>NC_134981.1:26813627-28139901 GCF_965638725.1 Aptenodytes patagonicus
CCATCCCTCTAAAATGTTCGGTGAGTTCATTTAGTCCATGACTTCGGGCTCCATCTGTCCTAATAATCCTCCAGGGCAGGAAAGACGGAGATGGTATGTGGTGTTGGATTGTTTCATGTTGAAGTCAGTTCTGGTACCATCATCACTGTGCTTTGCTTGGTTTCACTGAAGTTATTCTTCATTAGTCTGGGTGATTCTTATTGTAGTAACATTAGTATGGCATATAATATTATTAGTATATCTGTGTATTATTACTATAACTATTATAACTATAATTAGTACTTAACATCACATAATTCAGATCATTGGCTATTCTCACCCAAAATCAAATCCCCTTGAGGTACACATCGGACTTCCCCATCCTCCCACATCACCCACCAAGGGCACCCAGGTCCTTGAGCAAAAGCAATCCCATGGATGGGTTTGCCTCTACCCGAGACAGGAATAACCCAAACTGTTTTCCCCAACATATTTTTTATGTGCACTACAGGGACTTTATTCCCATCTACAGTACGTAAGAGTTCTGACTGGGCAGGGCCTGCTCGATTGGCAGATCCCCTCGTGTTGACTAACCAGGTGGCCTTTGCTAAATACGTATCCCAATGTTGACTGTCCTGCCAACCATTGCTCTCAGCGTAGTCTTTAACAGTCCATTGTATCGTTCAATTTTCCCAGAAGCTGGTGCATGATAGGGGATGTGATACACCCACTCAATGCCACGCTCTTTGGCCCAGGTGTCTATGAGGTTGTTTCGGAAATGAGTCCCGTTGTCTGACTCAATTCTTTCTGGGGTGCCATGTCGCCATAGGACTTGCTTTTCAAGGCCCAGGATAGTGTTCCAGGCAGTGGCATGGGGCACGGGATATGTTTCTAGCCATCCGGTGGTTGCCTCCACCATTGTAAGCACGTGGCGCTTGCCTTGGCGGGTTTGTGGGAGTGTGATATAATCGATCTGCCAGGCCTCCCCATATTGATATTTCAGCCATCGTCCTCCATACCAGAGGGGCTTTAATCGCTTGGCTTGCTTGATTGCAGCGCATGTTTTGCATTCATGGATAACCTGTGCAATAGCGTCCATGGCCAAGTCCACCCCTCGATCACGAGCCCATCTATATGTTGCATCTCTTCCTTGATGGCTTGAGGTGTCATGGGCCCACCGAGCTAGAAATAACTCACCCCTATGTTGCCAGTCCAGATCCACCTGAGCCACTTCAGTCTTAGCAGCCTGATGCACCTGCTGGTTGTTTTGATGTTCTTCAGTGGCCCGACTCTTAGGTACGTGAGCATCTGCGTGACAGACTTTTACAACCAGGTTCTCCACCCGGGCAGCAATATCTTGCCACAATGCGGCAGCCCAGATGGGTTTGCCTCTGCGCTGCCAGTTGCTCTGCTTCCATTGCTGCAACCACCCCCACAGGGCATTTGCCACCATCCATGACTCAGTACAGAGATAGAGCACTGGCCACTTTTCTCGGTCAGCAATGTCTAAAGCCACCTGGATGGCCTTTACTTCTGCAAATTGGCTCGATTCACCTTCTCCTTCAGCAGTTTCTACAACTTGTCGCATAGGACTCCATACAGCAGCTTTCCACCTCCGATGCTTTCCCACAAGACGACAGGACCCATCAGTGAACAGGGCATATTGCTTCTCATTTTCTGGGAGTTCATTATACATTGGGGCCTCCTCAGCACGTGTCACCTACTCCTCTGGCGATATTCCAAAATCTTTGCCCTCTGGCCAATCCATGATCACTTCCAGGATTCCTGGGCGACTGGGGTTTCCTATTCGAGCCCGTTGTGTGGTCAGTGCGACCCACTTCATGTAGCATCAGTTGCATGATGTGTACGGGGGACCCTCCCTCTGAACATCCAGCCTAGCACCGGCAGTCGGGGTGCCAGGAGGAACTGTGCTTCAGTGCCGATCACTTCCGAAGCAGCTCGAACCCCTTCATATGCTGCCAATATCTCTTTTTCAGTTGGAGTATAGCGGGCCTCGGATCCTCTGTATCCCCGACTCCAAAACCCTAGGGGTCGACCTCGAGTCTCCCCTGGTGCTTTCTGCCAGAGGCTCCAGGTAGGGCCATTCTCCCCGGCTGCGGTATAGAGCACATTTTTGACATCTTGTCCTGCCTGCACTGGCCCCAGGGCTACTGCATGAACTATCTCCTCTTTAATTTGTTCAAAAGCTTGTTGTTGCTCAGGGCCCCATTTGAAATCGTTCTTCTTTCGGGTCACTTGATAGAGAGAGTTTACAATCAGACTGTAATTTGGAACATGCATTCTCCAAAAACCCACGACACCTAAGAAAGCTTGTGTTTCCTTTTTGCTAGTTGGTGGAGACATGGCTGTTATTTTGTTGATCACATCCATTGGGATCTGACGACGTCCATCTTGCCATTTTATTCCTAAAAACTGGATCTCCTGTGCAGGTCCCTTGACCTTACTTTGTTTTATGGCAAAACCAGCCTTCAGCAGGATTTGGACTATTTCCTTCCCTTTTCAAAAACTTCCCCTGCTCTGTTGCCCCACACAATGATGTCATCAATGGATTGCAGGTGTTCTGGAGCCTCACCCTGTCCCAGTGCAGTCTGGATCAGTCCATGGCAAATGGTGGGGCTGTGTTTCCACCCCTGGGGCAGTCGGTTCCAGGTGTACTGGACGCCCCTCCAAGTGAAAGCAAACTGTGGCCCGCACTCCGCTGCCAAAAGGATTGAGAAAAACGCATTAGCAGTATCAACTGTGGCATACCACTTGGCTGCCTTTGATTCCAGTTCGTATTGAAGTTCTAGCATGTCTGGCACAGCAGCACTCAGCGGTGGCATGACTTCATTTAGGCCTCGATAGTCTACTGTCAGTCTCCACTCTCCATTAGACTTCCGCACTGGCCATATGGGACTGTTAAAGGGTGAACGAGTCTTGCTGATCACTCCTTGGCTCTCCAGTCGACTAATCAGCTCATGGATGGGAATCAAGGAGTCTCGGTTGGTGCGATATTGCCGCCGGTGCACCGTGGTGGTAGCGATTGGTACTTGTTGGTCTTCGACCTTCAGCAACCCCACAACAGAGGGATCCTCCGAGAGACCAGGCAAGGTGGACAGCTGTTTAATTTCTTCCGTCTCCAAGGCAGCTATACCAAAAGCCCACCGGTACCCTTTTGGGTCCTTGAAATACCCTCTCCTGAGGTAGTCTATGCCAAGGATGCACGGAGCCTCTGGGCCAGTCACAATGGGGTGCTTCTGCCACTCATTCCCAGTTAGACTTACTTCGACTTCCAATACAGTTAGCTGTTAGGATCCCCCCGTCACCCCAGAAATACAGATGGGTTCTGCCCCTATATAGCTTGATGGCATTAGGGTACACTGTGCACCGGTGTCTACTAGAGCCTTATACTCCTGTGGGTCTGATGTGCCAGGCCACCGAATCCACACAGTCCAGTAAACCCGGTTGTCCCTTTCCTCCCCCTGGCTGGAGGCAGGGCCCCTCTAATCCTCATCACAGTACTCGTTTCTCATTTCTTGTACGTACGAGTCAGAAGTTTCTTCATTAAGATCAAGAGTCAGATCAGCCCTTCTACTCTGTCTGGGGAACTGCCCGCTGGAAACTGGAGCAGCAATTTTCCTGGAAGAACCTCTTTCTGTGATTGTTTTCCCTTGCAATTCACGTACCCGTGCCCCTAGGGCTGAGGTAGGTTTTCCATCCCACTTCCTCATGTCCTCTCCGTGGTCACGCAGGTAAAACCATAGGGTGCCCCGTGGTGTGTACCCTTTATATTCTCTCTCTTGAGCAAAAGAACGCTTACTTCTAATAGCCGAGATACTGGTCCGTACAGGTGAGGAGTAGGACCTATCCTCTCTGAGTTGCTGGATCTCCCGGGACAGTTTCTCCACAGCCGAGACGAGGGAGGAAGAGAGACTTTCTTTGCATTGCCCGAGTTGACCAGCCAATTCATCCACCGTTTGTTCCTCTCCACCTTTCCAGGTCATCACTGCCAATGAATTGGCGTATGACGATGGTGAGCTCCTTATAAACTTCCGCCACATGGGTCGTGTGCACTTGACTTCGTCTGGATCTTTGGATAGCTGTTCATTGCTCAGGTCATCATAAATCACCTCCAGCACAGCTAATTCTCTCAGAAACTGGATACCCTTCTCCATGGTGGCCCACTTGCTTGGGCGACATATGACATCTTCCTTAAAGGGATACCTTTCCTTCACGCTTGACAAGAGTCGCCTCCAAAGGCTGAGGACTCGTGTCCCTTTTCCAATCGCTTTGTCAATGCCCCCTTCCCTAGAAAGGGATCCCAGCTGCTTGGCTTCCCTACCCTCTAATTCCAGGCTACTGGCCCCATTATCCCAGCATCGGAGCAGCCAGGTGACAATATGCTCACCTGGACGACGGCTGAAATCTTTTCGTATATCTCGCAGCTCACTCAGGGATAGAGATTGGGTGGTCACTGCCTCGTTTATGAGTTCTTCCTCTTCCTCCTCCCCGATCAGCAGCCGGCTCTCCTCCTGCTGTTCTCGTGATGGCCCTTCTCTAGGGTCATCTCTCTCGTACACTTCTTCCTCCAGCCCCCTTTTAGAAGAAGCTTCTTCCTCCCTTACTAAACGAGCCGACTTCCGCTTCCAAAATTTCTTCTTGTGTACAGGGGCGACTGATACCGGCACAGGCTGGTTCTTTGGTTCAGCCACAGGGCGTGTCGCTGGGGTCTGAGTGGCCACAGGGCCTGATACTGGGGTCGGAGCGGCCGCAGGGCCTGTCACCGGGGTCGGAGCGCCCGCAGGGCCTGTCGCTAGGTTTGGAGTGGCCGTAGGGTCTGTTGCCGGAGTCTGAGTAGCCGCAGGGTCTGTTGCCGGAGTCTGAATAGCCGCAGAGCATGTCACCGGGGTCTCAGTGGCTGCGGGGCCTGTCGCTAGGGTTGGAGTGGCCGCAGGGCCTGTTGCTGGGGTCTGAGTAGCTGCAGTGCATGTTGCTGGGGTCGGAGTGGCCGCAGGGCGTGTTGCCCGGGTCTGAGTGACCACAGGGCGTGTCATTTTACTGTCAGATCCAGAGACCTTCTCTTCCCTTTGAGGGTACTGAATGGTGTTGAACAGGGCTCGGTAGGCATGGGCCAGGCCCCAGCACGTTGCAATGATCTGCATCTCTCTGGAGTTGCCAGCGTGACAGCATACCTTGTCCAAATATTCTACTAACTCTTCAGGATTCCGCACTTGCTCAGGGCTGAAGTTCCAAAACACTGGGGGTGCCCATTGGCCTAGGTACTTGCCCATCTTGTCCCACACACCCTGCCACTCATAACTATCCAGCCTTGGGGCAGATCTCTGGATGATATTCTTAAATTGCTTACCAACTTTAGACAAAACCGAAACAATATTCCCAAGAAGTACCAATAGAAGTATCTTAACTGCCCAAGGATGTTTAAAATACTGAAAAGTTACTGTAATGAAGGAGGAAACATCATAGAAGAAGGTAGTGACACTGCCATTCTGTATTTCCTCCGTAAAAAATCTCTCAGAAAAGTCACTGTAATTGCTAGTTCTCTCCACGAAGTGGTATCCGTGGTACAGTAACGGCTTCATTGCAAAACTTACATACCACGCTAACGTCAGGGTCAATGTTCTAAAAACAAACCTCACAAGCAAAACATCACTATTCACTGCAGACCACAGCAACCTGCAAAAACCAACACCAATCTTCAACATGTACAGGAGGAAAAAGAGCATGATGCAGATTAGACAAATCAATATCGAGAACAGAGAAACCAACATTGTGACCCACAACTATTAATAGATATAAGTTCCTTAATACACTCCGCTTAATCTGTTATTATCTCAAACCCTTCGTGCCCCACGTTGGGCGCCAAAAAGGACTGTCGTGGTTTAACCTCAGTCGGCAACTGAGCACCACGCAGCCGCTCGCTCACTCCCCCTCCCCCCGGTGGGATGGGGGAAAGAAGTGGAAGAGCACAAGTGAGAAAAACTCGTGGGTTGAGATAAAAACAGTTTAATACTTGAAACAAAATAATAATAATAATAATAATAATAGTATGATAAATAATAATAATAATACACAAAGCAAGTGATGCACAGTACAATTGCTCACCACCCGCCGACCGATGCCCAGCCAGTCCTCGAGCAGCGCCCCCCCCCGGCCAGCTTTCCCCAGTTTATGTACTGAGCATGACGTCACATGGTATGGAGTGTCCCTTTGGCCAGTTTGGCTGTGCCCCCTCCCAGCTTCTTGTGCACCTGCAGCCTTCTCAGTCAGTAGAGCATGGGAAGCTGAAAAGTCCTTGGCTAGTGTAAGCATTACCTAGCAACAACTAAAACATTGGTGTGTTATCAACATTGTTCTCATCCTAAATCCAAAATACAGCACTGTACCAGCTACTAGGAAGGAAATTAACTCTATCCCTGCCGAAACCAGGACAGTCACCCATCTGGTTGACCAAGGGAAGCCAGTAGGTGTGGTTTGTTTTTGGATTTTAGCAAAGCTTTTGATACTGTCTCTCACAGTATCCTTCTGGACAAAATGTCCAGCACACAGCTAGACAAGTCCATAATACGATGGGTGAACAATTAGCTGACAGGTCGAGCTCAAAGAGTTATAGGAAATGGGGTTACATCAGGCTGGCGGCCAGTCACCAGTGGAGTTCCCCAGGGCTCAATTTTAGGGCCAGTGCTCTTTAATGTTTTTATAAATGATCTCGATGCAGGAATCGAATGTACGTTAAGTAAGTTTGCTGATGATACTAAATTAGGAGGAGCTGTGGACTCCCTCGAGGGTAGAGAGGCCTTACAGAGAGATCTGGAGAGACTAGGCAGCTGAGCAATCACCAACCGTATGAAATTTAACAAGTGCCGGATTCTCCACCTAGGACGGGGTAATCCTGGTTATACGTACAAATTGGGGGACGAGAGGCTGGAGAGCAGCCCCACGGAAAGAGATCTGGGGGTTTGGGTTGATGGCAAGTTAAATACGAGTCAACAGTGTGCCCTGGCAGCCAAAAGGGCCAACTGTGTCCTGGGGTGCATCAAGCACAGCATAGCTAGCCAGTCGAGGGAGGTGATTGTTCCCCTCTACACTGCACTGGTGCGGTCCCACCTCGAGTACTGTGTGCAGTTTTGGGCGCCTCAATATAAGAAGGACATCAAGCTATTGGAGTGTGTCCAGAGGAGGGCGACCAAGATGGTGAAAGGTCTTGAGGGCAAGACTTATGAGGAGCGGCTGAGGTCACTTGGTTTGTTCAGCTTGGAGAAGAGAAGGCTGAGGGGTGACCTCATTGCAGTCTACAACTTCCTCAAGAGGGGCAGCGGAGGGGGAGGTGCTGATCTCCTCTCTCCGGTGACCAGCTGTCCTGGTTTCGGCTGGGATAGAGTTAATTTTCTTCCTAGTAGCTGGTATAGTACTGTGTTTTGGATTTGGGATGAGAACAATGTTGATAACACAGCGATGTTTTAGTTGTTGCTAGGTAATGCTTACACTAGTCAAGGATTTTTCAGCTTCCCATGCTCTACCGACTGAGAAGGCTGGAGGTGCACAAGAAGCTGGGAGGGGGCACAGCCAGGACAGCTGACCCCAACTGGCCAAAGGGATATTCCATACCATGTGACATCATGCTCAGTATATAAACTGGGGAAAGCTGGCCGGGGGGGCCGCTGCTCGGGGACTGGCTGGGCATCGGTTGGCGGGTGGTGAGCAATTGCATTGTGCATCACTTGCTTTGTATATTCTTTCATTATTATTGTTGTTATTATTATTATTAGTATTTTATTTTATTTCAATTATTTAACTGTTCTTATCTCAGTCCACAAGTTTTCTCACTTTTGCTCTTCCGATTCTCTCCCCCATCCCACCGGGGGAGGGGAGAGTGAGCGAGCAGCTGTGTGGTGCTCAGTTGCTGGCTGAGGTTAAACCACAACACCAGCGATAGGACATGAGGAAATGGAATGAAGCTGTGTCAGGGGAAGTTCAGACTGGACATTAGGAAAAGGTTCTTCACTGAGAGGGTGGTCGGTCACTGGAGCAGGCTCCCCAGGGAAGTGGTCACGGCCCCAAGCCTGTCAGAGTTCAAGGAGCGTCTGGACGACGCTCTTAGTCATATAGTTTAATGTTAGGTAGTCCTGCGAGGAACAGGGAGTTGGACTCGATGATCCTTATGGGTCCTTCCAACTCGAGATATTCTATGATTCTATTGTCCTCCTTTTATTTATTTTTTTCAGGATCCCCCAGTTATTTCTCCAGCTCTGGCATGAGACAGACCAGCACCACGTCACAAGAAATCCCCTGTAAGCCTTTTGATGACTTTCATCTATTATTCACTTACCACAAATCCTTGCCATTAACAAACTGCGCTAAGGGAATCCGAACTTTCAAAGCTACAAATCTCCTAATAATTATGGCCGCTTTATAAATGCTTCAGGATTAGCCATGTCATCTGTTTAGAAATTCAAAGCTGTTCTTTATTACTGGATTGAACCTGCCTGCAAACAGCGAAAAGATTGATAATACTGCCACTGATTTCAATAGTGCAGGAGCATTCATTAGACAACATCCTCCTCCCAGACACATCAAGCCCAGTGGCATAAATTTATGCTGTGCTACTGTGCCAGAGGCCCAGAAACCTCCCTCGAGCACACTAACACCAATCCTAGAAGACAGCGTTAGAGTATACTTGACTGCAAGCATGCTCGGGCTTCACGCTGGCTCCTAGCATGCAAACCGAAGGCAGTTTTACAACTATCATCTGCTCTGTAAATTAAGAGTGCCTTTAGTTGCTTTGAAAAATAAGAGCTTATTTAGTCAGCACATTGGCTTCTTCAAAGAGTCTTCAAACTAATTAGCCATACTGAGTTACTATTAAAATACAGAGCTTACATGCAATAACTCTTGACAATAACAGAGCTGGTGCTTTGGTACCAAAGCTATAGAATTAGCACAAACTTCGTCAGATGCATTTTCCTATAGGCTCCAAATTATATTTCAAACTGAATATTTTCCTTTCCTGCGGTGGATGTGGGAATTCACTTACTTCATTTGTAAGTCAAAGCAATAATAATTTTAACCCATGTGCAGATCAAGAGTTTGAATATTCAACAGTGAGAGATAGTGATGGAGGACAAGAGAAATATATTTAGACAAATAATTAGACAATTATTGTGAACCAGGTGTTTACGTAAATCATTACTCTGTCATGTATATGTAGATAATTTATGTTACATTTATATTCTGTCATGTGTTTGATAAAGAGCAGATGTTTGTGCATACCAATTAGTCCTGACCCTCTAAAGATAAAGAACCCTGACCTTCTGAAGATAGAAGACACAGGAACTATAAAAACAGTTTGTTGTAAGGTGGATAATGAGACGGTCTGATAAGCGTAAAGGACCTTCAAGCTGTCAGCAATATATTCAAAGATCAGCGAAACCTGGCGCCAACTAGGTGAAAGGGGACGAGGAAGACTATCAGCCTTCACCGGAATGACCCTGGCCCAGAATTATTTGGAAGATCTGCGCAGACGCAACTAATTAGCAACTAATTAGCATGAGGAGCGAGGATAGGCGTGGTTAGATAATGAATATGTATAGGCGTTATTAGAATATTCATTACTCAATTGTATAAATGAGATGTAACT
The DNA here is from genome assembly GCF_965638725.1 of Aptenodytes patagonicus. Taxonomy (NCBI): domain Eukaryota; kingdom Metazoa; phylum Chordata; class Aves; order Sphenisciformes; family Spheniscidae; genus Aptenodytes; species Aptenodytes patagonicus. The sequence goes on from NC_134981.1 coordinate 26,823,262, forward strand.
TTTGTTGTGGGCATGCACGATAGGTGGAGAGATCCCCCGTGCATCCAGCGCGCTGCAAATAAAGAATATACTACTTGGACAAATTCGTGAATCAATTTGGCGACCCAGATGGGACTTCCTCTCTGTCGCGCCGCAGGACCCGTGGAGGATAGGACTCCCTAGGGTACCCCCAGGATTTCCCGGAGGGACTCCTCGACTCACCGGATCACTGCAGGGACAGACAAGGACCCCATTGTTGTAAAGTGAGTATATTCTTTATTTTGGGGTATAACTGGTTATTTGGTGTACAAAAGAGACTGTGCTTTTGTATTTGGGGGTATTTGATAAAGTAAAATACCTTTTGGGTTGTGTGTTAACCAGAGCTCGGTTATCGACAACATTTGGAAAATGGGTGGGCGGGCTTCAGTGGAAATCCCACAAAGAAGCCCTTTGAAATGTATTCTTGTGCATTGGAAGGATATAGTAGGATCAGCGAAAGGAACAGAAAGTAAGAAGGTATTGTGCATTGGAAGGATATAGTAGGATCGACGAAAGGAACGGAAAGTAAGAAGGTATTGGTTAAATATTGCAATCAATGGTGGCCTCTGTATAAGTTAGAAGAGAAAGAGAAATGGCCGGTGAATGGCACTTTAAGCTATAATACTTTACTCCAATTAATGTTATTTTTACGAAGGGAAGGAAAATGGGATGAAGTGCAATATGCGGATAAGCTGTAAAAGGATATCGTGATGATCCAGAACGAGTGGCTAAGCGTTTTGAATTAATAAATAAAAATCTGGATCCAGATTGGGGAGATATTGAAATAATGTTATCAGCTTTATCAGAGACAGAAAAACAAATGATTTTAAAGGTAGCTAGAGCACAGGTACAAGCTCAAGTCACATCTGGAGCCCTTCCCGGGACAGTAGAAACATATATACCCCGGGTAGATCCAAGATGGGATTATAATAACGATAATGATTATAAATTATTAAAAGGATATCAGGAATGGATACGTATTGGTTTGGAGACGGCAATACCTAAATCAGTAAATTGGTCATTATTATATATGATCAAACAAAATTTAAGAGAGACCCCCTCGGAGTTTTTAGATCGACTGCGTATTGGAATGCAAAAATATACCACAATTGATCCAGCATCCGAAGGGGGGAGGATGCAGTTAGTCTCTTTATTCCTAGGACAATCGCTACTGCAACTGTAGCGGCTCTCCAGGCACGGGAGGGAAATAAATATGATAAAAAAAAACAAAAGGAGTGCGCCCTCCCTTGCGGCTAGATCAATGTGCTTATTGTAAAGAAGTGGGTCATTGGAAGAAAGAATGTCCTAAGCAGAAGGCAAAATTCCCGAGGGTAGTGGGAAGTTTGGAAGAGGAAGATTGACGGGGACCTGGAGATCAAACCCCAGCTGATCCCCTGGTTAATATTGAGCGGGGAGTGCAGGAAAGACAATGGAATTTTTAATAGATACTGGAGCGACTTATTCAGTCCTAAATGAAAAACTAATACCAGAAGATGACAATTACGTTCAGGTGGTAGGGGCAATGGGACAAACAGAAAGGGCACATTTTTTAAAGCCCTTACGATATCAAATAGGGAATAATATAGGATTACATCAGTTTTTATATCTGCCCGGTTCCCCAAAATCTTTATTAGGAAGAGATTTGTTAGAAGTATTAGAAGCAGAAATATTTTTCAAGGATGGTCAAATGAAGTTAAAGGTTAAGGAGGAGGAACTAATCTCATTATTAAGTTTAACTGCATTACAGGCTCCGGGAAAGAATGAAGAAATCCCCTCTGAAATTTTAGATCAAGTATATCCCGGAGTTTGGGCTAGTGAAGTCCCAGGTAAGGCAAAACATGTGAAACCTATTAAGATTCACTTAAAACCAGAAGCTCAAATTGTTAGAATTAAACAATATCCCCTCCGATTGAGAGATAGGAAAGGGATAAAAGAAATAATAGAAAAATTCCTGAAATATGGGTTGTTAAAAGAATGTGAATCTGAATACAACACTCCTATTTTACCCATCCAAAAGCCCGACGGCAAAAGTTATAGACTTGTTCAAGATCTTCGGGCAATAAATAAAATAGTAGAGGATTTACATCCAGTGGTAGCCAATCCTTATACATTGCTAACTAAATTAAGAGACGAGTTAATTTGGTTTACCGTCTTGGATCTAAAGGATGCCTTTTTCTGCCTCCCATTGGCTGAAGGAAGTCAGAAACTATTTGCTTTTGAATGGGAAAATCCAGACTCGGGGCGAAAGACTCAGTTAACATGGACTGTATTACCTCAAGGATTTAAAAATAGTCCCACTATTTTTGGGAACCAGCTTGCTAGAGATCTCGAGAACTGGAGTAGCCCTGATGATCAGGGTGTGCTTTTGCAATACGTGGATGATCTATTGATAGCTACCAGCTCACGGGAAAGATGTTTAACATGGACTATAAGCCTGTTGAATTTCTTGGGAATGAAGGGATATCGTGTTTCCCGTTCAAAGGCACAACTTGTGAAAACCCAGGTAACCTATATGGGAATAGAGTTATCAGGGGGACGGCGAGAGTTGGGAGTTGAGCGGAAAGAAGCTATTTGCCAGATGCCAGAACCGCAGACTATCCGGGAATTGAGGACCTTTTTGGGAATGACCGGATGGTGTCGCTTGTGGATAAAAGACTATGCAATAATAGTGAAGCCGTTATATGAATTATTAAAAGAATCTAACCTGAAATTGGAATGGACAGGGGAAGCAAAGAGAGCATATAAAATATTGAAGAAGGAATTAATGAGTGCCCCTGCGTTAGGGATTCCGGACATCAGTAAACCATTTTTACTATACTCATATGAAAGGCAAGGATTTGCCTTAGGAGTATTAGCTCAACAATTAGGTCCATATCGACGCGCTGTAGCTTACTTTTCAAAGAAATTGGATGAAGTCAGCCAAGGATGGCCCTCGTGTTTGCGAGCAGTGGCAGCAGTTGCTATAAATATTTACGAAGCTCGGAAATTTACTTTGGGACAAATAATGACAGTGTTAGTATCACATACAGTCTCAGCCATCTTGGAGCAAAAGGGGACTCATTGGTTGTCTCCTCAAAGATTTTTAAAATATCAGGCGTTGTTGGCTGAACAAGACGACGTCAAAATAATTGTAACTAACATTGTGAACCCAGCCTCTTTCTTCAGCGGAGTGTCAGAAGTACCCTTGGAACATGATTGCATGGAAACAATAGAAGCTGTTTACTCTAGTCGACCTGACTTGCGTGAAACTCCGCTAGAGGAAACAGATGAAGAATTATTTACAGACGGGAGCTGTTTTGTGAAAGAAGGACGACGGTTTGCCGGGTATGCTGTAACTACAACAGACCAGGTAAAAGAATCGGGTCCTTTACCTTCTAGTACTTCCGCCCAAAAGGCTGAAATTATAGCGTTGACAAGAGCTTTGAAATTAACCAAAGGTAAGCGAGTAAACATTTGGACTGATTCGAAATATGCCTTTGGAGTAATTCATGCTCACGGAGCTATTTGGAAAGAGAGAGGACTTTTAACTTCCCAGGGGCAAAAGATAAAACATGCATCAGAGATTCTGGATCTTCTAGAAGCTATAAAATTACCTCGGGAAGTTGCTGTTATGCATTGCAAAGGACACCAAAAGGGAGAAACTAAATTTGAAAAAGGAAATCGATTAGCTGACACAGAAGCTCGCATTGCAGCAGAAAGAAAAATGGTTGAAGGGCTAACTTTGATCCCTGACGGTAATGCCCAAACAATAACTACATCAAGTCTTCCCCAATATGGAAAGGAAGACCACAAACTAATTCACGACTTAAAAGGTAAAAAAGATGCTAATGGATGGGCTTGGACCCTGGAAGGAAAAATAATAGTTCCTTCTAAAATTATTTGGGGTTTAGTAAAATTAGAACATGCTAAGACACATTGGGGTGTGGACCCCACTTATAAGTCAATAAGTAAATATTGGATTGGAAAAGATTTATATACCAAAATTCAACAAGTTATACAACAATGTGAGATTTGTGCTAAAAATAATCCTAAAACAGGTGACAAAGTACGAATAGGGGTCATTGGTAAAGGAAATTACCCAGGACAAGTTTGGCAGATAGATTTTTCGGAATTACCCAGAAAAGGGGGGTTTCGATATTTATTAGTTCTAGTAGACACTTTTTCAGGATGGCCAGAGGCACGTCCGTGTAGAACCAATAAGTCTAGAGAAGTGATAAAATTCATGCTCACTGAATTAATTCCTCGGTTTGGATTACCGGAAACAATATCTTCAGATCGGGGACCACATTTTTGTGCCCAAATAGTGCAAAAGATCAGTCATATCTTAGAAATTGATTGGCAGCTGCATACTCCCTATAGGCCTCAAGCGAGTGGTCAAGTGGAGAAAATGAATCACTTACTGAAACTACAATTAGCTAAAATTAGTCAGGAAGCTAATTTAACATGGCCACAATCCCTACCAATCGCATTATTAAGAATAAGAACTAAACCTAGAAATAAGGAAAACTTGAGTCCTTTTGAAATATTATATGGGAGACCTTATCAACATACCTTTTCAGGAGAAGATCTAAGACAAGTAGGAGAAAGTTATTGGTATGAATATTTGAGAGAATTACATCAACAGATGAGAAAAATTTCTAAACAAGTATTGGGAACTCGAGCTCGTGGATTGGATGGACCTCTACATAGTTTTGAACCAGGAGATTATGTTTTAATCAAAACTATTTCAGGTGATCCTTTAGAGCAAAAATGGAAAGGACCCTTCCAAGTATTACTGACTACTAATACAACTATTAAGGTGCGAGAAAAGAAATCTTGGATACACTACTCTCAAGTAAAGAAGGCCCCTTCTCACTCCCTATGGAAAGCCGAATCAACTGGACCAACTTCATTGCGGTTATTTCGGTAATTGTACAAATTGATCAAATACAGAGCGGTTGGAAAGAAAATACTCACCTATCTTTGGTACAACAAGTGACTGAATTAGTTAATCGAAGCGATTGTTGGGTATGTACTCATCCCCGAACATGGGGAAAAAAGGAATATCATTAATCGGAATTCCAATTCCTTCTAACGTGTCTTGGACAAATTTATAGATAAATACCTCTTGGGATTCGGGGATAGATGCGAAACAAATAAGTATAACAACTCCGGCCCCTCAGGATTCTTACTACACTTGTGTTCAACGATGTAATCCACCTACTGGTATGGGAAAATTATATTGTAGTGATACGGTATATGTAGGAAATCAGACAGCATGTAATAAGACAATAAATATAGGTGTCAATAGTGAGGTGAACAATTCTACCAAATGGCCTGTCCCTGAAGGAAAAGGATGGTATTGGATATGTAATGATACTGCTAGAAAAACGTTACCTGAAAATTGGAAAGGAACTTGCACCTTAGGAGTAGTTATTCCCAATATGACAATACATTCTCGATTAGATAAGGGATTTTTGAGAAGCCCATTAAGATGACTTAAACGAAACAATCCTTTAATTGAGAAACCTACCGCTTTTCATGGTTTTGTAAGATGGTTTTTGCCATGGTTAGGAGTGAGTGAAATTGAGAAAGCACTAGTAAATATTTCGGCTGTTGTAGAAAAATTGGAAAATGCCACTATGGACACAATCCAAGCGCAACAAGAAGAGCTTAAGAGTCTGTCCAAAGTAGTATTGCAAAACAGAATGGCTTTAGATATCCTCCTAGCTGCTCAAGGAGGAGTTTGTATAATGATCAATACTAGTTGTTGCACATATGTTGACCAGAGTGGTCGGGTTTCCACAGACTTGCAGGTAATTTGGGATCAGACTAAAATACTGCATCAGGTTACACAGGATGACACCTCCTGGAGTTTTGAAGAACTCTGGAATAAATTAACATCGTGGTTACCAAATCTTGCTTGGTTGAAGAACCTTTTTATAACCATAATTTTAATAATCATTCTAGGAATAATCATTAGTTGTATGCTTCAATGTTCTCTCATGGTTTATAAGAAAGCAATTAATGAAATCATATAAGATGTAGTAAAAGAATTTACTCATGATACAGAAAAAGGGGGGACTGATGGAGGACAAGAGAAATATATTTAGACAAATAATTAGACAATTATTGTGAACCAGGTGTTTACGTAAATCATTACTCTGTCATGTATATGTAGATAATTTATGTTACATTTATATTCTGTCATGTGTTTGATAAAGAGCAGATGTTTGTGCATACCAATTAGTCCTGACCCTCTAAAGATAAAGAACCCTGACCTTCTGAAGATAGAAGACACAGGAACTATAAAAACAGTTTGTTGTAAGGTGGATAATGAGACGGTCTGATAAGCGTAAAGGACCTTCAAGCTGTCAGCAATATATTCAAAGATCAGCGAAACCTGGCGCCAACTAGGTGAAAGGGGACGAGGAAGACTATCAGCCTTCACCGGAATGACCCTGGCCCAGAATTATTTGGAAGATCTGCGCAGACGCAACTAATTAGCATGAGGAGCGAGGATAGGCGTGGTTAGATAATGAATATGTATAGGCGTTATTAGAATATTCATTACTCAATTGTATAAATGAGATGTAACTTTTGTTGTGGGCATGCACGATAGGTGGAGAGATCCCCCGTGCATCCAGCACGCTGCAAATAAAGAATATACTACTTGGACAAATTCGTGAATCAATAGTGTGAGGGGATGGAAGACACACAACAGAAGACACTGAAAACAAAAACGAAAGCTGAAGTAAAAACATAAAGAAGGTAAAAAATAGTTGCTGTACTACAGACGAGCCATACAGCTGTTCCAGATCAACTTTTACAGGACCGGGGGGGGGGGGGGTTTGCTTAATTTAATGCAAAGGGCACACTAGCCAGAGTCAAAGCCTCCCTCGTAGATGCAGATAGGCTCTCAAGCAAAACAAAGTTTACAACCCCCCCCCAAGATATGCAAAGCCCAGAGAAGCAGACTGCAAGGCTTACAAATTTTAATTCCAAGAGTTTCTGCCCATCCCTGCTTCTAACGGAGAGGGTTTATTTGGCAGATAAGCCTTTGCTACTTTAAAAAAAAAAAATCAAAGGCAACAGCATTACAGGAGAAGAAATTTCCTTTCCCTTTTTTTACTTTCTTTCGTCTGCTCTAGCTGCAGTTGTGCAGGTTTACTTACAGCAGAGACCAGCAGGTATGCATCTGAGGGCTCAGCGCCGCTCCCGCTCCCTCCAAACCGGCTTCCTCTCCCTCCTCCACCACTGCCTGAGCCCGCCTGCCCCACCCACAGCACCCCAGCACTTGCAAGAGCTCTTCCAGCTCACTTGCCTCCCCAAGGGAATAGCCATCTCTTGCTCCAAAGGTGTTACAAATCATGTTTTTGAATTTCAGAGCAGAACCTGGCAGTGACTGCAGGAAAAAAGATGCAAGTCCTGACAGAGGGGGGAAACTAAAAATTCCCATTACAAATCATCACATCTACTCCATTATTAGCTTATAACATGTCATATAACTAATTTCCTTCCCCACCCCTTGCTAAACTTTCACTGAAGGTATTGATTGGACTTGCCAGCACGTTCTCACATAAGACTGAATTCAATTAAACGAAACACGACCAACAAGATAGCAGGTATTGGATATCTGCTTAAAAATAACAAGTAGCAACACATACAGGCAGTCAGTATAACCCAAAACGAGGATGCTCCGTAATGTGTTTTGTAACTGCTATCTGCACAGAAAAAGCCAGAAGCAGACTTTAACCAGCAACTGTCTGCAAGAAGCAGGACAACAGCAGAGCACGACAACTACCGACTCTTATTTCACGCACTGGATCAGAGTTTAATCTGAGCAGCAGCCACATAAATCCAGAGGGGCTCTATTAAAAACCAGTGCAGTGACTCATCCCATGTAGAGAAGCATAAATTCAGAGTCTGGGCATCTATATATTCCTTAAGAAAGCCTTTTGTTTAGTGACAAGAATTTCTTTGTTGGACAAGCTGGGGGGCTGGATCACATCCCTGTGGCAGGACATTTCTGCTTCTCTAGCAACGCAGAAGGGTGTTAGACAGCCCACATGCACTGCCAGAGAAATATTAGCTGTAAATGTGTATGCTAAGCAACTCTGCCATAGGCACTTCAATGTAGTGCTATTTTCAATCTTCCCAAAACAGCCATTGCAACCCACCATACCCTACAGCAGCCCTAAGGCTGTCCTAATCCACACGGATCCAAAAACTCCAGTTGCAAAATCTTGAGACCACCACCACCACCCCCCCCCAAAAAAAAAGGGGGGGGGGGGGGGGGGGGGGGGAAATCAATGGGCACTTTGCCACCCGCCCCGCAAGACCAGGATTTCCTTTCCTGAGTACAGTGATGGCTCAGAGCCATGGCTACTCCCTCACAGCCCTTCGGGAAGCTTTGCCAAGAAGAGCACAGGGCCTTTTTTTCAGACACGTGCTGCCATTCATCAGGAGGCAACAAGACTGTCCTTGCCACCAGCCAGGACAGGCATCCTCAACCCGGACACCCAGCACAGCAACAACTGTCCCAGGGACTTCCAGTTTCCACTTACTTCTCCCCTCCTCACCAGCTAAATACCAACCTTACCAACCTTCTGCAGCAAAGAGGCTCCCCCCCCCCCCCAAATTAAAGCAGTTCATCACAATAGCAACTTTTTTGAAGACAGAAATATCCTCCCCCCATCCCAAACCCTACCTAGAGGCCCTTGTGCTCAATAATAAAGCCATTTGTGGATCCTATTTGCTGGCATTTACTCCAATGAGAAGCATCAAAACACACAGTCTCCATTTGCCGTGCTCGTGGAAGTCACACACAGTGGATAATCTGAACAAATTGCCACCGAGCACAACAATAACAAACACCTCAGCGGCCACGCGCACCCCAGAAACAAAAGACCCACATCCATCTTAATCACCATCATGCCTTGTTTCCATGACAATGATGATCCCCTCCCCCCCCCATTATGCATTACGACTGAAGTATTAAAAACAAAACGAGAAAAATACTAAAACCACAAGACAGGCACCTGTTGATCCTCTCATTTTTATTTGGTACTATCTTGATGCTGAGGCACTATTAATAGCTTCATCTGTTATATGCAAAACCTTAAAATTAGCCTGCTACAGCCTTTACTCTGAAATATGGTAGCACTTATTCTCCCATGAACAATTTTTTTTTGGCTAGGATATTTGCTCTCACACTGATCAAATATAGAAACATATACACATACAATGCATAAACTCTCCTCATATGGATGCTGTACAATTACCATGTTTTATGCATTTGACCAGGATGAAGTCATAAAAATGACTGAGATACTACAGCGCCCACACATATGTAACATATTAGAAACAAACGCTATGTAATATTAATGGACAAAATTCTGAAAAGTGCTGGGGGACTGTTTTTGGTTACCTATCAGTTCGGGTGCCAGGTCAGTCTGCGGTCTAGAGATGCTTAACAGAATAGCTGTTAAATGTAAGATACTAGAGGATGTAAGACTTGGCATTTAACGCAAGACAATGATACAGATATTAATAAGAGTTATAGGACAGTTAAAAATCCAACGAAATGGTTATGAAAATTCAAAAGATTTATTAAGATTAAAGCTGTTGGATCCTACTGGGTTTTGCACCTATCCTTTACATACATAAAACACATATACTCCATGCAGTAAAACACAAAGCCTTTTATCACTTCGATGGGACTGAGTCAGTACCAGATTTGTCATCTCATCATGTTGTTCGCAAAGTCACATTTCATTTGACCAAGCAGAATCACCCCGCTAATGTAGTTACTGCATTTTTCATGCAAGACACTATATGTTCCCGAAAACAGAGCTGGCCTAAGCTGCCTGTGTCACCAGAAGGCAAGAGGGGACAAGAGACAGCACTGTCCTCACAAAGCCCTCCTTGAATTGACTCTGACTAAAGCTCCTAACATTAAGGAAGGTTTCGGCAGGGATAGAGTTAATTTCCTTCCTAGCAGCTGGTACAATGCTGTTTTTTAGATTTAGGAGGAGAACAAAGTTGATAACACACCGATGTTTTAGTTGTTGCTAGGTAACGCTTACACTAGCCAAGAACTTTTTAGTTTCCCATGCTCTACTGACTGAGAAGGCTGGAAGTGCACAAGAAGCTGGGAGGGGGCACAGCCAAACTGGCCAAAGGGACATTCCATACCATGTGACGTCATGCTCAGTACATAAACTGGGGAAAGCTGGTCGGGGGGGCCGCTGCTCGGGGACTGGCTGGGCATCGGTCGGCAGGTGGTGAGCAATTGTACTGTGCATCACTTGCTTTGTGTATTATTATCATTTTATTTCAAGTATTAAACTGTTTTTATCTCAACCCACGAGTTTTTCCTCACTTGTGCTCTTCCAATTCTCTCCCCCATCCCACCGGGGGGGAAGGGGGGAGTGAGCGAGTGGCTGCGTGGTGCTTAGTTGCCAACTGAGATTAAACCACGACAGTCCTTTTTGGCGCCCAACGTGGGGCTCGAAGGGTTTGAGATAATAACAGATTAACCGGAGTGTATTAAGGAATTTATATCTGTTAATAGTTGTGGGTCTAATGTTCATTTCTCTGTTCTCGATATTGATTTGTATAATCTGTATCGTGCTCTTTTTCCTGCTGTACATGTTAAAGATTGGTGTTGGTTTTTGCAGTTTGCTGTGGTCTGCAGTGAATAGTAATGTCTCGCTTGTGAGGTTTGTTTTTAGAACATTGACCTTGGCGTTAGTGTGGTATGTAGGTTTTGCAATGAAGCCGTTACTGTACCATGGATACCATTTCGTGGAGACAACTAGCAATTACAGTAACTTTTCTGAGAGTTTTTTTACGGAGGAAATACAGAATGGCAGTGTCACTACCTTCTTCTATGATGTTTCCTCCTTCATTACAGTAACTTTTCAGTATTTTGAACATCCTTGGGTAGTTAAGATACTTCTATTGGTACTTCTTGGGAATATTGTTTTGGTTTTGTCTAAAGTTGGTAAGCAATTTAAGAATATCATCCAGAGATCTGCCCCAAGGCTGGAGAGTTATGAGTGGCAGGGTGTGTGGGACAAGATGGGCAAGTACCTAGGCCAGTGGGCACCCCCAGTGTTTTGGAACTTCAGCCCTGAGCAAGTGCGGAATCCTGAAGAGTTAGTAGAATATTTGGACAAGGTATGCTGTCACGCTGGCAACTCCAGAGAGATGCAGATCATTGCAACGTGCTGGGGCCTGGCCCATGCCTACCGAGCCCTGTTCAACACCATTCAGTACCCTCAAAGGGAAGAGAAGGTCTCTGGATCTGACAGTAAAACGACATGCACTGCGGCCACTCAGACCCGGGCGACGCCCTGCGGCCACTCCGACCCCAGCGACAGGCGCTGCGGCCACCCAGACCCCAGCGACACGCCCTGCGGCTGAACCAAAGAACCAGCCTGTGCCGGTATCAGTCGCCCCTGTACACAAGAAGAAATTTTGGAAGCGGAAGTCGGCTCGTTTAGTAAGGAAGAAGCTTCTTCTAAAAGGGAGCCAGAGGAAGAAGCGTACAAGGCAGACTACCCTGGAGAAGGGCCATCACGAGAACAGCAGGAGGAGAGCCGGTCGCTGATCAGGGAGGAAGACGAGGAAGAACTCATAAACAAGGCAGTGACCACCCGATCCCTATCCCTGAAGTGAGCTGCGAGATATAGGAAAAGATTTCAGCCATCGTCCAGGCGAGCATATTGTCACCTGGCTGCTCCGATGCTGGGATAATGGAGCCAGTAGCCTGGAATTAGAGGGTAGGGAAGCCAAGCAGCTGGGATCCCTTTCTAGGGAAGGGAGCATTGAGAAAGCGATTGGAAAAGGGACACGAGTCCTCAGCCTTTGGAGGCGACCCTTGTCAAGCGTGAAGGAAAGGTATCCCTTCAAGGAAGATGTCATATGTCGCCCAGGCAAGTGGGCCACCATGGAGAAGGGTATCCAGTTTCTGAGAGAATTAGCTGTGCTGGAGGTGATTTATGATGACCTGAGCAATGAACAGCTATCCAAAGATCCAGACGAAGTCAAGTGCACACGACCCATGTGGCGGAAGTTTATAAGGAGCTCACCATCGTCATACGCCAATTCATTGGCAGTGATGACCTAGAAAGATGGAGAGGAACAGACAGTGGATGAATTGGCTAGTCAACTCCGGCAATACGAGGAAAGTCTTTCTTCCTCCCTCATCTCGGCTGTGGAGAAACTGTCCCGGGAGTTCCAGCAACTCAGAGAGGATAGGTCCTACTCCTCACCTGTACGGACCAATATCTCGGCTATTAGGAGTCAGCGTTCTTTTGCTCAAGAGAGAGAATATAAAGGTTACACACCACGGGGCACCCTATGGTTTTATCTGCGTGACCACGGAGAGGACATGAGGAAGTGGGATGGAAAACCTACCTCAGCCCTAGGGGCACGGGTATGTGAATTGCAAGGGAAAACAATCACAGGAAGAGGTTCTTCCAGGAAAATGGCTGCTCCAGTTTCCAGCGGGCAGATCCCCAGACAGAGTAGAAGGGCTGATCTGACTCTTGATCTTAATGAAGAAACTTCTGACTCGTATGTACAAGAAATGAGAAATGAGTACTGTGATGAGGATTAGAGGGGCCCTGCCTCCAGCCAGGGGGAGGAAAGGGACAACCGGGTTTACTGGACTGTGTGGATTCGGTGGCCTGGCACATCAGACCCACAGGAGTATAAGGCTCTAGTAGACACCGGTGCACAGTGTACCCTGATGCCATCAAGCTATATAGGGGCAGAACCCATCTGTATGGGTCCTTGAGCAAGTGCCCTAACCACAGAGCTACTACACAGAAAGCCAGATGTGACCTCCTTCAACCATTTTTTTTAAATTAAAGAGTGGCCACAAGAGCTCACCTGCACACAGACTCTGTTGCGCATACGTGCATGACTGGCTGGCACACCCAGAGATCACCTCACCGATCAGACCTGCGGGGAATTAGGTCTAAGAACACACAGTTCGTGAATTACAACAGCAGGTCCAAGCATAAGATCAGCACCGAGGTTCCAAATGCAACCATGAGGGCACTAGCACCAAGCATGGGCTGCAAAGCAGCTTAGATGCCTTGGAAAACACAGAGTGTATCCAGGCTATATGGGGAAGTTATACTGTAAGACATGCCTGGTGCTAGGACAGGACAGAGCTCTGTGCTGGCAGAGCGTTTAAGCACGTTTTGGTGCTTATACATGTTTTAATATGACTCTTGCTCAAACTAAGCAGTTTCATAGGTAGGGGAGCAGGGGACATTGTGCCTCATTTCCTAGATTGTAAAAGAGATCAAAAGCACTTTCTTAGTTTAATTTCTACATCTCGTTAATCCGCCATGAACAATCAGGTACTTTGATGCTGAAAGCCACACAGATGGATATCTGAGCTGCTTATGGTGTTTGAACTAAGGAAGAACAAAATCCCACCCCAAAGCTAGGACTAAGCGATTACATGTTTCAAACGTCATTCAAGAAGGTCTACAGCTTCTTTTTATACACAAGGTCAGACTAAATAGAAACAACTGCCCTTCAGACCTGATAATCTCTCTTCTTGCATACCCTATAATTTCTATCCCTTTCTCCTTACAATTTTCCTCTGTTTCTGCTACTGGTTCAGACATTAGAAATAATCAGGATATTTAGGACAATTCATCTGAGATCAGCTAATTCATTGTATCCTCAGGGCTAGAGGAATCACTAAGGAATAGAAAATTCGGAGATGTCATTCGTCAAAGGCACTTTGACTGTATTTATTGTATTGATACAATGAGCTTATTGGATGTTTCCCCGACAGAGAGGCTATCAATGGAGATCCATTTTCCCATTACAATACAATGTCATTTTATGTAAGTATATAGACTGTCTGTGTCACATCATCACACATTTACCAAAGGAAATTAAGGGCACAAAGGAGAGAGAAGGCATGAATTCTCCAACTGTCCAGACAGTAGGAAACACTGAAAATACTGTCTCATGTATTTGGAGCTGAGCCTTTCTGAATAAATTAGCATTCAGCCAGTGAGGACACATGGAAGGAAACTTTACAAAGTGCCAAAAACGACTTGTCTGAAAATAATTCAGTAAATAGATTCCAGTGTCTGACAAGTGTAAGCTGCACCGAATATTATCAGAGACAGCAATACTGCAATACCTCTTAATCATGTGGACTGCCTTGTTAAATGGTAGCTCCTACCAGTTGAAGTCCAAGAAAGATCATCTGAAGGGTCCCAACAAGACGAGACAGAAATGGTCACGGTGACAGATGCTGCCGAACCAGAGTACTCAGAAGTTGTTGCGTGAACCTTATCACTATGTCATTTATTTTCACAGACTCGTTCCAGATTGTATTTCTGGCACAAGGGGTAAGATCAAGAGCATTTCTTTCAAGAAACAAAGCTAATGAGGATAATTAACGCAACTCCTAAATATACAAACCATGCAGATAATGAGTCTCATTTGAATTTTGCTTTTCTAGCAAAAAGCAGACAGATTGATCTGGCCAGTTTCATGGGACTTCTGCCTTACCAAAAAAGATGAACGTTCTCCCTTTAGCTAAGGATCAATTTCCAGGCCAATGGTCTTTCCAGTGCTTTGAGGACAATTTAGGCCTTGCTTTGGCTTACTCCTTGACTTTTGCTTCTTCTGCCAAGCAGTTGGCAGCCAGAGGGGGATCCCCCATCGCTCTCACTGTCAGCGGCATCCTCACCATATACTCGTCCCAGGTCCCACAGAAACTCAGGTTCCCACACACACACAAGGGAACAACACAATGGGACCTTGATCCAAAATTCTGGATTAAGACCGAGTTAGCGCTTCAACCATAAGGTCTTTCAGAGTGCAGGACTTTAAAAGATCAGTAGATACTAGATAACCATACGCTCCATTGCAATGAGGGGAAAAAAAACCATGAATAATAGAGTATTTCATTTCTTTGAATGGGTGAAAAAAAGAGCTGGAAAAATAATTTAGTACTTATGATCAATAATGGCTTGAATTTAATCAATTTTGTTATGGGCCAACAACCAAATAAATGCTATGTGGACAGGGTCCCTCTCATGATGTCAACATGCAGCAAGAGAAGAGAGCAGCCAAAAAGTCACAGCACAAAAATCGTATGATTTTTGATCCCAAATGAGTCACCTCAACTGGAGACTGTTACTGGAGACACAAGGCAGACTACACAGGCCACCCTTAGGAGCTATGTACCTAAACCTCCCTTGCCTACACACACACACATACTTTTTTGGAGTTGTTTCTCATGAGTATTTGCTAAGTGGCCCAACATCCTCACTATTATGGTAAACTCCACGGTCAGCTCTGACTGCAGTTTTACTGCCAAGACCTTCTCTAACAACAACAAAAAACCCTACCCACATACGCGCTTATAAATTATAAGTGGGAGTAGCGCCCCATAACCCTATGAAACGTTTAAGTAAACACTTGTGCCAAGTGTGGTGCTTTCCAGATACTCCAAAAAGGAAAGTCCCACCTCCAGAGATCCCACAACCCAAGGAGTGTCCAGGAGCAGGGACAAAGACACAACAAAAGGCACGTTACAGCAACCAGCCCTCCCACAGCACAGCAAGAAGGGCTGCAGTAAAGCTGAGCTGAACACACCTCATCGTTACAAGTCCGATGTGGAAGGAGAGCTGGAGCACACAGCCGGCAGGAAGACAGTGCTTTAATCGGCTCGTGCCTGAAAATTAGCTTCCAGCCATCACCCCGCCAAGCTTTCACCAGTCTCCTGCCGTGGTCGCAGAGCTCATGCCTACCCGCTCCTGGCGATCCCTGCAATTTCTTCCATCTCTGCAAGTCACCCACAGTGTGCAGGTCTTCAACGCCAGGAGGAGAAGGGGTGGGGGGGGCATGCCTGTGTTACTGTTCATCTCTCCTCTCTGCAAATGTAAAAGATTTACAAGCACCCAGAGGAATCTCATATCCTGCGTTCTAAGGCAGAAACCACTCTGAACCCTCTGACCACCAAGAAGATATTCAAAAGCCTCATCTGCTAGCAAATTTTGGCATTTGATGGGAGGCAGCAAACGGCATGCTCCCAAAGTCTCCTTTCTCCGCTCTCAATACTTTTTAAAAATTCATCCATACAGTTAAATTAATATGGATGATTTTTTAAACTGGTTTTAAAATGCTTTCAATGCACATTGAAAAAAGAATCTATCGTGGAATCCCTGCAGTTTAAAAGATATTTTAAACAGAACAATATAGACTGTAATGGTCTTTATTATTCAGATGGTAATTCTATCCAGAGGTCCCAGTGAGGCAAGTGATCCCTGTTAAGTTCACACCTGGTCATGCACATGGTTCTGATCTTTGCACACAAACCCATGACTGCATCTACAAAGCAGGTATCTATTCACACATACCTGCAGCAGCACATGCTGGCAAGAGACAGAAGGCATACCAGCATTAAATGCACTGCTCGCGCTTAGGAGCCATCATAATAGATCTTTAATCACTTAGAAGAGACCACATATTTTCCTCAATTTACATCCTTAATATTAAAAGGGATTGAGATGTAAATGTTTTGAATGGAGATTTCTAGAGTTGGTTGCTGCAGCTTAGGTTTGTGGCCACAATCTCAGATGCTCAGGCTTGAAACAGCTAAAAACTCAGTCCCTAACCCACTTCCATTCCCAGGGCACACAGTCACCCCTTCCACCTTTTCCCCTTGCTAACAGATAAGAGGACTGCTTCCTTTTGGACGTGCAGGGTCTGAATCCACACTTAGCCCTGCCTGCAAGAGCTGGGTTGAGTGGAGGAGCAGAGCAAAGCTCAGCACCACTTCCAGCCTGGGTACCAGACACCATGGGACCACAGACACCTTCAGGGGATGTAGTACAGGGTGCAAATAACTCTTACTCAACGGCCCTGCCTTGAAAGCTCGGATTGAGTCAGCCCTATTTAAGGTTCAGGCAGCCTTTACTCATTTTTCTCCCCTCCACCAGCAAGGACACCGACTGGCCCATCCTTGTGGTCTTTTTCCATTCCCCTCTTATCCCAATGCATAAAACGCCTTTCATCATTTTTCCTTCTACACACTATTCCACCCATTCAAAGTCCTCCTCTCCCCTTATTTCTTACACGATGCCCAGAGGTTATAAATCTACAGTGCTCTCTCAAAGACTATATTTTCACAGACAACAACATCCCAGTCATTTCCTCTCTGGTGCATCCTGTTTATTCTGTATCTATCTTGTTTGGATTGCAAACTCTTCAGAATAAGGACTTTCCACATTTTGTGTCCTATGCTGCTGGAAGCACATGGCTGGCACTACCCGATTCAGAGCTTTTAAGGCCAGAAGAGACCACTGCAATTATCTAGTCTGACCTTTTGCATACCACACAACAAATTTCATCAAGTAACTTCTGCATTAAGCCCGTGATAATCCTAGTGAAGGTATGCTGCTAATGGATGATGATGACCACATCTTTTTTATTTTGCATTTTCTCCAAATTTAGCTGCATATTTAGTGTTTCTCTCCTTCATATTCAAATCCTTCCAGTATTTTCAGCAACTACCCCATGTTCAAATTTTAGGAGACGTTCTAAAATACACACATACCTTACTTCTATGACCTCTGCACTAAAACAGTTGTCATTAATTACTTATACTTTGCATTTGCCCAGTATATATTTAATGTACTTGTGCTGAGATAAGATTTGTTCAAGAAAATGGAACTATAATATAAACCATAGATTTACTTACAATCCTGCTTTTAAGAAAGTACATCTGTAAAAGATTAAAGAACTGAAATGACCTGAGAACAAAGGGAGAGAATGAGCTGATGGCATTGTTGGTATGCAAGGTATTTTTGTGTTAAAAATGTATATAGAGAAAACCTTTCATACACTCTGAATACCAGTATTAACTTTAATGTACAACATGCTATAAAATGATCATCTTCTGAAGGAAAAAAAAAAAAGAGATTAAATTCCTTTGACCCATGTATTAAAAGCATTCTTAAAGCAAACAGAAACAAGAAGAATTCTCACAAAAAAATCTGTTTCTCATCTGTCCAAAAATGTATTGGCTTCAGCTAAAAGTCAATCAATCAATACCCGAAGAATTAAAAAAAAAAGCTCTACCAGTTATAAATTTTTTTTTTTTTTTAACTACAATCATCTGGCAGTGGAGCACCACTGACCTAACTTCACAAACAAATCTGTCAGCTGGTGATGGCCACGGTGCTGTCAGGAGAAGAAAACAGCAACTCTTTGCTCATTTACTGAGCAGCAAGCAGAGACACTAGAAGCGACCCACCACAAATCACACAGCAAGTGGCACAGTCTGGAGGAAAAAAAAAAAAAAAACAAACACACTAAAATAAAACAAATGTACAAGGAAACCTCAGAGCCTGCCTTGCCCTGCACAGTGCACCCAGAGCTCTCGGAGGCTACAAGGTACCAAAAGGCTGCAAGTATGAGGTGCAATCATTTTACTCCATCACCACTAGGTGGTTATTCACCAAACTCTGATTTCATTATTTCTTCTAAAAAATGGTATTATCCCACCCATAGTTAAACTTTCTATGAACATGGCATCGTACAAGGCATTATACAAGAACAACAAAAGTGCTTCCATGATTTTCTTTTAATTGCCATGACAACTCTGTTTATTTGGATTTAAACATCATCCTGGGATGTTTATAATGCAAACAGCACAATGTAGTGAGGCAGAACTGGAAAGGGAGAGCCAGAGAGACACTCATTTGGCTAACTTTTGTCCAAACCAAGTAATGCAAAAAAACCCCACAGTCAACAGCTGTAATAAAAAAATACAGGGGGATTAAGAAATAAACCAAAACAAACATTTCTTGCCATTTCCATTTTTTAACAGGGGTGGTAATCCTCTTACAACTCCAGCAGCTTGGAAACCAGAGAGCGCTCTACCAATCTGCCCAGCTGTGTTTGTGCATTCCCACCTGCATTCAAAAGCGGGATTTTAATTTGTGCCATCACCTGCTTTGCACGTGCGTTTCCAGGGCTCACTGAAGGCACGCTGATTAATTGAAGATCTACTGCACTTACGATAACAATTGTGCTTCCAACTATGCTCATAAGTATCAATTATTAAACAGCTTCACAGGACACTGGCTATACTTGCAGCATATTTAAAACCCCCATTTCCCTGCAAGGTTAGGCTAAAATGATATAAGCAACACTCAGACCACCGCAAAACTCTGCAGCAGTATATAACTGTTACTACCTGAACTGATTGGAGTCCAGGATACGTATTTGTTGGTTGTGTTATATGCTGGATAGACATGCACTCCGCAGCAGTATCACCCTATAATTTCACAAAATGTCTACAAGTATGTGCAAACTCTAGCAAGCACAAGTTAAAAGTGCACAAAGACTCGGTGTCCTCGCTGTCATCCCATACCTCTGGAGTTTGATGCATCTTGAGTGAGCAAACACAGTCATGTCACCCCATCGCGCCTTCACTGCCCCGCTACCCAACTTCACCAGACTGACATTAACCCACATCACCACGTTTCCCAAACCCAACGCAGCCGTGGTGCAAGTGCAGGATCCAGCAGGGGAGGCAGTACTACCAACTTCCACCAGATTTAAGATTCAGCCCTGATGCAGAAAAAAAAAAAAAAAAAAAAAAAATGAAAAAGTAGCCTAATTTACAGTCCTGCCATGGTTATGATGAAGAAATGAGCAATTATTTTCAGACACAATAGGCAATTGTTCAAAGAAATCAAGAAGAAGATCCTGCAGCCCATCTCGGAGACTACCCAGCAGCTTGGAAAAGGTCTGTCGCTTCATCCATCAGAAATTTCTACCACCCAATTGGCAATAACGTGACCCAGGCTGGCCGGCCAAGCACTGAGCGGACACAGAGACCAGGACTGATGCCTCCTTTTTCTGGGAATCAAACAGCTTCACCCCTCCAAACACAGACCAATTTACCTGCACATTTTCCAAAATTACCATTACAAGGAGACCACTTTCAGTTAAAAACTCTGTAGACAAAGAGTTTTGCTCTGTTTTGTTTTCTCCAGAGTGGCACAGAGAATTGGTGGAGCAAAGATTAGCTAATTAGCTAATTGCCCCAGGCACTCTGCTTCCTCCTGCACCAGGGACTGGCTACTACAGGCTTCTAGCTTAGCTTCAACTTTTCCAAGTTTTCAATGAAGGATGTCTGTCCCACCCATACTGGTGATTTTTCCTGCCTTGGAAGAGCTGAACAACTATTTTGTAAGCACCACCAATCACACACACCAGATTGGGAATACGGCGAGAGGTATGGTGGGGTCCAGTCTGTGGTGAGCACGCTCTCGTACAGCCTCTGTATTAGACAGGATTAAGACATGCAGAGTTTAGATGCCTCCATATAAATCCCACAGATGCTACCCCAAAAAAAAAGAAACAAATGAAAGAAATGAGTCTTTTCAAGGGACCCTCCCACCCTCAGTGCAGCAGAAGGGACTCTGGATATTCTCCAAACAAGCCAACAAACATGGGAAGCCCCGAATTTGCAATTACAGCAGCCCATGGGGACAGAGAGCCACCATTGCTCCAGGTAGATCAGAAACCACAGAAGAGCTCCAGCACAGCCCCCCGGTGTACCTAGAGGCATGAAATCCATCATCACAACTGTTAAGTCTTGCTTGCTTAACTACCCACACAGAACCAGTTTTGTTAGGACTTCACGGAAAGACGAGTCATACAAGCCAAAGGCAAATGTCTAAAAACAGCAGCAGGATGGGGATTTTTTTTTTTTTTTTATATTTATATTTATTTTGGAACTGAAGTGCTGCAGCAGCCTTTTTGACACAGAAAAACAAGTTTTCCACAGAAAATAATATGCTTAAAAGGGTCTGCACAACTAATATAACATCTGTAGGTGCATAAAAAATAGCATTAGCTTCTGAAGTGACTTTTTGGGACTGGTCAGGCTTGAACTTATCGATAAATTGCAGCAGTCCTTTCTAAGGAAGCCACCACCTTTAGCTGCATCTGTGCAACACACCCACAGAGGTTAGACCTGCATGGCAAACCACTTCTCCAACGAATCACCCCCCAAAATTTTTAACAGAGTATATTTCATTTTAGTACCATCTCTGCAGAACATGCTTAGTTAATCTCACATTTAACCCTCTGTGCCAACATTTTTATAGTTTCCGTTGCTGCACTGGAATCTGCAAATAATGTGATTTGGCTCAGCGCTCGCAGTGCTCCCAGGATCAATTACCATTTTATACATCAGTGTTTCATTACTAAGCTGTGAATCTCCTCCAGCCAATCATAATCTCAGCTCTGCGCTTCAAGAGTCTAATCTTTGAAAATTAGGTATTTGGCAAGATTTACTGTAAGAAAGGAAAATTGCCCTAAAATTGCTGCTTTGTACTCAGCACTGGTGAGACCACAGCTCGAATACTGTGTTCAGTTTTGGGCCCCTCACTACAAGAAGGACATTAAGGTGCTGGAGCGCATCCAAAGAAGGGCAACAAAGCTGGTGAAGGGTCTAGAGCACAAGTCTTATGAGGAGCGGCTGAGGGAACTGGGGTTGTTTAGCCTGGAGAAAAGGAGGCTCAGGGGAGACCTCATCGCGCTCTACAACTACCTGAAAGGAGGTTGTAGCGAGGTGGGTGTCGGTCTCTTCTCCCAAGTAACTAGCGATAGGACGAGAGGAAATGGCCTCAAGTTGCGCCAGGGGAGGTTTAGATTGGACGGGAGGAAAAATTTCTTCACTGAAAGAGTGGTTAAACATTGGAACAGGCTGCCCAGGGAAGTGGTTGAGTCACCATCTCTGGAGGTATTTAAAAGACGTGTAGATGTGGTGCTTAGGGACATGGTTTAGTGGTGGACTTGGCAGTGCTAGGTTAACAGTTGGACTTGATGATCTTAAGGGTCTTTTCCAACCTAAATGATTCTATGATTCTAAATTGTCACATGGATTTTTGTGGCTAGACAGCAAATGCTGTTCATTTTCAAACCAGCGTAGTCTGGACTCTCACTGCCTCAGCTGAACATCTCGCAGATGCCACCGAGTTTCTAATCTCCCACTGAGCCATCAGGAATGACTCGTTTGCTTGTTTTACCTGCTAGAATTCTCCAGGTGAGCTTTAAAGCTACTGAACAAAGGAAACATAGCAGTTAAGAGTGTATTTGGAGTACTTGATGGACTTCCTTAAATGTCAATTTTAGTGAATATCATGCAAGTACAGCCTTCTCTCTCTGATACACATGTGTGTTCATGAAATGTATAAAGCTAATGCCCTAGATCTGTCGCGTTCTCCATTAATATTTCAGATTATTGGCCATTTTAGGCATATACAATGTATGCTTCAAAAATTAGCTGCTTGTTTTAAAAAAAAAAAAAAAACAACCACACCCACTTGGTATATTTGCTGTTTTTAGAAAGGGCTGCACTGCTTGCTCAAAGCTCTGGGAGACCACAGTACTCCTCTCCCCAACTGGAACCAGGCTTGGTCGAAGCCCATAGAGATGATATGTTCTGGTCTTTGGCACTAGCCATAGAGGAAGACACAGAGGAAGGTTTTCAAGACCATTACTGCCAGAGAACACACTCAGATAAGCAAGTGAGACAGTGACAATACTATTTCAGTAATGCCTTCAACACTTAGAACTGACAGAGTTGATAATTGTTGTGGTCATTCCTACAGCTAATAAGAGTATAAATTAAAAATGCCATCCTCACTTTACATTCAAATCACCGGTTTCATGTATCTATAACTTCCCCCCTCCCTTTTTTTTTTTTTTTTTTAAATGAACAAAAACCTTCTCCAGGAACTGTTAAGTGTTGATAATAATAGACCAGAATACAAAGTCATTTTTCACCCTCCAAGAGGAAATATTTAACATCACGGTTTGACACATGTATGCTTGTTGCCAACACCCTGCACATGCAATTGCTTGCCTGCATGCGGATCACCCACCAGCCCAGCTCGAGGATCCATCCTGTTTACTACTTAGGACAGACATTAGAGCTAAACCAAGCTCCACCTCCTGAAAGCCAGAAGAGCAGCTTGTGCAGATGTTGAAATTCTGGTGAGAAAGACAAACTATAAACAGATTTCCTAAAAGATCTGCCTTGGGACAGTCTTATCTAACAACTCCACTAATTCCCTTTGTAGGGAAAGTAGGGGAGCGCGAATAAAATCTGCAGACAACAGATAGCTAGGAAAGTCTGTCAACTCAGAGGATGCACAGATGTTTATTCAGAACATTTGAGGACTAAAACAACTGTCAGGAGGTACAGCTTATAATAAAGCCAAGCGCAGTCACGCACTTTGGGATTAAAGAAATATGTTCTGTAGCTTGGGAGCTCAACAGTTGGAAGTGATATAGAAAGAGAAAGACTTCAGTGGTTTAGCGGCTCATGGCAAGAGTGTAAAAAGCCAGATGCTGCCCAAGGTCTCAGTGAGGAATGGGAAAATATACAAGACACCAGTAAGATCTCAGCTGGAACAATGTGCAATTTCAGGCTACTGAGTTCAAGAAAGGTTAAGTGAAACTGGAATAGTGCAAGAAAAGGTCAGTAGGATGACCTCTCTCATGAGACAAAAAGACGTTGGCTTTGCTACTGGAGCAAAATGAAGGCTCTCTTTGGAGGGCAAAAGGAAAGATAAAGCAGTATGAACCAGCCATAAAGAGGTTTAGGCTGGAACTTGAAAGGAGGCTTATATCCACCAAAATAATACTGTTCAAGCAGAGCTTGCCAAAAGAAAAAATTAGGCAGGAGGTTGATTGTTCAATGCATGAAAATCTACAGCATGGTTGCCTGAGATAGCCCAAAACAAGGCCAACCATGCAGAAGGTCCAAAGCTGATCCCGATAACACACCTCCTTCCTCACCATATACAGCCCAATGAGCCCACTGACCAAGGTGTGAGAGCTGCACCACTTTCCCAAAACCTCCCAGACCTTCCCTAGCCTGCAACCAGGTTTTGTGCTGTCGCCAGAGGGACATAGTGTTTAAGGTGTATAGAGAGCCCACACACGCTACTGATACACAGTAAAAGCTGCTTTGGATACAGACAGGCTTCCTGAATCACTACACAGTGAAAAGGGGATGATGTTTCTCCAGAAAACTTGAGGTTATGCTCAAATTGAGTCCAAGGAAGATGATGAAGGGAGACTGGTGAAGAGCATGGCAGTTCACTCGAAACGACTGGGGGTAGAAGAGAAACACTACTAAAGGAAAGTAGAAGGGTGATGCTTCAGGGGGAAGAGATGAGACAGTTAGTGCAGAAGGCTTTAGAAATCACCACTGTGATAGCAAGCAATTCATTATCATGGCTGAATTCCCCCACTATTCCCCAACATTTCCCAATAAAATTAACAGTGCAGGCAGGTTCAAACAAGGGCAGTTTACAATCTTGCTATTCCAAATTAATTTCTGTTTCAAAGGAAAAACATGAAGTTAAAAAGGGGGGGGGGGAAGGAAAACATAGAGGCTAATTAATGTCAATTGCTAAAAACCCCATGACTGATGCTTTTGACACAACCCTTCGAGACAGTGTTTCTGCAGACAGTCGAGTGAGCATGAGACAGGTGCAAGAGTGCTGCATCAGAAGCGGACTTAGGCAGAGGGTGCCTGGAAATCCACACAACACAAAAACATTTCGCTCAGATATTTATATACAAATATTGTTCCAGATGTTGCAGTAGAGACCTATGGATGTTTATGCCTTCTGTATGATCTCAACAGCAAAGGCTTAAAATGCCTGTGTAGGAGAATAAATAGAAACTAGACTCCAAATGACTTGTATGCGCAACTGCTACTAATATAGTATATATGCAAGGAAGGAGGACTACCCCAACGTGCTTTCCTTCCATGAATCCACTGTCCCACTGCCACCTTAGATTTAGAAAAGCCACAAACAGCACTACCAGCTCATTCCAGATTTTCTTTCCCCCATCAATTATTTTGTCCACAGAGGAGCTTCACATGTACGTTTTTTGCGGTTGCTGTTACTCCACTCAAGCTTCAAACCTTACAACAAAATGTATAGTATTTTTAGGTCATTAGGTGAGACTTAAACTTGCTAGCCATGAGAAGAAAAGGAGTCATTAGTCAAAAGTTTATAGAAAGAGAAATGCTCAGTTTCCCTCTATTCCTTGACCTCAATCTGTTGCTTTCACTTTGCTGCAACTTTGAGACTAGTACACCCGACATCCCCTTCATTGGGTAGAATTCAGAAAGTCTTCATTGCAACACCAAAGACAACGATTTCCTACTCTTAACTAAGCACTGGCAGGAGGCTTTGGTAAGCAATAGTATCGCATAGTGAAAACTACTCTTATATTACAGCTTTTGAGATCTGCATTAAATTATAAGCAGTTCTATGAAGTGTCCTTAAAAACTACCACCATGTGGCCCCACGTCCCCCAAGTTCTCTCTTACAATTCACCTACGATGCAAACAACTGCCTTTGGCCAACTTCGTGTTTGTTTTTAAAGGGCAGCTGAGCTCATGGAAGACAATATAAAACATATTTTTCCCTGTTCCTCCAGGAATGCCCTGGCTGCTCAGCCAGCTGCTCTCTCTTAAATTTTAGTTTTAATGGCAAAACTAACTTTTCAGCCATGAACCAGATTCCAGTTCAGCTTTCTGCATCTCTAACAGCTGTTTCTGGAAGGCTGCTCAAGTACCGTGGCTGAGTGGCAGCTTCTTTAGAAGTTTCTTCCCCGGAGGATAACTTCAGAAACCATCTTGGCTGGTCTAAACTTCTGCTTTAGAAGCTGCACTGGAAGGCACTTCATGGTTTTTAAGTAAAAGCAACACTTTAAAAGGATTGCAGCAGCTGGACTTGAGAAGACATGAGACACTGTCTGCCTTTATCCAAAGTTTAAAACGGAGCCTACAGCTAGGAGAGAACACCCACATTCCTGTAGGTGTAAATCACAAATAATTTAATTTAAGTCCAACTGGAGAGAGTGGCCTGAAGAGAGGCTTCCCTTTGAAGCCCCATAACTTCTGAGCTCCCTTGAAAAAGCCCAGTGGCACCTCAAGCAGCCAGAAGACGCTGCTGCATGGACACACACGTGCTTTCTCTACAAGATGCAAACAGTGCACCTTGTAGAGATGGCCACAGCTGAAGCAGCCGGCAGGGGCTGAGCAGAGAGACCGAGAGCAGAGGTTCCCCCGCTCGGACCAGATGCCAGGCTCCATCCCTGAGAATCAAGATCTGATTCAATTCGGTACACGTTCAATCCAATTCAATTCGGTACATGTTATTCCTCCCTTCAGCAACCTGCAGCCAGCCAGCAAAACCAGAAAGCTTTCTTTATGTTAAAGGTGTCATTTAAGCAGGAACAGATAACAATGATGTCAAGCAAACAAACTCAATCTACCTACCTTGGCTCACTTCCCCTTCCAGCAGGCACTTTACAGAGTTTTTCCTTTGCTGCCTCTCACAGGTGCATCCCCCTCCCTAGAGAAGCATTTCTCCATCCCAAACCCTTTCTCACTCTTTCCTCCCTACTCTGCTATTCAGACACCAGCGTGGGGAATTCAACAGGGCAGCACAGTTAAGTCTTCAAAACCTCTTGCATCACTATTGGGTCTTTTTAGACAGGTGGTGCCTGGTAGTTCCTACCAAAACCATTTTACTTTTTTCTCCCTTATTTCATGAACAGCATGATGAAGCCAACACTTCTGTTTGCTTGAGGATTAGGAGATATTTAGAGAACATGATGGCTGTGGCACTTTAGTGCCACCAAAAGCTCTCCTAACTGAAAACCAAAAATCATGATAGATTTAGGAAGTGATAATTCAGCTCTATTTTTTGCATCCAGTTGAAAGACAATATATTTTCTTTATTAAAAGCCTTCAGTACACAAGCTTGCCAAGCAAAGCTCCTCTGCAAGGCTTTCAGCAGCGCTTTCATTTTAAAAATCTGGTATTCATGTGTCCTACAGGAAAGCATTTTGTGATTTGAGATTGTTGTGGTTTAACCTCAGTCAGCAACTGAGTACCACACAGCTGCTCACTCACTCCTCCCCCCCTCCCCCACGGTGGGATGGGGGAGAGAATTGGAAGAGTAGAAGTGAGAAAAAACTCACGGGTTGAGATAAAAACAGTTTAATAATTGAAATAAAATAATAGCAATAATAATAATAATAATGATAATACACAAAGCAAGTGATGCACAGTGCAATTGCTCACCACCCGCCGACCGATGCCCAGCCAGTCCCCGAGCAGCGGCCCCCCCAGGCCAGCTTTCCCCAGTTTATGTACTGAGCATGACGTCACATGGTATGGAATGTCTCTTTGGCCAGTTTGGCTGTGCCCCCCTTCTAGCTTCTTGTGCACTTGCAGCCTTCTCAGTCGGTAGAGCATAGGAAGCTGAAAAGTCCTTGGCTAGTGTAAGCATTACCTGTTACCGTAAATCGGCAGATGAAGAACTCTCTAAGACTCAATTTGGAGTTTTAGAAAGCAGGCATTCTTTATTGCAGCGCCGGGTGCAAGGTGGAATTTCCACAAATCAAGCACACCTAAGGCTAGATCACCATTACATTTATACACAAAAATTACAAGGTAATACACTCCCAGTTCCAATGATTGGTTAGTGATTTACATAGACTTATAATATCTGCTGTGTCATTCTCTTCTGTTATTACGCTTGCACAGGGGGAAGGGTCTTCACCTGGGCAAGGGTCTTCTTGACCTGTGGGTGTGTTTTTTAGTATTATAATGAAGGCAGTTCACTTCAGGACACCTTAAAAGTAGGTTTTGTTGCCAAGTTGGCCAACCAGATATCTACCTTGCCAGGTTGTCAAATAACTCATCCCATGTGCAATAGAACCTAGGGGCTCTGGTTATGGTCTAGAGAGTCCAGAGAATAGGGAATAGGGACTTCAAGCAACACAGCCTCAAATAATAAGTAACACAGCATCCTATATATAACACTACCATAGGGGCTAACTTATTAGAGTCAAAATGTTCTTATAGTTGATTATTTCATAACCTAAAGATTCAGTAAAACTTAAGATAATCTTCAACAACCTAGCAACAACTAAAACATCGGTGCGTTATCAACTTTGTTCTCGTCCTAAATCCAAAACACAGCACTGTACCAGCTACTAGGAAAAAAATTAACTCTATCCCTGCCGAAACCAGGACAGAGTTGTAAAGGTTTTCTCCAGACGAACTGTTTAGTGGTTTTGGACGGAGTCCTGTCCCCACGGGAAAGCATACCCTCATGCCAGACCGTAACTAAAGTTTCTGCCCAGCCCCGAGCCAGGAGCCCCCAGGCCAGTATGGGGGACGCCCCACACCCCTCGCCCCCGCACAGCCCCGGACCCAGCGACTGCCTGACGGCGCGGCAGCGGGGCCGCGATGGGCCCCGCGGGGCAACCCCGGCACCCGCAGTCCGGCCGGATCCCCCGCCGCCCGGCAGCCGCAGCGCGGTCCCCACCGGGGCCGCCGCGCACCCGCCCCGCTCCGGCCTCCGACACAACTTACGGCTCCGGCCGCCGCGCCTCGCGCACCTCTCCACGTTTCCTGTCCCACCGCCAGGCTCAGCCTCCTCGCAGCAGCTTCCGGCCGCAGCTAATACCCACCAGCCGCCCCCCGCAGCCCGCTCATCCGCTTAATCACCTGTCGGCACCGAGCCACAGAGCTGCTTGCGCGCCGGCGGTGGCGGCTGCTGCTGCCGGCGGGGAGGCACCTTAGGCGGCGCACGGCCCCCGCGCCGCCCCGCCGCGCCGCGCACACACCGCGCCCCGGCCCGCGCGCCGCGCAGGCGGGAACATTGACCTCGGGGCACGCAGCGGAACGCACGGCCGCGCACGGATCCCTCAGGGGCGCGCAGGGTCCCACAGCGCCCGGACGACGCGCACAGGAGCGCAGAGACCGCAGACCCGCACAGCCGGGGACATCGCCGGAGCGCCCCCCCGGTGCCGAGTGCCAGCCCCGGCTTGGGCACAGCCCCAGCCCCTCGGCTCTGTCCCCCACCCCGGTGCCCACCCCCTCCCCGGAGCTCCCATGCACAAGCCTTCCCCGCCGGTGGAATGAGCAGGGCAGCCCTGCTCTGCCTTAGGGGACCTTAACAGGTCGCGTCCCAGCAGGACCTGCTCCGGACACGGTATTTTTCCCTTCTATGCACTTGCTCCGTCCAAACCACGCTCCTGTTGAAAGCCATCCTGCATACTTTCCCCCCTTTGAAAATGTTTCCAGTCGGGGCATCCAAATTAAAATCCCCGCTGCTGCCTCCACACAACAACCAAGGGTTGTTTTCTTCCCTGGAGCGTGGCCTGATGTGCCAAAGCTAAGTGTCTTTATCACAGGCTGTCATTTAACATCTCACGGCCATTTTTCAGATGTGTGGCAGTCAGTTCCTGGCAGGTTATACCCAATACTGTGGTTTTTACTTCTAGAGTCTAAACTATACAACTGTGGTCACAGTCATCTTTTGATGACAGAAGTTCTGGCCATATACTGGGCAGAAACCCACCACTAAAACTGTAAAAAAAAAATTAATATATTTGTCCAAGTAGTGAGCAGATCAGGCTGTAATCAAGACTGACAAGGATAAAATTCTTCCACTGAGTCCCATGCTGTATTCAGGCAGTCTTTTAAACAGCTTAGCTTTGCTTACAGGAGTCCTGGCTCTCACATATATTACTACCCTACACAGAAAGAACTGTCCCTCCTGTTTTTCAGGATTTTCAGCATGATTTTCAGCCTTCCAGGAGTTTAGAGGGAGACAGAAGAGACTCTGAGCTTTGTTCCTTGGAGCAAAATGCATAGCCTGATGTCAGTGCCTCAGCTCCCAGGGAGCACAGGTAGTTAATTAGGTGCCAAAACTGAACACACTAATAGTTAACATACCTAGAGCTAACCCGAAGGGAAGCTTTCAATCCTTGGGATGTGCCTCTTTCTGGGGCTCAACACTGCTAACCAGGAAATGCCTCCCTTCCAACCGTGATTCATGGCCTGACATCTCCTGAGAAAAAAAACCTCATAAACCCCTTTATTTAAAAAGCGGAGATCAGATTTTGAGCACAGAGAGGAGGATGTGATGGCTGCATCCCTCTGCTGAGAAGCACAGGGGCTGGGGAGTTCATCCAGGATATGGACAGCAAGTTCAGCAGCCTCTGCTCAAGAGGAGAGAAATACACGTCAGCATTATTTTCCTAACATTATTTTCCTAGGAAAATAAGTAGCCTCCAGATGGCTCCCACCTGAGCCCTCCCCATCACCTCTTCTTTTAATTGTATTCCTCTGTGCAAAAGGGAATCCAAAATTCAGGACATTCATGTGGGAGGAGAGATTGTCCTGAGTCCCTGCCCTAAAAACTGTTTGTGTTGTGCCCACAACCTGGTTAATATAATAATACAAGAGAGTTTTGGAGCAGGAATTACACCCTGGGATGCCTCCTTTTGTCTCCCTAACTATTTAAGATACAGTCATGAACAGAAAAGAGATCACAGGGGTTATCCTGCACAATCTCCTATGAGACTGGAAGTCCAGAAAGGTCCATTAAATGTTTATCTTATGGGCCACAAAACATGACCTAACTTCCTATTCAAATGCAAAGTAAAATGCAAAGTCCTGTCTGGTAAAATCTATGTAGAAGCAGACAGAGCATGTGAGAAGGTGGTTCCTCCTCCCAGCTGGCCCAAGGAGGCATGGCGGGGTGGGAAATGGCATAGGGGGTCCCCATGGGACAAGGACACAGATGAGCTGCTCAGGCCCAAGCAAGACCAAAGTTGTGGGAATGGGAGTCTCACTAACGGACATTCCTGAGTTTGATTTTAATGAGCAAACACTGCACCACCTGGCATGACAAGGCACTTAAGCAGAAAACAACGGAGAAAGGAATGTGCAGCTGGAAGGAGAAAAACAAGATAAAGACCATGAAGGCATTTCGCATGATCAGAAAGAACGGGCCAATCTGCTAGAGCATAGATGCGCGTGAACACAAGGCTGTAACCTATCTGCAAGCTGCAGGTAGCGCGTGTCCATAGTAGTTAACTATATAAGCCCTGTTATAAGTGTAAATAAAGGAGAATGACCATACTCATATTGAGATCTGTCATTACTCCGGAATCGCAACTCCCGCTCCGTCGTCGACACTGAACAAAGGGAAACTCCGACACAAAGTGCTCTGGACGAAAACACAGAAACAGGCTCTTGGGCATCAGGAAAGTCCAAAACTGTTGGGCACTTCCCATCTCAGTGACAGCTGCGCAGGGCTTTTCTAGGTCTATTTAGGAACCAACATCCCATTGAAATTTTGGGGGATTTGGCCCTAAATCTTCTCAGCTCTTATTTTGGAGAACGTTGATATAGCATTTTGATATTTTAGGCACACACATGCAGCTGTGCATTTCAAAGTAATCTGTTGTGATATAAGTCAAAACAGTATTTGAGTCATATGTATTTTTACAGATAAAGCATTGATTTATAAACATGTAGAGCAAGTCTATCCAAAAGAAACTGGCTTCATACATATGCAAGCAACAAGGAGAACTACTTAGAACAGATCATCTTCTACTGCCCCACAGAGTAGGGCATCAAATTCCTTTCTAGCTTGAATTTCAGGAGTACAAAATTAAGGATGGAGAAACTGGACTGACGAAACTATTTTGCACTGTAGTCAGAAGGCAGCTGCAGAAAAACTAGTTTGGTACTTAGCTGATAATGAGGTTGCAATTGCATACCATGTCACTGCACAGGGAAAATGCTACATGGCATTTTTGGAACTACCGTTATTTTTGGTTCTTTATTTGTCATCTTCTTAGCACATGCAAGTTCTTGATTCACATTCAGAAAAACAACAATGAACACAAGTCATCTTAGGAGCCACACATACAAACTAAATGTCATTGAAATCAGCTCCACTAATGTGTTAGTATTAGAAGTTAACACTTTGAGAAAGCAACTGGGGATAGTTTGTAAGTGCTAGGTCTGTTCCTGAGTACCTAAAACTACACTACATTTAAGCCTTATCTCAAACGTTACCTTCAGAAGCTGGAAGCACTAGAAACATTTGTTCTTTACAACAGACACAGACATTTACATTCTCCCAACACTGCTGTGTCCTGGACACCAGATGTCTGACACCCCTGACACACAACACACAGATAAAGTCAATTATATGGTACATGTTCCCAGGATCCAAGACTTTTGTGGATCTGATGGGCAGCAAAATGAATATACAGATTTAAATTAAATTCATTTGAAAACACAATAAGCATATACATCCAGGACCACATATAACCCAGAACAACAATATGATGTTCCATTTTTTCCTAAAAGAAAACAGCAAACTTCAGAACTCAGCCAGAAACCACAAAAATGACACAGAAGAGGGTTAAAACTGCATGGGAGTCCAGCATGCCAAGGCAAAGCCAAGGACTGCAAAGGCCACATTCTGCTCCCAGCCATGCCAGTGTAAATACAAAAAATCCCTTCCCTGACCTCCACGTGGATCTCCCCACAGTTTGCTCGGTCGATTCAGTGCATTCAGGTCATCGAGTTCCCTAAGTCTCCGCAAACACCACCTCCAGAAAGCCCCATTTCTGCACCACATGCTATTACACTATGTGATGAGTGCCGCAGAGAAAACCTTCCCCTTACCATTTCTTCCGCACACAAGAACAACAAAAGTAATTTTTAAAAAAAATGCAAGTTAAATAGCTCCAACACACAACTACTATAAACAGCTCTGGAGAGCTGAATACCACAGCCCACAGCCAGCATCCCCCCAGAGCCACCCAGGGCTCAGCTAGGAGTTACACCCTCATCCTTTCGTGCTGGCTGCAAACCCGCTGCAAGTCCATGGGGTGTACGGAAAATGCCAATGACAAAATAATTCCAAACAGCTCCAGGTCTGGTTGAAAACACCCCAGCCCTTAATCTTTAGTGGGTTTTTATATGCAAATTACAGGCAGACAGGCCCTTGCAAGAGCTATACTAGAATTATTTGTAAACACTCGCTTATTCCTCCCACCATACAAATAGGAGGAAATGAGATGTTTTTCAGTGATTTCTGGGGGGGGGGGGGGGGGTGTCTGATGTCTTGTCCCTGTGTGTCAGTAAGCTCTTCAGCTGTGCTCCTTAGCTACATGGGCTATAATCAGAAATGTTTTCTCCTATTATAGAAGGCAGGGTTTCTTAGGCAAAATACGAAAAGCAAATCATGAGGCACTATTGATAGCTGTTGGGAAATTTAACCTCTCGATTTTAATAATCTATTCATTTATTCTTATTTTTTATAGCACTCAAAATACAGTCGGTAAGTTGTAAGGAAAATACGGACATACAGTCTTTGTCCTAGAGAGCTTACATTGTAACTTCCTATGTTAAGGCTAATTGATATTCAAACTATGAAAGCTCACTAGCCTTCAAAACAGGAATTTTAAGAAAATCTCTCCACTGGACTGTTTTTTTTTGTTTGTTTCCTTGGGGGTTTCCTTGGAGGGGTGAGGTAAGACTGGCTATATTGATAACCCTCTCCCACTGCTCCCCACAAGCCCTTTTCTGGAATACATGTTCCAAACATACCCCATTAGCCAGAGGTTGAGCTCTATAGGCAGAGAGCTGTTTGTGAAACATTTATAGTGTTTGGTGAACAGCCATATTAGAGCTGATTTTATGCATTTTCAGTTTATTTACAGACTGATCATTTTAAAAATCATTTATATACACACACAAAAAATCCCACTTTTAGAGAATGGTCCATGAAACTCCAAACTGTGATGCAACGTATCTACATTTTACTGCTCTGAACTTATCTTTTATTTAATTTTTTTATGTGCTCGTAGAATTTATTTAGAGGTTACTACAAATCTATAGGGGATAAAGCCTTATCACCCAGGCAGTTCTCCAATTCAGGTATGTACTAAATAGCAGAATAATACCGTATCAAATAGTACCCAACAGTGGAGATTTACATGGCATTAAGTATATTGTATTTAACTTCAAAATACAAAGCAGTAACTCAATATTGGAGAGCAGAAAACAGATATAAGGAAATCTACTAGTACTGTTGAAATAAAAGAGAGAGTAATAACCTAGAAATCACACAGTCTTAAAGCAATGTCCTGGTTTCGGCAGGGATAGAGTTAATTTCCTTTCTAGTAGCTGGTACAGTGTTTTGGATTTAGGATGAGAACAAAGTTGATAACACACCGATGTTTTAGTTGTTGCTAGGTAATGCTTACACTAGCCAAGGACTTTTCAGCTTCCCATGCTCTACCGACTGAGAAGGCTGGAGGTGCACAAGAAGCTGGGAGGGGGCACAGCCAAACTGACCAAAGGGACATTCCATACCATGTGACGTCATGCTCAGTACATAAAGTGGGGAAAGCTGGCCGGGGGGGGGCCGCTGCTCAGGGACTGGCTGGGCATTGGTCGGTGGGTGGTGAGCAATTGTACTGTACATCACTTGCTGTGTATTATTATCATATTATTATTATTATCATTTTATTTCAATTATTAAACTGTTTTTATCTCAACCCACGACTTTTTTCCACTTGTGCTCTTCCAATTCTCTCCCCCATCCCACCGGGGTGGGAGTGAGCGAGTGGCTGTGTGGTGCTTAGTTGCCGACTGAGGTTAAACTACGACAGTCCTTTTTGGTGCCCAACGTGGGGCTCGAAGGGTTTGAGATAATAACAGATTAACCGGAGTGTATTAAGGAACTTATATCTGTTAATAGTTGTGGGTCACAATGTTGGTTTCTCTGTTCTCGATATTGGCTTCTATAATCTGCATCGCGCTCTTTTTCCTGCTGTACATGTTAAAGATTGGTGTTGGGTTTTGCAGTTTGCTGTGGTCTGCAGTGAATAGTGATGTCTCGCTTGTGAGGTTTGTTTTTAGAACATTGACCCTGACATTAGTGTGGTATGTAAATTTCGCAATGAAGCCGTTACAGTACCATGGATACCATTTCGTGGAGACAACTAGCAATTGCAGTAACTTCTGAGAGTTTTTTTTCTCGGAGGAAATACAGAATGGCAGTGTCACTACCTTCTTCTATGATGTTTCCTCCTTCATTACAGTAACTTTTCAGTATTTTGAACATCCTTGGGCAGTTAAGATACTTCTATTGGTACTTCTTGGGAATATTGTTTCGGTTTTGTCTAAAGTTGGTAAGCAATTTAAGAATATCATCCAGAGATCTGCCCCAAGGCTGGATAGTTATGAGTGGCAGGGTGTGTGGGACAAGATGGGCAAGTACCTAGGCCAATGGGCACCCCCAGTCATTTGGAACTTCACCCCGAGCAAGTGCAGAATCCTGAAGAGTTAGTAGAATATTTGGAAAAAGTATGCTGTCACCCTGGCAACTCCAGAGAGATGCAGATCATGGCAACGCGCTGGGGCCTGGCCCATGCCTACCGAGCCCTGTTCAACACCATTCAGTACCCTCAAAGGGAAGAGAAGGTCTCTGGCTCTGACAGTAAAACGACATGCACTGCGGCCACTCCAACCCTGGCAACAGGCCCTGTGGCTGAACCAAAGAACCAGCCTGTGCCGGTATCAGTCGCCCCTGTACACAAGAAGAAATTTTGGAAGCGGAAGTCGGCTCGTTTAGTAAGGGAGGAAGAAGCTTCTTCTAAAAGGGGGCTGGAGGAAGAAGTGTACGAGAGAGATGACCCTAGAGAAGGGCCATCACGAGAACAGCAGGAGGAGAGTTGGCCGCTGACGGGGGAGGCGGAAGAGGAACAACTCATAAACGAGGCAGTGACCACCCGATCTCTATCCCTGAAGTGAGCTGCGAGATATACGAAAAGATTTCAGCCGCCGTCCAGGTGAGCATATTGTCACCTGGCTGCTCCGATGCTGGGATAATGGGGCCAGTAGCCTGGAATTAGAGGGTAGGGAAGCCAAGCAGCTGGGATCCCTTTCTAGGGAAGGGGGCATTGACAAAGCAATTGGAAAAGGGACACGAGTCCTCAGCCTTTGGAGGCGACTCTTGTCAAGCGTGAAGGAAAGGTATCCCTTTAAGGAAGATGTCATATGTCGCCCAAGCAAGGGGGCCACCATGGAGAAGGGTATCCAGTTTCTAAGAGAATTAGCTGTGCTGGAGGTGATTTATGGTGACCTGAGCAATGAACAACTATCCAAAGATCCAGACGAAGTCAAGTGCACACGACCCATGTGGCGGATGTTTATAAGGAGCTCACCATCGTCATACACCAATTCATTGGCAGTGATGACCTGGAAAGATGGAGAGGAACAAGCAGTGGATGAATTGGCTAGTCAACTCCAGCAATACGAGGAAAGTCTTTCTTCCTCCCTTGTCTTGGCTGTGGAGAAACTGTCCGAAAAACTGTCCCGGGAGATCCAGCAACTCAGAGAGGATAGGTCCTACTCCTCACCTGTACGGACCAGTATCTCGGCTATTAGGAGTCAGCGTTCTTTTGCTCAAGAGAGAGAAAATAAAGGGTACACACCACGGGGCACCGTATGGTTTTACCTGCGTGACCACGGAGAGGACATGAGGAAGTGGGATGGGAAACCTACTGCAGCCCTAGGGGCATGGGTACATGAGTTGCAAGGGAAAACAATCACAGAAAGAGGTTCTTCCAGGAAAATTGCTGCTCCAGTTTCCAGCGGGCAGTTCCCCAGACAGAGTAGAAGGGCTGATCTTACTCTTGATCTTAATGAAGAAACTTCTGACTCGTGTTTACAAGAAATGAGAAATGAGTACTGTGATGAGGATTAGAGGGGCCCTGCCTCCAGCCAGGGGGAGGAAAGGGACAACCGGGTTTACTGGACTGTGTAGATTCGGTGGCCTGGCACATCAGACCCACAGAAGTATAAGGCTCTGGTAGACACCGGTGCACAGTGTACCCTAATGCCATCAAGATATATATGGGCAGAACCCATCTGTATTTCTGGGGTGACGGGGGGTTCCCAACAGCTAACTGTATTGGAAGCCGAAGTGAGTCTAACTGGGAATGGGTGGCAGAAGCACCCCATTGTGACTGGCCCAGAGGCTCCGTGCATCCTTGGCATAGACTACCTCAGGAGAGGGTATTTCAAGGACCCAAAAGGGTACCGGTGGGCTTTTGGTACAGCTGCATTGGAGACAGAGGAAATTAAACAGCTGTCCACCTTGCCTGGTCTCTCAGAGGACCACTCTGTTGTGGGGTTGCTGAAGGTCGAAGACCAACAAGTGCCAATCGCTACCACCACAGTGCACCGGCGGCAATATCGCACCAGCCGAGACTCCCTGATTCCCATTCATGAGCTAATTCGTCGACTGGAGAGCCAAGGAGTGATCAGCAAGACCCGCTCACCCTTTAACAGTCCCATATGGCCAGTGCGGAAGTCTAATGGAGAGTGGAGACTGACAGTAGACTATCGAGGCCTAAATGAAGTCACGCCACCGCTGAGTGCTGCTGTGCCAGACATGCTGGAACTTCAATACGAACTGGAGTCAAAGGCAGCCAAGTGGTATGCCACAGTTGATATTGCTAATGCGTTTTTCTCAATCCCTTTGGCAGCAGAGTGCAGGCCACAGTTTGCTTTCACTTGGAGGGGCGTCCAGTACACCTGGAACCGACTGCCCCAGGGGTGGAAACACAGCCCCACCATTTGCCATGGACTGATCCAGACTGCACTAGAACAGGGTGGAGCTCCAGAACACCTGCAATACATTGATGACATCATCGTGTGGGGCAACACAGCAGGAGAAGTTTTTGAGAAAGGGAAGGAAGTAGTCCAAATCCTGCTGAAGGCCGGATTTGCCATACACCAAAGTAAGGTCAAGGGACCTGCACAGGAGATCCGACTTTTAGGAATAAAATGGCAAGATGGACATCATCAGATCCCAATGGATGTGATCAACAAAATAACAGCCATGTCTCCACCAACTAGCAAAAAGGAAACACAAGCTTTCTTAGGCGTCGTGGGTTTTTGGAGAATCATAGAATCATTGAGGTTGGAAAAGACCTCTAAGATCATCGAGTCCAACCGTCAACCCAACACCACCATGCCCACTAAACCATGTCCCTAAGCGCCTCATCTACACGTCTTTTAAATACCTCCAGGGATGGGGACTCAGCCACTTCCCTGGGCAGCCTGTTCCAATGTTTCACCACTCTTTCAGTAAAGAAATTTTTCCTTACATCCAATCTAAACCTCCCCTGCCGCAACTTGAGGCCATTTCCTCTCGTCCTATCGCTTGTTACTTCAGAGAAAAGACCAACACCCACCTCACTACAACCTCCTTTCAGGTAGTTGTAGAGAGCGATGAGGTCTCCCCTCAGCCTCCTCTTCTCCAGGCTAAACAACCCCAGTTCCCTCAGCCGCTCCTCATAAGACTTGTTCTCCAGACCCCTCACCAGCCTCGTTGCCCTTCTCTGGACACGCTCCAGCACCTCGACGTCCTTCTTGTAGTGAGGGGCCCA
The DNA here is from genome assembly GCF_965638725.1 of Aptenodytes patagonicus. Lineage (NCBI taxonomy): Eukaryota > Metazoa > Chordata > Aves > Sphenisciformes > Spheniscidae > Aptenodytes > Aptenodytes patagonicus. The sequence goes on from NC_134981.1 coordinate 26,861,662, forward strand.
AAACTGAACACAGTATTCGAGGGGCGGCCTCACCAGTGCTGAGTACAGGGGCACGATCACTTCCCTACTCCTGCTGGCCACACGATTTCTGATACAGGCCAGGATGCCATTGGCCTTCTTGGCCACCTGGGCACACTGCTGGCTCATGTTCAGCTGGCTGTCGACCAACACCCCCAGGTCCTTCTCTGCTGGGCAGCTTTCGAGCCACTCTTCCCCAAGCCTGTAGCGCTGCATGGGGTTGTTGTGACCCAAGTGCAGGACCCAGCACTTGTCCTTCTTGAACCTCATACAGTTGGCCTGGGCCCATCGATCCAGCCTGTCCAGGTCCCTCTGCAGAGCCTTCCTACCCTCAAGCAGATCAACACTCCCACCCAACTTGGTGTCGTCTGCAAACTTACTGAGGGTGCACTCAATCCCCTCATCCAGATCATCAATAAAGATATTAAACAAGACCGGCCCCAGTACTGAGCCCTGAGGAACACCGCTCATGACCGGCCACCAACTGGATGTAACTCCATTCACCACAACTCTCTGGGCCCGGCTGTCCAGCCAGTTTTTGACCCAGCGCAGACTACACCTGTCTAAGCCGTGAGCCGCCAGCTTCTCTAGGAGAATGCTGTGGGAGACGGTGTCAAAGGCCTTACTGAAGTCCAGGTAGACCACATCCACAGCCTTTCCCTCATCCACTAGGCGGGTCACCTGGTCATAGAAGGAGATCAGGTTGGTCAGGCAGGACCTGCCTTTCATGAATCCGTGCTGGCTAGGCCAGATCCCCTGGTTGTCCCGCTCATGCCTTGTGAGCGCCCTCAAGATGAACCGCTCCATAGTCTTCCCCGGCACCGAGGTCAGGCTGACAGGCCTGTAGTTCCCTGGATCCTCCTTCCGGCCCTTCTTGTGGATGGGCGTCACATTGGCAAGCCTCCAGTCGTCCGGGACCTCCCCCGTTAACCAGGACTGCTGATAAATGATGGAGAGTGGCTTGGCGAGCACCTCCGCCAGCTCCCTCAGCACTCTCGGGTGGATCCCATCCGGCCCCATAGACTTGTGAGCGTCCAGGTGGCGTAGCAGGTCATTGACTGCTTCCTCTTGGATTACGGGGGGTTCATCCTGCTCGCCGTCCCTGTCTTCCAGCTCAGGGGGCCGAGTACCCTGAGGAGAACTGGTCTGCCTGTTAAAGACTGAGGCAAAGAAGGCATTGAGTACCTCAGCCTTTTCCTCATCCTCGGTGACAATGTTCCCCCACGCATCCAATAAAGGATGGAGATTCTCCTTGGCTCTCTTCTTGTCATTAATATATTTGTAAAAACTTTTTTGTTGTCTTTAACGACAGCGGCCAGATTGCGTTCTAGCTGGGCTTTTGCCTTTCTCATTTCTTCTCTGAACGACCTAACGAGATCCCTGTACTCTTCTTGAGTCGCCTGCCCCTTCTTCCACAAGTGGTAAACTCTCCTTTTTTTCCTGAGTCCCAGCAAAAGCTCCCCGTTCAGCCAGGCCGGTCATCTTCCCCGCCCGTTCTTCTTACGGCATACAGGGACAGCCTGCTCCTGCGCCTTTAGGACTTCCTTCTTGAAGAACATCCAGCCTTCCTGGACCCGTTTGCCCTTCAGGACCATCTCCCACGGGACTCTCTCAACCAACGTCCTGAACAGGCCAAAGTCCGCCCTCCGGAAGTCCATGGTTGTGGTTTTGCTGCCCCCCCTCCTTACTTCACCAAGAATCGAGAATTCTATCATTTCATGGTCGCTAAGCCCAAGACGGCCTCCGACCACCACATCTCCCACCAGTCCTTCTCTGTTAGTAAACAGCAGGTCAAGCGAGGCACCTCCCCTGGTAGGCTCACTTACCAGCTGTGTCAGGAAGTTGTCTTCCACACACTCCAGGAACCTCCTAGACTGCTTCCTCTCTGCCATGTTGTATTTCCAGCAGGCGTCCGGGAAGCTGAAGTCCCCCACGAGAACAAGGGCTAGCGACTGAGAGACTTCTGCCAGCCGCTTGTAGAACGCTTCATCCGCCCCTTCATCCTGGTTGGGTGGTCTATAACAGACTCCCAGCAGGATATCTGCCTCGTTGGCCTTCCCCCTCATCCTTACCCATAAACACTCAACCGTATCATCATCACAATCGTTGAGCTCTATACAGTCGAAACACTCCCTAACATACAGGGCCACCCCACCGCCTCTCCTTCCTCGCCTGTCCCTTCTGAAGAGTCTATAGCCATCCATTGCAGCACTCCAGTCATGAGAGTCACCCCATCATGTTTCTGTGATGGCGACTAAGTCATATCTCTCCCGCTGCACAATGGCTTCCAGCTCCTCCTGCTTGCCGCTCATGCTGCGTGCATTGGTGTAGATGCACTTGAGCTGGGCTATCGATTTCGCCCTCAGCATCGGCATGCCACCCCTAGGCTCATCTCTAGTGAGCCTGGTTTTATCCCCTTCCCCCTTCGAACCTAGTTTAAAGCCCTCTCAATGATCCCTGCCAATTCATGAGCCATGATCCTTTTTCCCTTGTGAGACAGCTGGACTCAGTCTGTCACCAGCAGGCCCGGTGCCATGTAAACCTCCCCATGATCAAAAAACCCAAAATTCCTCTGATGGCACCAGCCTGAGCCACACGTTGATCAGGTGTGTTTTCCTGCTCCTTTCAGTATCCTTCCCTGCCACTGTAGGGATAGAGGAAAACACTACCTGTGCTCCCGATCCTTGAACCAGTCGCCCCAGTGCCCTGAAGTCCCTTTTGATCGCTGCAGGACTTCTCTCTGCAACCTCATCACTGTCACCCTGTATAACCAGCAGCGGGTAGTAATCAGAAGGCCGTACCAAACCAGGGAGCTTCCTAGTGATGTCTCTGACCCGGGCCCCAGGGAGGCAGCAGACTTCCCTGTGGGACGGGTCCGGTCAGCACATCGGGCCCTCTGTTCCCCTCAGAAGGGAATCGCCTACGACAATTACCCTCCTTTTTTTCTTAGCAGCGGCAGTCATAATGCGTGGGGCTGACTGCCTCACCCTAGGCGACCCCCCAGATGGACCTTCATCTACATCCTCGCTTGCCTTGCCCTCAAGTTCCAGGGCCCCATATCTGTTGTGTAAAGGCAACCGGGAAGGTGAGGGAGGCCGGGTGGGGGTTCGCCTGGCACGCCGAGCAGGGACCTGTTTCCATCCCCCCCCGTCGCTTAGGCCCCCTCTTTCTACCTGGTGGCAAGAAGGCAGGGGATCCTCTGCTTCTCACGGAGCCTCCTTCTGCTGCCTCTGCCTCAGGGACGGTAGGGTGCAGCTCCACCAATCTATCTCCCTCTCACACTCCCTGATACTCCCCAACCTTTCCACCTCCTCCTTCAGCTCTGCCACCAGGCCAAGCAGATCATCCACCTGGTCACACCACACACAGGTGGTATCTCTGCTGCCCTCTGGTACAGCTGACAGGCTCAGGCACTCCCTGCAGCCAGAGACCTGGACAGCTGTATGCTTGCATGTGAGCTCCATCTGGGTCGCCACATTCCTTCCAGCAACAGCTTTCGGCCGAGTGGAAACCATAGCCGGTCCTCTTCTCAGAAGCCTACGATAACCAGTTGAGTTGGCCTCTGGAGCCGGGAGCGGGGCTGCGCCTTACCCGCTCGCCTTCCCTGCACGCCCTGCCTGCGCGAACTGCCACACAAACTGCCGCACCACGCCCTTCTGACACACCACATCCTGTTCGCCACGCTCCGGGTTGCTCACGCTCCCTGGGGGCTGCTCTTGTAAGTGAGGGGGTTTGGCTGCCGCCCCTCTTGTCCCCGCCCACGCTGAGTCAGAGCTGCCGCTCGTCAGGAACGCCCTCCTCCAGCTCGGGGAATGGGGGGGCTGGGGCTCCCTCTCGCTCCCTGCGCTTTTGCTTTTCGCGGGTTTGGCCGCGGTTTTGCCGCTTCAGGAGGGATCCCCCGTCGCGATCCTCCGCTCCGGAGCCCTTCGCCTCGCTGGCTTCGCTGAAATGGCGGGTACAGTGGGTTTTTAAACTGCCGCCGCCCCTCTTGTCCCCGCCCACGCTGAGTCAGAGCTGCCGCTCGTCAGGAACGCCCTCCTCCGGCTCGGGGAATGGGGGGGCTGGGGCTCCCTCTCGCTCCCTGCGCTTTTGCTTTTCGCGGGTTTGGCCGCGGTTTTGCCGCTTCAGGAGGGGTCCCCCGTCGCGATCCTCCGCTCCGGAGCCCTTCGCCTCTGTGGCTTCGCTGAAATGGCGGGTACAGTGGGTTTTTAAACTGCCGCCGCCCCTCTTGTCCCCGCCCACGCCGAGTCAGAGCTGCCGCTCGCCAGGGACGCCCTCCTCCGGCTCGGGGAATGGGGGGGCTGGGGCTCCCTCTCGCTCCCTGCGCTTCTGCTTTTCGCGGGTTTGGCCGCGGTTTTGCCGCTTCAGGAGGGGTCCCCCGTCGCGATCCTCCGCTCCGGAGCCCTTCGCCTCGGTGGCTTATGCACATTCCAAATTACAGTCTGACTGTAAACCCTCTCTATCAAGTGACCCGAAAGAAGAACGATTTCAAATGGGGCCCTGAGCAACGACAAGCTTTTGAACAAATTAAAGAGGAGATAGTTCATGCAGTAGCCCTGGGGCCAGTCCGGGCAGGGCAAGATGTAAAAAATGTGCTCTACACCGCAGCCGGGGAGAATGGCCCTACCTGGAGCCTCTGGCAGAAAGCACCAGGGGAGACTCGAGGTCGACCCCTAGGGTTTTGGAGTCGGGGATACAGAGGATCCGAGGCCGCTATACTCCAACTGAAAAAGAGATATTAGCAGCCTATGAAGGGGTTCGAGCTGCTTCAGAAGTGATCGGCACTGAAGCACAGCTCCTCCTGGCACCCCGACTGCCGGTGCTGGGCTGGATGTTCAGAGGGAGGGTCCCCTGTACACATCATGCAACTGATGCTACATGGAGTAAGTGGATCGCACTGATCACACAACGGGCTCGAATAGGAACCCCCAGTCGCCCAGGAATTCTGGAAGTGATCATGGATTGGCCAGAGGGCAAAGATTTTGGAATATTGCCAGAGGAGGAGGTAACGCGTGCTGAAGAGGCCCCAATGTATAATGAACTCCCAGAAAATGAGAAGCAATATGCCCTGTTCACTGATGGGTCCTGTCATCTTGTGGGAAAGCATCGGAGGTGGAAAGCTGCTGTATGGAGTCCTATGCGACAAGTTGTAGAAACTGCTGAAGGAGAAGGTGAATCAAGCCAATTTGCAGAAGTAAAGGCCATCCAGCTGGCTTTAGACATTGCTGACCGAGAAAAGTGGCCAGTGCTCTCTCTCTGTACTGACTCAGGGATGGTGGCAAATGCCCTGTGGGGGTGGTTGCAGCAATGGAAGCAGAGCAACTGGCAGCGCAGAGGCAAACCCATCTGGGCTGCCGCATTGTGGCAAGATATTGCTGCCCGGGTGGAGAACCTGGTTGTACAAGTCCGTCACGTAGATGCCCACGTACCCAAGAGTCGGGCCACTGAAGAACATCAAAACAACCAGCAGGTGGATCAGGCTGCTAAGATTGAAGTGGCTCAGGTGGATCTGGACTGGCAACATAAGGGTGAATTATTTCTAGCTCTGTGGGCCCATGACACCTCAGGTCACCAAGGAAGAGATGCAACATACAGATGGGCTCGTGATCGAGGGGTGGACTTGACCATGGACACTATAGCCCAGGTTATCCATGGATGTGAAACATGTGCTGCAATCAAGCAAGCCAAGCGGTTAAAGCCTTTTTGGTATGGAGGACGATGGTTGAAATATAAATATGGGGAGGCCTGGCAGATCGATTATATCACACTCCCACAAACCCGCCAAGGCAAGCGCCACGTGCTTACAATGGTGGAGGCAACCACCGGATGGCTGGAAACATATCCCGTGCCCCATGCCACTGCCCGGAACACTCTCCTGGGCCTTGAAAAGCAAGTCCTATGGCGACATGGCACCCCAGAAAGAATTGAGTCATACAACGGGACTCGTTTCCGAAATAACCTCATAGACACCTGGGCCAAAGAGCATGGCATTGAGTGGGTCTATCACATCCCCTATCATGCACCAGCTTCTGGGAAAATTGAAGGATACAATGGACTGTTAAAGTCTACGCTGAGAGCAGTGCGTGGTGGGACGTTTAAACATTGGGATACGCATTTAGCAAAGGCCACCTGGTTAGTCAACACTCGGGGATCTGCCAATCGAGCAGGCCCTGCCCAGTCAGAACTTTTACGTACTGTAGATTGGAATAAAGTGCCTGTAGTGCACATAAAAAATATGCTGGGGAAGACAGTCTGGGTTATTCCTGCCTCGGGCAGAGGCAGACCCATCCGTGGGATTGCTTTTGCTCAAGGACCTGGGTGCACTTGGTGGATAATGCGGAAGGATGGGGAAGTCCGATGTGTGCCTCAAGGGGATTTGATTTTGGGTGAGAATAGCCAATGATCTGAATTATGTGATTTTAAGTACTAATTATAGTTATAATAGTTATACTAATAATACACAGATATACTAATCATACTAATAATATTATATGCCATACTAATGTTATTATAATAAGAATCACCCAGATTAATGAAGAATAACTTCAGTGAAACCAAGCAAAGCACAGTGATGATGGTACCAGAACTGACTTCAACATGAAACAATCCAACACCACATACCATCTCCATTTTTCCTGCCCTGAAAGATTATTACGACAGATGGAGCCCTAAGTCATGGACTAAATGAACTCACCGAACATTTTAGAGGGATGGCCCACAGATGAAGGGAATGATATCTGTGTATGTGTGTATATATATATATATAAAAGGGGGTAGTGATTAATGAAAATGTACTGGAAAGTGTGAGACTTGAGCATGACGCAGATGGTATAGAATAAGGGGTGGATATTGTCCTGGTTTCGGCAGGGATAGAGTTAATTTCATTTCTAGTAGCTGGTACAGTGTTTTGGATTTAGGATGAGAACAAAGTTGATAACACACCGATGTTTTAGTTGTTGCTAGGTAATGCTTACACTAGCCAAGGACTTTTCAGCTTCCCATGCTCTACTGACTGAGAAGGCTGGAGGTGCACAAGAAGCTGGGAGGGGGCACAGCCAAACTGGCCAAAGGGACATTCCATACCATGTGACGTCATGCTCAGTACATAAACTGGGAAAGCTGGCCGGGGGGGGCCGCTGCTTGGGGACTGGCTGGGCATCGGTCGGCGGGTGGTGAGCAATTGTACTGTGCATCACTTGTTTTGTGTATTATTATTATTATTATCATATTATTATTATCATTTTATTTCAATTATTAAACTCTTTTTATCTCAACCCACAAGTTTTTCTCACTTGTGCTTCTTCTCACCCAAAATCAAATCCCCTTGAGGAACAAATCGGACTTCCCCATCCTCCCGCATCACCCACCAACGGCACCCAGGTCCTTGAGCAAAAGCAATCCCACGGATGGGTTTGCCATTGCCTGAGGCAGGAATAACCCAGACTGTTTTCCCCAACATATTATTTATGTGCACTACAGGGACTTTATTCCCATGTACAAGTTTTGACTGGGCAGGGCCAGCTCGATTGGCAGATCCCCGAGTATTGACTAACCAGGTGGCCTTTGCTAAATGTGTATCCCAGTGTTTGAATGTCCTGCCACCCATTGCTCTCAGCGTAGTCTTTAACAGTCCGTTGTATCGTTCAATTTTCCCGGAGGCTGGTGCACGATAGGGGATGTGATATACCCACTCAATGCCGTGCTCTTTGGCCCAGGTGTCTATGAGGTTGTTATGTTGTTGATCACGTCAACTGGGATCTGACGACGTCCATCTTGCCATTTTATTCCTAAAAACTAGATCTGCTGTGCAAGTCCCTTGACCTTACTTTGGTGTATGGCAAATCCGGCCTTCAGCAGGATTTGGACTATTTCCTTCCCTTTTTCAAAAACTTCCCCTGCTCTGTTGCCCCACACAATGATGTCATCAATGGATTGCAAGTGATCTGGAGCTCCACCCTGTTCCAGTGCAGTCTGGATCAGTCCATGGCAAATGGTGGGGCTGTGTTTCCACCCCTGGGGCAGTCGGTTCCAGGTGTACTGGACGCCCCTCCAAGTGAAAGCAAACTGTGGCCTGCACTCTGCTGCCAAAGGGATTGAGAAAAACGCATTAGCAATATCAACTGTGGCATACCACTTGGTTGCCTTTGACTCCAGTTCGTATTGAAGTTCTAGCATGTCCGGCACAGCAGCACTCAGCGGTGGCATGACTTCATTTAGGCCACGATAGTCTACTGTCAGTCTCCACTCTCCATTAGACTTCCGCACTGGCCATATGGGACTGTTAAAGGGTGAGCGAGTCTTGCTGATCACTCCTTGGCTCTCCAGTCGACGAATCAGCTTATGGATGGGAATCAGGGAGTCTCGGTTGGTGCGATATTGCCGCCGGTGCACCGTGGTGGTGGCGATTGGCACTTGTTGGTCTTCGACCTTCAGCAACCCCACAACAGAGGGGTCCTCCGAGAGACCAGGCAAGGTGGAAAGCTGTTTAATTTCCTCCGTCTCCAAGGCAGCTATCCCAAAAGCCCACCGGTACCCTTTTGGGTCCTTGAAATACCCTCTCCTGAGGTAGTCTATGCCAAGGATGCACAGAGCCTCTGGGCCAGTCACAAGGGGGTGCTTTTGCCACTCATTCCCAGTTAGACTTACTTCGACTTCCAATACAGTTAGCTGTTGGGATCCCCCCTGTCCAGAAATACAGATGGGTTCTGCCCCTTTATAGCTTGATGGCATTAGGGTACACTGTGCACCGGTGTCCACTAGAGCCTTATACTCCTGTGGGTTTGATGTGCCAGGCCATCGAATCCACACAGTCCAGTAAACCCAGTTGTCCCTTTCCTCTCCCTGGCTGGAGGCAGGGCCCCTCTAGTGCTGGTCATAGTATCCATTACTCACTTCTTGTAAATACGAGTCAGAAGTCTCTTCATTAAGATCGGAAGCAAAATCAGCTCTTCTACTTTGTCTGGGGAACTGCTCGCTGGAAACTGGAGCAGCAATTTTCCTGGAAGAACCCCCTTCTGGGATTGTTTTCCCTTGCAACTCACGTACCCGTGCCCCTAGGGCTGCAGTAGGTTTTCCATCCCGCTTCGTCATGTCCTCTCTGTGGTCATGTAGGTAAAACCACAGGGTGCCCCGTGGTGTGTACCCACTCTATCCTCTCTCTTGAGCAAACGAACGCTGACTTCTAATAGCCAAGATACTGGTCCATACAGGTGGGGAGTAGGACCTATCCTCTCTGAGTTGCTGGACCTCCTGGGACAGTTTCTCCACAGTCGAGATGAGGGAAGAAGAGATCCTTTCTTCGTATTGCTGGAGTTGGCCAGCCAATGCATCCACTGTTTGTCCCTCTCCGTCTTTCCAGGTCATCACTGCCAACGAGTTGGCATACGACGACGGTGCGCTCCGTACAAACTTCCGCCACATGGGTCATGTGCACTTGACTTCATCTGGATCTTTGGATAGCTGTTCGTTTTTCAAGTCACCATAAATCATCTCCAGCACAGCTAATTCCCTCAGGTACTGGATACCCCTCTCCATGGTGGTCCACTTGCCTGGGTGACATATAACATCTTCCTTGAAGGCATACCTTTCCTTCACCCCTGACAGGAGTCGCCTCCAGAGGCTGAGGGCTTTTGCCCCTTTTCCAATCGCTTTGTCAATGCCCCCTTCCCTAGAAAGGGATCCCAGCTGCTTGGCTTCTTTACCCTCTAATTCTAGGCTACTGACCCCATTATCCCAGCATCCGAGCAGCCAGGTGACAATATGCTCGCCTGGACGACGGCTGAAATCTTTTTGTATATCTCAAAGCTCACTCAGGGATAGGGATCGGGTGGTTACCGCCTCGTTTATGAGTTCTTCCTCTTCTTCCTCCCCGGGCAGCGGCTGGCCCTCCTCCTCCTGTTCTCGTGATAGCCCTACTCCAGGGTAGTCTGCCTCGTACACTTCTTCCTCCGGCTCCCTTTTAGAAGAAGCTTCTTCCTTCCTTACTAAACGAGCCGACTTCCGCTTCCAATATTTCTTCTTGTGTACAGGGGCGACTGATACCAGCACAGGTTGGCTCTTTGGTTCAGCCGCAGTGCCTGTCGCCAGGGTTGGAGTGGCCGCAGGGCCTGTCGTTTTGTCATCAGAGCCAGAGACCTTCTCTTCCCTTTGAGGGTACTGAATAGTGTTGAACAGGGCTCGGTAGGCACGGGCCAGGCCCCAGCACGTTGCAATGATCTGCATCTCTCTGGAGTTGCCAGGGTGACAGCATACTTTGTCCAAATATTCTACTAACTTTTCAGGATTCTGCACTTGCTCAGGGGTGAAGTTCCAAAACACTGGGGGTGCCCACTGGCCTAGGTACTTGCCCATGCTATCCCACACACCCTGCCACTCATAACTATCCAGCCTTGGGGCAGATCTCTGGACGATATTCTGAAATTGCTTATTAACCTTAGACAAAACCAAAACAATATTCCCAAGAAATACCAATACAAGTATCTGAACTACCCAGGGATGTTCAAGATACTGAAAAGTTACTGTAATGAAGGAGGAAACATCATAGAAGAAGGTAGTGACTCTGCCATTCTGTATTTCCTCCGTAAAAAACCTCTCAGAGGAAGAACTGTAATTGCTAATTATCTCCACGAAGTGGTACCTGAAGTACAGTAATGGCTTCAGTACAAAGCTCAAATACCAGATTAAGCTCAAGGCCAGTGTGTTAATAACAAACCTTCCAGGCAAAACATCAGTAATCACTGCAGACGACAGCAAACTGCAAAACCCAACACCAATCTTTAACAAGTACAGCAAAAAAAAGAGCATGATGCAGATCAGATAGATAAACTAATATCGAGAACAGATGAATCAATATTGTGACCTGCAACTGTTAACAGATATAAATTCCTTAATACTCTCTGGTTGATCTGTTGTTATCTCAAACCCTTCGTGCCCCACGTTGGGTGCCAAAAGGGACTGTCGTTGTTTGACCTCTGTCGGCAACTGAGCACCACACAGCCATTCGCTCACCCTCCCCCCCCACAGTGGGATGGGGGACAGAATCGGAAGAGTAAAAGTGAGAAAACTCGTGGGTTGAGATAAGAACAGTTTAATACTTGAAATAATAGAATAGTAATAATAATAACAACAACAGCAACAACAACAATATTAATAAATTGTAATGGGAAGTAAATCAACGAGAGAGAGAGAGAGGAACAAAACCCATGAAGGAAAAACAAGCAAACAAAGAAAAAAACCCACAAGAGGTGATGCAACCACTCAGCACCCGCTGACCAATGCCCAGTCAGTCCCTGAGGAGCAATCGTTGCCCCCCGGCCAAGTCCCCCCAGCTTATATACTGAGCATGACGTCGTATGGTACGGAATATCCCTTTGGCCAGTTTGGGTCAGCTGTCCTGGCTATACGCCCTCCCAGTTCCTTGTGCACCTCCTTGCTGGCAGAGTATGGGAAGCTGAAAAGTCCTTGACTTAGTATAAACACTACCTAGCAACAACTAAAACATCAGTGTGTTATCACATTATTCTCATCCTAAATCCAAAACACAGCGCTATACCAGCTACTAGGAAGAAAATTAACTCAATCCCAGCCGAAACCAGGACAGGTGTATGAATGCCCATTGTAGTGCAGAAGAGGAGGTTTTCAGGTTTCTGTGCCTGTGATGTGCTTGTATTTCTCTGGAAGTTATTGTGGATTTATTTTCCGCTCGGCACAGCAATCTCCTTTATAGATCCTTTTTCTTAGGGAAAAATCACCCCAAAAAACTATCCCTGGTCATTGCAGAAAGCTTTCTCTCATCACCCTCCCATCTCCTGGGCATGTCAGGATGCACCAGATCAATGGCTCTGTTTTACTTTGTTTCCCCACCTCCTTCCCAAAGCAAAAGTATTGCCAACACAAAATGCTGATCAGTATAAGCAGGTGCTTTGCCCGGTGTTAGTAGGTCCTTTTCTTGGTTATGTTCATAAGAAAATATTTTTGTTTTAAGAGGAAAACAAATGGAAATGTATCCTGGCCTATTGCCCTTGGCCAAGGGGCAAACATTTCTGTGGGAGCTCCTTGTTAAAATATTAACAGCACTAACTACACAGAGAAAAACAAACACAGTGGTCCTGGAGAGCACAGCCTCCAAATACAATCTCAGGGAATAGGTTTCTCATAACTGACCTAAAAAATCTGAATGTTCCAGCAACAAGACTCCGTACACACAGTACACGATGTACATCTCATTATAAACCTAAAGGGTCAACAGATAGGGGAAAAATGTACTTAAAACCCGCCAGCTGCTAACTAGAGGCAGCAAGGCCTGCTGCGGATTGGGAGGGCTCTGCACACCTGCTACCACCCGTGCCTCATACTGGGATTTCCAAATCTACCAAAGATTAATTTGGCCAAAAGGACAACTACCCCATCACGATGTTGCTGGCAATCTGCTCCAGGATGGTGCCTCCAGGTGCTCTCCCTGCCTTCCCCTACTTGCAGTATTAGAAGTGATTTAACCGTGACATGAAATGGGACAAGTCCACTCAAGACTGTTAACACATCCCAGAAAAAGCACGAGGGAGATAAGGTGAAAGACGAGAGAGGGAAGGGACAGAGGAAAGGAACGCTGGTGCCAGTTCCCAGCCCCAGCCACAAGCTCGACTGCACGATGATGCTGGGACTGGGAAGCAAGGCTAGCCCCTCTGCTGATGAAGGGGGAGCAAGGCCAGCCCCCGTGCTGATGAAGGCTGCCAGGAGCACGCAGACACTTAAACACACCTCCATGGGGAGTAATGCAATCTCTGGCATGGTGCATTTTCAGAGCAGCCAAGGGAACAGAGCGTTTTACCCCTCTGCAAACACCCAGGAGGATGCTTAGGTATTACTTGCACTGCCAGCACTCCAGCTAGTGGGACTTGTGTAGCAGGTAGGGTTACACAAGCTCTCTGTTCAGGGGTTAACACCCCCCTAGCAAATACACTGCCCATATGTGCCTGCTCACTAGGATTTCCTATCAAAGCAACATTTTTCCCTTCTCTTTGACTACAAAAATAATGTAGGTTACAGCAGAGGCTGCCCCCTCCAGCAACCTGTGCTCCACCCTGGAGTCATTTTATATTACTCCCCCCAGTGTCTTAAACCAGGACTGCAGAGATTGTTCCAAATGTGGCTTTCATTTTATCCTAGAATAGCCTCCATTAATGCAATACGCTGTGATCCGTACCTTATGATATTCAAAGTGGAAGCCCAGATCTTGTTTGCTTTTTAAACATCACCAACCATCCTGCATTTTATCTGTGCATACTTCCCAGCACGTGTCAGAATGTGCCATCTGCCTGCTGCTTATTAATGTTTCAAGAGTCTTCCTTAAAACATACATGAGATTTAGGGAGGATTTTGTTCCAGGAGTCTTCTGACCATTCTGTGCAGTCAGAGAGAGTAGTTTTATTTCACAGACTGGATTTAATATGCAGAAACATACTGCATCTGTTTCCAAATATTTTCTTTCTAAAACTGTTACAAAAACCAGTGCCAAAATGTGCTAGTTTCTCTTTAAGGAGGAAACCTAATTTGGATTTCTTGATCCAGATCATCTTAACACTCAGGCTCAATTTTGCTTGCTAAAGCAATCTACAGGCTCCAACTAATACAAATTTAATCTGCACAGCTTCTTGCTTGGGCTGGATGGGTCCAGCATGTCTTTACTATAGGCTCCACACCATATATCAGTAGCATCTGGTACTGATTGCAGATCTTGGGCATGGTGCTTATTGGCTCCATGGGCAGGATCTTTCTTGAATTTCTGTTCCGTTTTGGATTTTTCACTAGGATATGCCTGTATCTTGTTGGATCGGAGATTTATGACTGGTCCTTAGCTTCGTGTTAATTTTTTGGAGCTGTGACGTTTTCTTATGGACCAATCTGTGGCAGCTTACCACATTTGAGAACACATCCTGCAGGTCCAATTCTCCTTTTACATGGTCAGAAACCAAAAGACACCTCTTCAGTTAATTGAGTTACCCTGGCGTAATGCTTACACATATGGAAATCAGGAACCACTCCTGTATCCCCTAATATTTGGGATTCACCTCTTCCCCCCTCAATGATTAGTTAAAATGTCTGAAAAAAAAAAAAGTGAAGTCATTTTATAAGGGGTGAAATATAATTTGCCTTTTGATTGTACCCAAAGAGAAGGGGTATTATGAACACCAAATGCTCTTCCTTGGTTTCAGGCTTTCATTTGGTAAGGTCCCAAGCCTTCCTGAGAGTCAGGAGCAGAAAAAAAATCAGGCCTCTAACTATACAGGAACATTTTGATCAATTGGCACAATCTAAAGGTTAAAAGTTCCAATATGCAGCTGACCTGGGGAAAAATAAGAGTGATGGTAAGTTTAAAATTTAAATGTTCAATCAAGCCAATGAAGCTATTTCTCCAGGACACAATTTTCAGGCTACTTTGATGAATGCTGCCGAAAGAGCAGGCAGCAAAACATGATCGAGATGGAAACCCTCAGCTTCACCTCACGTTCACTTTTGTGTCCCATTCCCTGCATGAACTTAGTCCTCAGAAGAGGAGTCTGGGGAACCCCAGAAACAGAAGTCCCTGGACAACATGAACAGCAGCATGAACCTTCTCCCTGTGTCTACGCCGGAAACTCCCACACTGCCCCTGTTCGTGGGGAAACCTGCTCCCCGCGCATGTCCCATGGGCTCCCTGGCTGCCAAACTGGAGACCATAAAACAAGGTGGATGGATGTGAGGTGAGCATGAGAGAGAGTTATGTTTAGGGGCTGAGGTAGGGGGATGCTCCCAGCATTACCAGACTGTTCCCACTATGTGGCCATGCAGCCATGAGATTAATTATATGGTTATATTTAATCCTATTTTTCTTTTTCTCACATGCTTATCTTGACACTGATACTGGCTCCTCCTCAGTTCAGTTGATTCCCAAGGAGCCTGTTTATACTTGCAAGGAAGTTCTCACCAAATAAGAGTTGCATTGAACAGGAAACCATTTCATCACATTTTCCCCAATAAAGCCCCAAAGTGGCTCCTTTTTCCCCAATAAACACACATCCCACATCCAGAGCTGCCCTGCTGGACTTTTGCACTGTTTCAGCTCCAAAACATAACCCAGTGAGGGTATAATATGCAAAGTTTTATAAAACTGTGTGAACTCTTGTCAGGGAGCGATCATTCCAACCAGAAAACTGGCAGCTCCAGCAGGCTTGGCTTTGGACCTTCTCACTTCACAACAAACCTCAAATACTGTATCTGGAAATCAAACTTCAGCTGCATGTTGGCTGGAGCACCATGACAAAAACAATTTATTTTTTTTTCTCAAAGCCTGCACTAGGTGCAGAAATAGACAGTGTTTTGGCTTCAAGGCCTTGGAAAAACAGAACTCAGTTTTTCCATTCTGTCATTATTCTAGCAAAACCCTACAGGTAAATAAGTCTCACTTGTTTACACTGATGCCTCTTGGAGACACTTGGGAAGACTGGATAATGGCTAAATTCATAACCAGGCAGGTATCTCATAAGCTAGGGCTTATTTGTATTGGTCAAACGTACTTCTGCAGAAACAGGTATTTCAGAGAATTTTAGCCCTTATGAAGCTGCTCTGACTTTATAACCCTCCAACAGACAGGCAGGTACCTGGAAAGAAATGCTCCACAGTAAAACCCAGCATTTAATAAAGTGCTTTTCCCCCGGAAAGCTCAAGCACCTGCAGAAAGCGAGCTGCTGTCATCACCTCCCTGTCACCGGTGCCGTGACTTGTTCGCAGTGGGGAGAAAAGGCTTGACCAGGACCCAACATTTCTTAAGTCCACATGTGCTATCCATTAGGCTGTAAGATCCTGACAGGAGTTAGATACATAGCTAAGTTATATATGGTTTATGCAAACATAACTTACAAGTAAATGATTTAAAATAGAAGCATGCAGAAGAGAAACGGAAGGTAAAGCAGGCAACCAGCACGGGCTCACTGCAGAAAGCAACACGAACTACAAGCAAGTAGCAAATGTCACTAATATGTGAAGAAGGCAGAACTTTACATGGAATTTAAACTAGTTCTTTACATTGGGTTCATGCTGGATTCTTACACCGGCTTATGACTCAGTATATGACAAGGTATATGACATTTTTTAATCTAAGGGAGATCTTGACTTGGCTTCACCAAGAGTAGCACGACTCCTCTAATGTAGTACATGGCCAGTGGGTCCCAAGTGTGCTGCTGTGCATGTTGAAGATTATATAAAAAGGGACAATATGCCTCCTCATATTCTTTAATACTATTATTGATACTATCATTAAATGAGATAATACCCTCAAGGCTGGGAAAACCTCAGGGAGCAGAGTATGGGAGCTGACACCTAGACTCAGGATTGGTTTCCTTGGTTATTAGAGCTGGCTGAACTGTTTTAACAGATATAGATATCATCTAATTTAATTACATATTAGGCAAAACACTTTTGATTACAGCCAGCCAGAATTAATGAATTTCTAAGTCCTTCTTCCATCCTAAATTTTTTTCTACCCTCTTGTCTTTTTACCTCTTTTTTTTTCCAAGCTCTTCTGAAATCCGCCTCTCTCAAGACAGATGTTTACTTCTCTACTAACTTGCATGGGTTTTTTTTAATGATGATGCCCCTTAAACTCATTTCCACAGTTTATAATTTGATTCTTGGGTCACCAGAGAAAGCATCTGAGTCACAAAATAATTCTAATAAAGCACTAAGATTCTGACTTTCTCATACACTATTTAAAACAGAATCCATTTAAAAGCAGAGCCCTGCAGTAAACCCTTGTTGACTTTGAATTCCACGTGCCAGCCATTAACTTCTGATCCATTTGGCATATGTACACTTGTTTTAACTATTATTATTTCTTTCTTCACAGCATAACTGGTGAATTATTGAAATCTGATTTATTTTAACCACATAGTTCATCCTGATGAAATTGGCTAGTTTACTGAATAATTTTCTGCTCTGCTGTACATAACCTTTACTTTCCGAATGCAGGCAATGATCAAAAAACAGATCACAGAGGAGACAATTTTGTGTATTGCTGGGTCAGATACGGAGTGACGGGAGGAAATTTGGAAGGCAGAGTTTCTCAATTGCCATGGAGGCAAACAGGAAGCAATTCCACCAAAGCCCACAGTGTTATGGTATTGTCAGCGACCTCAGGCATAGCTTTGTTTTTCTGTGCAATAAAGCCGCTCTTTGGACCACTCCGCAGCAAGCGAGGCAGAGAGTGAGCAGGAGGAGACAAAGTCATGAACCCTTGGTAATTCCTTCAGTACCTGCAGCCATGCAAGCGTGACATTTCCAGGGCTACACACATACAGATATCCCAGCTCAGAGTGAATCAACCTCCCCGCACACCTACAGGCCCAAACATAGCTCCTTCCAGCCGAAGGCAAAGAATAATCCCCCATGATTAAGCATTAAGCTGTCAGATACCTTAGAGCCAGTGAGATGCAAACACAAGCCCTAAACCAAGGTGGTGATGAATATACAGTTCAAACACAAAGCTATTCATCAGATCCATGCGGCAAACTAAGAATATTTAGTTGCCACTAGTGTCTCTAAAAATTGGGCTTCTACCCCTCTTTTCCCAGCAACTTAAAATTTACTAACTCCTTATCATATTTCAGTTAAGACAGGGTTTAAAACCATGAGAAAGGCCTGCCTGGCCAGCAGCAGTAATTAAAAAGCAGTTCTCACCTATTTAACTTGTAAAGGCTACAGAAGAGCTGTACCCTCAGATTTTTCTTAGAGCTCCTATTACTCAAAAGTAGAGGGCAAATCCTGCTTTGCTACCTAATGACTGCTGGCTTTGAAACCAATGCAACTACTGCTCTTTTTATTCACAAGCCCTTGTTTTCAAATAGAACACTTTTGGGAATAAGTGTTTTACTTGAATTAATTACTTTTCCTGTTTGGGGAAAACCAAACAAACAGGTTTATTTATTTAGAGAACTTGGCAACTGCAGATCAAGTTACTTTTTTGGAAGAGAGATTTTACAACGAATGTTAACCCACAAATTCAGTAAACATATGGGATTTGCAAGTTAATCCAATAAGGCCATTATGGTGATGCTCCAGAAGACTAGTCACCATCAGGAGGGGAAAGGAGACTAATTCTAAAAGGATTTCCCTAAAGCCATTTTCATGTTGGGAAGTCAAGAGCAAATTTCCCTTTTAGTAGTGTTGGCTTGGGGGAGGGAGGGGGAAGATAATGATAGAGACGACAAAAAAGAAGTTTGTGCCCATGTAAGAGTGTTTCAAATTATACATCTGAGCGTTAAGAAAAACAAAACAGCCTTTATCCATATTTGCCATTTTTTACACTACAGAGACTGAAAATAGAAGACAATATCATAGAATCATAGAATGGTTTGGGTTGGAAGGGACCTTAAAGATCATCTAGTTCCAACCCCCCTGCCTTGGGCAGAGATACCTTCCACAAGATCAGGTTGCTCAAAGCCTCATCCAACCTGGTCTTGAACACTTCCAGAGAGGGGGCATCCACAACTTCTCTGGGCAACCTGTTCCAGTGTCTCACCACCCTTGCAGTAAAGAATTTCTTTCTAATATCTAATCTAAATCTATGCTCTTTCAGTTTAAAACTGTTACCCCTCATCCTATCACTACACTCCCTGAGAAAGAGTCCCTCCCCATCTTTCCTGTAGGCCCCCTTTAAGTACTGGAAGGTCGCTATAAGGTCTCCCCGGAGCCTTTCCTTCTCTTCTCTAGGCTAAACAACCCCAACTCTCTCAGCCTGTCCTCATATAGGAGGTGCTCCAGCCCCCTGATCATCTTTGCGGCCCTCATCTGGACCTGCTTGAGCAGGTCCATGTCTTATGCTGGGGACCCCAGAGCTGAACACAGTACTCCAGGTGGGGTCTCACCAGAGCAGAGTAGAGGGGCAGAATCACCTCCCTTGACCTGCTGGCTGCACTTCTTTTGATGCAGCCCAGGATACGGTTGGCTTTCTGGGCTGCTAGTGCACATTGCTGGCTCATATTCAGGTTTTCATCCACCAATACCCCCAAGTCCTTCTCCGCAGGGCTGCTCTCAATCCACTCATCGCCCAGCCTGTATCCATGTTTGGGATTGCCCCAACCCAGGTGCAGGACCTTGCACTTGGCCTTGTTGAACTTCATGAGATTTGCACGGGCCCACCTCTCTAGCCTGTCAAGGTCCCTCTGGATGGCATCCCTTCCCTCTAGAGTATCCCTTAAGATCAATTATTAAGGACCAGACTGGCCACTTTTGATTCATACTAATTTTAGCAGCTGTTTATATGGACAATTAATTTGAAAATTGAGCTGTTGCTAACATCCATTCCCATTTGCGAATACCCAAATTCTTAGAGAAATAAGTAGTAACACAAACCCCTTCTGTTTTCTAGGTCCTATGGATCACTTTGATTTGGTATTTAGATTTATCCTCTGCACTGAAGTTCCAGCTACCAACATAAACTACAGCAACTGGTATCTTCATTCTCAAAGGACTGGATTATAATCTCTTTTACAATAGTTTAAATAAGGAGTAGCTGCTGAAAGTCATTGAAGCTGCACAGGTATAAGAGAAGAGTCAGGTCTTCATGAGCAGTTCCCTCTCTGCATTCTAGCATAGGCAAATCTGCCCAAAATGCAAAACATATTTCTGTGTTCCTTAAAGGGATTAGCTACTGTACTAAACAAGCCCAAGAAACAGAGTAATTATATTACGTATATACACATCCTAAAAAGCATGTAAAGAAACACTTTTCACTGCTGTCTTATGAATTCTTAGATAAGGCAGGCTAAATTCCCGGTTGACATAACCCAAAAATTGCTTAAAATATTTATATGACATTGCCCTCCAGAGGAAACTGAGAAAAATCTGTGTTTTAGCAGAACTTTTCTACAGATGAAAATATGAAACATAGTTTTCAACAGAACAATTAGTGTGTTTGTTAGAAACCATTTTCAGTGAGAACGTCACACACCGGTTTGGCTCTGTTTATCATCACTGAGTTTTCAAGAAGAAATTTCCCAACCTCTAGCTCATTTTCCTCATCTGGGCTCTGTGTTCAGATAGATGGTACCACAAAGTTTACTGGTTACAACACGACCATGTTTTTCTCTTCACTACCAGAATAAAAATAGTCCAGGCTATGAAAAATTGGCAAGCACTTAGTAATTCTCCAGTTATCATGGCACAAACAGCCGCTGGTCAATGTGTGAGGATGAGAAGAAAGACATCGCTGACTTTTGTTTCATCAAATAGTTACTCTGCTAGCCTGAACCCATTCCAATGATCAAGTAATGGATCAGGAAAACACAGTCAAAATGGTCGGTCTATTTATCAGCTCTTAATTTTGCCAGTTTTTTTTTAAAAACCATCCAGTTATCTATAATACCTACTATAGAGACAGGAAAAAACAGACTTTGGCAACTTTTTAAACAACAGAAAAGACTCTTAGGCATCAGCAGAAACAGTAATCTCCTTCAGTCAGATTTCAACAATTCTGTTGCATTTTGAAAAAGCATGAACCCATTTTCCATCTACCCCTAGTTTCTAACAGTCTTGTTAAAGAGCCTTCAGTCTGGCTGGGCTTCCTGAGTCTTGGATGCTCGAGGGTGAAGTTTGCTGCTAATAATCACATTTTCCGCACTCTTGTCCTGCCTTGGTAAGTAGAAGTCTTTCTGATCTGCCCCAAACCTTCTGACAGTGCCTGCCAAGTTATTTTTTTAATGGTACTGGTCTGTTAAAAGTGTTTCCCTTTGGAGGCCCAGATGATCATAGAATCATAGAATCATAGAATAGTTTGGGTTGGAAGGGACCTCTAAAGGTCATCTAGTCCAACCCCCCTGCCGTGGGCAGGGACATCCTCAACTAAATCAGGTTGCTCAGAGCCCCGTCCAACCTGACCTTGAATGTTTCCAGGGAGGGGGCATCCACCACCTCTCTGGGCAACCTGTTCCAGTGTTTCACCACCCTCAGCGTAAAAAATTTCTTCCTTATATCTAGTCTAAATCTACCCCCCCTTTAGTTTAAAGCCATTCCCCCTTGTCCTGTCGCAACAGGCCCTGCTAAAGAGTTTGCCGCCATCTTTTTTATAAGCCCCCTTTAAGTACTGATAGGCTGCAATAAGGTCTCCCCAAAGCCTTCTCTTCCCCAGGCTGAACAACCCCAGCTCTCTCAGCCTTTCTTCATAGGAGAGGTGTTCCATCCCCCTGATCATTTTCGTGGCCCTCTTCTGGACCCGCTCCAACAGGTCCGTGTCTTTCTTATGCTGAGGGCTCCAGAGCTGGACGCAGTACTCCAGGTGGGGTCTCACCAGAGCAGAGCAGAGGGGCAGAATCACCTCCCTCGACCTGCTGGCCACGCTTCTTTTGATGCAGCCCAGGATACGGTTGGCCTTCTGGGCTGCGAGCGCACGTTGCTGGCTCATGTCCAGCTTTTCATCCACCAGTACCCCCAAGTCCTTCTCGGCAGGGCTGCTCTCAGTCCCTTCATCCCCCAGCCTGTATTGATACCGGGGGTTGCCCCGACCCAGGTGCAGGACCTTGCACTTGGCCTTGTTAAACCTCATGAGGTTCACGCAGGCCCACTTCTCGAGCTTGTCCAGGTCCCTCTGGATGGCATCCCGTCCCTCTGGCGTGTCGACCGCACCACTCAGCTTGGGGTCATCTGCAAACTTGCTGAGGGTGCACTCGATCAGAAATAGTGTGGCCAGCAGGAGTAGGGAAGTGATCGTGCCCCTGTACTCGGCACTGGTGAGGCCGCACCTCAAATACTGTGTTCAGTTTTGGGCCCCTCACTACAAGAAGGACGTCGAGGTGCTGGAGCGTGTCCAGAGAAGGGCAACGAGGCTGGTGAGGGGTCTGGAGAACAAGTCTTATGAGGAGCGGCTGAGGGAACTGGGGCTGTTTAGCCTGGAGAAAAGGAGGCTGAGGGGAGACCTCATCGCTCTCTACAACTACCTGAAAGGAGGTTGTAGTGAGGTGGGTGTTGGTCTTTTCTCCGAAGTAACAAGTGATAGGACGAGAGGAAATGGCCTCAAGTTGCGGCAGGGGAGGTTTAGATTGGATGTAAGGAAAAATTTCTTTACTGAAAGAGTGGTGAAACATTGGAACAGGCTGCCCAGGGAAGTGGTGGAGTCCCCATCCCTGGAGGTATTTAAAAGACGTGTAGATGAGGCGCTTAGGGACATGGTTTAGTGGGCATGGTGGTGTTGGGTTGACGGTTGGACTCGATGATCTTAGAGGTCTTTTCCAACCTCAATGATTCTATGATTCTATGATTCTATGATCCCACTGTCTATGTCATTGATGAAGATATTAAACAGTACCGGTCCCAATACGGACCCCTGCGGGACGCCACTCGTCACCAACCTCCATCTGGACATTGAGCCATTGACCACTACCCTCTGGATGCGACCATCTAACCAATTCCTCACCCACCGGACAGTCCACCCATCAAGTCCATACCTCTCCAGTTTAGAGAGAAGGATGTTGTGGGGGACCGCGTCAAAGGCCTTGCAGAGGTCCAGATAGACGACATCTGTAGCCCTTCCCGTGTCCACTGATGTAGTCACTCCATCATAGAAGGCCACTAGGTTAGTCAGGCAGGACTTGCCCTTGGTGAAGCCATGCTGGCTGTCTCGAATCACCTCCCTGTCCTCCATGTGCCTTAGCATAGCTTCTAGGAGGATCTGTTCCATGATCTTCCCAGGCACAGAGGTGAGGCTGACTGGCCTGTAGTTCCCCGGGTCTTCCTTTTTTCCCTTTTTAAAAATGGGGGTTATGTTTCCCCTTTTCCAGTCAGTGGGAACTTCACCGGACTGCCACAACTTCTTAAATATGATGGATAGTGGCTTAGCAACTTCATCCGCCAGTTCCTTCAGGACCCGCGGATGGATCTCATCGGGTCCCATGGACTTGTGCACCTTCAGGTGCCTTAGATGGTCTCGAACCTGATCTTCTCCCACAGTGGGCGGCTCTTCATTCTCCCAGTCCCCGCCTTTGCCTTCTGCGGCTTGGGCGGTGAGGCTTGAGCGCTTGCCGGTGAAGACTGAGGCAAAAAAGTCATTGAGTACCTCCGCCTTCTCTGTGTCCCGGGTAACCAGGTCTCCTGTTTCATTCCGGAGAGGGCCCACATTTTCCCTCGTCTTCCTTTTATCCCCGACATACCTATAGAAGCTTTTCTCCTTGCCCTTGACGTCCCTGGCCAGATTTAATTCTATCAGGGCTTTAGCTTTCCTAACCTGATCCCTGGCTGCTCGGACAATGTCTCTGTATTCCTCCCAGGCTACCTGTCCTTGCTTCCACCCTCTGTAGGCTTCCTTTTTGTGTCTGAGTTTGTCCAGGAGCTCCTTGTTCATCCACGCAGGCCTCCTGGCGTTTTTGCCTGACTTCCTCTTTGTTGGGATGCATCGCTCCTGAGCTTGGAGGAGGTGATCCTTGAATATTACCCAGCTTTCTTGGGCCCCTCTTCCCTCCAGGGCTTTGTCCCATGGCACTCTACCAAGCAGATCCCTGAAGAGGCCAAAGTCCGCTCCCCTGAAGTCCAGGGCAGTGAGCTTGCTGTGCGCCCTCCTCGGTGCCCTAAGGATCTTGAACTCCACCGTTTCGTGGTCACTGCAGCCCAGGCTGCCCTTGAGCTTCGCATTCCCCACCAGCCCCTCCTTGTTGGTGAGAACAAGGTCCAGCATAGCACCTCTCCTCGTTGGCTCCTCTACCACTTGGAGAAGGAAGTTATCATCGACGCATTCCAGGAACCTCTCGGGTTGCTTATGCCCTGCCGTGTTGTCCCTCCAACAGATGTCGGGGTGGTTGAAGTCCCCCATGAGGACCCGGGCTTGTGAGCGTGAGGCTGCTCCTATCTGTCTATAGAGGACATCATCCGCTCGGTCTTCCTGGTCAGGTGGCCTGTAGCAGACCCCCACCGTAACGTCACCTGTCCCTGCCTTCCCTTTAATCCTGACCCACAAGCTCTCGGTCATCTCCTCATCCATCCCCAGGCAGAGCTCCATGCACTCCAGCTGATCCTTGACATAGAGGGCGACACCCCCTCCTCGTCTCCCCTGCCTGTCCTTCCTAAAGAGCCTGTATCCCTCCATCCCAACACTCCAATCATAGGAGCCATCCCACCACGTCTCCGTGATGCCAATAAGGTCGTAGCCCTGCAGGCGTGCGCACGTCTCCAATGCCTCTTGTTTAGTGTCATACTCTTGCTGAGTTTCATACATTTCATCCAGAGAAAGCAGCAAGAATGGTGAGTGATGCTACAGAGCCTGAGATTGATACATAAGTCCTTCCCGTCTTAGTCTACATCTGATATAAAGGAGAGAAAAATAAGTTTCAAGGAGTATGTGATACTGCTCTGAGCTGGAGGCAAGTATCACATCAGATAAGAAGAGCAATGAGTTTTCCACGGGAAATAAAGCCCAGCCCCAAAGCCATTTATCACAGCAGCTGTTTCTGGTGTTATATACCTGCTTCTCTGCTTCTCTGCTGATCACACCTACACTTCTTATATTTGTCCTCTCACTTATGTCTGTAGATGGCAGGTTCATGCTGACAAGCCGTCTCTCTGATGCTGACGTTGAGCACACCGTCTCCTGTTCATCATCTTTCAACCTTCCCCTCTCCTGTCCTTTCCAAGCCAGGCCCGATTCCCAGTGACAGGGGATAAGCGGGTTTTAAGCTGCTGCCACCATTAATGCTTTTAGCTCTGGAGGGTCATGGCTCAGTCCTAGTGCATCTTCCAGGACAACAACCATCACACCCAAAGGTACATAAGGTTGGCAAGAAGATATGATTGCCACCTCCTTGCAGAGCAGCCCCGAAACCCTTCTGAGAATGGGAACGCTGCTCTGCTTAGCCCAATGCTATGAGAAAAAACATTTCAATGAAGACTGGAGAAGCTGTGCCTTTCCAGGACTCATGGCACATCAGTCAGTATGGGTGGGAAAGGACAACCTGCCATGTATCTCGTTGCAATCCGGTAACCTGGCTCCAGTCGCCTCCTCCTCCTGCAGCAGCTTGGTGCTCCTGTCTCATGGAAATCAGTCTTTAGCCCACAGCCTGCTTTTTGCAAAACTTTGGACTCCCAGAATATGAAGAGAAATTCACATTTACAGATTAGAAGAGACACTGTGAATGACTGCACATTGCAAATTGGTGTGTAAGAGCACAAGCGTTATAGAAGGAGCAAGAATAATGGGAATAAAATGTTCCTTGTTCGTGTTTTTTAACATCTCTCTTTTTAATTATTGATGGCTAAAACACTGTGCTGTGCTAGCAAATGCACTGCTGGAGAGGCTGTGAAAATAACTGCTGCTGTGGCTGAATGCCTCACCTGCTCCTTGGCTGGGTGGTGGAAAAAAGTGACCCTATTTTGCTCATTCCAGCAGTTTGCCAATTAGTAAGTTCTCCTACATCCTGACTGCGTTTCCAGATGACCTGAGAGCATGGGATGCTTGCTGTGTGCGAGGCTGAAAATCCTGCTCAAGATGGGAAAGGGCTCTTGCTGGCACTTTGGTGTCAGGGATAAATGACAAGGCACGAGGCTGATTCACCAAACCAGGCTGTTCCCACAGTAGATGAGTGGGGAGGTGCCATGGTTTAACCTCAGTCGGCAACTGAGCACCACACAGCCGCTTGCTCACTCTCCCCTCCCCTGGTGGGATGGGGGAGAGAATTGGAAGAGTAAAAGTGAGAAAATTCATGGGTTGAGATAAAAACAGTTTAAAAATTGAAATAGAATAAAATCCTAATAATAATAATAAGAAGAAGAAGAAGAAGAATATACAAAGCAAGTGATGCACAATGCAATTGCTCACCACCCGCCGACCGATGCCCAGCCAGTCCCCGAGCAGCGGCCCGCCCGGCCAGCTTTCCCCTAGTTTATGTACTGAGCATGACGTCACATGGTATGGAATATCCCTTTGGCCAGTTTGGGTCAGCTGTCCTGGCTGTGCCCCCTCCCAGCTTCTTGTGCACTTGCAGCCTTCTCAGTCGGTAGAGCATGGGAAGCTGAAAAGTCCTTGACTAGTGTAAGCACTACTTAGCAACAACTAAAACATTGGTGTGTTATCAACATTATTCTCATCCTAAATCCAAAACACAGCACTATACCAGCTACTAGGAAGGAAATTAACTCTATCCCTGCCGAAACCAGGACAGGAGGGCAGAGCTCCCTCCCAAACAGTGGGCTTGTTCTCTTGTAATTACAGCGCAGTCAGAACAGCAAATTAAATGGAGATGCACAGCCATACATTTGGCAACAAGGTACGGCCTTCTAAGCAGAGCTTTCATAGCTTAACAGAATTAAAAAAAAAATGCAAAAAAAGTTCAAGACAACCCACTCAATAACCTCTGAAGCTTTTACACCTCCTAAGGTAACACCACCAACCTCTGTCCAAGTCTTTTCAAGCCTGATGCAATACCTCTGAAAAGAAGAGCTGGGGCTGGGGAGCATTTTCTGCAGATGACCCTGGGCATGTTGCCTAATTATACATGTATGCCCTCTGTGGATCACACTTTCTACCGAGAGAGGCCAGCTCTGTTGTTCAGTGGCAACAGTGTGTAGAAGGCAATGACAAGCATATTGCTCCCAAAATTTTGGGTCAAACATGCAAACACATACAGGACATGAGCCATTTAAACTCAGTGAGAGTCTCTCCATCATCTTTTTATGGTTTTTAGATAAAACTGAGCTGAGAAAGAAGACAAATAAGATGCAAATTTGAGGAGGAAGAGGGGCTTGGAAAGCCCTTTGAGGAGGCAGTTGTAGTGGTGGGATGCTGCAAATGACCATCGCTACAAAGGAACGGGCTTTGCCTCCGCAAAGGCTGGGCATGGCACAGGGAGGTTGAGAGGGAAGGCAGGAACCAGAGGGTGCGGAGGGGAAACTGAGTGAACCCACACTCAGATTAATAAAGCAAAGAGGACAAACAAGCTAAATGATTCCAGCGGCGGCTGATGCCTCCACACAGACGGAACTGCTGAAGGGAGAGGCTGCAGTGCAGACCTCAGGCTGCAGGAAGTGCCTAGACCTCTCTCCTGGGGTAGGGACAGGCAGCAGACCTGCCTGCAAAAGGTGTGTCCAGGTCGAGGACCTCCTGCAGCAGGTGGCTGAGCTGCAGGAGGCGGTGAGAAGACTGTGTAACATCAGGGAGGCAGAGAAGGAGCTAGATTGCTGGTTCCAAGCGCAGTCTGCGGCGGACCCGCAGCCCATGGCCAAACAGCCAAAAACTCCCCCACCGGCACACACAGAAGGGAGCAGGGGGGCCAATAATGCAAAGAATGGATGGTTGCAAAGGCAAGGACCAGCAGGAGGAAGAGGCTTCCCCCAAAGCCTGAGGTGCCCTTGCAGAACTGCTTCACCGCTCTGCAGGCCAAAGAGGAAAGTCCTGTCACACCAGGAGAAGCGCTGGAGCTGAGTAATGCAGCCCGATCTGCCCCCCGTATAACAACCAGCGCCACTAAGAAAAGGCGACGGGTGATAGTAGTAGGTGACTCTCTTCTGAGAGGTACGGAGGCACCCATTTGCCGACCGGACGCACTCTCTAGAGATGTGTGCTGCTCACCGGGGGCTCGTATCAGGGATGTCACCGAGAGGCTACCAAGCCTCGTACAGTCCACTGACTGTTATCCGCTGCTGCTGTTTCACGTGGGCACCAGTGACACAGCCAGGAGCAGTCCGAGGACTATCAAGAAGGACTACAGAGCCCTGGCAGCGGTGGTAAGGGACTCGGGAGCGCAGGTAGTTTTCTCATCAGTCCTGCCGGTCAAAGGGAAGGGGTTTGAAAGGGCCAGTCGAATCTGGCGAGTCAACAAATGGTTACAGGACTGGTGCCACAGCCAGGGGTTTGGCTACTTAGACCATGGGACTCGCTTTGAGAAACCTGGTCTACTGGGGACTGACGGGGTCCATCTGTCAGAGGAGGGGAAGAGCATCTTTGGTCATAGGCTTGCCAAGCTGGTGAAGAGGGCTTTAAACTAGAGATGCCGGGGGAGGGGAACCTCAATCCATCCCACTCCTACCGGTTTGATGCCAGGGCCAGCAATAGATGCCCAGAGCCTGGAGAAGGATCACAGGTCAGCAGGAGAGCGCCTGAGGAGCAGCACAAAGGAAATCCAGCCAGTAAGACAGCTTCATCGGGGGCCCAACTTAAATGCCTCTATGCAAACGCACGTAGCATGGGGAATAAACAAGAGGCATTGGAGACGTGCGCACGCCTGCAGGGCTACGACCTTATTGGCATCACGGAGACGTGGTGGGATGGCTCCTATGATTGGAGTGTTGGGATGGAGGGATACAGGCTCTTTAGGAAGGACAGGCAGGGGAGACGAGGAGGGGGTGTCGCCCTCTATGTCAAGGATCAGCTGGAGTGCATGGAGCTCTGCCTGGGGATGGATGAGGAGATGACCGAGAGCTTGTGGGTCAGGATTAAAGGGAAGGCAGGGACAGGTGACGTTACGGTGGGGGTCTGCTACAGGCCACCTGACCAGGAAGACCGAGCGGATGATGTCCTCTATAGACAGATAGGAGCAGCCTCACGCTCACAAGCCCGGGTCCTCATGGGGGACTTCAACCACCCCGACATCTGTTGGAGGGACAACACGGCAGGGCATAAGCAACCCGAGAGGTTCCTGGAATGCGTCGATGATAACTTCCTTCTCCAAGTGGTAGAGGAGCCAACGAGGAGAGGTGCTATGCTGGACCTTGTTCTCACCAACAAGGAGGGGCTGGTGGGGAATGCGAAGCTCAAGGGCAGCCTGGGCTGCAGTGACCACGAAACGGTGGAGTTCAAGATCCTTAGGGCACCGAGGAGGGCGCACAGCAAGCTCACTGCCCTGGACTTCAGGGGAGCGGACTTTGGCCTCTTCAGGGATCTGCTTGGTAGAGTGCCATGGGACAAAGCCCTGGAGGGAAGAGGGGCCCAAGAAAGCTGGGTAATATTCAAGGATCACCTCCTCCAAGCTCAGGAGCGATGCATCCCAACAAAGAGGAAGTCAGGCAAAAACGCCAGGAGGCCTGCGTGGATGAACAAGGAGCTCCTGGACAAACTCAGACACAAAAAGGAAGCCTACAGAGGGTGGAAGCAAGGACAGGTAGCCTGGGAGGAATACAGAGACATTGTCCGAGCAGCCAGGGATCAGGTTAGGAAAGCTAAAGCCCTGATAGAATTAAATCTGGCCAGGGACGTCAAGGGCAAGGAGAAAAGCTTCTATAGGTATGTCGGGGATAAAAGGAAGACGAGGGAAAATGTGGGCCCTCTCCGGAATGAAACAGGAGACCTGGTTACCCGGGACACAGAGAAGGCGGAGGTACTCAATGACTTTTTTGCCTCAGTCTTCACCGGCAAGCGCTCAAGCCTCACCGCCCAAGCCGCAGAAGGCAAAGGCGGGGACTGGGAGAATGAAGAGCCGCCCACTGTGGGAGAAGATCAGGTTCGAGACCATCTAAGGCACCTGAAGGTGCACAAGTCCATGGGACCCGATGAGATCCATCCGCGGGTCCTGAAGGAACTGGCGGATGAAGTTGCTAAGCCACTATCCATCATATTTAAGAAGTTGTGGCAGTCCGGTGAAGTTCCCACTGACTGGAAAAGGGGAAACATAACCCCCATTTTTAAAAAGGGAAAAAAGGAAGACCCGGGGAACTACAGGCCAGTCAGCCTCACCTCTGTGCCTGGGAAGATCATGGAACAGATCCTCCTAGAAGCTATGCTAAGGCACATGGAGGACAGGGAGGTGATTCGAGACAGCCAGCATGGCTTCACCAAGGGCAAGTCCTGCCTGACTAACCTAGTGGCCTTCTATGATGGAGTGACTACATCAGTGGACACGGGAAGGGCTACAGATGTCGTCTATCTGGACCTCTGCAAGGCCTTTGACGCGGTCCCCCACAACATCCTTCTCTCTAAACTGGAGAGGTATGGACTTGATGGGTGGACTGTCCGGTGGGTGAGGAATTGGTTAGATGGTCGCATCCAGAGGGTAGTGGTCAATGGCTCAATGTCCAGATGGAGGTTGGTGACGAGTGGCGTCCCGCAGGGGTCCGTATTGGGACCGGTACTGTTTAATATCTTCATCAATGACATAGACAGTGGGATCATAGAATCATAGAATCATAGAATCATTGAGGTTGGAAAAGACCTCTAAGATCATCGAGTCCAACCGTCAACCCAACACCACCATGCCCACTAAACCATGTCCCTAAGCGCCTCATCTACACGTCTTTTAAATACCTCCAGGGATGGGGACTCCACCACTTCCCTGGGCAGCCTGTTCCAATGTTTCACCACTCTTTCAGTAAAGAAATTTTTCCTTACATCCAATCTAAACCTCCCCTGCCGCAACTTGAGGCCATTTCCTCTCGTCCTATCACTTGTTACTTCGGAGAAAAGACCAACACCCACCTCACTACAACCTCCTTTCAGGTAGTTGTAGAGAGCGATGAGGTCTCCCCTCAGCCTCCTTTTCTCCAGGCTAAACAGCCCCAGTTCCCTCAGCCGCTCCTCATAAGACTTGTTCTCCAGACCCCTCACCAGCCTCGTTGCCCTTCTCTGGACACGCTCCAGCACCTCGACGTCCTTCTTGTAGTGAGGGGCCCAAAACTGAACACAGTATTTGAGGTGCGGCCTCACCAGTGCCGAGTACAGGGGCACGATCACTTCCCTACTCCTGCTGGCCACACTATTTCTGATCGAGTGCACCCTCAGCAAGTTTGCAGATGACCCCAAGCTGAGTGGTGCGGTCGACACGCCAGAGGGACGGGATGCCATCCAGAGGGACCTGGACAAGCTCGAGAAGTGGGCCTGCGTGAACCTCATGAGGTTTAACAAGGCCAAGTGCAAGGTCCTGCACCTGGGTCGGGGCAACCCCCGGTATCAATACAGGCTGGGGGATGAAGGGACTGAGAGCAGCCCTGCCGAGAAGGACTTGGGGGTACTGGTGGATGAAAAGCTGGACATGAGCCAGCAACGTGCGCTCGCAGCCCAGAAGGCCAACCGTATCCTGGGCTGCATCAAAAGAAGCGTGGCCAGCAGGTCGAGGGAGGTGATTCTGCCCCTCTGCTCTGCTCTGGTGAGACCCCACCTGGAGTACTGCGTCCAGCTCTGGAGCCCTCAGCATAAGAAAGACACGGACCTGTTGGAGCGGGTCCAGAAGAGGGCCACGAAAATGATCAGGGGGATGGAACACCTCTCCTATGAAGAAAGGCTGAGAGAGCTGGGGTTGTTCAGCCTGGGGAAGAGAAGGCTTTGGGGAGACCTTATTGCAGCCTATCAGTACTTAAAGGGGGCTTATAAAAAAGATGGCGGCAAACTCTTTAGCAGGGCCTGTTGCGACAGGACAAGGGGGAATGGCTTTAAACTAAAGGGGGGGTAGATTTAGACTAGATATAAGGAAGAAATTTTTTACGCTGAGGGTGGTGAAACACTGGAACAGGTTGCCCAGAGAGGTGGTGGATGCCCCCTCCCTGGAAACATTCAAGGTCAGGTTGGACGGGGCTCTGAGCAACCTGATTTAGTTGAGGATGTCCCTGCCCACGGCAGGGGGGTTGGACTAGATGACCTTTAGAGGTCCCTTCCAACCCAAACTATTCTATGATTCTATGATTCTATGATCATCTGGGCCTCCAAAGGGAAACACTTTTAACAGACCAGTACCATTAAAAAAATAACTTGGCAGGCACTGTCAGAAGGTTTGGGGCAGATCAGAAAGACTTCTACTTACCAAGGCAGGACAAGAGTGCGGAAAATGTGATTATTAGCAGCAAACTTCACCCTCGAGCATCCAAGACTCAGGAAGCCCAGCCAGACTGAAGGCTCTTTAACAAGACTGTTAGAAACTAGGGGTAGATGGAAAATGGGTTCATGCTTTTTCAAAATGCAACAGAATTGTTGAAATCTGACTGAAGGAGATTACTGTTTCTGCTGATGCCTAAGAGTCTTTTCTGTTGTTTAAAAAGTTGCCAAAGTCTGTTTTTTCCTGTCTCTATAGTAGGTATTATAGATAACTGGATGGTTTTTAAAAAAAAACTGGCAAAATTAAGAGCTGATAAATAGACCGACCATTTTGACTGTGTTTTCCTGATCCATTACTTGATCATTGGAATGGGTTCAGGCTAGCAGAGTAACTATTTGATGAAACAAAAGTCAGCGATGTCTTTCTTCTCATCCTCACACATTGACCAGCGGCTGTTTGTGCCATGATAACTGGAGAATTACTAAGTGCTTGCCAATTTTTCATAGCCTGGACTATTTTTATTCTGGTAGTGAAGAGAAAAACATGGTCGTGTTGTAACCAGTAAACTTTGTGGTACCATCTATCTGAACACAGAGCCCAGATGAGGAAAATGAGCTAGAGGTTGGGAAATTTCTTCTTGAAAACTCAGTGATGATAAACAGAGCCAAACCGGTGTGTGACGTTCTCACTGAAAATGGTTTCTAACAAACACACTAATTGTTCTGTTGAAAACTATGTTTCATATTTTCATCTGTAGAAAAGTTCTGCTAAAACACAGATTTTTCTCAGTTTCCTCTGGAGGGCAATGTCATATAAATATTTTAAGCAATTTTTGGGTTATGTCAACCGGGAATTTAGCCTGCCTTATCTAAGAATTCATAAGACAGCAGTGAAAAGTGTTTCTTTACATGCTTTTTAGGATGTGTATATACGTAATATAATTACTCTGTTTCTTGGGCTTGTTTAGTACAGTAGCTAATCCCTTTAAGGAACACAGAAATATGTTTTGCATTTTGGGCAGATTTGCCTATGCTAGAATGCAGAGAGGGAACTGCTCATGAAGACCTGACTCTTCTCTTATACCTGTGCAGCTTCAATGACTTTCAGCAGCTACTCCTTATTTAAACTATTGTAAAAGAGATTATAATCCAGTCCTTTGAGAATGAAGATACCAGTTGCTGTAGTTTATGTTGGTAGCTGGAACTTCAGTGCAGAGGATAAATCTAAATACCAAATCAAAGTGATCCATAGGACCTAGAAAACAGAAGGGGTTTGTGTTACTACTTATTTCTCTAAGAATTTGGGTATTCGCAAATGGGAATGGATGTTAGCAACAGCTCAATTTTCAAATTAATTGTCCATATAAACAGCTGCTAAAATTAGTATGAATCAAAAGTGGCCAGTCTGGTCCTTAATAATTGATCTTAAGGGATACTCTAGAGGGAAGGGATGCCATCCAGAGGGACCTTGACAGGCTAGAGAGGTGGGCCCGTGCAAATCTCATGAAGTTCAACAAGGCCAAGTGCAAGGTCCTGCACCTGGGTTGGGGCAATCCCAAACATGGATACAGGCTGGGCGATGAGTGGATTGAGAGCAGCCCTGCGGAGAAGGACTTGGGGGTATTGGTGGATGAAAACCTGAATATGAGCCAGCAATGTGCACTAGCAGCCCAGAAAGCCAACCGTATCCTGGGCTGCATCAAAAGAAGTGCAGCCAGCAGGTCAAGGGAGGTGATTCTGCCCCTCTACTCTGCTCTGGTGAGACCCCACCTGGAGTACTGTGTTCAGCTCTGGGGTCCCCAGCATAAGACATGGACCTGCTCAAGCAGGTCCAGATGAGGGCCGCAAAGATGATCAGGGGGCTGGAGCACCTCCTATATGAGGACAGGCTGAGAGAGTTGGGGTTGTTTAGCCTAGAGAAGAGAAGGAAAGGCTCCGGGGAGACCTTATAGCGACCTTCCAGTACTTAAAGGGGGCCTACAGGAAAGATGGGGAGGGACTCTTTCTCAGGGAGTGTAGTGATAGGATGAGGGGTAACAGTTTTAAACTGAAAGAGCATAGATTTAGATTAGATATTAGAAAGAAATTCTTTACTGCAAGGGTGGTGAGACACTGGAACAGGTTGCCCAGAGAAGTTGTGGATGCCCCCTCTCTGGAAGTGTTCAAGACCAGGTTGGATGAGGCTTTGAGCAACCTGATCTTGTGGAAGGTATCTCTGCCCAAGGCAGGGGGGTTGGAACTAGATGATCTTTAAGGTCCCTTCCAACCCAAACCATTCTATGATTCTATGATATTGTCTTCTATTTTCAGTCTCTGTAGTGTAAAAAATGGCAAATATGGATAAAGGCTGTTTTGTTTTTCTTAACGCTCAGATGTATAATTTGAAACACTCTTACATGGGCACAAACTTCTTTTTTGTCGTCTCTATCATTATCTTCCCCCTCCCTCCCCCAAGCCAACACTACTAAAAGGGAAATTTGCTCTTGACTTCCCAACATGAAAATGGCTTTAGGGAAATCCTTTTAGAATTAGTCTCCTTTCCCCTCCTGATGGTGACTAGTCTTCTGGAGCATCACCATAATGGCCTTATTGGATTAACTTGCAAATCCCATATGTTTACTGAATTTGTGGGTTAACATTCGTTGTAAAATCTCTCTTCCAAAAAAGTAACTTGATCTGCAGTTGCCAAGTTCTCTAAATAAATAAACCTGTTTGTTTGGTTTTCCCCAAACAGGAAAAGTAATTAATTCAAGTAAAACACTTATTCCCAAAAGTGTTCTATTTGAAAACAAGGGCTTGTGAATAAAAAGAGCAGTAGTTGCATTGGTTTCAAAGCCAGCAGTCATTAGGTAGCAAAGCAGGATTTGCCCTCTACTTTTGAGTAATAGGAGCTCTAAGAAAAATCTGAGGGTACAGCTCTTCTGTAGCCTTTACAAGTTAAATAGGTGAGAACTGCTTTTTAATTACTGCTGCTGGCCAGGCAGGCCTTTCTCATGGTTTTAAACCCTGTCTTAACTGAAATATGATAAGGAGTTAGTAAATTTTAAGTTGCTGGGAAAAGAGGGGTAGAAGCCCAATTTTTAGAGACACTAGTGGCAACTAAATATTCTTAGTTTGCCGCATGGATCTGATGAATAGCTTTGTGTTTGAACTGTATATTCATCACCACCTTGGTTTAGGGCTTGTGTTTGCATCTCACTGGCTCTAAGGTATCTGACAGCTTAATGCTTAATCATGGGGGATTATTCTTTGCCTTCGGCTGGAAGGAGCTATGTTTGGGCCTGTAGGTGTGCGGGGAGGTTGATTCACTCTGAGCTGGGATATCTGTATGTGTGTAGCCCTGGAAATGTCACGCTTGCATGGCTGCAGGTACTGAAGGAATTACCAAGGGTTCATGACTTTGTCTCCTCCTGCTCACTCTCTGCCTCGCTTGCTGCGGAGTGGTCCAAAGAGCGGCTTTATTGCACAGAAAAACAAAGCTATGCCTGAGGTCGCTGACAATACCATAACACTGTGGGCTTTGGTGGAATTGCTTCCTGTTTGCCTCCATGGCAATTGAGAAACTCTGCCTTCCAAATTTCCTCCCGTCACTCCGTATCTGACCCAGCAATACACAAAATTGTCTCCTCTGTGATCTGTTTTTTGATCATTGCCTGCATTCGGAAAGTAAAGGTTATGTACAGCAGAGCAGAAAATTATTCAGTAAACTAGCCAATTTCATCAGGATGAACTATGTGGTTAAAATAAATCAGATTTCAATAATTCACCAGTTATGCTGTGAAGAAAGAAATAATAATAGTTAAAACAAGTGTACATATGCCAAATGGATCAGAAGTTAATGGCTGGCACGTGGAATTCAAAGTCAACAAGGGTTTACTGCAGGGCTCTGCTTTTAAATGGATTCTGTTTTAAATAGTGTATGAGAAAGTCAGAATCTTAGTGCTTTATTAGAATTATTTTGTGACTCAGATGCTTTCTCTGGTGACCCAAGAATCAAATTATAAACTGTGGAAATGAGTTTAAGGGGCATCATCATTAAAAAAAACCCATGCAAGTTAGTAGAGAAGTAAACATCTGTCTTGAGAGAGGCGGATTTCAGAAGAGCTTGGAAAAAAAAAGAGGTAAAAAGACAAGAGGGTAGAAAAAAATTTAGGATGGAAGAAGGACTTAGAAATTCATTAATTCTG
Organism: Aptenodytes patagonicus; assembly: GCF_965638725.1. Taxonomy (NCBI): domain Eukaryota; kingdom Metazoa; phylum Chordata; class Aves; order Sphenisciformes; family Spheniscidae; genus Aptenodytes; species Aptenodytes patagonicus. Next base: position 26,897,608 of record NC_134981.1, read on the forward strand.
GCTGGCTGTAATCAAAAGTGTTTTGCCTAATATGTAATTAAATTAGATGATATCTATATCTGTTAAAACAGTTCAGCCAGCTCTAATAACCAAGGAAACCAATCCTGAGTCTAGGTGTCAGCTCCCATACTCTGCTCCCTGAGGTTTTCCCAGCCTTGAGGGTATTATCTCATTTAATGATAGTATCAATAATAGTATTAAAGAATATGAGGAGGCATATTGTCCCTTTTTATATAATCTTCAACATGCACAGCAGCACACTTGGGACCCACTGGCCATGTACTACATTAGAGGAGTCGTGCTACTCTTGGTGAAGCCAAGTCAAGATCTCCCTTAGATTAAAAAATGTCATATACCTTGTCATATACTGAGTCATAAGCCGGTGTAAGAATCCAGCATGAACCCAATGTAAAGAACTAGTTTAAATTCCATGTAAAGTTCTGCCTTCTTCACATATTAGTGACATTTGCTACTTGCTTGTAGTTCGTGTTGCTTTCTGCAGTGAGCCCGTGCTGGTTGCCTGCTTTACCTTCCGTTTCTCTTCTGCATGCTTCTATTTTAAATCATTTACTTGTAAGTTATGTTTGCATAAACCATATATAACTTAGCTATGTATCTAACTCCTGTCAGGATCTTACAGCCTAATGGATAGCACATGTGGACTTAAGAAATGTTGGGTCCTGGTCAAGCCTTTTCTCCCCACTGCGAACAAGTCACGGCACCGGTGACAGGGAGGTGATGACAGCAGCTCGCTTTCTGCAGGTGCTTGAGCTTTCCGGGGGAAAAGCACTTTATTAAATGCTGGGTTTTACTGTGGAGCATTTCTTTCCAGGTACCTGCCTGTCTGTTGGAGGGTTATAAAGTCAGAGCAGCTTCATAAGGGCTAAAATTCTCTGAAATACCTGTTTCTGCAGAAGTACGTTTGACCAATACAAATAAGCCCTAGCTTATGAGATACCTGCCTGGTTATGAATTTAGCCATTATCCAGTCTTCCCAAGTGTCTCCAAGAGGCATCAGTGTAAACAAGTGAGACTTATTTACCTGTAGGGTTTTGCTAGAATAATGACAGAATGGAAAAACTGAGTTCTGTTTTTCCAAGGCCTTGAAGCCAAAACACTGTCTATTTCTGCACCTAGTGCAGGCTTTGAGAAAAAAAAATAAATTGTTTTTGTCATGGTGCTCCAGCCAACATGCAGCTGAAGTTTGATTTCCAGATACAGTATTTGAGGTTTGTTGTGAAGTGAGAAGGTCCAAAGCCAAGCCTGCTGGAGCTGCCAGTTTTCTGGTTGGAATGATCGCTCCCTGACAAGAGTTCACACAGTTTTATAAAACTTTGCATATTATACCCTCACTGGGTTATGTTTTGGAGCTGAAACAGTGCAAAAGTCCAGCAGGGCAGCTCTGGATGTGGGATGTGTGTTTATTGGGGAAAAAGGAGCCACTTTGGGGCTTTATTGGGGAAAATGTGATGAAATGGTTTCCTGTTCAATGCAACTCTTATTTGGTGAGAACTTCCTTGCAAGTATAAACAGGCTCCTTGGGAATCAACTGAACTGAGGAGGAGCCAGTATCAGTGTCAAGATAAGCATGTGAGAAAAAGAAAAATAGGATTAAATATAACCATATAATTAATCTCATGGCTGCATGGCCACATAGTGGGAACAGTCTGGTAATGCTGGGAGCATCCCCCTACCTCAGCCCCTAAACATAACTCTCTCTCATGCTCACCTCACATCCATCCACCTTGTTTTATGGTCTCCAGTTTGGCAGCCAGGGAGCCCATGGGACATGCGCGGGGAGCAGGTTTCCCCACGAACAGGGGCAGTGTGGGAGTTTCCGGCGTAGACACAGGGAGAAGGTTCATGCTGCTGTTCATGTTGTCCAGGGACTTCTGTTTCTGGGGTTCCCCAGACTCCTCTTCTGAGGACTAAGTTCATGCAGGGAATGGGACACAAAAGTGAACGTGAGGTGAAGCTGAGGGTTTCCATCTCGATCATGTTTTGCTGCCTGCTCTTTCGGCAGCATTCATCAAAGTAGCCTGAAAATTGTGTCCTGGAGAAATAGCTTCATTGGCTTGATTGAACATTTAAATTTTAAACTTACCATCACTCTTATTTTTCCCCAGGTCAGCTGCATATTGGAACTTTTAACCTTTAGATTGTGCCAATTGATCAAAATGTTCCTGTATAGTTAGAGGCCTGATTTTTTTTCTGCTCCTGACTCTCAGGAAGGCTTGGGACCTTACCAAATGAAAGCCTGAAACCAAGGAAGAGCATTTGGTGTTCATAATACCCCTTCTCTTTGGGTACAATCAAAAGGCAAATTATATTTCACCCCTTATAAAATGACTTCACTTTTTTTTTTTTCAGACATTTTAACTAATCATTGAGGGGGGAAGAGGTGAATCCCAAATATTAGGGGATACAGGAGTGGTTCCTGATTTCCATATGTGTAAGCATTACGCCAGGGTAACTCAATTAACTGAAGAGGTGTCTTTTGGTTTCTGACCATGTAAAAGGAGAATTGGACCTGCAGGATGTGTTCTCAAATGTGGTAAGCTGCCACAGATTGGTCCATAAGAAAACGTCACAGCTCCAAAAAATTAACACGAAGCTAAGGACCAGTCATAAATCTCCGATCCAACAAGATACAGGCATATCCTAGTGAAAAATCCAAAACGGAACAGAAATTCAAGAAAGATCCTGCCCATGGAGCCAATAAGCACCATGCCCAAGATCTGCAATCAGTACCAGATGCTACTGATATATGGTGTGGAGCCTATAGTAAAGACATGCTGGACCCATCCAGCCCAAGCAAGAAGCTGTGCAGATTAAATTTGTATTAGTTGGAGCCTGTAGATTGCTTTAGCAAGCAAAATTGAGCCTGAGTGTTAAGATGATCTGGATCAAGAAATCCAAATTAGGTTTCCTCCTTAAAGAGAAACTAGCACATTTTGGCACTGGTTTTTGTAACAGTTTTAGAAAGAAAATATTTGGAAACAGATGCAGTATGTTTCTGCATATTAAATCCAGTCTGTGAAATAAAACTACTCTCTCTGACTGCACAGAATGGTCAGAAGACTCCTGGAACAAAATCCTCCCTAAATCTCATGTATGTTTTAAGGAAGACTCTTGAAACATTAATAAGCAGCAGGCAGATGGCACATTCTGACACGTGCTGGGAAGTATGCACAGATAAAATGCAGGATGGTTGGTGATGTTTAAAAAGCAAACAAGATCTGGGCTTCCACTTTGAATATCATAAGGTACGGATCACAGCGTATTGCATTAATGGAGGCTATTCTAGGATAAAATGAAAGCCACATTTGGAACAATCTCTGCAGTCCTGGTTTAAGACACTGGGGGGAGTAATATAAAATGACTCCAGGGTGGAGCACAGGTTGCTGGAGGGGGCAGCCTCTGCTGTAACCTACATTATTTTTGTAGTCAAAGAGAAGGGAAAAATGTTGCTTTGATAGGAAATCCTAGTGAGCAGGCACATATGGGCAGTGTATTTGCTAGGGGGGTGTTAACCCCTGAACAGAGAGCTTGTGTAACCCTACCTGCTACACAAGTCCCACTAGCTGGAGTGCTGGCAGTGCAAGTAATACCTAAGCATCCTCCTGGGTGTTTGCAGAGGGGTAAAACGCTCTGTTCCCTTGGCTGCTCTGAAAATGCACCATGCCAGAGATTGCATTACTCCCCATGGAGGTGTGTTTAAGTGTCTGCGTGCTCCTGGCAGCCTTCATCAGCACGGGGGCTGGCCTTGCTCCCCCTTCATCAGCAGAGGGGCTAGCCTTGCTTCCCAGTCCCAGCATCATCGTGCAGTCGAGCTTGTGGCTGGGGCTGGGAACTGGCACCAGCGTTCCTTTCCTCTGTCCCTTCCCTCTCTCGTCTTTCACCTTATCTCCCTCGTGCTTTTTCTGGGATGTGTTAACAGTCTTGAGTGGACTTGTCCCATTTCATGTCACGGTTAAATCACTTCTAATACTGCAAGTAGGGGAAGGCAGGGAGAGCACCTGGAGGCACCATCCTGGAGCAGATTGCCAGCAACATCGTGATGGGGTAGTTGTCCTTTTGGCCAAATTAATCTTTGGTAGATTTGGAAATCCCAGTATGAGGCACGGGTGGTAGCAGGTGTGCAGAGCCCTCCCAATCCGCAGCAGGCCTTGCTGCCTCTAGTTAGCAGCTGGCGGGTTTTAAGTACATTTTTCCCCTATCTGTTGACCCTTTAGGTTTATAATGAGATGTACATCGTGTACTGTGTGTACGGAGTCTTGTTGCTGGAACATTCAGATTTTTTAGGTCAGTTATGAGAAACCTATTCCCTGAGATTGTATTTGGAGGCTGTGCTCTCCAGGACCACTGTGTTTGTTTTTCTCTGTGTAGTTAGTGCTGTTAATATTTTAACAAGGAGCTCCCACAGAAATGTTTGCCCCTTGGCCAAGGGCAATAGGCCAGGATACATTTCCATTTGTTTTCCTCTTAAAACAAAAATATTTTCTTATGAACATAACCAAGAAAAGGACCTACTAACACCGGGCAAAGCACCTGCTTATACTGATCAGCATTTTGTGTTGGCAATACTTTTGCTTTGGGAAGGAGGTGGGGAAACAAAGTAAAACAGAGCCATTGATCTGGTGCATCCTGACATGCCCAGGAGATGGGAGGGTGATGAGAGAAAGCTTTCTGCAATGACCAGGGATAGTTTTTTGGGGTGATTTTTCCCTAAGAAAAAGGATCTATAAAGGAGATTGCTGTGCCGAGCGGAAAATAAATCCACAATAACTTCCAGAGAAATACAAGCACATCACAGGCACAGAAACCTGAAAACCTCCTCTTCTGCACTACAATGGGCATTCATACACCTGTCCTGGTTTCGGCTGGGATTGAGTTAATTTTCTTCCTAGTAGCTGGTATAGCGCTGTGTTTTGGATTTAGGATGAGAATAATGTGATAACACACTGATGTTTTAGTTGTTGCTAGGTAGTGTTTATACTAAGTCAAGGACTTTTCAGCTTCCCATACTCTGCCAGCAAGGAGGTGCACAAGGAACTGGGAGGGCGTATAGCCAGGACAGCTGACCCAAACTGGCCAAAGGGATATTCCGTACCATACGACGTCATGCTCAGTATATAAGCTGGGGGGACTTGGCCGGGGGGCAACGATTGCTCCTCAGGGACTGACTGGGCATTGGTCAGCGGGTGCTGAGTGGTTGCATCACCTCTTGTGGGTTTTTTTCTTTGTTTGCTTGTTTTTCCTTCATGGGTTTTGTTCCTCTCTCTCTCTCTCGTTGATTTACTTCCCATTACAATTTATTAATATTGTTGTTGTTGCTGTTGTTGTTATTATTATTACTATTCTATTATTTCAAGTATTAAACTGTTCTTATCTCAACCCACGAGTTTTCTCACTTTTACTCTTCCGATTCTGTCCCCCATCCCACTGTGGGGGGGGAGGGTGAGCGAATGGCTGTGTGGTGCTCAGTTGCCGACAGAGGTCAAACAACGACAGTCCCTTTTGGCACCCAACGTGGGGCACGAAGGGTTTGAGATAACAACAGATCAACCAGAGAGTATTAAGGAATTTATATCTGTTAACAGTTGCAGGTCACAATATTGATTCATCTGTTCTCGATATTAGTTTATCTATCTGATCTGCATCATGCTCTTTTTTTTGCTGTACTTGTTAAAGATTGGTGTTGGGTTTTGCAGTTTGCTGTCGTCTGCAGTGATTACTGATGTTTTGCCTGGAAGGTTTGTTATTAACACACTGGCCTTGAGCTTAATCTGGTATTTGAGCTTTGTACTGAAGCCATTACTGTACTTCAGGTACCACTTCGTGGAGATAATTAGCAATTACAGTTCTTCCTCTGAGAGGTTTTTTACGGAGGAAATACAGAATGGCAGAGTCACTACCTTCTTCTATGATGTTTCCTCCTTCATTACAGTAACTTTTCAGTATCTTGAACATCCCTGGGTAGTTCAGATACTTGTATTGGTATTTCTTGGGAATATTGTTTTGGTTTTGTCTAAGGTTAATAAGCAATTTCAGAATATCGTCCAGAGATCTGCCCCAAGGCTGGATAGTTATGAGTGGCAGGGTGTGTGGGATAGCATGGGCAAGTACCTAGGCCAGTGGGCACCCCCAGTGTTTTGGAACTTCACCCCTGAGCAAGTGCAGAATCCTGAAAAGTTAGTAGAATATTTGGACAAAGTATGCTGTCACCCTGGCAACTCCAGAGAGATGCAGATCATTGCAACGTGCTGGGGCCTGGCCCGTGCCTACCGAGCCCTGTTCAACACTATTCAGTACCCTCAAAGGGAAGAGAAGGTCTCTGGCTCTGATGACAAAACGACAGGCCCTGCGGCCACTCCAACCCTGGCGACAGGCACTGCGGCTGAACCAAAGAGCCAACCTGTGCTGGTATCAGTCGCCCCTGTACACAAGAAGAAATATTGGAAGCAGAAGTCGGCTCGTTTAGTAAGGAAGGAAGAAACTTCTTCTAAGAGGGAGCCGGAGGAAGAAGTGTACGAGGCAGACTACCCTGGAGTAGGGCTATCACGAGAACAGGAGGAGGAGGGCCAGCCGCTGCCCGGGGAGGAAGAAGAGGAAGAACTCATAAACGAGGCGGTAACCACCCGATCCCTATCCCTGAGTGAGCTTTGAGATATACAAAAAGATTTCAGCCGTCGTCCAGGCGAGCATATTGTCACCTGGCTGCTCGGATGCTGGGATAATGGGGTCAGTAGCCTAGAATTAGAGGGTAAAGAAGCCAAGCAGCTGGGATCCCTTTCTAGGGAAGGGGGCATTGACAAAGCGATTGGAAAAGGGGCAAAAGCCCTCAGCCTCTGGAGGCGACTCCTGTCAGGGGTGAAGGAAAGGTATGCCTTCAAGGAAGATGTTATATGTCACCCAGGCAAGTGGACCACCATGGAGAGGGGTATCCAGTACCTGAGGGAATTAGCTGTGCTGGAGATGATTTATGGTGACTTGAAAAACGAACAGCTATCCAAAGATCCAGATGAAGTCAAGTGCACATGACCCATGTGGCGGAAGTTTGTACGGAGCGCACCGTCGTCGTATGCCAACTCGTTGGCAGTGATGACCTGGAAAGACGGAGAGGGACAAACAGTGGATGCATTGGCTGGCCAACTCCAGCAATACGAAGAAAGGATCTCTTCTTCCCTCATCTCGACTGTGGAGAAACTGTCCCAGGAGGTCCAGCAACTCAGAGAGGATAGGTCCTACTCCCCACCTGTATGGACCAGTATCTTGGCTATTAGAAGTCAGCGTTCGTTTGCTCAAGAGAGAGGATAGAGTGGGTACACACCACGGGGCACCCTGTGGTTTTACCTACATGACCACAGAGAGGACATGACGAAGCGGGATGGAAAACCTACTGCAGCCCTAGGGGCACGGGTACGTGAGTTGCAAGGGAAAACAATCACAGAAGGGGGTTCTTCCAGGAAAATTGCTGCTCCAGTTTCCAGCGAGCAGTTCCCCAGACAAAGTAGAAGAGCTAATTTTTCTTCCGATCTTAATAAAGTGACTTTTGATTCTCATTTACAAGAAGTGAGTAATGGATACTATGACCAGGACTAGAGGGGCCCTGGCTCCAGCCAGGGGGAGGAAAGGGACAACTGGGTTTACTGGACTGTGTGGATTCGGTGGCCTGGCACATCGGACCCACAGGAGTATAAGGCTCTAGTGGACACCGGTGCACAGTGTACCCTAATGCCATCAAGCTATAAAGGGGCAGAACCCATCTGTATTTCTGGACAGGGGGGATCCCAACAGCTAACTGTATTGGAAGTCGAAGTAAGTCTAACTGGGAATGAGTGGCAAAAGCACCCCCTTGTGACTGGCCCAGAGGCTCTGTGCATCCTTGGCATAGACTACCTCAGGAGAGGGTATTTCAAGGACCCAAAAGGGTACCGGTGGGCTTTTGGTATAGCTGCCTTGGAGACGGAGGAAATTAAACAGCTTTCCACCTTGCCTGGTCTCTCGGAGGACCCCTCTGTTGTGGGGTTGCTGAAGGTCGAAGACCAACAAGTGCCAATCGCCACCACCACGGTGCACCGGCGGCAATATCGCACCAACCGAGACTCCCTGATTCCCATCCATAAGCTGATTCGTCGACTGGAGAGCCAAGGAGTGATCAGCAAGACTCGCTCACCCTTTAACAGTCCCATATGGCCAGTGCGGAAGTCTAATGGAGAGTGGAGACTGACAGTAGACTATCGTGGCCTAAATGAAGTCATGCCACCGCTGAGTGCTGCTGTGCCGGACATGCTAGAACTTCAATACGAACTGGAGTCAAAGGCAACCAAGTGGTATGCCACAGTTGATATTGCTAATGCGTTTTTCTCAATCCCTTTGGCAGCAGAGTGCAGGCCACAGTTTGCTTTCACTTGGAGGGGCGTCCAGTACACCTGGAACCGACTGCCCCAGGGGTGGAAACACAGCCCCACCATTTGCCATGGACTGATCCAGACTGCACTGGAACAGGGTGGAGCTCCAGATCACTTGCAATCCATTGATGACATCATTGTGTGGGGCAACAGAGCAGGGGAAGTTTTTGAAAAAGGGAAGGAAATAGTCCAAATCCTGCTGAAGGCCGGATTTGCCATACACCAAAGTAAGGTCAAGGGACTTGCACAGCAGATCTAGTTTTTAGGAATAAAATGGCAAGATGGACGTCGTCAGATCCCAGTTGACGTGATCAACAACATAACAACCTCATAGACACCTGGGCCAAAGAGCACGGCATTGAGTGGGTATATCACATCCCCTATCGTGCACCAGCCTCCGGGAAAATTGAACGATACAACGGACTGTTAAAGACTACGCTGAGAGCAATGGGTGGCAGGACATTCAAACACTGGGATACACATTTAGCAAAGGCCACCTGGTTAGTCAATACTCGGGGATCTGCCAATCGAGCTGGCCCTGCCCAGTCAAAACTTGTACATGGGAATAAAGTCCCTGTAGTGCACATAAATAATATGTTGGGGAAAACAGTCTGGGTTATTCCTGCCTCAGGCAATGGCAAACCCATCCGTGGGATTGCTTTTGCTCAAGGACCTGGGTGCCGTTGGTGGGTGATGCGGGAGGATGGGGAAGTCCGATGTGTACCTCAAGGGGATTTGATTTTGGGTGAGAATAGCCAATGATCTGAATTATGTGATGTTAATTGCTACATAATATTATATGCCATCCCAATGATATTACAATAAGAATCACCCAGACTAATGAAGAATGAACTTAGATGAAACCAAGCAAAGCACAGTGATGATGGCACCAGAACTGACTTCAACATGAATCCAACACCACATACCATCTCCATGTTTCCTGCCCTGGAAGATTATTATGACAGATGGAGCCCTAAGTCATGGAATAAATGAACTCAACGAACATTTTAGAGGGATGGCCCACAGACTAAGGTAATAATATATGTGTGTATATATATATCAAAAGACAGGAAAAGGGATGGTGATTAATGGGAATGTATTGGAAAGTGTGGGACCTGGGCATGACGTAGATGGTATAGAATAAGGGGTGGATACTGTCCTGGTTTCAGCTGGGATAGAGTTAATTTTGGGTTTAGTATGAGAATAATGTGATAACACACCGATATTTTAGTTGTTGCTAAGCAGTGTTTATACTAAGTCAAGGACTTTTCAGCTTCCCATACTCTGCCAGCAAGGAGGTGCACAAGGAACTGGGAGGGCGTATAGCCAGGACAGCTGACCCAAACTGGCCAAAGGGATATTCCATACCATGTGACGTCATGCTCAGTACATAAACTGGGGGAAAGTGGGCCAGGGGGGCCGCTGCTCAGGGACTGGCTGGGCATCGGTCAGCGGGTGGTGAGCAATTGCACTGTGCATCACTTGCTTTGTATACTCTATTATTATTATATTTCAATTATTAAACTGTTTTTATCTCAACCCATGAGTTTTCTCACTTTTACTCTTCCGATTCTCTCCCCCATCCCACCAGGGAGGGGGAGAGTGAGTGAGCAGCTGTGTGGTGCTCAGTTGCCGACTGAGGTTAAACCACGACACCTTCTTATGCATTGAGATGTTATTGTGCTTGTGCCTTTTAAGCACAAAATATTGTTTCTTCAAGAAACTACAGCTCACCTTGATTTCTTTGTCCTTTAAACTTTACTCTATGAATTCTTGCCTAGCAGGGGTTTTTTTATGTACTGAAGCCAGGCATTTCTATTTTGCTCTTCCATGTCCCTTGCGTATGGCAGATTTCATCAATTCACAGTCACTCTTACACGAGTTTCCTTCCACCTTCTTACCCCCAATGCATCCCTCTCTGTAGGCACTTCCCCACTGATTACTTGACCTATCAGTTTTCTGAGATTATTGCTCCTAAAGCACCAGGACTCTCTGTGTCCTGCCTCTTTCCTTTCCTAGCAGATATCTCATGCTTCTACTCTCTCATTACCATCGAGTCAGTTGTTATCAGGTAGCCTGATCTATTTAATCTTCTTGGTTTGGAGGTTTACTGTGCCCTCCCCTCTCCCCGCCCCCTTTTATTATTAACCAGAGAATTTAGCAGATCTTCCTTCCTCTGTATTCTCAACCTCAGAGCAAGTATATGCATCATCCTTGGTATACCAAGTGATTCTGCCTCTACTTTTTCTTTGCTGGTCCATATATAAGCTATATGTCTTTATATTTGTATTCCAGATATATGTCTTACTACTACAAGTTCCAGTTATGCCAGTTAAATCATCACTTTTGTCTTAAATTAAATCTGAGATCTTAATTAAGACCTAAATCCTGTGTTAAAAGCAATATATTCACCAATGTTTTATTCGATATCTAAGATACTCAGAGTTTTTAACCCTATTTCCTGGTGTTGCAGGTGAATTATTAAGAGAAGTCTTCACTGTGGGGTTAACTAAAAGGGTTTTATTAATGATTAAACGATGATCAAATGATAATTAATTGATGATTGAATGAAAATGAAATGGTAGTCAAATGGTGATTAAGCAGTAATCGAATGGTAATTAAACAGTGATTTAACAATAATTAGTCGATAGTTAAGTGATAATTAGGCGGCAGTCAAACACTACTGCTTACTACACTAATAATTAAGCTATAGCTGGATATATAAATGTCACTAGCATACAATATACTTTTAGGCCTACTGTAAAATGTTGCTTACCTCGTTATAGATATCAGATGCCGGGTAAGGGGTCTCTCAACCTCGAGGAGTAACCTTGAGAGTCGTCCCTGCTCAAGGGGGAGATCACCACTGTGCAGCCTGCTGCCGTACAGGAGAGCTCAATGGGCTTGGAGGGGCTACAGATATTTATAGCGTAAAGTGATTGACTCGTAGTCAAACCCCCTTTTGGTGTATGTGCAGGAGTGCAGCTGTAGCAGTTTTAGTTTTGTCTAGTCCCAGCTCAGGCTGGTACTTTTAGCTCCTGATAAGACATGGCCTAAACTCCTTAGTTCCTGAGAAGATATGACCTAGCACAATTCTCAAGGTTTGCACAGCAGGGCTGACTTCAGTCAGGCCTACTAGTTGGTGATGCCTGAACCAAAGTACTGTTCACTCAGAGTGGGTGCATTCATCACACCTGGTCCATCTGTGACTGTATCATCACCCCTGCTTTTTAGAGCTGTTCCCAGGCTGCTTCTGTCTTTATTCTTTCCTCTGTTTTTGTCCCCTCTGTCTCCTACCCTGAGTCTAACTCAGAAGTCCCTCTCACTAAGCAGTGGGCCAGTTCCTCCTTTCCTGAGGTGATGTCCATCCCTGCTCAGCTATTGGTGTAATGTCATCCTGTTGCTGAAGATGTTGGGGCCCCCCCTAGGAGCATCACACGTGCAACTTCCTGGTGCACAGCTGACTGAGCAGCATCTGCTGATAGAAAATCACTCCTGAAAAGAAACCAGTCAAGCAGACTTGACTCATGTCAGGGTTTTTCCTTGTTTCATAGATCCTAATGATCCTAGGAAAAAAAAACCCTTTCTTGCCCTCTTGCTTGCTAACCCCTAGCTCTCGCTGCCTCCTGGCTGCCTGTGTACCTCCCTCTCCAAATTGCGGGAAACTGGGGAATTCACCCACACAACTCTTGTCCCGGGGAACTGGGTAGCCACCTCACTTAGATGCTTTACCTGCAGGGTAGGTTTAGTTCTCTGTAAGCCACCACTGCCAGTAAGAGGAGGGACCCCTTGCCCGTCCTAACCCTTTGCGTTTGCTACTGCCTGTCCCCTGTGCAGCTTGGTGGGGAGCAAAGTCAGAGAAGTGACCGGATTAAACCTATCTGTCGTAGTTTAACCCCAGCCGTCAACTAAGCACCACACAGCTGCTTGCTCACTTCCCCCACAGTGGGATGGGGGAGAGAATCAGAAGGGTAAATGAGAAAACTCGTGGGTTGAGATAAAGACAGTCTAATAGGTAAAGCAAAAGCCACGCACGCAAGCAAAGCAAAATAAGGAATTCATTCACTACTTCCATTGGCAGGCAGGTGTTCAGACATCTCCAGGAAAGCAGGGCTCCATCACGCATAACGGTTACTTGGGAAGACAAGCGCCATCACTCCGAATGTCCCCCCCTTCCTTCTTCTTCCCCCAGCTTTATATACTGAGCATGACGTCATATGGTGTGGAATATCCCTTTGGTCAGTTGGGGTCAGCTGTCCCAGCTCTCTCCCCTCCCAATTTCTTGTGCACCCCCAGCCTGCTTGCTGGTGGGGTGGTGTGAGAAGCAGAAAAGGCCTTGACTCTGTGTAAGCACTGCTCAGCAATAACGAAACCATCCCTGTATTATCAACACTGTTTTTAGCACAAATCCAAAACATAACCCCATTCTAGCTACTATGAAGAAAATTAACTCTATCCCAGCCAAAACCAGCACACTAGCTGAGCCTGAAAACACTGGCATGGAGGAGGGCAGAGCCACCTTCCTCAGCAGTGGCATCAACCATCTTCAGTCGTTGGTGAGACCAGTGTTGTGCCGTGCCCCTTCAGTGGTCCTTGGAGTGGATTTGGTTGGAGTGTCTCCGCTCCTTCGGTGACAGGCCCCGAGCTGTGGCAGGAGCATCCCCACAGCTCATCAATTCCCTGTCTTACCCGGGAGGTCAGGAGCTAATCGTGACCTTTTATTCCCTTGCTGAGAAGAGCAGATGGTGCCCTCAAGTGGTAAATTGAAGAAGGAGAGCTGCTCTGGCCGGGCTCCTGCCCCAGGCAGGATGCAGGGCTGGGGCTATTGGACACCTGTAGCATTTTTGGCATTTCTAACCGTGCTGTTTCCTTGCAGGACAAGCTGGCGTGGTGATCATGGCGGAAAGGAGACATTGTTCCCAGTGGAGTGCAGAGACCCTGACAGCAGGCATAGCTGGACAACCACAGATGCTCCCCACTGCTTCATCCACCAACCTCTCCATGGGGCCAGCTGCAGCATGTTCACACCAAACATCTTGCCTTGACTGTGCTTTTGGACAACTGGGGCCCAAAAAACCGTCCCTGTGAGATTACATGGGGCTTGCTTTGGATCTGCAGCCCCACTCCAGCATAGTCCCAGGGGCTGAAGGGGCCACGGCGGGTGGCGGAGCCAAGGTCCGGGGAGCCGATTGGGGCTGGGGCTGCTGCTGCGAGGGGATGCATAGGGACAGCGATGCCCATCATGCAGGACAATGCAGGGGTCTTCCTCACCCTCCTGTGCCAGTGGCTGCAGAACAGCCGGCAGGAGGGGGCCGAGGGCACTGAGCAGCAGCTCTGCCACTCGGCCATCCAGAAGCTGAGTGAGTACATCCAGCTCTTCTCTGTGGACGAGAGCAAACTGCAGCTAGGGAGCTGTGGGACTTCAGATACGGAGATCTGCACCGTGTACCTGGCCCAGGAGATGCAAAAAACCAAGGTTCTCAGTTTGAGCTTCGGGAACATCCCCACTCTGGAGGACTACAGGAAGAAGCGGCAGGGAGGGAAGAGGAGGAAGGGGCATAAGGGGCCAGTGCTCGATGTTGGGTGCATCTGGGTGACGGACTTGAAGAAAAACAGCCCGGCCAGGAAGTGTGGGAGAGTGCGCCTGAAAGATGAGATCCTTTCCCTGAACGGCCAGTTAATGATTGGCATGGATGTCACCAGTGCGAGGTAAGGGTGGAAGAGCAGCCACTGGCAGCCACCTCTCATGGCACGTGGTGTAGGTGTTTTGACCTCTGCTGTTCAGCCCCTGAGAGAACACTGGGTTCCTTCTTAAGATCTGTAGAAAATAAGTAACAAAAGCAAATCGATAATTGCTACTTGCACATCCACTGGAAAATTTTGAGGGGTCATTGTGTCAAAAAATAGTGCATCGTAAGCATCAGAGGGTCTCCACTAAAACAGGAGTCTTCCTGGGTTTGGAGAAAACTTTTTTTTTTTTTTTTAGTAAAAATGAACACACACTCAGCAGCACTGGAAGATTTTTTGCAGGTGCATCTTATTTTTGTTGAATCATTTGAGTTGAGGGAAGCTTTTTTGACAGCTAAATGTTGGCTGAGACTTTTTCAAAGCAAGACATTTTTGTGTTTTCCTGATTGGAACAGCTTCATTTTAATAAATTCCCTTTGGTTTTATTGCATTTGCTCTCTTTTGCTGTCAGCTGTCCCAGAAAACTTGAAACCTTTAAGAGTTCAAATCAGAAATGAAGGTTCTTGCAATGATATAGATTATTCATGCTTTTTTTTTTTCAGTTGCTGCATACTGTGAAATCAGTTATTGGCTCAGCTTTGCTCTTTGTGGGCCAGCAGATTTGTTCACAGTTCCCTTTGCAAAGGCAAAGACCTTTCTCTGCTAAAGATGAGGATGCAAATGTTCATTCATACCTGAGGTTGCAACGTACCAGAGGGCATGAAATCCTCCCCCTCTTGCCATCTTGGGGACGGACAGTTTTGGAAACAAAACACTAGTGAAGTGGCCCTTCTTTAAAAGGAAACTCTCCCTCATCTTGATCTGCAGCCTGGGTAATCCAGCACATTTTATGGGCCTTGGGAGCAATATGCCATTTTAGACTGTCCTGGTTTCAGCTGGAATAGAGTTAATTTTCTTCCTAGTAGCTGGTATAGTGCTGTGTTTTGGATTTAGGATGAGGGATATTCCATACCATATGATGTCATGCTCAGTATATAAGCTGGGGGGAGTTAGCCAGGGGGCAGCGATCGCTGCTCAGGGACTGACTGGGCAGGTGGTGAGCGGTTGCATCACTTGTGTTTTGTTTGTTTGTTTGTTTCTCTCTCGTTGTTTTACTTTCCATTACAATTTTAATTATTATATTATTATTATTATTTCAAGTATTAAACTGTTCTTATCTCAACCCATGAGTTTTCTTACTTTTGTTCTTCCGATTCTCTCTCCAATCCCACCGGGGTGGAGGGGAGGGTGAGTGAGCGGCTGTGTGGTGCTTGGTTGTCGACTGGAGTCAAACCACTACATAAACCAGCTGAGAAAGTGCTCTAGCAAGTGAGATTTGCAACAGGGGCAAATAACAGGTTTTAACTGAAATGAACTGTATACTGAAAAAAAAAAAAGTTGACTCTTTACAGATTCCTCCAGTGAGAATATATCATTGATGGGAAGACTCATTGGATATTTATCTGCTGCTTTAGTTGTCGGGCTTGCAAAGCCACAACGGCCTTGGGGTGGTAACATTTGCAAGTTATAATCCTGCAAAGTGCATGGCCTTTGCTCCCAAGAGGCAGTGAATGAGGCAGCAGTTTGGGGTGACCATTGCTCCTGATCCTGCCACGTGGCAGAATAAAAGCAAGTGAATCCGATATGTGGGTGCTGGGAAGGTGAACCTGGCTATGGTTTTGCAAGTCTGATAACAGCCCTCTGTAATTTCAAGCCTGTAATTCAATGAGTGTATAAATATCGGTACTATGGCAGTATCAATCAGTGGCACCCCCAAATTTGAGAGGTTTTGTGGCAAAAAAAGTAGTTACTGTGCTGTTTCCCCTTTGCCAGGTGTCACTGTTCCTAAAATCCAAGGGGATTGGTTGCAGAGGCCAGCAATAATGTTATCTTATTATTAATGTAAAATGAAAGATAATACCCAATGGAGTCCAAAATGTTTGGCTATCTGTTCTTATTATCCTATCCTTGAAGGCTTCATTTTGGGGTTGTTCCTTTCAGAAAGCTCTGTTATTAGACCAGCAAGCTGTGACTGTTGCTAATGAGAAACAAGTGCTCCATTTTCCTTAGTTGAGATTATTTTTTGGCCATTATAAAGGCAGAGTTTTGGTGATACAGGGCCAGTGTTGTTGTTTGTAAGATCCTGTTTTAGAATCTTCTACATTCAATTTAGGCCAAAATTTAGGACATCTCTTAGTCAAAACCTGATTTATTTTCAGCATCCAAAGCATCTTTGCCTAACTTACTGTCAACCGCTATTTGACAAGGGTGATGTTGATGGATGACAGTTTGGGACCTTGAGGACGCTCTCAGTTTGGAGTGCTTGGTTTTACCTCTCAGGGAGCTGGCTGGTAGCCCCAACCCCATGAATCATAGAATCATAGGATCATTAAGGTTGGAAGAGACCTCTAAGATCATCGAGTCCAACCGTCAACCCAACACCACCATGTCCACTAAACCATGTCCCTAAGTGCCTCATCTACTCGTCTTTTAAATACCTCCAGGGATGGGGACTCAACCACTTCCCTGGGCAGCCTGTTCCAACGTTTCACCACTCTTTCAGTAAAGAAATTTTTCCTCACATCCAATCTAAACCTCCCCTGGCGCAACTTGAGGCCGTTTCCTCTCGTCCTATCACTAGTTACTTGGGAGAAGAGACCGACACCCACCTCGCTACAACCTCCTTTCAGGTAGTTGTAGAGAGCGATGAGGTCTCCCCTCAGCCTCCTTTTCTCCAATTTGTCCAGTTTTGTTTCTGCTTACCACCCCCTAAAAGGAACCAAGTTTCTCAATGCATTTGAAAAGAACTTCTTCAAAGAAAGGACATCAAATCTGCAGAGAGTACTCATACAGAAGATAAAACACTTCATATGATGAACGGTGAACTTGAGCATGGGTAGCCACCTTTTACTGAGGGGCTGAATACCAAGAAAAAGTAACAAAGGAAGACAAATTTATGAAACCATTCAAGAAGATGTCAATCTCCAGCAGATATCATATAGCCCTTGTAAAATGAAATTACCTTGGAGGGGCTTAGAAAATGGTCTAAACTCAAATTCCACCTGTTCATATAACATTAACATACACCAAAAAAAAAAAATCAAGGCTTGCATACATGGGGTTTAAGGGGGCTAACATAAGAAAACAATTAACCTATCATATAGCTTAATGCAGCTAATATGCTGCTGTATAATAAATATTTAGGTGTACCCTAAAATCATTTTAAAAAGCAAAGGGATCTGACATTTCCCAATATTCTTCTAAACTTCTGTTAGTAAAATATGCAATAAAGGATGTTTTCAAGGAGGAGGAAAATCATAGAATCACCTTGTTCATCTGATCTGCTCCAGGATGCTTTGGGAGTCCTTCAGTAGGTTTCTCTGTTGGGGTGCTCAGAGGGGAGGTAATTCTGCATAGGTTTAGAATAGGCTGAAAGGCAAAGTCAGCTTGCCTTTTGGGAAGACTGTTTCAAAGAAGCAGCTTTCCTAGAGTATTTCCATATTGCTGCTACAAACAGAGCCCTTTCCCCACGGTTCTTCAAGGTGTTGGGGCAGGACAGCACACTGAATAGTAGTCCTGGCTTGATTTCTGTCTGCCTAATTATTCTCTGGATGTGATTTGTGGTGTGATATACTTTGTGTAGCCTGTGCATGGTCAGTGACATTAAAATTCTGCCTGTAGCTCCTGTAGCACCAGGCTAGATTGGGCAAGCAAAATCACTGATGTTTGCATGTTTATTCGTTGCCCACCAAGTGTGCCAGGGCAGCCCCTTCTTGCCTGGTGAGTGTGTTGCAGTCCACACTGGTGTTTTAGAGAATCTCTTGATTTATTTCCATAACAGTGGGGAATCTGGCATGTACCTGAGGACCCTGGACACTGAGCAGAGGGTCTCACAACTCTGCCTCTTTCCTGGGGGTTACCACCGCTGCAGCAGGGTTGGCAGAAATGTGCCCACATACACAGGCTTCATGTCATCTCCAGCTCCATCCCACCATACCCTCCCTGTGCCAAGGGGCTAAACCAATACACTGGACAACAGGAGAGGAGAGGTAGGGGCACGCGATCCCTTCTGATGGCTATCCTATGGAGGTGGTCAGTCTCTAGAGGACACAGGGGCAGATGGCTGGAGCCATAACAGATTGGGCAGCCCTGGACAGATTGCGCTCTTTTGGCACCTGCCTGGTGTAGGTCCTGTGCCTACAGGTCCTCAGGTCCCTGAGTGGTGATGGGGTCAGACACCACGCAGAAGAGCAACATGCCACTTCTTGGAGGAGCCAGCTGTGGGTATCACTCATCTGTCTCTCGCTGCTAGGGAAGCTGAATCTGGTTTGACTTCTTAAAAAAAAAAGTTATTTATTTAAATTTCACCTCATTGTCATTTAAGCAGCAGAAACAGGTTGATTATTGCTGTTTCTTTTTTTTCTTTTTTTCTTTTCATTTAGAGAAACATTATGCAGTAATATAATCATCAAAGCTCTTTGCTTAACAGGGTATTATTACATTAGAGAGGAATGATGTAGGTGGTGGCATTTTTGGTGATGTTAGTGACTGAGGGAAAATTATTGCTTTCTTCAGAGTTAGCAAATTGTGTATCTGTCAAACACAATTGCAGGGAAATGAGCTGTATTAGAGTACTGAATAAAGGTTAGTCAAAACTCTGCATGTTTATTTATCTTCTGTCTATATAACTTGTCCTGGTTTCGGCAGGGATAGAGTTAATTTCCTTCCTAGTAGCTGGTACAAAGCTGTGTTTTGGATTTAGGATGAGAACAAAGTTGATAATGCACCGAT
Source organism: Aptenodytes patagonicus (assembly GCF_965638725.1). NCBI lineage: Eukaryota > Metazoa > Chordata > Aves > Sphenisciformes > Spheniscidae > Aptenodytes > Aptenodytes patagonicus. The sequence continues at coordinate 26,916,540 of NC_134981.1, forward strand.
GTTTTAGTTGTTGCTAGGTAATGCTTACACTAGCCAAGGACTTTACAGCTTCCCATGCTCTACCGACTGAGAAGGCTGGAGATGCACAAGAAGCTGGGAGGGGGCACAGCCAAACTGGCCAAAGAAACATTCCATACCATGTGACATCATGCTCAGTACATAAACTGGGGAAAGCTGGCTGGGGGGGGCCGTTGCTCGGGGACTGGCTGGGCATCGGTCGGTGGGTGGTGAGCAATTGTACTTTGCATCACTTGCTTTGTGTATTATTATTATTATTATCATATTATTATTATTATCATTTTATTTCAATTATTAAACTGTTTTTATCTCAACCCACGAGTTTTTCTCACTTGTGCTCTTCCGATTCTCTCCCCCATCCCACCGGGGGTCGGGGGGGAGTGAGCGAGCGGCTGCGTGGTGCTCAGTTGCCGACTGAGGTTAAACCACGACATAACTGTATCTCCAAAACACATGGGTTATGTTACCCCAGACAATAACTTCCTATGTATTTTGGAACTACTCCTCTCATTTTGGGCTGTTACTCATTTACTGGAGGGAGGCTGTTAGTATTCCTGCAGATGACAGATGAATCCTTCATTTCTTGAGCATGACTGAATGGGGCTTCATTGAGCAAGTCCTGGGAGGATTGCAAAAGAATAGTTTTGTCATGAATATCATTCAATTAGAAATATTTGATTACGAATTGCTTGGACACAGCTACCATATACATCTAATCTTTAAAATCAGTGCTGAATAGATTCTCAAATTCAAACTGTTTTTGAAGAAAGCGGAGTAAGATACATTTCAAGTGATGACAGTATGGTATAAACATGAGATAGTATTATAATTTTGTCATTGAGGAAACCCAACCACTGCTTCAAAATATCATGTTCCTCATCTCCAAAAATGACCAAACATCACCATGTATGGGAATACAGTCAGAGAACTGGCTGGATTCTTTTTAACCCACAACCTGGAGTCGCTTCCAAAAAATGAACAGAGAAATGTTTTGACAGCCGTACCTTTGCACAGCCTTTTCTAAGTCTCTCCTCTTCAACCAGTGTCCTGGGGGAGTTGCTAGGACTCCTCCCCAGCACAAGATACGGCATGTCGAATGTCAGGGAAATCAGTTTATTTTTGAAGATGCTGAGAAAGACCTTCATAAATCAGATGTGCAATGGAGAGTGAGCTTTAAGTATCACTACCGAAGGCAAAGCTTTGACCTTACCTGAAGTTGGGGGTTTCCAGCAGAGCCAAGGTCTTTCCTGGTGCTTGCTGCTACTGCACGTCAATCTACATGCTCCAGGATAGCTGTAAATATGAAGGTAACATCCTGGTCCTCCTAACAGGTCAGTGTTATTAGTAGTTGTATGATACATGGACTGCTTCTCTGTAAGTGCTAGCAGCTGATTACAGAGCACAATACTGAATGTCTAACCAAATTACAGGTCTCAAAATGTGCAAAGCACTTTGTGCTACTTGCCTGCAGCAGTCAATAACAGTCCTGGGCTCACCTGTATGAAATCTTGAGGTTCTGTATCGAAACAGTCCTTGCTGGTGCTGGAAAGGCAAATGCAGTCCCTGGCTATATTTGCAGCCAAATTCTGCTCTGAACAGTGGTCTTCAGGAGGGTGCTCTTCTTCTTTGCCCTCTTGTCAGGAGCTCTACATGCAAGGAGATGCAGAGCAGTACATCTGCAGAAGGGATGGGAAAGGAGAACGGGGACCTTTGCTGCATCTGAGTAGAGCTGCTCAAAAATCTGACAGCGTGGTTTGAAAACTGATGTTTTAGAAGAGCATACCTTTCAAGGCAATTTTTATTGAGCTCCCTCTTCCTCAGAATTTGAACTAAATGATTTTTTATCATAAACTGCTTTGCCCCTGTAATAGAAAGATTTTCTTGTTGGGAAGAAAAACTCTCCCCGAATGCAGTCACTCTTTGATATCAAAGTACAATGCTCCAATTTTGCATTTTCTATGGAGCACTGTTTCCTGCCATGCTGTGGTGAGACACTGCCACTGCAGGAGGTTGGCTGTCCTCACCATGGCCATTTTGTGCCTGCACTGGAGGCCCGGGCTGTCTCTGCAGCATCTGCAGGATTTTGTAGCACCGTGTTACTCAGTGGTGGGTTCGAAATGCTTCCAGGTGCTCCAACTGGCATGTGGGGATGGCACACTGTGGGAACAGGGAGCAAGGGCTGTAATCCCTCTGCTCATCAGGTGGGGCTCTCAGTTTAAGTTTTTGGTAATTAATCCATTCCTTAGTAGGGTCGGGCATTAGGGTGTTGTCATGGTTTAACCCCAGTCGGCAAATAAGCACCGCACAGCTGCTCGCTCATCCTCCCCCGGCCCCGGTGGGATGGAGAAGAGAATTCGAAGAGCAAAACTAAGAAAACTCGTGGGCTGAGATAAGAACAGTTTAATACTTGAAATAAAAAAATAACAACAACAACAACAATAAATTGCAATGGAAAGTAAAACAACAAAGAGAGAGAGAGAGGAAGAAAACCCAGGAAGAGGGAAAAAAAAAAAAAACAAACCCAAAAAACCCCAAGAGGTGATGCAACCGCTCACCGCCCACCAACCAACGCCCTGAGCAGCGGTCACTGCCCCCCGGCTAACTCCCCCCAGTTTATGTACTGAGCATGACGTCATATGGTATGGAATAGGCCTTTGGCCAGTTTGGGTCAGCTGTCCTGGCTATACTTCTGTCCTGGTTTTGGCAGGGAGAGAGTTAATTTCCTTCCTAGTAGCTGGTACAAAGCTGTGTTTTGGATTTAGGATGAGAACAATGTTGATAACACACCGATGTTTTAGTTGTTGCTAAGTAATGCTTACACTAGTCAAGGACTTTTCAGTTTCCCATGCTCTACTGACTGAGAAGGCTGGAGGTGCACAAGAAGCTGGGAGGGGGCACAGCCAAACTGGCCAAAGGGACATTCCATACCATGTGACGTCATGCGCAGTACATAAACTGGGGAAAGCTGGCCGGGGGGGCCGTTGCTCGGGGACTGGCTGGGCATCGGTCGGTGGGTGGTGAGCAATTGTACTGTGCATCACTTGCTTTGTGTATTATTATTATTATTATCACATTATTATTATTATAATTTTATTTCAATTGTTAAACTGTTTTTATCTCAACCCACGAGTTTTTCTCACTTGTGCTCTTCCAATTCTCTCCCCCATCCCACCGGGGGTCGGAGGGGAGTGAGCGAGCGGCTGCGTGGTGCTCAGTTGCCGACTGAGGTTAAACCACGACAACTTCCTCCCAGCTTCTTGTGCACCTGCTCACTGGCAGAGTATGAGAAGCTGAAAAGTCCTTGACTTAGTATAAACACTGCTTAGCAACAACTAAAACATCAGTGTGTAATCACATTATTCCCATCCTAAATCCAAAACACAGCACTATACCAGCTATTAGGAAGAAAATTAACTCTATCCCAGCCGAAACCAGGACAGTATCCACCCCTTCTTCTATACCATCTACATCATGCCCAGGTCCCTACACTTTCCAAAACATTCCAATTAATCAACACCACTTTTCCTGTCTTTTACTATACACACAGAGATATCATTCCCTTGGTCTATGGGCCATCCCTCTAAAATGTCTGTTGGGTTCATTTAGTCCATGACTTTGGGCTCCATCTGTCATAACAGTCTTTTAGGGCAGGAAAGATGGTGCATGGTGTTGGATTGTTGCATGCTGAAGTCAGTTCTGGTTCCATTACCGCTGCACTTCGCTCGGTTTCATCAAAGTTCATTCTTCATTAATCTGGGTGATTCTTATTGTAATACCATTGATATGGAATATAACAACTATAGTAGTAATGACATACAATATTACGTAGCAATTACCATCATACACTTCAAATCATTGGCTATTCTCACCCAAAATCAAATCCCCTTGAGGGACACATCAGACTTCCCCATCCTCCCGCATCACCCACCAAGGGCACCCAGGTCCTTGAGCAAAAGCAATCCTACGGATGGGTTTGCCTTTGCCCGAGGCAGGAATAACCCGGACTGTCTTCCCCAACATATTTTTTATGTGCACTACAGGGACTTTATCCCCTTCTACAGTACGTAAAAGTTTTGACTGGGCAGGGCCAGCTCGATTGGCAGATCCCCTCGTGTTGACTAACCAGGTGGCCTTTGCTAAATCTGTGTCGCAGTGTTTGAATGTCCCGCCACCCATTGCTCTCAGTGTAGTCTTTAACAGTCCATTGTATCGTTCAATTTTCCCAGAGGCTGGTGCATGATAGGGGATGTGATACACCCACTCAATGCCATGGTCTTTGGCCCAGGTGTCTATGAGGTTGTTTCGGAAACGAGTCCCGTTGTCTGACTCAATTCTTTCTGGGGTGCCATGTCGCCATAGGACTTGCTTTTCAAGGCCCAGGATAGTGTTCCGGGCGGTGGCATGGGGCATGGGATATGTTTCCAGTCATCCGGTGGTGGCTTCCACCATTGTAAGCACGTGGCACTTGCCTTGGCAGGTTTGTGGGAGTGTGATATAATCGATCTGCCAGGTCTCCCCATATTTATATTTCAGCCATCGTCCTCCATACCAGAGAGGCTTTAACTGCTTGGCTTGCTTGATCGCAGTGCATGTTTCACATCCATGGATAACCTGTGCAATAGTGTCTATGGCCAAGTCCACCCCTCGATCATGAGCCCATCTATATGTTGCATCTCTTCCTTGGTGACCTGAGGTGTCATGGGCCCACCGAGCTAGAAATAACTCACCCTTATGTTGCCAGTCCAGATCCACCTGAGCCACTTCAGTCTTAGCAGCCTGATCCACCTGCTGGTTGTTTTGATGTTCTTCAGTGGCCCGACTCTTGGGTACGTGGGCATCTACGTGACGGACTTGTACAACCAGGTTCTCCACCCGGGCAGCAATATCTTGCCACAATGCGGCAGCCCAGATGGGTTTGCCTCTGCGCTGCCAGTTGCTCCGCTTCCATTGCTGCAACCACCCCCACAGGGCATCTGCCACCATCCAGGAGTCAGTATAGAGATAGAGCACTGGCCACTTTTCTTGGTCAGCAATGCCTAAAGCCAGCTGGATGGCCTTTACTTCTGCAAACTGACTCGATTCACCTTCTCCTTCAGCAGTTTCTACAACTTGTCGCATAGGACTCCATACAGCAGCTTTCCACCTCCGATGCTTTCCTACAATACGACAGGACCCATCAGTGAACAGGGCATATTGCTTCTCATTTTCTGGTAGTATATTATACATTAGGGCCTCTTCAGCACGCGTCACCTCCTCCTCTGGCGATATTCCGAAATCTATGCCTTCTGGCCAATCCATGATCAATTCCAGGATTCCTGGGCGACTGGGGTTTCTTATTCGAGCCCGTTGTGTGATCAGTGTGACCCACTCACTTCAGCAACCCCATAACAGAGGGTTTCTTCGAGAGACCAGGCAAGGTGGACAGCTGTTTAATTCCCTCCGTCTCCAAGGCAGCTATACCAAAAGCCCACTGGTACCCTCTTGGGTCCTTGAAATACCCTCGCCTGAGGTAGTCTATGCCAAGGATGCATGGAGCCTCTGGGCCAGTCACAATGGGGTGCTTTTGCCACTCATTCCCAGTTAGACTTACTTCGGCTTCCAATACAGTTAGCTGTTGGGATCCCCCCGTCACCCCGGAAATACAGATGGGTTCTGCCCCTTTATAGCTTGATGGCATTAGGGTACACTGTGCAGCGGTGTCTACTAGAGCCTTATACTCCTGTGGGTTTGATGTGCCAGGCCACCGAATCCACACAGTCCAGTAAACCCAGTTGTCCCTTTCCTCCCCCTGGCTGGAGGCAGGGCCCCTCTAGTCCTGGTCATAGTATCCATTACTCACTTCTTGTAAATACGAGTCAGAAGTCTCTTCATTAAGATCGGAAGCAAAATCAGCTCTTCTACTTTGTCTGGGGAACTGCCCGCTGGAAACTGGAGCAGCAATTTTCCTGGAAGAACCTCTTTCTGTGATTGTTTTCCCTTGCAACTCACGTACCCGTGCCCCTAGGGCTGAGGTAGGTTTTCCATCCCGCTTCGTCATGTCCTCTCTGTGGTCACGCAGGTAAAACCATAGGGTACCCCGTGGTGTGCACCCTTTATATCCTCTCTCTTGAGCAAAGGGACGCTTACTCCTAATAGCCGAGATACTGGTCTGTACAGGTGAGGAGTAGGACCTATCTTTGAATGTCTGGAACTCCCGGGACAGTTTCTCGGCTAACATGTACAGCAGTTTCTCCACAGCTGAGATTCAGGCCTGTAGGGAGGAAGAGAGACTATCCTCATATTGCTGGAGTTGACCAGCCAATTCATCCACCATTTGCTCCTCTCAATCTTTCCAGGTTATCACTGCCAATGAGTTGGCATACGACTATGGTGCACTCCTAATAAACTTCCACCACATGGGTCATGTGCACCTGACTTCATCTGGATCTTTGGATAGCTGTTCGTTTTTCAAGTCACCATAAATCATCTCCAGCACAGCTAATTCCCTCAGGTACTGGATACCCCTCTCCATGGTGGTCCACTTGCCTGGGTGACATATAACATCTTCCTTGAAGGCATACCTTTCCTTCACCCCTGACAGGAGTCGCCTCCAGAGGCTGAGGGCTTTTGCCCCTTTTCCAATCGCTTTGTCAATGCCCCCTTCCCTGGAAAGGGATCCCAGCTGCTTGGCTTCTTTACCCTCTAATTCTAGGCTACTGACCCCATTATCCCAGCATCCGAGCAGCCAGGTGACAATATGCTCGCCTGGACGACGACTGAAAACTTTTTGTATATCTCAAAGCTCACTCAGGGATAGGTATTGGGTGGTTACCGCCTCGTTTATGAGTTCTTCCTCTTCTTCCTCCCCGGGCAGCGGCTGGCCCTCCTCCTCCTGTTCTCGTGATAGCCCTACTCCAGGGTAGTCTGCCTCGTACACTTCTTCCTCCGGCTCCCTCTTAGAAGAAGTTTCTTCCTTCCTTACTAAACGAGCCGACTTCTGCTTCCAATATTTCTTCTTGTGTACAGGGGCGACTGATACCAGCACAGGTTGGCTCTTTGGTTCAGCCGCAGTGCCTGTCGCCAGGGTTGGAGTGGCCGCAGGGCCTGTTGTTTTGTCATTAGAGCCAGAGACCTTCTCTTCCCTTTGAGGGTACTGAATAGTGTTGAACAGGGCTCGGTAGGCACGGGCCAGGCCCCAGCACGTTGCAATGATCTGCATCTCTCTGGAGTTGCCAGGGTGACAGCATACTTTGTCCAAATATTCTACTAACTTTTCAGGATTCTGCACTTGCTCAGGGGTGAAGTTCCAAAACACTGGGGGTGCCCACTGGCCTAGGTACTTGCCCATGCTATCCCACACACCCTGCCACTCATAACTATCCAGCCTTGGGGCAGATCTCTGGACGATATTCTGAAATTGCTTATTAACCTTAGACAAAACCAAAACAATATTCCCAAGAAATACCAATACAAGTATCTGAACTACCCAGGGATGTTCAAGATACTGAAAAGTTACTGTAATGAAGGAGGAAACATCATAGAAGAAGGTAGTGACTCTGCCATTCTGTATTTCCTCCGTAAAAAACCTCTCAGAGGAAGAACTGTAATTGCTAATTATCTCCACGAAGTGGTACCTGAAGTACAGTAATGGCTTCAGTACAAAGCTCAAATACCAGATTAAGCTCAAGGCCAGTGTGTTAATAACAAACCTTCCAGGCAAAACATCAGTAATCACTGCAGACGACAGCAAACTGCAAAACCCAACACCAATCTTTAACAAGTACAGCAAAAAAAAGAGCATGATGCAGATCAGATAGATAAACTAATATCGAGAACAGATGAATCAATATTGTGACCTGCAACTGTTAACAGATATAAATTCCTTAATACTCTCTGGTTGATCTGTTGTTATCTCAAACCCTTCGTGCCCCACGTTGAGCGCCAAAAAGGACTGTCGTTGTTTGACCTCTGTCGGCAACTGAGCACCACACAGCCATTCGCTCACCCTCCCCCCCCACAGTGGGATGGGGGACAGAATCGGAAGAGTAAAAGTGAGATAACTCATGGATTGAGATAAGAACAGTTTAATAATTGAAATAAAATAATAGTAATAATAGAATATACAAAGCATGTAATGCACAATGCAATTGTTCACCACCCACCAACCAATGCCCAGCCAGTCCCCGAGCAGCGGCCCCCCCGGCCAGCTTTCCCCCCACTTTATATACTGAGCATGACGTCACATGGTATGGAATATCCCTTTGGCCCGTTTGGGTCAGCTGTCCTGGCTGTGCCCCCTCCCAGCTTCTTGTGCACCTCCAGCCTTCTCAGTCGGTAGAGCATGGGAAGCTGAAAAGTCCTTGACTAGGGTAAGCACTACCTAGCAACAACTAAAACATTGGTGTGTTATCAACATTGTTCTCATCCTAAATCCAAAACACAGCACTGTACCAATTACTAGGAAGGAAATTAACTCTATCCCTGCCGAAACCAGGACAGAAGTATCAGAAGACTTGGCATTATCACAAGCTTTTCATTTACCTCAAATACAAGAAGAAAGAACACTAAAAGGTTACTGAGTAGGAATTAAAAAATAGTGTGAACACACAGGCAGTAATATTAGAAACGTCAGGGCACAAAAATAAAATGAAACTTGCAGATGATAAAAAAAAAAATATTTTTTGTTACCCTTTATATGTATATTGATACCAAGAAGACAGTCTGGAAAAGTGTTACTCAAACAGAGGGGAAGTTAGGTTTTCTTAAGGAAGAGGTATCTTAAATGATTGCTTATGGAAGAATACGAATATTTTCTTTAAATGATTTGAGGCTGGAACTGTCAAAAGGCAAATATGGATATTCAGGGCATACACACAATTTGTTTTTTTCTGACAAGCTGAGCTTATTCTTCCTACATCACCCTCAAAGGAGTGATGTAAAGAGCTTCAATAATCACTTTCTCATAGGGGGGAAAGGAAATAAAGAGGGTCATTAAAATGTCCCATCACCAATTTTTAAAAGGTGATTTGTGCAAATGGCCAACACACAATCCTCCAGGATAACCCCTCTGGCATTTCCAGCCAAGCCTAAACCTCCAGAAAAACATGCATACAATTATTCCAGAAATTCCTTGCATCCCGTGAGTGAGATCACTTTATAATTGCTTTAAAGGTTATGTTTGACAGATACTGTTAATCTTTTATATACTTGTTTTCCTAAAGTAGTCTGTGCATTTCAGCACCAGAGAAATAAATCCACTACCAGCAAAAGGTGTTAATTTACTAATTTCTATTCAAGCGTAGCTTTCATTTCTTCTATTTTTTATTTAGCAAATAATAGCAAAAAAGTAACAAGGGAAAAAAAATCACCTAGGAACTGAATTGAGGTATTTCATTAAAAGACATGCTATTGCTGAAAGACGGTTTTGCTGTAACGGTCCAAGGTCTGAAATCCTTCATGACAGTACCAGATCTGTTTTATTCTGGATTACCCAGTGGTACAAATCAGATCCGGGCACATGTTTCTGCTGAATTAGCCAGAGTGCACATTTACAGGTCAGCTTTATGCCAGCCGTAGGAAGACTACTGATATTTGACCTGGCATAAAAATTTAAATCTTACACTGGCAGGCTTTGAGAGATTTTGAACAAATTTGAACTGACCGTGAGTTTTATAGCAGTCAGCATTTTATATCTCATGACCTCAATGCTTTTAATCTAGCTGTAGGAGCCCTAAAGCTGGATTTACTGTAGAGTCAAACCACAGCCTCTGGTTTGACCTCAACACAAATAACCAACAGGAATACAGGGACATGAAAATTGGGATTTCTGTTCCCTAATGTCATCTGAATCCTCATCTGAGCTTGTCACCATGGGGTCCCTTTCTGGCCAATAGAGAGAAACGGTCACTCCTAGGAAATGGTTATCTGACCTGTTGTAGGTATTTATTTTCAGACTAGATGCATGACATCTTTCAAGTGCACTTTCTACTCCATTGCCTGAAAAATATGTGGCTAAGTCAAATACAGATATCTGAATATGATCAGATGGATCCTACTCTAAAACATGTAGTTAACCAGACAAATTGGACACAGAAAAAAAATCTAATATAGCATAGCTAAATAAAGGCAGCGGCAAACTTTCTATCAACTCTTGCAGAAAGGTTCCCCACAATGCTTTCTTCCCTGCTCTGATTTGCAAGTATTTGTGTTGACTACATCAAAAATCAGAGGACCTGTGCAAACATCTAGACTTCCTAAATCAAACCTAGTAATTGCCAGGTTGTTTATAATATCAGCCCAAGCAAGCCCTGAGAACAAAGAACAGTTCACCAAGAGGTAATTAGTAAAATGTTTAGTTTAGTTAAGGAAATGTGATTGTCCCCATTTTTATAAAGAGGGAATAGAGCTACAAAAAGGTATGTATCCCATACAGCCTCATCTAAAGTCTTCCTGTAGCCACAATACCACTGGAAAATTTTCTAAGTACCATACGTGCCTCTGCCAGGCACCACATGGGGCACCACATCCTCACGCTAAGCACCAATACTGGCGAAAGACACATTGCATGAGGATGAGCAACCCTCCTTCCCTTTCACCACTGTCCTACCCACTGCCTGTGCTGTTCTGCTGTGTGCAGGGTAGGCAGGATGAGACTATTCTCCCCCCGACAGTGGGAAGGGACCGAGGCTCCCCTAATTCCTTCTGCCTTTGCCCCAAATCATCTCAGCACAAGGTGACAGCACTGCAACACCAGATTGCTCTCAGTCCAGGAACAGTTGGTTTAACACCACTGTAAAGTCTACAGAGGCTTCTACCACCAGCATGACCTCAAAGGCTATCGGGCATGTTCTCTTTAGCAGCATTGCTTAGGAGAAGCTGCCTCAGTTCTTACAAACTCACCGTTGCCCCTTGGTAGGAGCTGCTTGTTACTCCTAGAGCCTTGAAGTCATCCACTGCTTCCTTCCTCTTTATTTCCATGTCCATACAACTCCATATCACTGCTCTCCCACGTTCTTTCTTTCCCACACTACCTGAGGACACTTTCCTTCTACTCAGAAGTCTCCACAAGGCTTTAATCTCAGCTTTATACAGAGCCTAGACATGAGAGTCTCCATAAGTGAACTTGTACAGATGCATTTCCAAAACATATTGTGTGAAATTATACCAGAATTCAGGGTTCATGCTATCCTGGAAAGTAGTTCCACTGGACCAGGAACATGATGGGATTTTACTGATATTACTAAAATATTATGAATAGGTGAACGCTGAAAAAACATTTGCTCTATGTCAGCAGGTAACAGTAAAACTTGGAAGCGTGGTGTTGACCGAAGCCGCCGGCTACCACGCCAAGGTAAGGCAGCATGAGCCCTTCCGTTGCTGCATGTTGCTGCAGTTTTGCCTATGTTAAAGTAGCTGGTGTCCCCCTGGGGACAGCAAGCGCGATGCCTTTTGGGATGGTGAGGCAATCATGCAGGCGGCCCCGGTCTGAAAGCAGGGAAAGCCAAAGTCAGTTGTGTTGCACATGGTAAGAAAATGCTGAGCCAGGGCTGCGATGATGCAGATTCATGCTTTTAGGTCTTTTGTGCATTAAATAACAACTGGGTTGTTTGACTTGCTCAGCTTGGTAAAGAAACCTTTCGAGCGTACTTTTCAACCTGCCAAAACTGCTGTGGTGTGAGAGAAGATTCAGGGACAAACAGCGAGCTTTTAAACTGGAGAGACTGCCTGGCTCTAACCGAAGGACTGTATTTTCCATGATCATTCAGATGAATTAAAAAGAAGACAGCAGGGGAGGAAGCATCCATCTGGCCATCCATTATTAATGAGAGGATCAAATCTAAAACTCTTTCTGACACCAATACAGAAGCCCTTTAGTATGATCAAATTATTCTCTTTAGTCCTCACCCTTGTTTTACACAAACTGACTCCAACAGCCAGCCTCTTCTCCAAGTCTAGTATTGCAATTTCTAAATGACTTTTTGAATCTCTCCAATATTCTTTTAAGCTGAATGTACTTTGGCATTGAAGTATTGAAGAAAGTGTCCTGGTTTCGGCTGGGATAGAGTTAATTTCCTTCCTAGTAGCTGGTATAGCGCTGTGTTTTGGATTTAGGATGAGAATAATGTGATAACACACTAATGTTTTAGTTGTTGCTAAGTAGTGCTTACACTAGTCAAGGACTTTTCAGCTTCCCATACTCTGACAGCGAGGAGGTGCACAAGAAGCTGGGAGGGAGTATAGCCAGGACAGCTGACCCCAACTGGCCAAAGGGATATTCCATACCATACGACATCATGCTCAGTATATAAACTGGGGGGAGTTGCCTGGGGGGCAGTGATCGCTGCTCGGGGACTGGCTGGGCATCAGTCAGCGGGTGGTAAGTGGTTGCATCACTTGTTTTTCCTGGGTTTTCTTCCTCTCTCTCTCTCTCGTGTTGTTTTCCTTTTGATTACAATTTTTATTATTATTATTATTATTATTGTTGTTGTTGTTGTTGTTATATATTATTTCAAGTATTAAACTGTTCTTACCTCAACCCACAAGTTTTCTTACTTTTGCTCTTCCAATTCTCTCTCCCATCCCACTGGGGTGGGGGGGGGAGGGTGAGCAAGCAGCTGTGTGGTGCTTGGTTGCCGACTGGGGTTAAACCACAACAGAAATAGAGGCTTGCCTTTTTGCATTCATTTAAACCAGAATGAATCAACTTATTTCAAAGACAAGACTTAAAATCAGCTAATTCTCACATGATCTAATGTCCCAGACTATATCAAAGCAAACTTCTGTAGCTGTCAGATAGTTAAAAATACCTATCTAAATGTGGGCCCTTAAAGACTACTCAGTTTTGTAGCAGAACAGAAAAAGCTTGCTTAAGGAAACAAGTGACACGCCTGGGGGACAGGATGCCATTCAGAGGGACCTGGACAAGCTCGAGAAGTGGGCCCGTGTGAATCTCATGAGGTTCAACAAGGCCAAGTGCAAGGTCCTGCACCTGGGTTGGGGCAACCCCCGGTATCAATACAGGCTGGGGGATGAAGGGACTGAGAGCAGCCCTGCCGAGAAGGACTTGGGGGTACTGGTGGATGAAAAGCTGGACATGAGCCAGCAACGTGTGCTCGCAGCCCAGAAGGCCAATCGTATCCTGGGCTGCATCAAAAGAAGCGTGGCCAGCAGGTCGAGGGAGGTGATTCTGCCCCTCTACTCTGCTCTGGTGAGACCCCACCTGGAGTACTGCATCCAGCTCTGGAGCCCTCAGTAGAAGAAAGACACGGACCTGTTGGAGCGGGTCCAGAGGAGGGTCACAAAAATGATCAGGGGGATGGAACACCTCTCCTATGAAGAAAGGCTGAGAGAGCTGGGGTTGTTCAGCCTGGAGAAGAGAAGGCTTCGGGGAGACCTTATTGTAGCCTTTCAATACTTAAAGGGGGCTTATAAAAAAGATGGGGACAGACTTTTTAATAGGGCTTGTAGAGATAGGACAAGGGGGGATGGCTTTAAACTAAAGGGGGGGTAGATATAGACTAGATATAAGGAAGAAATTTTTTACGCTGAGGGTGGTGAAACAGTGGAACAGGTTGCCCAGAGAGGTTGTAGATGCCCCCTCCCTGGAAACATTCAAGGTCAGGTTGGACGGGGCTCTGAGCAACCTGATCTAGTTGAGGATGTCCCTGCTCATTGCAGGGGGGTTGGACTAGATGATCTTTGGAGGTCCCTTCCAACCCAAACCATTTTATGATTCTATGATTCTAAGTTATTGCAAGCTTGTTGAATGATCGAAGAGCTATATTTAAAGAGTTTCTTGAAGAATGGCGCTCATACAATTCTGCAAGTGTTCGGCATCCTCTGTATGCCAACATGCCTAATCATCCTTTGGATCTCTTGCATTTGCCGAACAGTTCAGAGCTGGTGCTGGGAAGCATGACTGTGGATCTTCAGAGTATTCAGAATTCGTTTCTGACATCATTTATAGAAGTGAAAATCTGGAGTAACATAATTAAATTCAGTGATGCTTTTCTGGATTTACTTTACAGTTGTGTAACCACAGCAAAAATTTAATTTTAAGTATGCAGATACCTAGAAACATCCCCTTACCAAGTTTTAAATTAGTACAGCTCTCTCACATACACATATGTACAGCGAGAACTAGTCAAAACTACAGACATATAATATAAATAACAGAGTTAGACTTTAAATTTACATTTAGGCACCTAAATAAGTGACCCAGTCTTCAAAAGTCCTCACTAATGTCACCTGCTCCTATATGATCTTGAAATAAGCATTCATCTACACCTCGATAGCCACAAAACCAAATTTCTCAGTTGCAAGGTTTTCTAAAAAAAAAGGACTGGGCTTCCATGTAACATTTGGACTAGCAGGCAGCTGAAAGGAAGAAAGCATTTTCAGTCTGCTGGGGAAAAGTGACACTCCTGGCCTTACAAGGGTAAGGTTTAAAAATGAATATGTCTGGCATGACATTCAAAAATCTGGATTTTTCAACTTTCCATGTATTTATAACATTAATCTTTAATTCTTGAGCTACTGGCTGCAAGAACAGAGCTGAAATTTATGGGGCTAAGGAAAACCAGGCTGGTAAGTGGAATGAAGTGTCTGCAGGGACCACGACCTTGTGAACTGCCAGGGATGGAAAGGCTGTCAGCACTCGGGCAAGCGGGGAGCTTGGCAGCCTGATAGCATATGGCACTAGCGGTCTTCAGGTAGGATGTCTAAATAAGGGATTTTGTTGGCCTTTAGAGATCTTTTCATACTTTCCAGGCTGCTACAGTCATTGCCCCTTTTCTTTTGAGTCGCCGAGGCGAGGAGCTCCGGTGCCGGCAGGATCGGCAGCGGAGCGCTCTAGCGCGGTGCACAGGGGGCTTTCCTGAACCGGGGGAACCTCAGGGGGAGCCGAGAGAGCCGCCCGCAGCTCGCGCGACAGCGGCTGACGAGACCTGGGCGGGGCCAGGATCAACGGCGGCCAAGCCCCACCCCGCCAAGTATAAAAGAAGCCCTTAGGGAGCGCTAGCGCCCGGGATGCGGCGCTGTAGTTTGCGTGGAAGGCCGTGCGGGAAGGGTGCCGAAGCTCTGCCAGCACGACCAGGGAGCAATGATATCTACCCGGCAGAAAGCCATGGCCTCTCTAAGCTTTGCACCCACCATGACTGATGCAGCTTCCCAGACAGAGCTCCACTGGGAACATGCTGCCACCCAGGTATCAGGCTGCAGGGTGTGCCCTACTCTTATGCCAGTACCAGAAGGCAGTTGTGAGCACACCTGTGGGAGGTGCACCCAGGTAGAGGAACTCCTCAGTTTAGTGACAGAGCTCTGGGAGGAGGTGACTAGGTTGAGGAGTATCAGGGAGTGTGAGAGAGAGAGACTACTGGAATCGTGCCATACCTTCCCTGAGACAGGCCCAACAGGCAGACAGGACGCATGATATGGAGGATTCCCTATCCTCTCTCTGTCTGGCTGAACACAGTGACTTAAGGGATAGGGGGGAATGGCGACAAGTTCCTGCCCAGTGCAGCAGGCGCATCTCCTCTGTGACTACCCCACCTTCCCAGGTGCCCTTGCATAATAAGTATGAGGCTCTGCAAGTGGAACCGAACAATGACAAGGGTGATGGTTCATCTAGCTTGGAGGTGTCGCCGAGGTTAAGTCAACCTACACCCTGTGTCAAAACTGCTTCCATAAAGAAAAAAAGACGGGTCATTGTCATAGGAGACTCTCTTCTGAGGGGAACAGAAGGCCCAATATGCAGACCGGACCCACTTCTTAGGGAAGTCTGCTGCCTCCCTGGGGCCTGGGTTAAAGATGTGAAGAGAAAGCTTCCTACCCTGGTACAGCCCTCAGGTTATTATCTGTTATTGATTTTTCAGGGAGGCAGCGATGCAGTTGCAACTAGAAGTCTGAGGGCAATCAAGAGAGACTTCAGGGCCTTGGGACGACTGGTTAAGGGATCAGGAGCACAAGTAGTGTTCTCCTCTATCCTTCCAGTTGCAGGGAATGATGAGGGAATGTCCTGGTTTTGCCAGGGATAAGTTAATTTCCTTCCTAGTAGCTGGTACAGTGCTGTGTTTTGGATTTAGGATGAGAACAATGTTGATAACACACCAATGTTTTAGTTGTTGCTAGGTAATGCTTACACTAGCCAAGGACTTTTTAGTTTTCCATGCTCTACTGACTGAGAAGGCTGGAGGTGCACAAGAAGCTGGGAGGGGGGGAACAGCCAAACTGGCCAAAGGGACATTCCATACCATGTGACGTCATGCGCAGTACATAAACTGAGGAAAGCTGGCCAGGGGGGCCGCTGCTCGGGGACTGGCTGGGCATCGGTCGGCGGGTGGTGAGCAATTGTACTGTGCATCACTTGCTTTGTGTATTATTATTATTATCATATTATTATTATTATCATTTTATTTCAATTATTAAACTGTTTTTATCTCAACCCACGAGTTTTTCTCACTTGTGCTCTTCCAATTCTCTCCCCCATCCCACCGTGGAGGAGGGTGGGAGGAGTGAGCGAGTGGCTGTGTGGTGCTTAGTTGCCGACTGAGGTTAAACCACAACAGTCCTTTTTGGCGTCCAATGTGGGGCTCAAAGGGTTTGAGATAATAACAGATTAACCGGAGTGTATTAAGGAATTTATATCTGTTAACACTTGTGGGTCACAATGTTGGTTCCTCTGTTCTCAATATTGATTTGTCTAATCTGCGTGGTGCTTGTTTTTTTGCTGTACATGTTAAAGATTGGTGTTGGTTTTTGCAGTTTGCTGTGCTCTGCAGTGATTGGTGATGTTTTGCCTGGGAGGTTTGTTATTAAATCATTGACCTTGGTCTTAATTTGGTATGTGAGTTTCGTAATGAAGCCATTACTGTACTACGGATACCATTTCGTGGAGACAACTAGCAATTACAGTTCTTCCTCTGAGAGTTTTTTTACGGAGGAAATACAGAATGGCAGTGTCACTACCTTCTTCTATGATGTTTCCTCCTTCGTTACAGTAACTTTTCAGTATCTTGAACATCCTTGGGTAGTTAAGATACTTCTATTGCTACTTCTTGGGAATATTGTTTTGGTTTTGTCTAAGGTTAATAAGCAATTTCAGAATATCATCCAGAGATCTACCCCAAGGCTGGATAGTTATGAGTGGCAGGGTGTGTGGGATAGCATGGGCAAGTACCTAGGCCAATGGGCACCCCCAGTGTTTTGGAACTTCACCCCTGAGCAAGTGCAGAATCCTGAAAAGTTAGTAGAATATTTGGACAAAGTATGCTGTCACCCTGGCAACTCCAGAGAGATGCAGATAATTGCAACATGCTGGGGCCTGGCCTGTGCCTACCGAGCCCTGTTCAACACCATTCAGTACCCTCAAGGGGAAGAGAAGGTCTCTGGATCTGACGGTAAAACAACACGCACTGCGGCCACTCCGAGCCTGGCAACAGGCCCCGCGGCCACTCAGACCCTGGCAACAGGCCCTATGGCCACTCAGACCCCGACAACAGGCTCTGCGGCCACTCAGACCCCGGTGGCACGCCCTATGGCTCAACCAAAGAGCCAACCTGTGCCGGTATCAGTCGCCCCTGTACACAAGAAGAAATATTGGAAGCGGAAGTCGGCTCGTTTAGTAAGGGAGGAAGAAACTTCTTCTAAAAGGGAGCCGGTGGAAGAAGTGGATGAAGCAGACTACCCTGGAGAAGGGCCATCACGAGAACAGGAGGAGGAGGGCCAGCAACTGCCCGGGGAGGAAGAAGAGGAAGAATTCATGAAAGGGGCAGTAACCACCCGATCTCTATCCCTGAGTGAGCTGTGAGATATACAAAAACATTTCAGCCGTCGTCTAGGCGAGCATATTGTCACCTGGCTGCTCTGATGCTCGGATAATGGGGCCAGTAGCCTGGAATTAGAGGGTAGGGAAGCCAAGCAGCTGGGATCCCTTTCCAGGGAAGGGGGCATTGACAAAGCGATTGCAAAAAGGGACACGAGTCCTCAGCCTTTGGAGGCGACTCTTGTCAAGCGTGAAGGAAAGGTATGCCTTCAAGGAAGATGTCATATGTCGCCCAGGCAAGTGGACCACCATGGAGAAGGGTATCCAGTACCTGAGGGAATTAGCTGTGCTGGAGGTGATTTATGATGACTTGAACAATGAACAGCTATCCAAAGATCCAGATGAAGTCAAGTGCACACGACCCATGTGGCGGAAGTTTATAAGGAGCGCACCATCGTCATACGCCAATTCATTGGCAGTGATGACCTGGAAAGACGGAGAAGAACAAACAGTGGATGAATTGGCTGGCCAACTCTGGCAATACGAAGAAAGTCTCTCATCTTCCCTCGTCTCGGCTGTGGAGAAACTGTCCCGGGAGATCCAGCAACTCAGAGAGGATAGGTCCTACTCCCCACCTGTACGGACCAATATCTTGGCTATTAGGAGTCAGCGTTCTTTTGCTCAAGAGAGAGGATATAAAGGGTACACACCACGGGGCACCCTATGGTTTTACCTGCGTGACCACGGAGAGGACATGAGGAAGTGGGATGGAAAACCTACTGCAGCCCTAGAGGCAAGGGTACATGAGTTGCAAGGGAAAACAATCCCAGAAGGGGGTTCTTCCAGGAAAATTGCTGCTCCAGTTTCCAGCAGGCAGTTCCCCAGAGAGAGTAGAAGGGCTGATCTTACTTCTGGTCTTAATGAAGAAACTTCTGACTCATATGTACAAGAAGTGAGAAACGAGTACTGTGATGAGTACTAGAGGGGCCCTGCCTCCAGCCAGGGAGAGGAAAGGGACAACCGGGTTTACAGGACTGTGTGGATTCGGTGGCCTGGCACATCGGACCCACAGGAGTATAAGGCTCTAGTAGACACCGCTGCACAGTGTACCCTAATGCCATCAAGCTATATAGGGGCAGAACCCATCTGTATTTCTGGAGTGATGGGGGGGGATCCCAACAGCTAACTGTATTGGAGGCTGAAGTGAGCCTAACTGGGAATGAGTGGCAAAAGCACCCCCTTGTGACTGGCCCAGAGGCTCCATGCATCCTTGGCATAGACTACCTCAGGAGAGGGTATTTCAAGGACCCAAAAGGGTACCGGTGGGCTTTTGGTACAGCTGCCTTGGAGACGGAAGAAATTAAACAGCTGTCCACCTTGCCTGGTCTCTCGGAGGACCCCTCTGTTGTGGGGTTGCTGAAGGTCGAAGACCAACAGGTGCCAATCGCTACCACCACAGTGCACCGGCAGCAATATCACACCAACCGAGACTCCCTGATTCCCATCCATAAGCTGATTCGTCGACTGGAGAGCCAAGGAGTGATCAGCAACACTCGCTCACCCTTTAACAGTCCCATATGGCCAGTGCGGAAGTCTAATGGAGAGTGGAGACTAACAGTAGACTATCGTGGCCTGAATGAAGTCATGCCACCGCTGAGTGCTGCTGTGCCGGACATGCTGGAACTTCAATACAAACTGGAGTCGAAGGCAGCCAAATGGTATACCACAATTGATATCGCTAATGCATTTTTTTATCAGTCCCTTTGGCAGCAGAGTGCAGGCCACAGTTTGCTTTCACTTGGAGGGGCGTCCAGTACACCTGGAACCGACTGCCCCAGGGGTGGAAACACAGCCCCACCATTTGCCATGGACTGATCCAGACTGCACTGGGACAGGGTGGAGCTCCAGATCACTTGCAATACATTGATGACATCATCGTGTGGTGCAACACAGCAGGAGAAGTGTTTGAGAAAGGGAAGGAAATAGTCCAAATCCTGCTGAAGGCCGTTTTTGCCATAAAACAAAGTAAGGTCAAGGGACCTGCACAGGAGATCCAGTTTTTAGGAATAAAATGGCAAGATGGACGTCGTCAGATCCCAATGGACGTGATCACCAAAATAACAGCCATGTCTCCACCAACTAGCAAAAAGGAAACACAAGCTTTCTTAGGCGTCGTGGGTTTTTGGAGAATGCATATTCCAAATTACAGTCTGATCGTAAACCCTCTCTATCAAGTGACCTGGAAGAAGAACGATTTCAAATGGGGCCCTGAGCAATGACAAGCTTTTGAACAAATTAAAGAGGAGACAGTTCATGCAGTAGCCCTGGGGCCAGTCCGGGCAGGGCAAGATGTAAATATGTGCTCTATACCGCAGCCAGGGAGGATGGCCCTACCTGGAGCTTCTAACAGAAAGCACCAGGGGAGACTCGAGGTTGACCCCTAGGGTTTTGGAGTCAGGGATGCAGAGGATCCGAGGCCCGCTATACTCCAACTGAAAAAGAGATATTGGCAGCATATACCCTCACTAGATACCTCTTCCAAGGTTCATACTCATGAATTTCATTATTTCTGATGGAAATTGCATGTATCCCAGGTCCCTGGAGCATCAAGGGGAGGTGATTTACCTGCTAATGTCAGTCTGATAATTTTGTGCCTAGGTTTGGAGGCATCCTCTACAGCTGTTTCCTCACTAAGTGCTTGGTGTCTTTAATTTTTCATGGCTAAGACATCTATGACTAAGGCATCCAGAAAGATTATTCTTTTTAAATACAGGTTAGCTACTCTTTTATTTGATTTATGTGGGTGTTATTTCACTCAGCACTTCGGCATCTTGTGACACAGTTACAGGCTGAAACAGGCTCCAGTGAACTTTGATGCCTTTATATTCAGGTTGCTCTTAACTTTTACAAAAAAAAAAAAAAAAAAACAACAACAAACCTCTGAGGCAACTCTATCCTTAAGTTTTAAATCAGAAATTACTATTCTTTATAAGTGATTGAAAAAATGAGCACATCAATTCATGAGCCTCATAAGCCTCATGAACTATGAGGGCCAAGTGGGGTCTCAATGGGGCTCAGGGTGCTGGGCTTACCTAGAAGGATAAGAAGTGCCAAGGACCATAGTGAGCTTTCCTTAGTCCTCGTGAAAACTCATATCCCACAGCCAAGAGGGTTGTGGACCCAGGACATCTCCTGATTTACATGTGGCAGCTGAGGTGAAACTGCTGCTGAGGCTCAGGTGCTCCTCGCCCACCTCCAAATCCTCCCCCAGGCAGAAGTGAGCACAGGGAGACCTTCCAAGATCCCTTTGGAAGAAGTTTAAAAGAAAAGCAAAAGAAGAACTACTTCTACCCCAAAACAACAGTGTCTTTGTGGGGAGCTCTGTTGGTGCTTGGCACTTTATTTTACTGGTATAATTGTGCCAGGAGAACGTGTCTACTCTTCTGTACTGATATGCCCTTAAGGAGTTTAAATGGTTCAGTTTGTCTTTGAAAACATTGTGAAGTGACTTAATTACAATGTAAATGCATCTTCAGAGGGAAAATATCACAATATAACGGCTGGGAGTTACAGTCAGGATACCAACCTTAGAAATGTAGGACACTTGCACAGTATCAGCACCAGGTTAACCCTATCCAAATAAAGCTACCAAAGCATGAAAAAGCAGCGTAAGGCTCCCAGTCTCTTGTTATCCTCACATCAAGGCAGGATGTCTTACCAGAAAAATCTGATTTAGCCAGTGGGGAAACAGATACAGCTTTTGGTCGGGAGACTGGAGTAGATTTACTAGCAGTCTCTCTTCACCTTCAAAGTCACCTTTATTAACAGCCACTTCACAAGCTCCTGCAGCTTCAAGAAGAAACTTAGCCATTTCAGAGCAAGGCACGTGAAGACATAGATATGTAGAAATATCCCAATGACTCTCCACAACTTGGAATATTTGACTTGCCTGGTATACTATGCATTTTAACTTGCTTTTTTCTTTTTGTAAGAACTGTGCAGTATAACAGGTCATGAAGGAAAGCTAACAGGAAAGCGAAGTCGCTTATTTAGAGAAAACACAGGTAAGAGACCAAGAACTGTCCCTTCAGTCCTAGAAGTAAGAGGCACCAAAGTAAGGTGTATTTTATGTAAAACTTAAGAAGTCCAGCTCATGCATTAGAGAACTCAGCAACTTAAATGTTAGGTCCTTATCGAAACACACTCATGGGCTGTCCTGTGATAAAAGGTAGCCGGTTATGAGACCTCACATCCACATAAACAAAGGCAGTAAAAGAACAAACTGACTTTCAAAAGCAACAAGCACTTGCAGAGCCATTGATTTCCCTGGGTGCTGAGGTCAGTCTGTGCTTTCAGAGGGTTCAGCTCACAGCTCTATCCCTTCCCTTCTGCTCGATCCTGTCCCTGGTGCATCCCACCACGTACCTAGAGACCCTGACTGGGGGGGAGCTCTTCCGGTTTCTAGTAGCAGCTGTAAATCATTCTTTACATTAACATGGGACACCTGCTTTAAAACTTTCCCTCTTTTTTCCCCCAAAATATTTTAATGCTCTTCAGAAAGGTTGCTTCACATCCCCTGTGACCAAAGCAGACAGAGAGCAAGACTGGAAGTGGTGGGTAGTTCCTAAAGAAATCTAGAACACCTATGTGTTTTTAATTATATAGCTATGTATGCACTTAATTAAATTAAAAAACAATTACCACAATTTGTGATATGAATCAACTCTTTAGCAAACTGGGATTGCAGCTAAGTTTGCTTTTTGACTCCTTTTTTTGTCGATTGTCTGTAAATGATCCTGGCTGATGTTTCTCCTTACAGTGGAATAACAAAAGGCAATTATTCGGTAGGTGCTCAGGCTGTTCATTTCTGGAGTGACATTAGCCTTTTTCTCTTCCTGAGGGAGGTTGGATTGAGGTGGCAATTTGTTTATTGGCCTTAAATGAGGTTGAATTGAAAAATAAGAGATGCCAAGAACCATGGTGTAAATGAGTCTCTTACATATACTGGTACAGTAGGAGAGATCCCCACAGGGAAAACAAGTTCATGCTGCACCACTAAGTTCCTTGAGATTCATTCATAAATATGGATGGATATTAATTAGGAAAGGCAAGTATTTCACCAGTGCAGATATGCAATCTTGTCTTTGAAGAAAGTGACAGGTATATGTATTTGCTGAAAATATCCCAGAAATTCATGTTTTTGCAAAATAGTTTCTCACCTCTTGTTTAATTGAAGTATCCACAATAAGGATCTTTTCTATGTGGGAGACAAATGCTTGAAGTAGTGAAACAACTTTATAAATAACACCTGTGGACTTGCATGACTTTGCAGAAGCTCAAAAAAACCTCTCAGCCCAACCTATTCTGACAGAAGTGGCCAGAGGTGCAGAGCCTCTCCCCCTCTCTATGCCCCCCCATGACATGCTACAGGCAGGTCTGGTGCCTTGCTTGGGGTTTACTGCCTGGATGAGACCACCTTGGTGCATTATCTGCCCGATATCAACATCGTCTTGCAAAAGAAATCTTGATGCTGGCAGTTTGGCTGGCAATATCTCCAGTCCATCAGTCAAATTAGACATTAAAAATCTGCATCTAAATCCAGTTCCATGAAAGAACTCAATAATGTTTCTAGCACATGTAAAATTCTGGGGCATTCAGGACAAAGCTGAATAATATTGCAAGTACTGCTTTTTTTCTGCTCAAATAAAACAAGGGCAGACTACCATAGTGCTCTATTCCCCAATCTCTCCCTCTGCTATTTGACCAGCCTGTTGAACTGGAAGCCTGTTGGAGTATCCAACTTAGCAGTCACAGTCGAAGCGATGAAGCTGATCACAGGATTACAGAAATGTTAGCTGAGAAGGATCTTTGGAGGCCATCCAGCTCAACCTACCACTTGGAGCGAGGTTTTTGCCAATACTAGAGCCAGTCAGCTGTGGCTTTGTCTAGACAAGTGTGTAAGACCTCCAAGGATGGAGACACCACAATGCCTCTGGTTAGTCTGTTCCAGGGCTGCACCACCCTCCTAGTGAAGAAATTTTCCAATCTGCAACTCCAAAGGTGCAGTTTGATGCTATCACCCACTGGTATATTATCTGCTACTACTGAGAGCAGTTGGTCCCTGTTATTTTTGTAACTCCCTCCAAGTAGTTGTGGACCCCTAGGCCTCCTCTTCCTCAGATTAAACAATCCCAGCTCCCTCTACCTCTTCTTGTAGACCATGTCCCCCAGGCCCATGACTATCCTGATAGCCCTTTGCTGGACCCTATTTTCTCAACATCCTTTTTGAACCAGGAGACCCAAAGGTGGACATGGTATTCCTGATGTGGACAAGATCTCCAGTGCAGAGAAGAGGGGGCTAACAACTTCGCTCAAACTGCTGCCCACCTTCTTCATATTGTGATGAGAGTGTCCTGGTGGCTCATATTCAACATGGTCCATGTCCTTTCCAGCAGTGCTGCTCCCACTTGGCTCCCAGCCTGCACCAGTACATTGTTTTTTCCCACCCTGGGCACAGGACTCTGCACTTCTCCTTGCTGAACTTCCTCAGATGTCTGTTGTCCCAGTTTCAAGTTTCTCTGTGTCCCTCTGAATTGAAGCTCTTCCTTTTGGCATGTCAACCACTCTCCCCTAATTTATTATCATCCACAATGAAGATGCACCTTGTCTTCTCGTGCAGGTGGCTGATGATGCTGCTGAACAATATTAGCCCCAGTCTACTACTGGAGTCCAGTGGTGCAGCCAGTTTTCACCCCACCTAACAATCCAGTCTTTAGCCCATGCTTCCACAGCTTCCTTCCAAGAGTGCTGTAGGGATGGTGTTGAAAGCTTTACTGAAGCCAAGATATTTCTACTGTTCATGGCTCACAAATCCTTAACCCTTGTGCTGACTGTCAGCCATGTAATCTTGGCAGCAGGTCCTGTCCATTCTCTACACACGAAAAAAAAAATAAAAAGAGGATACTTTAGTATGATCAAAATACAACTTTGCTTCCTCTTAAAGAAAAATGTAAGAAGTTAGTTTAAATGTCTATAAATCCTGTGTACGTGTCAGTGCTGCTCGTACAGAAGGGATTCTGTATGTCTTTGGCTGAGCGTCTCAGATTTGCGTATATTAAAACACATGTAAATCTTCAGCTGGATCTCAGAAGGAAGCTCTCAATAGCTAACATCAGGCAACATATTTGCAGCAAGCCATTTATTAATGCAGTGAATTTAGCTCCATTTCCTGTTTGCAACATATCCAACAAACAGACCTCAGTTATTATTCCAAATGTGTTTATAATTGCATTTTATTTCAGGCCTGTTTTATTTGTACATATTCCAGTTTATGGAAGGTGTCACGCACTCCCTTGTTTCAAGTACAGCCATTCACTCGCATGACATGGTGTAGGGCGCGAGAAGACTTTGTTACAGTAACCTGGGATAGTTTGCTTCTTCCCATCCGAGTATGTAGAGTCCCAAGCATGTTTTATCTCGTTGTCACAGTAACCCAGGATAGTTCGCTTCCCCCACATCTGTACCTACTTTTGCATGGGCACCAATGTGATGGCCAGCTGTGGATCTCAGAATTCGGACAACAGGACCTGCATTACATCAGCAAGTTCGTACATTGCATATGTATGATACGTTAATCAGCACAAGTTTTATTATCCACCCCTGCAGTGCTTTCCCTTGAGCTTCACTCCTGAGCAGGGCTCCGCTGTGTCGGGTCCCCATTTTGACTAGCGTCAGTGTCCCGGGGCTCCCACTGTGGTAATGCTATGCTTTTGATAAAGCCAAAGCTTTCACTTGCTGAGTGTTGTGTGCCTTGTCCCTGAGGGATCCACACCTGATTTTCACTCATAACATGTGGTGTTTTCCTGGATGACTGAAACCTTTGTGAACAGCCGGCTGTTCCTCTCCCACGCAGGCACAAGCACAGCCCCAGACACATCTGCAGCGTATTGACTGGTGGCCACGAGCCACACCCCTCAATGCACAGCTCTCCAGTCTCTGCTGTGCTCAGAGAAACTCTTCGACCCCAAAGGTCTCCTTGGCACACATGGGGTGGGACCACTGGGAGAGCAAGGGGAAGATGCTCAGGTCTATCATGGCTATTATGGTTCATAGCCTGCCTGGATGGAGAGCAGCACCCACATCACCCAAGAGGCAGCAAGTCTTCCTAGCCTCTGGCCCATGGCCAACTCCACTTTCACCAGGGGGGAAAAAAAGAGTAATGAAGCATGTATCCATACAAGATCTTTTTGAAATGTCATTAAGAACATTGCATAAGATTAACTGTCTCAGGAATCTCAGACCTTTCCAGGAGAGGAAGCTCCCTTGGACTGGTTTTTGTTCAGGCACCAGCATGACTTCTACATCAAGGGCTCTGCTTACTGTCACAGCTGAAGTGGGTTACTGCAAAATTGCTGCTTGGAGAAACAACCTGTTTTTACTAAATTTCTTCTGCAAGTCCTCCGAATACAGGGCCTGAGATTTTTAATGGTGTGTAGGCGTTGTTCTATTTAGCATTGCAAAACTTATACATGACTTAGCTAAATCTTATTTTCAGAAGAGAATGAGGTCCTCAGGAGCTTAAGGAGTCAGAGCAGGATTTTAAAAACTGGTTGAAACATGGTTTGGTTTCATTTGAAAAGACAGGAAACAAAGAAGGAACTACAAAGACACCCTAGCAGTGGCAAAGAAAGCATATGAACTGCCTGTCATCTCACTTTACAACAAACCACCAAAGTCTTCTCCTAAGAGTGCTGAGGGAGCTGGCGGAGGAGCTCGCCAAGCCACTCTCCAGCATTTATCAGCATTTATCAGCAGTCCTGGTTAACGGGGGAGGTCCCGGATGACTGGAGGCTTGCCAATGTGACGCCAATCTACAAGAAGGGCCGGAAGGAGGATCCGGGGAACTACAGGCCTGTCAGCCTGACCTCGGTGCCGGGGAAGATGATGGAGCGGTTCATCTTGAGGGCGCTCACAAGGCATGAGCGGGACAACCAGGGGATCAGGCCCAGCCAGCACGGGTTCATGAGAGGCAGGTCCTGCTTGACCAACCTGATCTCCTTCTATGACCAGGTGACCCGCCTAGTGGATGAGGGAAAGGCTGTGGATGTGGTCTACCTGGACTTCAGTAAGGCCTTTGACACCGTCTCCCACAGCATTCTCCTAGAGAAGCTGGCGGCTCACGGCTTAGACAGGTGTAGTCTGCGCTGGGTAAGAAACTGGCTGGACGGCCGGGCCCAGAGAGTTGTGGTGAATGATGGAGTTAAATCCAGTTGGCAGCCGGTCACGAGCGGTGTTCCCCAGGGCTCAGTTTTGGGGCCAGTTCTGTTCCATATCTTTATCGATGATCTGGATGAGGGGATTGAGTGCACCCTCAGTAAGTTTGCAGACGACACCAAGTTGGGCGGGAGTGTTGATCTGCTCGAGGGTAGGAAGGCTCTGCAGAGGGACCTGGACAGGCTGGACCGATGGGCCCAGGCCAACTGTATGAGGTTCAACAAGGCCAAGTGCCGGGTCCTGCACTTGGGTCACAACAACCCCATGCAGCGCTACAGGCTTGGGGAAGAGTGGCTGGAAAGCTGCCCAGCAGAGAAGGACCTGGGGGTGTTGGTCGACAGCCGGCTGAACATGAGCCAGCAGTGTGCCCAGGCAGCCAAGAGGGCCAATGGCATCCTGGCCTGTATCAGAAATCGTGTGGCCAGCAGGAGTAGGGAAGTGATCGTGCCCCTGTACTCGGCACTGGTGAGGCCGCACCTCGAATACTGTGTTCAGTTTTGGACCCCTCACTACAAGAAGGACGTTGAGGTGCTGGAGCATGTCCAGAGAAGGGCAACGAAGCTGGTGAGGGGTCTGGAGAACAAGTCTTATGAGGAGCGGCTGAGGGAACTGGGGTTGTTTAGCCTGGAGAAGAGGAGGCTGAGGGGAGACCTCATCGCTCTCTACAACTACCTGAAAGGAGGTTGTAGTGAGGTGGGTGTCGGTCTCTTCTCCCAAGTAACTAGCGATAGGACAAGAGGAAATGGCCTCAAGTTGCGCCAGGGGAAGTTTAGATTGGACGTGAGGAAAAATTTCTTTACTGAAAGAGTGGTTAAACATTGGAACAGGCTGCCCAGGGAAGTCGTTGAGTCCCCATCCCTGGAGGTATTTAAAAGACGTGTAGATGCGGCACTTAGGGACATGGTTTAGTGGGCATGGTGGTGTTGGGTTGACGGTTGGACTCGATGATCTTAGAGGTCTTTTCAAACCTTAATGATTCTATGATTCTATGATTCTAAAACCTTGTGCTGGTTTTGGATGGGTAGAGTTAATTGTCTTCATAGTAGCTAGTATGGGGCTGTGTTTTGGATTTGTGCTGGAAACAGTGTTGATAATACAGGGATGGTTTAGTTACTGCTGAGCAGTGCTTACACAGAGTCAAGGCCTTTTCTGCTTCTCACACCACCCCACCAGCAAGTAGGCTGGGGGTGCACAAGAAGTTGGGAGGGGACACAGCTGGGACAGCTGACCCCAACTGACCAAAGGGACATTCCATACCACATGACGTCATGCTCGGCATATAAAGCTGGGGGAAGAAGAAGGAAGGGGGGGACGTTCGGAGTGATGGTGTTTGTCTTCCCAAGTAACCGTTACACATGATGGAGCCCTGCTTTCCTGGAGATGGCTGAACACCTGCCTGCCCATGGGAAGTAGCGAATGAATTCCTTGCTTTGCTTTGCTTGCGCACACAGCTTTTGCTTTACCTATTAAACCATCTTTATCTCAACCCACGAGTTTTCTCACTTCTACTCTTCCGATTCTGTCCCCCATCCCATTGTAGGGGGAGTGAGCAAGCAGCTGTGTAGTGCTTAGTTGCCGGCTGGGGTTAAACCACAACACACCTACCTTCAAGACCAATCCCAGGGCAAAGGGAAGAAAACCAAAAAAGCCCAAGATTTGAAGAAATGTACAAAAGGAAGGGGCAACACATGATAAATGCTGAAGGACTAGTACATTATATGATGGCAAATCCTTCCTGAGTAGATATCAGATGCACCAGATGGGAAGGAACTGAGTGATGTATTGGGAGTGAAGAAAGCAAAAATGGAAAAGTAAAATATTTTAGTCTACTTTGCCAGGAAAACAGGACTTATGTGATCACACTGTAAGTATATCTGTGCCTCTTTCTTCTCCCACTTGACCCTCTTAATCAAATTAAATAGAAGTGAAGAAACCTTCCAATTTAAGTGTCTACAACTTCCATAAAAATAAATGGCCAAACAGAGAAGATGCTTTTTAGAGCTGCAACACAAACTCAGCTTTTTTTTAACAAGCAGAGAGCCCAAAAGGGAAAATTACTCTTGTATATATGCTCTCACTGTAGGAAAAGTTTGAGTAAGAGCAAGTCCTTAGAGCACTGACTTGGGAACAAGATCTACTTACATTAGAGAACTGGCAAAATCATGATCCTCAGCTTTAAGTCCTTCCTACTGCATGGACAACTGCTTGCTTTTGAAGCAAGCAAAGAGAAGTTTCACGGTAAATTAACATCAGTTTTTGTTCACCTTAATAAACCATGTGTTATAAGCTGTGGCAGGTGGCCAGCTGCTTCAGTTCAGCCACCGAGGCAGCTAGTATTGACAAACGTATTTGTTAAAGAAGGGGAGGTTCCTTGAAGCATCAGCAGGGAATCAGAGCAGAGGGGAAAGCAACTCCGAGGACAGGGTAAAGGAGAGTTGAGCTTGAGTTGACTATAAAACTGATAGCAAAAAAAGGTTAGTAATAAAAAGGCAAGAGTGGAAACATCTAAGGTTGGAAATCAGTACAGATCATTCATGAGCATGAAAGAGGAATTCACCAAGCAACAGGGAAATGAGAAGAAACAAAGACCAGGGGCCAAAGTCAAGAGAGAAAAAAGCCAAAACAGCAAATTGTTTGGAAGTACAGAAAGGTAGGGGGGAAAAAAAGCCAAAGGCTACTACACATCAGTATTTCTTGCCCTATTCTTTTCTGCTGTCTTAGGAACCAGCTTTTCTTCTCACTGTTTCTACAGAAGCTCTTTCTCCCCGAGTCAGAAGGCATTTCTTACCATCAGCTTTTCACAGGCTTCATGCTGCTGCTTTGTAGGCAGGAGAAAACAAGACCCAATGGGAGGAAACTCCAGATCTTATTCAGAGATTAACACGGGCAGTAGCTCTGACCATGCTTCTTCCCCATCCAAAGATCCTCCCCTCCTACCCAAGAATCACATTTTATATTTGGCACTTACAAAGCACTTGACAGGAAATGAGATGCTAAGTAATTAAACTGTTGGATACATTAAGCATTACCACAGAATAAATTGAGTTACTTTTTCAAGAAATCTGTACTTCTCTCAATCTGGAAACCCCCTTCCATATAGAAAAATAGATGGACACAATAGGGAAAACTAGGATGTAACAGGCTTTGACTACCCAAAGTGCCTGAAGCCCAGTTTAGGCAGAACTGAGGCTTTGATCTTAAAGTTCTGTTTCCCAAACTGGTGAAGACCAGAGCCTCAGGAAAAATTGGAAATTACTTAGAAAATTAAAAAAATTCCTTTAAGTATTGCATGCATGTGATACACAGTAACCAT
This sequence comes from Aptenodytes patagonicus, assembly GCF_965638725.1. Taxonomy (NCBI): domain Eukaryota; kingdom Metazoa; phylum Chordata; class Aves; order Sphenisciformes; family Spheniscidae; genus Aptenodytes; species Aptenodytes patagonicus. Next base: position 26,946,884 of record NC_134981.1, read on the forward strand.
TTGCAGCTCATAGCTTGAAAGGGTGCTTTATTTTGTTTTGGTACAGATTCAGTCCAGTTCACAGAGAACACATTGGTTAATACATATCTTCACTTTGTAGGAGAAATGGGCATGAACACGTGAGCACTCAGTCACCAGCCTTTTATAGCTAATTTATGCAACTTTTGCCTCTAAAGCATCATGTATGGCACACAGGTTTCACTAACATCCCATATAGGAGCACTGTAACATCATCTCTAGAAACACAGGAGAGGAGGATGTAAATCTCAAGGACTGTAAAATTACATATATACTGCTTATGGATTTATCTTTCAAAATCATGTTTTTGACATTAACTTGAAAATTTAAAAGAATGAGTCCCTGAATAATATATGTTCTTCCTTGAGGCACAGGTTCAAATTCAGCAATCTTCACTTTAAGCAGCCATTGAGAGCTGAGGACTTGGAGCAGCCAAAACTGTCTTAAAACCAGGTCTCCAGGTTTCTGTGAGCTGCAGTAGCAGCTAAGAGGAAGAAGGGTACCTGAATCTCAGCAGAACAAAGCAGTCTCCCATGTTTAATCGTTTTATTAGAACCTGAAATAGCAACGAAGGCAAGGATGTTTGCTAAATCAGTCCCTGTTAACCTACCAAACTTACCTTCATTGTTAGATATAAGGTCTAGTAGCACCCAATATCCTCCACAATGTAACATGAAACCAGCAGGAACATGAAAAATACTGGCAGAATGAAGATGAGAGGACAGAAAAGGGACTATGAAAGATACTTTCAGTCTGAAGCATGTTTCAAGTAGCTTAGATTTTCAAAGCCATTTTAAAAGTTTTGTGCACTCAACTTGCTCCCAAATACTCCACTGTTTTTTCTGACTTTTTCACCTAATTACTTTTCTCTCCTTTCAAAGAGCAACAGAAAATGAGAAAACAGATCACGGGAGAGAGAGACAATGAAAGCAGTGAGTTAGCATATACTATCAAGTACAGAAAGTATTCTGTAAGCTGTCAAATATAAGAGCAAAACAGCAACTTTCATTTTCCCTCCACTTAAAGAATTCACGTTTTGAAAATGTTTAAGAGAAAATGTCCAAAGTTCATGACCAAGCTTCTCAAAGTTTTAAACATAGCATCTTACAACTGGGAGAACAGAGTTTATCTTTCTATTTGTAAGCCAAAGTTTGAAATACCTTACAATATACTTTTAATTTAATTTTTTCTAAAGAAACATCATTTAAGAACTGAAAGAACAGTGTGCCACTAAATGTTAAGGACTGTATTTTAAAAACCTTTATTAAAAAAAGGTTATATAGGTATGATGAATTTAAATTGTATTTTAAAGTCAACTACTTAAGCATCTAAATGATTTAAAATGAAGTGCAAAATTGGAAGTCCAGTCACAGATGAGGCTGTAGAGTTGTGCTCAAGATAGAAGAGGTCTACCCATAGCAGGCACAGCTGCACGCTCATAAGCTAACTCAGTCTGTCTCAGCCATGAATCCTGCAGATCTGAGCGACACCGCTGATTAGGTCAGTTTGATCTACTTAATATAAACTCTCCCTTTCTAATAAGAAGGATATTAACTAAAGCGTTCAGTTAAGCAATAAAACCTTTCTAATTAGCAACAAAAAATAAAAATTACATGCTTGCTCTGTTTCAGGCACTTTTAAGATCATAGTTTATTTACTGTAGGTAAAAAGCTAGTATACAGATTAAGGGATCCCTTAAATTTCAAGTCTACAGTTATATACCATCTAGTATTCTTGCTCTGAATATTAACCAAAAAAAGTTTCTAAACACCCGTAAGCCCCACTATAAATCTTCATTGTTATGAGGAAAAAAAAATATAAATCAATGCTTAATTTGTTCAATGCATAATATTTACACTGTGAAACCAATGGGAGAAAACAAGCAGTGGCAAAGAGGCAGTAAATTTTAAAAAGCCAAAGTTTTATATATTTTTTTTTTACAATAGTGTGCTAATCAGCATAATTGTATATAAAAAAATTAAAATATAGCAGAGCATCCCATTACAGAAATTTTAATCATCTGAACTGCAGTCATTACTTGCTAACCATTTACATGCAACACCTGCTAGGACTGACTTTTTGTTTTTAAAGTGTAAAATAGATTATGAGGTTTAAGAGACAAACATTAATTTGTGTACAAACAAAATTAAAAACTGCATTCAAGAATTGTACTGGTCACAAGCCTCTTCCATACGGGGGGGGGGAAGTACAAACGATGATAGAAAGTGGTCTCTTTCTATACACTAATTATCAAAGGCAATGCATAGACTGAGAATACCTGGATGGCAAACTCTGTAGACACTGGAAACAAACAGCTTTCACATACATGCTCTTTATAGGAGGCCTTTCTTTCCATGAAATGGCAATGGCTGATAGCAAATAAGGGGCGCCAGGTGTACAACTAAGTAGATCTTGCAAAATACTAAGATGGGGCAGTTGTTAATATACAATTTGAACTATATATACAATATAATGGAATGTATCCCATCCCAAAACTGGTTTATGAAACAATTAGACCTTTCTACACTAGCCTTACGACTCAGCTATCATTTTAATGAAAACATAAGTACACAAGAGACTTGCATGAGAAGTAAAATTTATGGGGCATTTTACAGGAACTATTGACAAAGTTGCTTAATGGCATTTCTGCTTTTAAAGTAATTTTGTTAGATATAATTGAAACAACATCTGTGTATAAAATGTCCTGACAGACACTTCAACATGGAGCTTTGGTGATTTTAAAAGGCCCTTTTTCGATCTGTTATGAATTGTACTGCAGAAGTATTGATGCATGCACACATCTGTGTCAGCTGAGACTAGTGATCCAACTGCATGCACATTTCCTCCTTGAGGTATTTTCCATGTTAAACCACTTCAATAACAGTAAGATGAAAAATAGATTAAAGTATTTCAGATAACTCAAACTGAATAGGAAACAGAATGCCAATATGGCAATAAAACCTTTTTCTGTTGTTTTTAAACAGGAAGGTCTCTTGTACCAGCAGAATCCTGTATACAGATACACAGAGAAGGAGGGAATACACCACTTATAATTTCCATTAAACAAGAGCTGATTCATCATGTGAAAAGGTACAAATTACAGAAAACATGAATAGTCAATAGAAGAGAAACAACTTGTTTACACGAAATAAGAGAGAACACTTCAGTCTGAACGCAGTTATTTTGTGAAAGCTGCTACAACAGCCCACAGAACCTCATTCGTGTTGGCTTTCATACATTCAACCTCAGGGTCTAAATCCAGAAGCTGCCGCACTCTCTTTGTGGCTAAATCATACTGCTCATCCAAAAGGGGGGCAAAAGCGTTCTCCAGAACATCTGAAGCATGGGCTAAATAAACAAGTGCCAGCAAGCGCTTGTCCATGCGGTGAGGGTCATTCACCCATTTGTCAAGAACTGCTTCTTGAACCTTCTTGATGAGGCGCTGTTTGATATTGTTGTTGGTGAGAGGGTGCGTAGTCATGTCAAAAAGAAGGAAGTTCTGTTTCTCTGTTGTCAGTACACCTTTTTCCACTAGATTTTTAGCTAACCGTTCACGGACATTTCGCAATTGGTAGTGCAACTTCAATGGGTTCCATGTTTCACCTAAAAAAACAAGCAAAAAAGCCAAGAGTCAGGCAAAGTTTAAGCTATTACAGTGATTCTCCCCCACCGCTACAGAATGAGCTGTCAAATTCATATAGCTGACTATTACACTAAGATACTGTGCTCATCTCAGCATTTCTCTGATCTCTGACCTACCTAGATATATACATAGAGACAGAGACCACGAGAGCCTCTTTGAGGAGTTTCAGTGTACATTTGAAGTTTGGACAAAATGCTAGCTAAGCCGTGTCTTGATTAGGGATACGACAAATAAGCACTCTTGTACTGAAGGAAAAGGAAAGAAAAAAAAAAAAAAAGAAAAAACCCCAACCCCTCCAAAACAAACCACCAAACAAAACACCACACACAGTCACGAAGAAAGAGTTAATAAAACCAAGAATAAGCATCTCCTCCAATCTTGTCCATTTGTCTACTTCCAGCCTTTTATCAATTCAGAAGCTGGAAGAAGTGTCATTGCCGTTCTTTCTGCCACAGAGAGAAGCTAATGCACACCTACCCTATATGTCCCCCTGTGGTGGTTTAACCTGGCAGGCAGCTAAACACCGCACAGCCATTCGCTCACTCTCCCCACACACAGTGGGATGGGGGAGAGAATCAGGAAAAAAAAAGAGTAAAATTCGTGGGTTAAGATAAAGAGAGTTTAATAGGACAGAAAAGGAAGGAAAAATAATAATAATAATGATAAAAGAACATACAAAATAAGTGATGGACAATGCAATCGCTCATCACCCGCTGACCGATGCCCAGCCAGTTCCCGAGCAGCAGTCACTGCCCCCCTGGCTAGCTTTCCCCCAGTTTATATACTGAGCATGACGTCGTATAGTATGGAATACCCCTTTGGCCAGTTTGGATCAGCTGTCCTGGCTGTGCCCCCTCCCAGCTTCTTGCTGGCAGGGCATGAGAAGCTGAAAAGTCCTTGACTAGTGTAAGCACTACTTCGCAACAACTAAAACATCAGTGTGTTATCAACATTGTTCTCATCCTAAATCCAAAACACAGCACTGTACCAGCAACTAGGAAGAAAATTAACTCTATCCCTGCCGAAACCAGGACAGTATCCACCCCTTATTCTATACCATGTACGTCATGCCCAGGTCCCCACACTTTCCAATACATCCCAATTAATCACCACCACTTTTCCTGTCTTTTGATATATACACACAGATATCATTCGCTTAGTCTATGGACCATGCCTCTAAAATGTTCAGTAAGTTCATTTAATCCATGACCTTGGGCTCCATCTGTCATAACAGTCCTTCAGGGCAGGAGAGACGGTGTGTGGTGTTGGATTTTTTTTTTGCATGCTGAAGCCAGCTTTCGTCCCATCACCGCTGCACTTGTCTCGTTCTATCATCGCTGCACTTTGCTCGGTTTTATCAAAGTTCATTCTTCATTAATATGGGTGATTCTTACTGTGATACCGTTGATATGGCATATAGCCACCACAGAAGTGATGAGATACAGTATTACACAGTAATTAACATCATACAATTGAATTCATTGGCTATTCTCGCCCAAAATCAAATCCCCTTGAGGTACACATCGGACTTCCCCATCCTCCCGCATCACCCACCAAGGGCACCCAGGTCCTTGAGCAAAAGCAATCCCATGGATGGGTTTGCCTTTGCCCGAGGCAGGAATAACCCAAACTGTCTTCCCCAACATATTTTTTATGTGCACTACAGGGGCTTTATCCCCTTCTACAGTACGTACAAGTTTTGACTGGGCAGGGCCAGCTCGATTGGCAGATCCCCTCGTGTTGACTAACCAGGTGGCCTTTGCTAAATGTGTGTCCCAATATTTGAACGTCCCACCACCCCTGGGGCAGTCGGTTCCAGGTGTACTGGACGCCCCTCCAAGTGAAAGCAAACTGTGGCCTGCACTCTGCTGCCAAAGGGATTGAGAAAAATGCATGAGTGATATCAATTGTGGCATACCACTTGGCTGCCTTTGACTCCAGTTCGCACTGAAGTTCTAGCATGTCTGGCAGAGCAGCACTCAGCAGTGGCATGACATCATGGTTTAACCTCAGCTGGCAACTGAGGACCACGCAGCTACTCGCTCACTCTCCCCTTCCCCGGTGGGATGGGGGAGAGAATCGGAAGAGTAAAAGTGAGAAAACTCGTTGGTTGAGATAAAAATAGTTTAATAATTGAAATAAAATAATAATAATAAGAGAATATACAAAGCAAGTTATGCACGATGCAATTGGCTCACCACCCGCCAACCAATGCCCAGCCAGTCCCCGAGCAACGGCCCCCCCCAGCCAACTCCCCCCAGTTTATGCACTGAGCATGATGTCACATGGTATGGAATATCCCTTTGGCCAGTTTGGGTCAGCTGTCCTGGCTGTGCCCCCTCCCAGCTTCTTGTACACCTCCAGCCTTCTCAGTTGGTAGAGCATGGGAAGCTGAAAAGTCCTTGACTAGTGGAAGCACTACCTAACAACAACTAAAACACCGCTGTGTTATCAACATTGTTCTCATCCCAAATCCAAAACACAGCACTGTACCAGCTACTAGGAAGAAAATTAACTCTAGCCCAGCTGAAACCAGGACACATGACTTCGTTCAGGCCACGATAGTCTACTGTCAGTCTCCACTCTCCATTAGACTTCCGCACTGGCCGTATGGGACTGTTAAAGGGTGAACGAGTCTTGCTGATCACTCCTTGGCTCTCCAGTCGACGAATCAGCTTATGGATGGGAATCAGGGAGTCTCGGTTGGTGTGATATTGCTGCCGGTGCACTGTGGTGGTAGCGATTGGCACCTGTTGGTCTTCGACCTTCAGCAACCCCACAACAGAGGGGTCCTCCGAGAGACCAGGCAAGGTGGACAGCTGTTTAATTTCTTCCGTCTCCAAGGCAGCTATACCAAAAGCCCACCGGTACCCTTTTGGGTCCTTGAAATACCCTCTCCTGAGGTAGTCTATGCCAAGGATGCACGGAGCCTCTGGGCCAGTCACAAGGGGGTGCTTCTGCCACTCATTCCCAGTTAGGCTCACTTCGGCCTCCAATACAGTTAGCTGTTGGGATCCCCCCCCATCACTCCAGAAATACAGATGGGTTCTGCCCCTATATAGCTTGATGGCATTAGGGTACACTGTGCAGCGGTGTCTACTAGAGCCTTATACTCCTGTGGGTCCGATGTGCCAGGCCACTGAATCCACACAGTCCAGTAAACCCGGTTGTCCCTTTCCTCCCCCTGGCTGGAGGCAGGGCCCCTCTAGCCCTGGTCATAGTATTTGTTACTCACTTCTTGTAAATACGAGTCACAAGCCTCTTCATTAAGATCAGAAGTAAGATCAGCCCTTCTACTCTGTCTGGGGAACTGCCCACTGGAAACTGGAGCAGCCATTTTCCTGGAAGAACCCCCTTTTGTGATTGTTTTCCCTTGCAACTCACATACCCGTGCCTCTAGGGTCGAGGTGCATTTTCCTTCCCACTTGCTCATGTCCTCTCTGTGGTCACGCAGGTAAAACCACAGGGTGGCCTGTGGTGTACATCTACTATATCCTCTCTCCTGAGCAAAGGGATGCTTACTCCTAATGGCCGAGATACTGGTCCGTACAGGTGGAGAGTAGGGCATATCCTCTTCAAGTTGCTGGATCTCCTGGGACAGTTTCTCCACAGCCGAGACAAGGGAGGAAGAGAGACTTTCTTCGTATTGCCGGAGTTGACCAGCCAATTCATCCACCGTTTGTTCCTCTCCATCTTCCCAGGTCATCACTGCCAATGAGTTGGCATATGACGACGGTGCACTTTCTTCTTGTGTATAGGGACAACTGATACCAGCATGGGTTGGTTCTCTGGTTGAGCCACAGTGCCTGTCACCGGGGTTGGAGTAGCCGCAGTGCCTGTCGTCGGGGTTGATCTCTGGATGGTATTCTTAAATAATTGTTTAACCTTAAACAAGACCTGAACCACATTCAGGAGACAGAGCAATAGGAACATGCTGGTTTGAACATCCCAAGGATATTCAAAATTCTCAAGAGCTGTTTTTACTAGCCTGAAGGAGAAAGGGAAGGTGAAAGAGCAGGGGAAAGTGTCCCCCCCATCTCCCCCATAGATTGGTTCCCCGAGGAGAAAAGGTAAAAGGTGTAATTATTAATAGTTTCCAAAAAGTGACTCCCGAGGTACGGAGATGATGGCAGTACTGAGTACAAATACGGAAGTACAAATACAAAAATTAGTCTCACGACCAAAAATTTTATCATATCATAAACCTGTAGTGTTACACAGTGCAGCAAAATGATGCCCTTGATCCAGCTCCCAGAGGTGATAGACAGCACAACAGGGAACATATACAGCAAGTAAGGTGTTACATAACACAACTTTGAGAGGAAGCACAACAACTTTGAGAGTCAATTAATCAACATTGTGACCAGCGACTATTCAAAACAATATGATGAATGCTTATAACAAATTTGCCTTAATACGCTCTGGTCAGATCTGTCATTATCTCAACCCTTTGTGCCCCACGTTGGGCGCCAAAAGGACTGTTGTGGTTTAACCCGGCAGGCAGCTAAACACCACACAGCCATTCGCTCACTCCCCCCCCACCAGTGGGACAGGGGAGAGAATCAGAAAAAAAAAAAAAGTAAAATTCGTGGGTTGAGATAAAGACAGTTTAATAGGACAGAAAAGGAAGGGAAAATAATAATAATAATAGTAATAATACTAGAAGAATATACAAAGCAAGTGATGCACAATGCAAATGCTCATCACTGACCAACCAATGCCCAGCCAGTTCCCGAGCAGTGGTCACTGCCCCCCGGCTAACTCCCCCCAGTTTATGTACTGAGCATGACGTCATATGGTATGGAATATCCCTTTGGCCAGTTTGGGTCAGCTGTCCTGGCTGTGCCCCCTCCCAGCTTCTCGCTGGCAAGGCATGAGAAGCTGAAAAGTTCTTGACTAGTGTAAGCACTACTTCGCAACAACTAAAACATCAGTGTGTTATCAACATTATTCTCATGCTAAATCCAAAACACAGCACTATACCAGCTACTAGGAAGAAAATTAACTATCCCAGCTGAAACCAGGACACCAGGGTACAGTCCTGATTTACTTCAGAGTCAGCAGAAGACACCTCTTCTACAGAGTAGAGATGTCCTCTGACACTTCCATCTAGATCCTTTCTGTACCAAGTTAAGTCAAAAACAAGTTACTTATATTTGATTAAAGGCTACAAATCAACAAGCAACTACGCTAGAGGACAGACTAATTGACTTTTTTGCATACTTTCTCCCCAAAAATCTTACAGTATAATCTCTAGTGATGCCAGATAATTAGCTTTATTGGGGGGAAAAAAGCAAATACATTATGTTCAAGGCTTACCACTAAGCAGTTCAATCCAATTTTGTACTGTTTCAGGAGGTTGAGTCTCTTTTATGTGTTTCAGAGCTTCATCAAGCAGAACATCCCCTGTAGGAGCATCTGACTTGCAAATCACCTAGGATAGAATAAAACGCAGTCAGTATTTTGAATTAATTCATATACCATAAACATCCAACAATAAAAACTGGAAGTAAATCTACCTGTTATCAGAACCAAGGAAAATTTTAAGGGGTGAGGAGTCTTCTCTAAGAATATGCAAGTTTAAAAAATACCTAGTTGTTAAAAAAACTATTTAGGATTTTAATTGCAAAGCTACGTTAAGTCTTAAGTTATCTATAATCTAAATTAACCTTAATTGACTAAAACTATAGTATTAATAACATGCTTAATACCTAATTTTTTAAGGAAGATAATCCACTAACCTGGCCAGGTCCTTTGCTTCCTCCCCAAAACAAAGTATACTACAGTGTTAAATTGCTTTCTGATGGCAGTCAATTTTACTGCTTCAAGTCAATTTACTCAGGATACTGCAGTTAAACAATTAGGCCATGTGAAATTGAGAAATCAATTAGAATGTGAAAAAAAAGCAGGAAAACTGATTTTCTTCTTCCATATGGAAGCTGCCTGGCGGAAAAGGACCTGGGGGTTCTGGTCGACAGCCGGCTGAACATGAGTCGGCAGTGTGCCCAGGCGGCCAAGAAGGCCAATGGCATCCTGGCCTGTATCAGAAATAGTGTGGCCAGCAGGAGTAGGGAAGTGATCGTGCCCCTGTACTCGGCCCTGGTGAGGCCGCACCTCGAATACTGTGTTCAGTTTTGGGCCCCTCACTACAAGAAGGACGTTGAGGTGCTGGAGCGTGTGCAGAGAAGGGCAACGAGGCTGGTGAGGGTTCTGGAGAACAAGTCTTATGAGGAGCGGCTGAGGGAACTGGGGTTGTTTAGCCTGGAGAAAAGGAGGCTGAGGGGAGACCTCATCGCTCTCTACAACTACCTGAAAGGAGGTTGTAGCGAGGTGGGTGTTGGTCTCTTCTCCCAAGTAACTAGTGACAGGACGAGAGGAAATGGCCTCAAGTTGCGCCAGGGGAGGTTTAGATTGGATGTAAGGAAAAATTTCTTTACTGAAAGAGTGGTGAAACATTGGAACAGGCTGCCCAGGGAAGTGGTGGAGTCCCCATCCCTGGAAGTATTTAAAAGACGAGTAGATGAGGCACTTAGGGACATGGTTTAGTGGACATGGTGGTGTTGGGTTGACGGTTGGACTCGATGATCTTAGAGGTCTTTTCCAACCTCAATGATTCTATGATTCTATGATTATATATTGACGGATAAAAATAGGTTCAAGACAACATCTAAAAGTTTTACAGCTCTGAAGAACATGTTGACCAGCAACACTACGTCCCATTCACTAACAGTTAAAATACATGTATTAGGCAAAATATGTACATACCAATAAACCCCTTAATATGCAATAATAAATGCAATATCACTTAAGTTTGTTATTTAATAACTTCTAAATTATTTGAGTTCTTCCTCCAAGAGAGCACAGGAGAAAGAAAAAAAAATAATTCACAGTAACATAATAAAATTTAAGAATTTGAGTAACTGCTTGTTTACCAGTATAAGTAGTTATATAAACCATGTATAAATACCATCTTTACCAAACTAAAACACACAGATTTAACTAGCCCAAGTCAATATGTTTGAATAAAAACAAAACAACAAAATTCTATCTTTCTTTAGGAAAAGAATTACTACTGTTTCAAAGCTATTTATGAAAATAATGATTAAATCTGGCAATTTAAATAGTTTTACAAGTTAGCACTTTATAAGCATCAGATAAAAAGATATCAGGCAATTGACAGAAAAACTAACACATCAAAACAATTCCACATATACAAGAGAAGCAGCAGGTGAAAGATCTTATTTTTAGTAAAGCTTCACAGTAGTCAGAGAGATGTCCTGGAAAAGCTTTAAGTGTCCTATTGAAATATATCCCAAGTTCAGTTCTGTTCCGTAGTTCTAATAATCCTTACTACAAACAATAGAGGAGTACAATACATTTTCATAGGGTCTGTAGATGACACTGAAATGAGTTGCAGTGGTAAGACAGCTTCAATACTGGCAAGATGATCCCAAACTGGAGATGTATACAAAGTCAATGAAATGAAATTAAAAAGAAATGCAAAGTAGTATAGTCAGGATGAGAAAACAGACGACAAATATAAAAGATATAATAAATGACTATATAGTTCAGAATGGCAGAAAAAAACATCTAGTAATTCTAGCAGTAGACTATGAACCAAATGAATCAACAAAAGCCAAGTCTTTTGACAAAATAAGAATGTCATTCTAAGCTGTATTAACATGAAATTGCTGGAGAGATCTTTGTGAATACCTAACAGGTCATAGCTGGAATACTATGTTCAATTTAGATGATATCTATAAAGCACAGAAACTAAGATTTTAATAAAAATCAGCAAGAATGAACCAGTCCACAGTGCCAGGCCAAAAAAAAATAACGTTTGTTTAGATCTAAATAGAAGCATGTAAGATATTTTTACAAAGAGGGTATCAAACAGTAGTTTAGGGTGTCTACTTTAGGAAAATTAAAAGATACCAGCTTATTCTGGATATATGGAAGATGCAGGATGTATTGTCAAAAACTTCAACAGGCAAATTAAACATCCAGGGAGGTTGTTGAATTGCATTCAGTGGAGAATTTTAAGACTAAACATCTGCCAGGGAGGGACCAGAGAAACCTGATTTTCTGTTACTGCATGAAAATTAAATGGTCTCTTGAGATACTGTCCAGATCTCCACTTTTGGAAGCTAGAGATCACTCCAACCATAAATCTTAGATATTTGGTTTTTAGAACACAACTACATTTTAATCCAGACAATCCCTATTTGAAACTAAACACACAACAATGCATATTTATCTTTCTGATTTACAAGCTTGCACCATAGCGTCACTCAAAACCTTTATTAACCACATACAATGATATTACATATCCTCCAGTTTTATATCAAGACTCTGAATTTTTGGAAGTTTCTCTTCTTTAATTATACAGGAGCATACTTTAAGTTGGATTTTTAAGCTGCTAGATTGTGGCTATTAATAGCCACCCTTCAGATATTCCTTTAATAATTAGCCTAAAAACACCCAACTTATTTATCTTTACTTCTTTTTTAAAATGATGTTCCAGCAGTATTTTAGTTTCTTTGACGTGTCCCATATGATTTGTTTCACAGTAACCTTAGTTACACTGGATCACTCCAGCCTGCTGCAGTTGGTAACCTACTACTCACCATCTCACTTTAACAGGCAAGATGTGAAGTCATCTTTTTGACCTGTTTTATTAAAAAAACCAAACACACACACCCCTCACTGAAGAGATATATCCCAGACTTAAAAGCATTTTTTAAGTAAGATTTTTTTTAAAAAGTTTAGAAAACAGATTTTCTTGCTTATTTTCGGTTAAGATACTTTTTTTCTACCACTGCAAAGAAGTTTAAGAAGCTAGTCTGAATATAATCCACCATGACAGTATGAGTCTAAACATACAGGCATTTAGAAGAAAGAGCTGTAAGGAGCATAGACTCTCCCATTCAACTCAGTCAGGGCTCCATAAGCTCTTGGGAAGCCACAATACACAGCTATTTTGTTTCCAAGTTTACCGTTCTCTGCAGCCAGGCATACAGCACTGTTTCTTCTCACTTCTCTGCTACATTGCATATTCACTGCAGAGATTCTTCTGATTACCCTTCCCCTCAAACAAAAGTATTTTGGTTCACACTTCCACAGTATTTCTCTTCTCCTCCCTTTCCCAGCACATGCAGACAGGCAACAGGGGAAGCCCAGCCACCTCTCTCCTATGCTCATGGATCTGCTCTTTCTTGAAAGAGGATTTATTGACGAATGCTTCTTGGTTAACTCTCTCCAGAGTCATAACAGCACAAGAAGAGTGGGAAATCGAGTGGGTTGGGGATCTTGTGAATTGAATCATCACAGAAGATTAAGCATCCGCAAGGGGGTGTTTTTTCCTCTCTCTTTAATAGATGAGCTAAGGTAGAGAAAGAAGCTAAGATCCTGGTTCTTCAGAGATGATGGTCCTTAGCCTTATTGCAAAGAATATTTCTTTATTCCAATTTTTCAGTGATTTATCATGTACTAGATTTGCCTTGTATCCAACTGCTGAGGACTTTTCAATTATACAGAGTATTTAATTTTCATTTTCCACAATGCAGCTTTGCAATTAAGCAATGCTAAAGATGAAGCACCTCTTGCATTGATTTTTAAGTAAATTTCATTATTTAGTTTTAATACAAAAATTCACTCATGCATTAATCACTCAGAATTGTCAGCTATAAAATACTGAAGTTAATCCGCCAAGGATTTGTTGGGATTTCTTTTAAGAACTGTAATTATTGGGTTTGCTTTCTGAGACTATAAGGCAGCATAGAGTACCATTTTCTATCTTCAGTAACCACTAGTCTTAGAAATTACTTTATTTATACATAAACCTCAACATTCATTTATTTGTTTCTAAAAGTGATACCAGTAGATAGAACTCCAAAGTGATGCAATGATTACATACTCTGAAGCCAAATTTACAAGGATGTTGCAACACAAAATACATCATATTGACTTTCAGAAGTTTCACTAACATTCATCAAGTCCTTGTCTGCCAGTTTCTCAGTCTCATTTGTCTCTCTATGGCATTCAAGCATTGATTTAATGCATCTTGATCACTTCTGAAGTCGTGTCAGAAACTGCAAAAAAAAAATCAGCAAAGATCCACCTGATTTAATGCTTGAAGTGGAAATCATTGTAGCTAGCAATCTTTTAAGTCAGCTGTGTGATCAATGCCACTGTGAGCTGGTTATAAATCCGTACTACTGCCCAAAGAACTAGTTCTACCCTCTTCTTGTTCTCACCTTATTGCTTGTGCCAGCAGTCTCACTTGTGCCCCACATGATGACAAGATCAAGAAAGTGATTCAAATAAAAACTAAACTGGTCAAAGTAGTTAATTAGTTTTCAGCCAGACTGGTTACCTGACAAGGCTGCACAAACAGTAACAACCCAAGAGAGACTCAAATAATAAGCAAATTTGCAAAGACAGGACTACCCTTCTCAGCTGCAGCACAGGCTAAAGTGACTGAAGCCTAAACTCCTCCCTTCAGACCATGGCTTGAAGATACAGGGTTTTGAGTCACAAATCAAAGCTTTAGTTTTAATGAGATTTTACCTTTCCACAAAGTCCCAGAATGGAGCAGGGGCGGGGAGGGAGAAGGGCTAGCCTGAGGGGCAGAAGCTATATAAAAATGATATTGCCACTGAAACTCCACCTCACTGAATCACAACCTTGGATGCAACTAGACAGCTCATTCCACTCACTAAGCACAGTATTTAATTCACAGAGAAAATGAGGGCAAGGGGAGCAAAGCCTGCAAAAGGGGGACGAGGGGGACACTTGGTAGAGTTGAGACAATTAAATCTAGCAAACACAGAAATGAGACTGAAATTTAGTGTTAATGCAAGACTTCAAATAAGGTATAAAACAACACAAGTCATTCATGAGAAGGATTTCTAAATTGAGACGTGGGGCAAGTGGAGAAGAAACGTCATATATATCAGTAGTTAGGGATTTTATTTGCAAGAAATTCCTTAAGCAGAAATCAATCTTCATTTGAATTTTATATTAAGCCTTTTTCATAGAACCTCCTGCCTGCAAAAAGAAATCTCGATTGCCTTACAACAGCAGAAAGAACAAAGCATTTAATATTGGGTAGCTTTCAGCTCTCCTTAAACAATGGGGGGGGGAAATAAAAATTGAAACAAGCACACCAACCCACCCCCAAAAATCACATGATAAAATTAAAAAAAGGAAAACAATCATTTTGCTTGTATTCTTTATTGAAGATATGCACAGGTTATTTTTCCATTTTCCTAAAAAGACACAGTTAAAATTTCAGTTAGATAGAGCTGACAAGGTTTGTGTAGAATGAAAATAACTGCTAAAGAACATTCCTGAATGACTAAGGAGCCAAAAGCTTTGGAGGAAAAAAAAAAAATTGTGCAAACTAATCAATGCTGAATATGCTTAAATGAAGCTAAAAGAAGTAGAAGCTGTTTGTCTGAACAGAGGTTCGATTCTTCAGAAGAGGAGGAAGCTGGGAGAAGGTTGGGGAATTTGTAAGCTTTCCTTTAAAAAATTTAGCAAGGGATAATATTGACAGGGAAATGTGCCATAAAAGAGAATTTATGTGTGATAGACAATATTTGACCATGTTTTCAATAAACTTGTAAAATAAGTATCCTCTAATGCTGATGAGGTAAAAATTCTTCAAACAGTGTGACTTTGCACATTTTGTACTAAGGAAAAAAATCCAGTGGCAAAAGTAATAAATTAAGGCACCTCAAATCTTCAGCCTAATTCAATAAAGAACCTTAAAAATTTGCCCATCTTAAACATCAGTGAGTACAACAAATTTAACACACCGGTCACATGCTTAAACTACATACAGTTTTGTGTTCTCAGGGGCCCAAGGTACAAGGATCGTTTCCTTCCCATGCACTGCAAGCACTAACTGCAACACTGTGTACACCAGAATTAAACTGGGGACTTGTAGAATACATCTGGCAGGCTGTCAGTTAGCCATCCCTCTCAGCCCCAGCCCACATCTCACCAACACTGCAAAATCCAGTTCCTTCAGCAGATTACAACTGGTGCTACTGGCTCTCAGCAGCAACCACTGCCACCGCACCCTGGCCAGAGCCACTGTGCCAACTGTTTGGGCAAGGTTCCCAACAGCAGCAGGAACACATCAAGAAAACAAACAGGAGCAGAGAACAAGTACAGCTTTTACAAGACACTTCAGCTCACCATTTAAACTCTTTAGGTAATAACTCTGCAACTAACTTAGGTCACTAGTCAGAATCCCTATCCCCATAAAAAGCAAAAAAAAAAAAAAAGTCTTTTTCTTACAACCAGTTGTAATTCACAGCTACTGTATTGCCTGGAGCATGACACAAAAGTAAATGTGACCATTTTCCTCCACTTACCTTTCTTGTTAATAGACTTTTGCGCCTCATTCCACAAGCCTCTAACTGAAGACGCCCTCGCAATGCCAATTCGATTAACATACAGCCACGCAATCCTGAGGAGATGCAATCATTCCAGAATGATGTGTAGCCCTGTGAAGAATGAAAAACAGTATGATATTTCCATCTCCACCTGAAAGCAAAGAGAAAAAGAGGCATACGTGTTCTCTAAGCAGATCTCAGGCCCTCATACCCTTTTGAAGTAGCATCACTAGTCAAATACCATTCCTGCACTGAAAACATGAAAGAGAAAACAGACTCATCCCCTATTAGTTTCGACAGTTAGTCTCCGCTCTTTGAAGAGCAGAGAAACTTCAGGAAAGTGACTGTCATGGTTTAATCTCAGTCAGCAACTGAGCACCACACAGCCGCTTCTTCATTCCCCCCTGCCCCCGGTGGGATGGGGGAGAGAATTGGAAGAGTAAAAGTGAGAAAAAAATTAGTGGGTTGAGATAAAGACAGTTTGATAATTCAAATATAATAACAATAATAATAAACAAAGCAAGTAACGCACAGTGCAATTGCTCACCACCCGCCAACTGATGCCCAGCCAGTCCCCGAGCAGCGGCCCCCCCTGGCCAGCTTTCCCCAGTTTATGTACTGAGCATGATGTCACATGGTATGGAATATCCCTTTGGCCAGTTGGGGTCAGCTGTCCTGGCTATGCCCCCTCCCAGCTTCTTGTGCACCTCCAGCCTTCTCAGTCAGTAGAGCATGGGAAGCTGAAAAGTCCTTGGCTAGTGTAAGCATTACCTAGCAACAACTAAAACATCGGTGCATTATCAACTTTGTTCTCATCCTAAATCCAAAACACTGTACCAGCTACTAGAAAGGAAATTAACTCTATCCCTGCCGAAACCAGGACAATATCCACCCCTTATTCTATACCATCAGCGTCATGCTCAAGTCTCACATTTTCCAGTACATTTTCATTAATCACCACCCCCTTTTTTTTATATATATATATATACACACACACACACACACAGAGATATCATTCCCTTCGTTTGTGGGCCATCCCTCTAAAATGTTCAGTGAGTTCATTTAGTCCATGACTTTGGGCTCCATCTATCATAATAATCTTTCAGGGTAGGAAAAAATGGAGATGGTATGTGGTGTTGGATTGTTTCATGTTGAAGTCAGTTCTGGTACCATCATCACTGTGCTTTGCTTGGTTTCACTGAAGTTATTCTTCATTAGTCTGGGTGATTCTTATTGTAATAACATTAGTATGGCATATAATATTAGTAGTATTATTAGTATATCTATGTATTATTAGTATAACTATTATAACTATAATTAGTACTTAATATCACATAATGCGTATCCCAATGTTTGAACGTCCCGCCACCCATTGCTCTCAGTGTAGTCTTTAACAGTCCATTGTATCGTTCAATTTTCCCAGAGGCTGGTGCATGATAGGGGATGTGATACACCCACTCAATGCCATGGTCTTTGGCCCAGGTGTCTATGAGGTTGTTTCGGAAATGAGTCCCGTTGTCTGACTCAATTCTTTCTGGGGTGCCATGTCGCCATAGGACTTGCTTTTCAAGGCCCAGGAGAGTGTTCCGGGCAGTGGCATGGGGCACGGGATATGTTTCCAGCCATCCGGTGGTTGCCTCCACCATTGTAAGCACGTGGCGCTTGCCTTGGCAGGTTTGTGGGAGTGTGATATAATCGATCTGCCAGGCCTCCCCATATTTATATTTCAACCATCGTCCTCCATACCAAAAAGGCTTTAACCGCTTGGCTTGCTTGATTGCAGCGCATGTTTCGCATTCATGGATAACCTGCGCAATGGTGTCCATGGTCAAGTCCACCCCTCGATCACGAGCCCATCTATATGTTGCATCTCTTCCTTGGTGACCTGAGGTGTCATGGGCCCACAGAGCTAGAAATAATTCACCCTTATGTTGCCAGTCCAGATCCACCTGAGCCACTTCAATCTTAGCAGCTTGATCCACCTGCTGGTTGTTTTGATGTTCTTCAGTGGCCCGACTCTTGGGTACGTGAGCATCTACGTGACGGACTTGTACAACCAGGTTCTCCACCCGGGCAGCAATATCTTGCCACAATGCGGCAGCCCAGATGGGTTTGCCTCTGCGCTGCCAGTTGCTCTGCTTCCATTGCTGCAACCACCCCCACAGGGCATTTGCCACCATCCATGAGTCAGTATAGAGATAGAGCACTGGCCACTTCTCTCGGTCAGCAATGCCTAAAGCCAGCTGGATGGCCTTTACTTCTGCAAATTGGCTCGATTCACCTTCTCCTTCAGCAGTTTCTACAACTTGTCGCATAGGACTCCATACAGCAGCTTTCCACCTCCGATGTTTTCCCACAAGACGACAGGACCCATCAGTGAACAGGGCATATTGCTTCTCATTTTCTGGGAGTTCATTATACATTGGGGCCTCTTCAGCACGCGTCACCTCCTCCTCTGGCGATATTCCAAAATCTTTGCCCTCTGGCCAATCCATGATCACTTCCAGGATTCCTGGGCGACTGGGGTTTCCTATTCGAGCCCGTTGTGTGATCAGTGCGACCCACTTACTCCATGTAGCATCAGTTGCATGATGTGTACAGGGGACCCTCCCTCTGAACATCCAGCCCAGCACCGGCAGTCGGGGTGCCAGGAGGAGCTGTGCTTCAGTGCCGATCACTTCCGAAGCAGCTCGAACCCCTTCATATGCTGCTAATATCTCTTTTTCAGTTGGAGTATAGCGGGCCTCGGATCCTCTGTATCCCCGACTCCAAAGCCCTAGGGGTCGACCTCGAGTCTCCCCTGGTGCTTTCTGCCAGAGGCTCCAGGTAGGGCCATTCTCCCCGGCTGCGGTATAGAGCACATTTTTTACATCTTGTCCTGCCCGGACTGGCCCCAGGGCTACTGCGTGAACTATCTCCTCTTTAATTTGTTCAAAGGCTTGTCGTTGCTCAGGGACCCATTTGAAATCGTTCTTCTTCCAGGTCACTTGATAGAGAGGGTTTACAATCAGACTATAATTTGGAATGTGCATTCTCCAAAAACCCACGACGCCTAAGAAAGCTTGTGTTTCCTTTTTGCTAGTTGGTGGAGACATGGCTGTTATTTTGTTGATCACATCCATTGGGATCTGACGACGTCCATCTTGCCATTTTATTCCTAAAAACTGGATCTCCTGTGCAGGTCCCTTGACCTTACTTTGTTTTATGGCAAAAACGGCCTTCAGCAGGATTTGGACTATTTCCTTCCCTTTTTCAAAAACTTCCCCTGTTGTGTTGCCCCACACGATGATATCATCAATGTATTGCAGGTGTTCTGGAGCCTCACCCTGTCCCAGTGCAGTCTGGATCAGTCCATGGCAAATGGTAGGGCTGTGTTTCCACCCCTGGGGCAGTCGGTTCCAGGTGTACTGAACGCCCCTCCAAGTGAAAGCAAATTGTGGCCTGCACTCCGCTGCCAAAGGGATTGAGAAAAACGCATTAGCAATATCAACTGTGGCATACCACTTGGCTGCCTTTGACTCCAGTTCGTATTGAAGTTCTAGCATGTCTGGCACGGCAGCACTCAGCGGTGGCGTGACTTCATTTAGGCCACGATAGTCTACTGTCAGTCTCCACTCTCCATTAGACTTCCGCACTGGCCATATGGGACTGTTAAAGGGTGCGCGAGTCTTGCTGATCACTCCTTGGCTCTCCAGTCGACGAATCAGCTCATGAATGGGAATCAGGGAGTCTCGGTTGGTGCGATATTGCTGCCGGTGCACTGTGGTGGTAGCGATTGGCACTTGTTGGTCTTCGACCTTCAGCAACCCCACAACAGAGGGGTCCTCCGAGAGACCAGGCAAGGTGGACAGCTGTTTAATTTCCTCCATCTCCAAGGCAGCTATACCAAAAGCCCACCGGTACCCTTTTGGGTCCTTGAAATACCCTCTCCTGAGGTAGTCTATGCCAAGGATGCACGGAGCATCTGGGCCAGTCACAAGGGGGTGCTTCTGCCACCCATTCCCAGTTAGACTCACTTCGGCTTCCAATACAGATAGCTGTTGGGATCCCCCTGTCACCCCAGAAATACAGATGGGTTCTGCCCCTATATAGCTTGATGGCATTAGGGTACACTGTGCACCGGTGTCTACCAGAGCCTTATACTTCTGTGGGTCTGATGTGCCAGGCCACCGAATCCACACAGTCCAGTAAACCCGGTTGTCCCTTTCCTCCCCCTGGCTGGAGGCAGGGCCCCTCTAGTCCTCATCACAGTACTCGTTTCTCATTTCTTGTACGTACGAGTCAGAAGTTTCTTCATTAACATCAAGAGTAAGATCAGCCCTTCTACTCTCTCTGGGGAACTGCCCGCTGGAAACTGGAGCAGCAATTTTCCTGGAAGAACCTCTTTCTGTGATGGTTTTCCCTTGCAATTCGCGTACCCGTGCCCCTAGGGCTGCAGTAGGTTTCCCATCACACTTCCTCATGTCCTCTCCATGGTCACGCAGGTAAAACCATAGGGTGCCCCGTGGTGTGTACCCTTTATTTTCTCTCTCTTGAGCAAAAGAACGCTTACTTCTAATAGCCGAGATACTGGTCCGTACAGGTGAGGAGTAGGACCTATCCTCTCTGAGTTGCTGGATCTCCCGGGACAGTTTTTCGGACAGTTTCTCCACAGCCGAGACGATGGAGGAAGAAAGACTTTCCTCGTATTGCCGGAGTTGACTAGCCAATTCATCCACTGTTTGTTCCTCTCCATCTTTCCAGGTTATCACTGCCAATGAGTTGGCGTATGACGATGGTGAGCTCCTTATAAACTTCCGCCACATGGGTCGTGTGCACTTGACTTCGTCTGGATCTTTGGATAGCTGTTCATTGTTCAGGTCATCATAAATCACCTCCAGCACAGCTAATTCTCTCAGAAACTGGATACCCTTCTCCATGGTGGCCCACTTGCTTGGGCGACATATGACATCTTCCTTAAAGGGATACCTTTCTTTCATGCTTGACAAGAGTCGCCTCCAAAGGCTGAGGATACGTGTCCCTTTTCCAATTGCTTTATCAATGCCCCCTTCCCTAGAAAGGGATCCCAGCTGCTTGGCTTCCCTACCCTCTAATTCCAGGCTACTGGCCCCATTATCCCAGCATCGGAGCAGCCAGGTGACAATATGCTCACCTGGACGACGGCTGAAATCTTTTCGTATATCTCGCAGCTCACTCAGGGATAGAGATCGGGTGGTCACTGCCTCGTTTATGAGTTGTTCCTCTTCCTCCTCCCCGGTCAGCGGCCGGCTCTCCTCCTCCTGTTCTTGTGATGGCCCTTCTCCAGGGTATTCGTACAGTTCTTCCTCCGGTTCCCTTTTAGAAGAAGCTTCTTCCTCCCTTACTAAACGAGCCGACTTCCGCTTCCAAAATTTCTTCTTGTGTACAGGGGCGACTGATACTGGCACAGGCTGGTTCTTTGGTTCAGCCACAGGGCCTGTTGCCGGGGTTGGAGTGGCCGCAGTGCATGTCGCCGGGGTTGGAGTGGCCGCAGTGCAAGTGCATGTCACCGGAGTCTGAGTGGCCGCAGTGCATGTCGCCGGGGTCTGAGTGGCCGCAGAGCCTGTCGCCGGGGTCTGAGTGGCCGTAGTGCGTGTTGCCCGGGTCTGAATGGCCGCAGGGCCTGTTGCCGGCATCTGAGTAGCTGCAGTGCATGTTGCTGGGGTCGGAGTGGCCGCAGGGCGCGTTGCCCGGGTCTGAGTGGCCGCAGTGCGTGTCGTTTTACTGTCAGAGCCAGAGACCTTCTCTTCCCTTTGAGGGTACTGAATGGCGTTGAACAGGGCTCGGTAGGCATGGGCCAGGCCCCAGCACGCTGCAATGATCTGCATCTCTCTGGAGTTGCCAGGGTGACAGCATACTTTTTCCAAATATTCTACTAACTTTTCAGGATTCTGCACTTGCTCAGGGGTGAAGTTCCAAAACACTGGGGGTGCCCATTGGCCTAGGTACTTGCCCATCTTGTCCCACACACCCTGCCACTCATAATTATTCAGCCTTGGGGCAGATCTCTGGATGATATTCTTAAATTGCTTACCAACTTTAGACAAAACCGAAACAATATTCCCAAGAAGTACCAATAGAAGTATCTTAACTGCCCAAGGATGTTCAAAATACTGAAAAATTACTGTAATGAAGGAGGAAATATCATAGAAGAAGGTAGTGACACTGCCATTCTGTATTTCCTCCGAAAAAAAACTCTCAGAAAAGTTACTGCAATTGCTAGTTGTCTCCACGAAATGGTCTCCGTGGTACAGTAACGGCTTCATTGCAAAGTTTACATACCACACTAACGTCAAGGTCAATGTTCTAAAAACAAACCTCACAAGCGAGACATTACTATTCACTGCAGACCACAGCAAACTGCAAAACCCAACACCAATCTTTAACATGTACAGCAGGAAAAAGAGCGCGATGCAGATTATACAAATCAATATCGAGAACAGAGAAACCAACATTGTGACCCACAACTACTAACAGATATAAGTTCCTTAATACACTCCGGTTAATCTGTTATTATCTCAAACCCTTCGAGCCCCACGTTGGGCGCCAAAAAAGGACTGTCGTGGTTTAATTTCAGTCGGCAACTAAGCACCACGCAGCCGCTCGCTCACTCCCCCTCCACCCGGTGGGATGGGGGAGAGAATTGGAAGAGCACAAGTGAGAAAAAACTTGTGGGTTGAGATAAAAACAGTTTAATAATTGAAATAAAATGATAATAATAATATGATAATAATAATAATACACAAAACAAGTGATGCACAGTACAATTGCTCACCACCCGCCGACCGATGCCCAGCCAGTCCCCGAGCAGCGGTCCCCCCGGCCAGCTTTCCCTAGTTTATGTACTGAGCATGATGTCACATGGTATGGAATGTCCCTTTGGCCAGTTTGGCTGTGCCCCCCTCCCAGCTTCTTGTGCACCTCCAGCCTTCTCAGTCGGTAGAGCATGGGAAGCTGAAAAGTCCTTGGCTAGTGTAAGCATTACCTAGCAACAAGTAAAACATGGGTGTGTTATCAACTTTGTTCTCATCCTAAATCCAAAACACTGTACCAGCTACTAGAAAGGAAATTAACTCTATCCCTGCCGAAACCAGGACAATATTTCTACATTGACAGCTGTCTGCTTAAATGGCAGAACAGAATATTTGACCCAATACATTAACTCAATATCTAGAAATACATGTATTGACTTTGGTACTCCATTGCTCAACGATTATGACCCAAAAAAAAAAAAATCTTATAAAAAGCATTCTATTTTAATTACAGAGTAGCCAACAGTTAAATACTAAAAAACATGCAAGAACAGTATCTAAGACAAAACAAAATAATTCTGAGAAATTATTTGTCTTTTGAGAAATGACTGCGTAAACACTTGGTATGATCCAGAGAGACCTTCCAAAACTCCTCTAGTGATATATCTCTGTGAATACATCCACTTTGGGATTCTTTAGAGAAAAGTACAGGAAGCAAGAGAAGAAAAAAAAAAAAAAAGAAAAAAAAAAAGAGAACACTCCCTTTCATAAAATTTATCCTAACCGGTAACAAAGACTAGCTTAAATCAAGAGCAATACAATTTTATGCTATTCACAAATAAAAGCTGCCAATGTATAGAGATATCAGATGCATACATCTGAAGTCTGCTAAACACAAACCAGTCACTAACACATGCCATTAAATATAGATTTCTAGGAACATAACATTTGTTTCCATTTAGCACTTAGCTATTTTCAAGAGCTATATTATACCAATACTTCCGAAAATTCTACAAAAGCTCTGAGTCTCTAGAAAGTAATTACTGAAATATGTCACAGACATTTATTTTAAAGGCCATAAATATAAGGTTGGAAAGGCATTTGAGAAGTTATCTAATCAGCTTCTACTCAGAGCTGATACTTTGCGAGTATCAGCTACTCTTATAAGTCAGCCATTCTGTAAATTAAGATTTTGGTTTGCACCAGATATTTCTTTGCCAAAAAACATGCAAGATAAGGTGCAGTATTTGCTTGATTAAAAAAAAAATAAAAAAACGAACAAAAAAACAAAAAACAACCACAACAAAGAAAACCCACAACCCCCTCCCCACAACCACACACCAAAAAAAAGATGACTCCTGCATTCTACTATTTTCAATCAAATAGCCTCTTTACATAAAAATAATTTTTGAAATCAGACAACACATATGCAAAGTAAAAATCTATTGGACAAACTTACAGCTGTGGCATGATAAATATACACTTCTTTCTATTCACAAAAAGTGTTATATTATTATGCAAACAATTCAAGCGCTAGAAATTTTTTTCCCTTGTTTAGTAATGAAAACTGAATTTATTTTTCAAGTGAGTATTTTTCAATTAAGTGATGTTAACTACACCACTCCCGGCAACAATTACCAGGTGTAAACTCCTCTGCTCCAGCAGTTATTCAACATATATGGCCTCAGGCTGTGGGTTGCAGAGAAATACAGGATCATAGGATAATTCAGGTTGGAAGGGACCACAGGAGATCTCTAGTCCAACCTCCTGCCCAAAGCAGGTTCAGCTATGAAGTCAGATCAAGTTGCTCAGGGTTCTATCCAGGCAAGTCCTGAAAACCTCCAAGGGCAAAGACTGCACAACCATCTAACAGTTTTTAATCAAGTGATCCTGAAAGTCAGCTCAAAAAGATTACAGTCTTCATAAATGGAACTGCTTGCTCTAGTGGGCTAGATGACATTAAAGTCATAGAATGTATACTGCCTCACCTTCTGTTTTGTTTTTTTTGGTGGTGGGGGTTTTTTTCCCCCAGGCTCAGAGTTTGCAGGTGATCCACAAGAGAAGGAACATCATATTTCAATATACAGAGATTATACTGCTATTAAACAGTGAGGAAAAAGATATTTTATAACAGTGTCATCCCTGAACATTTTTCAATCCATTAAACTGATCTTTCCAGATAGTTCAGGCAGATAGACTGATCGTTTTTGGCACTTACTGCAAAGACCTCAGACAACTGAAGGAACCTTCACAGGTCAGTTCAGCACACAACAGTCTAACTAAATCATCCTTTAAATTAACTCAAACTTCCTGGTGTACCTGAAACAGAGTAGAAGCAGACATTTATCTTCAACATTGCAAACAGCTCCTTGACACCTACTTTAAATGGCATACAGCATAACTAGAAAAAGGTGCACAAAAGAGAAACAATAACGCTCAGCATTATAGAACTACTGCCTATTAAAGAGGCTATAGATGGACAGTGAAGAAAAGGGGTAGAGAGAATAATAATGTACATAGAGGGAGAACAGCAATATAGAATAATGTACTATTTGCACAGGAAACAATTATTTTTTTCTTTTTCCACAGACAAGAACTAGAAGGTGGCAAACAAAGCTAGCTCACAGGTTGGAAAAGTCAAAGGCCAACTTCTTTTCTATGTTTCTATTCAACTGTTTTTATAGGAAGGCAAAGGTTTAAAAAAAAAAAAAAAAAACACCAAACCACACACCTTTAAAAAAAATTAGTTCAATTCATAGGAGATTGATAATGAAGTTTGACAGACAGCAATGGATCTGTAAGCCACGCATGGCCTGGGAAGCCCCCACCTAGTTGAAGTCAGCGTACACTGGAGGAATAGTCATTCCATGTTCCCTGAACATGGCCTGACAACTGCTGGTTACAGGTTATGGAACGAGGATTTGGTTTGAACTTTTAACACTGTTCTCATATTATATTCCAAATACCTAACAGTCTCAAAACACTTAGATTGAAGATCAAAGATCACTATTTATAGATGCAAGTCATTCCACTATTTAATGCTCTTAAATAGCACTAATATTCTCACAAATACACCACCAAATATTTTTGCTTTATCTACCTTCCTACAAGTCTTTTATAATTTTATAAACATCCTAACTCAATGAAATACTTATTTCATTAAAGTTGCTAAGCAGCGGGGGGGGGGCGGGGGGGTGAGACTTACAAGGCAGGGAATTATTTCTGTCTGACAGCAATCACACTAGAATAGCACTTTAAGCTATGAATAGCTCGCAAGACAAAATTTTAAATCTACATTGATTCAAAGATCAAAAGAGTGTTTACAACTGTCATGTTTATTTACACAAAGACAGCACAAAAGCATTTTTTGTCAGAGCTGACCTAGAAATTTTCAAGTAAAAACTAGTTTTGCTAGACAAGCATAAAGGGAAATGAAAATAAAGTTTATAACAGAAACTTGTTACCATATTAACTTTGAAAGCTCAGACTTTCCACTCAGGTATGGCAAAGCACAGAGCCAAGACTAAGATCCTCTTTCTGCTTAAAGAATAAATTATCCAAAATCCATGTTCATTAGACCATTTCTCTCCCACCACCTCTTGTAGCATTTATTCACTTTCTCCTCTTCCCATGCCCCTTACTGGATTCCCAAGCTCACACATCTTCCTGTTCAGTTATCCATTAATCACTTGAAACTCTCACTTATTAAATACTGTCCATCTCCTAACGATGGCCCTGTGCCTCAGTGTTACCCAACCTATCTTATCTTCCACTCCCTGCTTTTACCTTGCCTCTTCAGCTGCACTTCCCCACGTGACACTCTCTCCTACTACAGCCCCCTTCCCCACCTCATCTTACCATGACATGTAATACATTAACTTTTCACTTCCAGGTTTATAAAGATCTGAATTTCTGTGACCCTCATGGATTTCCTTAGACCTGTTCACACAAATAGTGCAGACAAGATAGCAAAGTATGTACACTATATATGGCGAGCAGCCATCTTATTCTTGTCTCTGCTCCAAGAGGGGGGGAAAAGCCACATGATTATATTAGCATATGTACAAGCAAGTAAGCCTTACCGATACCCTGGGTCTAGTTTTGCTGAGCAAAGCGCAAGCTCTTGCAGCTTCTTCCTACTTACTGTAGGAACACCCCAGCTCAGATCTGCATACAAAACACTGTAAACATATACTAGGACCATCTCCTACAGATGCTGGCACGCAGAGTGCAACAGGAGGCAGGGTTCATACACATAGCCTGCAGGAAAGGAAGGGACAAGGAAGAGACCCTGAGTAGAAAAGCCCTACCAATGTCCCTTAAAACTTTAACTTACATTATTCCCTAACAATGTCCTTTCCCAGTTTGCCTCCAAGATCCCTGACTCCCAAACTTCACAAAGCTATACTTAAAGCGGGATAGGGTCCTAGGACTTGCAAAAAAGTGTTTATAAGGATTGCTAGAAATTATGAGAACTCCTGCATAGACAAAGAACTAATGTCATTCAACAGCTCAAACATTATCACCCCAGCTGTGAAAAACCATCTGTTTATGCTATAATAAAGCCATAGCAAGATGGGCAAACTATATAGAGAGAAAACACGTACACGTTAGGTCTGACAACACCATAGCATTCTGAATTTGGTGGCTATTCAAATATTTTGTTGAAGCACTCAGTACTAAGTATTACAGAATAAGAGCTATTGCAGAAGTATTAAAGTACACTTCTACAGAACACATTGATTTCCAATTTTTCAAGACACAAAATTTAAATTTCTGGATATTTAAAATCCATAAGTTACTCAAGAGATTTCATAAATCAAAGATTATTTGTAAAAATGTTTTTTAAAAGACAGTAAGACAACACTTTCTCCATCTCTTATCCCAAAAGGCACTGCAGTAATGACCACTATAATTTACCAAGTATGTAAACAATCGGAATGAGAATATTCTAACATGACCAGACCGCCTGAAGGTATTTGGCAAAGATCAGTGCCAAGTGTGTTAGCAATTTCTACACAATCGATGCTGCTTTAAGAACTTGCACGAAACTTCAAAATCATTTCACTTAAGCACAAAACAGCCAACCTTCATGGAGCAGTCGTTCAGTTACCTCTTACATTGTTCTACTCAGTTTCCAGGCAATTGTCAAGCTAGTTCTATTAAAAAAAAAAAAAAAAGTCCAGTATTTTCTCTATCGCAAGTGCAAATTACAGCCACCCAGCAGTAGCAGTGCAAAAACTACAATTAAATTGCAGATGCCATTTCACATTTATAGACGTTATACACCTCAAAATACTGTCTGAGAAAGTCTCTTTAATAGATTACAGTGAAGGTTAAAAAAAAAATCCTTCATAAAAATGAGGACAAAATACTTATACAAGACCATGTAACGTTTTACCCGTGAGAGTTACTAAAAAATCTCTTCCCACTACAGAAATATACATTCTCTCCCTAATTTTCAGTCAACTCCTAATAGGAGAGCAGCAGTTCTACTATACCTGGCACAGACCAGAAAAGGGTGGGGAAGAGTGAAAAATCCGTGAAAACCTCTGATTCAAAAGAAAGGAAAAGAAAAGAAGCACTTGGGGAGTTCCAACCCTGAGGCTTCAAGATACACACATGGTAATAAAAAAAAAAAAAAAAAAAATTATGTGTTTAACTTACTTGGTTAAGGCCACCTGTTTACAGAACCTTCTACAGCACAACATAAACTGTGGCTGCCAATGCATTCCCTGATCTAACCCAGTGAGTCTCAAGCTATTATAGATTACTTTGCAGACCACAGAGCCATGGCAAACAGAAATCAGCTTTATAAGTCTTTTAAAAAAGCATCATAAAGCCATGTAATAGTCTGTGAAGATAACTGAGGGTTACAATAGCCTGCTCACCATAAAATAAAATATTTATTTATTTATTTAAGCAACAACAGGCCCCTCAGGCCCATCCTCAGATCCAGAGACTCATATTCAGTATTAGAGGTCAGTGTTAGGTCAAAGTCTTGGCCCTGACTCAGACTCAATTTACATTTATGATGAACCACAACAGCAGAGCTTCTCTGAGATAATGCATGTAACACTGCCCAGTCTAAACTTCTCTTTCTAAATGCCTTTTCATTTTATATTGAGACTTAATAGTATTCCTTAAATCCTCACCTAGCACCCTCTACTTAAAAGCAAAACAAAAGATCTATTGTAACCAAACTGAAATAAACCAAAGGGGAACCTTCTGAAGGAGAAACATCACCAGAGTTACCCGAAACCCTGAATTCCCATTCTCAGGAAATTCCAAATTCTTCTTTTATGAAAGACACAAACAAAAAAATTTCAAAATTTAGTAAAGAATGCAATTTCTGAAACTTCATTTAGAGGCAGCAGAAATAAAATGTTGTTTTAACCCTTTTTAGCCATGGTAGCCCCATCAGAAGGGGAGCTGGCCAACCTGGAAAGTAACAGAAAGCCAAGACAGATGACAATTACAGCTCCTGAGGAGTCTGAAAGTCCTAGCTCTGAGGCAATATATCTGACAGTCTATCAAGAAGACATGAAACCCCTAACTTCAGGGTTTCTCAGCTAGGAGGCACAATCTAGGTTAGAGAAAGCTTTCACTTTAGCAAACAGTAAATTCTGAATTTACAGATAGCCTGTTTTCCATTAGAAGAATATTTCAGAGGAAAAATTTCAGCCAGCTCTACTTGGATGCTGAAAGATAGAAAAACCAGACTTCCTGAACTCTGCTGGAGTTTGCTATTACTTTTATTACTTCTGCATGGATGGCATTCAAATACTGTGTCGATGGTAGCAATATAAAAGCTCCGAGACATAAAACTATTGTTTTGTTTATACATAAACAACTATCTAGATTTCCCAAACAATTGATACCGAGTACAAAGGAATACTGAAGAGACATCTGGTTCTCTTTACTGGACATAACGTAGCCAAGCTTGACATACTCTCTGAATAGATAAGCCAAACATTCAGTAGGGGTTTACTCTGTGCAGTAGGGGTATACTCTCTGAATAGATAAGCTAAACATTCAGTAGGACAGAAGACCTTGAAACTTTGTAGATAAGGAAGTGATGCTGAAGACAGCTAGTTTGTGAAGGTAAAAGTGTGCAAACCAAGCCAAAGAACAAACTGTGCATGCGCAAGAACTGAGTTCAACTAGCGGTCACGGTGAGGAAGACTATCGACGACCACCAGAGGACCCTGAAAGACCACCAATGGACATAAGAGCGCATGTGTAAAGACTTTTACATATGTTAATGAACTAACATTAATATGTTAATCATGCCTCGGAAAACTAATGAATATGTATATTCTGGTTGTACTTAACTCCTATAGTTAAGCAGCTCGGCGCGCACATTAGGTGGAGTGATCCCCTGTGCGTCCGGCGCCGCAATAAAGAATGCCTGCTTTCTAAAACTCCAAATTGAGTCTTAGAGAGTTTTTCACCTGCTGACTTACGGTAACAGTTTTGGCACCCCAGATGGGACACAGCTCTTGAGCCTCGACGGATCCTGGGATCGCGGAACCTCAGCCGGCACCGAGGGATTCTCGGAGAGGACTTCTCCCGATCCCCGGACCAAAGAGCCCCTGAGCGAAGACTACTGCTTTGTGAGTAATAAGGCATTCTTTCGGAAATTTGGTTACCTGCCCATCAGATGCAGCGAAAGCTCCGCAGGGTTGGGTTTAGGACCCAGGCAGGGGCTAGTCCCCGTTTGGCAGGGGTTAAACGTCCCCGTTTGGCAGGGGTTAAACATCCCCGTTTGGTTTGGAAGGGGTTAAAGTCCCCATTTGATTTAAAAGGGATTAGAGTTCCCGCTCAAGGTAAATGTTAAGAGCAACCGCGGTAACAAATATTGTAAGAACTTGTCTATTATTGTAAGTATTTTGTCTGTTTGTTATAGTTCATCTGTTTGTTATAGTGATTGGTTATTTGTGGTGTTGTACGAAATACTTGTCTGCATGCGTGATTCCCTGTGTATAAAATGGGTGCCAGATCATCCACGGGTGGGGGAATTTTAAAGAAATCACCTTTGGGTTGTATTTT
This sequence comes from Aptenodytes patagonicus, assembly GCF_965638725.1. NCBI lineage: Eukaryota > Metazoa > Chordata > Aves > Sphenisciformes > Spheniscidae > Aptenodytes > Aptenodytes patagonicus. The sequence continues at coordinate 26,977,774 of NC_134981.1, forward strand.
AATACATTGGAAACAAATTGCAGGATCCCCTGGTGGGGTCACAAAAAGGGATGATCTAATTAAGTATTGTAATCAATGGTGGCCACTATATAAACTAGAAGATGGAGAAAAGTGGCCAAGGAATGGTACTCTGAATTATAATACTCTGTTACAACTAATGCTGTTTCTAAGGAGAGAAGGATAATGGGATGAGGTATTGTATGCTGATATGTTCTTTACATTAAGGCAGCATCCTGAGTGGCAAAAGGAGTGTGGAATTAATTTGGCCCCAACTGATCCTTTGGTATTGGCATTGGAAAAGGATGAATGAGAGAGAGAAAAAGGGAAAGTGTTAAAAAGGTGTTTGGCATGTAGTATTGGACAGAGATGTTTGAAGTTGACTCAGAAAGAGCAGGAAGAGGATTTAGAGATGTTAGTGGCTCCAGGATTGAGGCAGAGATCCCAGAATCATGGATTTGAGCCCTTCAGGGTGGAGGGCAAATCGGACGATGAGTCCGAGAGAGGCGCTACAGCGGCCACGCCGGTGGCAAGGAGAACTCGTAACCGACAGGGAACCGTATTGCAAGCTCCATTAAGGCAAGCAGTAGGGAATGAGGGTCCGGTTGTAGTAAAAGTGCCTTTTTCAATCACAGATTTAAACAACTGGAAAATAGCTGCTGGTAATTATAGAGATGATTCCGATCGAGTGGCCAGTGCCTTTGAAATTATGATAAAAAACTCAGGATCCAGATTGGAAAGATATTGAAGCTATCATGCAAGTATTGTTTGATAGTACAGAAAGGGAAATGATTCGTAAAACAGCTAGAACTCAGGTAGAAGCTCAAATAGCTGCGGGAACATTGCAGGGACAACTGGAGCATCATTTCCCTTCGGCTGATCCCGCATGGGATCCAAATGATAATGAAGAAAAATTATTACTGACTCAATATCAAAAATGGGTCCTATTTGGGATAAGGAATGCTATACCTAAAGCAATAAACTGGTCAAAATTATATGAAATTAAACAAGACAAGAAGGAGTCACCCACAGACTTCTTAAATAAGTTAAAAGAAGCAGCCCGAAAATATACAACACTAGATCCTGAATCAGAACAGGGAAAGAGTCAATTGGCAACTTTATTTATTGGACAATCTGCAGGCGACATTCGCAGCAAATTGCAGAAACTACAAGGGGCAGATGCTAGAGATTTGGGAAAGCTTTTAGATCGGGCTTGGGTAATATATAGAAACAGAGACCAGCAAAAAGGAAAAGGGAACGCTAGGCTAATCGCAGCATTGGAAGGAGTTCGTGGTTCACGAGGAGGCCAAAGAAGAGATGGATTTGGGGGGGGTCGACATCAGGAAGGTCGCGGTAGGGGATACTCTAGACCCCCATTAGGAAAAACTCAATGTGCGTACTGTAGGAAGGAGGGACGTTGGAAACAAGAATGTCCGTTGTTACGAAAAAATGGAAAGTCTGAAACCTCTATATTAAACATAGAAATGGAAGATTGAAGGAAACCGGAGGAATCTTCCCCAGCAGAACCTCTGGTTAAAATTAAGCTGGGGGAAGATGAAACTGAAATAGAATGTTTAATCGATACAGGAGCCACTTATTCGGTTTTGAACACGAAGAAACATGAGTTAGGATATGATACTGTGAGAATTATTGGTGCGACAGGAAAGCCGGAGACGCGGCCCTTCTTTAGACCTCTAAAATTTAAAATTGGAAAACAATGGGTAACGCATCAGTTTTTGTATCTACCAGGTGCACCAAAACCTTTAATAGGCCGAGATCTACTAGAAAAACTAGAAGCTGAAATAAAGTTTAAGAATGGAGAAGTAGAAGTGTCAATGCCTGAATCTAAATTTGTCCAAGCCTCAATATTATTATTGCAGGAAATTGAGCAAGTGAAAAGAAAAATCCCGACTGAAGTTGAGGATGCAGTGATTCCTGTTGTCTGGGCAGGAGAAATACCCGGAAAATCAAAGAGGGCTGAACCCGTAAGAATAGACCTTATACCAGGATCAGCACCGGTAAGATTGAAACAGTATCCCTTAAAATTAGAAGCTAAACTTGGGTTGGTACCTATTATACAGAAGTTTTTGGAATATGGGTTATTAAGAGAATGTGAATCTAAGTATAATACTCCGATTTTACCTGTTAAGAAGGCCGATGGAAAATCTTACAGATTAGTCCAGGATTTGAGAGCAGTGAATCAAATTGTCCAAGATATACATCCGGTAGTGGCAAATCCGTATACGCTATTAACTGCACTCACTGAGGATCAGGGGTGGTTTACAGTTTTAGATTTAAAAGATGCCTTTTTCTGCGTCCCACTTGATTCTGGAAGCCAGGAATTGTTTGCCTTTGAATGGGAGAATCCTGAGACTGGAAGGAAAACCCAGTATACTTGGACTGTATTACCGCAAGGATTCAAAAATAGTCCAACGATCTTCAGAAAACAACTAGAAAGAGAATTAGAATTATGGAGACAAGACAACAGAAATGGAGTAATGCTACAGTATGTCGACGATATACTAATAGCTGGGAACTCCCGAGAGGAATGCTTGGAACTGACAGTCAGTTTATTAAATTTCCTCGGACTTTGTGGTTACCGAGTGTCAAAAGGAAAGGCCCAAATTGCACAGGAAACTGTAATATATTTGGGCTTTGAAATTCTGAGGGGACAGAGACAATTAAGTAATGAAAGGAAAGAAGCTATTTGTCAGCTTCCAGAACCTCGAAATGTTCATGAGTTGAGAACCTTTTTAGGAATGGTGGGATGGTGTCGCTTATGGATTGCTAACTATGGACTGATGGTAAAACCCTTGTATGAATTATTGAAGTCATCAAAAGGTCCCCTGCAATGGTCAAATGAAGATCGAAATGCATACGTTCAACTCAAAAGAGCTCTGATGAAGGCCCCAGCTTTGGGACTGCCTAATTTAGAAAAGCCATTTGAACTATTTACTCATGAAAGACAAGCAATAGCCCTTGGAGTTTTAACCCAGTGGTTGGGAGCATATAAAAGGGCTGTGGCCTACTTTTCTAAACAACTTGATCCGGTGAGCCAAGGATGGCCGAGTTGCCTAAGAGCAGTAGCTGCAACAGTGTTATTAATACAGGAGGCTCGAAAACTTACTATGGGACAAAAGATAACTGTTTATGTTCCACACATGGTGACCACAGTATTGGACCAGAAGGGTGGACATTAGTTGTCTCCTAGTAGAATGCTAAAATATCAAGTAGTACTAATAGAACTAGATGATGTGACCTTAAAGACTACTGCCATGATTAACCCTGCCATGTTTCTCTCAACTCGACAAGAAGGCGGCAAACCAGAACATGACTGTCTGCAGACCATTGAGGAAGTCTATTCAAGCAGACCTGATTTAAAGGATGTTCCCTTGCAGAATCCGGATTGGGAGCTATACACGGACAGCAGCAGCTTTATGAAAGAAGGAAAGCAGGTATCAGGATATGCAATCACCACCGTCAAAACGGTGGTGGAAGCACAAGCGCTGCCCATCGAGACGTCAGCTCAGAAGGCCGAATTGGTAGCTCTCACCCGAGCTCTACAGTTAAGTGCAAATGAGTGTGTGAATATTTGGACAGATTCTAAATATGCTTTTGGAGTAGCACATGCACATGGAGCAATTTGGAAGGAAAGAGGATTGTTATCCTCACAAGGTATGGAGATGAAGCATAAAGAAGAGATCTTGAGCCTACTGGAGAGCATAAAGGCTCCGGCTGCTGTAGCTATTATGCATCGTAAAGCTCATCAGTCGGGACAAACTGCTCAGGAGCGAGGAAATAAGCTGGCTGATCTGGCCACAAAGCGGGCTGCAGAAAAAGGCATAGAAGAAAATGTATTAGCAATAGTGCCAGGAAAAAGAATCTCCCTTCAAGAAAACCCTATTTATGATAAACAAGATAAAAGATTAATCAAAACTTTACAAGCAGAAAGGTGAGAAGACGGATGGGCAGTTACACCTACAGGTCTCTCATGAAAGAACATAACACTGTGCACTGGGGGACTGAAAATTTGTTAAAACATTTACAGAAGTCGGTTATTAGCAGGAACATGGTGGAAATTATTAAATCAGTCACACAAAGATGCGAGCTATGTTGTAAAAACAACCCAGAAACGCAGAATAAAATTCAATTTGGAAAAACTACTGAGGGACAGGCACCTGGGGAATATTGGCAAATAGATTTTACTGAATTGCCAAGAAAAGGAGGGCTAAAGTATTTGTTGGTCCTCGTGGATACATATCCAGGTTGGCCTGAGGCCTTTCCATGTCGCACCAATAAAGCAAAAGAAGTAGTAAAAATATCGTTGAAAGAAATAATCCCAAGATTTGGAGTACCTTTAGGGATGTCATCAGATAGGGGTCCACATTTTATAGCCAAAGTAGTTACCGAAATAAGCAGACTGTTAGGTATTAGTTGGGATTTACATACCCCTTATAGGCCTCAATCTAGTGGTAAAGTAGAAAGAATGAATTATACCCTCAAGACTCAGTTAAGTAAGATATGTCAGGAAACCTCAATAAATTGGACACAGGCCTTGCTTTTAGCTTTGCTAAGAATTAGAGTCCAGCCACGAGGTAGGCAACACTTCAAGCCCGTACGAATTGATGTATGGACGACCGTACCAAACACCTGGACTGCCAGGAGAGATGCGAATACAAGGGGAGAATGATGCAAGAAATTACTTGATTGCTCTTGGGAAAGTTTTACGAAAACTAAATAAGTATGTAGTCTTGAATAAATCTCTAGGTCTTGATTCCCCAGCACATCCATTCCAGCCCAGAGATTGGGTATACATCAAATCCTGGACTTCTGAACCACTACAAGAAAAATGGAAAGGACCATTTCAAATCTTGTTAACTACACATACAGCAGTTAAACTAGAAGGAAAAGGACCGTGGATTCACTGCTCTCGAATTAAGAAAGCTCCTGCAGAATGGAAAGCGGAATCAAGATCACCTCTTCGACTAGTAGTTAAGAGAATATCTGGAAGTAATAGAACTTAATTAAAATTATGAGAACAGAGATCAACAGATGCTCACACCCCGCAGGATGACAAACAGGAATACTGTGTTTATACTACTAGTCCAAACCCTGGCAACGCCACTCCTCTTGACCTGTGGTCAAAGAACCCCAGGATGGCCATGGTCTCAAGCTCGTATTAAGTACACTGAGAGTATGGGAATACACTCTAATAAGGGAAATTTAAATCCTTCCACCATGGTCATGCACGTAACTGAAATATACCTAGAAAATGAATGGGGCCGGGATCGAGATGAAGCTGGTAATACGATTCCCCGACTTCGAGGAATGGCAGGAAAAGAAATCAAAATAGGATGTCGAATGATCAATGGGTCTGCTCATGAGAAGGCATCTCAGATTTCTGTGTACAACATTACATCAAACCCAGTAACAAAAGATACAAAACTTTGCGCCTCTGAACAATCGGATTGTTGGTACAACTTTACCTTAGTACAACCTGTTATTGTAGTCTGCCTTTGGGCTCACCGCAACCTGGGATTATCATTTAAATTTAAAATCGACATTACTAAACTTAATACGACAACACCTGCCTCAACTGCAAAAGATAAGAAAACTCTGTCTCCACAAATTTCTGAAATTGGACCGTATGTGATCAAAAATACAGGCCAACAACGAGTGTTATTCAACCCATCGTGGTCTCTTAAAAGGGTAGAACTATTAATGCAAGTCAATATCTCTGCAATCAAACCAACCTGTTTGCCATTCCTAAGTATGACCTATGCAGGATGGTTAGCATGGCTACATGGACGAACCCTTACCTCCCCAAGGCGAACAAGGAGAGATGTGACTGGCATCATAGGAACGGGACTGGGAGTCTTAAATAGTATAGATGCTGAAGTACTCGTAAATAAACTGAGTGCAGCAACAAGCGATTTAAGCAAATTAGAACACCCACTGCGGTCTTCTCTATTAGCATTGGGAACTAACCAGTGGCTTTTATCTGACTTATTGCCTCAGTGGGAAAGAATTAATGAAAAGGACCATCAGTTGATTGTGGATGCACTTGGTACAGCCCAAAATAATGTTTCTCTAGCCCTTAGTTGTGTCCAGGCTCAATTGTGGATGCAATCTATGGTAGCAGCAATTATAAGAGAAGGGAAAGAGGGCACCTCACCCACCGAAATTTGAAAGGTAATTTGGGATAATGCAACTAAATTTGAGAAAGAATTCCAATCCTGGTGGTACTTAGTTAATTTCACTTTTGATCCCATCAACAATAAGGCCACAGCTTTTGTCTTAACAATTCACAATGCTTCGGTATACACCATATACCCAATCATTGCATTAGGATTAAATCACAATGGAACTATACTCTATCCATCAGAACATAGAGTATGGGCCCAACAGAATGGAAACAAATGGCAAACTGTTGATGTTAACACATGCGTTGTACGGGAACAGCAAGGATTTATTTGTGAGAGTAACACCATTAAAGCCCAAGACATTTGTCTTGACACTGAGCAAAGTGTTTGTCACTTTGAAATACATCCTGATGAGACACCTAACACTATACTCGTATATATTGGAAAAGGATGTGTTTGTATGAGAACCCCTTGTGACTGTATATTTGTGGATAGCGTTACTGTAGATACAAGCAATCACTCAAATATTTGTGTTTGTAACTTTACTAACATTGTAGGATGTGACTTTAATTATTCAGCTCCTGTTGCGTCTTATCAATTATTGCAATCTAATTATACGTTGAGTGAAGATTTATTACCTACCCCCATCGGAATGGATCTCACATTGGTGAAGAAACTACTACGACACAATGACCTGTGTCAATTACTAGAACGGGTCCAAGACAATGGACGCAAAACTCTAATCACCGTTCATCATGATGCAGAAGAGATACACCATGTCTTGGAAAGAGTAAAGAAGGATGGAGAACACCATTGGTGGGAAACTCTTCTTGGATGGTCACCGACTGCAACGGGAGTGTTTAACCTTATGCTTCATCCAATTATAGTCTTACTAACTCTAACTGTAATATGTCTGTTACTTGTAGTTATATTGTATACAAAGGTTTGGTACATGATGAAACGAATAACCCTGTCTACTATACCTTTGTCAACTCTCTTAATGAGATGAGGATTGTAGCTTGCTAGCTACGAATCCTCAAAAGAAAAGGAGGGATTGACACCGAGTACAAAGGAATACTGAAGAGACATATGGTTCTCTTTACTGGACATAACGTAGCCAAGCTTGACATACTCTCTGAATAGATAAGCCAAACATTCAGTAGGGGTATACTCTCTGAATAGATAAGCTAAACATTCAGTAGGACAGAAGACCTTGAAACTTTGTAGATAAGGAAGTGATGCTGAAGACAGCTAGTTTGTGAAGGTAAAAGTGTGCAAACCAAGCCAAAGAACAAACTGTGCATGCGCAAGAACTGAGTTCAACTAGCGGTCACGGTGAGGAAGACTATCGACGACCACCAGAGGACCCTGAAAGACCACCAATGGACATAAGAGCGCATGTGTAAAGACTTTTACATATGTTAATGAACTAACATTAATATGTTAATCATGCCTCGGAAAACTAATGAATATGTATATTCTGGTTGTACTTAACTCCTATAGTTAAGCAGCTCGGCGCGCACATTAGGTGGAGTGATCCCCTGTGCGTCCGGCGCCGCAATAAAGAATGCCTGCTTTCTAAAACTCCAAATTGAGTCTTAGAGAGTTTTTCATCTGCTGACTTACGGTAACACAATGGTTTCTTCCTTAACATCTATTCTTTCTGATATGTGGCAGATTATTTTTATGGTATGTTCTCAGAAATCACAGATGACAAACATACTGGAAAATATTCTGTGCTTACTGGCATCATGGGAAGTTATTGAGGGCAATTATCTCCAGGTCCCATTAATCACCCTCACAAAATTTACATGCCAGCATAACAAAAATACAACTTGGAAACCTGTAAAACGTACAAGGTTCAGTTCTACTTTTTAAGATGAGAATGAGAAGAAATAGTTGTCAACAGACGTATAGCCTGAGATGGACTAACTAAAGCAAATATGGAACTTGGAAGAACTTTGAAAGTCAGTTTAGGTCATTTGTAGGATTAGGCAAAGCAAATTGAGTAGTCTGCTGGTATAAATTATATGTGCGAGACTGATTTGCGAGACTGATTTTCATGTTGCATAGCACAACTGGCAAAAAGCCTGCTTACTTCTAACATTTACACAGCATGTGTCATGAAGCGAGAATACCTGAATGCTTGTTTTGAGTAGTTATCTCAATACTGAGAAAAAGACTCATGTTTTGTATATACATAAATTCGTGTATCTTTTCTTAGAGGTACTTAAAGTGGCAGAGAGAAACACCGGGGGGGGGGGGGGGGGGGGGGGGAAGCAGGAAAAGAAACTGAGGACAAAATGACATCCCAGTGTTTAATTACTTTCCCAGCATAAGCATCTCTCTTGAACCACTACTTTCTGCACACCACTTCAACTATTCTTCCTTCAAGAGACTCATTTCAGTTTTACTGACCTTTCAAATCAATGTCACAGCATCTCATTTTAACCTTGCACAAAACCATGTAACTTGAGAAGGTACGTCCTCCCCCATGTCTTCGTTTTTAGCCATTTGAGGGCTGAACCCGAGAATGCAGTCCAACAAAGCATGAACTGCTGCTGAAGACAAAGTATTTATTTTTCACCCCATCACAGCACATTGCTGCTATCTCTCTTGACACCACAGTAGCATTTGTGTAGTCAACTAGATGAGAACGTGGCCTGTCTGAAAGCTAATGGTCAGTCTCTTCACCTGATTCACTGAGAGGATGAACAAACTGCAGAGGCAGCATAGAAAAGGGAAGGAACATGGTTAGGACAGATCGCAAAAGGCAAGAGCATCCCCTTCAGTGATAACCCACACTTCAATGGACAAACTTATTTCAAAACCTGAATAGTTACGGCTAGAACTATTCAGTTAGTCTTTGGGATAAAGAGCTCAAAAAAAAAAATTAAAAAAAAATAATCATACATTATTGGGCTACCTATACTGAAGCCATTCATGAGCATAATCTGCTCAGAAAACACAAAGGACATAATGCTTAAGGTATCATGCACTATATTCATCACTACCTTGAACTCCCCATTTTGGACCTCAGCAATGATTACCCTAATCATCATAAATTTGAAGTTATATTATTTAAATCTGACAGGACGGCAATAGCATCCCTTTCTGATTCTCTGAAGCAATAGCAAGTTCTTTCAGAGGTGTCTACTACCCTATTGTTAGCCAGCACAAAGCACAGACAGAACATAATAATCCAAAATCATCATCACATCACCCATTTGAAACCTACTGCAAAAGACAGGCAGAGACAATTTATCTTGAAATACGGGCTGAAGCGAGTTGTATTTCATAATGGACTTGATCACAATTGCGACAGAACTCTCACTTTTTTAGTCAAGGAGTTCCTGTCTGAAGTAGTAATTTTTGGATCTACAGAAAGACAGCTGGGGAGGTCAGAGGAAAAAGGAATAACAGCATACGCTGTCCAAGAGATTGCAACAGGTTAAAAGCTAATAAGAATTTTGATCTGCCACAGATTTCACATCAAAGATGGCTGTTTCTTTCCCCTTGCATCCTATCTCCAACATAAGAATCTGTTGCAAGCAACTTTACAACTTTAATCTGCTTCACAGCTATGACTGTTGATGACAAACACGGGTTTTAAGTATTTTGATTTTAATGAAGAGTACTAACAGACTGAGGAGCATAGGGCTGTCACATTCCCAAAAAAAGATGAGAACCATCTCAATATACTGTTTCCTTTATGTAGTATCTCTACAATTACTAATATTATTTTGATTTTGGTCACTCGCAGAGGCGATCAGCTCCAGTGCAGGCGCGTCCCGCAGCGGAGCGGTGGATTGCTCGCATCGTACCAGGGGGGTTTCCCGAGCCGGGGAACCCACAGGGGAGCGCAGAGACCCGCCGGGAGCCGGCAGCTCTCACTAGGGTGGCTGACGAGGCGTGGGCGGGGCCAGGAGTAACTGGCTGCCACCCCCCATTCCCACTAAAGGCAGCCCCAGGAAGCGCTAGCGACCAGGACGGGCAAACAGGGCATATGCAGCAGTTCGCACGGGAGGGCATCTCGTCGAAGGAGAGGCATTCCACGGGCCGAGTGGGGGACTCGGCATACACATAACCCAGCAACTGGGCACAGGACAAGGGCACTCATCCTACCCGACCCTCAAGGCAGAATGGTGGGCACTTCTCTGAGGGTAAAGGCGGTGGCTCCAGCTGGGGGGTCTTGCACCATCTACCCCAGCGGCGGCCGATGCCTCCACACAGATGGAACTGCTGAAGGGAGAGGCTGCAGTGCAGACCTCAGGCTGCAGGAAGTGCCTAGACCTCTCTCCTGGGGTAGGGACAGGCAGCAGACCTGCCTGCAAAAGGTGTGCCCAGGTCGAGGACCTACTGCAGCAGGTGGCTGAGCTGCAGGAGGTGGTGAGAAGACTGCGTAACATCAGGGAGGCAGAGAAGGAGCTAGATTGCTGGTTCCAAGTGCAGTCTGCGGCGGACCCGCAGCCCATGGCCAAACAGCCAAAAACTCCCCCACTGGCACACGCAGAAGGGAGCAGGGGGGCCAATAATGCAGAAGAATGGATGGTTGCAAAGGCAAGGACCAACAGGAAGGAGGAAGAGGCTTCCCCCAAAGCCTGAGGTGCCCTTGCAGAACCGCTTCACCGCTCTGCAGACTGAAGAAGAAAGACCTGTCACACCAGGAGAGATGCTGGAGCTGAGTAATGCAGCCCAATCTGCCCCCCATATAACAACCAGCGCCACTAAGAAAAGGCGACAGGTGACAGTAGTAGGCGACTCTCTTCTGAGAGGTACGGAGGCACCCATTTGCCGACCGGACGCACTCTCTAGAGAGGTGTGCTGCTCACCGGGGGCTCGCATCAGGGATGTCACCGAGAGGCTACCAAGCCTCGTACAGTCCACTGACTGTTATCCGCTGCTGCTGTTTCACGTGGGCACCAGTGACACAGCCAGGAGCAGTCTGAGGACTATCAAGGACTACAGAGCCCTGGGAGCGGCGGTAAGGGACTCGGGAGCACAGGTAGCTTTTTCATCAATCCTGCCAGTCAAAGGGAAGGGGTTTGAAAGGGCCAGTCGAATCTGGCGAGTCAACAAATGGTTATGGGACTGGTGCCACAGCCAGGGGTTTGGCTACTTAGACCATGGGACTCGCTTTGAGAAACCTGGTCTACTGGGGGCTGACGGGGTCCATCTGTCAGAAAAGGGGAAGAGCATCTTTGGTCATAGGCTTGCCAAGCTGGTGAAGAGGGCTTTAAACTAGAGATGCCGGGGGAGGGGAACCTCAATCCATCCCACTCCTACCGGTTTGATGCCAGGGCCAGCAATAGATGCCCAGAGCCTGGAGAAGGATCACAGGTCAGCAGGAGAGCGCCTGAGGAACAGCACAAAGGAACTCCAGCCAGTAAGACAGCTTCATCGGGGGCCCAACTTAAATGCCTCTATGCAAATGCACGTAGCATGGGGAATAAACAAGAGGCATTGGAGACGTGCGCACGCCTGCAGGGCTACGACCTTATTGGCATCACGGAGACGTGGTGGGATGGCTCCTATGATTGGAGTGTTGGGATGGAGGGATACAGGCTCTTTAGGAAGGACAGGCAGGGGAGACGAGGAGGGGGTGTCGCCCTCTATGTCAAGGATCAGCTGGAGTGCATGGAGCTCTGCCTGGGGATGGATGAGGAGATGACCGAGAGCTTGTGGGTCAGGATTAAAGGGAAGGCAGGGACAGGTGACGTTACGGTGGGGGTCTGCTACCTGACCAGGAAGACCGAGCGCATGATGCCCTCTATAGACAGATAGGAGCAGCCTCACGCTCACAAGCCCGGGTCCTCATGGGGGACTTCAACCACCCCGACATCTGTTGGAGGGACAACACGGCAGGGCATAAGCAACCCGAGAGGTTCCTGGAATGCGTCGATGATAACTTCCTTCTCCAAGTGGTAGAGGAGCCAACGAGGAGAGGTGCTATGCTGGACCTTGTTCTCACCAACAAGGAGGGGCTGGTGGGGAATGCGAAGCTCAAGGGCAGCCTGGGCTGCAGCAACCATGAAATGGTGGAGTTCAAGATCCTTAGGGCACCGAGGAGGGCGCACAGCAAGCTCACTACCCTGGACTTCAGGGGAGCGGACTTTGGCCTCTTCAGGGATCTGCTTGGTAGAGTGCCATGGGACAAAGCCCTGGAGGGAAGAGGGGCCCAAGAAAGCTGGGTAATATTCAAGGATCACCTCCTTCAAGCTCAGGAGCGATGCATCCCAACAAAGAGGAAGTCAGGCAAAAACACCAGGAGGCCTGCGTGGATGAACAAGGAGCTCCTGGACAAACTCAAACACAAAAAGGAAGCCTACAGAGGGTGGAAGCAAGGACAGGTAGCCTGGGAGGAATACAGAGACATTATCTGAGCAGCCAGGGATCACGTTAGGAAAGCTAAAGCCCTGATAGAATTAAATCTGGCCAGGGACGTCAAGGGCAACAAGAAAAGATTCTGTACCTACGTCAGGGATAAAAGGAAGACGAGGGAAAATGTGGGCCCTCTCCAAAATGAAATGGGAGACCTGGTTACCCGGGATACGGAGAAGGCAGAGGTACTCGATGACTTTTTTGCCTCGGTCTTCACTGGCAAGTGCTCAAGCCTCACCACCCAAGCCGCAGAAGGCAAAGGCGGGGACTGGGAGAATGAAGAGGCACCCACTGTGGGAGAAGATCAGGTTCGAGACCATCTAAGGCACCTGAAGGTGCACAAGTCCATGGGACCCGATGAGATCCATCCGCGGGTCCTGAAGGAACTGGCGGATGAAGTTGCTAAGCCACTATCCATCGTATTTGAGAAGTCGTGGCAGTCCGGTGAAGTTCCCACTGACTGGAAAAGGGGAAACATAACCCCCATTTTTAAAAGGGGAAAAAAGGAAGACCCGGGGAACTACAGGCCAGTCAGCCTCACCTCTGTGCCTGGGAAGATCATGGAACAGATCCTCCTGGAAGCTATGCTAAGGCACGTGGAGGACAGGGAGGTGATTCGAGACAGCCAGCATGGCTTCACCAAGGGCAAGTCCTGCCTGACTAACCTAGTGGCCTTCTATGATGGAGTGACTACATCAGTGGACAAGGGAAGGGCTACAGATGTCGTCTATCTGGACCTCTGTAAGGCCTTTGACACGGTCCCCCACAACATCCTTCTCTCTAAACTGGAGAGGTATGGACTTGATGGGTGGACTGTCCGGTGGGTGAGGAATTGGTTAGATGGTCGCATCCAGAGGGTAGTGGTCAATGGCTCAATGTCCAGATGGAGGTTGGTGACGAGTGGCGTCCCGCAGGGGTCCGTATTGGGACCGGTACTGTTTAATATCTTCATCAATGACACAGACAGTGGGATCGAGTGCACCCTCAGCAAGTTTGCAGATGACACCAAGCTGAGTGGTGCGGTCGACACGCCAGAGGGACGGGATGCCATCCAGAGGGACCTGGACAAGCTCGAGAAGTGGGCCTGCGTGAACCTCATGAGGTTCAACAAGGCCAAGTGCAAGGTCCTGCACCTGGGTCGGGGCAACCCCCGGTATCAATACAGGCTGGGGGATGAAGGGACTGAGAGCAGCCCTGCCGAGAAGGACTTGGGGGTACTGGTGGATGAAAAGCTGGACATGAGCCGGCAGTGTGCGCTCGCAGCCCAAAAGGCCAATCGTATCCTGGGCTGCATCAAAAGAACCGTGGCCAGCAGGTCGAGGGAGGTGATTCTGCCCCTCTACTCTGCTCTGGTGAAACCCCACCTAGAGTACTGTGTCCAGCTCTGGAGCCCTCAGCATAAAACAGACACGGACCTGTTGGAGAGGGTCCAGAACAGGGCCACAAAAGTGATCAGGGGGATGGAACACCTCCTACGAAGAAAGGCTGAGAGAGTGTCCTGGTTTCAGCAGGGTGAGAGTTCATTTCCTTCCTAGTAGCTGGTACAATGCTGTGTTTTGGATTTAGGATGAGATCAAAGTTGATAACACACCAATGTTTTAGTTGTTGCTAGGTAATGCTTACACTAGCCAAGGACTTTTTAGTTTCCCATGCTCTACCGACTGAGAAGGCTGGAGGTGCACAAGAAGCTGGGAGGGGGGCACAGCCAAACTGGCCAAAGAAACATTCCATACCATGTGACGTCATGCTCAGTACATAAACTGGGGAAAGCTGGCCGGGGGGGCCGCTGCTTGGGGACTGGCTGGGCATCGGTCAGCAGGTGGCGAGCAATTGCACTGCGCATCACTTGCTTTATGTAGTATACTTTTATTATTACATTATCATTTTATTTGAATTATTAAACTGTTTTTATCTCAACCCACAAGTTTTTTCTCACTTGTGCTCTTCCAATTCTCTCCCCCATCCCACCGGGGGAGCGGGGGGAAGTGAGCGAGTACCTGCGTGGTGCTCAGTTCCCAACTGAGGTTAAACCACGACAGTCCTTTTTGGCACCCAACGTGGAGCACGAAGGGTTTGAGATAACAATCGATTAACCGGAGCGTATTAAGCAATTTATATCTGTTAATAGTTGTAGGTCACAATGTTGGTTTCTCTGTTCTCGATATTGATTTGTCTAATCTGCATCGTGCTCTTTTTCCTGCTGTACATGTTGAAGATTGGTGTTGGGTTTTGCAGTTTGCTGTGGTCTGCAGTGATTAGTGATGTTTCGCTTGTGAGGTTTGTTTTTAGAAAATAGGCCTTGACCTTAGTGTTGTATGTAAGTTTCGCAATGAAGCGGTTACTGTACCACAGATACCATTTCGTGGAGACAACTAGCAATTACAGTAACTTTTCTGAGAGTTTTTTAACGGAGGAAATACAGAATGGCAGGGTCACTACCTTCTTCTATGATGTTTCCTCCTTCATTACAGTAACTTTTCAGTATTTTGAACATCCTTGGGTAGTTCAGATCCTTGTATTGATACTTCTTGGGAATATTGTTTCGGTTTTGTCTAAAGTTAGTAGAATATTTGGACAAAGTATGCTGTCACCCTGGCAACTCCAGAGAGATGCAGATCATTGAACGTGCTGGGGCCTGGCCCATGCCTACTGAGCCCTGTTCAACACTATTCAGTACCCTCAAACGGAAGAGAAGGTCTCTGGATCTGACGGTAAAACGACACGCACTGCGGTCACTCCGACCCCGGTGACAGGCCCCGCGGCTACTCAGACTCCGGCAAAAGGCCCTGCGGCCACTCCAACCCAGGCAACAGGCACTGCGGCCACTCAGACCCTGGCAACACGCCCTATGGCTGAACCAAAGAGCCAACCTGTGCCGGTATCAGTCGCCCCTGTACACAAGAAGAAATCTTGGAAGCGGAAGTCGGCTCGTTTAGTAAGGGAGGAAGAAACTTCTTCTAAGAGGGAGCCGGAGGAAGAAGTGTACGAGGCAGACTACCCTGGGGAAGGGCCATCACGAGAACAGGGGGAGGAGGGCCGGCAACTGCTCGGGGAGGAAGAAGAGGAAGAACTCATAAACGAGGCGGTAACCACCCAATCTCTATCCTTGAGTGAGCTGCGAGATATACGAAAAGATTTCAGCCATCGTCCAGGCGAACATATTGTCACCTGGCTGCTCGGATGCTGGGATAATGGGGTCAGTAGCCTGGAATGAGAGGGTAAAGAAGCCAAGCAGTTGGGATCCCTTTCCAGGGAAGGGGGCATTGACAAAGCGATTGGAAAAGGGGCAAAAGCCCTCAGCCTCTGGAGGCGACTCCTGTCAGGGGTGAAGGAAAGGTATGCCTTCAAGGAAGATGTTATATGTCACCCAGGCAAGTGGACCACCATGGAGAGGGGTATCCAGTTCCTGAGGGAATTAGCTGTGCTGGTGTCGTGGTTTAACTTCAGTCGGCAACTAAGCACCACGCAGCCGCTCGCTCACTCCCCCCCCACCCGGTGGGATGGGGGAGAGAATTGGAAGAGCACAAGTTAGAAAAACTCGTGGGTTGAGATAAAAACAGTTTAATAATTGAAATAAAATGATAATAATAATAATATGATAATAATAATAATAATAATACACAAAGCAAGTGATGCACAGTACAATTGCTCACCACCCGCCAACCGATGCCCAGCCAGTCCCCGAGCAGCGGCCCCCCCCGGCCAGCTTTCCCCAGTTTATGAACTGAGCATGACGTCACATGGTATGGAATGTCCCTTTGGCCAGTTTGGCTGTGCCCCCTCCCAGCTTCTTGTGCACCTGCAGCCTTCTCAGTCGGTAGAGCATGGGAAGCTGTAAAGTCCTTGGCTAGTGTAAGCATTACCTAGCAACAACTAAAACATCGGTGCATTATCAACTTTGTTCTCATCCTAAATCCAAAACACTGTACCAGCTACTAGAAAAGAAATTAACTCTATCCCTGCCGAAACCAGGACAATATCCACCCCTTATTCTATACCATCTGCGTCATGCTCAAGTCTCATATTTTCCAGTACATTTTCATTAATCACCACCCCTTTATATATATATATATATACACACACACAGAGATATCATTCCCTTCGTCTGTGGGCCATCCCTCTAAAATGTTCGGTGAGTTCATTTAGTCCATGACTTCGGGCTCCATCTGTCATAATAATCTTTCAGGGCAGGAAAAATGGAGATGGTATGTGGTGTTGGATTGTTCCATGTTGAAGTCAGTTCTGGTACCATCATCACTGTGCTTTGCTTGGTTTCACTGAAGTTATTCTTCATTAGTCTGGGTGATTCTTATTGTAATAACATTAGTATGGCATATAATATTATTAGTATTATTAGTATATCTGTGTATTATTAGTATAACTATTATAACTATAATTAGTACTTAACATCACATAATTCAGATCATTGGCTATTCTCACCCAAAATCAAATCCCCTTGAGGTACACATCGGACTTCCCCATCCTCCCGCATTATCCACCAAGTGCACCCAGGTCCTTGAGCAAAAGCAATCCCATGGATGGGTTTGCCTCTGCCTGAGGCAGGAATAACCCAGACTGTCTTCCCCAGCATATTTTTTATGTGCACTACAGGCACTTTATTCCAATCTACAGTACGTAAAAGTTCTGACTGGGCAGGGCCTGCTCGATTGGCAGATCCCCGAGTGTTGACTAACCAGGTGGCCTTTGCTAAATGCGTATCCCAATGTTTGAACGTCCCGCCACCCATTGCTCTCAGTGTAGTCTTTAACAGTCCATTGTATCGTTCAATTTTCCCAGAGGCTGGTGCATGATAGGGGATGTGATACACCCACTCAATGCCGTGCTCTTTGGCCCAGGTGTCTATGAGGTTGTTTCGGAAATGAGTCCCATTGTCTGACTCAATTCTTTCTGGGGTGCCATGTCGCCATAGGACTTGCTTTTCAAGGCCCAGGATAGTGTTCCGGGCGGTGGCATGGGGCACGGGATATGTTTCCAGCCATCCGGTGGTTGCCTCCACCATTGTAAGCACGTGGCGCTTGCCTTGGCGGGTTTGTGGGAGTGTGATATAATCGATCTGCCAGGCCTCCCCATATTTATATTTCAACCATCGTGCTCCATACCAAAAAGGCTTTAACCGCTTGGCTTGTTTGATTGCAGCGCATGTTTCACATTCATGGATAACCTGGGCTATAGTGTCCATGGTCAAGTCCACCCCTCGATCACGAGCCCATCTATATGTTGCATCTCTTCCTTGGTGGCCTGAGGTGTCATGGGCCCACCGAGCTAGAAATAATTCACCCTTATGTTGCCAGTCCAGATCCACCTGAGCCACTTCAATCTTAGCAGCCTGATCCACCTGCTGGTTATTTTGATGTTCTTCAGTGGCCCGACTCTTGGGTACGTGAGCATCTACGTGACGGACTTTTACAAGCAGGTTCTCCACCCGGGCAGCAATATCTTGCCACAATGCGGCAGCCCAGATGGGTTTGCCTCTGCGCTGCCAGTTGCTCTGCTTCCATTGCTGCAACCACCCCCACAGGGCATTTGCCACCATCCATGAGTCAGTATAGAGATAGAGCACTGGCCACTTTTCTCGGTCAGCAATGTCTAAAGCCAGCTGGATGGCCTTCTGCAAATTGGCTCGATTCACCTTCTCCTTCAGCAGTTTCTACAACTTGTCGCATAGGACTCCATACAGCAGCTTTCCACCTCCGATGCTTTCCCACAAGACGACAGGACCCATCAGTGAACAGGGCATATTGCTTCTCATTTTCTGGTAGTTCATTATACATTGGGGCCTCTTCAGCACGCGTTACCTCCTCCTCTGGCAATATTCCAAAATCTTTGCCCTCTGGCCAATCCATGATCACTTCCAGGATTCCTGGGCGACTGGGGTTTCCTATTCGAGCCCGTTGTGTGATCAGTGCGACCCACTTACTCCATGTAGCATCAGTTGCATGATGTGTACAGGGGACCCTCCCTCTGAACATCCAGCCTAGCACCGGCAGTCGGGGTGCCAGGAGGAGCTGTGCTTCAGTGCCGATCACTTCTGAAGCAGCTCGAACCCCTTCATATGCTGCTAATATCTCTTTTTCAGTTGGAGTATAGCGGGCCTCGGATCCTCTGTATCCCCGACTCCAAAACCCTAGGGGTCGACCTCGAGTCTCCCCTGGTGCTTTCTGCCAGAGGCTCCAGGTAGGGCCGTTCTCCCCGGCTGCGGTATACAGCACATTTTTTACCTCTTGCCCTGCCCGGACTGGCCCCAGGGCTACTGCATGAACTATCTCCCGTTTAATTTGTTCAAAAGCTTGTCGTTGCTCAGGGCCCCATTTGAAATCGTTCTTCTTCCGGGTCACTTGATAGAGAGGGTTTACAATTAGACTGTAATTTGGAATGTGCATTCTCCAAAAACCCACGACGCCTAAGAAAGCTTGTGTTTCCTTTTTGCTAGTTGGTGGAGACATGGCTGTTATTTTGTTGATCACATCCATTGGGATCTGACGACGTCCATCTTGCCATTTTATTCCTAAAAATTGGATCTCCTGTGCAGGTCCCTTGACCTTACTTTGTTTTATAGCAAAACCGGCCTTCAGCAGGATTTGGACTATTTCCTTCCCTTTTTCAAAAACTTCTCCTGCTCTGTTGCCCCACACGATGATGTCATCAATGTATTGCAGGTGTTCTGGAGCTCCACCCTGTTCTAGTGCAGTCTGGATTAGTCCATGGCAAACGGTAGGGCTGTGTTTCCACCCCTGGGGCAGTCGGTTCCAGGTGTACTGGACGCCCCTCCAAGTGAAAGCAAACTGTGGCCTGCACTCCGCTGCCAAAGGGATTGAGAAAAACGCATTAGCAATATCAACTGTGGCATACCACTTGGCTGCCTTTGACTCCAGTTCGTATTGAAGTTCTAGCATGTCTGGCACAGCAGCACTCAGCGGTGGCATGACTTCATTTAGGCCACGATAGTCTACTGTTAGTCTCCACTCTCCATTAGACTTCCGCACTGGCCATATGGGACTGTTAAAGGGTGAGCGGGTCTTGCTGATCACTCCTTGGCTCTCCAGTCGACGAATCAGCTTATGGATGGGAATCAGGGAGTCTCGGTTGGTGCGATATTGCCGCCGGTGCACCGTGGTGGTAGCAATTGGCACTTGTTGGTCTTCGACCTTCAGCAACCCCACAACAGAGGGGTCCTCCGAGAGACCAGGCAAGGTGGACAGCTGTTTAATTTCCTCCATCTCCAAGGCAGCTATACCAAAAGCCCACCGGTACCCTTTTGGGTCCTTGAAATACCCTCTCCCGAGGTAGTCTATGCCAAGGATGCACGGAGCCTCTGGGCCAGTCACAAGGGGGTGCTTCTGCCACCCATTCCCAGTTAGACTCACTTCGGCTTCCAATACAGTTAGCTGTGGGGATCCCCCCGTCACCCCAGAAATACAGATGGGTTCTGCCCCTATATAGCTTGATGGCATTAGGGTACACTGTGCACCAGTGTCTACCAGAGCCTTATACTTCTGTGGGTCTGATGTGCCAGGCCACCGAATCCACACAGTCCAGTAAACCCGGTTGTCCCTTTCCTCCCCCTGGCTGGAGGCAGGGCCCCTCTAATCCTCATCACAGTACTCGTTTCTCATTTCTTGTACGTACGGGTCAGAAGTTTCTTCATTAAGATCAAGAGTAAGATCAGCCCTTCTACTCTCTCTGGGGAACTGCCCGCTGGAAACTGGAGCAGCAATTTTCCTGGAAGAACCTCTTTCTGTGATTGTTTTCCCTTGCAATTCGCGTACCCGTGCCCCTAGGGCTGCGGTAGGTTTCCCATCACACTTCCTCATGTCCTCTCCGTGGTCACGCAGATAAAACCATAGGGTGCCCCGTGGTGTGTACCCTTTATATTCTCTCTCTTGAGCAAAAGAACGCTTACTTCTAATAGCCGAGATACTGGTCCGTACAGGTGAGGAGTAGGACCTATCCTCTCTGAGTTGCTGGATCTCCCGGGACAGTTTTTCGGACAGTTTCTCCACAGCCGAGACGAGGGAGGAAGAAAGACTTTCCTCGTATTGCCGGAGTTGACTAGCCAATTCATCCACTGTTTGTTCCTCTCCATCTTTCCAGGTCATCACTGCCAATGAGTTGGCGTATGACGATGGTGAGCTCCTTATAAACTTCCGCCACATGGGTCGTGTGCACTTGACTTCGTCTGGATCTTTGGATAGTTGTTCATTGCTCAGGTCACCATAAATCACCTCCAGCACAGCTAATTCTCTCAGAAACTGGATACCCTTCTCCATGGTGGCCCACTTGCTTGGGCGACATATGACATCTTCCTTAAAGGGATACCTTTCCTTCACGCTTGACAAGAGTCGCCTCCAAAGGCTGAGGACTCGTGTCCCTTTTCCAATTGCTTTATCAATGCCCCCTTCCCTAGAAAGGGATCCCAGCTGCTTGGCTTCCCTACCCTCTAATTCCAGGCTACTGGCCCCATTATCCCAGCCTCGGAGCAGATAGGTGACAATATGCTCACCTGGACGACGGCTGAAATCTTTTCGTATATCTCGCAGCTCACTCAGGGATAGAGATCGGGTGGTCACTGCCTCGTTTATGAGTTCTTCCTCTTCCTCCTCCCCGATCAGCAGCCGGCTCTCCTCCTCCCGTTCTCGTGATGGCCCTTCTCCAGGGTACTCGTACAGTTCTTCCTCCGGTTCCCTTTTAGAAGAAGCTTCTTCCTCCCTTACTAAACGAGCCGACTTCCGCTTCCAAAATTTCTTCTTGTGTACAGGGGCGACTGATACCGGCACAGGCTGGTTCTTTGGTTCAGCCACAGGGCCTGTTGCCGGGGTTGGAGTGGTCGCAGTGCATGTCGCCGGGGTTGGAGTGGCCACAGTGCAAGTGCATGTCACCGGAGTCTGAGTGTCCGCAGGGCCTGTCGCCGGGGTTGGAGTGGCCACAGTGCACGTGCATGTCACCGGAGTCTGAGTGGCCGCAGGGCCTGTTGCCGGGGTCTGAGTGACCGCAGTGCATGTCGCCGGGGTCTGAGTGGTCTCAGTGCATGTCGCCGGGATTGGAGTGGCCGCAGTGCATGTCGCCGGGGTCTGAGTGGCCGCAGTGCATGTCGCTGGGGTCTGAGTGGCCGCAGTGCATGTCGCCGGGGTCTGAGTGGCTGCAGTGCATGTCGCCGGGATTGGAGTGGCCGCAGTGCATGTCGTCAGGGTCTGAGTGGCCGCAGTGCATGTCACCGGGGTCTGAGTGGCCGCAGTGCATGTCGCCGGGGTCTGAGTGGCCGCAGTGCATGTCGCTGGGGTCTGAGTGGCCGTAGTGCGTGTTGCCCGGGTTTGAGTGGCCGCAGGGCCTGTTGCCGGGGTCTGAGCGGCTGCACGGCCTGTCGCTGGGGTCGGAGTGGCCGCAGGGCGCGTTGCCCGGGTCTGAGTGGCCGCAGTGCGTGTCGTTTTACTGTCAGAGCCAGAGACCTTCCCTTCCCTTTGAGGGCACTGAATGGTGTTGAACAGGGCTCGGTAGGCATGGGCCAGGCCCCAGCACGTTGCAATGAGCTGCATCTCTCTGGAGTTGCCAGGGTGACAGCATACTTTTTCCAAATATTCTACTAACTTTTCAGGATTCTGCACTTGCTCAGGGGTGAAGTTCCAAAACACTGGGGGTGCCCATTGGCCTAGGTACTTGCCCATCTTGTCCCACACACCCTGCCACTCATAATTATTCAGCCTTGGGGCAGATCTCTGGATGATATTCTTAAATTGCTTACCAACTTTAGACAAAACTGAAACAGTATTCCCAAGAAGTATTAATAGAAGTATCTTAACTGCCCAAGGATGTTCAAAATACTGAAAAATTACTGTAATGAAGGAGGAAACATTATAGAAGAAGGTAGTGACCCTGCCATTATCTATTTCCTCCGAAAAAAAACTCTCAGAAAAGTTACTGCAATTGCTAGTTGTCTCCACGAAATGATCTCCGTGGTACAGTAATGGCTTCATTGCGAAGTTTACATACCACACTAACGTCAAGGTCAATGTTCTAAAAACAAACCTCACAAGCGAGACATTACTATTCACTGCAGACCACAGCAAACTGCAAAACCCAACACCAATCTTTAACATGTACAGCAGGAAAAAGAGCGCGATGCAGATTATACAAATCAATATCGAGAACAGAGAAACCAACATTGTGACCCACAACTACTAACAGATATAAGTTCTTTAATACACTCCGGTTAACCTGTTATTATCTCAAACCCTTCAAGCCCCACGTTGGGCGCCAAAAAGGACTGTCGTGGTTTAACTTCAGTCGGCAACTAAGCACCACGCAGCCGCTCGCTCACTCCCCCCCCACCCGGTGGGATGGGGGAGAGAATTGGAAGAGCACAAGTGAGAAAAACTCGTGGGTTGAGATAAAAACAGTTTAATAATTGAAATAAAATGATAATAATAATAATATGATAATAATAATAATAATAATAATACACAAAGCAAGTGATGCACAGTACAATTGCTCACCACCCGCCGACCGATGCCCAGCCAGTCCCCGAGCAGCGGCCCCCCCCGGCCAGCTTTCCCCAGTTTATGAACTGAGCATGACGTCACATGGTATGGAATGTCCCTTTGGCCAGTTTGGCTGTGCCCCCTCCCAGCTTCTTGTGCACCTTCAGCCTTCTCAGTCGGTAGAACATGGGAAGCTGAAAAGTCCTTGGCTAGTGTAAGCATTACCTAGCAACAACTAAAACATCCGTGCGTTATCAAATTTGTTCTCATCCTAAATCCAAAACACTGTACCAGCTACTAGAAAAGAAATTAACTCTATCCCTGCCGAAACCAGGACAGCTGGAGATGATTTATGGTGACTTGAAAAACGAACAGCTATCCAAAGATCCAGATGAAGTCAAGTGCACATGACCCATGTGGCGGAAGTTTGTACGGAGCGCACCATCGTCGTATGCCAACTCGTTGGCAGTGATGACCTGGAAAGACGGAGAGGGACAAACAGTGGATGCATTGGCTGGCCAACTCCAGCAATACGAAGAAAGGATCTCTTCCTCCCTCATCTCGACTGTGGAGAAACTGTCCCAGGAGGTCCAGCAACTCAGAGAGGATAAGTCCTACTCCCCACCTGTATGGACCCGTATCTCGGCTATTAGGAGTCAGCGTTCTTTTGCTCAAGAGAGAGAATATAAAGGGTACACACCACGGGGCACCCTGTGGTTTTACCTACGTGACCACAGAGAGGACATGACGAAGCGGGATGGAAAACCTACTGCAGCCCTAGGGGCACGGGTACGTGAGTTGCAAGGGAAAACAATCACAGAAGGGGGTTCTTCCAGGAAAATTGCTGCTCCAGTTTCCAGCAAGCAGTTCCCCAGACAAAGTAGAAGAGCTAATTTTTCTTCCGATCTTAATAAAGTAACTTTTGATTCTCATTTACAAGAAGTGAGTAATGGATACTATGACCAGGACTAGAGGGGCCCTGGCTCCAGCCAGGGGGAGGAAAGGGACAACTGGGTTTACTGGACTGTGTGGATTCGGTGGCCTGGCACATCAGACCCACAGGAGTATAAGGCTCTAGTAGACACCGGTGCACAGTGTACCCTAATGCCATCAAGCTATATAGGGGCAGAACCCATCTGTATTTCTGGACAGGGGGGATCCCAACAGCTAACTGTATTGGAAGCCGAAGTAAGTCTAACTGGGAATGAGTGGCAAAAGCACCCCATTGTGACTGGCCCAGAGGCTCCGTGCATCTTTGGCATAGACTACCTCAGGAGAGGGTATTTCAAGGACCCAAAAGGGTACTGGTGGGCTTTTGGTATAGCTGCCTTGGAGACGGAGGAAATTAAACAGCTGTCCACCTTGCCTGGTCTCTCGGAGGACCCCTCTGTTGTGGGGTTGCTGAAGGTCGAAGACCAACAAGTGCCAATCGCCACCACCATGGTGCACCGGCAGCAATATCGCACCAACCGAGACTCCCTGATTCCCATCCATAAGCTGATTCGTCGACTGGAGAGCCAAGGAGTGATCAGCAAGACTCGCTCACCCTTTAACAGTCCCATATGGCCAGTGCGGAAGTCTAATGGAGAGTGGAGACTGACAGTAGACTATCGTGGCCTAAATGAAGTCATGCCACCGCTGAGTGCTGCTGTGCCAGACATGCTAGAACTTCAATACGAACTGGAGTCAAAGGCAGCCAAGTGGTATGCCACAGTTGATATTGCTAATGCGTTTTTCTCAATCCCTTTGGCAGCAGAGTGCAGGCCACAGTTTGCTTTCACTTGGAGGGGCGGCCAGTACACCTGGAACCGACTGCCCCAGGGGTGGAAACACAGCCCCACCATTTGCCATGGACTGATCCAGACTGCACTGGAACAGGGTGGAGCTCCAGATCACTTGCAATCCATTGATGACATCATTGTGTGGGGCAACAGAGCAGGGGAAGTTTTTGAAAAAGGGAAGGAAATAGTCCAAATCCTGCTGAAGGCCGGATTTGCCATACACCAAAGTAAGGTCAAGGGACTTGCACAGCAGATCTAGTTTTTAGGAATAAAATGGCAAGATGGACGTCGTCAGATCCCAGTTGACGTGATCAACAACATAACAACCTCATAGACACCTGGGTCAAAGAGCACGGCATTGAGTGGGTGTATCACATCCCCTATCGTGCACCAGCCTCCGGGAAAATCGAACGATACAACGGACTGTTAAAGACTACGCTGAGAGCAATGGGTGGTGGGACATTCAAACATTGGGATACACATTTAGCAAAGGCCACCTGGTTAGTCAACACTCGGCGATCTGCCAATCGAGCAGGCCCTGCCCAGTCAAAACTTGTATGTACTGTACATGGGAATAAAGTCCCTGTAGTGCACATAAATATGCTGGGGAAGACAGTCTGGGTTATTCCTGCCTCAGGCAATGGCAAACCCGTCCGTGGGATTGCTTTTGCTCAAGGACCTGGGTGCCCTTGGTGGGTGATGCGGGAGGATGGGGAAGTCCGATGTGTACCTCAAGGGGATTTGATTTTGGGTGAGAATAGCCAATGGTCTGAATTATGTGATGTTAAGTGCTACATAATATTATATGCCATACCAATGATATTACAATAAGAATCACCCAGATTAATGAAGAATGAACTTCAATGAAACCCAGCAAAGCACAGTGATGATGGTACCAGAACTGACTTCAACATGAAACAATCCAACACCACATACCATCTCCATCTTTCCTGCCCTGGAAGATTATTATGACAGATGGAGCCCGAAGTCATGGAATAAATGAACTCACCGAACATTTTAGAGGGATGGCCCACAGACGAAGGGAATGATATCTCTGTGTGTGTATATATATTAAAAGAATCCCAGGAAAAGGGGTGGTGATTAATGGAAACGTACTGGAAAATATGAGACTTGAGCGTAACGCAGATGGTATAGAATAAGGGGTGGATACTGTCCTGGTTTCAGCAGGGATAGAGTTAATTTCCTTCCTAGTAGCTGGTACAATGCTGTGTTTTGGATTTAGGATGAGAACAAAGTTGATAATGCACCGATGTTTTAGTTGTTGCTAGGTAATGCTTACACTAGCCAAGGACTTTACAGCTTCCCATGCTCTACCGACTGAGAAGGCTGGAGGTGCACAAGAAGCTGGGAGGGGGCACAGCCAAACTGGCCAAAGGGACATTCCATACCATGTGACATCATGCTCAGTACATAAACTGGGGAAAGCTGGCCGGGGGGGCCGCTGCTCAGGGACTGGCTGGGCATCGGTCGGCGGGTGGTGAGCAATTGCACTGTGCATCCCTTGCTTTGTGTATTATTATTACATTATTGTTATTATAATCTTATTTCAATTATTAAACTGTTTTTATCTCAACCCATGAGTTTTTTCTCACTTGTGCTCTTCCAATTCTCTCCCCCATCCCACCGGGGGTGTGGGGGAGTGAGCGAGCGGCTGTGTGGTGCTCAGTTGCCGACTGAGGTTAAACCACGACAGAGAGTTGGGGTTTTACAGCCTAGGGAACAGAAGGCTTTGGGGAGACCTTATTGCAGCCTATCAGTACTTAAAGGGGGCTTATAAAAAAGATGGTGGCAAACTTTTTAGCAGGGCCTGTTGCGACAGGACAAGGGGGAATGGCTTTAAACTAAAGGGGAGCAGATATAGACTAGATATAAGGAAGAAATTTTTTACACTGAGGGTGGTGAAACATTGGAACAGGTTGCCCAGAGAGGTGGTGGATGCCCCATCCCTGGAAACATTCAAGGTCAGGCTGGACGGGGCTCTGAGCACCCTGATCTAGTTGAAGATGTCCCTGCCCACGGCAGGGGGGTTGAACTAGATGACCTTTAGAGGTCCCTTCCAACCGAAACTATTCTATGATTCTATGGTTTTTTGAAAGCAGCTGAAATCACCTGAAGAACTTCTACAACACATCTCCTTAAAACTGTTCCCAAATCCAAAGAGGTAAAATACAAAATTCAAGCAGTATGTATATATAAAGTATAATGAAAGTACCTGGTTTATTATAAGTTATGTTTTAGCATAGAATTTCAATCCTTTCTCTTGACCCAAAAGCTTCCTTTTATGAATTCCAAATTCATCTATCATCAGTATTCTTGTACAACAGAAACACTACATCCTCTTGGATATTCATGTCAAGTCATACAATTAAATGGAAATGCTAGCAGACAGGGGTAGGAGAGGACAAAGAAGAGTAAGTGAAGGTCAGCTTCTGACACCTTTACATGATTCTGTGGTTCCTATCCTTTTAGCTGAAAGTAAAATTGCTGATTAGAAAGTTTATGGATTCTTTAGATAGAAAAACTCTTAAAAGCTAGTATTTTATTTAGGAACATCATAATTCTATAAGGAATAACTAATACAATTTCTGAATCTCTTGAACGGGGTGGAAGTCAGCAAGATTGATGCTATACATGTTTAATTTAATATTGAGCATATTTTATGAAGTATTTGTCCAACAAGTCTGATACCTGACTTTTCAAGTTAATCCTTAAAACTTCAACCACGTCCTTTTTCAGAGCAGGAAATTCTTATATTAGAAATAGGTGAACTTTTTAAAAGTGTACCTTAAGTTTATTCTTCTAGCAAGAAGCTTCTCAACATAAAAATAAGCAAACAGGTCTTATATAAATGAACACAAAATACAAAAAACAAAAACAACAACAACAAAAAAACAACCCACAAACTTTTCCAAGTTCTCAATGCCAAACAGAAAAGCTGGTCAATACTAGGAGAACTAACTGCCTATTTATTCTGATAATTTGAAGCCCTTAGATCCTGTTGTACAGCCAACCAGCATTTGTTCCTCCTTAACTAGGTCCTTATACAGTTTTCTATAAAGCTCTGATTCAGCTATTCAAGTAACCTTAAAGAGACTGTAAACATATAAAGCACCTTAAACTCTAGTGAGAACCAATTAAAAGTCTTTTTACCAGCATAACTAAACATTCCTAAGAAGTTGGGGGAAAACGCAAACAATAGAAAATAATGATGGAAGAGGAGAAAAAGGAAAAGCTTCATTGCGACATTCGTCGAAGACAGGTTGGAATGTCCAAAATTATTTGAACCTTCAAGGTAAAATTAGGCTGCTCTCACCACAGGTATCTTCTTATATGAACTGATGCATTTTCACCTTCAGGGGATCAAAAAAATCTGTTCTTTTCTTTCCAATGCAGGTTATTTTAATTTTAGCTACCTGAAGATGAGTGTAACCACAGCACAGAAGCTGCAGCTGACAGTGAATAAGTCTCAAACAAGAAAAGCTGACATGGTCAAATTATGCATGTGCTTTAATGACCTAGAGATTCTCTATTACTTTTCAATACACATATATTAATCTATAAGTCTAATCATAGAATCATTGAGGTTGGAAAAGACCTCTAAGATCATCGAGTCCAACCGTCAACCCAACACCACCATGCCCACTAAACCATGTCCCTAAGCGCCTCATCTACACGTCTTTTAAATACCTCCAGGGATGGGGACTCAACCACTTCCCTGGGCAGCCTGTTCCAATGTTTAACCACTCTTTCAGTAAAGAAATTTTTCCTCACGTCCAATCTAAACTTCCCCTGGCGCAACTTGAGGCCATTTCCTCTCGTCCTATTGCTAGTTACTTGGGAGAAGAGACCAACACCCACCTCGCTACAACCTCCTTTCAGGTAGTTGTAGAGAGCGATGAGGTCTCCCCTCAGCCTCCTCTTCTCCAGGCTAAACAACCCCAGTTCCCTCAGCCGCTCCTCATAAGACTTGGTCTCCAGACCCCTCACCAGCCTCGTTGCCCTTCTCTGGACACGCTCCAGCACCTCGACGTCCTTCTTGTAGCGAGGGGTCCAAAACTGAACACAGTATTCGAGGGGCGGCCTCACCAGTGCCAAGTACAGGGGCACGATCACTTCCCTACTCCTGCTGGCCACACGATTTCTGATACAGGCCAGGATGCCATTGGCCCTCTTGGCTACCTGGGCACACTGCCGGCTCATGTTCAGCCGGCTGTCAACCAACACCCCCAGGTCCTTTTCCAACAAGCAGCTTTCCAGCCACTCTTCCCCAAGCCTGTAGCGCTGCATGGGGTTGTTGTGACCCAAGTGCAGGACCCGGCACTTGGCCTTGTTGAATCTCATACAGTTGGCCTCGGCCCATCGGTCCAGCCTGTCCAGGTCCCTCTGCAGAGCCTTCCTACCCTCGAGCAGATCAACACTCCCGCCCAACTTGGTGTCGTCTGCAAACTTACTGAGGGTGCACTCAATCCCCTCATCCAGAGCATTGATAAAGATATTGAACAAGACCGGCCCCAAAACTGAGCCCTGGGGAACACCGCCCGTGACCGGCCACCAACTGGATGTAACTCCATTCACCACAACTCTCTGGGCCCGGCCGTCCAGCCAGTTTTTGACCCAGCGCAGAGTACACCTGTCTAAGCCGTGAGCCGCCAGCTTCTCTAGGAGAATGCTGTGGGAGACGGTGTCAAAGGCCTTACTGAAGTCCAGGTAGACCACATCCACAGCCTTTCCCTCATCCACTAGGCGGGTCACCTGGTCATAGAAGGAGATCAGGTTGGTCAAGCAGGACCTGCCTCTCATGAACCCGTGCTGGCTGGGCCTGATCCCCTGGTTGTCCCGCTCATGCCTTGTGAGCGCCCTCAAGATGAACTGCTCCATAATCTTCCCCGGCACCGAGGTCAGGCTGACCTGATATATTCTATAACTATAGATTTATTACCTCTAAGAAAGTCTTATACTCCCAGATACTACAGTACTGCACAATGCCAGACAGATTAAAACACAAACCCAAATTCAGCTTCTGAGGCAGTATTCTCTAGCAAGACCCAAATCAATTTCCTTTGACAAGGAACTGTGTGGTCCTACCCCAACCCGTTCATACTCAGCTGAAAATATAACGTTCAGGGTTAGGGTCTTGCTTAAATAATTCTTCATTAGTAGTTTCAATCCCTTCCCTCCTCTATGGACCTATAAGACAAGAGGGAAGAACCAAAGCCTCCACAGTTCTGGAATACAAGAACGATGGTAAGATGAGAACACGCTCAAAATGTTTTTCTCATGTTTAGGTTCTAAGACAACAAGTATCCCTGAAATGCAAACCTGATTTTTGGTGTTGACAGCAATAATATTCAATAAAATTTATTATTATCCAGAAGATTATAAAAAGACAAACCCTACATTTTTCTTATAGAATTGTTCTCACATCTACTGTCTGACGGATTTTGAATTTCACTGCTTCTCTGGACCAATCTGTTTTAAAACATATTTGGTGAAAGACATGACCCAGCTTCACCTAACAGGAACACATTCAGAGAAGGCAGGTGCGCACACAAACTGAGAGATTCATTTTTCAGATAGCTCTTAAATGGGTACAAAGGTATTTCAGATCCAGTAAAAGAAATACAGTTCTATCTATCTCTATAATTGCAAAAAATAAAATGCTTTTCTGAGGACAAAATAATTTAAGGAGACATTCATCCCTCTAAGCAGTCATCCTTAAAAAATAATAATAGAAAGATAAAAACAACATGCCCCAAAATTGTGAATATTCAAAATATTCAAGTAAGACACCTGCTAGAAGAATACTTTGGATTTTCTCACATGACAAAGGGAAAAATATTCAAACTTCAAGTCTGGATATTTCATTTGTAATTAAAATAAACTGGATTCCTCTTCATACTAGAATAAGGGTCTATGTCAACCTATATCTAGCTAGCTCTTTGCTGCAAATCTTACCTTTCAATTAAACCATCACCTTCTCAACCCAGAAGGTTGCAGGAACGTCTAATGATACATCCTGACCTACAGAACTTTTTTAAACCAGATACTAATTTTCAAAAGAAAAGCAAGCCAGAGTGCAGAAATATTTATTATTGGAATAC
Organism: Aptenodytes patagonicus; assembly: GCF_965638725.1. Classification (NCBI taxonomy): domain Eukaryota; kingdom Metazoa; phylum Chordata; class Aves; order Sphenisciformes; family Spheniscidae; genus Aptenodytes; species Aptenodytes patagonicus. The sequence goes on from NC_134981.1 coordinate 27,008,691, forward strand.
TACAACGTGAGGACTTTGATAGCTGACTGCAGTCCCTCTTGATCTCCTCTTGTGATGCAATTTAAATCATTAACCATTTTACTGGAACATAAATTGTAGTCTAGTTATAAACAGAAAGTAAATTAGCGAGGAAAATCTCTGAAGTGCTCTGACAGCCAAATGCTAAAAATACTTTAGGTAAGCAATCATACATATTCTACAAAGTGCAATATTGTTGACAAGAAACTTGTCAGGTATTTGATTAACCTCCCACTGCATTTAAGAATAAATAACAAACAGCAACTGCTGTTGACTACTGAAAGCACTGTATTGGGTTTGCATGGCAAGGTTTTGGTAGCGAGGGGGGCTACAGGGGTGGCTTCTGTGAGAAGCTGCTAGAAGCTTCCCCCATGTCCAACAGAGCCGGTGCCAGCCGGCTCCAAGATGGACCCGCCGCTGGCCAAGGCTGAGCCAGTCAGTGATGGTGGTAGCACCTCTGTGATAACATATTTAAGAAGGGGGGAAAAAAAACCTGCTGTTCAACAGCAGCCACAAGAGAGGAGTGAGAATATGTGAGAGAAACAACTATGCAGACACCAAGGTCAGCGAAGAAGGAGGGGGAGGAGGTGCTCCAGGTGCCAGAGCAGAGATTCCCCTGCAGCCCATGGTGAAGACCATGGTGAAGCAGGTTGTCCCCCTGCAGCCCATGGAGGTTAATGGTGGAGCAGATATCCAACCTGCAGCCCGTGGAGGACCCCACACTGGAGCAGGTGGACGCACCTGAAGGAGGCTGTGACCCTGTGGGAAGCCCGTGCTGGAGCAGGCGCCTGGCAGCACCTGTGACCCTGTGGGGGACCCACTCTGGAGCAGTCTGTTCCTGAAGGACTGCACCCCATGGAAGGGACCCATGCTGGAGCAGTTCGTGAAGAACTGTCTCCTGTGGGTGGGACCCCACACTGGAGCAGGGGAAGAGAGTGAGGAGGAAGGAGTGGCAGAGACAACGTGTGATGAACTGACTGCAACCCCCATTCCCTGTCCCCCTGCGCCACTCAGGGGGGAGGAGGTAGAGAATTCAGGAGTGAAGTTGAGCCCGGGAAGAAGGGAGGGGTGGGGGGAAGGTGTTTTAAGATTTGTTCTTATTTCTCATTACCCTACTCTGATTTGATTGGCAATAAATTAAACTAATTTCCCTGAGTCGAGTCTGTTTTGCCTGTGACGGTAACTGCTGAGTGATCTCCCTGTCCTTATCTCGACCCACGAGCCTTTCGTTATATTTTCTCTCCCCAGTCCAGCTGAGGAGGGGGAGTGATAGAGCGGCTTGGTGGGCACCTGGCATCCAGCCAAGGTCAACCCACCACAAGTCAAATGCTATTGTCCAGCTTTTCAAGCATGTACACAGGCATACATTATAGAGACGTATCTCTTCACTAAAATGAAGTTAATAAAAAAACATAACTTTGCTGAAGAGGAGGCAACTAATACATGTACAATGTTGAACCCTTAAGAGACCCCTGAACAAATCAACACTTAAGAGTCTGACTGTTCATTTAGGAATGAAAAGACAAACTTAGAAGCCTAACTTTCACCATGATTAAGTGTATACATGTGCAGATAATGACTTCAAATATTTGCGTGGTTCTTGCAAAGACACCTTCCATCAGGGTCCAATCTCTATTCTCCATACTTTATGCAAAATAAAAGATACAGTTAATTTGTTCCATAACCTGCAAACTGATTTCTACACTACCAGCTATTGTCACTGAGCATAAAATCTGACATTTATTTGAAAGAAATGTTTAATTAGAACTGGTGCTTAAATCCTCCACATCAGATATTTCACTCAAAAAACCCAAGGCTTCCCACAGCAGTAAGCAAATATAGCAGGATCAGAAAAATAGCTCACATCCTGCCTAGATACAACAACCAGAAGCTTACAACACAAACCTTGCATACATTTAGTGTCTCCTAGTGAGACAGACCCTGGCTGGCAGCTAAGTCCCACACAACTGCTCCCCCAATCCCCCCCAGTGAGACAGGGGGAGAGAATAGGAAGAACAAAAGTGAAAAAACCAAAACAAAAAAAACATGTGATGCAAAGACATTCACTCACCACCTCCCACATGCAGACCAATGCCCAGCCAGTCCCCAAGCAATGACCATCTACCAACCCCCCTCCCTTTTTTTTTTTATTGCTGACTATGACACTATACAGCATATATCTCTTTGGTCAGTTGGGGTCAGCTGTCCTGGCTTGTCCCTCCTCCCAGCTTCTTGCCTACCTCGAGCCTACTCACTGGGGGCAGGCAGAGTGAGAAACAGGCAGCCTTGTCGCTGTGCAAACACTGTTCAGCGACAGTTAAAACATGGGTGTGTTATCAACACTGTTTTGTTATCAACATTGTTTTGGTTAAAAAAAAAAAAAATCTAAAAATCTAAAACCTAGCACCATACTGGCTGCTATGAAGAAAATTAACTCTACCCCAGCCAGACCCAGTACACTCCTCTTAAAAACAGTAAGAAAACCCAAATCTGGTATGTCCTTCTAATGCAAAGCAAGTCTAATACTGGCTGACTAAAAATAGGTGGAAGTTTCACCGACTTTGACTAACTAGGCCACATTAAAACTACAATTCCCTCCTCTGGGCTTATAAATATACTGTATCTGCCCCCAAATACAACAACTATCCCTCTCTTCTGCCTTTTCTTCTACAGTTGTCACAATTTAAAACACTATGTAAGCAATAAGTAGCTTACAAGTGCTTAAAAGAATATCAGCAACAGAAAGATATGCAAAAAGCCCGATAGCCTACTTTCCCCATGTGATGAATAAATCCTGTAATAGCCACAAATAGTGAGACCTATGAGTGTTTAACAGCTCTCCATTTACAAAGATCTAGCTTACAAAGCATACTATTTTATTATCTTAATGGTCCATCACAAACAGGAAAAAAAAAAAAAGAAAAAAAAGAAAAAAAAGAAAAAAAAGAAGGGTTGAAATGCAGTATTTTAGTATAAGATATACTGGGGGAGGTGGGGAAGACTTGACATGCACAACAGTGGTCTGCACTCAGACTAACAGCTTAGTCATAGTACCACACACCTATGTGCTCCTACTCATCCAGGCTTACATACGATGCACTTAGAAGAAGAGAACAGTTGTGCACTATTTTATGTGTAACCTTGTAATTTTTATGCCTGAAATGTGTATGTGAAATCATTCTGCAGTAACATTTTATGAATATTTCTGAAAGGAAAGAAAATAAATTACTGAAATTGATCTAAGACCCGTTTGCAAGCTGGGAAAAACCCAGTTAAAAGTGGCACATGATAAATTGACTATTATTTTTTTCTTTCTTTTCTAAAAGTTATGAGAAAACAGATTGAGAATGTTGTCTATGCAGAGGAAACTGAGCCACGCATCTACTCCAGACTAGCTTCCTCCCCTTCCCATCCTTCCAGTGGATGAAAAGCTGGACATGAGCCAGCAACGTGCGCTCGCAGCCCAGAAGGCCAACCGTATCCTGGGCTGCACCAAAAGAAGCGTGGCCAGCAGGTCGAGGGAGGTGATTCTGCCCTTCTACTCTGCTCTGGTGAGACCCCACCTGGAGTACTGCATCCAGCTCTGGAGCCCTCAGCAGAAGAAAGACACAGACCTTTTGGAGCAGGTCCAGAAGAGGGCCACAAAAATGATCAGAGGGATGGAACACCTCTCCTATGAAGAAAGGCTGAGAGAGTTGGGGTTGTTCAGCCTGGGGAAGAGAAGGCTTTGGGGAGACCTTATTGCAGCCTATCAGTACTTAAAGGGGGCTTATGAGAGAGATGGGGACAGACTTTTTAATAGGGCCTGTAGCAATAGGACAAGAGGTAATGGTTTTAAACTAAAAGAGGGCAGATTCAGACTAGATATAAGGAAGAAATTTTTTTACGATGAGGGTGGTGACTGGAACAGGTTGCCCAGAGAGGTGGTGGATGCCCCATCCCTGGAAACATTCAAGGTCAGGCTGGACGGGGCTCTGAGCACCCTGATCTAGTTGAAGATGTCCCTGCCCACGGCAGGGGAGTTGGACTAGATGACCTTTAGAGGTCCCTTCCAACTGAAACCATTCTATGATTCCCCCAGTAATGCAACACAAGTGAACATGTGCTGTAGTAATTATTTGCTCTGTGAGTAGGAAAGTCATTCTTGAATATACTGTCCGTAACACTTAGCCTGGTCAATTTAGCATTGCAAAGAAGGCCCATTACATGTAGCTTAACTAATTGAGATAAATGCTGCAGTACTTGAACTACTTTAGTATCAAAGAACACTTGAAATAATACCACTTTTTCTTTAACGTAAAACATTAGTTTTCAGTTCCATGATTACTTCCCTTCTAGCAATTAACAGCAATACTTTCTCAGATATACTTCATGCAAAATTTTTAATAAAAATAGCTTACTACAGGAGAGGAAAAGAGTTACAGCTTTGTTTTTTAAGAGCGCTTAGAAAAACTGAGAAGTATCACTAGAAAGGCTTTAACAATGTTTTTGCCTTTGTCCTACACTAGACAGCTTGACATGAAAGAAGGGACTACGCTACACTCAAAGTTATCCATGAATAAATAATATAGATTACAGATTAGCCATGCTGTAAGAGTAGGGATAACCACACCAGCTGCATGCAGAACCATGAAATATAAACACCATTTCAACACAAAGTCAACTTGTATCCAAAGTGCTACTTCCAAATCAGCATGTCGTCCTCCAAAGAGCCCAAAAGCAGGATTTACTCAGCAGCACAGTAAAGAGGCACTTAACTGCATCTTGTAGCACACAGAATTTGGGTACTCCTCCTCCCACACCTCCTATCTTCTGCTAGCCTGTAATTTATGTATGGACATGGAATAAAAAAAGGACCAAAAAGATAGGCAACTATGAAAAAAAGAATTTTTCATCACAGACATTACATACTTTGCTGTTATTAGGCCCTGAACATTTTGCCCAGGGAAGTGGTTGAGTCACCATCCCTGGAGGCATTTAAAAGACGTGTAGACGGGGTGCTTAGGGACATGGTTTAGTGGTGGACTTGGCAGTGTTAGGTTTACGGTTGGACTCAATGATCTTAAGGGTCTTTTCCAACCTAAACGATTCTATGATTTGAGAAAAGGCACACCTTTGTCAAGGTTTCAACACATTCATACATCATTCTTCAACTGAAATGCAGATCCCCAGTAGATGCCTCTTCATGTTTCACTCATTTGTCTCAGAAATTTTCCAGCAAAACTTGGGAGCTTTTGAGTTGACATTCAGGCTGTTGCTGAAACTTTTTTTTTTTTTGGGGGGGGGGGGAACACTAAAAAGATACGAAGATGACTTTTGAAAACTCAATCATTTGTTAAATAGGCAAAAAATCCCAGACTTCTGCATCATAATATGAATTTCACAAAGCCAAATCTTAAGATCAGGGAAAATGCCACCCATATTTTGAATTTTTTCAAAATTCCTATTTCACCTTTCAGAAAAGTCTCTTCAGGATTAAAATATAAAATTCAGTAACAAATCCAGCTATTCAGATTTGTAAAAAGAATAAAGAAACTACATTTTAGCACTAATCTGATCAACACAAAACAGCACACCTGAAGCAGGCAAACTAGCTCCCTAATAACTTATTTCAATACAGTGAAAAGTATCATAAACTGGAGAAATAAAATATGTTATTGTGGCAGGTATATATACAGATATACCCACACGCATTAAAAAAACCAAATGTTAACTAGGAAAGCTACTCTTTAACCTATTCATTATCAACCAGCAAATTTATTTAGATGTTACAGTCAAAGAACATATAACTTAGCAGCTTTCCCCCCCCATTATTCTGTGCTCACAAACACGCACAGTTTTAAGAGACTTCCACCCAAATCAATGAACTGGCTTCATTAGTTTACTTATCACTAAAAAAAAAAAGCAGGTTGCTTAATTAAATTCATATTATAACTCATATCTAAAATAAAGGCATATTATGCTTCACCATACACCACATCAAACTAAACTGACAGGACTGACCTGTGCGTGCTTTTTATATTGATTACCTCTTTCAAATGAAACAAAAAAATCCAGCACACTGGTAGAAGTATACCTTCCTCAATGACTGTTATTCACAGTATCATGACACCCAATAATTAAGCTATAAATTCAGTAAAAACACAGAATTACATAATAATGCCATTTCCTCATTTTGACACACTTCTCATCGTTCAAGGCCCATTTTTCTCAAATGTATCTCCCTGAAGTTTAAGACATTTTTAACATGCGTTAGTCTGAAAACTCTTATTAAAAAGGGCTGCTAAGCATCCTAAGGCACCTGAGAACCCCATAAGCACCATATAGTTGTGTCTAACAAAATACATAGAAATAGACAAGGCTCCCACATTAGAGCTACGCATAAGTATAAGAGTATAAATATCACAGGTCTAACCAGGGCCTCCAAGTCAACCACCAACGCTGTCAGAGGCTCCAAGTCCCCGTCTTTCCCCAAGCCCTACACTGCCTTCCTTGAGATGCTACAAACGTTAGAGCCCCTCTGCGAACCCTACACCCAAAGGGCAATCCTAAATCTCCACCAGGTTCCCTCTCGCCCAACATCCAAGCACTTTCCCCACCTCCTCCAAAATCCCGAGCCTGTTCCAGCATGCGCCCCTACCCCTAGCAACATCACATCCCCAGCAACGCCTCTGACCCAAATCCTCGCCCCCATCCCACCCGCACCCTAGCGCCACTTAGGCTCCCCTTCCCCATCAACGACCTCCATAAGCCCCCGAATAACCGGTGTCCCCTCAGGCACCCCCTCCCCAGGGCCCCCCAGCACCACTGGAACTCCTCAGCCACCCCCTGCCCAGCGCCCCTCACCTCGGCCCGCCCCAGCCCCGCCGCCATGGCCCCGGCCGCACCTCACGGTCCTTGAGGCCCAGGAGCAGCACCTCTTCCATGAGGGTGAGCCGCGTTTCCTTGGAGTCGCCCTTCTCGTCGTCACCGGGCTCGTCCCGGCGGCCTTCATCCTCCGGGCCGCCACCCGCCCCCCGCTCCTTGTCGGCAGCGGCACTGCGGGAGGCCTCAGTCCGGCGCTGCACCAGGCCGGAGCTACGCTGGGTCAGGGAAGTCATGGCTAGAGGCGACAGGAGGGCAAAGGCCCGCCGCGGGGAGAGAGGGTTGGCGACAGCTCGGGAGGGGGAGAGAAGGGACGGGAGCCGCTCCTGCCTCCGCCCTATCCGCACTGGGGCAGCGGCCGGCCGGGGGGAATCATGGGGAGCGGGGCTCGACCACGGCAGGGGAGACGGAGGCAGTGGGGGCCAGCGTCCCCCCCCTGCGACGGCCGAACTGACGGAGGTGGCTTCTCTTCCAATATGGCGGCGCGGGCTGATGTCAGCGGAGGATGTGGCAGCAGCAGGCGGGGGGGGAAACCGGAAAGGGCCGCGGGCGGGAGGAACCCCCCGCGGGGCAAGAGGTGGGGACAGGGCGCCCCGGTGACGCGGCCCCCTCGGCCTCAGGGAGTGCGGGCGGTGTCGGCCGTTGTTGACTGTTACTGTTACCTGAGGCTGTGGAGGACGGTTAATCCAACACTCCGAGCAAAGGGGAGGGGGGCCGGCCAGCCAGTGCCCGCCGTGGCATAACCCAGGAGCTGGGTAGTACACTCTCTTAAATTAATATTTTTTTCTTTAAAAGCGCCTTATTTACAACCTTAAGTTTGCTTGATTTCATTTTTAACCACAAGACCATGTCTGATTGCTAGTACAGGCCCCCAGGAATATATCTTCATATATATATATATATACTCATTGACTAAGCTCAGGTGAGCATATGGAGCTCTCAACAGTCTCGACTTTGAACCGAGTAAATGGAGTCCCTCAGCTCTGCTGTCGATGAGGCATATTTTCAAACCTTTAGCCCTTTTGAGCATGGCACACCAAAAACTCAAAACTACTTATGAAGGCTAAATCCCATATGCATTTCCAGGTAGCGTATTTTACTGCAGAATAAAGGTGCGTAAGATGCAAGGATGGCCAATACTTTTTTAGTCCGCAATTAGGATATTGCATTTCGCCATATTGAGATATATATAGACTTTGAAAAAAAAAATATATGTATTACCTAATATATAAAAAGAATATTTATATAAATATTTATATATAGATATATATTTTTAGGTAAACTCTGTTTACGAAGAATCATAGAATAGTTTGGGTTGGAAGGGACCTCTAAAGGTCATCTAGTCCAACCCCCCTGCCGTGGGCAGGGACAGCCTCAATTAAATCAGGTTGCTCAGAGCCCCATCCAACCTGACCTTGAATGTTTCCAGGGATGGGGCATCCACCACCTCTCTGGGAAACCTGTTCCAGTGTTTCACCACCCTCAGTGTAAAAAATTTCTTCCTTATATCTAGTCTAAATCTACCCCCCCTTTAGTTTAAAGCCATTCCCCCTTGTCCTGTCGCAACAGGCCCTGCTAAAGAGTTTGCCGCCATCTTTTTTATAAGCCCCCTTTAAGTACTGATAGGCTGCAATAAGGTCTCCCCAAAGCCTTCTCTTCCCCAGGCTGAACAACCCCAGCTCTCTCAGCCTTTCTTCATAGGAGAGGTGTTCCATCCCCCTGATCATTTTCGTGGCCCTCTTCTGGACCCGCTCCAACAGGTCTGTGTCTGTCTTATGCTGAGGGCTCCAGAGCTGGACGCAGTACTCTAGGTGGGGTCTCACCAGAGCAGAGTAGAAGGGCAGAATCACCTCCCTCGACCTGCTGGCCATGCTTCTTTTGATGCAGCCCAGGATACGATTGGCCTTCTGGGCTGCGAGCGCACACTGCCGGCTCATGTCCAGCTTTTCATCCACCAGTACCCCCAAGTCCTTCTCGGCAGGGCTGCTCTCAGTCCCTTCATCCCCCAGCCTGTATTGATACCGGGGGTTGCCCCGACCCAGGTGCAGGACCTTGCACTTGGCCTTGTTAAACCTCATGAGGTTCACGCAGGCCCACTTCTCGAGCTTGTCCAGGTCCCTCTGGATGGCATCCCATCCCTCTGGCATGTCGACCGCACCACTCAGCTTGGTGTCGTCTGCAAACTTGCTGAGGGTGCACTCGATCCCACTGTCTGTGTCATTGATGAAGATATTAAACAGTACCGGTCCCAATACGGACCCCTGCGGGACGCCACTCGTCACCAACCTCCATCTGGACATTGAGCCATTGACCACTACCCTCTGGATGCGACCATCTAACCAATTCCTCACCCACCGGACAGTCCACCCATCAAGTCCATACCTCTCCAGTTTAGAGAGAAGGATGTTGTGGGGGACCGTGTCAAAGGCCTTGCAGAGGTCCAGATAGACGACATCTGTAGCCCTTCCCTTGTCCACTGATGTAGTCACTCCATCATAGAAGGCCACTAGGTTAGTCAGGCAGGACTTGCCCTTGGTGAAGCCATGCTGGCTGTCTCGAATCACCTCCCTGTCCTCCATGTGCCTTCGCATAGCTTCTAGGAGGATCTGTTCCATGATCTTCCCAGGCACAGAGGTGAGGCTGACTGGCCTGTAGTTCCCCGGGTCTTCCTTTTTTCCCTTTTTAAAAATGGGGGTTATGTTTCCCCTTTTCCAGTCAGCGGGAACTTCACCGGACTGCCACGACTTCTCAAATACGATGGATAGTGGCTTAGCAACTTCATCCGCCAGTTCCTTCAGGACCCGCGGATGGATCTCATCGGGTCCCATGGACTTGTGCACCTTCAGGTGCCTTAGATGGTCTCGAACCTGATCTTCTCCCACAGTGGGTGCCTCTTCATTCTCCCAGTCCCCGCCTTTGCCTTCTGCGGCTTGGGTGGTGAGGCTTGAGCACTTGCCAGTGAAGACCGAGGCAAAAAAGTCATCGAGTACCTCTGCCTTCTCCGTATCCCGGGTAACCAGGTCTCCCATTTCATTCCGGAGAGGGCCCACATTTTCCCTCGTCTTCCTTTTATCCCTGACGTAGGTACAGAATCTTTTCTTGTTGCCCTTGACGTCCCTGGCCAGATTTAATTCTATCAGGGCTTTAGCTTTCCTAACGTGATCCCTGGCTGCTCAGATAATGTCTCTGTATTCCTCCCAGGCTACCTGTCCTTGCTTCCACCCTCTGTAGGCTTCCTTTTTGTGTTTGAGTTTGTCCAGGAGCTCCTTGTTCATCCACGCAGGCCTCCTGGTGTTTTTGCCTGACTTCCTCTTTGTTGGGATGCATCGCTCCTGAGCTTGAAGGAGGTGATGCTTGAATATTACCCAGCTTTCTTGGGCCCCTCTTCCCTCCAGGGCTTTGTCCCATGGCACTCTACCAAGCAGATCCCTGAAGAGGCCAAAGTCCGCTCCCCTGAAGTCCAGGGTAGTGAGCTTGCTGTGCGCCCTCCTCGGTGCCCTAAGGATCTTGAAGAATCTAGGATCGGGAAGAGCTCCAAGTCACTTGATTATTTCCCACACCCCAATTCTTGCATAATCTGCCAATGTGACTTGGTTATAATTCAGTATAGCTTCTTCAAGATCACTGATAAAAAAGAATAGCAGATGGATAAAACTGATCCCCGGAGGATCTGAATCACTCACACAAGAGTTTGTGCATTGTTCCTCTTAAGTGTGTTGAGGCCTGCCAATTCTTCACAGTCCACTTACTGTGTGACATTCTGATTTTTATCTTTCTAGTTTTTTTTAATTAAAATGTTTTGCTGTACCAGGTCAAATGCCAAACCAAAGCTTAAGGATATAACATCACTGTTATTTGCTAAAAGTAAGCATTTGCATGAAGAAGAGATACCACAATAGCATTACAAGATCTGTTTTCTGGAAATGTCTTTTCTGAGTAGTAGTTATACTCAAATCTTTATTAATTTGGTCCTATACAAGGCACTCGGATATTTTGCTGAGGATTACAATCAAGATGACAGGCATGTAATTAACCTGGTGTGTCATGGTTTAACCCCGTCCAGCAACTAAGCACCACACAGCCACTTGCTTACTCCCCCCACAGTGGGATGGGGGACAGAATCAGAAGGGTGAAAGTGAGAAAACTCGTGGGTTGAGATAAAGACAGTCTAATAGGTAAAGCAAAAGCTGCACACGCAAGCAAAGCAAAACAAGGAATTCATTCACTACTTCCCATAGGCAGGCAGGTGTTCAGCCATCTCCAGGAAAGCAGGGCTCCATCACACGTAATGGTTACTTGGGAAGACAAAACGCCATCGCTCCGAATGTCACCTCCTTCCTTCTTCTTCCCCCAGCTTTTATTGCTGAGCATGATGTCACATGGTATGGAATATCCCTTTGGTCAGTTGGGGTCAGCTGTCCCAGCTGTGACCCCCTCCCAACTTCTTTTGCACCCCCAGCCTACTCGCTGGTGGGGTGGTGTGAGAAGCAGAAAAGGCCTTGACTCTGTGTAAGCACTGCTCAGCAATAATAAAGCCATCCCTGTATTATCAACACTGTTTTCAGCACAAACCCAAAACGTAGCCCCATACTAGCTACTATGAAGAAAATTAACTCTATCCCAGCCAAAACCAGCACATTCTCCACCTCTTTTTCCATACCATTTATGTTATGCTCAGGTCCCACACTATCCAATATAACCTCATTAACCACCACTCCCCTTCCCATCCTTTGATATAATACACAGATATCATTCCCTCAGTCTATGGACCACCCCTGTAAAATGTCTGTAAAATGTCCACTGAGTTCATTTAGTCCATAACTGTGGTCTCCATCTCTTATGGTGGTCACTCAGGACAGGAGAGATGGTGTGTTGCGTGGAGTTACTGGGCACCAAAGCCAGCTCAGGTCAGGTCACTGCTGCACTTGCACTGCTTCTTGTAAGGCTTGTCCTCCATTGGTTCAGGTGGTTCCTGCTATAGTAATTCTTATAATAAGCAACTCAAATCCCGGGTTACAACAATTTAAGGGTATTTCCATTACAGTCTCCACCCCTGGTCCCTTTGGACCAGACCACAGGGTTTAACATTGCAATGAATTCCTCCCCTTGCCCCTGCTCTGGCTTGGACTTATCCACAGACTGCAGTCCCTTAGGGTAGTACCTGCTCCAAGTGGAGCCTTATCTATGCACCACAGTCTTCAGGGGTATACCTGCTGTGGCATAGACTTAGCCACAGCCACAGTCGCTTTGAGGTGCACCTGTTCCAGCGTGGCCTTCTCCATGGGCCACAATGCCTTCAGAGATACACCTGCTCCAGCGTGGCCTTACCCACAGCCACAGTCCCTTCAGAAGTAAACCTGCTCCAACATGGCTTTACCCATGCCTGCAATCCCTCCAGGGGAGTACCTGCTCTGTCATGGGCTTATCCATGGCCACACGCTTTGAGGTGCTCCAGCACGACCTCATGCACAGCCACAGATGCTTCAAGGTATACCTTCTCCAGCGTGGACTTATCCTTGGGCCACAATCCCTTCAGAGGTATACCTGCTGCGGCACAGACATAACCATGGCCACAGACGCTTCAAGATGTACCTGCTTTGGCGTGGGCTTATCCACAGCCACAGACGCTTTGGGGTGTCCTGCTCCCGCGTGGACTCATCCACAGGTCACAGTCCCTTTGATTCGAGTTCTCACCGGAGTTCCAGCCTGTCCAGTACAGCAGCACAGAAACAGCAGTGATGCCCTGGCCATCTGCCAGCCCAGGCGCATGGCCACTGCTGTTATCAAAATGTTCCCAGGCACAGCAGAGTAAGATGATCAGCAGTACAGCAAGCAGCGAAAGCAAAGAAAACCCCAGCCACTAATGAGCACTAGACTAATATACAATAAGACAAGCAAGCCCCATGGCAAGCACAGGAGCCTGCCAATTAATAGCTAAACAGCAATAACAGCTATAAATTTGATCTAGCACATTCCAGTCAAACCTGTCATTATCTTGAACCCTTTGAGCCCCACATTGGGTGCCAAAAGGGACTGTCATGGTTTAACCCCAACCAGCAACTAAGCACCACACAGCCACTTGCTCACTCCCCCCACAGTGGGATGGGGGAGAGAATAGGAAGGGTAAAAGCGAGAAAACCCATGGGTTGAGATAAAGACAGTTTAACAGGTAAAGCAAAAGCCACGCACGCAAGCAAAGCAAAACAAGGAATTCATTCACTACTTCCCATAGGCAGGCAGGTGTTCAGCCATCTCCAGGAAAGCAGGGCTCCATCACGCGTAATGGTTACTTGGGAAGACAAATACCATCACTCCAAACGTCCCCCCTTCCTCCTTCTTCCCCCAGCTTTTATTGCTGAGCATGACATCATATGGTATAGAATGTCCCTTTGGTCAGTTGGGGTCAGCTGTCCTGGCTGTGCCCCCTCCCAGCTTCTTGTGTACCCCCAGCCTACTCGTTGGCAGGGCGGTGTGAGAAGCAGAAAAGGCCTTGACTCTGTGTAAGCACTGCTCAGAATAACTAAAACATCCCTGTATTATCAACACTGTTTTCAGCACAAATCCAAAACATAGCCCCATACTAGCTACTATGAAGAAAATTAACTCTATCCCAGCCAAAGCCAGCACAGACTGCTCACTCAGCAACAGAGCACTCCTCCAGGCACTGCCATTTTTCTGTTTTGACCTGTATTCCAGGTGCCTCCATTGACTGTAAAGCAGAAAGCTTGAGAATATTGTCCTGTAAACATTTTCCCATAGGGTTAAAACAAGCCAAATGTGGATTGATTTTCTTTGGGTTAATTCTGCACTGGATTATATCTGTGCAACACCATTTATCTTCAGTACTGTAAAATGACATTATCACTAGATCATTTCTATGTGATGGCTTTTAAGGAGATCTCACTGGCTATCACTTTACCATCCATGCAAACATTTGTTAATACATTTGATGCTAAAGAGCTGCTATTCAAACAGAAATCTCTTCACAAGGGATTTACAAGGAATTTTTGAATGAAATCTACACTGCAGACCACATTCTTAGTTCAAATTAAAGTAGTAATTTGAATTGTTGGGACAAAGGACACATTACCTGCATAGTACAGATCGATGAGCATTTGAACATCAAACACAACATAGTCTCTGAGGCTAGCCAGTTATTTAAAAACATGTTGCTGTCCAGTTGAATAAGTATGTTTTCATAAGTACCAATTGCATTGTTAGGAGTTCATTAATGATCTATAAATATGTAAGAACTCCTGCTATGTACTTGTTTAGCACCAAGCACAAGACTACCTGCACATGACTAAGTAAAGATGTACAATATCTAACCATGAGACACAAGAGTGTGTGACTATAGAATGTCTCCAGTTTTTTAATACTAGTATTTGTAGCAATCACAGTGGATTCAAACAGAGCAGAAACCTGACTAGTAATCAGGAACTATCTGAAAACTCACAGCAAAGCAATAATTTTACAATCAGCCTTGTACATCTACAGTGTGCTCATGTTTTTGCCTTTTAGTGGCTTTTTTTCCTCCCTGAAAACTAGATTGAGGAAGAAGAAAGGGGATTTGGGGCTTCATTTACGAAGCCAAAAGGAGCTAAAAAATAGAGCACCAGAAATACACAGTATAGCTGGAAAGGTTATATGGCTTTTTTCCTAGGGAATCCTAGAATGGGGATGGGGGACTCACTAGACAAAAGCCTCACTGACTCTGGAGTGAACCGGCAGCCGAGTACATTTCTCTGCATGCCCAGACACAGAATCATAGAATCTCTTGAGTTTGCAAGGGACCCATAAGGATCATCAAGTCCAACTCCCTGTTCCTCGCAGGACTACCTAACACTAAACCATATGGCTAAGACCATCGTCCAGATGCTCCTTGAACTCTGACAGGCTTGGTGCCATGACCACTTCCCTGGGGAGCCTGTTCCACTGACCGACCACCCTCTCAGCGAAGAACCTTTTCCTAATGTCCAATCTGAACTTTCCCTGATGCAGCTTCATTCCATTTCCACGTGTCCTATTGCTGGTCACCAGAGAGAGGAGATCAGCACCTCCCCCTCCGCTGCCCCCCTTGAGGAAGTTGTAGACTGCAATGAGGTCACCCCTCAGCCTTCTCTTCTCCAAGCTGAACAAACCCAAGTGACCTCAGCTGCTCCTCATAAGTCTTGCCCTCGAGACCTTTCACCATCTTGGTCGCCCTCCTCTGGACACACTCCAATAGCTTGATGTCCTTATATTGAGCTGCCCAAAACTGCACACAGTACTCGAGGTGGGGCCGCACCAGTGCAGTGCAGAGGGGGGACAATGGCCTCCCTCGACCAGCTAGCTATGCTGTGCTTGATGCACCCCAGGACCCGGTTGGTCCTTTTGGCTGCCAGGGCACACTGTTGACTCATGTTCAACTTGCCATCAACCCAAACCCCCAGATCTCTTTCCACGGGGCTGCTCTCGTCCCCCAATTTGTATGTGTAACCAGGATTACCCCAGCAGCACTAGGAGGGAGCCAAGTGAGCCTGACAAAAGTAGTGTCAAAAAACTTGGCATGAGAAAAGTTCCCCAAAATACTTTTTTATACCTGGGAGAAAAAGAAAAGAAAGTATAAAAGAATGCTTGCATTGCTTGTTCAATTATATGAACTGCTGTCTTGCTGATGGCCACTTACTTTTGCATTATTATCTTTCTTTTTAAAGGTACTAAATTGTTGCAAAAGTTAGCTTTGAACAGGGCAGAAGCAGCTTTCCTTTTCTCTTGAATCCATCTACCATTAAACTATAACTTCAAGCCAGGACATTAATACCTGTCTGCCTCAAAGCCTCATGCTAGTATAGTAACAGCAGCATGTGGCAAATGACCATCAGATCACTTTCCCATGCTGATGCACACAGTTGCAGGACTAGCTACAAAACACAAGCCTACCTTTTGGGCCTCTCAAAAATCTGCCTCCCACAACTGCCTGAGGTGGTCTGATGCTCACAGTGATAGGCTATGTCACTGAAGCCAGGATTAGACCTTCAGGACTCCAATGACTTCCCCAGGGAGGAGAGAGAAAAAGGGATTAGCAGCTAAAGTATCTCCAGTTGCAAATTAAAATGGAAGTTAGAAACAAAAACTTAGCAGAGAAACCCAGCTGATGACTGGTAATAGAAATACATCCAGCAGTGTAAGAGGGTAGCCCTGGAGTGGTCCAGAAATCTCCAAACACCACTGATGCATCTGCAAGGGGGGCCCTTGGCTGCAGCGAGGAATGAGAGAAGCTGCACACCATATCAATATTTTCACATGCATGGACAGTAAGTCAAGATCTGTCTGGTTTATAAGTCATCTTTGGAAGATAAAAATAAATCTCTTTCTGCTCTTGCCGAGATACAACAAATAACATCTGAGCTTTCCATATTTAACACAGAATATGTCACACTGATGAGTTGGCCATCTGTATCACGGTGTCCTACTTCAGTATGTATGGTCTTTTCTCACTAAATATTTTCCCTAATGTTTACTTAGGCACCAGCTTAATTCTCTTTGCCAAAGGATAAAACAATGATTTTACTATGTAGTAAATAGCTGTTAAGTAAGTCCTTCACAGAGAAATTAAAAAAAAAAAATCTTTAAAAAAATCCCCCAAAACTAAAACTAGTCTCATTGTTCATATCCTACATTATGGAGCAGCAAATGCAACTCATGCTTCTGCAGAACAAACAGACAAGCAGAAGACACTTAAGCTTTTACTGGCCTTAAGCATCAAAACACACCTGTGGCTGAAATCCAGCAAGGTGATCTCTTACTGCTTACAGTAGGAGAGCAGGACCAGGCACTACACCAAAGCAAAGAAAGCACTCGCTATCCTGGAAGCATGGTCCCACTGAAACACAGCTCTAAAAAACAAATTTAGGACTTTCCCTCTTCTTTAAATCAAATGGGCTCTGTTTTCCTAACTGTAAACTCAGCCTGGAACTGGAGAACCAACTTGGCACTTCACCATCAGTCATAAACATACTGCAGCCAAAACCAAAGCATTACTTACATCTGCACAACCTCAGGACTGTAAATTGGCCTCAACTATAAACGTCATGTTTGAATACGTGTTCACTAGTCATTGTTAATATAAGGTTAATACAAGGTGCTAAAGTGTTTCTAACATCCTGTTTTCTGACAGGAGCTATTTCTGATGCTTCACAAGGCCACGTTGCTCTCAGCCATACTACTGCAACTGAACTAAAAACTTCAGCAAATAATTTTTATGAAGGTGTACTCACAGCTGACAGTAGCAGGGACTTAATTTTGCCATTAACATCAGGAAATATGGCATGGAATACACAGGAGGATCAAAACTGTCTAAGAAAGAAGATGCCATTTTTACCACCTTCTATTAGCAAGACCATATTGGAAAAATACTGTAGCACAGAAATAATTTTCAAATTTGAAAATGCATAGATAGATAAAACTAGTTCAAAGTAGACTTTTTTTTACTATGTCTCTTCAGCATAGCTGACAAAAATTAAAAAAACACAATCAAAATTCCTAATTCTGCTCCATCTGCCAGTTTCCCTTCCACAAGAAGAGATCGTTGTTGATTTGGGCAGGTGGCCAGCTCAGAGTCCAATAGGTTATTCCAGTTCAGAATAAAGCATCTTTGATGCAGTTTGGTTTATTTACAAAATTATACAGCCCTGCTTCTTTGAGCACAGTATAAATCAAACAGCTAGAGACAGCTAGCACCTGACCCACAAGCCCTTTTGCGAAGCTTCTCCTACCAGTTCTCCATAGAGCAATACATTTCATGCTCCTCACTGCCGTCGAGTATGTCTCAAAAATCTAATTGACACACCAAAATTACCAATAAGTGGTTACGCAGCTATTGCCTGCCCCAACGCAGGACAGACTGCTTAGACAGCAGCGAGGATTTAGTGATAGCCAAAAGCTGAGATTACTTGCTTATTAATGCAACACGTACTTTCTCACAGCAGGCCTAGGAAGACATTCAGGAGAAATATGAATTAGTGGGTGATTTTAACTGAATAAGAACTTCCTGCAAGTGTAGC
Organism: Aptenodytes patagonicus; assembly: GCF_965638725.1. Lineage (NCBI taxonomy): Eukaryota > Metazoa > Chordata > Aves > Sphenisciformes > Spheniscidae > Aptenodytes > Aptenodytes patagonicus. Next base: position 27,026,618 of record NC_134981.1, read on the forward strand.
TGTCTGGGTGGTACCTAGCAGCAAACCAATAGTTAAATGAATTGAACAAAAACTAATATAAATGCATGAAATACATATTCTACACCTTTATAACTCAGCCATATCTAAAGGGATTTTCACTAAGGACTGAAAATCCCACGGTAAAAACTTTCCATAAACTCACACAGCTGAACAGATGCTGTTAAAGGGTGCAACTATTTGTTTCTTTTCCCCCCCACACATCCATGGAAAGAAGAGCTAATCCTCCTTTCTTCACTTAAAAGAGTTCAGGTGTATTAAAAGAATTCCTTTTCAGTCCTGTGATTAAATTTACCTTTTCAACTCCAGTTCAGTATGCTCAGAAATTATTTAACTAACAATATAACTTTTCAAAAGAAATATCTTGGCAGGGGGAACAGCCATATACAACGCTCTTCTGACAAATGTAAAGACATAAGTCAACTTTTCCCTCTGAGTGCACATTTCAGCTGGAGAGAAGTTTACCTTGTGAGGGTAGAGCTGGTAGGCAGCAGCAGGTTGTGTATTAACAACTGAGAGGGAAAACATTCAAAAAGGGGAAGAATGTCTACCAGCCTAGACAGAATATTAATGTCAGCAGCCAGCCATCAGTAAGGCTATTATTACTTTAATACAATCCAAATATTATGAAGAAATGTTTATGTTTGGTCATTTCCTGCTGCCTATGTGAGTCTGGGTCCCTGATAATTGTATTTCAGCTGTTTCCAGCATCCTTTATTACCTACAGAACTCCAGAGGCTTTGCATATTCATGCAGTCTCTACTTAATACCAAGACATTAAGTAATGGTTTTACTATTACTGTATTTCATTTCAGTAACTAACCCTTTTTATCATCCTCTTTGCCAGATAGCTATTCAGCTGCAATTTGAATCATAAAAAGGGCCACTGCCTTCGGAACAGCACTAGGTAGATAAATATCCCTGGAAAAATCAGTGTGTCTCAATCAGAATGGAGAGAGCTCCATCCTACACCTGAGACAGATAATAGGCTGTGTATGGACAAAGTACATCACCCACATTAAAACTAAACAAAAATGAGTAGTAAATAAGTAGAATGTGTTAAAAAGGGGAGGGGGGAAAAAAAGTCACCAATCAGCTTAGCAATGTGTAGCTGAAGCTTAGAAGAGAAAAGCAGGAATGCATCAGGAATCCAAAAATCACTTTCCAAGCAATGGCTGTTTTCAGATTACAAGTCAGAACATGATTTTTGTTTTTCAACAGCTGCACTCAATCACTGCTTAATCACAGCCCAGGCAGCATGATGGTATTTAAAAACTCTGCCAGTCCAAACCAAAGCACAGCCTAAGGAACAGCAGGCTTGAAGAGCAAAGTGTGTTTGATGCCCATAGATTGGATTAGCTGTTTTTGTTTACCTTACCTTCTTACTGTAGCAAACAGGTCAGTTCCAATGCAACTATTCTTTAATCACCCTGTAAGGCTTCTATAGGCAACCTCAAACTAAAGCTGTTTTGGTTTGTGGTTTTTTTCTTAGTCTGTTTTTTTTTTTCTCAAAAGCATTAAATAGCTGGAGTTAGCTGTGCATGTTATTTAACAAGATTTCAATTAGCCACACATTAGATGTGATTCCCAGGATTTATCTTTTTTTTTAACAACACAGCAACTCCAGAGCTGGATTTACTACAGTTGTGGTTCCACCTTTCACCTTGTCTGCTGTAACTGGGGGTTGCCTATTGAAAAGGGCATCCTCAAACAATCTGCTCCTGTTGTTTCCTTTGCACCCCCATGGGGTGATTTGGATCAACAAGCTGATCTGATAGAAAACTAATCCACAAAAGCAAAATTATATATTTCCATAAAATCAGCTAGCAGCTACATGAGATTAACAGCAAAGGTGGTGGGAGCATACTGCTGGGCAGTGCACAGCAGGACCCCCTTTGGCAGCCATCTGCAGTTGCCCCACATCAGGTGTAACCTAAACCCTGCTGGGAGAACATACCATCATTCTTCAGTTGCTCATGACTCTTCAGTGCAGGCATCAGTACAGCAAAGTACTAAAAGCTACAGGAGATGTGTTGCATTAGAAAACACAGCTTGGGATTACCACCCTGCTTTTTCTTTGATGCAGGTGTCATTCGTGAAAAATGTTGCACAACAGGATTTTATTTATTCTAAATAATTTATTTATTTTATTATTACATGACAACTACCAGAGCTCATATTGACAGGGAAGTGAGGAACCTTGAACTTTGAAAAGACTATGTTAATTGTTACCAGTTAAGTCACCTTCTTGTCTGGCTTTCAGATATTCCCATCACCTCAGGAGAACGCAACAGGAAAAACTAAAGTATAGATGGCAGGTATAAATCCAATCTTTTTCAAACTTAAACAAACAGGCATCAGAAAAGCGCATCAAGAAAGACTTTTTAAGAGTGAGCCCACAATGGAAAGTCCAGGCTGGGAAACTGGAAAATGCAGGAAGTGGCTTATAGGAAACAAACTGGGTTCATCTGTATAGAGAACTTAAGGAGCTTAGTAAGAAGCATCCTGTTTTGATTTGTGAATTGGGGTCATAGTGAAAGTTGAAATATCTTCCTGCATCATCACCAAAACATGAAGCAATAAGTACTCACGTCCTCTGCATAAAGTTTGCTTCTCTCATCGCATTCATGCATAAACATACTTTAAATCCGTGCCTGTAGAAACACAAAAAGGAAGTGAATCCCACTGACTGCAAAGTGAGCTAGCTCACTAGCCCACAAAACTGACATTTAAAAGCTTAATAGGATTTATAAAATACTTGAAGATTTACCTTCTTAATTAGCAAAACTGTACATTAATGCTAGCTGTGTTAACTGTTCTTAATTGGAATTTTTCTTCAAAATGGGAATACATTTAGCAATAAGGATTATAAGTGACCTTTCAAAAGTCATACAAATGCCAGCTGATTTCCAGGAAACTCAATGGTTCCTAAGCCTAAATTTTGGCTCCTACAGTATAATTAAAAGTATATTTCAGAACACAAAAATAGACATTAACTAAAGAAAAATTTTTTTTTTTTTTTTTTTTTTGCATTAAGAGAAAACTGGGATACCTGATCTGACTGTAAACAAGCAGATTTTCCTATTTGGGAGATGCATTGCTTTTAGCCTGAAAACCGCAGATTTGAATCACGCCTGAGCTACAGGTACAGGGGTTTTAGTTTCATTCTCTCACCCTTATTTCCTTAGTAACCACATGGGGCAGCTAATCAGTTTCTTCTCCACCCACCTGCACCAAAGCTTTAGTAACAGTAGATAATTTTGATCATATTTGACAGAAATAGATTTCAAAAGTTAGATTCCAACAGGCAGTCTGGAGCCTATATGGCCTGGCCAAGCCATGTCCATTTAACTGGTCCCCCAGGAACCAAGATGCTAAATTTGGCTTGTCCAGCAAGTTAGTAGCAATGACAAATCTATTAACTGCTGATACAGCATGTGACTTCAGAACAGAGAGGAGATGGAGGGAGGGCAGACCAAAGATGCTATGGTATGAGTAAGGGTAGGAAATGCCAGAAGAAAGGATGAAGTTGAGGGAACTGTGGTATGGCCAGACAAGACAACATCATGGGAAATCAGTCTTCATAGTTCTGCTGTTCACAAAATAAATTAACAAATGCTAGGTAAGTGTTATCTGCCTGCTTTAAGCATCCAAACAAAACATTAAGGGAAATACCTAATTCATTTTACTGGATTGCTGAAATTAAAAAAACTGAGAAACCAAATGCCCGCTGGAAGTGGAGTAACAGGCTGCAAGCGAGCAACAGCATTTTACTGTTCCACAGGGTTTCCACATAAGAACAAGGCTTCATAGTAGTCCAAAACATGGCAGCATCAAGCATCACTTGCCAAGATGTTAGCAGTCCTCTATTAACCTCTTCTCAGCCTCTGTAACAAGTTTGACTTTAAAGAGTGTCAGTTTTAAACTAACCTCCTAAGTAAGCCTCTCAGGGAGGGGACTCAGAACTGTTTGAAGTCTCTACCACATTCTTCTAACACAGCCTGAACAGCCTCATTTCTACTCCCTTTGTATTCAATGTATAGGTGCCCTCCCCAAAAAATTGTTTCTCCAGCTCAGCTTTTCAAGTGCATACCAGGCAGTAAATAATGCATATGAAGTTTCCAGCTAAAGACTAAAATAAAGGTAATCTCTGGTGTGACAAAAGTAACCCATCATAAGACATCCACTACAGAAAGTATACTGCTACCTGCTGAAGAAGTTATGCCTCCATGCTTTGAGCATGAATAGAAAAAGCTTTAACTGGAGCAAGAGATCAGGAGGCCAAGTTGGCTATAAGTACCTTTATAAAGTACACATTTGCATTCCAATATGGTATACATCAATGCCTGAACATTTTCACTACAGTAAATGCAGTCTTAAATCAAAGCCAAGCAGTCAAAGTACACTCACCGATCTTTAGAAGATGTGGGTGAGGCAGAGGCACAACTTGTATTACAACATGACCCAGCACTTCACAGCTGCTGCATAAGCTATTACTGTATGAGACTTCAAGAACAAGTCTGTCACAGTCTTGTAACATTCTCTTTAGGAAATATCCAAAGTGGCATGATTTTTGAAGGTGTGATTTGTGCTAGTGCTGTTTTCATGTAGAAGCTAGTAACTTGTAATCTCTGGAAAAAAATTAGATGTTTTTCATTTGTACTCTACTGTGACTATCTCCCAATCCATGCTCAATACACATTTGGTTTGAGAAATACTCTGCTGTAGTAATTTCAAGAAGTTGCTTAGTTTAATACTGTAAGAACAACGTTCCCCCTTGAAATGGAGGAAGGACAAGTACATTGCTAAGACTGAAATAAAGTGTTTAATAAACCCCCAAATACTGACATTCAGCAGACACTTTCTAGACCACCATCCTACTACATCGCACTGAACTTTCTTCTTTCCTGAACTGACAGCACCTCTCCAATAAGCATAGCCAGGTCAAAACTGCACAGCTTCCTCCCCATTACAGTCTGTAAATACCCAGTGTATAACTAGAAAAGCCTTGTCACTGCAGATTATCAGGTTTGCTATGATTTAAAGCATCATTTGCAAAATATGAGCTTAAACATACATTCTCATTTCAGTACAAATATGTCAAAGTATATTTTATTGACACTCTCCAAACAGCCCAATAGAGAGAAATAACAGTATTTAAAAAAAAACAAACATAAACCAACAACCTTTAAAGCTTCTAGCTTGCATTCAGCGTAAAAACTTGGAGATATAAACAGAAGCCTGGAGTAAAAATATTAAGTACATTTCCAATCCCACAGTGCAGAAAACCAATAACAATGGTATTTACTCTACATTAGAAGTGTCCCCATGTTCAATTCCACATGTTTCTCCTCTATATAAACTTCTGATAACTTATGTACAAACAAGACGTCCAACATCTGTTCTTTAATATAAATATGTAATCTTCATGACTGAAACATTGCAACAGTTTGATCAAAAGTATAGAAGAATCCATTTAATTTTTCTAATGGAAATTTTTAAAAAACCCTTGAACCCAAATGACCTTAGAATGATAGGCATTTCTTCCCCATAAAAATGCATTGCTCATTCAACATAAAGTCTTATTGCATACATGAGTCACTTGAATTACAGTAATAAAGTCTGAAGGACATGTGCTAGACAGCCCATTGTAACAAGTGCTAGCTGTAAGATCATATGTATCACAGAAGAAAGCGTAAGTACTAGTGCATTTTTAAATAAAATGCTACAAATTCAAGTATTGTCCTCGCACTACTAAGACTTAAGGCAATCGAGTCGAGAAGCTTCAGTTTGGCTTAGAGTTGCATTAAGCTCTCCCCCTTGCCCCATTAATACATTTATTTTAACATATTAATTTATTTTGAGGTCTGCTGATAAATTTTTGCTATACATATTAACTACAATTCAGTGTAAAGTGACCCATTTTAACATACCTGACTACACTGAGCTGATCCAATTTAAGCAAGTTTCTCCACCACCTGAATTTTCCAGCACGGATTTCTAAATTGGTATGAAAATAGATAAAATATTCAATGTCTACCCTCTCACTGTAACTGATCTTATGACTTGCATCCATTCTTGGGGTATTCTAGAATTTAAGGGTTCAAAATAGATTTGACAGTCAAATAATATTCAACTTTACAAAGAACGATTATTTGCAGTAAAATTATTTATATATAAACATACACAGTATATCAAAGTCAACAGGCATTTCTTTATGGCTTTTTTCACTGAAGTACTGTTATAACATCCAGTAACAGAATGCAAGTGTTCATATGGTATGAACACCACATTCATAAGCTGTACCACCAACTCATGACAAGTGGCAACAGACTGCAAATCCAGCTTCACTGTTGGATTACAGAAAAGAATCTTCTATGTGTAGGGTTTCAGTGCAAGCCACAGAAAGCTTCAAAGGCAACTGGCATAAATGGGGAAGTCAGAATGAAAAAAATCACTCTATTAAAAGGAGAAATAATACTCATGGCAAATTAGAGTCTCAGAGTCAGGACATTTCTTACAATTAACAGCAAACATTTGGGACTTAATATTCCAGGGCAGCAAGGGTGTATAGCACAGCAGCCACACAATAAGACTTGAAGTGCGTAGTTAAGCTCTTGCATCTGATCCTTAAGTTAAACACATGCACAGGCTTAGAGCAGCCAAGTTACTATTATAATACCACACAAAGTGAAGTTCTGCAAGCCAAAAGATGAACACTGTCAGAAAAGATGAGGTTGACAAGCACATGACTTCAGTTGATGCCACAGTAGACAGAAAACCCCTGGTGACCATGAGTTTATTCCTCAGCTGTAAAAAGCTTATTTTTAAATACATATTTGGTTGCACCTTCCCCTATTTTACATAGGGGGAATGCAGATGCATTAACAGTTTCTAGTCACAGTACTTCCAATCCTAGTATTCTTAACATAAGGGGAAGAGGGTTTATGTTAAAATAGTGATTGCTGCTGTATGTATTTAGTATTCCACCTTTACATCAGAATAGTGATTGCTGCTGTATGTATTTAGTATTCCACCTTTACATCAGAAAAGTTGGGGGTTTTTTTGAACAAAGTTTCCATATAGCTACTCCAGCCTAGACTTCTGTTTATTACACCTATGCTAAAAATGTGTTTCTGCAATAAATACTGTTAAAAGTGAAATGGAAGTTCAAAATATGCTCAGTTAATCATGGCAAATAGTTCTTTCCAACCAAGTTTTTTTTAACCTCAAACCCATTAAACAGGCTGCAGATACTTGAGCAAATTCCTTAAAACTCAGCTTAGCCACATACAATTCATACTTTAATATATATATACACTTTGACATATCACCACTTAGATAAACAAATTCGTCATCCCTCTTGACCAAGTCATCTTCATCTTCCAAATTTTTCCAGGTGCTAGTGGGTAAAGCTGGTTTGATAGACTGTCTCTGAAGTAAAGCAAATGGAAACAAGGATGACAAACAGGCAGAATTTCTCAGCATTGGAACAGCATGTACATCTCCAGAAATAGCTTGACTACATTGTTCATCCATTTTCACCTGCAAGCTTTGCACTTCCTCCATCAAGTCCAAAATCTTGGCAGCTGTAGCTATTGTACCACCACCATGAAGCTGGGCCTCAGGAATCCATCGTAAATACCATTGTGCCCAGACTTTGATTTCAGGGCCATCGATGCGAGGTAACAGAAGACCATGAGAGTCAACAGGTTTACTATGCCAGCTATCATAAAATTCCCTGAATCTATTATGAGGTTCATCTGAAGAATTTATGAACTTTCTAATTCTTTTACCCAGAATGTTTTTAATTAAATGATCCGTTTCCTCCCTGAAAAATCCTCTCTTCGGGGAAGATTTTGTTTGTGTCAATGGCAAAGAAAGTTGCCATTGATGCTTTAAGAGGAACAAAAAGAAAAATATACCGAGATAAATATTGATGGGACTTTACAAAAAAAAAACTTAAGAAAAACATAACTTGTATTCAGAAAATACTTACAAGCAACAAAGTCACTTAAACACAGCCACTGCTTTGCTATATAATTGAAAAATGTTACTCTTCAATGGCTAACACACCAAATACTTCACATAATTAGTATTCCAAGATATTCCAAGATACCTTCCCTGCACTGTAACTGTAGCAATGAAGTAACAATGAATAAAGCATTTTTCTTTGAAAAAGAAGAATTCTTTGCATGCATTCAAGTATTACAGACTTACATGTTTAGTTTAAGCTAGCCACACAAATCAAGGAGCACTTGATTTAGAAGTTTTTATCCAATGGTTCCTCATTGCTTTCTACTACATAAGAGTTCCCTGATTAATGCTGTAGATAATACTGACAGTGTCTCACCTGAGAATGCTTTGTACAGAACAGAATTTAACCAACAAACCAGGGATATTACAATTGAAAAAGGCTACCCCAAACAAAACTTTTCTTACTGAATTTGCACTACTTTCCAGTAATGAGGTGGTCCACTCAATCTGCCATACACTGGACAGCTGTTTTCTGTTGTTGTCGGTTCCCCCTCCACCCACCCCTCAGTACAGGAAAGACACGGACCTGTTGGAGCAGGTCCAGAGGAGGGCCACGAAAGTGATCAGAGGAATGGAAAACCTCTCCTATGAAGAAAGGCTAAGAGAGTTGGGGTGGTTTAGCCTGAAGAAAAGAAGGCTCTGGGGAGACCTTATTGCAGCCTTTCAAAACATAAAGGGGGCTTATAAGAAAGATGGGGACAGACTTTTTAATAGGGCCTGTTGCAATACGACAAGGGGGAATGGTTTATAAATTAAAAGAGGGCAGATTCAGATAGATATAAGGAAGAAATTTTTTACGATAAGGGTGGTGAAGCACTGGAACAGGTTGCCCAGAGAGGTTGTAGATGCCCCATCCCTGGAAACATTCAAGGTCAGGTTGGACGGGGCTCTGAGCAACCTGATCTAGTTGAAGGTGTCCCTGCCCACAGCAGGGGGGTTGGACTAGATGACCTTTAGAGGTCCCTTCCAACCCAAACCATTCTATGATTCTAAAATGCATGCACATACCCCAATTACACTCAAGACAAAATTAGGGAGGCAATTATAAGCCTGCTATGTATTTCAGTTAGCTACTCCATAGAAAAACAAAATAAACTCACTTCAAACATGTCAGTGCAACTCACCTGGATGGTAAGTCCCACGAGGAAGTTATCACCACACTTGCACAAAAGTACAAAGAAAAAAACCAAAAAAACTTAAGTTCACAACTATGCACAGTAACTGTAAAACACTGATTTATAACTGAGGTGGGTGCAAATTGCATTCTTAAGACCCAGATGAGTCTGAGGTGTACGTGTATTTTGTCAATTAAAACTTTGTACCAATGCTTCCACTGTAAGTACGTTTGAAGAATGACTAAGTTGTGCAAAATATATTTATTTCAAAAATACAAGTTAAGCAGCACATATCTTACTTTGAATCGTGCAGTTTTCCACCGACTTTTATCTGGTTTTGGCTTCTCTGCATAAAGAGGGTTGTTCAGGAAATCCTGGGCCTTGGGGTCAAACTGCACAGACCAGTCCCACACAGTAAGAAATCTGAAAGGACCGCTTTGTGTATTGAGGCCTTCACCAGTCTGCCAAAACAAACAGGTCATAATTAAGACTGCTAGAAAGGAATTCTGACCAAGTCAAGCTGAAATTGAGAAACTGGCATTTCACAGTGTCCTGGTTTCGACTAAGATAGAGTTAATTTTCTTCCTAGTAGCCAGTATAGTGCTGTGTTTTGGATTTAGTATAAAAATAACATTGATAGTACACAGATGTTTTAGTTGTTGCTAAGTAGTGCTTACACTAGTCAACAACTTTTCAGCTTCCCATGCTCTATGGACTGAGAAGGCTGGAGGTGCACAAGAAGCTGGGAGGGGGCACAGCCAGGACAGCTGACCCCAACTGGCCAAAGGGATATTCCATACCATGTGACATCATGCTCAGCATATAAAGCTGGGGGAAGAAGAAGGAAGGGGGGGGGGACGTTTGGAGCGATGGCGTTTGTCTTCCCAAGTAACCATTATGCATGATGGAGCCCTGCTTTCCTGGAGATGGCTGAACACCTGCCTGCCGATGGGAAGGAGTAAATGAATGCCTTGTTTTGCTTTGCTTGTGTGTGCAGCTTTTGCTTTACCTATTAAACTGTCTTTATCTCAACCCATGAGTTCTCACTTTTACCCTTCCGATTCTCTCCCCCATCCCACCGGAGGGGAGTGAGCGAGCAGCTGCATGGTGCTTAGTTGCCAACTGAGATTAAACCACGACACCTGGTCTCTCGGAGGACCCTTCTGTTGTGGGGTTGCTGAAGGTCGAAGACCAACAAGTGCCAATTGCTACCACCACAGTGCACCGGCAGCAATATCGCACCAACCACGATTCCATGATTCCCATCCATAAGCTGATTCATCAACTGGAGAGCCAAGGAGTGATCAGCAAGACCCGCTCACCCTTTAACAGTCCCATATGGCCAGTGCGAAAGTCTAATGGAGAGTGGAGACTAACAGTAGACTATCGTGGCCTAAATGAAGTCACGCCACCGCTGAGTGCTGCTGTGCCGGACATGCTAGAACTTCAATACGAATTGGAGTCAAAGGCAGCCAAGTGGTATGCCACAATCGAAATGCGTTCTTCTCAATCCCTTTGGCAGCAGAGTGCAGGCCACAGTTTGCTTTCACTTGGAGGGGCGTCCAGTACACCTGGAACCGACCGCCCCAGGGGTGGAAACACAGCCCCACCATTTGCCATGGACTGATCCAGACTGCACTGGAACAGGGTGAGGCTCCAGAACACCTGCAATCCATTGATGACATCATTGTGTGGGGCAACAGAGCAGGGGAAGTTTTTGAAAAAGGGAAGGAAATAGTCCAAATCCTGCTGAAGGCCGGTTTTGCCATCAAACAAAGTAAGGTCAAGGGACCTGCACAGGAGATCCAGTTTTTAGGAATAAAATGGCAAGATGGACGTCGTCAGATCCCAATGGATGTGATCACCAAAATATCAGCCATGTCTCCACCAACTAGCAAGAAGGAAACACAAGCTTTCTTAGGCATCGTGGGTTTTTGGAGAATGCATATTCCAAATGACAGTCTAATTGTAAACCCTCTCTATCAAGTGACCCGAAAGAAGAACGATTTCAAATGGGGCCCTGAGCAACGACAAGCCTTTGAACAAATTAAAGAGGAGATAGTTCATGCAGTAGCCCTGGGGCCAGGCAGGGCAGGACAAGATGTAAAAAAATGTGCTCTACGCCACAGCCGGGGAGAATGGCCCTACCTGGAGCCTCTGGCAGAAAGCACCAGGGGAGACTCGAGGTCGACCCCTAGGGTTTTGGAGTCAGGGATACAGAGGATCCGAGGCCCGCTATACTCCAACTGAAAAAGAGATATTGGCAGCCTATGAAGGGGTTCAAGCTGCTTCAGAAGTGATCGGCACTGAAGCACAGCTCCTCCTGGCACCCCGACTGCCGGTGCTGGGCTGGATGTTCAGAGGGAGGGTCCCCTGTACACATCATGCAACTGATGCTACATGGAGGAAGTGGGTCACACTGATCACACAACAGGCTTGAATAGGAAGCCCCAGTCACCCAGGAATCCTGGAAGTGATCATGGATTGGCCAGAGGGCAAAGATTTTGGAATATCGCCAGAGGAGGAGGTGACGCATGCTGAGGAGGCCCCAATGTATAATGAACTCCCAGAAAATGAGAAGCAATATGCCCTGTTCACTGGTGGGTCCTGTCGTCTTGTGGGAAAACATCGGAGGTGGAAAGCTGCTATATGGAGTCCTATGCGACAAGTTGTAGAAACTGCTGAAGGAGAAGGTGAATCGAGCCAATTTGCAGAAGTAAAGGCCATCCAGCTGGCTTTAGGCATTGCTGACCGAGAGAAGTGGCCAGTGCTCTCTCTCTATACTGACTCATGGATGGTGGCAAATACCCTGTGGGGATGGTTGCAGCAATGGAAGCAGAGCAACTGGCAGCGCAGAGGCAAACCCATCCGGGCTGCCGCATTGTGGCAAGATATTGCTGCCCGGGTGGAGAACCTGGTTGTACAAGTCCGTCACGTAGATGCTCACGTACCCAAGAGTCGGGCCACTGAAGAACATCAAAACAACCAGCAGGTGGATCAGGCTGCTAAGATTGAAGTGGCTCAGGTGGATCTGGACTGGCAACATAAGGGTGAATTATTTCTAGCTCTGTGGGCCCATGACACCTCAGGTCACCAAGGAAGAGATGCAACATACAGATGGGCTCGTGATCGAGGGGTGGACTTGGCCATGGACACTATTGCGCAGGTTATCCATGAATGCGAAACAGGTGCTGCAATCAAGCAAGCCAAGCGGTTAAAGCCTCTCTGGTATGGAGGACGATGGCTGAAATATCAATATGGGGAGGCCTGGCAGATCGATTATATCACACTCCCACAAACCCGCCAAGGCAAGCGCCACGTGCTTACAATGGTGGAGGCAACCACTGGATGGCTGGAAACATATCCCGTGCCCCATGCCACTGCCCAGAACACTATCCTGGGCCTTAAAAAGCAAGTCCTATGGCGACATGGCACCCCAGAAAGAATTGAGTCAGACAACGGGACTCATTTCCGAAACAACCTCAGACACCTGGGCCAAAGAGCACAGCATTGAGTGGGTGTATCACATCCCCTACCTATTAACTGTCTTTATCTCAACCCACAAGTCTTTCTCACTTTTACCCTTCCAATTCTCTCCGCCATCCCTCAGTCGGCAACTGAGCACCACACAGCCGCTCGCTCACTCCCCCCCGGTGGGATGGGGGAGAGAATGAAAAGGGTAAAAGTGAGAAAGACTCATGGGTTGAGATAAAGGCAGTTTAATAGGTAAAGCAGAAGTCATGCATGCAAGCAAAGCAAAACAAGGCATTCATTTACTCCTTCCCATCAGCAGGCAGGTGTTCAGCCATCTCCAGGAAAGCAGGGCTCCATCATGCATGATGGGTTACTTGGGAAGACAAACGCCATCACTCCAAACATCCCCCCCTTCCTTCTTCTTCCCCCAGCTTTATATACTGAACATGACGTCACATGGTATGGAATATCCCTTTGGCCAGTTGGGGTCAGCTGTCCTGGCTGTGCCCCCTCCCAGCTTCTTGTGCACCTCCAGCCTTCTCAGTCCATAGAGCATGGGAAGCTGAAAAGTCCTTGACTAGTGTAAACACTACCTAGCAACAACTAAAACACCGCTGTGTTATCACATTATTCTCATCCTAAATCCAAAACCCAGCACTGTACCAGCTACTAGGAAGGAAATTAACTCTATCCCTGCCGAAACCAGGACACATCATAAACTCCCAAGTCCTGAACTTGACTCCTTATACCCAAAGTTGCACTCATTCACCCTTCAAGGCATCGCCCTTCAAATAAGCATGGAAAAACATGCTCCTAGGGCATTATTTTTTGAGTGTTCCTTGCTTGTTCGTCAAACCTGTTCTCCAACACATTGCATCTACAAAACAAACCCTTACCGTATTAGTGTCTTTGATGTTGCGAGTTGAACTAATACTAAAAATAGGCACATAGAGGCTGTCTGACAAGACAGTTAAGTAAGTTTCTGTGAACTCATATGCTGGAGGATACTGTTGTACAAACTGCCAAACACAATTTAGCAAGAGCAGAAAAACAGGAGCTTAAATAAAGGAAACATTGCATCAATTTCAGAAAAAACTATGTTCTGCGATGCCAACTATTTATTTTATAGTATTTAGCATCTCCAAATACAAATTTTAAGGACAGCAAATTTGGTGAATTACAACACTGCTGCATATAACTTTGGCTGAACTCTGAAGTATCATCTGAGCTACCCTTGGCCAATTGCTGACAGAAGTGATGAACACTTCCTAACCTGAATTTGCACACATTAACTTGCTATCAAAGTTGCTGCTACGCAACCTTTTAAAGTTGGCAAAGCAAAACTAGTTTATAGCAATTCTTTATCAGAACTAATCAGTTTACACTTATGATTTCCATTCTGTATAGCAATGTGATCTACTCACAAAATACAAACAAAAAATAGAGAAGTGCAACTGCAACATTTAGCAAGACAGTATAAAGTTAAACTCTAGATGTGACAAGAACATGCAATTCACTTGAGTTATTTCTATGGATACTACCATTTAACACAGTTTAAATGGATGCAAGATACATGTCTAAAATTTCCCATTCAATCTTGGAGTCTTTTGACATTTATTCTTTTTAGTTAAAGACATTGCTGAACTCTAAACAGCAAAAATAGTGACACTGTACAAAATATCAACCCATAAAACAAAACAAGATCATCCTCAGAGTAATTAGAACTTCTGGACTGACTATCTAAATTCCTCCTTATGCCGAGTAAGCTTTTAAATAGTATGTAAGGGAAGTAATAAAACAATCATACCTCCTCTTTGTCACTTTTATGTAAGTGGTTACAACGATCCAAAAAGCCATGTCCTCCAATTACCCACTCCTTCTGAATAAGGCTCTGAAACCCTGACTTTTTTCTGCTGTATGAATCCATCATCACTTGAACAAGACTAGAGATCACACAGCACAGATCAGTAGCACTCTCTTCTGTAGAAGAGAACAGAAACCACATTGTCTACTAAGCCATTCCTAAAACTTTAGGTAAGAAAGCAAAGTATTGCTAGCTTCCCATAAGCAAAATTATATTTCAAGCTCAGAGAGGCTCACAATTTCTTAAAAGTGTTATACCATCAGAGAGAAGTTAATCCATCTTTCCAATACTTCTTTTTATGAGAACTTAAGGTTTTTTGTATGCTTATACTAGGATAATACTTTGACAATAAAACTGCAAAAAAGTAAGCTTTTACAACGCTGATGCCTATACCGTTCAGTCTCCCACAGTCTGCCCCTCCTGCCCCATGCTACCAGGCCAGTTATCCACCCTTACCCTTCCAATCCTGCATGCATCTTTTCACAAAGTGTGAAATTGCCTCCTCATGCAACATGCATTCTTTACCCTTCAGGTGCCTTCTAGAAAGATCTCCTCCCCATGCTAGGTTTCTCAAATGGCAGTGTGTGGGGGGGAAAAAGAAAAAACTAAACTTAAATCACTAATTCAAAAATAGCTTAATGGTTAACATCAAGTTTGGTTTTCCATGTGATTACTTAATCTAGGAAAATAAACTGCTCTATGTGTACAATAAGCATATTTTTTCACGTGTTTTTAATAAAGAGACTTCATAGTATTCAGTGTGTATCTAGAACAAAAATATCCTTTCAGAATGTTTTCATGCTTCATGCTCTGCAGCTTAAGCTACATCTAAAAGAAATAGAAAAATTCAAAAAAATATATAGGATAATCTCATGAAATTCTTACCTATAAGGAGAATGTTTGTATGCTGTCTTTCCAGACACTCAGCAACTTCTATTGCTTTCTTCAAGACTTGCCTGTTGTGGTACAGGAAAAGATAAGTGAACATTTTCATAGCATTTTTACAGTTAAGTTTCTTACATTAGTGTCCCCTAAAAGGGGTTAGAACTTCAGACTACTAAAACTTGCCTAGTCCTTTAAAACAACGAAAATCATGCTCAACTTCTGTAAATGAAGAACTGTTTAGCTTCAAGAGCAAACTTTCAAGAGGTATCTTTATTTGGCCATTAGTCATGCATTTCCAGTTGTTATCTTTGTACATTTGTAATAAAATACTTTATTCTGGATCAATACCAACCATCACACACACTAAAGTATTACAATTGCTAAGAGCCAGATCTTTATCCTAGGAAGAGTCAGCATCACCACACTTATGTTCTAATCTACTACATGGTATATTTCTCCCATAATCTGGTTTTGAGAGGCAGAGGGAAGGATCAGCAGTCAGATCTTGTAAACATGCAGACAAAATTTATTCAGAGATTATCATTACACAAGGAAGACTGAGTGGAATTAAAGATCACAAACCCAGATGTAACACTGTTGGTTTCCAGACCTAACTCTTCATAAAGTTTGTATATTCAGCAAAAGTTTGCACACAAACTAGGATTCTTGCAACTGCTTAGGTCACTAATAGAAGCTGACAATTTATTTCTAAGTGTGGAGTTGTCAGATTCTTTGTTCTAGCATCTAGAATAGCTGAGAAGGCATTCCTACTGACTGCAAGAGCCAAGAACAGGTTGATCCAGGAAGCAACTGGATCCGAGCATGGAAATGACCAGTCTCAAAACAACATAAGGCTAGGAACTTGGGCTGGCATTTACTTTAAACTACTTGTAATCTTGGTTATGTCAATGCATTTCTCAACATATGATCTTCACTAGAACCTCTCATTCAACGTATGTTTGAATTCTGGAATAAGGAATGAATAACTATCAATATTTATTGATTGTTATTCAGACTAGAAAGAATTGAAGCTGACTGCAGAAAACTGCAGCAGCATTTCATGGTAACAAGTTGATCACAGAATAAACTGGCAGACAGAGCTAGCACAAAGTAACACTGAAAACAAATAAAACCCCTCAACATTCCACTGTAACAAGCCTTAAGTTAGCCAACACCATTCCAACACTCACTGTGGACTGTGAGATAAGAAAAAAAAGAACTTGAGGAACAATCAGGAGAGGAAGGGGACAAAGCTGAGAACAACTGTCATTTTCTAAATCTTTGGTAGGCTAACACCTCGAATACTACAGTTCATCCCATCCTAAAGGGTACTGCAGAAGTAGCGAGTACAGAGAACAACAGCAAGGCTAGTCAGAGACACAGAATAGGTTTCATGCAAGAAACAAATAAGATTCTTCAGTTTGGAAAGAAGGTGAGTAAGTGCAGAAGGGAAATTACTGGATCTATAGTTTTAAGAGGTTTGCTGGAAGAGTTGTAGTTGGAATGATCTACTGCTTCTCACATCCTTTAATGCAGGAGGCTTAACAATTCTGCACTGTAAAAATACTGTCTCAAGTTGTACAAATAAGAGATAAAAGGAACCATAAGTCTATCTTAATTTTCTTTCCTACTAGAGGTGAAGAATGTTTTCATATTTCAAGAAACTAGCTAGAAAACCCCCTACAAATGCATTTAACAGCAATTTGAAACCCAGAAAGTTACAGATATAGCAAACCTGATGATCTCTAGCCAGTTCATGCTCTCCAATAATGAAAACTATTTCACATCAGTTGCCCAAAGTCTGTACTATTCTCTGCAAAAAAACCAAAACAAACCCAACAAAACCGAAGATTGGTTTACTCACATATATGCAGTGCTAATTAAGTCATCCATTGTATTACCCTTCAGTTATGAAGGGTTATAAAACAGACAATACCAAGGAGTCAGTAAATCCTAATCACTGTTAAAGTCAACACCCTATAACTAAACAAGGAAGTAAAGCAGTCCTACAAACACCAAAGTTTTGTAGCACCATAGACTTTTAGAAAGAGTACGCTGTAGGTTGATAGCAACCAAACCAAGTAGATAAGTCTGCTGACAAAATGGGAAAGGAAAAGAAAAAGTTTAATCAGAGGAGATGGAATTCTTACTTCCAAGTTCCAGTTGCCTTGACTCTAAAGTATGATCTAAAGCTTAACATAAGGAGGCTGGATTTTGAAAGTCATTACTATTAGAGCCAGAAACACAAATGGGTTTTAGAAGGGGGTTACACAAATTTATGGGATCTAAGACTACCTTAAAGTTTTAAACAGTTTTCACTGTAATTGAAGAGGAGCATTAAAATACACCAAAAAGGGAATAACTAAGATAAACCAGGAGGCCAGTACAATACCACAAAGTCATTAAACACTTATAAGTTTCACTAGGATTTTTGTAGCTGGTTAAATGCAATCTAAATCTCTATTGCTTTTATTTCTATCAAAGCCAGTATTCAGAAACTGGAAAGCTCTCACAAGCCGATATGGTCAATTAAAACAGATCACTTTTCCTGAATAAGACATAAATCTTGAAGCCCAAGGTCTACAACAGTTCTACTGAGAAACAACTGAGATACACCACACTTCCTCCCTTCCTTACCCTACAGCTTGCATCTATGATCCTCAAGTGCACAAGCATATATCTATTGATTTTGTTCCTGTAGCTGTTCTGCCTCCATGCCGGCTCATGCCCCTCGTTCTGTTCATTAGAATTTTTTTTAAATGTGTTTCTTTCCCCAATTCATTTCACCCTGGCCACAGAAACAAGTTCTCCACAACTTATGCATTAGAATGCATCTTCAAAGCTCCCTAGTCAGTTCTGTTTACATTAGATGTAGTTTTCTCCAATCTTTTCTGATTAACATCTTCAAATTCACTTCCAAACTTTAAGTATGATAACCTTTAAAGTACATACATTACAGCACTTCTAGTAAGATACCCTTTACTCCCCTGTTCACCCTCTTTCCATGAGTTTTAGAATATTCCCTTGTACCCAAATCTCATGTTCCATTTAGCCTGCCATCACTATTTGAAAGATCTGTCCATTCTGAATCAAGGCAAAAATTATAGTACCCATTTCTAGTCCTTTAAAACCACCCAAAAACCATGATACCAAGGAAAAGGGATTTCTGTCTTTTTTTTCCTGTAGAAATAACAGGCTTTCACCCATAGCGATGACATTTATATTCCATACTGAAGTGTTCTTTAGTTCTCTTACGTTACAGACAGCATAGAACTCAGTTTTACTCCAAAAAGTTGAGTAGCCACATTAAGTGCAGCTGGCTGTTTTGTTCAATTGTGCTGATTAGACTCAACCACTTGTTTATAGAGGCCTGCATACAATTGCTTGGTCTAGCAGGTCTCCCCCAGCCAGTCATCTCCAAATCAAAACAGGAACTTGTTTTTAAAGGTACAACAAAAGACTTCCAGCTTTTTTTACCCCTTAATCAAGGTATTTTGCTTAATCACATCACAACAGAGAGAAAGCTTTCCCTTCCTCCCTATCTTCTAGGAGAAGGAAGAAATACTCCACTAGGATTTGAGAACTGAAATGTTTAAAGTCTCATTTAAGGTGTGTGGGGAAATGGCACACAGACTTGTGAGCAGTCTAGCAAAACCAGCATCTGCCTTTGTAACATTTCAAATAAGAGGAACAATTTAAGAGGATCCAAGCTTTCCCCATCAAAATCCTCTTTCAAGCAGCTACCTACTATTGTGGTTTCTGCTTTACTTAATGAGGATTTTTATAACTGAAACTTCTTTTCACATATTCAGGAAATTTAAATTACACTGAGAGTTACCCAAATCAAATTAACTAGGCATATATAGAACAAAAAAAAACAGTTAACATGTTCAGACTTTGAAAAATAGTTGTAAGGTAGTCAATTCCTGTAAGATGTTAGTACTTCCGCAAGTTACCTGAATGGTTTTCTCAGACTGCTAGTGCATAGTGCTATATTCAGTGAGCTGTAGTCTACTAACAAAGCTTATTTAAAACACTAAGACAAAAACATACTTACTGGAATGCAGTTTTAACATATTCCCTTTTGTTTCAAGTAAATGACAGACAGTAATACAATTACACCATTGAAATACACAATATTTCCTGAGAAATGTTAAATGACTTAAATTCAAGCTTTGACCTTTTTCCTATAGAAGGATAAGTTACCAGAATCTACATGAAAATACAGGTAATTATTTTTAGCTCCTAAGTAGCATGAAAGATCCACTGTGGATTTGACAGTGTATTCTAGAAAAAATCCTCAATGTGAAACTCTGCCAAATACCTCATATATCCTAGACTTCTCTTCAGAGTGTCACTGAAATCTTTACTGCATGTTTACCAGAAGCCATTCATACTAATTTGCAATCAATATCAACTTACCAGCTAAATTCCAAGTATAAAACCGATGACTTAGATACTGTCTGTAGGCTACACTGCAAATATAACAAGTGATAATCACTGAGGAACTGTATGTCCAACATCAATAGCCATAGGTGAACTGCCCCAGTGTTCAGCATGCCACCAGACAGAGGTTATTGCAACGTTTACCCTCATTATCTTGTAGAAGACCCACTGTCCAAAATTGCCCAATGGCACATTGCACAGTTGCAAGGTGGTATGAAGCCTTTTTTTCTGCCAAGAGGTGAGATCAAAGTACTGTTTCACAACAGCAAAGTAGTTAAGGAGTCCCAGAAAAGAGCTTGAAAGCCTAGATTATACTTTCACATGGCTCCCATTTTTATTCCTTGCTATTTACAGTAGTTATGTTTAGCTCTACAGCCAGTGACAGAATTTTAAGCAAGAGGTAGTAAGTCTAAGAACTACAAATCTCCATTAACATGCCAGTCATAAGCACAGTCTTCAGTTACATATTTAAAAGTCTGCTTTTAACCACAGTCAAAAGCAAGACATCAATCAAAACAAGGACTGCATTCATGAGACAAAACAGCATTGTTATGCTTTGCATCTCAGTCACTTTAGAGATGAAAGACTACTTTAAAGTTTGACTTACCTATAAAAAACAGCTGTTTAAATCTTGAGTATGCAGTCTGGATATCTTGCAGAGATGGAAGGCTGCTTGACAAGTCATCTGTCTTCAGGAGTTCATAAGGAAGTTTGCTAATCATCTTATAGATTCTAAATCAAATCATCAAGAGATTAAAGCCTTCTGCTTCACAAGTCAAATAATGCACCATTATCTCTGAAGATAAAGTTAATAGGCATGGTTTGGGAAACAGCTGTAAGACCAAAAGATATATACCCTGGAAAGCTAATGACCTCCATGCATTTTGCAATACTGGCTGGAAGCTTGCCTACAAGCTTATGACAAGTTTTGCTGCTCTTAACTGTTACACCAATAAAATTATATTCATGCATATTTGTGCAGTTATGAATATTACAAGCATTACTTGATTTTTACTACTGCTTCTTTAGTAAGTATTGTCTTTGCTAGACACGCCAGAATTACTGTACTAGCAGGCTATTTAGAAGCGAATCCAGAAAGGGGAGATGGATAGAAACACCCAAGCCTCCCAGCAGACACTTATAATTTCTCTTGACTTTTACCAACCGAATTACATTCTGATACCTAGCTGCCAGGTTTGCTCATGAAACACGAGTAAAAGAAGGAAGAAACAATTTGGACTCAAACAAGACAGTATACCTGCCTTATACTTCCCTAAATATCTGAATTTTTTTCCCTAGGAGGGAAAAAAAATACCAGGCCAGATGAAGCTTTGGTTTGGACCCAAAATGTCCCCCCTCATTCAGGCTCCAGAGCTCAGATGAACATCAGCTTAGTAAATACCTCTGTTGTCATGTTGGCTTTTTATTGTCAAAATTTGGGAAAAGCTGTTCTAGCTCATGCTTCAGAAGTGAATCCTTGCAGGCACTTGCCCAGTACACAAAGTATTTTGTTTCCTGTATGTTGTAGCACAGAAGCCTGCTTTAAGTGAGAACTACATGAGTCCACATCAGAAATGCAGATCACTAGACCAACTGGAGGATGCGTCAGATAAGAGAATTGAGGGAAAGCAATCATTTGTTGATTATGATACTTCTTCCAAATCTAAGCAAGCAATTTGTGCTAGGAGATCTAGCTCTAAACAAGCCTTTTCAATAAAAGAAGCTGTTAATTGTAAACATCTGCTGTGTGGTTGAGTTCAGACTATTATTACAATGGCATGTTAACACACCCTTACAGACAATTTGTAGCTATATTTTTAAATATTAGTGGTTAACCACCAGTACTCCATAGCAAAGAAAACCACCAATACTGCCCCAAAGGTTCAGATGGCCACAGACAAGGGATCAGAATATCAGTTGATACCTTGTTACAGCTTACTGCTAGTTTTAATGCTATTTCATAATGTGAAAATAAGTAAGAGCTACAAATCATGTGAACTTCCACATTTTAGGGAGAAACATTAGAGAATCTGCAGGAAGGGTCAAAAGCCTTTCCCATGCAAATATAATTAATTTTAAAAACAGAAGAGGTTTAAGAGCCTAATCAGACTATCATGTTAGCTATGTGTGATTAACAGGCTCTCCATCTATGAGGAACAAGGAGCTAACTGTGAAGCAGTACAAACTGTATATACTGGCCTGATCTAATAGCTTGCTGCTAAGAGAGAAGTTCTCTCCAGGACACTCAATAGGTTAAAAAGCCAGGAAAAAAAAAGCAACAAGTCATTGCCATAACTCCCAGCCAGGCAGCTGAGCTCTTCCCCTTATGTTAACTTTGGCATTTTTCAGACTGCTGAGCTAATTCAGCTCACTAACTCAGCTGAAACAAAGTGCTGTCTGCCATTGCATCTGAAAGTGGCAGTAGTGAACTGCTAGACTGTCTCAGCCATTTTAGGTCACTTTAAAGTTACTTAAGAACACAAATCTAGTTCTGAGAAGGCAGCAGTCTACAGAGATTTAAAACTCAGCTTGCAAATTCATGTTTAGAGATGAAGAGTCTGGACTTCACCTATGTGCAAACACAATTGAGCCCATCAGTTAATGATACTTTAACTGTACTTAAGACCTACAGGGTTTGGTGCTGTTTTACTTAATATGCCACAGTTTGTACAGAGATTCATCTGATATATATATGATACCGAGTACAAAGGAATATTGAAGAGACATCTGGTTCTCTTCACTGGACATAATGTAGCCAAGCTTGACATATTCTCTGAATAGATAAGCCAAACATTCAGTAGGGGTTTACTCTGTGCAGTAGGGGTATACTCTCTGAATAGATAAGATAAACATTCAGTAGGACAGAAGACCTTGAAACTTTGTAGATAAGGAAGTGATGCTGAAGACAGCTAGTTTGTGAAGGTAAAATTGTGCAAACCGAGCCAAAGAATGAACTGTGCATGCGCAAGAACTGAGTTCAACTAGTGGTCACGGTGAGGAAGACTATCGACAACCACCAGAGGACCCTGAAAGACCACCAATGGACATAAGAGCGCATGTGTAAAGACTTTTACATATGTTAATGAACTAACATTAATATGTTAATCATGCCTCGGAAAACTAATGAATATGTATATTTTGACTGTACTTAACTCCTATAGTTAAGCAGCTCGGCGCGCACATTAGGTGGAGTGATCCCCTGTGCGTCCGGCGCCGCAATAAAGAATGCCTGCTTTCTAAAACTCCAAATTGAGTCTTAGAGAGTTTTTCATCTGCCGACTTACGGTAACATATATTCCCGCAAATAAGCCTTCAGTGATGTTACAGTCCTACACAATTGGCCAATGATGCTATTAGGCCAAGGGCTTAAACCCATTCCACTATAGAAAACTACTTTTAGATCTAGAACTTGTTTCCTGATGTATGCAAGCTTAAAGATATACCATATATGGAAAAAGAGAAGCAAGGTCCATACCAAGCAAAGTGTTGTGGACAGAATAGCTATTACTGACCCATCCAAGAAGGCTTTTTGCATTTGTGAAGTGCTGTCCTCCTGTTCTTTGGGAAATGCAGACATTTTGAGGAGAGCACCACCATTATGGCAAGACCAACACCAAATCTGCAGAAAGACATTTACCAGGTGATAAAAGTTGGTAAACTGTTCCATAGGAAGTATTTGCTTAAGTGACTGAGTGATTACAAGAAGTTTCTCTATGCTGTACTTTATTGAATTTTTGGTGTATTCAGCAAAGCCATCAGTAGAAGCAAACTTCTACATCTGCACTAAAACTACATGCCTCAGTACACTGTTATCACTTGCAAGTTTTAAGTTAAGCTTTATACAGGCACAAGGAAACATAAAATGTCAGATTATATCACAACATTACTTTCTCAACTGTGCTCATAGGTGAAAAAATTTGATCGAAACATCTATGGCCAAATTATGTTGGAAGATATGCCACAGCAAGATGGCTCTTGTAAGTAACTCATATTAGCCATCAGTTTCTCCACACAGGTATAGCAGCGCTTTTCTTATGGGTCAGCCCTGAGATAACTCACAATAGATACACTGTAATGCCTTTCCACATGAGCTATGCATAAAGGATCATCTAGGCATATGAAATAAGATATTAAAAAAGAACTCCACAACTAAATCAGGTTGCATAGTTGCAGGTATTCCTTGTAGCAAGTCAGTCCTCAAAGCTTCTTACTTCCCTTATGCAATTTCTTGAGTCACACCTACTGCTTGAAGCTCTTAAGCTGATCTTTAAACTCACAGAAACCTCACAATCATCAAGGGTGGAAAAAGCGACTATATTGTCCTTTCACTGCCATCTCAAACAGATTTAATATGGCCAAGCTATTTCGACAGTAGCTTCCCAAAAGGATTTGGAAATAATTAGAAGAGTTCTACAAGGCCTCTGAACAATGCAAGATGCAATAAAAACAAACCCAAAAAACCCAAGCACTTCTATTTCTGTGTAACAGCCACTGTAATTTGTCTTGTTGACTATCTGAGAACAAGTGAACCAAACTGTTTTGAACTTCACTATCTGAAAGGACAGATTAGGCAGGACAGTACAGCACCATCTTCTCCATGGATTGATTAATTTAAGAGCATGAAGTGAACATGGTTTTCCTTGGCAAATTTGATGGACACACAGCAACTAAGGTAAGATCTCATAAGTGAGGTTACTTTGCTCCTTGTTTCTATTCTGTCTTACTGGTTCTTAAACTCTGGTACAAGGTAGGAAGCCAAAGCCAGCTTGCTACAGGGAGCAAAACAGTATATTTAACTTCATTTTCTGTTGAGACTGGTAGAACTAGTTTTTCAGTTAGGCTACTTGGCTTTGTAAAAATGCTGCATCATCACAGCCATACTACTTACCAGTACCCAAGCTAGGTAACTGGAGATATTCAACTATATCTGCACATGCATGGTCTTCACCTCAATATCCAAACAGCATTTCAAGCCCTACATCCTGCCCCAGCTAGATGCCAGTCAGTACTCAATCTCATGAAAAACAGGCTGACTGATAGACAGACTAGTAGTATACCTAGACTATAGGACATTAGACATCTGATATAAGTAAGTGGGGGCTGTGAACCATATGTTTATTTTGCTTTACACCATTTAGGGGAATACAGAATACTTTGAGCACCTCTCCTACCAACATCTATTTCCCCTTCTATAGAGCTGTTAAAAGCAAGTTCTGAAAATAATATGCAGTAACATCTGAAGTGCTAGTTGAAATTGTCTTCTCAATAAGACTTCTTACCCTCAGCCATACACATATATATACTTAGAGGAATGCCTCTGCCTTCATACTTCAAGATACTCTCTTCAGATATGCATATGGGAACAAAATACAAAGGCAGCCTAAGATAACACAAAAAAGTTCCTTGCACTTAAAACCAAACAGGAGCTCCAAGCTCCTTTTAATGATGGCGAGTGTTCTAGCCCACATGCTAATTATATATTCACTCTTATAGCTACAATAATCTTTCCTACTAGATAATTATATTGTCCTCAACACCCTCCCCTTTATTTTCAGCTGGATGAGGTATTTTCTTCCAATCTTGAGCTGTCCATTATTTTTACTGCAACATTCAACTGCAGTCTTGGAAAGGCAGGGAAGTCCTACATTTAATTGTAACATCTAAGACTGATTGTTAAGACGGCCTAGGTTCTCTCACTCTTCATTGTTTCAAAGATACCCTTGTACTATTAGATAACTAGTTCTGTATCCATGCCTTGTAAGCAGTTCGCATCACAACTCAAGGATGTCATTTAATATATCATGAATTTCCAGTATCAGCCAACACTATGTTCAAGGCCCACAGAAGCAAAAAAGATAAGTACTTAACCTCAGTTTGGGTCTCTCAAGACAGAGTTCTAGAATAGTTAAGATTTAGTTCTTTGAAAATTGGTGTTTGTTTCCAAAGTCTGTGAAACCTTTCAGGTTTTGACTATTTAACAACAGTAGCATACAAAGCCTTGTATACATCCCAAAGGGTTCACTGATAGATACTACTTAGCTAAATTGGTAGAAGTATACATCTCTCACCTTCCACTAAAGGAGATGCAACTTAACATCCATCAGCACATTCTGCAGATATACTTTAAACCAGTTACTCTTTCCCCCCCACCCCCAACTAAAACAACAGACTATTTCAAATGCATATAACTCAATTTTACCAGAGTAGAGGTCCAGGACTGAGAAAGTGTCATGCTAACCAATAAGTATGACAAAGCATAAGTACCAGTCCTACATATTTTCTATTCCGTTTTAAGGTGATATTCTCCACCCCTAGAGATATTCAAAGCTTGACTGACCAAGGTCCTGAGTAGCCTGACCTAATGTTGAAGTTAACACTGCCTGAGCAGGGGCTGTGTAAGATGACCTCCTGAGGTCCCAAATCAAAGCATCCCATGAAACAAAATGGAAACCAGATCCTAAAAACAGATCTGTATGATGCTCAGCAAAGGTAGCACTGATTTTCACAAATCTTAATGAGATGTATATCCAAAGTTCACTATTAACCAGGGCAAGCTTACTTTTCAGAGAGTCTGTAACCTTCATTGGTAGTCACTGCTTTTATTTCACATTCCCTTTGGTCTGCTCCAACTCATCACGCCAGTCCTCAAGAGTATCAAACATCAGTTTGGTTTCTTCCATCTGTCAGACATCAATAATGTTAACTTTGCAGACTATCAGAAACTCTAACATGAAAGCATTCCTAAATCAAGTAGTTACTTTTCATTAAGGTAAGCAAGCAAAACCTCTTGCGTACAGAAAGCCTCAAGGCAAAGATAAAATGCCTTTGTACAACACACTGCTTCTGTCTGATCTTTAATAACAGATCTTCTGTCTACTGCCATAACTAATAGCTTCAGGAGTAGTTTCTCCTACAGAAACTAATCAGTTCTTACAGAACTTATGCTGTCCTCACATTCAGCCTAAATCTCAGGATACTGTGCAGCAAATACCACTGTATGCTAGTACAGCTGACTGGCATCTAATAATATAGACTTAAATGTAGAATTAACAATCATACCAGAAGCCTTTCTGATATTCAGATTTGCATTTTATTTAATGTTCATTCTTTCATCATGGATATGAGTTTTGTACTGAATAGAACACGGCAGAAAACTGGTTACGGCAATTCAGTCTCAATCATTTCAACTGAGAACTTTTCCTGTATTTCTATTTAGCCACCTTAGCAACAGTTATGACAGCAGGTTGATTTAGCCATAAGTCTTGTATAATAACCACATAATTTATGGAGTAAGGCCAATTGTTTTAGACACCTGTCATAATTAAGTATCCTGCAACATCAGCTAACACTGAAATACCAGAGAGCTAGAATTCCCATGAAAGATACAATGGCAAGTTGAAACTTTCCACCATAAGAAAAGGTAGATGAAAAAAGTTACAGCTGGAAACAGAACATTATAGCAAGCTCTAAGGGACAAGTTATGGTCTGATACTCTTAAAATCTTAAGAGGCATAAACCCCAACTTCTAAAGTCTACTTGGTTTGTCCTGTAACAACTTCATAAAGAACAAGACCTAGGCATTTATTATTGAAGACAGTTATTAAAATACGAAAGAATTCTGGTACAACACTTAAATGTTTCTATAAAGACTAGGCTTCTCCCACATTTGCTTAGCTTCTATCTGGAAAAGCTTACAGTCTTTCTGGTGTTTGTAGTTCAAACTGAACACCAGTTACAGATGAAGCCTGCAGGAACTACCTGAGCCAGCAATGTGCCCTTGCAGCAAAGGCAGCCACCAACGTATTCTTGGGCTGCATTAGGAAAGCCATTGCCCACAAGTTGAATGAGGTGATCATTCTTCTCAACTCAGCGCTGGTGAGGCCATGCCTGCAGTGCTGTGTCTAGTGTTGGGCTCCCCAGTACAAGACAGGTACAGGCCTGCTGGACCAAGTCCAGTAAATGCCCGTTAAGATTATTAAATGGCTTGAAGCATCTGATATGAGGACAGACAGAGCTGGGATCGTTCAGCCTGGAGAAGAGAAGGCTCAGGGTGGCAGAGGGACAAGAAATCTTTCCAGTGTGTATAAACACCTGATTAGGGGTAGAAACAGGGGCAGGGAGTAAAGATAGATCTAGACTCTGTGGTATCCAGTGACATGACAAAAGGCAGTGCACACAAGCTGAACTAGGGCAAATCCCATTTAAATGTATTATTAAACTTTTTCACTATGAGGACAGTTAAATAATGAAACAGGTCGTCCAGAAAGGTTGTGGAGTCTCAATCCTTGGAGATATTCAAAACCCAACTAGACATGACCCTGGTAAGCTTGCTCAAGTTGACCCTACTCTGAACAAGGCAGGGGGAGATGGACAGGAACATGACTAGATGATCTCCAGAGGTTTCTTCTAACCTTAATGCTTCTGTAATTCCATGACACATTTTGATAAGTGTCCAATTAATACCTTGGGTACATTAAAACTTCCCTCTGTGAAAGGAACAGGCATTCCTGGTGCGCTAAGAATCAGGTTCCTAATTCAAAACAACACTATTACTTCAGTTGAAGTCTGAACTATGAAATGTTAGAAAACTGACAACTTTTTATCTTTTTTATCTTGAATTTTGCAGCTTACTATATTATTCAGCCAAGTTTGATAAAGTGGTGAGATTACGTAATGTTAGCTATAAGACAAGAGGAAGTCAGATGTCTACTGGAATCTTGCTATGCAAACCTATGCTTTTTTTTGGTAGTTGCCTGGGAGAAGCAGATCGCTTGCAAATAACAGCAAAAAGGGAAATACTTTGTCAGATGCCACTGCAACTGTAATAACTTAAGAATTAAGAGCAGGAAGTTTGGTTCACTGCAATAGTACAGAAAACACATTGATAAAATAAGCAAAATATTTTCTAGATGAGAGCACTCTGGTCATAAGCACATGAAAAGTATTTGCACATATTTATCACAGTAAATTTTCAATCCAGTGATGCTATTCTTGCTTGGAAAGTTTCTGGGCAACTACATGGAGGTACACAGAGACCAATAGTAGACAATTCAGAGATTTTTAGCAACAAGCCTAACAATGCATAACAAGAGAAAAATGAATCTTCTGTGGCTATCTGCCAGCAGGGCAGAGTCATAAGCCAAGCACAAACTCAGCTACTAAGTGTCCCAGACTACTTAAGGAACTAACAGTATACAACAAATACAACCTAAAAATAGAAAAACATTTACCTCTGTTGTTTGGGGCAGCTGATGCATAAGAAAACAGAAACAAGCATTTAAGCAGCTTAGGAGTCTGGCTATGATGAACTATACCACTGATGATCTAGGAAAGGACCAAAAATTAACACCCAAACACAGATTAAGACTGTCAGTGTAAAAAAAAAAAACACATGACTTTTTAATCCTCTCTCCCAGGTTTTAAACAAAACTGTTCCATGGGTTCTATCCCCAACAGCTGAAAACTGACTTTTAGAAAGCCTCCGTTGTCTGCAAGACACTATATCTACTTGATTTAATGAGAAGTATTGTATACGTTCAGCTTCCAGAATGACTCTTATTATTTAAATAAAAGGCAGTAGCCTCCTAGTTTGGAATTCAGATTAACCTGTCAAAAGAATTCCAGTTATCAGGAAAATAACTGCTTTCATATGAGAAAGGCTGAAGTCTAAAATGTAGTAAAATTGTATCAAACACAGAACAGCTTTACAAGTTTGCCTGAGCTGAAGCTAATTTCAAGCTCCAGTCTTCTTCAAAGAGCCAGTGCATCTGATCTTTTTAACTGCTATACATAAAGATGTTTAATGAGTAACATTAGCTAGAAATCAAAGTCTCTTACTTTCTCAATTGGGAATGATCAGAGAACACAAAGTTTAAGGTATCTCTCAAAGTCCCCACAACTACACACCCAACACTAAGCTTAAAAAAGAAAAACAAATTAAGTTACTATACTTACTCTTCTTTTGTGTATCTCAGGCAGAAATGAAATACTACTCTAAGGTCTTTACAGTAGATAATTAGCTTCTCCGGGTATTTTCTCAGTTGTCCAGTTAGAAGTTTTTTTCTCATCATAAACTGCAAAATTAAAAAGTCTAAGTAAATATCAAAAAGAACTTTGCCATCAGTTGATAAAGCTATCCCTGCCTGACTTTTCAAAATTCTCAAGAAACTAGTTCAAGCCCAAGTTTTAGCAAGTCAAAACAAGCATCCTACAACACAGGCTGGCAAGCTCTTATGCTAATACACTCAACTTTTTTAAAAATCCATTCAAACTACTTCCTACAAGAAACCAAACTTGCAGCAAGCCAGCTGCTCAGTGATTATTTCTGTTCACATTCTGACTGCATAGTAAGTTCAAAGTTTTGAGATGCATAAAGAACATAATTTAGTAGTTTTGCCCAAGGGAGAGTCCCCAAACAACTGAATTCATTCCAAGTTCCTAAAAACCACCATAAAGCCCCCAAGAGAGCCCTTTGTTCGCTTCTGTTTGAGGATGTATCATTTCACATCTTCAAGTGCTGCCAGGTAGGCCATAGTACATGAAACTAAATAGTGTCTTATAACCAGCCTCCACTAGTCTCCTCCTAGTCCACTCCTTCACCAATCCACACCACCATTCATAAGTACTCTGAATACTCTAACACTATTCCAAAGTCAGGCTTCTCAATAAAGCCTTCCCTACTACCAGCCCCATTCTCATTTACCTTTTTTTAGCAATACAGGCATACCTGTAAGCCCTGCTGTAAAATACAGAGTTCATTAATTCACAAGTAAACCAAAAACTTGGGGTTTTTTTAATCTCGTCTGATATTTTGAAGATATCAATCTCATAAGACAAAGTTCCCTTGGACAAACAAAAGTTATTATTTGGGAATTCAGTACCCATACTGCTTTGCAGTGCTATTGCTCAAACGAAGTGAATACCTCCATATTTATAGAAATAGTTGATACATTGGAAGAAGAGACTTGCACACCAATCTTAGAGACTTTGTACAGTACACTTTGCTTTGAATCATGGCATTTCAAAGGAATTGTTTTGTCTGTCCCAGCAAGATAATTAATCAAAACAGATTTGACAAGCTTGAGGGATGAGACTGGATTCTGATAGATCTCTTATCTGTCATTTCATCATTAAACATAACTGCAGCTGTTTTTTCCAGACTACCCAATCCTAGTTTCCAAAGCGACAACTCTATCAATTTTCTAAAGGATGTAGGAATACAAAGAGCACCAGCACTATAAGACATTTAGAAGCATGAGGCATGTTAAACCAAGAGGAGAAAGCTGACCTACCTCCATAGATTTGATCTACACATTGCAGGGTTATATAATTTTCTCCTACGATCTTATTCTTAAATTGTGGCTCCTAGAACATGAAAAAAATTCTTAGAAATCTCACACTACTAAGCAGTAGCACCTTCTCACAAGTAAAGGATGTATTCAGTACATATTATAAGAAGTAACGCTGATATTAAAAGCTGTGTAAGGCAGAACACTGAAGAACAGTTATTAAAATAGACAGATGCAGGTTACACAGGCATAGTTTATAAACTGCAGATCCAGTTTGATTTAAGTCTCAGCCATGCTTGAAATATAGATAAAGTTTTTACTTTTCAAATAGCTTCAAAGCATGCATTTCTATTGAGGGTCACTTTTCAGACTAGAATCATTGCAGTAAACAGGAAATACAGTAACTTGATGTAATCCAAGCCCTTTTATGACAAATTTCCTTGCTATGGGAACCTGACAGGAAATAGAGTCTCTTAAAAGAGCAAGCATCACAAGAATATTCCAATATGACAGATATATCACTAGACAAAATGAAGACACAACCCAATTCTCTTACCTACTGTTTTGCCAAACTTAAAGCTATTTGGGGCTCCCTTCACTTTTATCATTCCATTAATTCAGAGTTGAAAAAGGACATTTGAATGATAACACAATTAAACACTGTTATGTTAAATGTTACTACCAGAAGGCTGATGTACACTACATCAGCAAATTACATTTTACATGAAGACAGTTGTGAACAGAGTTAACCTCATCCAGGTTATTTCCAGGTCTGCACTACTCTGAATCAGGTGACTGATTCTGAACTTTTGTTAAGAAAAATATAGTTGACTTGGGATGCTATAAACCTAAGACTTATAAGTTAGTGATGGAACAGGAATTAGCAAGGTCACTACCAACTTCAGCATAAATTCTCACGTGATCTGTGGAAAGGGCTCTGCAGCTTTGTCCCAATTAATTCCAGAAGGTCCAAAAATCCATATTTGGCTACAGGAACCTTACTTTTTAAATGTTTAAACTCCACGAAGTTTTACCCCAATAAACTTCCAGCTACAATTGTGTGTCAAATCATATTCTTCTCATTATTCTTCACTGTCAAGATCACCTTGCACTTGAGAGCTATATACTAGGTTCTCTTTCACTTTTATCACCTAAATGGACCAGACTGTTTCAGATGCTTAAGCACATCTAAAAAGGTGTGGCATTACCACTCCCCTTTGATAGCTCAATTTGAGCACCTAAAACAAAGGAAAGATTCAGCTCATTTTTAAGAATTGAGGACTTTTTAAACGTTTGCCAGCTCAATAGTACCAGGTTTTTAAATCTTTGCAGTTAACACCTAACTTTGAATGGAATAATGCAGAGCTTTACTGAGCCACACAAACAATTATCTAGAGCATTTCCACTGAATACCAGCTTACTCTTGTCTTGTGCAACCCTGAAATGGTTCTGCAGATGTAGCCCAAAGTCAAGTCAGACAGATGTTATACAACATTAGAAGTATGTTTGACATTCACACTTTTGCAATTGCTACTAGATAAGCAGACAGAAGTCAGGTTTAAACAAACTGTCAATTTAATTTTCAAACCAATTCATTCTTTTAACTTAAACTTCACAAGATTACCAACTCACAAGTTAGAGTTATAAACTATGTCTAATGTAAGCGTCCACATACAAGCTTGCACCATTTTTACTTAAACAGTCATTAGAGCTTGAGGAATGATCTGTATAGACCAAGCAGATGCAGACTGATTAAAGTGAGTCTGCAGCCATTAAAGCTTTTTATAAATCTATATTCATTCTTTATCCTTATATAAGGGAAAGATACAATTATTTAGTCAGAAAGACACTATATGTCTTCAGAGCCTGTTTGGCCATGATTAGAAGACTTGTCTTCCTACATTATCATCTGAAGCAGAGTCATCATCAAGGAAAGCAATCTTGAAGTTTGTGCATACAAGTTCCCCATAGGTGCCATGATTTGACACATCTTGTATGTACTTGTATACTGTGCTTGCCTCACAAAGCAGCAGTTCATCTGTATAAAAGAAACATTAAATGTCAGTTATGTTGCAAGTTATTATTGAATTATTTCAACTGTTACCTTAAACTCAGCATTAACTTCCTGACAGCTTCTCATAACTGTATGCCTGAAGATATTTCATCACTATTACACAAAGACTAAGAGACAGCTCCTGGAATCAGTACATTGAGAACCTTCCAGGTTATTAACATTACTTAAGGTGGACTGAACACCGTTCAACTGCACACGTTTAAGAGTTCTGTAGCCAGAAGTATCTGTATCATGGCATACTCTAACCAGTAGGAGAACACCACATGGAGTTGCAAAAAGCAACCATATGAGTGTGTACTGGGGGGGAACCCCAAAGCTCACTGAAGAGTAGTTAATACAGTCAGCGAACAAGTTGAAAACTGTTTCGATTTTCCTTACTGCTAAACTCTTAAGAATGCCGAAACATTTGAGTTGATTATTACAAGTTTATCATAGTTAATTTTTCATAGCTTTGACTGGAGATATTGCTTATTTTACAGGTCCCAGGGCTATTTTAAAGTTCTCAAACAGAAGTTTGCATAAATAATGATCAACAGAGTTCTAATCTTAAAATTAGCAGGAACTAGAACTTCAAGCTTAAGAAAGTAAAAACAGGTTTTAATGGGTGTAATCAGCCAGACTCTTGGTCTTTCCTATAAAGTACAGAAACCCCAACAGAACAATACTAGTTTATTCTAAGCTTTTACTTGTATTTTATCTTAGTAACCTCATCTTTCCTGATCTTGGAAAACACTTTTTTTAAAAGAATTGTAAATTAAAAAAATCTTAACAGTGAACGAGGCACTGAAAGGCCTAAATAACTCAAAGTAGAAGCAAAGCAACTAGAAAGTAAGTTTCCACACTAGTTCCTGGTCTTCAGTTCCAGAACAACAAAACACACACCAAAAAAAAGATCAAAACCAACTTTATCTTTTTAAGAAACAGGGCAAACTGAAGTATAGATAGTTTTTCCACATGCAGCTTACCTGAAGATACAGTACTCTATTAAAAAATAATCAGTTATTTTTTCAACAATCCATGCAGATACAGATATTTAAAACATTTCAACCTGTGTGGGTGATTATACCAAAACCTCTATTTTACTACTTGGGACACTGATGTCACTTGAGCATCTGCTGCACAGACATGAGAATATTTATTATATATATTATATAGTTTACATGATTTTTTGTTATTTAATTCTAAATATACAATATACAAGTTACCTGGTAATAAGCAAGGATTTACTTCCTTTTCTTTGGGTTCCTTTATATGTATTTCCTAAAGAGAGAAAGAATTATTACTTTGCAGAGATCATACCTTCAATACATGCTGCAAAAAAACAGCACCCTCCCCTCGTAAATTCCTCACATTCTAACAAATAGGCAAATTAAAATTAAGGAAAATATTTCCTCTCAAATTAAGGAGAATAAGTTCGTGAAGATGCAGTTGTGAACACAAAAAAGGAAATGTGCTATTTGCATAAGTAACAGACATTACCAATACTATTTAAGTTCTTTCAATACATGTAAAAGGATAAGTGTAAACTTAGTATTACATTACCATCTCCCAGAGTTCATTTACAAGCTTTTCCACATGACTTAATATTTGTTTCTAATGCACCCTTCACAATTTTTCAAGCTGTATCCTTCATTATCTGTTTCCGATTTTCTTATATGTATTATTGCAATCAAAGTATGCAAGTTACTTACCAGTACTACTAAGACTATAAGGAAAGGGATTTTAGAATCTCAGAGCCAAGAGGCAAAACAAGTCACAGAATATCCTTTAGTTTGGACCCAAATTGCACAAAACAAACCTATTAAACTCTCAGTATCAGTTATTCTAGCCTTGAGACACTGATAGTTGGGCTAAAATCTCCAGCTGACAGACTATTAAACTAGAGGACATGCTACACCCTTCCTGCTCAGCCAGTTCAGAACTTCCTCCCCCGAGTCAGAATCACTTCACATGCATTGGAATCTTTATGGAAAGCTATTAGTTAACTGGACACCACCACCACCCCCCCCCAGGGCCACAGCAGTAAGAAAACTAATTTTAGTTTGCAACCAGCATCCAGAGTCAGATATTGCAAATCAAGGCAAGCAATCAAAAGGAGACATAAGCAACAGCAGTTTTTCCTGGATTAAATACAGAGAAACAAAAACCCCTGAGAGCATAAAAGTAATCCCCCTTTGCCATTCATATAAACACTTGCTCTCAACACTCAGAAGACCCAAAATAAAGCTTGAAGGCTGCATAGCAAAACTAAAACCACCAGGAAACCATGTCATGAGAACAGCAGATACTTTTGAGACAGGTTGAAAAGAGGCAAAGGTTATAAAATGAAAGTGGTGGTATTGTAAAGAAAGAAATCTAACTACAGTTGGCAGCTAACACAGAAAACAAAACACAATTTGCTGCCTTTGACTTCTAAGTCTGGATCTTGTACAAGTCATTTTAATTGAAGTTCACGCTTGTCAGCTAAATAAGTTACTATGCAAACATGGCTCAAGCTGAACACTGCTGTATTCAGAGAAGAAATACATACAAGTTTTCCCAATGTTGTCTCTTCACCACTGGTAGCTCTAAGCTAAACTTTGGGTTTACTAGTGCCTTTATAGCTATGCCTTCTACTATCACTATTTGTGTGCAACTAAATGCACCACTGTTCGCTCACAAACTATATGCCAGCAATCGCTGCTACAGAACAGTGAAGTAGTATACTAACTAGGTGTTTTCCCAGTAACTTTTACTTTAGGAGATATCATAAGGCATGTAATAACTACTGTGTATATATACACACACTCTGCTTAAGTTCTTGCACTTATGGATATGAGTACCAGTTTATGCTAGTGCTGGCAGATAAGACTAGAGCAAAATAGTTGACCCTAAAGAAGTTCTTTGACCTTACATCCATTTGTTAAAATGCAATGAAGCTTTTAACGGGTATCAGAGACATAATTTTGAACAAGTGATTTGGGTTCTGGTTAGAAGTTAAATTGGTTATCTTCAGAAAGGAGTTAGAATTTTAATTAAATAGCATCACAGCAGAATAGAGACCTCAGTCAAACACTGAGATCAGCTTATAAAATCCAATTTCACTCTTCGTTGACAAAAACCCACAGAAACTGAAGTGCTTACTATAGGCAGAATTCCTATAACATACAAGAGCTTCCAACAGCTGAGCCTCCAGAAGTAAGAGTTCTGTTTGAAAGTCAACATTTCTATTCCCATAATAAAATTGTAAATATTTTAAAGACAGTTTTCATACATATGCACTAGGGATAACTAGAACACAAGCAATGAACATTGTTGAAGAATCCACACTGCCACGCTCATTTTCCAAGAAAGGATATTAAAATACATTAAATTCTACTAATGTCACATTTTGTATTTGGTCTTTTAAGAGAAGGCAAAGATCTTTATGAAGAAAAGTTGTTAACTCACTGTGAATCAGTGCAAGTTGTGTAGGAATCCATAAGTTTAGCTAATATCTCCACTCTGTTTCAACTTTATTTTTCTAATGGATTTCAGTTTGGGGATAACACAGATCTTAGGACTAAAGAGCCTGCTGACACTAAAATGCATGCTCCTCAACACCCCTTTAATCAGTCATAAAGTTCATACTCACCCACCCCTTTTATCCCCAGGTTTGTCTGACTACCTGGTGAGGTAATTCGGTTCATAAGATCAGCTGGAAAGTCTGTACTTGTGCTACATTTGGTTTTGCTGTTACTGCCTATTGTTAGCAGAACTGGCTCATCAACAGGTCAGATGAGCACAGAAACAAGAGAAAGGGAAGCAGCAGAAGCAAGTCTCTCCCTTTCAAACTACTAAATCCACTCAGACCTCAGGAAACTTCACCATCTGACCATTTGTTGAAGTTAAGCATGCAAGCACTTTCAATATATGATCATTGAAAGCCACGCACACCTCTAGATACTTCATCTGTAGCTTCCCCATTCTGAATGCCTCAAGCAGCATCTTTGCACTTCGTACTTAAGGTACAACACAGGAAACCCTACTACCAGCAATAGCTAAAAGCAGATACTCATAGGACACCATGCAAATGAGGAAAATGAACTTTGGATTGCCTCAGAACTGACAGAAACAGAGACCTCCGCTTTGCTGAAGGTTTTAGAAACTTCTTACTCAGAGATGCTTCCCACCTGTGCACTTATCTTGTGCTACATTCATTTTTCCAGGTTATCAGAGTAAACAGCGGTAGGCAATACAGCAACACCCCATAGTTATCAATTATAACAGTACAGAGTACCAAATCATACCAAGACTGCAGGCTGACAACATGTCACACCATACTAATTCATAATGCATCATCCTTCTCGTTAGTTCAAACCAACTTCAGTTGATAGCACTATGACAACCCTGAAGCACCAGGGAAAGGAGAAATCATGCTCCTTGCAGATTCTCTGCTTCAATAGTGGGGAGACAACACAATCGAGAAACTGTTTTTAAGGAAAGCCTCACCTCCTTTTCTTGGTTTTTACCCCAGTATAGGGAACAACTGTACAGTTTACAATACCCAAGGACTACATTCAGCTCTCCCCCAAAAATATATTTTAAGGTGCTAAAATATATTCCTCAAGTCTGTCTGGGGAGCCACATCTTTCCCAAGTGCTGAAGCATAAAAGAGCCACTACGTGTAAGGCAACATCAAGGCAGTAAGGTCAACTAGCAGTTATGCTACATTAACAGGATCCTAACAGTTAGGGCAAGAGAGGGATACCAAATGATTCCTGCTCTTTGTCCTAGATCCTCACCTCCCACTCCACAGGGAGATAAACAACTGTGGACAGAAAATGAGTAAGAAGTGAAAAACATTCCCTGCATGCTAGCATCCAGATTATTCTGATCTTGTCAGAGAAACTGGAATTATTTGAATCATTATTGCAAAATATATGTATAGGCCTACTGGTACTGGATGTTGCTCGTTACTCTCAGCAGAGTAAGCTCTGAACCTACCTTATCCCACAGTAATGGTTCCATTTGCTCATAGACGGACATTTGTGCTAGAGGTAATTCCAACAACGGAAAACAAGATTTTTAGTAAACATACTGGAAAAACAATGTTTGCTAGATTCAAGTCATGAAGGAACCAGTTATCACTTCCAAGGTTTCAAAAGCACTGGCTGAAACATACATTCTTTCAAGGCTGACAACAGATAGTGTGAGAACAAAGGATATTTTAATATTGTTCTATAGTTTTCACAAGTAATCTCTCCACAGGAAAGCTCTACATCATGGCGAGGCTTGCTGTGAATTTCCATTTTTTCTTATTTACTTATATTTCACTAAAAGACTAACAGAGGGCTGAGATAGCTTTCTTAACTATACATTTATCTTTATCAGTTGTAAAAGTCAAACTGTATATTGAAATATTTGCAAATTAGTTGTGCTCCAAGTGAATACAGTATTCCTGAGTAAAATAAATCAAACTTATGTCTAACAGCTCCACTGGAATTTCATGCAGAAAAGGAAATACCTGTACACATGCTTAGCATATACTTAGCATTCAGAAGCAAACCAGAATACATACCAAGTATTTTCTGAAAGACTATTTCTTAGTCAAACTTAATCCCATGTCGTATTCCATACTATCCATAAGATATACTTACCACATTTTAATTAAATAACAGTGCTGAAAATCTCTAAATCCTTGTTTTCCTTCACTTCAACACCCGGCTTCCCCCATGTCAGCCCAGAGCCCAGCAGTCCACTTTTGTAACTTCTATTCCTCATGCCACCCTTCAATTCTACCACTCCAATCCAGAACGATCATCATTATTTTAAAAGCGATCACTACAGAATGCACAATATTGTACCAAGTTTTACAAGGAACAAGTATTCATAGTAGTTATGAGCTAACAGCAATACACGATTTGAGACACAAAGCACAAGAGGTATGAAAATTATCCTCACAACTCAGTGGCCTGAGGTGCATTCCAGATTTCAGGAACAAGCAGCATAAAGCAGAACAAACTCTTTTAAAGTTTAAGGGCTAATACAAGAATATCCTATAAGAATTAACATGAAGGATTTAACTTAAGAATGCACACACAAAAAGTAACACTAAGCTTCAAATCAAATTTAACACCTAAATTTTTATTCAAATTGAGATTTTTAAGGAAAATATGATCTAGCTTGTTAGCCTTGTACATGATTTCTAAATCTAATCAAAACTGAAAACATTAAGTAATTCACTGGTTCTTGTTTCTGTGTCTCCATAGACAAATATTCCTAGTCTATGATCAGACATGTCAAAACATTGACTTTTATACCCTAGTATTCACCCCGCTTCCTGCAGGGTAGCCTAGTCTGTCCTGAGGGGAAATGTGTCATTAATAAGAGTGAGACCATAGGATGCTGATAAAGACCATTGATTGATCTGTGGTTCCATATAGCAGAGCATAACTAGGTTATATTTAGTCAGATGTCAAAAAACTCTTTTTCCAGACATTCTGGAAAACACAGTGAAAGTCACTTCTGTTCCTTTAATAAACAGCATTTTCTGTTCATTCCTTACTTCTATCTTGCCATATATTAACATGAATAGAGTTCCTGTTTCTTTTCATATTCAAGCAAACAAATCCCAAAAGCAGTTTAAAGCTAACTTCATTTTATTTTTCTGAACATTACCTAGTGTGTCCCTCGGGTATTTGAGGATGGACTAAACAAGCTGGGGCTAGAACAAAACTCAGCTTTGCCTGTTGCATTTTCTTACTGTAGGGCTCCCCTAACCTAGAAGGAGCAGCTTAAGGTCTCAACTTTCCAGGTGAACAAGGACAAGCCCAATGAATCTGGAGGTTGCAAGCAAGAAGGAATACAGCATAACACTACTATATTACTCTGTATTGCATAGCAGTTGCCAGAAAACCTTGTTGCAAGTCAGAAGTATGAACATATTCAAGGCAAGGCTCCATAAGTTCACAAATAAGTCCATCATTAACTCAAATGCTATCTAGATGTAACCTCAAGCTCATTGAGTCCTTGAACTGCTGTTTCCCACCTTTTGACAGGGTCTACCAGAGGAAGCATGATACTAAACATACTTGGGGAAGAGTATAGGCAGCAGGTATCTGCTACTGAAAGAGACAGGATATTAGCCTGCCCTAATATAGCAGTTACACTATCTTGATGAAAAAGTTCCCAGTTGACTAAACTATTTTCCACATAAGAGGGACTGAAGTATTTCCACTGTTCTATCAGTCTAGCCACAATTTTAAAACTCAACTACATAAAAGTTAACA
Organism: Aptenodytes patagonicus; assembly: GCF_965638725.1. Lineage (NCBI taxonomy): Eukaryota > Metazoa > Chordata > Aves > Sphenisciformes > Spheniscidae > Aptenodytes > Aptenodytes patagonicus. The sequence continues at coordinate 27,067,069 of NC_134981.1, forward strand.
TGTACAGGAAATTCGTATTCAGAAAGTTATTTTTCTCATGTACATACAGAATACAGTTCCTTGAGAGATGCTCACTTCTGCTTATTTTAGGATATCAACATGCTTTTTCCAGATCCCCAAACAGCCTCACACGTTTCATCATATATCTAAAGTTATATTTTTAATCCTCATAAAAACCACTAAAGTCTTCAGCTTCCTGTGTAACCATCCCATTGAGGCAGTCATAGGCTGTCAAAAAGACAGCAATGCCCAACAGAGCAAAAAGTTAAACTTGCTTTACTTGCTGCTACTGGCATCTGATCTCAGTTTTACTGAGCTTTTGAAGCTATGAAAGAGACACCAATTCTATGTTGGAAGTCAGGTCTACATTTCAAAGCTTCTGCTGCAAGAGCCCATGAAATTCTTAAATTTAAGTGCATCAAGGAGATGGTTAAAAGCAGCATGAATAAATAAAGAATGAATGACTGCAAGCTCTGGTACATCAGGATATTTCATTAAGAGCTTCATCTTGTAACATTAAATACCTTCATTATTCTTCCTACAGCCATCAGGATCATGTTTGAAGAGTTACATTACTGTAGTTACAATCAAATTAAAATACTCTGTATTATTTCATATCTTACTACGCTACATATATTTGACTTGTACCTTTTCCCACTGGCCATTTTTTCCAGTAAGCGTTAATCATCCAGCATGCTTGTTTAAATGGCAAAATATCTTTTGGTAAGTTTAACAAGTGAAGTTCTTACCTTCACAAAATTCAGTTCCTTCAGCATACACTTTTTTGTGTGTTTATACAACATACTCTCCTAAGGTAAAAGACTGACTTCACACAGAGATTTATTTGTAGACTCAAGAAATCTTCGTACCTATCATTTACATGCATTTTCACTGGGAAATACAAGGAAGATAGAAAGCTTTTAAAGTAAGCTGATAAAACTACAAGTCACCAGGGCTGAACATATAAAAACAGAGTTGCTACCATAAAATAAGGACATAAGTTTTAAATAGGACAGCTGACTTAAGCCATAACAACTCTGCATCAGTATTTCAGATCCAGTGAAAAATAAAAGCAGCAGATTCTCCAAGGTCCTATCAGTGACAAACTCTGTACTAATTAACAAGTTAGAGAAAAATCTCTTCTTTAAGAATCTATCAAGATAATTGAACAGTTAAGAACCACCAGTTTGACACAGATTACAAAGAACTATGGAGGGGGGAAAGAGAAGCACAAATGGCTAGTTTTCATCAAGATTGATCTTCCTAGAAAAGGGTTGTTTACCAGGAGTAAGAATGAAGAAATACTGAATAACAGTACTGAACTAATACCATCCACTAACATGACCTCAGTAAATTGAGTCTAAAGCCACTTAAATCAAACTACCAACAGAAGCTTCAATAAATAAGCAAAAGGACAACAGGAAGAACAATATGAAAGATACACACACGAGTTGAACACTGAGCTGTTAAGGAAAGAGACCCAGGGCTTTACAGCAACAGAACTGAAAATAAGGAGCTTGCAAAGACAGAGCACACATTGAGAAAAGAAGCAGGTTCAGGAAAGTCCCATCTTATGAGCTGAATAGTCACGATGACAGCCTGATATCTGTTCACTACTTACAAAAAGCAATTCAAGTTAAGTTCCAGAAAAATAATCAGCTTAAAAAAAAAAAATGTAGTTAGCTAGTTAATTCTAAGCTTTCTCGAGAAACAACAAGTAAGATGCTTCCCCCTCGTTTTCAGAGAAGCATCCTCGAGGCACCAGACATACAATCCCCAAAACAGCACACCTAACAACACACGCACTAGCTCTTCTCCAGCCAAATTCCCGTCCCCACCCCAAAGGCACACCACGAAGCTCTTCAAAACTCCCCCCAGAAAACTCCCGTAGCAAAACCCGAGAGAGGGGCGAACATGGAATCGAGGAGAACGGCAGCACAGGAGCCTACGCAGCGCTAGTCCGGCGGGCGGACTAGGCCAGCGCTCCTCGCCCGCCCGCCGCTCCCGCTCGGCTCGGCCGCGCACGACGGCTACCCGCGGCCCTGACAAGACCCCCATCTGGGCCCGCGCCGGGGCGCGGAGGGCTCCCCGCCGCCCAGCAGGCCAGGGCTGCGGCAGCCTGACAGCTTCCCCGCCCTCCTCTCCACAGCCCGCACCTCCCGCGGCCCCTTCCCTCGCAGCGCCCCACCGCAGCCCAACCAGGGGCCGCCACCGCCCCCTCTCACATGGCGGCCCCACCCGCCCCGCACCTCCGGGCTGATGTAGGACACGAAGGAGGGCTTGGCCGCCTTGGCCCCACTGCCCAACATGGCTCCAGCCGCCTCCCGTCTGGCTCAGGAGCCCGCGGCGGCACCGCTTCCCGAAGGCCCCTCCTCAGAGGAGCTACAGCGGAGTCCGACGCACGTAATTGACCCCACCCATGCCCGCCGCCGGCTATTTCTGGGGCACCGCCTCCCCGCCGCGCCCGTCCTCACTGGGGATAACCACTATCAGTCACAAGCGCGCCCTCCTCCTATTGGCCGCGAGGGGCGTGCCTGGAGGAGGTGGAGCGGTGGCCGGAGGAGGGGGCGGCCAATCGGGGCGCGGCGGGAGGCGCGTCCCTCCCAGCCGGGGCAACCAGGGTCTGGAGCCAGCGCTGGCCCGGGGCGGCTGCCACAGGGCCGTGGCACTGGTAGCAATGCCTCAGAGCATCAGGTGCTATTGAAGCACCTGTGTCTGTGCAGGTGATGAGCACCCACTTTTCGGCTCTTCGTACCCGCGCAGGGTGACAGCAGCACATGAGCGGCAGCGGGGATGCGTCCGCTGGTGGCCATAGCCACATCCTTGGGTTTCTCCCACCGCTTTGCATACTGCCGGCTGCCTGTGTGTGACCAGAGTATTTCCTGCACGGCTCTTCCTTTGGTGTGTGATGAGCGGCTCGAGCTGAGAGCTGCTAACTGGGTTCCCACTGAATTTTTTCATTTCAGGGTAATGGCATCTTTTTTGCATCACTGCAAAGACTGCCCGCTCTTGCCTGTTCTTTGGTCGAGTTGTCACTTTGTTTAAATCGTCCATTGCACTGTGTCTTACTCAGCTGCAAAATGCCCGTGTTGTATCCATGCACGCTCATAAGAAAACTCAGTGTTAAGTAAAATCTAAACAAAGCATTGAGATGCTGAGTTTTACTTATGGCAGGAGACATGCAAGGAAAATGACATAAAACGGGCTCTCCATTGAAATGATTTTTAGCAATCCTCTAAAACCTGACTGCTGATACACCCCAAGAAGTCCTCTGCCCCGTGTCAATTAAAGTATTACAGCTGTGGCCTCCCTGGAATGTCATCTTTAGACACTGTATAATCAGAGCTGTAAAAAACCACCAGGTTTACCAGGTATCTAGGTTACTTTTAAAGGCTTAACTTTTATGCGGATACAGAACAATGCAAATATTGTGAACTGCCTGTGGCAATGCAGCAGGACTACCCAGCAATTTAAATGACAAATGGTAACCCAGGCAACAATTTGCATACAGCATAGACTTTATGGAAATATTTTTGCCAAAAATAAAACATACTTTACAAACTCCAGTAGACCAGAGGACATGAAAATCAATAGCTCCTTCAAATATTAATGGTAAGCACTTTTCATATCCCCCCCCCTTTGTTATAATACTTCACTTTATTTACCTTGCTCCAAACCAAGACCTAGGAAAACTAAAGGAAAAAATAAAAGAGGTACACGGAGTCATGTCATGGTTTCGGCTGGGATAGAGTTAATTTTCTTCATAGTAGCTGGTATAGTGCTATGTTTTGGATTTAGGATGAGAATAATGTTGATAACACACCGATGTTTCAGTTGTTGCTAAGTAGTGCTTACACTAGTCAAGGACTTTTCAGCTTCCCATGCCCTGCCAGCAAGAAGCTGGGAGGGGGCACAGCCAGAACAGCTGACCCAAACTGGCTGAAGGGATATTCCATACCATATGATGTCATGCTCAGTATATAAACTGGGGGGAGTTGGCTGGGGGGCAGTGACTGCTGCTCGGGAACTGGCTGGGCATCGGTCAGCAGGTGGTGAGCAATTGCATTGTGCATCACTTGTTTTGTATATTCTTTTATCATCATCATCATTATTATTATTATTATTTTCCCTTCCTTTTCTGTCCTATTAAACTGTCTTTATCTCAACCCACGAATTTTACTTTTGTTTTCCCAATTCTCTCCCCCATCCCACTGGGTGGGGGGGAGTGAGCAAATGGCTGTGTGGTGTTTAGCTGCCTGCCAGGTTAAACCACAACACCTAGGCTGGGTATCCTAGGCATTATTCTATCTGGAGCGCAGTTGGCAAAAATCACTGAATATGGCTTTATACCACATTTCAGCTTTTCTGAGCCTGGGGCCATTCATGAACTGAGCCAATCTGCCGCCTGAGTTAGTAGCCTCTGGGTTGTTAAAACTGGTGTTGTGGCAACACTTCTGCTGGGGAGACACAGACTCTCTTGGGAAGGATCTCAATGTTTTTCTCCTGCCAAATAAGATCTGAAGTCAAAAATCTATTAATTCAATTGCTTGTGATGGCAGAAATACCTTCCCGTAACTCTTCAGGACTCCAAGGAAGGAGGTTCAGAGAAGAGTCCGATCTGATATTGTCTACTGCTGAGCCCGGCTTGGGATCAGCTGTTCACACACGTTCACAGAGACACAGATTTCCTCTCTGCTCCTGTACGTTTCCCTTAGACTTTGTAAAACTCGGTGCCTTTGAGAGTCCCAAGGGTGTTCGGATGGGCAGGGGTGCAGGTTACTGTGTGTTGTGGGCACTTTGGTGTAGGTTGGGCAGGTGTAACAAAGTAAGTGTTAAAAACCATTCCTGAGCGTTGAGCAAACTTGAATGACTACATCTGAATTTCTACTCCCTATTTCCTCATTTTGAAGAAAATAAAGGGAGGCTTTGCCCTGCCATAGACCTGCAAAGGCACAGATGCATGCAGAGCTTCTGTTCCAGGGTGGTAAATCACCGGCAGGACTCAGCAGGACTCTGCGGCTGTGCTTCCTTTTTGATCTCTCATCATGGCTGGATCCAGGTCTGGAGACTGCTTTTAGTAAATGTACTTCCAATGGTGACACAGGTAAAGATTTTGAAGTAGCAGCTGGAAAGAGAATCCCACAAAGTTACCATTTGTCAAGGTTTCCCGATCCTCTTTTTCTATCCAGAAAAGCTACCTGGGTAGAATTTGAAGATTTTTCTTTTTTTAACACTTGCCTGAGCATTACCAGAACAATTGCCCTTAGGTGTAGAAATCTGGATATTTCTATAGTATATGCATAATTAGTCTGGCACTTCCCAGAGCATCACAGATTGCCGTACATGCTCAGGAGGTAAGAGGTGTCCCAAAAGTGTTGGATTTACTCTGATTATACAGAGATCGGCCATGCATGCTGGGTCTGATACTCCCTATTTGTATTGTTCAATTAAATAACTCAGTTTAGGGCTTAGTATATTAAACAGTATGAGACCACATTAAAGTAACTGAAATCAGTATGCATGAAAGGTAGAAGACTTAAGACTAGGTTGGAAGTCAGATTACTGGAAACTATCAAAGAAAAAATTGGAAATGAGTAATGTACTGTGATGTCCTTTGGGGAGAGGTCAGCAAATCGGTCTGCCTATTAACAGCCAGCAGCTCTCTCTGCTTTACACAGGTTAAGATAATTTCCTACTAAAAGTCATATATGTTAGCTTTATGCAAATTAAGACAATTCTATAAAAACAAGAAGATAAAAGAAGGGCTCTACTCTAAGACGATGCTTTTAGTACTGGATTCACATTGACATTTTCATCAGGTGTCCTTTGGGAGTTAGTTTCCAAACTTGGTTCAGATTTCATCCTTCACAGTCTGGCACCTTCATAGTGAACTCCAAGGTAACATTTAGAGCTCTGGAATATAACCATTTGTTTCATTCTAATTTACTAAGTATATGGTCAGAGATTGTATAATGCTGTCCTCTATGAATTCTTTATGTTTTATCTTTGTTGCAGTGTTCTTTCTTTACTGACTGTATTGTGTGTTGTAATTTTTAAGCAGTTTTCTATTCATTGTTGTGAGAACCTAATTTCTTTGGGGAGGGTTGTGTGAATCTCCCCCAGTAAAGGGAAAGCAGCTCTATGCCAGCTTTCCTCAGCTGAAACCTCCTGCTCTGACTCCTGCACCATCCTGTGACAGTCCTGAGACATGGTGTGCCCAGTTCCTCCCTGAAGGTGGTTGAAGAGATGCATTTTACTTCTTGAGTAAAACTGTCTGGGAGGTCCCACATGGCCAGTCATCATGACTCAGATAGCAAACAGCGGTTCCTTCAGCTGTAGCAATACAGACCATTGCAATTTTGTGTCCATCCCCTAATTACTGAATGTTTTTGTTTTACAAGGGCCTTCCAGAGCTAATGAGCAAACTGAAATTTTAAGACTTGGTCAAGTGATAATCTAGATATTAAAAGGCTCCAGAGAGGGGTTATGGGGGCATCCCACCACTTACCAGGAAGGTTCATCTGCCATTTGGGGCATATAGTGCCAAAACATGAATGCAGAAGAGTGCAAGACTAAATTAACAAGCACATAATGAAGAGTAGGACGGAGGCATTAACTGCTGAGAACACACCCTGAACCAGTGTTTACTTTAGTCATAGAGATGTAGCTGGGAATTACATGTTTTAAACTTGAGGATGGAAAACAAAGTATTGCTATGAGAGTTGTGAAAATTGAGTGAACAAAGCACCTCACATCTAATAGTAAAATCTCCTTTTCTTAGCTACAAGTAGGAGAGGAGGAAGTGAGTAACTAATAACTCTAGTCACCCAAGGAAGCATGGGTATCAGAAACAAAAACACAAGATCTAGGGAAGTTCCCCACCTTTTTTTAGCTCTCTTGAAAGCAAACACAATTATTTGTTCATCGGCACACACAGACATCTTTGTTGTGTGGCAAACCTCTTCCTTTTATTCTCCAAAAGGCTGTGAATCCAAATTACTTCAGGCTGGAGACGACTTCTCCTTAACAGTACCCAAAGGGTGAGCCAAAGCCCATCCATATCAGGAGTAAGCCTACATCACGGCTGGATGTGAGGCAGAGTTAAATCAGGACTCACCTCACCCTCAGTTCTTCTCATCCTGCAGTCCAAAGGGAGGTGCTAAGGATCATGAATTCTTAGAAAACAGGAAAGATAAATGGATATATGGTCCTCCCGACATCAAAGAGCTTGAATTGACTCTTCTGTCTTGGAATGAACCCCAGGAAAGAAAAGAGCAACATTCAGCTCCCAATTTGGATGCCAGTCCCTGAGCTGGGTGGTGGAAAAAGCTGCCAAGGGGTCCTTGCTGGAGTTACTGGGCAGCCCCAATTCTTTCTGCCCAAGTAACTTCTCCAAACATAATGCAGATGGAAAGTCCTTGGGGAAGATTTCCAGCTATCCATCACCATCACTGGTCCATCTAGCTAAATAGCTATTCCTTGTAGGACTCTTCCTACTGGCCATGAGGACTCTTGCTCTGGGAGGAGAGAAGCCAGTGAGAACTGTTCAGCATCTGAGTCACACGGTACAGGACAGGCAGGTTCCAGTGTATCCGTAGGGAGAAATACTTGGTATTAGGCCTAGACAGTAGCTTCTTCTCTTTGTAAAGTACATATAGAGACTTGAAGCTTTTGCTAGTGACGTCGTCTCTTCTGTTCTTTCCTTTAGCAGTGAAAATTGTATCTAGCACATGACTGAAGTAAAACATGTGTTTGTTTTACTTTGCCTACCAAGCCCTTGACATACTCTTGGCTTTGACTTCCTAATGAAAAATACATGTGCGACTCACTAATCATGTATCTCGGGTATTGACAGAAGCCATCCAGCTAAATGCTCATGCTATCACCCCCAGTTCCCATACAGTTGCTGTAACTAAAAATTCCAGCCCAGATAATTTAAGAAACAGGCACAAACCCACCCATTAAGGAAAGCTACGTGCTCTTTAGTAGAAACTAATGGTAAAACACAAATGTGAGTCTAGAGGGTTGCTCTAGCTTCCCATTTTTGTCCCTGACTCCAAAAAGACCTTTATCTAAGCAAGGTAAACCTTTATTTGGCTAAGACAAACGAATCTTTGAAGCAGCAAACTTTCTAGAAGCAGCAAATCTTGTAAAAGAAATCTCATAAAACCATGTATTCTTCCTTGTTAGCAACTGTCTTTGATTTGCTAGAACATTTTTCTCCAGAATTGTTGTGGGTTTTGGCTCTGGGCCTTTGGAAAGTTTCTTGACCAAACTTTCTAGAATTAAAACATGTTCATGCTGATGCCTGCACAGGAGTTTGGCACATCTGAATGTCGGATGGGTATTTGGAAACGTTTGTCATGGGGACTCCAGAACCCACCCGCGCTTCCATAACGTTTTTCCAGGGAAATAAGTTATTTTAAATCTTCTGTTCTTGTCTAATGTGTGGGTGACATTTGTAGAGGGACTGTTCCTTGGGGAGAATATATAAAACAGCAGAGGGTTGGTGGAAGTTTCTTGTGTGGACTTTGTTCCAAGCCCTTGGCTTTCAGGTCTGTTTTCTCTCAGTCTGCTTCATTGCTCCTTGGGAAACACTTCAGCCCTGGCTACTCCTGTAATACAAGCTCTGAATTGGTCACACAGCTTGTAAATTAGCACATCTTATGCTTTTGGATATGCTGGAGAACATGCTGGGGACATTAGTTAAAGCATCCAGAATCCTGGTTTATGATTTACCACTGCCATATGAGGAATGCTTATCCTGAATCTATTACCCTGAAATCATCCTTGGCAGCAGGAGAGGCAGACAACACAGCTGCAAGAAGTTTCGTAAGAAATGGATGCAAGAAAGCAAAAATGCACACTATCTCCTCACACAAGAATTATATCTGAAATGTCTGTCTTCTCCTGTTCCAAATGATTTGCCAGATATACTCTTCTGACACATTTTCTCAAGTCTTCCTTTATAACCTCTTTCTCAGGTTGCCTTCCTCAGCAGGAATCGTTACCTGAGAGAATTTCTATAGCTCGTTTCTTCTTTGCAGCCTCCCAGTGACTCTGGACAAATTGAATCTCTCTTCTCCCTTCTCCTATACCTACCCTCTGAAACGTTTAATTTCTTTACCCCAAAAAGTATTTACTTCTAATTTATTCATGAAATAATCCTAATTGTGTTTCTAACCACTGCTCTCTTATGCAGTAGCAGAGATTTTATATTGGCTTTTACTGCCGTGGCAACTTTACTGCATCAGGGGCTTTTTTTTTGGTGTTGTTCATTTGTTTTTGTGTTTTTCAAGTGCATCCTTTGGCAATAGAGAGGAACACTGGAGTAGCTGAAACATCACCATTTTCGCTGTCACAGCAATGTGAAAATTAACTCTGCCTTTCCAAATGGAAGCTGCTGCTAACGACACAGCACTGCTGTTGTAAGCAGAAAGATTCGTTTCAAATATTAGCCCAGCTGAGCCTGTTGATTTGCTGCATAAAACTGCACTTTTTTTTGGCTGTGCAGCATTTTGATTTCCAAGTGTTTGGAGATGTGTGCTCACAGACTCTCCAACATTCTCCTCTTCATTCAAATGTAACGGAGCAAGGCATGAACACTAGATATACAGTTTTGTCTGTTAAGTAGGATAGATGCATTAAAGGTCAGTCCCTTCTCTTCATCTTTCACTTCACCTTTCCTTCCAGCTCATTTGCAGTGACATTTCATGTAACATTTATTAGCACCACAGCTCTGCTGGCCTAAACCATTTCAGTCTCAACCTCCTAAATCACCTGGCACTTCTTTTTTCTCCTATGTTTTTGTGGAGCGCTGCAGTTGCTGCATGTGTGGCAAATCACATACTACACCAGGTCTTCTCTCTACATGAAATTGAGCCTTTCTCTTCATTTTCCCCATGCTATTTATTTTTGTAATTTGTAGTTGACTGTTTTACTACTTAACTTTTCTTCCATTTTTAATTTAGCTTTAATGTGTAGCTCTCTAAGAAAGAGCCTTACTCATTTTATTCCTTCATTTTGACCCATTTAATCAGTTGTTCTTCTTTCTGATACCATTTTTCTTGGGTTCACCCCCCCTACCTTCTTCTCTCTTAAAGTTATAATTCACTCAAAGACTATTTCTTTTCACTGGAAAAATGCAGCTATTGAGGTGATCAACCATCAGAGGAAAAAAGGCTGGGAAGAACAGACATTTTCCTGCTAAAATATGGTTGCGAATAAGGAGCAAGGTTTGTGATTCTCACGTAGAAACAAGAGGCTTTTTGTCTCCCTTTTAATGATAAAGTAACCTTTTACTGTAGAAAGTGTGATTTATTTTCTCTTGGTCCATTCTGAAATCTTAGATTTTTAAATATATGAAAGTTCAAAAAAATCCATAGAGTTTTCTTGATACCATTCTATGTTTCTTTGGATTTAGGATAATCAACCTGAAATATGATTGCTGTAGAATATATGTGAAAGTATTTAAGCTAGGCTGAGCCTCTAAAAGCTGATAGGCCTTGAACTATCCTGCAATAAACAAATCACTGGCTTCAGAATAAATATTAATGGCCCTGGCTTTGCAAAATAGTTTAAGGAAACACACATATTGAAGATGACAACCCTTAATGAGGACCCTTGCTAATGCAGATATGTTAAGGCTACATTAAGTGGGAAAGTGCGCACGGTGCAGGATAAAAATCCCAGCAATAACTGCCAACCAGGTATCCATGAAAAACAATGAACTTTACCCTGTTAGGAACTTTACACTTACCACATATTATTAGGGCAGCATTTCTTAAAATGCAAACTCTAAAACATCAGAAAGCAGTCCAATAACTATAAATTCTCAGTACTAGGAATATATATACACATTTGCACATTTTCATAAATCCAAATGAGAAAATGGAACAAAATGGGAGAATACAAATTAACAGATATTAACAGAATTAAGCCCAATTTTTATTTGGATGTAAATCAAAACCATTGTGATAACACTGTAGATGACACTCTTTGGATTTTTTTTTTTTTCTTCCCTCCCCAAAAGACTAGGTGTCTGTTTCATTTTAAAAAGGCTGAGAAATACCACACTGCAGGAAAAGAGAACTCTTGAGAAGATTTTATAAAAGAATCTCAGAAGAAATTTAATTTGCTAGCCTTTTTGGCTAGGAAAGCTCTTTGGCTTACAGCTTTCAGAGGAAAAAAAAAGAAAAAACAGAAGGAACACAGATGTTTTGGTTGAATCTATCACTGTACTTTGTAAACCTACAATGTAAAAGAAAAAAAACCAGTGCAAATTATGCCTCCTAATTTTTTTTTTTTTCTATTACTAGGGCTATGCTGATAAAATCTATTTGGGTAGTCCAAACAAGTCTTAATTGTTTAATAAAGAAATGAATTTGGCATTGTGTGAATACTTAACAGACTAATCATCAGCAGATATTCAACAAGCAACAAGAATGTTAAATATGCATACAAATTGTTGTAGGAATATTTAAAGTTGAGTCCAACTCTCAAAGTTGCTAGGTACAATAATTTTAAGTACTATTAAATCACTTCCGAGTAGTGAAATAGGTCTAAAAATAGAAGCAGCAAATGAACCCATCACATTCAATAGCTCTATAAGATTAACAGTTCATATAGAATTTTATAATAGGGCAAGAAGTTGATGGACTGTGTCCAACAGACTTGCATTTCTACCAATGCCTCTATACAGGAACCCATATGAAACCACACTGCTCAAAGACAGGACATACTTAAAAACTAGGCAGACAAGTCAAAGCTTGAAAAAGCTTCAAAACATAAACAGCTCTTGTTTTACCAAATTATTCCTCTAAAGTGAGCGCTGAGGGGAAAGTTCTTGCTGCGTACATTTCTCTTTTGTGTGTTACTACTATAGTGTCTGGCACTTTGAGATTTAACACACAGCATTGCTGAATAAAAAAAGGCAAACACTGCTTATTAGTAAACTGCTAGCATTATCAAAACATAGGATATTAAAATGATTACTTGTTTGTAAGTTGATTACTTGGTCTTAGCTTTGTCTTCCTAAGCACACAATGTAATATTTAAAATCAAAGCTAGCTTTGTACTTTTTAAAACCTTGTTTTTCCATCCTTCTTAGCTGAACAAAGAGTCAGAAGTTAAATAGTTAAAATAGCCCATTAAAAACGGGCAGGTAAAACAGAAACAAACTGCAAATTCACTCTTCATCACACAGCGCAAAAATCATGGTCACAGCTTCATATTTAATGCGGAATCACTTTAAGTATACAACAGTTCAAAAGATTCAGAAGCTGGTTAAGAGTTAAAAACCAGTAGAACAAAAATACAGGAAATCCAAAATACATCTTTGACCTTTTTAATCCTAAATTTTAGGGTCACACGCCTGAATAGACAAGTTAGCTTCATGAGGAAAGAAACTTTGGTATGGAGTTGAACTAGCCACATGAATAACACCTGTAGGTTTCAAAATAAATAGTAATGGCTAACTATAGACCATGGCAGCAAGATATCCTCTTTAAAGAAAGACTAAGAACAAGCACATGCTTGGAGCTACGCATCAAGGCTGGACAACAGAAACTAGTGTAATCTTTTTCAAAAGTAATTTTAAAGCATATGTTAATTATTGTATTTCTGATGCTGAAATTGGTAAGAAAATCTTTCCTACAATGAGAAAGCTTTCCTTTTATTTGCTAACCACTAATAACCACTCCTTTTAAAATTGCATTCCGATGCTTGAAGAACACTGTATTAAAATTTTTCTTTAAGACTTCCTCTATTTCTCTAAAATATTGTATTTTTATTCCACAGTCCCATGCTGTTAGCAGTAGGTGTTGCAAACAAAAACATCCCCCTACTCCAAGAGCTATTTATTAAAAAGGTCAAAGATAAATTCGACCTCAAAATGGAACAAAAGGGGTTTTTTAATAAATTGTATCAGAAATAACAAGTGATCTTTGTAATGTGTGATACTCTCCTACAGCCATCGATAAAGTAGTTACCAGAATGTTAGTCTATGTTAATATGTGCATTTTATGGGTTTGCAACAAAGCATAACACACATTGAACAGAATGAGTGAAACTTCAGTTTCCAGCATATAATGAATTTTAGTCATTTAATACATTTTAGTTTTGTTCGTGTATTCCACTGTAGTGCTGTGACAACAAATCACACCTATGTACCAGAGCATACATCAACAGTATGATGTAACTTTACTACACCACTGCTATATTTAGCTTTTTGAAAGAGACATAAGCATACACTATAGCCACATCAAATAATTTTCTGGTTTGGTTTTTTTGTTTGTTTTTTCCCCCTCTTCAAATAACCTTCACTTTTTCAGTAATAATTCACTTTTTAAAATTTGAATTATTGAAAAAAATCACAGAAAGTTTATACAGGAATAGCTATAAGGAATAACCTCACAGGCACTGATATGACAAACATTTATTTTAAAGGGCTGAGAGGCATTAATATCATCTCAATAAAGTTGACTGAAAAGAATGACTAACTTTGTCTAAATGGGAAATGCCTGCTTCTGCTTGTACGTTGAGAAAAGAAATTCAGAAAGTTATTTTTTGGCCTTGCTATGTCACAAAGTCAATCATACAAAGACCTACGCAGTTAACCTAAAATGATAGTTTTAAAAGCCCTTCTATTAAAAACAAAAACATCATGCAAAACTTTGATCAATTATGCAGCTGCTTTAAAACTGTTGCAAGACCATACTGTATATATTAGCTTTTATACTGCTAATGCACAACTAACAGCAAACTTGATTAATTAACACAAATTTGTCTTAATTACACCGTTATATCACACTAAGGAGACAAATGCCACAAGATAGGCAAAACCATTTAATTCTGAGCACTCAAATAGCAGGATAATTATGTGTTGTAACCCCTTCACATTTAGAAAAAAAACCCAAAAACATAATCCTGCAGTCTCACTTTACAAAATAAAGTTCTGTAAAATATTAATTGGGAGGGGAACAGTTTATACTATTTAACAGTAACTTATACAACTAGTGTCAGAGGCAAACAAAAAAAAGCTTCTAAATAAAATGTCAAAATACACATAGCAACAGAAGCAAATGCTGCATTAAATACAGTCAAGATAAGAAGACAATGCACTTGTTAATAAAAAAAGACAAAAGAGAGACAAAAAAGAAGAAAAGTTACTAAAGTTAACAACACATTTAAAGAAAATGCAATGAGGAAAAAAACCTCAAACTATTTTTTCCAATGACAACAGAGTTTCCATTTGCAGTCTTTCCATCCATAATTTGTCTGATACAGTACATCCATTAAAATATTCAGAATCTCACAGAAGAGCTAGGTTGTTCTCTTCCAAATCTAATTACCAAGTTGGTTTTGGATGTTTTAAACAGACATTATGTCCGTTTAAAAGCAAGGCAACAAATGGACTTTTTATCACCTTCAATCTTAGCACTAATGACAAACATGTTTAAAAGTTATCATAATCTTTTTTGTCTTTTTTTCCCTCTGCTTCAAATCCATCAACCCCATCACTGTCCCTTCTCCTTTTACGATTATTATGGATGTTGAAGCGTTGATTCATCTGTGGTAACAGATCCATTCCTAAAACTTTGTGTATTTGACGGAATGCAAGGAGTCTCAGTGCAAACTAGAAAAAGGGTAGAAAGAAAATATTTGTTAGAAACAAATGTCAATTTCGAGTACTATGTCAAACAATTAATGAAGAACATTAGTGGTGTATGATATTATCCTTAGCTCTTATTATCCCCTCTTCCTTCCCCCAACAAAGTCAACACAATAAAATGCGTATGTCACATTTGCTGCTTCTGTACAAAGTACATAATCTTAGCTTAAAAATAATATACATGTGTTTTAGCTGCTGGACTTGCACTGAAGCAGCCAAGGCTTGTCACATGTCCCATTACACATTAGTAATCTTTAGCAAAAGGATCAAATGAAGAGGTAGGGGCAGTAACCTCTTAAGCTGCAAGCATGAATAGTCAATACTGTAAGTAGATACAATAAATATTAAAAATTAAACTTACACAGATTTATTTATAAAATATTAAACACCAATGTAATTTTAAATCTAATAACATACTGCTGTAGAGTTGAGCATCTTTACGGATGTATATAGATGGGAGTGCTTCAAACTTTTCAGGAAAATACATTAATTTTAGTGCAAAAATGAACACTGTTATACATCCTCTGTTGTGACATTTTCATTGCCTAGCTTAAGACTGATCATCTGAAAAACCATACTATATTCCAAGAAAGGAGAATTCATGTCCACCATATAGCTCCATTTAAAAACAAACAAACAAACAAAAAAAACAACAAACAAAAAACAACCCAAACAAAAACAAAAAACCCCACCCAAAAAACCAGGCATCAAATTTAGTTACTTCACACATACTTCTTTTCCTTACCTGTGCACTTGAAGTAATATCCTCTCGTTGCTGATCTGTCATTACAGCAAGTGTATCAAAAGGATCTTTCTCACAAGGGTCCAGAAGGCCAGGACCACCTACAACGGTTAGGCTAATTAGTAGCACATCTCTACCTTATTTCAACCAAGATTACAGATTTTACATTAGTTAAGCATAAGTATACAGACACTGATCAAATGCAACTTGCCTTTAAGGATGATTCCTGAAGATATACACTCAAAAACTCTTCTCAGTGCATCCCCAGGACTCTGTGGTCCAGTAGCACTGCTAATTGCTTTTTCCACAAGCAACTCCATAGCCTAGACCAACAATAAGAAAATCCATCCAATTTAGAAGATTGATTAAAACAGAAGAAAGCTACTACTGTTGTTCAATACAGAACTTTTGATACTGGAATTTTGAAGAACATTACACATCACAGAATGCTTTCAGTTAAAATGGAAAAAATCAGATATTTTATAAAGATTAATAAAGAGAAAGCTGCTGCAAGATTAACATTGAGTACTGATACTGATATGCTGCTTCTCATCACAAGTTGGCTAAAAGTTTTGTAGAAATTTATACAGTAGTAGCCTACATATGCAGGTAGACAATTTGTCCAGCCATTTTTTGAGAGCATGAAACACGGTGGGTCACCGGAATCTGTCAGGCACATGAATAAACAAGCACACAGTATGAAATGATGAATTTGATTCATCTAATGAAATTAACAGGATGCTACAGAGAAATTTTTTTTCCTACAAGAATACAGAAACTTAAAGCATCAAAAATTTAATGACTTTTTAACGTTTAAGTGGTTACTAGTTTTTCAGTTTAGCAAAACTGAAGTTCACAGCAAGTTTTTTTCCTGGATATACGCTAACACTAACTCAGATGTTAAACAAGTGTAAAAAAACCCCCTTGATGATAAAGAGTTTTTCTAAAATGTACACATTATTTGATATTAGTTAAAATGGTTTAAATGATTATCTGTATTTTAAATACTTTTTTCTGTGAATATTTCCATTGTTTACTTTTATTAGACTATTTTTTCCAGAAAAACCTATAAAAGATATTTGCAAAAGTAAAGAATAGCTTTCCTTAGCTTTTTCAGCATTTAAATGGATGTTTCAATACCACCTCTTTGGCAAGTTTCCTTTTTAAACAATGTGTCTCTTGGTTTTTTGGTGGGGTTTTTTTGGGGAGTTTGTTTTTTGGTTCCTCTCCCGAGTTTACAGTTGTTCAAATGTTGCCTTTTATTTTTATTTTCCAAGAGTAAATGCCTATTCTAATGCATGCAAGTAACTATAGGCAGTGTTGATTACAGTCCTTCACTAAGGGTGCCCATTCCTTTCTATTTTAGCTCAATTTAACTGACAAATTTCAATTCTCGAGCATGGTATTTCCGTACTCCCACTGTATCACTCGGGATCAAGCTTTTGAGTTTTAGCAACAGTAATTTAGTTGTTTTCAAGTATGAAGCAAAATACAGCAGGAAAGAAAAAAAAAAAGCAGATCATGTTATTGCATTTATTCAAGTCTAGTTCTTTTGCATCCTCATACAATACACTAAAGTCCACAACTTAATCCTAGGAAAATGTGAATTATGATGCCCTGGTGTTTATGTGCATGAAAGGCTGGATTTTAAGTTTGAAAAAAATCAACCTTGAATATTAGTTCCTTCTAACTTATAGGAACTTGACAAAATTCTTCTAATTTAGTTTTTATTTTTAGGTATATAAAGAGGCTGATACTAACGTCTGTGTTTAGACTTCCTAATATTTTCTATTATTACAACTACTTAGGCTCTTTTTGAAAAGCTCTGGCATCTCTTTGGCTTGTAATAGGCTTCTAGCATACAGGTCAGGAGAAGTTCTGTATCCAGAAAAATATATTTCTTCGATCTACGAAATTTCATCTGTGACTGTCAGAAATTACATATATTTAAAAATCACCATTTTCTGTCATTGTTTTTGTCAGTAAGACTTTGCCAACAGGCCAAAAGAACAACTGACTACACAGACTTCAATGTTGATTCATGTCACTGGCAATGCATCAAGTACCAGGAGCGAGCCAGGAAGCACTTTTGGAGAGCTGAGACACAGCTTTATACCTCTCTTCCCTTTTGGCTGTGCCTTAGAACAGATATTATGAGAAATAAGAAACAACGTTCCTTGTTCTTCATCTATGTGCCTCCTGTGTGTTGCAGCAGTTCTAAGGATGCTTTTCTAAAAGTATGCCAGGGTTTATTCTTTGGCAACTCAGTATCATAGTGATATTGAGGGCACTTACATACTACTTAGCTTCTGTTAAGCTATATTTGTACAGTATATCTTTCATGAAGTGTAGCACAGAAACTGGAATTTTTTTTTTTTTTACTTTAAATATTTAAAAAACAGAAATAACTGCTCCACATTTTTTCCAGAAGCAATAAATATTATCAGAAGTAATTTAATAAAATTGTCTGCAAGCTTAGTACAGTTGTAAAACATTTCTCATTGAAATAATGCCAACTACTGTAACTGTCTTGACAATGTTAGCGCTCTTCCTGCCAAAACTGAAAAGCCTACATTAAGAAGCAGCATAGTGCAACAGGATTTGATCTATGAAACAAAACAATCAGAGCTGAGTTTACCTCCACATATACACGTTTCAGAGATTTTGTTTCAGACTAACTTTATCCAGTCCACAGACTGAATATCTGTTAACATTTGGAGCACAAGTTGCACTCCTGGAGAGCATCATTTAAGATAGTCAATGTAAAAGGAATGCTCCAAGAACACTCGGCTGCAAGAATTGAAATAACTGGGTACAACCTAGTTTCTAAGTGACACTGATTAAAATGCTAATAGTGACACATCCACAGACTAGTACTGCGGTATTTCATCTTGCAGAAAGGATATATTAATGATCGTAGGAATTACTGTGATTTATTCTTTCAAGTCACCTTTCTGTTATCACAGAGCTATCTGGGCACAGCTAACATTATTTTCAATCAGTTTCAGTAAAGTCCAAGCAATTCAGAGTAGGTGGTTAGAAAAAAAAAAATTCTTATATACAGAGTAAAGGAAAAAAATGCTAAAATCTAGAATAAGAATGCTACCCACAAAGAAATCAAAAGAACAAGAAAATTCCTTTTGAAAAATAATTCCAGCTCCAAGTGACAAAACCTCAGAAAATTAAATTTTTAGAAGGAACCTGGATCATTTGTTGGGGAAAAAAAAACCCAAAAAACAAAAAATCCAAACAAAACCCTACATTACTCCTTGAAAAAGTCTACATTTTAAAACTGTAGTAACACTTTCCTATGCTTTACTTGCAGTACCATGTGCATTAAAAAGACTCATTCAAAAGAACATTACTCACCCAGCTTGGAAAATCAGACCAAGTTGGAACCCGTTGACAGAGGTCACGAAGAATACGTATGATAACCACACAGGACTGCAGACCATTAGCTCTAGCCTTGAGAGCAATACAAAATCAAATTAATCCCAGCACCTACAGCAAATAGGACTTGTTGAAAGACTAAAACACCACTGTTCAATGGAAGCTCAGATACAAGATTGAAACAAATCATTCTACAACTTTATTCCATGAGCTGCCATTTACAGCAGTATTTTATACAGGGTTAGTAATTTAAGGTGGTAGAAGTCAAAGTGCACAGGTTATACAAGAATAATATTTCTTGATCCCCTGTACACTTTGACCTATGTTCACTTGTAACAATAAATACAGTATCTTCCTATATTAGAAATAAAAAGGATAAAGTAAAGGTCTAAGAAATAGGTATAGAGACTGAAAGGTCAAGAGAATCTGTTTGGTTTCTTTTTTGTGCCTTTGCCAGAATGCAAAGTCACTAAACCAAACAGCTTCTCACCTTTCATTCCCTACACTTAATACACTTAAAGAAATAGGGAAAAAAAAAAGTCTTAAATCTAAACACAAAGCTTTAAACACATATTCCATTATTTAAAGCAAAGTTACTCTGCAGCCTTATGGAATATATAACAAATATACAACATATAATCACCCCAAGCGAGTCAAGCTTTCAACATCGCCTTCTCAATGACCAGAAAAAAAAATTATGTCAAATGAGCAATAACTGCATAAAGCAATTCCTCCATACTCAACCTTCTACATTTAAATTTAGGGACCAGAAAAATATTAAGTATTATTAGCATGAACAACGCTGAGTGTTTTCACACAGTTAAACATTTGTATTGCAACTCAACTAATCTCTCATAAGGCTACAAGAAAAAAGTAAAATGATGTTCCGAACCTGGAACCACTTAGCGTGGCGTAGAGCAGCCAGAGCGTCAAGGCATTTTTGCCTGTCCAAGACGTCCGGTGGGTCTTTCACCATACCCGAGGTTACATCTAAAATGGATTGAATTGGCAAAATGCAGTAAGGAATGGGTGTTTGACCAGGTGAGCAAGACACTTCCTTAAAGTAGCTTCAATGTCACACATGCCATTTAAAGTTTAAACACTTGAACAACAAATGTAAATGTTCAATAAAAGACATTCAATTAGGATTAGGGCATCAACCCAGCATGAAGATCAAGCATATTATACTTTAGCTCTCAGGTTATTTTCGAATGCATTGCAGATGATGCAATGTGTAGTACTTCCTTATTTAAGCTAACACTAGAGGAAAAAAAAAAAAAAAAACACATATCCCCTAAAATAAATATTGAAGGAAGGATGGTTGGACACAGTGCACCAGCACAGAGAACACAAGACAGAAGGAACACAAAAATCCACTTTAAGCAAGTAGAAACATTCAAACTTAGTTTCTTGTAAATTTTAATGGTCACATATTATTTGGGACCTACTCTTTAAAAAAAAAAAAAAACACTAAGTAAAAAAAACCCCAAAAAACCCTTAAAAGCACTAGATGTTGAATAAAGATGTTATTTTTATCATATCTTAAACTTAAAATGGAAATGATTTTGCTTT
Source organism: Aptenodytes patagonicus (assembly GCF_965638725.1). Taxonomy (NCBI): domain Eukaryota; kingdom Metazoa; phylum Chordata; class Aves; order Sphenisciformes; family Spheniscidae; genus Aptenodytes; species Aptenodytes patagonicus. The sequence continues at coordinate 27,087,444 of NC_134981.1, forward strand.
AAAAAACCTGACTAAAGGAATGTGAAATGCTCTTCAGTACGACGACAGGGGGGACACAAATTTTTACATTTGTAAAAAATGTCAAATTTACATTACAAATGTAAAATAAATAGTAGGATGCTTTACTATACAGAGAACTAAAAAGCCATGAATGAACATGGTGCTACAACTTTGCAATAGAATCATTTAATTTCATCTGAAGTACTACATTCAGATTTGGGCTTTTTTTTTTTTTTTTTTTTTAATAGGATAGTTCCATTGTTCTGCACAGGGCTAAAAAGGGGAGGATTTCCAAATAAGAACAAAGCTGAGAAGAACATAGGTATCTTCTCACACAGATATTCAAACTTATGGACTATACGTTGAAGTAGAAAGAAGAAAAACTGCACTAACAAGGCATTTACAGAGCAAATGAAGACATTTAAAGCAGTATTTCATTTAAAACAAAAACAAAAAACACAACACCCAAGAAAACCCCAAACCTATACAAGAGAGGTGCCAGGTAAGGTAAGTGATGAAATGAGTACAACTTGGATATAAAAGACAAGAAGTACATTTAGAGGAAACCCACAGCAGGAAAGAGGCAAAGTAAGACTGAGAAATTAAAAATTAAAATATGGGTCTGTTGGGTCTAGTAGCCTAATCAGTCAATTATTTACATTCTTCTAAAACTAATATGCAAATAGGTGACACTGTGCAGACTTTTATCACAACAATTCACTACATAATTTGAAACTCCAATTACTTCTAGCTCTGAAAAACTTCAATTTGGAAAATAATTTTACTAAAAAGAATTACAGTTTAAGTGCACAGAAAGAATCTTACTCAGTGCTGGAAATGTCAATCTAAAATGTGCTACTAATAGATATCTCATGAATACCCTTGAAACTTAAAAAGACTAAGTCAGAAGTTGCAAGGCACCTATTGCACTGAGAATACATTGACTGAAAAAATGTATCAAGGAAACTTGTAATACTTAATTTGTGGATTTTCGCATCTGTTTCACATTTCAGGATTAACCCCTTAAAGACTATTTAACTAAATTCAGATGCCTAACCTACTACCCTGTTAAGCTAAGACAAAAAACTGAATTAATTTACAAGACACAAGCATGAATTCTTACCCTATATAACTTAATTTATTACTAGCCTAAATATAAAGGGTTAATCTTCAGTTAGACATGCTGTGTCCACACTACCTCTTCATTAAAAGTTAACAGGTATATCAATTTTGGCAAGTTTTATTACGTGAAATATATTTTACCTAGTCAACTATTTCAAGACTAGTGTGAACACTGCTTAATTCTAGGAGAGAGACAAAAAGAAAAAAAAAAACCCACACAAAGTAACAGTAGATGCTAGGACTATGCATCCAAACCCCCTCCTTTGTAAAGCATGGCAGGTGTGACACTGAGCTTTTAGAAAAACCTTGGTCAAAAATCCTTCCGATGTCTTTGGCAGCAACCCCTGACAGGAATCAAGTCCCTCTGCTAGAAGGCTTTGGACCAGGGCCGTTAGCTAAGGATAAAATAAGACACATGCACACACATATATGCATTTATAAGTATGTACGCTTTGTTTGCTGAAGGAAAGATTCCACAGCAGGGGTTAGAGCGCTTTGAATATATCAGATTCGGTAAACTGTCAAACGCACAATACTGTAAGGAACAGTAGCTATGCGGTTAACAATTTTATTTCACAATGTTTTTTTTTTAGCCTTTTATCATGTAGTGGGATTATTACACATCAAATATGATTCTATTCCATGTGCAAGTCTCAGTCTCATCTTTACTCAAACTGGTTCTTCCAGTAAAGCCTTCCTTATCACCTGAACTAGCTCCCCAAGCAGGCTAAAAAAAAAAAACAAAAAAAAAAACCAAAAAAAAAAAACTTTAAACCATTGTAAGACACAGAGCATGAGAAGCTGCAGTAAGAAAACACACAAACACATACTATTACTCTGCAGCAAATAAGCAGCAGTCTTCATAATAAGGCCTTCTTTGCTGCAATAATTTGCAATTCGGTCTTCTATTTGCTCTAGTTTCAAAAGTGAACTTTTCTGCACATCCATTTTATACTGCTCAGTGTCTTGAAGAGAAACCTAGCTTGATTTTGCTTACCTAGAGGCAGTACTGCATTCAGCAGTGAATGAACTCACAATGATCATTTTAACTCAAGCGTGGGTCAGACAAAAATACAGATTTGTTTCCTTTAGGTGGCATAAATTAAGGGATTGATCATAGTAATTTGAAATTTACTACCTTTTTGTCTACGTCATAGATTTTTAGGCCAGAAAATTGAAATTTAGTATTGTGGCAGAAATCAATATTGCACTTCTACACAGTACATTAAGAAATAAACATGGTGTTTAAGGTTAACTTCATTTAATGGTTAACATAATTTAATAATCAAATCTTTTAAGTTTAAGTATTCTTTATGAACTTAAATAATGTGAAGTCTGAGTCAGCACAGACAAACCAAGAGTCATGTTACACTTAGATTGTCAAAAAACAAGTAGAATTGGTTGGGTGTGACAGTACATGTACAAAGCCTTTATAGCTAGGAATAATACGCACAGCTTAAAAATTATGTACAAAGCACTCTTGGATGACTTCTGAAGAGTCTTTAAACTAGAGAATGTATCTTGAAATTTCTTTCTGATTATGTAAGATGACTTCGTTAACGCAGCTTGCTTACAACGCACTAGTCATAGCTACAGAACATTTACTAATGCAATATAAAAACCTCAAGTATTTTAAAGGATGTGTAATGATGAGATGAAATAAAAAAGCCTCTGTGGCTTGTATAAATACATATATACACAAGCACATGTATACGTACACACATACAATTTTTTCAACCTGCATATGAGAAGTGTTAAGATAGCCTCAGATTTCTTATCTGTAGGTTCACTGTCAAACACCAGAACCCTGTTTGCCATGATCTCTTTCAACTATGAAAATACAGGATTAAAAGGAAACAAAAGTTAATTTTATCTGACCCGTAAACAAAAAGAACCAATGTACTGCAGACATTAATCATGCTTGTTGGCTTAAAAGCTTTTGGAGCTTTGAAAGTGTTACAGAACAGACCCTAAAGCAACACTGCTGGCACCAGAGAAACTGTGAACTTCAGAAACATAATTTGATTTACAAGCTCCACCTTCTGCTTCAGCTCAACGACAAAGCCATTTCTTATTGTATTAGTCGAGGTTTGCCAGTTGGATAGAAGACTGATTGTAATACCAGGAGCCTAAATATACTCAAAAAGCACTCCAGACCAAAAAGCAACCTCAGAGAGCTGGAAAAAAATTGCATCATCTTTTAAAGTTAGAAGCACTGTTACCATCAAAAGTATTATAAAAGTGCATTTTAAGTGGCACTGCTATTTGGAATGTGTAAGTGATAGTAATGCTGATCCAGTTTAAACCCCAAAACCCGTGATTTTTCTAAAACCATACAATCTTTCTCTTAGGGCAAGACTGCTCTAGAAAGCCAGTTTATAGCCACTTGCTATAAAATACTTAGTTTTCCACATAATTTTATAAAGGGGGGGGGGGGAAGAGTCAAGTTTGTACCTTTTCCAGAAAGCTGAGGTTGGACATAAAGTTAGAATTTTTAAAAGTTAAATAAACGCATCATATAAGCATTTATTTTAACCAACTGTTCTCTACCGAGATTGGTTGTTGAAAAACAAGGTTTCGATCAAATACATTAGTTGTGCCAGCATGTTGCCTTCTAGGACCTTAATGCCATCTTAAAGCAAAATAGATAAACATATAAAAACAGGTGAGAAAAGTAACATCTTTAACAACTTCCCAACCTCCATCCCTCATGTTCTCCTCCCGAATGACTGGAGATGTCAGTGTGATAGTAACTTGCATTTTGGGTTCCACACATGAATTTAAAATTATTGCTGCTTCTGGGACTGCACACTTGATATCATATTTCTCAGGACTTATTACCTAAATATCGAGAAACAGAAATTTCTATTAGCACGTGGCCAAGAAAACGGATTTCAACATAGTCTTTTTAATAGAAAAGTCTTAATAGAAAGACAGAAACACAATATAATTATATGAAGCAGATACCTCTGTATTCAAAGAAACAACAGTATACGAGAGGGAGGGAGGGAGGGAGGGAGGGGGAGGGGGAGAGGAACTTGCATACTGTTTCCAAATCATTAATGAAAATACACAGCAGTCACCAAGCATGCAAAAGAAAAAAAACTACCCATAAAGGAAATTCATATACTAAGTAAATTAAATAACAAGAACCTTGACAGCGTTTGAGATAAAGAAAAGCCTCAGTGCCACTTAAAATGCCAGTTGGATATGTTTATGTTTCTCATTGGAACATAGGAACCTTTAAAAAGCACAAAGATGCAGTGGTGGTTCTTTGAGCTCGCAGTTACAGGATGGGTACTGCTAGGCACATTCTATACTTGGCTGTCACAACATCCTCTGATGAGAGCAAAGGGCAAGATAAACACCAGGGAAAAAAAAGTGTAAGAGTAACAAGGTGGTTATTCAGAATTGCTTCTTGCGACTAGATTTAATAATTCTAAATACCCCCAAAAGGAAGCTGTAGGCACCTCTATCACCTTCTTCCACAAACTAGAGGGACAAGTGACTTCTCCACAAAGCCAGACCAAGATGTGCAGTTTTAAAATTTTCTTCTGTTCTGTTATTTCAAACAAGAGCAAACCCAAGATTATTTTCTAATTAATCTGATCCTGCTAACGCTTCTACCGTGCCACTGATTCTGCCGAGCATTTTACCAGACTGCATTGAAATACTAATGCTGTGACAAGCATTCTATAATGACGGTGGACAGGCTTTGTTCAGTAAAGAGCACTGGAGCTAAAGACTTTATTCTGTACTTTCATTTCTTGTAGAAATACTTCAAATGGTTTATGAGTTCTGCTGAATGGTCTAAGACTGCATGTACTTTTGGGTTGGTTTTTTTTTTTTTTTTAAGTGCCAAATTAAAAAAACAAACACCACCACACAAGACTGACTTAGTTAACTAATTGTGGGACTACAAAGCACTGACACATACAAATTGGAAACGAGACAAATACAAACAGACTGGCATTAATGGAGAACTTTGACCTTCAGACAACACAAGCTTCCTGTAACACTGCACAAATTACCTCTATCGCTGTTGGTAACTGGATAATAGAAATGAGCAGAAGAAAGACTATTTCCCAGTTAAATGAAATCTATTAAATGATGATACTACACTGCTAGCATAAACACCTAGACACTTGTATGGACACAATATACAGAAAGCAAAACATGCAGCATAGTCCCTGAATTCAGACAGAAACACTCAGAAAATGAAAATAAACTGAACCTGAGCTGTGAAATGCAGTAGAGTCAGCCCTGCAGACATTTGACTTGAGGACAGATTTTTACAGTATCTTTACAAAAATTCAAATCAAAACATTTAATTCTACTTACTGCAAGTTGTTTCGGAAGACTTTCAGCAATACGACTGAGTAACATCTTTGAAGGCTTCTCAGCACATAACAAAACAAGATTGACATTTCGATCTCCACGGAGTAGCAAACCTTTAGCCAAAACGCCTACCCGTAAAACTCCTTTCAAAGCTCTGTGAATTACAGTTAAAAGTTGCATTTAAAATAATATAAAAACCATAAAACTAATCCTGAAGATAAAAAAGTGAAATAAGAGTATTCCATATACTCGAGGCCATAGTGACATATGCCGTACCAAAACCCAAAGAGAACAGAATCCCTGGAAGCACTGATAACAGCGCAAGGAAAAACATAAAATGACTTCAGAAACAAGTGATGAAATTCTTAAAAAATAATAATAAAAAAATACCTGTCTTTACTGCCATCTTTTCTGTCATCTCCCTCTTTGCTCTTGCTTTTTTCATGGTCAGTCATATTGTCAGAAACAAGTTTCAAAGCACGCTCAGTAATAGAAACAATTTTTTGGACTGCTTGAAGTTCCTCCTCTGTTGGATATATAGCTGCATGTTTGGTCATCACATAGCGGTCATCAGAGGAGTCAGGGCGGCGTAGAGGCTAAACAGACGAAAAAGCACATTTCTGAAATTTGGGTACACTTCCAAGTTCACAGATGATATGTGACCAAAAACCAAACATGTGGGTAAACAACAGAATATTCAAACCTCAAATCACTGAAATGTAACAAAACATGAACTGAAGTATCCTTAACAACTTACACCGGTCACAATCAATCATGTCTGAAAAAACATGAAATGTATCAAAAATAAACAAATTATGAAATCCCAGGATCAAAAATACCTCCCCAACATAAATATCTATTGTCTTTCTGTTAACTGGGAAATACTTGCATACTGCTGCAAAATAAAGTATCCATGATTGCTTTCACAGAATCACAGAAGAATTCAAATAGGAAGGGACCTCAGGAGGTCCTCTAGTCCAACCTCCTGTGCAAACCATGGTCAGCTATAAGACCATATCACATTGCTCAGGGCTTTATCCAGTCGGTTCTTGAAAACCGCCAAAGATGGAAGCTGCACAACATCTGTGTGAAAAAAAAAATATATATATTTCCTGTATTCAGTCTGAACCTCTTTTGTCTCAGCTTAAGCTGATTGTATCTCGCCCCCTCATGACTGTAAAGAGCATGGCTCCATTGTCTTTATAATGCACAAGTATTAGAAGGCTATTACGTCCCACTGAAGCTCTCTCTTCTCCAGGCTGAACAAGCCCCAGATCCCTCAAGTCTCTTCTCACAGGGCATGCACTCCAGAGCCCTGACCATCAGGTAGCCCCACACTGAACCTGCTATGGTTTATCAATCAGTATCTTTCTTGTACTGGAAAGCCCAAAACTGAATGCAGTATTGCAGTTTGGGTCTAATGAAAGCTGATCACTTCTCTTTATCTACTGATTATGCTCCTGTTAATATCACCCAGGATGCTGTTGGCCTTCCTTGCTGCCAGGGCACATGGTTGGCTCATGTTCAGCTTGCTATCTGCCAAGAACCCCAGGTCCCTTTCAGCAGGGCTGCTACCCAGCCTGTCACTCCCCAGCCCCTCAGTGCAAGGGGTTATACCTTCCTAAGTGCAGCATTAGGCATGTGTCCTTGCAGAATTCCATGAAGTTCCTGTTGGTCCATTCCTCCAGTCTACCTAGGTCCCTCTGGATGGCAGCCCTGCCCTCAAAGGTATCAACTCCCCACCCTGAACCGATTCAGTTTTGTGTCAGCTGCAAACCTGATGAGCGTGCACTCACTCCATCACCTTTCAGATCACTGATAAGGCGCTAATGAGACAAATCCCAGGATAAACCCATGTGGTACTGCACTTGTTACTGACCTCCAGGTAGAGTACGACCCACCACTAACCATTATCCTCTGGGACTGACGATCCAACCACTTTTTATCCATACATTTGTCCACAATTAGATAAAGTATAACGCAATTAAATAAAAAGTAGCACACAAATCCAGAGTGACTTGTATTTCAGAAGAAACAATATTTGTCTTCAAGGCACCCTTTCGTCATATAAGTGGACTTATTTTGGAAGACAGGTCCATCTACACAGTTTCACTAGTATATAATTTTTTCTTCACTTTTTCAAATCCTTTATTAATAAACACTGGAGACAACTGAAGTAGCACTGAATAATTTATAGTTCTTAACTGTGCCTCCTAGTAAGTATGATTCCCCCCCCCCCCAAGTTAAGAAACTCACAGCTGGTCCTTGGGGCTGAGGAGGCATTCCTGGTCTAACTCCCAGCAGGCCTAGAGGTCCTGGAGGACCATGAGGATATCCTCCATCTGGTATTCTGCGACGGTCATCCCAGTGATGCTGCTCTTCCTCCATTCTCCTCCAGTACATGTCCTCTTCATATCGCCTGAAGTGCATCAAAATGTTCTCTTTATATAGCAGTTAATACTTCCAACCGTTCTAAATAAATTCTTGGATGTCCTCACTAACTCATTTCTAGTAGTCATGAGCGAATACCAGTGAACTCCAGAGGGTACCTAAAATGAATGGTTATTTTGAAAGTGGGCCTGAATTTATAGCAAATAATTCTAGTAAGTCTACATTCCTCAGAGGGATTGAACATTAACAAACAAAAACAAATAAAAAACCCAGAGGGATAATGACAACTTAAAACAAGACAGTACAGAGTTCCCAAAACAAGTATTCAAAATAAGTAACCACAGAAGCAGAGTTAGTTTTAGATAACCTGACTGCAGCTTTTTCTCAATTCATTGATAAAACAGAATGCATTACCTCATTTCCATCCTCCAGCGTTCTTCCTCTTCTCGCCTTCTCCAGTATTCTTCTTTCTGCATCTGTTTCCTCATTTTCTCTTCTTGAATTTTTCTTGCTCGAATACTGGGCTTTACTTCTACTTGTAAGTCTGGGTTTACTTTTTTCTAGTTCAAAAAAATAATGAATGAAATGTTGGTTTGCCTCTTGTCATCTCAAGATTATGGAGTTCTTCTGACATGTTTAACACACACTACTGGTCTACGATAAAATCAAGGGGAGTAAAATGCAGTTTTAGAACTGCACCGAATGAATAGTTGAAGAAGAAAAATCTGCATCCAGTATTTTAAAGGAAAGAAATAGCAACATATTACAAATAGCATGAATTCCCTCTTCAACTATATGAGAACAAAGCAATTTAAGATTAAAACGTTACATGAAATACTAAGTAATTTGCTGTTCATTCTGTAGCAGGATGACTACTCTATAGCCTGAAAAAAACATTTCATCTTAACTAGTGTGCTTCCTGATGCCCTGTTCCTGAAGGGTCCCTCATACAGGGGCATAATCATGAGTTACTGAATACATTTTTCTGGCAATTTTTTCTCTTCTTTCATCCCTCTCATGATTATGCAGGCCCATTGTATCTCCTGTGACCACAGTAGATTCTTCCTATATAATCTTATAATAATCAAAACGCACACCATATGTCAGTATAAGTGTCTCTCCATTCATGACAAAGTCTACAATGCTTGTTTCTCAAATGTTTCCACAAAGGGTTTATGTGGTTTATCCCGCCAAAAACATTGATCGCTACTATTTTACACTATTTGAAATTCATGGTAAACGACATAAAGCACCTACTGTTGCTTGCATATGTTGTACAATATTTTAATGTTGCAAAGGTTGCCTGAAAGCAATGTTTAAAAAAAAAAAAAACAAACCCCCAAAACCAAAATGCAGTTTCACAGTCTGCATTACTACTTTTAAGACTATACTCCCCAAGAAATATATTTCTCTAGCTTTTTTTATGTGCTGTTTACTCAGAGTACATACTTTTGACTAGTTTTTAAATGTAAGAACGTGTAATCAGTCAGCTGACATCTGGTGGATTTTCAGATAGAAGCATTAGCATTTCTACTAACCTTATACTGAAGTCTGTGCCGCCTCCCTTTTAAGTGCATCTCCTTGGCATTAGGATCATTAAAACTGCATTCACAAAGTTTACAGTGAAAGCGGATCACCTTTCCTTCATCGTTTCTTACCTGGAAAATAAAGTTATAATACATTTGGGGTTTTTTTTGTTTTTTTTTTTTTAAACCAAAGCTGATGTAAAAGTTAATCTAATTCAGTGACACTGGATAATGTCTACCCATCTCAAAACATGCAAAAAAGTTCACACAGTAACTGAAAGAAGGCAAAACAGAACTTTCAATTCTGACAGACACACCATTGTGTTTGGTAATGAACAACGAACAAAGTTCTTCCGTTCCAAAGAGTACACAGCTTTAAACTCAAGCCTGAACATAGAGTTGAATAATTACAAACCTGCAAATGATGAAAAATTTACATCAGACTTCATCCACGTATCTCATGCCACCCACATGAAGAATGCCCCACTGAGCATAAAAGAAACATGCACAAAACAAAAACGTAAACATATGCACAAGCCTTTGCAGGTTCAATGCCTTGTCACTCTTATCTTTAAGGAAGACCCAGGGAATTACAGGCTAGTCAGCCTCACCTTGATCCCTGGGAAGGAGATGGAGCAGCTAATCCTGGAAACCATTTCCAGGCACATAAAGGACAAGAAAATAATCAGGAGTAGTCAGCATGGCTTCACCAAGGGGAAGTCATGCTTGATCAACTTGATAAACTTCTGCGATGAAATGACTGGCCTGGTAGATGAGGGGAGAGCAGTTGATATTGTCTACCTGGACTTCAGTAAGGCCACTGAGACAGCCTCACGTATCCTCATAGACAAGCTGATGACGTATGAGCTAGAGGAGCAGATAGTGAGGTGGACTGAAAGCTGGCTGAACAGCAAGGCCCAGAGGGTGGTATCAGTAGAACGAAACCTAGTTGGAGACTAGTAACTAGCAGTGTACCCCAGGGGTCAATACTGGGTCCAGTCCTGTTACATCCTTTGTAGTTGTAACCTCAAAATGGATTGATGGTTTTAGGCTTAACTCTGGGGTGTTAATTGTGTGTAAAATTTTGTCTGCTACTTAAATGCAACAATGGTAGGTTCAAGTGTAGTTGCATTATTGGTACCTAGAAAAGTAAAATAGTAGTTTAAGGCAGGAAATATAGAATGTTTTAAGAATTGAATACAATTTTCCATACTAGTGAAGTTTCTTTCCTTTTATAGAGAACTTGCCAATTTTAGCATTTTTTATGTTTAACATCTTCATTAATGATCTGGATGATGGGGCAGAGTGTACCCTCAGCAAGTTTGCTGATGACACAAAACTGGGAGCAGTGGTTGATGTGCCAGAGGGTTGCGCTGCCATCCAGAGAGAGAGATCTCAACGGGCTGGAGAAATGGGCTGACAGGAACCTCGTGAAGTTCAACAGGGGGAAGTGCAAAGTCCAGCACCTGGGGAGGAACAACCCCAGGCACCAATATATGCTGGGGGCCACCCAGCTGGAAAGCAGCTTGGCAGAAAAGGACCTGGGGGGTCCTGGTGAACGCCAAGTTGAACTTGAGCCAACAATATGCCCTTGCAGCAAAGGCAGCGAATGGCATCCTGGGCTGCATTAGACAAAGCATTGCCAGCAGGTCGAGGGAGCTGATCCTTCCTCCCTAACCCAGCACTGGTGAGGCCACACCTGGAGTCCTGTGTCCAGTTCTGGGCTCCCCAGTGCAAGAGACACATGGACATACTGGAGAGAGTCCAATGAAAGGCCACAAAGATGATGAAGGGACTGGAGCCTCTCGCCTATGAGGAAAGGCTGAGAGAGCTGGGACTGTTTAGCCTAGAGATGAGAAGGCTCTGGGGGGATCTTATTAATGTATATAAATACCTGAAGGAAGGGTGCAAAGAGGACAGAACCAGGCTCTTTTTAGTGGTACCCAGTGACAGGACCAGAGGCAACGGGCACAAACCGAAACACAGGAGGTTCCCTCTGAACATCAGGAAACAATTTTTTTTTTTTTTTTTTTTTTTCTTAATTTTACTGTGAGGGTGACTGAGTGCTGGCATAGGTTGCCCAGGGAACTTGTGGAGTCTCCCTCCTTGGAGATATTCAAAAGCTGTCTGGAGATGGTCCTGGGCAACTGGCTCTAGGTGGCCCTGCTTGAGCAGGTGGGTTGGACCTAATGACCTCCAGAGGTCCCTCCCAACCTCAACCATTCTGTGATTGTTTCACGTTGAGTAAATTTTCACTAAAATAGTTAAAAAATAATCCATATTTTCATATCAATACCTCCTCCACATAGTCATGGCCCACTGGCTGGACATCACTTTGCAAGGCAGCAAGAGTTGTAGGAGTCACTGGTTCAGCTGCTGTGTCTGGTTTTACTTCCTGTGTTTGTACTGTAGCAGCAGTTGTTTTAACACTTTCAGCTGATTTCATTTCTTCCAGTTTACTTCCTGTTGTCTGAAGCTTATTACCACCTACAAATCAAAAAAGTTAAATCGTTAACTTTCATAAAATGAGAATATGATTACATGTGATGTGCAAACTGAAGACTTAATTTGCAAGTATCAATGTTCTGGCCAAAGCATTATCAGTCTTTTAAAATTAGTTAAAACTTAAACGTATTTTAAAAAAAAAAAACAAAAAACTTTAATTGTATTTAAAGTTTAACAAGTTATTTAAAGAGTTTTTTATTTTAGCAAGAAAAACTTTTGCTTTATGTAGTTGCAATTTTAATCATTCATTTTCATGCTTTTTCAAAAGAGGTAGGACTGAATGGGAACAACTCAGCAAATATATTTTAATCATCTTTTTTTTTTTTTGGTCAGAGTAGGTTTTTTGTAAGTGGATCCAAAAAAGTACTTCAAAACCTTATAATGTTTGTACTAACAAAGGTAGCATACTCTCAGCGTTGCAACTGCATAGGTCTTTCCTTCAAGAGCAGGATAGCTTATTGTTGAACAACTGCTTCCTATCTCTAAATGTCCATCATGCTTATTTCAAAAGTTTCCACTGTTAGGTTTCCACTGTTACAAGGATGTTTCAGTTGCCCAGTTATCAACTGCCAACCTACTGCAGGTTGCCTTAACAGCCCAGGCTGTAAACTGAAATTAGGACCAACTGGACTATAAACTGCAATACTCCAACAGCTACTACATAAAGAAACCAAAGGTGGGAGGCTTCTTATGAAGGTGGGAGAAGCCTCCAAGAGAGGTCAGGTGGATACAACAGGGCAGAAAACACCATAAATTGTGAAGCAAAACTTTTATATACATTCTTATTTTCACTTATCAGTAATTCTCTTAAACACAGAGTTACTCATGCATAAAGTTAACTAAATACATTTGTATTTGTTGCACTAAGATCTTTAAAAAAATATATAGAATAGGTTAGGTTTCAAAATAAAGACTGACTTCTGTACTTGCCAACAAAGTTTATTTTCGGTGTAGATATTTTCTTTACAGCTATATTAGCAGCGGTTGAAGATGTTTTGTTGTTGGACGCCGTGTTAAGTGGTGCGTTTGCCGTGGGAGTAAGAATTTTCACTGCAGAGGATGCAATGGAGGAGTTCACAGTACTGCTGCTAGTTGCTATATTTGAAGCAGAGGCAGTTGGTTTGGAAGCAGATGTGGATGTTGAGGAAGTAGCTTGGGTAACCACATTTGGTTCAGTTGAAGGAATGGGTTTGCCAAGTTTTGTGTGCAACTTTACTACCTATAAGAATAAAGAGAAATTCATAATATGATCTCCCTGGGATAACTATAAAAAATGAACTTGTTATAGGTTATAGAAACTTTAACATCAATGTAAAAAAAAAAAACAACAAACCCAAAACCCACCAATATAACTAAAAAGTTATTGCTTCTTTACAAAAAGTGATCCGGGGGGGGGGGACGGGACGGGACAAGACACATGTAAAAGTTCTTGTCATCTGTAACAAGGAAATAGTTAATAGTTATCTCAGATTGCTTATTTCCATTAGAAATTCAGACATTTACTCCAAAAGCTGTGTAGATGAGAACAGAAAGCCAATAAACTCACAAGCCAGTAAAACTCAAGGAAACATTTTGCTCAGTCTATTTCAATGTGACTGTTTTGTTGCCTGGTTGCTTTTTATTCTCCCTCCAAAAATTGTAGTACATTGAACTATTTTGGTTCCAAATAATATTTGTAAATAAGAGTTACTTAATTCAGATTCAACACTGTCTCTTTTGATCGCTACATTTTAAGAGTATTTATATTGAAAGACTTTCCAGGTTACCTAGCAAAACTGAAGATATTCCTTAGACAAGTTTTTTCTTTTTTTTTTTTTTTTTTAAAGCACATCTGCAGAAACAGTTAAGGAGGATGCAAGAGGCATATTTCAGAGCTCTTTAGTATCTCATTGAAAGTGAAGAGGTACATGCTTATTCTTAGAAGTAATAAGCAGAGGCCTTTTCACAACATGCTTGAGATAGAATAATACTTCTTTTTGGTGACAGCTGACCATCACCTGAAAAAGCAATGCACGTAGTCCATAAGAACAAAACATGCAAAATGAAAACTAAAAGACTGGGTTTGAAAGCAGCAGTAAAAAAAAAAAAAAAAAACAAACAACCAAAACAACCCCAAATCTGCTAGACATGTCTTTAATGCAAACACATGTACACAATCATGATATGCACACAACTGTATACATATACTTCTTAGTTTTTTGTTCTTATTTTTTAAGCATGTTCCCCATCAGAATACAGACATATTAATGTCACATAATACTATAAATTTAAGTTCAAGCAACTCTTCAAAATTACTTTTTTCCAGTAGAATGCACAAGATTCTTCAGTGTACCAAAGAAATAGAGTCCTTCGAGATTTCATTTTTACACCGATGACAACCTAAATTAGCATTAGTTAGCAACTATCTATGAGGAAGAGAAAGTGACATCCAAATAAAGAAAGATAATATATACCATACTCCATATACCTATGGAGTTACTGGGCACAATCCAAAAATTTAATGGCTCAACTTATTAATGAAAGAACACTAGGTAAGTCTATCTAAATTATAATTTTTGTTCTTGTACTAACAAAAAGTAATATTGGGAAAATTGTTTTAAATTTGCTATGAGATTTATTTAAATAGGAACGATGTTACTGATGCCACTTTGTACAGCGTTCCGAGATACAAAGAGCTATAAAAGCTGAATATTAATACTGTATCTGTTACTGAAAATCTTTCCAGAGTTATGAGGAAAAACTGTAATATCTAAACACACATTCTACACTGCCATTCCATTTACTATTGTATGGCCAAATTAAAAACACAGGTCACAGGGGTTCACAGTGCAGCCCACAGTCTTTATTCCACAATGCCCACCTAACTGCACCCAGACAGTAGGGAAAGCATGCTTATCAAAACTCTTCCAAACATACTCATTATAAAGTCTACTACAGGACATTGTCCCTTGCTCCCATATACCAATTTTCTTTGCAAGAAATACCAAAAAGCGACGCATAATAGTCCCGTCGCTTGGCACTGACTCAGCTTACAGTATTTCAAAGCACACCGAGAGCTTCACAGCACCAGACAAATAAGAATGTCAAGAAAAATCTTGAAAAGAGTTAGGGGGCACAAGCATGCTACTGCATGTCCTCATTGACGCTTTTCCCCATCTTACTCTACACCTTCTTCCTATGATTTACGTACTTTTCCCAATACATCCTCTTCTCATTGATGCCGTGGCAATATTTTTTCCCCCCTTTCTCCCAACAAGGCCCTTCTAATAGTGAGCTTAAAGATAAGTTCGAAACAAAAAGCAGAACTAAACATCTTTAAACAAAATAATTCTAATTATATTGTTTCTGCATATTTTCTCCTCTCTAAGATGAGAAAAAATGATGGGAAGAAATATGACTGACTTGTATAATAAGGACAAGAGAAAGTTCTTACTTTCTGATGCTTGGCTCCACGGATATGGGCAGCATAAGCATCTGCTCCTGTACAAGACACATCACAAAGCTCACAGCGCAACTGATTCTGAGTTCCACGAGCAGAAGTGCTGCTGTTATTGGTGTTCTGGGAAGCTTTTAATGCTGCTTCTTTCTTTTTGTGTTTCTGGCCTTCTAAGTGTTCTTTATAAGTCTGTTTAAATAAACAACACACACACACACAATAAGCTGTCTTTGTACTGCTCATTCATGTGAATACGTGTAATATAGCACATAGCATAAAACACATGCTTTGTATGAGAAATACTTCCTACACTGAACATTTCTTCCATATGACATGCTCTAAGGCATAAGCAGGCCACTTCTAAGACCAAGAAATTTTCTTCACCACCAGGATTCCACTTTTAGGTAATACAATATGGTCTTTTCTCCTCTACCTTCTCACTTCCTCAGTCAAGTACTGGTCAACAGATATTACCATTGAAAGCTTGATAAGATCAGAAAACTGTGTCTCAGTTGCAGTTTCCTGCATTGCATTGAATTATTCTTGACTTTGAATTTTCCTCAACTGCAAGACCACAGTTATTAAATGTATCCAAAGACCTAAAAAAAAATAAATTCAAAAGAAGGTAGCACATAAATAAAGCTGTGCTGAAAATGAAATGCAGAAGTTGATATTTGTTCCTTTACCAACACTGGCAATCTATAGAGCAGACAGGGTGGGAAATAATGACAAATTTACCTAAAGAGTAAGAACTGTTTTTGCCAAACACACACACACAAACACTCTGCATGAACTGATATCTACTTTTTATGCACTTGTACCCACTGTGAAACTAAACTGGGACGCTGGAATACAGTGAAGAATAAATTTTCAGGCTTACCATTCACAAAGTTTTGAAACAAGTATTTTCTAAGTTTGCTACGCTAAAAAAGCAAATAAAATTCAAAGTTTAGAATACTTCTGGAGTCCAAAGCACAGCTGAAGCTTCTCTGTACAAGCTAAAGGGATGCATCTCCGTCTTCTCATAGGACCTCTTTCTATAATAGCACACATTTTCATTTAATTATTCCTTTAGTAAAAGTACAGAATCAGGTCTTCAAAAATTAACAAATATTCTTAAAGGGGTCTTTTTTTTAGTTGAAAAAATTATGACTAAAGCGTATAGCAGAATATTACATAATACAGGTACCTGTGGTCCAGCACAGCTGATCTTACAAACATCACAGTAGTGGATCTGGGGCGGTTTGGGAGGTTGCTTTGGTTTCAGTTGCTTATTTTGGAATGGTGCCTTTTTAGTAAAGGTGGTCCCTGTCCAAGCAGCTGTTGCAGCAGCAGCAGCAGCTGCTGCCGCAGCCTGTTTCTGTTGCTGCTGCTGCTGCTGGTAATAGGACGATGCAGCTGAATACACTGCGGCTTCATAGCCGGAATAAGAGGTACCTCAAAGATCAAAATAAAATAAAATGTTACATCAATTACATAATACACTAATTCCAAGCATGTTGCATAATAGAGTTTGGGGGGGGGGGGCAGGGCAGGATATAAACGATTTATTGAGATCTTGTTAGGCAGTCTGAATTTTTCTTGATGTTTCACAGTACACAAATACATAGCATGACACTTGTATCAGGAATATATTTGATTTTAGACAAATCTTTGCAGACATGCAGTTATGTTAGATATATCAAAGCATCCCTAAAGAATATGTGAAATTTCCTGGTACATCTGGTAAGACCGAGTATGATGTAACAAGAATTTTAATAAAAGATTTATCAAAGGCCACTTGAAGTAAGCCGTCTTCCAGAACCAGATTTACTGTTCAAGTTCCAAAATGAAAAGGAGGACAGATACTATGCAGAGGAAGGGGGAAAAAAAAAAAAGCCATGAAGATAAAAGACAGAATGGCTAGTGGTATTACATTCTAGTTCACCGATTTAAATTGTTTTAGTGCAGAGAAGCTGCTTGCCCGCTAAAACCTCTGCAGCACACCCTGTCTACACACTCCTTGATTTCTAGTATCAAAGTTGAATAAATCAAGGAAACTGGGCTTTCATACCTTTGAGCCAGTTTTCCCCATAAACTTTCTACATCTACTGGTTCAACTATTTTAATCCTCTGATCAGGCTCTGTTTCAAGGAAGTCTTAAAATCCCTTTTTAAACAGAAAACAAAACAAGTAGTTCAAGGTAGCTATAATATGCCAGTTGATTATCATCTGGCCATAAAGTTAACATCTTTTCATCTTTAGCTACTTTTTGGATTTCTAATGTTTGAAGGAAAGTCTTTTTTTTAGTACCCATTCTCCTCCCATTTTGGGTCAAGATAACCCAAACTTACAAGATTTATATTGGACTGCTCCTTCCTGTCTCTCTAACTGCTTTTTGATGGCAGCATACTCCCAATTTCCCTGGGTTATATATTTGTGTGGATGTGTTTCCTTATTTTTTCTATCCCCCATCTTTTCTCTCCAAACCTTACAGTAAACCACAAAACACTGTGCGTGTGGCAATGCCAATGCTTTGTATATTCTCACATGTAACAAAATAGGCACATACAAACATCAAACCTCTTTTAAAGATACATCAAAATATTTTGCCATTATTATGATTTAACTGGTTGATACTTCTCAGCAGACTATGATGTAATTGAACACAAACTGCTAAAATTCTGAGTATTTAAATCCTCTCCTGTAACAACTGCAAAGATCCCAGCAACATAATATGCAAAATTCTTACCAGAGTAAGTAACCGCTGTTGTACTGTACGTTGCACTTTGAGTGTAGGACGGAACAACAGTAGCTGCAGCTGCTACTGGCTGCACAGTAGAAGATACCGGATATATAGAAAACGTAGTTGTTGCTGGACTTGGGGTTGCAGGTTTTATAGCTGTCACTTGTCGTGTTTGCTGGGCTTGGGTATACTGAGTTGCCCCTTGGCTATATCCTGCTTTTGGAGCTAATTAGGATAAAAAATAGAAGTGTACAAACACTGATATATTTTAGTTGAATGAAATGCAAACCGTATTAAGTGATACTTAATGATATGCTGGGGAATAAACACATAACAAGGGTTTTTTGTTTTAGTTTGGTTGGGGTTTGGTGGGTTTTTTTTTTTTTTTGCTTTGTTTTTACAGTAATGGTTATGCATCACCTACCATATATCACACAACTGTTTAATCGTCTCACAGCTCACACTAGTAAGCCTCAGATTTATTTATGCATTTTTAACTGTGCTGCCACGTTTTTAAACAACCCTCTTGTTCAATGGTTTTACTAGAGTACACTAAACCAAAGTACACCTAAACTTTCCTATTATTCCTAATTAAAGTAAAAAAAGTAAATAGGATTTATGCTTTGTAGCATTCATGATACCAATAATTAAAGAACTACATACATTAAGTAACTAAAGAATTAAAAAAGTCTAACCAAGTTATCATCTGAACCCACCATTGACTTTTTGAACCTACTTCAGCAAAAAAAGTTTGCCTAGAAGTATATTTTGAGTGTATTTAATAACAATCCAAACCTCAAAGATAGTTACTTATGGTAATGTCACAATAATTTTCAAGTTCTAGGTGCAGCAAGTTTTTCTACACATTGACAGGGATTACACGTCAAAACTAAAAGAAAAAAATCTGGATAATGTGAAATATTCAAAGACATATTTTTAAGGTATTAAAGTAGTACACAGACTGTGTATAATGACAGGAGTTTGAATCATGCCACCCACCTGTCTGGTAGTATGATTCAGCTACTGAAGGTTGAGGCTGGGCAGCAGCAGCCACAGCCGCAGCAGTCGCTGATGGTTGTTGATAGTATTGTTTGCTGTCATAAGCTACAGCTGGGGCGGTAGATCGAACATAAGAATAGGAATCCTAAAAATTCAAAAAAGAAAAACCAGCAAATTTCTCCTTAAGTATATATCTGGAGTAATAAAAATCATTAGCAGAGTCAAAGAATTTTCTTCTATTCTACTAAAGTAGATTTAAAAAAATATTTACAGATACAGTATATACTAATATATGCATTAAAGAAATTAAATTTATGTTTACAGATACTTCAGGCCTGAAGACAACCCTGATGGTCTTTTTCAGACTTAATATAGTGTCCTGGTTTCGGCTGGGATAGAGTTTATTTTCTTCCTAGTAGCTGGTATAGTGCTGTGTTTTGGATTTAGGATGAGAATAATGTTGATAACGCACCGATGTTTCAGTTGTTGCTAAGTAGTGCTTACACTAGCCAAGGACTTTTCAGCTTCCCATACTCTGCCAGCGAGGAGGTGCACAAGAAGCTAGGAGGGAGTATAGCCAGGACAGCTGACCCAAACTGGCCAAAGGGATATTCCATACCATATGACATCATGCTCAGTATATAAGCTGGGGGGAGTTGGCCGGGGGGCAGCGATCGCTGCTCAGGGACTGGCTGGGCATTGGTAGGTGGGCAGTGAGCAGTTGCATCATCTCTTGGTTTTGTTTGTTTGTTTGTTTTTGTGTGCCCCGCCCCCCCCCCCCTTTTCCCTTCCTGGGTTTTGTTCCCCTCCCTCTCATTGTTTTACTTTCCATTACAATTTATTATTGTTGTTATTATTATTTTATTATTTCAAGTATTAAACTGTTCTTATCTCAATCCACGAGTTTTCTTACTTTTGCTCTTCCAATTCTCTCCCCCATCCCACTGGGGCAGGGAAGAAGGGTGAGTGAGTGGCTGTGTGGTGCTTAGTTGCTGACTGGGGTTAAACCACAACACTATATGCATGTACATATATTCCCCCATCCTCACCATATTTACGGTAAAGCATAAAGAGTTGATCAATTGAGGGGTAGCAAGGCATGAACTACATTAGCTGAAATGTACTAATGAAATAAAAAGAAATTTTATACAAAGAAATATAACAATAAAACCTCTTTTCCATCCAACCTATGTAAAGTAGAATTATTTTTCTTTAGTTTAGGGGACTTTTCTGTCTGAATGCATCTAATAACTGACTGTTGTGGTTTAACCTCAGTCGGCAACTGAGCACCACGCAGCCGCTCGCTCACTCCTCCCACCCTCCCCCCCGGTGGGATGGGGGAGAGAATTGGAAGAGCAGAAGTGAGAAAAACTCATGGGTTGAGATAAAAACAGTTTAATAATTGAAATAAAATAAATAATAATGTAATAATACTAATACACAAAGCAAGGGATGCACAGTGCAATTGCTCACCAACCGCCGACCGATGCCCAGCCAGTCCCCAAGCAGCAGCGGCCCCCCGGCTAGCTTTCCCCAGTTTATGTACTGAGCATGACCTCACATGGTATGGAATGTTTCTTTGGCCAGTTTGGCTGTGCCCTCCTCCTAGTTTCTTGTGCACCTGCAGCCTTCTCAGTCAGTAGAGCATGGAAAACTGAAAAGTCCTTGGCTAGTGTAAGCATTACCTAGCAACAACTAAAACATCGGTGCATTATCAACTTTGTTCTCATCCTAAATCCAAAACACAGCACTGTACCAGCTACTAGGAAGGAAATTAGCTCTATCCCTGCCAAAACCAGGACACTGACTAGTTTAATTACCTCGTAATTATGAGTAAACATGCTACTGGAAAGACTCCTACGTTTCGATTCATTACCATATGTAACAAATTATAAAAGCCGTACAAAGGAATTTATAACATACAGCAACAGTATAGTCCTTTTAAACAAACAAAAAATACTAATTAGAATCTAGATAATGCCTTGATAAGTTTAGGACTAAAAAGTTAAAGAATTGTTACAAGGGACATACTATTTCAACGTCCTCTGTCTCACAGTAAATGCACATTTTAACTATGAGCCACACCATAAGAGTTTGATAACTCTTGTGCATAAACACACCAGCCTAGAAATATCCACTGAAGACTAACTAACAAATGCTAATGTAGCAAAAAAGCTGATAAAAATACAAATAAAGCTCACATTTTCAATGGGAAACTACCTGGCCATGTAAAACCCCTCATCTTTCTGCATCTAAGCTGTCTGATTGAAACCAATGGGCTAGGGTTACTGATGTACATATACGCTTGCATTGTGTGAATCTAGACAGACAGGAAAAACTGCAATTTCTCACTCTTTCTTAAAAACTGAACAGGAGTAAACACTTATGTTAGGTAAGTCCCAAGATAACCTCTACAGACTGAAATCTTCCAACTGCAAAACTGATGCAGCACTCTGATTTGTACTGCTAAGTTTCTTTATTCCTGAAGAGGAATATGAGTCACTGACAGGATGTTGTTTCATACATTTAAGCCAGCGTAAGAGTGGGAAGTTGTCTGAGGTACCATCACATCTCTCCTCACAGCCCTACGTGATCCCACCTCCATCTCTTGCATTGGCATCACAACTGTGTAGAACACCAAGAAAATTCTGCAGAAGCCTGTCAATCCCATGGAAAGCTGCTACTCCTTTTTTGGTTGGTTAGCTTTCTGTGGGATCCTTATCCTGAACTGACCCACCCAAATGCTGACAACTGCTAGATTCAACACAAGGAAGTGTCAGCAAAGGTCAGGGCAAGATGGAAACAGACAACAGTTCCCTTTCGTAGAAGCCTGTAGCCACACAAGGTTAGGCAGTGGTCTCACAAAGAGTACCCAAAACCTACCCAAAGGGTAGTTCCTCTCCTAGGGTAATCTATCCTCTTACATTTGGTTCTAGAGCTCCTGTGGCACCCAGGAATCTGACAAGGGAACTATTTCTATCTCCCACTGAAAATTTTTATTGGAACAGTTTTTTCATCTAAATCAGTTCCATGACCCAGTTTACCGCATGCCACTTGAACATTTAGGCTAGCCAAGTATTTCAGCAATAGTTCACAAAATCATTTGGAGGTAAATGTCAATTCATTGCTTAATGAGTAAATGTTTAAGTCTTAGTTCCTGCAGTACTACTGCTGATAATCCTCTATACAAGCCATATGAGACTGCAGTCACTTCACATTCTATCAGTTTTAGCTACTAAGTAATTTGAGTTGCATTCAAACTGTGATTCATGGAAGAAAAAAATATAAATATCATCACATTCTCTTATCCAAACAGGCCTCCTCCTTTTAATATATCATTTAAAAATCACACAATTTTTTTTTTTTTAAACACACCTGGTAATTCTGCGTAGTGACAGGAGGTGGTGGTGGTGGAGCTTCTTGTTGCCTCTGTGTATAACCATAATCTGTAGCTGTGTGTGCTGTAGGATAGCCTCCATAAGCAGCAGCTGTTGCAGCAGCTGCAACAGCTACTGGAGCAGGCCTGGCTACTGCAACTGTAGCTGCTGCTGGAGCATAGGCCGCAGTAACGGTGTGCGCAGCGACTGGTGCCTGGTGGACAGTGTAGCTAGCAACTGTAGTTGGATGGGAATAGGCTACACCCGAAGCTGGCTGCTGGCTATATTGGAAAAAGACAGTAAGTAAATAATTAGATTAATTCAATGTACTAAGCTAATGCCTAAACATTTCAAAATCCCAGATTTGATTAATACTTGTCTGTTCTACAAACAGACCTGGAGCAGCTATCTATCTACGCATACACTTTAATGGCTTTTAATATCTCTCTTCCACCCCATTAAAAAGGCTGTATCATTTTGAAGTTTCTGCGGATGCAGATATATCATGCAGGTGATGACTTTCTTAGCAAGGGGGGGGGGGGGGGGGGTGTTGTGTTCCACTGCTTGAAAAGAACCCAAGTCTTCCATGCAAAATAATACAGAAGTCTTAACACTGTTATCTTTTCATGACAGATAAGTTTTTAAGTGTTTTAGTAGTTCTTCAATAAAACTGACATACCTGTCAAATTAAGAAAAGTACTGCTTTTCTGAGAGCTCATTACTGACCTGCACTTGCATGATGTTTTTCAGTAAACCACATTAAAGTAATGAGATTTTAAAGACTTCCGTGAAAATTAGCTCAGAACTCTTAAATTTAAAAGGCAGAGACACTTTAAATACACACCTCTGATAAGGGACTTTTCCCACAAAAGTTTAGAATTATAAAAGCTGGCCTGGCCCCACTCACTCATACAGAAGTCCACTGCCTCACAACATGAAGCATCAAAAGAACAGACAGTCAGATCGAGCAAGACGACTACTACCAGAGCTCTGGTAATCTTCCAGGCACATGCTGAGACTAATCTGCTTCTCTTAAATTTGCAGGTAGGACATTAATATGTGGCTACTTACTAAGAACGAGTAAATATTAACAGCAGAAATAAAAAGTGATGGCTTCAAAGGCTTAATTATTTGAACTGAAACTAATATTATTGTCCTATATTAATCTATAACTGTGCATTATGATTAAAAGCCTAGAATAGTTATTTTTATTTTTAAACAAAGTGAACTGGGCAAAATATCACTATCTGGAACAATGATATGAAATGGGGATTGAGTGATTATTCTGAAATTTTTAGTACACTTCCTGCACTGCTTTTCAAAAATATTTAAGAATCTCTATAGGGTTTCACATCTCCATAACACTATTAAAAGATAATTCAAAACCAATTCCATGCCTATCAAGGAGGTAGTATCCCCTATTTTTTTAGAAGAAAATAGAAAAAAGAAATCTCACTTGAAGCAAACATACTCAGTGGCAAAGTGGAACTGCAGCATGGTTATGCTCAAAACCAAAAGGAACAAGCAGTTACAGTTTTTTTTTTCCTAAAGACTGCAATATTCTGACATAACTACCAGAAACAAAGCACCTTTTAACTATAGATACTATTATTTTTGCAAAAGACATTTCCATAACTCCCTTGTGTTTAGTAATTTTTTTATTATTTAAGAAAAACTGATTTTTTCATTTTAATTACAGCAGAACCCATTAACTTCAATATAAAAAAATAAAATATTCTTACAGCAGAAACACACAGAGAAAATGCTGTTGTTATTATTGGATTTACATGCCTGGACTCCACCTTCTTCCCATCTTAGGCCTTTGATTGCTTAAAAGGCCACTTGCATTCTATCCAAATTTAATTCAGTTGTGAGTTGTACTCACAATTATGTTTCATTTTATTTTCAGCTTCTTAGCATAACAGTGGAAGGAAAAGACCTGAACCACTCTGGTGTAGCTCCCACCACTGCTTGAAACAATTCCTCCTACTTGATGTATACAGGCAGTTTCTCTGTTTTGTCAGTTTAAGGTGAGAAATCAGACTCCACCAGAAAATTCAGGAAGACTATTTTATGATGGTAAAAGCGAATGACAGTCTGTAAAATTAGGCTGCATTATCTACATATCTAACAGTACAGAAGTGTAAGATATTCAAAAGTTCTGAGGTAATTCACATTATCATATGTATTACTAAAAATACATTAAATTGAGAAAACAGGCAGACGACTATTTAACTCGGACTGCACTTGAACACATCAACAGTCTAATACTGCCAACAAGGAAAAGTCTTGCTCCATCCTATCCCCACTCTTATTCTTCCCTCCTCCCATATACCAAACCTGGCTATGCCATCCTATTCCATCCCTAGTACTAGTTCTGCTACTTATCAAGCTATTCAGTGCACTGATTTAACTCATTAATCTAGCAGAAAACTATGAGAACTTTTTTTTTTTGCTGGGCTCATTTTCTAACATGGTAGAAATGTTAGAAACATTGGAGCTCACAAAACAGTCTGCTGAGTGCCAGAACCCATGTAAGTTATACATATGGAAGTAGGTGGGAAAAAAAAAAAGGGGGGGGGAGGAGGAAAAACGGGACCTGTCCAGGAAGCATTAATTTGGCTCTTTAAGTTCATGAAACCATGCTTAAGTTACTATTACAAAATACAATACAGTGTTCACAGCACACTATGAGGTAACAGTATCAGTCAGTTTATCAAAGAAAATGCTTTTGTTCTCAGAATATATATGATTAAAGCTGCCCGACGGTTTTTAGTATTTAATATTGTGAAGAGATTGTGATCATTATGAGCAGGACTATTAACAAGATTCTGCTACGGACAATTTCATTTCTTCTGTGCTATTTTTGTATCAAACTTCCTTATCATGGTATAGAATTAACAGCCCCAATCATTTGATTTCTAAGGCTAATATAGTTCTAAGACCATGTTTACTTTAGCAAACCTGTTCCCCTTGCTTCTGCAACATCATGCAGAGCTAGTGATCAAGTTTGCAAGACTACAAGAAAAATATTCTAGAATTGACTGCGTCTTACTTTTTAAAAGTTATGTTACACTATGTTAACAGAAATTCACAGCAACATCTTTTCTAAATGTATGATGTTTCTTTTTCTCCCCATGGTCTTACTGAGAACCTTTTAACATTAAGATGACCAGACACTTTCATGTAATTAATTTATATCAAAAGATCTTTGTGTCAACTTCATTTAACTTACAAGAATTTTTAATCCTTGCTTGGTGATTAGTGCCTCATCACATTTGCTGAGATGAACTTACCTCCTCCCAGACTATTTTGCCAGACTCCCTATTCCACTGATCTTTCTTGCAGTTGTTCTTTGCACCTATCCTAGTATTATCTACTCTTCTTTCTTGACTACAGATGGCAAGAACTGTATGCATCATTTCAGATGAAGTTTCAGCTGTGCTACCCACTCTGCTCCAGACTGCTTTCTTTCCAAACAGTCTAGCTTCCTCAGAGCAGCTTCTTGTAAAGTTACCTGTGTATCGACAATATTTCCCTTGCATCAAATATCACGACACACCATACTAATATAAATACTAAGTAAGATTCAAGACCAATCCCTAGGGTACTCCACTGCAATTATTCCTATTTGATAATCACTCTTCTAATTCTATTAACCACCTCTACCAGCTCCTTCTCTACAATTCTTTTACTAACCTCTACCTTAAATAATAATTTTCCATACTGCACCACATCAAGTATTTCAACTCAGTCCCAATAAATAAGACTCCAAAAGACTTAGGTACCTGATCAAGTTATTAGAGCAACAATGAAATACAGTATGTCAGCCAAGCTATGGTAACAAACCACATGCGTGTTCTTCACCACAACACAGAAAGTAATTCAGTTTAGCTTAATCCCCCAACACAGTGGGAAAAAGTTGAACCAAATTACAAGCAGACAGAGAAGCTATCTGATTGACCTGGTAACTTAGTGAGTTTTCTTTATAGGTCAATTCTCTTCCCCAAAATAAATTCTAATATCCTTATTAGCATCTTTAAGTTCAAGGAATTCTAGCATTCTTCATATGAAAAGATACGCAGTCCAACTGGCTTTACTAACTAGGCGGAGCTTAAAAATCACAGAATAATTTAGGCTGAAACAAAGACTTGGAGGTCATCTGTTCTAACCCTGTGCTCAAAGCACAGCTAATTTTGAAGTTACATTAGGTTTCTCAGGGCTTTGTGTCCAGTCAGGTTCCAATCATCTCCAAGAATGGAGATTGCAAGACTGCTCTAGACAACCTGTTCCAGTGTCTGAGCACCCTTAATGTCAAGAATTTTTTTCCCTTAGTTTATAAAAGATTCAGTTTCAAAAGCAAATGAGTTCTAGACAAACATTTACTTAAAGCAAACCCAGTTTGTGAACATTCAATTCAAGGTAACTTCATATTACAATTCTTAGTGTTTTAACTTACTATCAAAATAAACACTATTCTTTGATTTAAGTAGTTACAGGCAAAGGACTTGGCAGCTTCAAATCTTACTCTACTGCATTGCTCTAATAATACCTCTTCTGCCAGAGATTTTCATTCAAAAAGAATACATTTTATTCATACCACACCTATTTCTTTAGCTGATCATAATAGTAACAGTGCTTCCCCACCAAGCTCACTTTAACTTTTATTTTCTAGGAACAACACACATTCTGCAATACTCATCTTCCAGCTCAGATTTCTATTTCATTGTGTTTTCACTATCCCAGCCACAGCCAGTTCAATTGTTCTGCTCCAGGTTCTGTAGATGTATGTTTCAATCAACTACAGAAGGTCATTTCCAGCACCTTACCTAATGTTTTTTGTCTCTCCCTACCTGCCCTAAACTGCTACATGCATATCCTTATTTCCCCATGCTCTTTGCTTCCTCCTCCCAAATAAGCTTGCTTCTACTCAAAAGTTTTACACCCCAGTGCATACCTAGCTTGCTCTCATCTTCCACATCTTACCTAAGGAACCTCAAGATCGAAACAATTAATTCTTTACACACAATTATTGTACTACAGTGCACAAGAAAAGTATTTTTTGTAAAACACCTTTGACTCAAATCTTTGAATAACAGCTATACTAATTTCTCCTGACATTAATGATGGAAAATACTAATCTTTCTGATGCATTAGTATCAGAAAAAGTGCCACATATTATGAAATACCACTATGATATTAAGCCTCCTAGATAAGACTGACTGCAGTGAGCTGTGACTATGTATCTTTCTCCACACTATTCTCCATTTCCATGTCAGTCTGATTTTCTGAGGAGCGAAGGGCCACGCTGGTTCACAATCTGCAGAATTCATCCCAGAGCAAAGGCCACAGCAAAAATTAGCCTTGTCCACATTGCTGTCTGGTGTACGAAACTCCTTTCACCAAGTGAAATGAAGTTTTCCCAAGACAGGTGCATATTTTGCTTTGATACTTTGCAAGCTGGACATAAGACTAACACTGCAGCTACTTTCATGGTATCAACGTTTAATATTGCTGTGTACACTCAGAACTGTGATTTGAAACAGTATAACATATTAAAATCTTTTTCCCATTTGCAAATTCTAAGTCCCCATTCCAAAACACTAAGGCATCAAAGAGTTATTAAGATCTCCCTGCCCAATTCTACACCACAAATTAAGTTATAGTATAGCTTATAAAATCAATTAAACTATAGTATAGCTTAAAAAAAGTATAATTCTAGGTAGATATTTAGCCTGGAAAAGTCCAGCCTAAACACTTACATTTGGCTAAGTTGTATTAAAATACCAGCAACAAAAAGTCCACACCCTGAGAACAGGCTCTCAAAAATGTGTTAGCCATCACTACTAAAATAACTAGATTAATTATTTCATATTTCTGTTAGTAATTTTTATTCCCCTTTTCAAAAACCCAAATATTCAAGAAGCAATTAAAAATTTTTTCAGAACTGCACAAAGATCTTCAACAAGGAAACTGTAGCAGCGTTTTTTATATAGAAAAAGAAATATGGGCTTCCAAAGTGAAAAAAGATGGCAGCACACCTAAAATGATTTTAAGTCAGAAGCTGGGTAGGAGGCAGAAAGTGCTGATCAATAGCAATTAATGAAGTATTGGTGTCCACTTAGCAAAACATTGTTCTCCAGTTCCAAAACCACACAGGTTTGTCTAATTTAAATAGCTATTTAATATAGGTTTGCAAATGAGCAACATTCTTCCACAAAAGAAAAAGCTTAGATGAGAACTTTTATTATAATTAGATCTAAAATAGCAGAATCCTCACTTGTTAGTTACTTTTATATAGCGACACTGATAGAAGGTCTGGATTTCCTGTGATTTATCAGCCCAAGACTGACAGAGAATTAAGAACATTTAAATTTAAGAAACAAATACTAAATTATCTTCTGGAGAACACTTTGCTCTTGTCCTTTTTCATTTCCAGCTATTGGCCTTTTCTAATAAAAAAAAGTGTTGAGGGGTTTTTTTGGGGGAAAAAAAAAAATTTGAAGGTAGAAAGCTTTATTTATTGCACATTAACAATATCAAGAAAATGCAACACTTTGATATAATACTATCTATTTTACCAGGTAATAAATTCAGGTGACTTAAGATTGTAAGATATTTTATTTTCCACATTACAATATTTGCGGAGTAAGTCATGCGTTAAGAAACTTAATAAGGTATCTGTAGCAATTATTGTCAGAGGAATACACTTTCAGAAAAATGCAGTCTATTTCCATATAAGATATATAGCACGTAAAAGGTATATAGAGAGAAAAGCACATAAAAGATTCCCTATAAGCCTTGCTTTTCATCACACTGATTTAATTTAAAAACAAAAATGAATTGTAATTCATGCGCACATAAGCCAAAGGAATACAAAAATGCTGATCTCCAGTGCATCTCTGTACTAACAACCAACACACATATTAACACTGCTGCTATTCCAGCTCCATTTAGGGCGATGAACACTGAAAACTCTTCCTAGAGGCAAAGGACATTTAATTTTTTTTAGTTTTCTGAAGAGTGCTATTTTGATATAAAGTTACGATCAGAACTAAAACCAATTTTGTCTCTACCCAAACTACCAGCTTCTTCAGAAATGAGAGCTTCTAAAACATATTTCTTGCAGGGTTTTTTGCATGCAAATACAGAAGTGATTTTCAGGCTACCTTAGCACAACACTTAAGCTATTACTAAAAATAATAATTAATACAAGTATCTTGAACTAAAAAATAAAAACAAAAAATACCCCACACTAATTAAGCCTTATTTCTCAAATTCTAACTTTTAGGAATATTTGAACATTTTAGCATTAAGGAAACCATATACGTTGAGACCTAACTGCCAGATTTCTCAAAGTTTCATAGACTACTCTATTAGTATCAGAATAGCAAAAAATACAATTTTGCAGTTTTTCTTTCAGGGATATGAAGACTGAAACAATTATGACCTAACTCTCCAAAAACTGAAAGAAGCACTACAATCTGCTGCTGCTTCAGTTTATAACCTGGGAAGAGGTACTACTGAGTAACTGGTCAAATGAAGTTTCAGGTGTGTTAATGGAACCTAGGCAGAGTAAAGTAAAAACCAAAATAATATTAAGAAAATAATAATCAAATAAGCTTTTTTCTCCTAAACACACTTGACAATAAACAGCATAAAATGGTGAAATGAAATATCGCACTGCAGTAAGTTGTATTTTAGAAGACACTTCTGTTTTTCTAAAGCCTATCACTCACTATAGGCATAAAATTCTAAAGACTGAATTCATCTTTTTAGAACTTTAATGAAAATTATTATTTCCTATTATTAAAACTTTGTGAACAGAACATTGTTTGTAACGCAATTCACTAGGCCTGAAGGCATGCACACATGCGATATCTCCAAGGAGGGAGACTCCACAAGTTCCCTGGGCAACCTATGCCAGCACTCAGTCACCCTCACAGTAAAATTAAGAAAAAAAAAAAAAAAAAAAAAATTGTTTCCTGATGTTCAGAGGGAACCTCCTGTGTTTCGGTTTGTGCCCGTTGCCTCTGGTCCTGTCACTGGGTACCACTAAAAAGAGCCTGGTTCTGTCCTCTTTGCACCCTTCCTTCAGGTATTTATATACATTAATAAGATCCCCCCAGAGCCTTCTCATCTCTAGGCTAAACAGTCCCAGCTCTCTCAGCCTTTCCTCATAGGCGAGAGGCTCCAGTCCCTTCATCATCTTTGTGGCCTTTCATTGGACTCTCTCCAGTATGTCCATGTGCCTCTTGCACTGGGGAGCCCAGAACTGGACACAGGACTCCAGGTGTGGCCTCACCAGTGCTGGGTTAGGGAGGAAGGATCAGCTCCCTCGACCTGCTGGCAATGCTTTGTCTAATGCAGCCCAGGATGCCATTCGCTGCCTTTGCTGCAAGGGCATATTGTTGGCTCAAGTTCAACTTGGCGTTCACCAGGACCCCCCAGGTCCTTTTCTGCCAAGCTGCTTTCCAGCTGGGTGGCCCCCAGCATATATTGGTGCCTGGGGTTGTTCCTCCCCAGGTGCTGGACTTTGCACTTCCCCCTGTTGAACTTCACGAGGTTCCTGTCAGCCCATTTCTCCAGCCCGTTGAGATCTCTCTCTCTGGATGGCAGCGCAACCCTCTGGCACATCAACCACTGCTCCCAGTTTTGTGTCATCAGCAAACTTGCTGAGGGTACACTCTGCCCCATCATCCAGATCATTAATGAAGATGTTAAACATAAAAAATGCTAAAATTGGCAAGTTCTCTATAAAAGGAAAGAAACTTCACTAGTATGGAAAATTGTATTCAATTCTTAAAACATTCTATATTTCCTGCCTTAAACTACTATTTTACTTTTCTAGGTACCAATAATGCAACTACACTTGAACCTACCATTGTTGCATTTAAGTAGCAGACAAAATTTTACACACAATTAACACCCCAGAGTTAAGCCTAAAACCATCAATCCATTTTGAGGTTACAACTACAAAGGATGTAACTATACCATTAACAGAAAAGCTTCCCCAAGTGCTTGGTTCCTAAGGACATGAGCCTGCTGCAAATTTAAACTAGTTGGCAGACTTCCCTCCTAAAAATGACAAAGGCTACTCTGATTAGTGAGGCACCTTTCCTCCCCACTTACCACCACCTCCTCTGTCTCCCCATCATTAGTCAACTGCAATACTGGCATACAGCCCATGTTAACAAACCCAGAGCCCCTTATTGCCTTTCTAATGTTGACATATCTCCTTTGAGAGTGGAACCTCACCAATTTGAAAATAAGTCTATCAAAATCTTTTTATAAACAGTAGTAACTTACTGGAGGCTTCTTGTGTACATTAAATAAGCTAGAACAGCATGTTTAAGATAGCACTTAAGACTAACATAGATTGAACAAAGGAGAATCAGCACCATGCAGCTCAGTCATATTCAGTGAAGTCCCTATTGCTAAAAATGCATATCCTTTAAGATGTGATGTAACTCAAGATAGCATGGACATAAAATTCACAGAAAGAAAGCATTTGGAGTTTTTACACTATGCTATATGTACATCCATCCTATGATAAAACTATGATTACTTTCATTCCCCATGCATTTTATAATGAGGTGCATAAACACTTATTCATCTTACAGTATTGTGTTATTTCTTAACATAAGTTTAAGTCTAGTGGTACGTTTTCACTTCAGAATAAGCCTTAAGTCCTACTCAGTATTGTCCCTATCTTCCTGTTGTCCACCAGTACAAGTCTGAATTATGTTTAGTAATACTTTAAACTTGGGCTAGTAGGCCTGTGAGGATTACAGCCCTAACATCTCTGAAAGACCGAATACTTTTGAAACCAGTATCTAGTTGAAGAAGAGGTAACTGGGGCAGACACTGAAGACAAAAAGTAAATTAGAAGTACTAGCAAATGTGAAAAAACACTCCACCCCCAAACAATTCTCAATAGCCAACTTATCCATCCATAACATTTCACCTTCCTTTGCTGTTCTGCACCAGTCTCGAATATCCTTTAACATCGCGCACTGCACTTGAATGCCAAACTAGCTATAATTGCAAGAGTTCATTTCCATATGGCTGCCTAGAAGACTGCATCTTAACCTAAACTCACAGGCACTGTGATTAGCTCTAGACCCTAACTGCTACAATGGCCTTTATCTGTGAAGGCTCACCACGCTTAGTAATATTCACACTACTTAATAGCAATTCAAAGTTAACAAATCACCCCTAACTACCCAAGAATCTCCCATCTGTGACCTGTCTCATTAGAGCAGGGACACAGTATGAACATCACTAAGATGAAACTCAGACACTCAAAGATTCTTTATCTTCTTAACAGAAACCAAAATCTTAACACAAGGTTAATTAAATGAGACCACCACATTTGCACACTTCTCCATCCAAACATTTCTCAATGTCCCTATCTCTCCATCAGCATCCCCATGTTTCAGTCAGCCAACTTTAAAATAAAAGCATAACTATGCCTCTTCTCTAGCACTGAATCAAGAACGCTAAATTTTTTTTATGCATGAAAGACAAGCCAATATTAGGTTGTTCATTTCAAACTGAATAGACACAGTGGTTCAGGTGGCCTACAGAGCACACACATACACGCACAAAGTAAAGAGGACTAGTATCACCAAATTCTACATTTATTTCAGGCTCCTAAATAGATGGATTAATACAGTTACTTGAATAAGTAAGAGATGAGTTTTGCATTGCACACAGGTTTATAACCTTAGGCCCCAATACCACCACTAGCAGAAAGTACAAAGGTATTGCAATATTCAGAGAAATTTCCTGTATCAGTATTTGCATAATCTAATGCTTCTCTCATTAAGTCATGATGTTATTACTGGGTAGTGCACACAAAGAATTTTGAATGAGTGGGGCAGCAGGAAATTTTATGCAGTGACAACACTGAAAGGAACAAGAATGCTTCTAATCCATTATTTACGGGTTTAAAGGGCACTCTTTTGCTGCCTTTGATTAAATATGAAACGAGTTAAGATTTCGAATGCGCTTTATGAAAACTAGTATTTATGAACTAATAAACACAGACATTATTCCCTTTCTTCTAGTCAATTCAGGGAACTATGCTGCTTACACTGTTAAAACAGTAAACACATTATCAACTCCTGCATGCAGTACTCATGAATTTCCCAAATCCAAGATCTAACATCTGAGCAGCTACCAATCTGGCCTTTATAACTGCTTCAAATATCAGTATTTAATGTTAAGACTATATTCCTTGGACAAATTTTAATTTATCCTTCATGTGAAGGATGAGGGAGTATTTAAGTGATCCACCATGGCCACACAAACTAGAATCACAGGAAGACACAGTGATTTCTACACCAATAGCAGCTTCATCATCTTTTCAATTGTTGATTTTAAGAAGCTATTTCCTTGAACCCAATAGTTCCAATACATTGTCCCTTCACTACTATTAATGCAAATTAGAATATTGTCATTTTGAGAAACTGGAATTCCAACAGGGTTTATACTGGTCTACAACAAGTCTAGAATTAAATACTGAAAACCTTTACTACAAGCACCTTTCAAATACCATTTAGTTAGTACAGCAGATTTTTCTCCTTTGAAATTATTTATCAGAAACTATTTAGACTCTCTTCTTTCTGATGCAAAGTTGTTTTAGTTTTTTTCTTCTGCGTGTCTCCAGCTGAAGATTTAACAGTTTCATACTTTGAGATATTCCAAGAAAGGCTCGTATCCTAAAAAGAATTGCACAGATTTTTTACACTTAGTTGAAGTAAGTGCTGAAATCAACAGGATTCTATATATTATCATTAGGGAGCACTGACCGAGATTCCTTTAAAGTCGCAGCCTAAAGTTCTCCCAGTGTATCAGAATTTTTGACAGCCATTTTGTCAAGAGAAAACGCAAAAAAATGTGACTAATAATGTGTTTATTATGAAAGTTTCTGTTACTTGCTATAAAAACTACAGCACTAGGACTTCTAACTGGCATATATGAAAACTAATAATTGAATATTGAATAATTGAAATACAATTGAAACAACTGAATACAAATTCAATTGAAATTGAATAATTGAAATACAAAAACTAAGGTCTTCAGTTTCAAGTGTCTCATTTGCCCTCCTAAAACAACTTGCTATTTTGAGCAACTTTTTTAAAATCCGTGGATTAGTCCTGTGGCCAGAAATTTATTTTTTTTTGTAAATTTGAGACTCTCCTATGTATTAACTATACAGATAAACATCCATTTGTATTCTCTATTATCCTAGTTTCTAATGACACAGGAATTTCGTTATTCTATAAACTGTTACTTTGAACACTGGTAACAATCTTAGAGGACTTAGACAGAATAGATTGGGAGTCATTCCAAGACACCCAGAAAACTGTATATTCCTGAAACTGTCAGGTATGCAGTTTTGATTAGTTAGTTAACAGTAGCACACATCTACATTCATTTGTTAATAACCCCTCATATATTTGCTTTATTCTTCTGTTTTTCCCATTAACCAAGACTTAGGAATCAAGGAAGGTCTTTATTACAGATTTATGAAATGAATAACGTAGATTCAAATGTGGACTTCAAGGTGCTACTTCAATACAAGCCAAAAATGTGAAGATGTTCCTGATTGTATCTGGTTTTTGCCAAATTAAGTAATTTGATTTCAGAAAAAGTGAGACAATAGATGCTACCAATTACCTTTTAACACTGATACACAATTTGGATGCACAAAGAGTACAAAGATACAAAGGTTTAAGGCAGTATGTCTATACAAGATGTACAGTTACAGGTCCCTGAGCTCCACTATAAGGCCTGCTCCTGGTCTTAGATATCCAAGTAGGAAATCTTTTTAAAAGGTGCCTGGCCCCAAAAGTACCTTCTCTACTTTCTGAGAGACATTAATTATAACATTGCTTCAGTGGAATGAGACAGTCCCCTGTATTTTCTGGTGCTTCAGCTCTTCCCTTATCCATCCAGTCTCCCATAGGTTGGGTTGGTGTAATTTTAACCTATGGTAAAAAGGATTCTGTCCTCCCACACTGACATAGGGGGAGGCAAAGACTTGGGAAGCAAGCTCCATCTTCCCTGAAGCTGAAGGAGAAGGGCCCGGGGGCGGCAGACAGTAACTCGCTGGTGTTGTTGACTGCAAGTGGCCATTTTAATTTAAGGGCCTTGGGACCTGATGCTGCCGCTGATTCTCCTCCTTCTCCGTGGTGCCCGGCTCCACCTCCTCACCCTCACACCACTAGGGATACAGGGAGGCCCTTACCAGGATAAGGAAACACACCCGCGGGCGGGGCAGACAAGCAGAAAGGTCCCAAGCACAACCATCCCGGAGGAGCGGGGTGCAGAAGAGGCCCCCACACGGGGCGGGGGATGAGAGCAGTCCCGAGCACTCACCCCCGGTCAGGGACACGGGACCGAAGGCGAAGAGGGGAGAGGTGGCTCCGGGCCCGAACAGAGGGAGGGACAGGGCAGGGCAGGGAGGGGTCGCGGCGGTTACCTATACTGGGCAGCAGCCCCGCTATGGGTGAAACCAAAGTAGTTGCCGGTGGCCATTTTGGCATCTTCTCCCAGCCGGCTGGGCACTGTGGCGACGACAACCAAGAGGCGGCGGCGGCGGCGGCGGCGGTCGGGGCCATGACAGGAGGCCCGACAGGAGGAGAAGGAGGAGGAGGGGGCGGGGGGGCGGGGGGGGGGGGGGGGGGGAAGAGAAGGGAACAGGCAGACAAGAGACAGAAAGAGCGCGCGAGCGCCAGGTCAGACACGGCGCCTCAGGACCCCCCTCCCCGTTCCCCCGCCCCGCGCGCGGGCCGCATCCCCTCCCCCTCACCGCCGCCCCCCCGCGCGCACAGACACAAATAAACACCGAGCGCCGTTACTTACCATAGGTGAACGAAACTACCGGGCATATAGGAATCATGAGTCCAATCTGGCAGCGACAACGGCGGCTGAACGCTGAACTCTCAACTCTCACCCCCTCCTCCCCCCTCCTCACCGCCGCGCTTGCTCCCTTCCCCCCCCACACCTACGGCAACAACGGCAGTGCGGCCGGACCAGGACCGTGCGCACGCGCGAGATGTGTGAGGGGCCGCTGGGAGTTGTAGTCCGGCCCATGACTGCACCCCCTCCCCCCCGCCCGCAGAGAAGCACGCTTGGTGCCGGGTGAGCCACCGCCGCACTTGAGGCGCGAGTTATCATGTGCGCATGCGCGGGATGTGCAAAGGCTCTTGGGAGCTGTAGTCCCCCTACCTGAGGCCCAGGCGCGAGGAAGAGCTGCTCTCAGAGGAGCGCTGCACGTACCGCCCGCCTGCCCCCTTCCTCCCTGCATTATCCCGTGTTCTGCACCCACAGACACACCGCACCTGTACCCGTGGACTCATATTGCAAAGATAGGGTCGGTTTCTCATTCTTGCCTGCAAAGGCACAACACACTGCAGTAGGTAGCTCAAGTAACAGAAATCTAGGTGAAACAGGTCACCACCGCCCTTGCCACACACTGGTGTTTGTCCCCACGCATGTACTGCACGTGTCAGTATTTACCAGCTTTCCCACACAAGCAAATAGTCAGCTGAAGATTGACATACACAGCAGGTACCTAGTTAGCACTCTTGCAAGGCCACGGAACTAGAAGGTAGCACTTGCAGCTAGTGCACATGTGCAGAGTTCACAGCAAGACCTAGGACTTGTCTAACCTTGCAATAAGTTTTAGATTCACCTGGGCCCCGGGGTTCACCACCACAATCACACACGTGAAGAGCAACATAGCTGTTGTCCAGCTAAAGCCATGTGCACATCATCTGACCTGTCCCCAAGGTGCCACAGCTGACGCACATCCACAAATTAATTCTGCAACAGTTCCCACGTGCTTATTGTACATGTGAGGTAAAGCCTCACCCATACAGGGCCCATTTATCTGAAGTTTCTAGGAACCAGCAGTCCATCAGATTGCTCCTAAAAACTGTTGGGCAGTATATTATAGTCAGTGCAGTAATCTCCCGTTCAAAGTGACTGAATTTGCATCTGTTCCCCGTGACCCTGTTCCACTTTCCCTCTGAGCAGCGGATGCTTCTCAAAGCTCTGAACAAAGCAAAACTTAAATCCTTAAATACTTGCATCTCATTTGTGTACTTTGTCCTCGCTATGATGCACGCTTTTCTAATCGTCTAAACTAATCAAGACTCATAAAACACTCGCTTCTGGATTAATTCAAAAGTGATCATTTTAGAAGTATTTGTTTTCCATAAGCTACGCCTATTCAAAACATCCCTGCTTGGAATCTCCCACAGTCCTCACAAAAGCACAGGTTTCCCTTATCCCACAGTACCAGCAATCATCTTAGGCAGTAAGACTTCAACAAAGATTTTTGTTCATAAAACAAACAAGAAGAGAAAAAATAACTTATCATCTAAAGCTTACATTATTGCAGCTTGTATCGGGTTTACATGGCAAGGTTGGGGGGGGGCGCTGCAGGGGTGGCTCCTGTGAGAAGATGCCAGAAGCTTCCCCCATGTCTGACAGAGCCAGTTCCAGACTGCTCCAAGACGGACCAGCCACTAGCCAAGGCTGAGCCAATCAGTGACTTTGGTAGCGCCTCTGTGATAACATATTTAAGAAGGGGAAAAAACTGCTGCACAACAGCAGCTGGGAGAGAAGAGTGAGAATATGTGAGAGAAACAACTATGCAGACACCAAGGTCAGTGAAGAAGGAGGGGGAGGAGGTGCTCCAGGTGCCAGAGCAGAGATTCCCCTACAGCCTGTGGTGAAGACCATGGTGAGGCAGGTTGTCCCCCTGCAGCCCATGGAGGTTAACAGTGGAGCAGATATCCACCTGCAGCCCATGGAGGACCCCACACTGGAGCAGGTGGATGTGCCCTGAAGGAGGCTGTGACCCCGTGGAGAGTCCACGCTGGAGCAGTTTGTGAAGAACTGCAGCCCGTGGGTGGGACCCCACACTGGAGCAGGGGAAGAGCATGAGGAAGAAGGAGCAGCAGAGACAATGTGTGATGAACTGACCGCAAACCCCATTTCCCATCCCCCCTGCGCTGCTCGGGGGGGGACGAGGTAGAGAATTTGGGAGTAAAGTTAAGCCTGGAAAGAAGGGAGAGATGGGGGAAAGGTGTTTTAAGATTTGTTCTTATTTCTCATTACCCTACTCTGTTTTTAACTGGTAGTAAATTAAATTTCCCTGAGTTGAGTCTGTTTTGCCTGTGACGGTAATTGCTTAGTGATCTCCCTGTCCTTATCTCAGCCCACAAGCCTTTCGTCATATTTTCTCTCCCCTGTCCAGTTGAGAAGGGGGAAGTGATAGAATGGCTTGGTAGGCACCTGGCAGACAGCCAAGGTCAAACCCACCACACAGCTGCATATGAAGTATAGCAACTTAAGATGCCAAACATCTTTGCCAATTCACTGAATATAATTCACTGGTCATTATTATTAGCTTTGCATAGGAACTAAATAGTACTGTACCTCTTGTTCTTTCTTATCCTAATCAAGCACAACAGGAAAAGGATCCTGCATGGGAAAAGGAATAAGTTTCCAACTTCTGTGGTGCACTTTCAGTCAAAGTGAAGAAAGCAGCTATTGGGTGAAGACATTTAATTGCTACTGCTTAGAAAAACAAAAGCCCTAATCCTGAAGCTATATACAAGAGTACTTCAGGAGAGGGCTCTACACAAATCTTCTACAGAAGAACTTACATTGCATGACCTCTGCCACAAGAACCTCAGTGGACTTGGGATACATAAATGAGAGATATCTATACTCTCCTTGTTTTTATGAAAAATTGTTCATAATTGGACTACTGGATCATAGTACTTGGACAAAAAGAAAATCAAAGTTTTTGTTGTTCCACTGTTTTTCAAGTTTTTTCAATTATAAACCTTCCAATATACTAATATACATATTCAATACACATTTCATAAAAAAATATAAGCATCTATATACACACATTCACACACCTTTTAACACTGTACTACTAAAGTTATATTTTGCAAGTGGGCCTGCAATTGCCTATTCCTTCTGGATTGATGAGGTGAATTTGGAATATTTACCCTCTTTTCAACCTTTGGCTCCAAAAGCTGAGGGGGGGGGAAGAGCTTTCTTCTTCACAATACAGATTTCTGTCTTAGGTTTCATAACTTCTTTCATCCAAGTAACTTCTAGTCATTCTAATTCAAATATTCCACCCTAGATCTTGTGATTTCAGCCCTGCATATGTCTGCACATAAGCTCCTGTTTGGCAGCCCGATTCAGCTGCAATTTCAGCAGAAGTTTCAGATTACTTTTCCAGTTGAATTTTGCATATCGAATCTTCAGTGCATATATCACTTTAAAAGGATTACAACATACTTTATGAGAAGTCACACTTACTAAGTGTGACAAAAAAAAAAGTTTAAGGTTTCCCATTTTCTTGGAAAAAAAAAAAACCAAACAAACCCAATGGTATTATGCAAGTCTTTCCCTCAGCAGTTTCCTAATAAGAACCTGATGCTTCCTGGTGACTTTGTGAACCATTACATAACATCTATTTATGTTACTACTAGCTCACAGGATCAGATTCATAGTCTATACTTAAAAAACCTCAGTGGGTTATAAAACAAAATGGCACCTCTGCAAGATGTGTATCAGATTTGCTTCAAAATGAAACGATAATAAACTCAGATTAGATCCTTTAGGGCATTTTGAACTTTACCTATTTCCGTACCCATAACTGGAAGGAAAATAAATGGAGTGATAAAGTGCAAATCATGTGCCAGAGAGAGAAAGGCAGAAAAGCTTTAGTGAAACGTTCAAAAGATTTATTTCTTTTTTAAATAGGAAAAAAACTTCTCCATCTCTGTTCCTATTAAGATTACAGAAGAATAGCCAAGAATTTCCAGAATGAAAACATACACTGGAACGGAAAACTTTAATTTGGGATTAAACAGTACAGCTACTCTATTTGTCCAAAGTTCAATGCATCTAAAAATTATCACAGACAAAAGTGGCAAGCTAGCATTCAGAAAAACAAACCTTTGACCTTCATTTCATCTGTATGAAAGGCGCTCTCCAAAATATGGTGAGAAGAAGCAGCACTAAATAACATGCAGTGTCATCAATCCTACTAGTTTACTTTAATGTCCAAGACGCATGTCTCAGCTGCTACTGCAGGACTGCAAGACTGTAGTTGAAACACGAGGAAAACTCTAAATCTTTTGTACCTTCTCTGTAAACCACTAAAACTGAGCAAACATACTTTTTTTTTTTTGTAGCAGATGTAGATAAGATTTCTTAGAGGCAACCTTCCAGTTTATTTAAAAAACAGACTCTCACAGCTGGCCTGACCACAGGGCAGGGCAGATGCAGCAGCAGATTAAAGCTTTCCTACACAGTAAGTACAAAACACGTTAACAAAAGCTGCACTTTTACTTCCTGAAAAGGTAATTTAATACTTAGTGCTCTCTTTGTAAAAGCCTTAGATAGGAGAAGTTTTTTAAATCAGTATAAGGAGTCCAATGCCATCTTCTCACCTGGAAGTTATTTCACATAGCTACACAGAAACAAGACATTCATCAGCTTATCAACCTTCTTATTTTAAAGTGATGGTTTTTTAAGCAGTGAAGACAAAAACCAGATGTTTTCACCAAGGTTTTAAGTGATTAAAGCAAAAAAGTGTTACCTTTTAACAACAGGGTTTAGACATTGAGCAGCGACCATATCAACAAAAATGTTAATAAAATAATTTATTAAATCATACATGGAAGTTATCAGTGTTTATAACACCAAATTGCAACAGAAAAAGAAACCCCCAAACCCAACAAAACTCCAAAACCCAGTGTCCCAACATTCAAGCATAATACAAAATTATGCAAGTGTTAATGCAAACTCAAATTACACATCACATGCACACGGTATATGAACCAGTTACAGTACACAAGCAAAAATACTGCCTAACAATATCCCTTACGCTTTCTTTCCTAACACTTTAATAAAATTAGCGTCTGTATTATAGGCTAACCTTCCCTTGCTCAGCCGATTTCTTCACCTACCTTTTAAACTAGTAAGCACTGAATACTAAAACTTTATCTTAAAGAGCTGTCCCTTATTCTGCCTGCTCCAAAAAGTTTCCTACCAGCTCTACTATTTGTAACAAGAGGAGTCAACAACTGCAGTTAATAATTGCTATGTGATCAGAAACACGAGCTTGTATTTTTCAGCATTCCCGTTCAAATCTGCATACTAAAATTTCTTTTTGAAGAAAAAGCTAATACTTGAACATTCTTCTCAACCAAAGATATGTGTGATATGAAATGAGGCAATCAGGCTGTAACTAGAAGAATTTAAATCCTTTTAAGGCAGCTACAGAAGGAAAGTGTCTGATGAGGGAATAAACCCATTACAAAAATCTATTTTAAGAGCTCAGAAAGCAAACTATAACCCTTAGGTAGATAGATGACTCATTCAGAAGGTAACAGAAGAAATTTACCTTGAAAAATTAAAGCTCCTTCCCCACTTTTCTAAAGCCAGCATCTTTTCTAAGTATCTCCTTTTTAAACAGAATAAAATATAGTAAGGGTAATTTAGCAAAAAGCTCAAACAGCCACTAAACTCAACTACCAGAATAATTCTTAAAAGAAATCCATTATTACAGAAAAACATAACATGAAATACCCAATCCTAGCAAACACTCCCTTCCCTCACTGACCTGTTATTTGGGAATTCAGCTGTAAAAATAAACTTGGTGCTTGCTTTGGAGGAAATACTGCAGGTGGGAGAGGTTAACTCATTAAGATCCAGCAGAAAAATCCTTCTTTTAGTCATTTTGATTTATTTCAAGGCTGAAGGACTTGATTAAAAATGCATAAAGAATTGTTGATTGAATGTGATGCTCCTAAAACGTTAGCATTCTTTGTGTACCAGGTATTGACCTATGAGAAAGCAAAGCAGATAGAGATTACAAAGACATGAACTGCCATTACTATTCTAATATGAAAAGTTAGTAAAAGCCTTGAAAAGAATAGCTATGTTTTTTCAAATTAATATTCCATATGTGGAGACTATCTTGTGTGCAATAGGTTTGTTTGGGTTTTCGGGATTTTTTTGGAGTTAAGCATTAAGTATTAAAAGATCATCTGTTCATCTTCCACAATTATGTGGCTTGACAAGCTTGATATTTGCACAGTGGTGATAATTACTATATTTACATACATATGATTTACTGTGCTTTGATTCTGTGTAAACAACCATAGTTTTATTTTCCAAAGGCCAGACGTAGTAAGAACTGTATATTTTTTCTAATTTTCTTTTTGTTTTGCAAGATATATAATAACATTATGAAACAGCCAATTTCCAAAAATTAGTTAAAAGAGTGCACTTTTAATTTCTGGTATTAACTTCCTGTTTTCCTGCTACTAAAGTGAAAAATCTGGGTCATACTGAGAGCCAGTTTACCTCAAGTGATAGTGAGGACTCTGCAGACCTCATGGATCCTGTCCTGGTTTCAGCTGGGATAGAGTTAATTTCCTTCCTAGTAGCTGGTGTAGTGCTGTGTTTTGGATTTAGGATGAGAATAATGTTGATAACACACTGATGTTTTAGTTGTTGCTAGGTAATGCTTACACTAGTCAAGGACTTTTCAGTCTCTTATGCCCTGCCAGCGAGAAGCTGGGAGGGGGCGCAGCCAGGACAGCTGACCCAAACTGGCCAAAGGGATATTCCATACCATATGACGTCATGCTCAGTATATAAAATGGGGGGAGTTGGCCAGGAGGCAGTGACCGCTGCTCAGGAACTGGCTGGGCATTGGTTGGTAGGTGGTGAGCAATTGCATTGTGCATCACTTATTTTGTATATTCTTTTATCATTATTATTATTATTTTCTCTTCCTTTTCTGTCCTATTAAACTGTCTTTATCTCAATCCACGAATTTTACTTTTTTTTTTCCTCAATTCTCTCCCCCATCTCACTGGGGGGGCGGGGGGAGTGAGCAAACAGCTGTGTGGTGTTTAGCTGCCTGCCAGGTTAAACCACAACAGTCCTTTTGGTGCCCAACGTGGGGCACAAAGGGTTGAGATAATGACAGATCTGACCAGAGCGTATTAAGGCAAATTTGTTATAAGCATTCATCATATTGGCTTAATAGTCGCTGGTCACAATGTTGATTAATTTACCCTCAAAGTTGCCGTGCTTGCTCTCAAAGTTGTGTTATATAAAACCTTACTTGCTGTATATGTTCCCTGTTGTGCTGTCTATCACCTCTGGGAGCTGGATCAAGGATATCGTTTTGCTGCACTGTGTAACACTACAGGTTTATGATATGATAAAATTTTTGGTCATGAGACTAATTTTTGTATTTGTACTTCTGTACTTGTACTCAGCATTGCCATCACCTACATACCTTGGGAGTCACTTTTTGGAAACTATTAATAATTACACCTTTTACCTTTTCTCCAATCTATGGGGGAGATGGGGGGGACGCTTTCCCCCGCTCTTTCACCTTCCCTTTCTCCTTCAGGCGAGTTACAACAGCTCTTGAGAATTTTGAATATCCTTGGGATGTTCAAACCAGCATGTTCCTATTGCTCTGTCTCCTGAATG
The DNA here is from genome assembly GCF_965638725.1 of Aptenodytes patagonicus. Lineage (NCBI taxonomy): Eukaryota > Metazoa > Chordata > Aves > Sphenisciformes > Spheniscidae > Aptenodytes > Aptenodytes patagonicus. The sequence goes on from NC_134981.1 coordinate 27,131,433, forward strand.
TGGTTCAGGTCTTGTTTAAGGTTAAACAATTATTTAAGAATACCATCCAGAGATCAACCCCCACGACAGGCACTGTGGCTACTCAAACCTCGGCGACAGGCACTGCAGGTACTCAAACCCTGGCAAGAGGCACCGCAGCTACTCCAGCCCCCACGACAGGCACTTGCAGCTACTCAAAGCCCAGCGACAGGCACTGCAGCTGAAACAGAGAACCAATGTGTGCTGGTATCAGTCGCCCCTACACACAAGAAGAAATACACAAGAAAATCAACTTGTTCAGTAAGGGATGAGGATGAACCAGGGCCATCATGAGAACAGGAGCAGGAAAAGGCAGAACCCATAAATGAGGTTCCATCCATAAGCTAATTTGTCGACTGGAGAGCCAAGGAGTGATCAGCAAGACTCGTTCACCCTTTAACAGTCCCATATGGCCAGCGCGAAAGACTAATGGAGAGTGGAGACTAACAGTAGACTATCGTGGCCTAAATGAAGTCACGCCACCGCTGAGTGCTGCTGTGCCAGACATGCTAGAACTTCAATACGAACTGGAGTCAAAGGCAGCCAAGTGCTATGCCACAATTGATATCGCTCATGCATTTTTCTCAATCCCTTTGGCAGCGGAGTGCAGGCCACAGTTTGCTTTCACTTGGAGGGGCGTTCAGTACACCTGGAACTGACTGCCCCAGGGGTGGAAACACAGCCCCACCATTTGCCATGGACTGATCCAGACTGCACTAGAACAGGGTGAGGCTCCAGAACACCTGCAATCCATTGATGACATCATTGTGTAGGGCAACACAGCAGGAGAAGTTTTTGAGAAAGGGAAGGAAATAGTCCAAATCCTGCTGAAGGCCAGTTTTGCCATAAAACAAAGTAAGGTCAAGGGACCTGCACAGGAGATCCAGTTTTTAGGAATAAAATGGCAAGATGGACGTCGTCAGATCCCAATGGATGTGATCAACAAAATAACAGCCATGTCTCCACCAACTAGCAAAAAGGAAACACAAGCTTTCTTAGGCGTCGTGGGTTTTTGGAGAATGCATATTCCAAATTACAGTATGATCGTAAACCCTCTCTATCAAGTGACCTGGAAGAACGATTTCAAATGGGGCCCTGAGCAACGACAAGCCTTTGAACAAATTAAACAGGAGATAGTTCACGCAGTAGCCCTGGGGCCAGTCCGGGCAGGACAAGATGTAAAAAAATGTGCTCTACACCGCAGCCAGGGAGAATGGCCCTACCTGGAGCCTCTGGCAGAAAGCACCAGGGGAGACTCAAGGTCAACCCCTAGGGTTTTGGAGTTGGGGATACAGAGGATCTGAGGCCCGCTATACTCCAACTGAAAAAGAGATATTGGCAGCATATAAAGGGGTTCGAGCTGCTTCGGAAGTGATTGGTACTGAAGCACAGCTCCTCCTGGCACCCCGACTGCCGGTGCTGGGCTGGATGTTCAGAGGGAGGGTCCCCTGTACACATCATGCAACTGATGCTACGTGGAGGAAGTGGGTCGCACTGATCACACAACGGGCTCGAATAGGAACCCCAGTCGCCCAGGAATCCTGGAAGTGATCATGGATTGGCCAGAAGGCAAAGATTTTGGAATATCGCCAGAGGAGGAGGTGACGCGTGTTGAGGAGGCCCCAATGTATAATGAACTACCAGAAAATGAGAAGCAATATGCCCTGTTCACTGATGGGTCCTGTCGTCTTGTGGGAAAGCATCGGAGGTGGAAAGCTGCTGTATGGAGTCCTATGCGACAAGTTGTAGAAACTGCTGAAGGAGAAGGTGAATCGAGCCAATTTGCAGAAGTAAAGGCCATCCAGGTGGCTTTAGACATTGCTGACCGAGAAAAGTGGCCAGTGCTCTATCTCTGTACTGACTCATGGATGGTGGCAAATGCCCTGTGGGGGTGGTTGCAGCAATGGAAGCAGAGCAACTGGCAGCGCAGAGGCAAACCCATCTGGGCTGCCGCATTGTGGCAAGATATTGCTGCCCGGGTGGAGAACCTGGTTGTACAAGTCTGTCATGTAGATGCTCACATACCCAAGAGTTGGGCCACTGAAGAACATCAAAACAACCAGCAGGTGGATCAGGCTGCTAAGATTGAAGTGGCTCAGGTGGATCTGGACTGGCAACATAAGGGTGAGTTATTTCTAGCTCTGTGGGCCCATGACACCTCAGGCCACCAAGGAAGAGATGCAACATATAGATGGGCTCGTGATCGAGGGGTGGACTTGGCCATGGACACTATTGCACAGGTTATCCATGAATGCGAAACATGCGCTGCAATCAAGCAAGCCAAGCGGTTAAAGCCTTTTTGGTATGGAGGACGATGGTTGAAATATAAATATGGGGAGGCCTGGCAGATCGATTATATCACACTCCCACAAACCTGCCAAGGCAAGCGCCACGTGCTTACAATGGTGGAGGCAACCACCGGATGGCTGGAAACATATCCCGTGCCCCATGCCACTGCCCGGAACACTCTCCTGGGCCTTGAAAAGCAAGTCCTATGGCGACATGGCACCCCAGAAAGAATTGAGTCAGACAATGGGACTCATTTCCAAAACAACCTCATAGACACCTGGGCCAAAGAGCATGGCATTGAGTGGGTGTATCACATCCCCTATCATGCACCAGCCTCTGGGAAAATCGAACGATACAATGGACTGTTAAAGACTACACTGAGAGCAATGGGTGGCGGGATGTTCAAACATTGGGATACGCATTTAGCAAAGGCCACCTGGTTAGTCAACACTTGGGGATCTGCCAATCGAGCTGGCCCTGCCCAGTCAAAACTTTTATGTACTGTAGAAGGGGATAAAGTCCCTGTAGTGCACATAAAAAATATGTTGGGGAAGACAGTCTGGGTTATTCCTGCCTCAGGCAAAGGCAAACCCATCCGTGGGATTGCTTTTGCTCAAGGACCTGGGTGCCCTTGGTGGGTGATGTGGGAGGATGGGGAAGTCCGATGTGTACCTCAAGGGGATTTGATTTTGGGTGAGAATGGCCAATGATTTGAGCTGTATGATGTTAACTGCTACGTAATATTGTATGTCATTACTACTATAGTTGTTATATTCCATATCAATGGTATTACAATAAGAATCACCCAGATTAATGAAGAATGGACTTTGATGAAACCGAGAAAAGTGCAGCGATAATAGAACCAGAACTGACTTCAACATGAAACAATCCAACACCACACACCATCTCTCCTGCCCTGAAGGACTGTTATGACAGATGGAGCCCAAAGTCATGGACTAAAGGAACTCAACAAACATTTTAGAGGGATGGCCCATAGACTAAGGGAATGATATCTGTGTGTATATATCAAAAGAGAGGAAAAGGGGTGATGATTAATTGGGATGTATTGGAAAGTGTGGGACCTGGGCATGAGTAGATGGTATAGAATAAGGGGTGGATACAACCATTTGTAAAAACCTCCTCTCTCACCTCCCAGCAGTATTTTTTCAGAAACTGCTTAGGAGTGCTCATGCTGTCTTTTGGGCATTATCCCTTCAAACATGATGTTTGTCTTCCTGGCCCATGTTAATGAACAGGGATCTTTGGAATTTAGAAAGCCCAAGACTTTTGATTTTAAACACTTCATTAAGAGGTGTTCATTCTTGGAACTACAGAGGCAGATCACCCACCACCCCACTACTATCTGTATCAACAATAGCTTTATCTGGAAGCTAGAATTGGGACTAGAGTCTACTTCCTATTTCTGATAGCTTGTTTACACTTTTTACAAAAAGCTTGCATTGTCATGATAGCAAAAGCAGAGGTCTAGAGGTAACAACAATGAGAAAAGTACTAAACTGAACTGATAATGGGTATCTGAAGCACTTGCATCCTGCCATGCTTACAGCACAACTACATGACCTATTGGTGCAGTGATAAGCAAACAATGACAGGCTGCGTTAGTTTTGTGTGAAGTTGTATTGTTACCGTAAGGCGGCAAATTAAAAACTCTCTAAGACTCAATTTGGAGTTTTAGAAAGCAGGCATTCTTTATTGCGGCGCCGGGCGCACAGGGGATCACTCCACCTAGTGTGCGCGCCGAATATATCAATTACCAGAGTTATGTACAATCAGAATATACATATTCATTAGATTTCATTAGCATATTCATGTTACTTGCTGGAACTCATTAACATATGCAAGAGTCTTTAACGCATGCACTCTTATGTTCATTGGTGGTCTTTCAGGGTCCTCTGGTGGTCGTCGATAGTCTTCCTCACCGTGTCTGCTAATTGAACTCAGTCTTTTCGCCTGCACAGTCTGTCTTTTGGCCCAGCTGCACTAGCTAGCTGATTTCAGCATAACTTCCTTATCTATTCCACCCCTGTACACAGAGCTTCAAGGCTTCCTTTGATCTACGGAATGTCCAGTCTATCTATCCACAGAACATTTAGCTACTTTGTTTCGACAGAGAGAACCATATGTCTCCTTAGTATTTCTTTTATTCGGTATCAGTATTGACTATGATAATATTTTAATGTTAATAAATCTCATCGTAAACTGAAAGAAAGTGCAGGCTTAAATATGTAACACGGGAAGACAGAACATGAAACCACTCCTGCTCCAACAGCATGCTTGGCCTATTGCAGTTTGCAAAGGCTGCTAAAAGTCTTCTCCTTTCACAAAGATGGGGGCAGGGGACCCTTTCTCCACCTCCCCTCCAAAGAGGTGTTATTTTGGTTTATCTCAGAAGCTGTTGCATACTTGTTTAGATGAACTAAACTTACTGCCCTTCTTCAAATCCTGATACAGGAAACAGCATCAGCAGGGCACTTATGATGCAGTGTTCTGGTGTAAACATGCTACAGAAATAGGCAAGATTGTCAGATTATATTTTCAAGGGTTTTTTGCTTGGAGGGCTTTTAAAAAGTGTTTAGAACAGAAGCTGAGATTTTTTTTTTTAACCTTCTGTCCCCAGTGCTTCAGACCTGCACTTGACCCAAGGTGACTGCCAAGATGGGAGCCATAAGGCTCACCGCCCCCCAGCCGCAAAGCCCGTCAGGAAGAAAACAAAACGTAAGTCACCCGATGAAAGAAAGGGGAACCGGCGCTTTCCTGAACAGCGCCTCAGGTGCCGAGGTTTCAGTATGCAAAGTCAACGCAGCTACACCACCTCACGGTGTTTCCTCTCCTTCCCTCGGGCACGGCTGCTGGCGGGGCGGCTCTAAACGAGATCGAGGAACCGCTGCAGCGTGCAAAAGAACACAACGATTTACAGATTTACTTTTTTAAGGGTTCCTTTTAGGTATTAAGGGCACTCTTCCCGGCCCCCTCTCACAGCCTCTCAGCAGAGGGCAGGCAGCTGGTGAAGGCCCGGCCTCAGCGGCATCTCCCTTTAGCGGGGCTGCAGCCCCGACGGGGCCTGGCTCGAGGCTGGGCTGCGGGGGCGGACAGAGCCCTGCTGTCAGTTCTACAAGCCTCCCTCGGTTGGCGTGAAGCAGTCGATGTGGGGACTAGCCCCGTGGGAGACATTTTTTGCTGCTGCCCTGGTGAGGGAAGTGGGAACGAGTAACAAAGGGACGCGTCCCCTTTAAACACCTCCCCCCGCCTCTCCCACGTGGTGCAGGGCAAGGGCGGGGATTCCGCGATGCGTCACTTCTGTTTCTGTCGTGGTGTAGAGAAGCTGTGCGCGGAGTAGGACGTGAGTGTTGGGGTTTTTCCTCATGTCCCGTTGGGGCTGCTGCCATTTTCCTTACCCCTCGTTCTCGGCTGTCGGGGGCTTGGCACCTCCCGGCCGGCGCAGGAGAGGCGCGCTGGGCAACCGTGTGGCGAGGCTTCCCCTTTTCCTCGAGTGTCCGCTGTGCCCTGCGGGAGGAATGTCTCGCCGTGGAGTGGGCCTAGGGCGGGAGGAGGAGCTGCTGCCATGTTGGGGGGGCAAAGAGGATTTGAGTGAGGGAGAAAATGGTGGTGGGGAACCACCCGGCTCTGTTTCCCCCACGCTGAGATCTGACCCTGCACGCTGACGACCCCCGACCCCCCCCTTTTTTTTTTTTTTTGTGTGTGTTGCCTTTTCTCTCCTTCGCCGCCGGTAACCTGCACCCCTCTTGCTGCCACAGTGACCCGGGAGGACCTGGGCGTCCTTGCCCGCGCCCCCCTATCGGGCCCTCGCTCCTTTCCCCTGGGGGGGGCAACACGAGCCGTAGAAAAGAGGAAGAGGGGAGGAAAATGGCGGCTGGGATCCGCCTACCTGGTGTTCTTAGCTCGTACTCGCTTGTCTTTCTCATCTTCCTTTCTCTTGTCCTCGCTTGGCCCGTCTCGTTCTACCTTCGCTCTACCCTTCGGTGTCTCCTCACGCTCTGCCTGCCAGCTTCTCCCGAGGGGCACCCACCACCCCCATTTTTTTTCTCCAGTTTCCGCCCCCACCTTCCTCCATATTGTTACTCCCTCATCCTGATGCGGTCTCTGGGGTTATTCTCTGCTGGTGCCCCCGCCCCCCGCGCATCAGACTTTTCTTGTTCGACTTCCTGATTTCATGTCATCGCTGCGCTTATTTTTGCATTGTCTCATTCCAGCTCTCCTCTGCCTCCATTCTGCAGCGTGGCTTATGTGTGCTTCCCATACCCTGTTTCATTTTCAGTGTTACAGCTTCCATCGTTGTGCTTCAAACTATTACAACAGAATTTGCCCTACTTTAGAACCACATTGATCCATTAGCATTATTCAGACTCTGTCTTTTTTCTTTGCACATGGTTTATTTCATTGCCAGTTTAAAAACGCTGCTATTCCTTTTTCTTTCCTGAGATATGCTTCTTTAATCTTTTATTAGCCTTTCCTAGTTGTAGTTTATTTTATACAGTTTTTCTCTGTGATGCTTCTTTTTATTCTGAAAGAACAAATGAGCTATTTATTTGTTACAAAGAGTTTCTAGTAGCAGGCAAGATGTTCAGCTACTATATCTAACCACATGTTTGCATACTAGAGAGATGTAGAAGCACACCTGGCAGCATGCATTCAAGGAAAGTTGAATGTCTGCTTGTCTGGTAAATGAATAGACTCTAGTGACTGATGTGGTAAAGCTGCAGTGGAAATATTAATTGCAATACTGTAGTTCACTAAGTTTTTTTTCATTTTCAGACTTTTGTATTATTGATGGGAACTTTAGCTTCGTGTATGACGATTATGCAGCTGTTGCTTGCAAATTCAACTAGGAAAAATGCCCATGTAAGAATATAGATAATGCTGGGACCTTAATCATTTATATTTATGAATGTAATATTGAGAATTCAACTGGAGGACAGTATTGTATTGTATTTTTTACATGATGGTTCCTACCATACCCGGGGGTATATGAAACTGGTGAAAAATTGTTCTTTTGTAAACAGTTCAGAATCTAAAACACTGCATTTAAGGCAGTTGCAGCAAAAAGAAGAGATATAAGAGGGAAGGGTGTTTGAGATCACATCTACAATGTGTATTAAAGCTTATATGAAAAGGCAGGAAAGTCTTCAGGAGGGTTTTGAATAAGATGAGCCTTTACAAGTGGGTTTGAAGATGGCTTTCTAGCCATAATGGGATGTATTCATTGTAAAGTGTTCTCATGTTATCTTTCTCTTCCTAGAATGCCTAAGTCAAAGGAACTTGTGTCTTCAAGCTCATCTGCCAGTGATTCAGATAGTGAAGTTGACAAAAAGGTGAACATTATATGCAGTTTATAACTACTATATTAACTCTTATATTTCAGGCTGGGGTTAAGGAATTAGGTGAGCATTATGTCACAAAATGCATGTCATTCCGTATGATTTATCAGACACTTAAAAAAAAACAACCCAAAACACCCTTCCCAACCCTAAAACAACAACAAGAAAACAAAACCCACCCCCCAAACCCCCCAAGATTAGGGTTTGGGTGGATGCTTTTTGCTTTGCAGTAAACTTTTTTCTGAAGTTGCATTTTGCTTTCTTCAGGATTTTCTGTATGGTATATCTAGCCACAAGCTTCCTGGAATTCTTTGCTGCTTTGTGGCAAGTGATAGAAGGCTTCTATATAAGCTGCCCCTGGTGGCAAGAATTTGGACTAATTTTGAGGACACCCCCCCCGCCCCCCTTTATTTTGGTATCTGGGTTACTTGCAAGTCCAAAACAAAAACGTCATCCATGTGCCACTTACTTATCTTGTTTGCATGTTCTTTTTCTCTGTTTCAGATTCTTACATTTACTGTAATACCATCTGCTAGTTTCTCACTTAAAAGCTGAGCCAACCTGAATGTCTTTGAGTTGATAATTTTAACATTAACTGTTCTAAATGTATAAATTTAGTGTTCTCATTTATTTTTAATAGTTATTTAATTTATAAGTTTGTATAGATGTACCAGTCATTACAAACAAAAACTGAATACAACAGTGAATTTATCTTTTTAAGAAATGCTAGGTGGTAATGCAGACATCAGGTCTTTTAGTGCGGTATGTGAAGAGACTTGGTCTGCTTTACTGAATTGGTTCAAATGTGACTTGGTTGCACTTAGCAAATTAGGTGTTTTGTCAAATCTTAATATAAGAGAAAATGGTCAGGTGATTTTTGTTGTTGTTAGGGAAATGTATTCCTGAAAAGACATAGTCTAACAGTCTGCTTCAGTGGGCAGTAAGGTTTTTCTTTCTATGACAACATCCCATATTTGTTGGAACTGTTTGTCTTTAAAAGAGATTATCTGCAATATGATTCTAGCAGGTGAGGCTAATTTTTGGTATCTTTATATTACTCTTTCCTTGGGGCAGGCATGATTACTATATAACCATTAGTAGAAATAGTAACTTTGTAGCATCTGCTAGCAAAGTAATCTGATTTACAGGTGATATCATCCGGATGTTTTAAAAACATGTTTAATTTATTGTGCTATGGACAGAGATTGGACTTCAATTTAAAAAAAAAAAAATTTCCTCTGTTGGATTTGATTTCCAGATCCTTTCTTCATTATCTCATCTATTATTTTTTTCTTTTTTAGAAGAGTTGTTAGCTGTCCTGCATTTTTCATTGCACTCAATGGAAAGGAAGGCGAAACTTTCATTAGACTTTAAAATTTTAATTAAAACTACTGAACTGGCAATATTACTGCGCAAAAAGAGTAGGCTTTTTGAAATGTATTTTGATCTAATTCAATTATCTTTAAAGCCAAAATATTATGGTAAACTTCACTGGGAACAGAATTAGGCTCATTTGAAGATTTTTTTTTTTTAATTCCAGTCTAAATGTACAGTATTGGATTCCTGCCTTCACAGAAGGAAGGTGATAACGTATATTGCGTAGTAGTAGCTTGTGACCTCTAACATAAACTTTTTTGTAACTTATAAAATGAGTTGTGGTTCATGCATTTCTTCTTTTTCTTTTTTTTTTTCTTGCTCCAAGGCAAAGCGGAAAAAGCAAGCAGCTCCAGAAAAGCCTGTAAAGAAACAAAAGACTGGTGAAAGTTCAAAAGGTGCAGCTTCTTCTAAGCAAAGCAGTAACAGAGATGAGAATATGTTTCAGGTAAAATTGATGACTCTCTTAGAGCCTGGTTAAGGTAACTATTTACATCATATTCAGTATAAATTTTATGAGGCAATCTGAATATCTTGATAGCATAGTGCTTGGTCTCCTGAAGCCTTGGCCAAAGGGGATTACGATGCTAGCATGCAGATGAGAGACTCAGAAAAAGTGTTGTCAGGTTTCATCAGAGTAAAAGAATGAGTTATGGCAATTGATTCTAACCCTCATGTCTTTGCCTGTGGTAACTCTCTGGGTAGTCATTTTGTCTGTAAATACAGCGCTTTCATGAGTATACTGTAAATATTAGATCAGGACAGTCTCTACATGGAAATGTTTTTTAATCAGGACTCTTGAAAGAAAGGTTCTTGGAAACCAAAGTATGGACTCTTCATTCCTATTTAACTAGGTCAAGGGCAACTTGGCTTCTGTCTTATAAGACAGTGTCTTGGAATAAGTTTTGCTTGTTCCTTTATGATGCAGACTTTTCTCAGTGAACATCCAAAAAGATTGTAATTTTTGACATTGTCCTTATTTTTAAGATGGGATGAATGTACATTTTTCAGTAGCAAGAAGCATTTGTGAATTCAGGGTATTGCAGTTCCTGGGGTTAGCCAAGGCAGTAGCAATGTATGCTGAAAGCTGTGCAAGAATATACATAGCTCAGAATTACCTGTTTTAGGGGTGCGGATCAAGACTAATTAAATGTCTGTGACTAGCTGGCTTGAAAGGGGCAGGGGATAGGAAAGGAACTTAAATTCTTAGAGACTTTGATTCTTAAGTTTGTGAAAGGGTATGGGAGAGGTGCCTAATAAGATGGTCCCAACACTGAGTAAGGCAAAAGAAATGGTGTCGTGGTTTAACTCCAGCCGGCAACTAAGCACCACACAGCCGCTCGCTCACTCCCCCCCCACAGTGAGATGGGGGACAGAATCAGAAGGGTGAAAGTGAGAAAACTCGTGGGTTGAGATAAAAACAGTTTAATAGGTAAAGCAAAAGCTGCACACGCAAGCAAAGCAAAACAAGGAATTCATTCACTACTTCCCATTGGCAGGCAGGTGTTCAGCCATCTCCAGGAAAGCAGGGCTCCATCATGCATGATGGGTTACTTGGGAAGACAAACGCCATCACTCCGAATGTCCCCCCCTTCCTCCTTCTTCCCCCAGCTTTTATTGCTGAGCATGATGTCACATGGTATGGAATATCCCTTTGGCCAGTTGGGGTCAGCTGTCCCAGCTGTGTCCCCTCCCAGCTTCTTGTGCACCCCAGCCTACTCGCTGGTGGGGTGGTGTGAGAAGCAGAAAAGGCCTTGACTCTGTGTAAGCACTGCTCAGCAATAACAAAACCATCCCTGTATTATCAACACTGTTTTCAGCACAAACCCAAAACGTAGCCCCATACTAGCTACTATGAAGAAAATTAACTCTATCCCAGCCAAAACCAACACAAATGGTTTTGGGCTGTAGCTGTGCAAAGTAATATGGCAAAAAAAAAAAAAAACAAAACTTTTCTAGAGAGAAGACCTACCTGCTTAACTGATACTCTAATACAGGTCAGTTATTTTTAATGTATCAATTCTCACTTTCCTCTTCATGTATAATTGGAGGGAGAGCTTCAATTTAAGACACTGCGCATCAATGCCTTGACTTTCCCATCAAAGGAAGAATATAATATTTTTAGTTCTGTTGGGGTATGCTTTGATCCATGTAGGAAAAATGAGATAGTATCTTCTACACCTAATGAGGTGAACTGCAGTTAGAACTCAAAAAAAACTACGTATGGGTTTTATGGTATGTTTGTAATAGGTTCAGAAATTCCAGCCTTGGGGAAACAGTTAAAATTTTTTATGCTCTCCCGATGAGAGAGAGAGAGAAAAAAAAAAACACTGAAAAAACTCCTCTTTCAAATAAAAGCAAAAGTATTTGTGTGCTCTGATTTCTTTTAACCTTTTTGACCTAAGATAATAAGTTACTAAAAACAGACAGTAGAGGACTCATTAGTCCGATAAGAGCAGGATTCTTCCAGTGTTGAGTAAAATATAGAAAAAATATTTCAATATTACCTTGACCTAAACCATCAGTGTTCCTTAGTCTCTGCCTGCCTTTTAGTTACTCAACAACAAAAGTTTTTTTAGATTGCTTATTGTGTTATGTGAAGCACTGTTATTTTTTATCATGCTACATCAGCTTACGTGCGTTAACTAAGATGCAACTGTTTCAGTGTAGAAATAGCACTGTAGGTCTGAGGATACTTCCCTTCTCTCCCCCCTACACAGGAGAGCATGCTAGAAGATCTAGTCGTGTGTTAATTTTTAGGTATGGTTTTGTTTGTTCTAGGACTACTAGTACTAGAAACTCTCCTTTCTGCTTCCCCATGGTAGTAAAATGATCTCTGTGCAAGTGACTCTGCAGTATAACTTACAAGTGTGGCTTCAATTGATGGAAATCAGGCTGTAAAGTATTCATAGGATAGTCAGAAGTTCTGTGGCATCTATATTGTGTGTGGGAGTGGCAGCAAATGATGTTAAACTTGGTGGTTTGCTCTTCTACACCTTCGGGCTGTGTTCTTAAAGTATACAGCTTCCCTTAATATTGAGCTCATTGTGACTGCTGTATTCAGAAGATTCAGCATTTTCATAAAGATCTACGTTTTATTATTTTTGTTTGAAACTAATGTTGGTGTAATGGTATTCTTGAAACTAATTATGAAGAATAGAATAATTGTAAGTAGAAGGGAATTAATTCAGTATAAGAGACCAAGTGTATTTTATTTACGTGTCTTGGCCTTTTTAGGTTTTATAGGTAGCCTAGTATACTTTGGAATTTGTTAAAGGATTTGGGTGCAGTTGGGGCGCAGAAATTTATCTTGCTTCCATTTGTGATGTATTACTAGAGGCCCTAAGGACAAGCATTATTCATGTTAATGTGGAAGGGTTTAGTGTTGATACATTAGATTCCTGTCTGTGGCTTTGAGCCAATGCGAGTTCTACATCATGTGCTTTGGTTAGTTTGACAAATCCTGTCATCTACCTATGCCTGATTTGGATAAGGTTTGTTAATGCTGTCAGGCTACAGTATTAATAACTATCCAGAGCGGAACCACATGATGTGATGAGGCATTTCACAGAAATTGTTACTTCAAAAGTAGTTTGCCTGTTGTCCCTCCCCCCCATATTTTTTTTTTTTTAGGTCGAATTTGCTTTTTGACTTGTGAGAAATAAGTTCTTCAGTTTCCCAGTGTAATGTCTTTACCTATCATGGGCTCCTGAAAGTAGATAAATATGCTTGTGATGCTCTGGAAGGTGATTAATTCTGAAACTTAGGTGGTCACCGATGCATTTCACAATCAATGTGCTAAACCAATTTGCTGTGTTGCAGATCTCAGCTGTTTACAGGACTCTCTATTCTAGGAGTTTATATTGGCTTATTGTGCTTCTTCTAATGCTATACATACAGTTATCAGCTAAGAAAGAAGGATGCTTTTTTTGCTGTTTCTACTTTCACAGCACGTATACAGTTTAATCAAGGCAAACTGGAAATAGGAAGAAAAATGATGAAGAAGGTGGTTGCTTAAACTCATACAGGAAGTCAGTTGCATAGCTGTGAAAGAAGCCTAGACACAGTTCAGTGCATTTTATTCTAAGAAACGGAAACCTGGAAATAGTGTTTTTAATGTCTTCTGATTTATTTAATTCAATAGAATAAATATCACAGCTCCTTAGATATACTAATAAAAAGCATATGAACTTGTCTATGAAGGTTGAACTGCAGTAACTACCCTGCTATAAATCAATACAGCCCTTGGAACACTAATGTGGTTACAGAGATACAAAGGTGTCTTAGATCAGTGAAATTATTCTAGGACTATCAGCTGCTGCATGAACAAAGAATTGTTCAGAAATGACTCAATGCCGGAATTGCAGGTAACTGAACTTCAAGAAATATCAATTTACTTAAATAAATCTAGATTTTGGTTGAGGTTTTTAAACTATACTTTAGAAGCCTATTTAAAGCTTTTAGCAGTGGCAACTGTTTTGCATAGAGTTCAACTAAACATTCGAAATTTAATGTGAGCGTTCAGCTGAAATCTAGACAGTGGCATAAAACCTAACTTAATTTCAGCATTTTCATATGGAACCGTTTACATTTAAGGTAGACTTACTGACTGAGTAAATGTGTACTTTGTATTATTGCCCCTCGCCTTACTGTAGTTGAATTAAGACGTGGTCTTATCTTTAATAGTCAAATCCTAAACCCTTTTACTATATTTGCAGCTATAATCTGCTATATTGTATCAGATTTTATTTCTTAGAGCAAATCTGGAATTACTTGGCAATGCACTAATATTCTTTGATAGACCTGGAAAAAAAAGATATTGTGGAGTACTACTATTTGAAGCTGGTTTTAGAGGTGACCTTAAAAGTCACTGAAACGTTATAGGATAAAACCAAGAAATGTTGTTCATGTAGGCTATTTAGGATGTCCTTTGCCAGCAGTGCTGATGGACTTGGGCATGGTACCAAGTTCGGTGTGAAAATTCAGCTACCGTGACATCATACCTTATTTTTGAATGTTAAATTTGTAGTACTGTGAAAGTATTTAATAAATCAATCACAAAATACTATCTTATAAACTTGTTCATTTTAAAGGATGCTTTGAAGTAGGAAAACAACTGCTTCAGGCTTATGGTATCTAAAGATGTCCCAATTGTGTTAAAATAAATTTTAGAGTTAATTTAGCATGATCTGCATAAGAAGAAAAATTACTTTAAGCAAACATAAAGCATACTTGTTTATATATATTTTGTGAAATAACAGCTTTTATGACTTAAACATCTGTGGATGATTTTAGTTGATTGGAGAGTTGTTCATGCTTTCTGGTCAGACTTAATGCTAGTAAGATGTGTTTGGCCCCCCGTTAAATTATGTCAAAGTGCAAGATGCATAAATTAAGGAAGTTGAAAACTAAAACTAATGTTTTATCAGGGAGGAATATTCTATTTTTAAAATTGCTTACTTTATGAAGAAAGAACACATTCTAAAGTGCATCCAGAAGGTGCATGCAGAATACTAAGAATTTCTTACATGAATTGTATTTGATTATGTTTTTATTATCTGATTTCTGATTCTCGAATTCATATTATACTTTGAATTTATGTGAATGAATATTTTTATCATCAAATTTGGAAAAATTTGATAAAGCCTAAATATGTAGTGTAATGTGTAGTTGTCAGTATGCCTGTTGTCTCTTTTCCCTTCCTCCCCCCCCCCTTTTTTTTCTTGTCCTAAGAAAAAAGAAGCCCTCATAATTCAGTTAAGCCACTGTGTTGTGAAATTATGAAATCCGAAAGTCACTTCATACTGTGCTACATGATGGTAAACTTAAAGGATTTGGATGCTTTTTTTAGAACATCTGGTACAGTGCGATAGTCTTTTAACCACAGTTCCAATGAAGTGCCATGAGGACTTGGGAGCAGGCATGGGACAGTTGGTGGCTTACTTTTGTTTCCATATGTATTTAAAAAAAACCAAAACAAACAAAAAAAACCAACCCCCCCCTAGAAATCGTGCTTATCTCATGTGAATATCTAATTTGATTTCTGTACATATGGAATGGACTAAAATTTAGCTTTGTTTACAACTGCTACTAACAAAGATGGTTATAATAGAGGCAAAATTTTATTTTGGAAAACAGTAAATTAGTGGGTTTTGTAAGAGTTAAGCTTGTTAAGAATATAGGTATTTTTATTCTAGGAGAGCCACTTTTGCATTGAGCACTCAACTGGTTTTAAGTCATTCATTCATTTATATTGTCATTACTTATTTGCCTACTGACTACTCTGGATTAAGCTCTTGATCTAGTTGTTTCTCTGGTGTCTAAAATAAGCTGCAGTGTGCAATGTCATGTGTCCAAGTCTGATACTGCTGGGAAAAGTGAATGCTGTAACATGTAAAATATCTAAAAGATATCCTTATATGTGTTTTGACAGATTGGCAAAATGAGGTATGTCAGTGTTCGTGACTTTAAAGGGAAAGTCTTAATTGATATTAGAGAATATTGGATGGATCAAGAAGGTGAAATGAAGCCTGGCAGAAAAGGTATTGTTCTGCTTCATGTTATTTTGTATTAAAACACTGTCTGCAGTTTGCTGGAGAACTTTGTGTATCAGATTTTTATACTTTGTTAGTACATGGTATTTTTAGAGTAATATTTCTACTTTTTTATAATTTATATTTTAACAAATGATTAGTTTTATCTGTAGATCATAAACAAAACCAAAGTGGTTTCATTGGCCTGAGTCTGTTTTCCTAAATGGATCCCCCATGATTTATGGAAAACAAGACATCAAATACAAGCAAATTTGGTATGGGAGTTATATATATAGCCATACATTTTCCTATTGATTAACTTAATCAACTTCATTTCTTGCTTTTATTACAATTGGATTTCTTATTTCAGAAGTCACTGAAAAGATTGAAGTTATTCATTTGTAATAAGATGTTAATTTCTTTAAAACAATGATGATCTTAAATTTCTATCAAACTTTAGATTAAAATAATTAAAATATTTAATGTTACTACTAGTTTTGTAAAAAATATTTCAAGACTTTAGTTCAGGTGAAAATACCTCAAGTGTTCAAGTTTTGGTACTGTGCTTCTAATCTGCAACACAGCATAAGCTGTTGTACTTTTAATTGCTACTCCCATACCTACTTTTTATGGCATGCCTTCACTGAACCATTTTCAGAATTCTGCTACATGCAAGATGGGGATGTGAGGATAGTTGCAGTAGTAGTGCTTTCCTTAATGTCACGTTGCTTCTGTTAGAAAAGCTTACTTTTAATCATTTTTCACATTGTGCCAAGGAAAGAGGTAAGTATGAAACATCCTGTCCTGGAGATTGAAGACATTTAATGTAGAATCAGCATAAGGTTTGTTACATTCTCCTAGTGTGTCCAGGAGCAAATAGACATTTCGAAAGCTTGAGAAATGTTTTCAACAGCTCTTAAATAATCACTGAGAATAGGTTTGTATGAACAGGTATACTGGTATTGTATAGGAAAATTTCTTGGTTTGGATGTGTTGCTGCTACTTAACAAAAAAAGATTACTCCAACTTCTAAGGACTTTAAACTGCTGTGTTTTGAGGTGGAAATCAAAAGTATATGCAGTTTGAGCGGTAAACTACAATGAAACTTGATGGGTATGCCAAGTGACAAAAATTACATGATGTAGATAGAAATGTTTATCAATGTGGCAAAAGGATCTGAATTTTATTAGGATAAAATTAATAATAATCTGATACAGTATGTGAGTCTAATGTTCTTATGCATTTATGAGCCCCTTATCTAGCTATCCTAAAAATAGTATGAACAGTTGAAATTGTGTAATAAAATATGGGGGGGGAAACCCCAACAGTTTAGAATTGTTGTGTCAGATTGTTTCCAACAGCAGGTCTAAACTGCATGCAGTTTATCTGATATGCTGTTTAGGGGCATCTTGATGACGTTTGGTCCCCTAATAATGGTTAGCATACTTGGCCTAACTGTTTTCAAAAGAAACTTGCCCTCTAAAGACTGGTGGAAAACTGCTTAGAATAGCTCCGTGCAGACTGCTCACTGCTCTGATAAGTGGTGCTCTGATAAGACAGTGATGGTAGAAGAAAAAAAAAAGGTGATGAGCCCCAAAAATGGAATTCAAAATTTCACCTGTTTTCAGGTCCTGCTCCACCTACAGGGAGAAAGCAATGAAGGAAGCCTGATCACTGAGGGGGGAGAGTGGGGGTAAATAGTAGAAGAGCCTTGCTGGAGAGAGTATGAGAGGTAGGCCTGTGAGTCTGTACTTGCGTAGAGTTGGCATAGAGATTTTAGGGGAAGAATGAGGAGGCTAAAGCACAAAGGAAACGTGCCTGGACTTGAACTTGAGGAAGTACAAATTTAGAACTGAGGAGATGGGTTGTGGGGCACTGAATAATTATTGATTGAATGTCACTAGAAGATATAGTGAACTTGAAGTGAAAAAATAACTTCCATGTTGGTTTGTGAGTGCTCGGGAGTGGAATAGAGTCTCTCCAAAATGTTACTTATAGTATATGTTATTCATAGTGCTTTAAGAAATGGGAGGAAAAAACCCCAGAATTATGGTAATTTAAAAGCGCATAGAAGTTCAGTCCACAGAGGTATGGCTTTTAGGAGCCAACAGGAATACGATTGATTTCCTACATTTCTTTTGTGCTGCCTTCTATCAAGGCCAGAGCTGTATTTTACTTCCTGTGTTTAGCCTAACAAATTCCTTCACAAGTGTTATACTGCACTCGTTTTCATCGTAAGTTAAAATTGTCCAGAGATAAGCTAAGGTCTAAAGTTAAACTGAAGTGGTCCAAATGAGTAGTTTAACTTTGTAACCGAGATGGTTGTTACACTTGAGGTAGCTTAAGCATTAATAGTTGTGACATAGACTTTGTGTATGAAACCAGCCTTGATAGTAATTATGCAAGATCCTGCACTACAATTTTCTTTTTGTCCTAAGTGTTTATTTTTAATGCATTTCAGGTATTTCTTTAAATCCAGAACAGTGGAACCAGCTGAAGGAACAGATTTCTGATATTGATGATGCAGTAAGAAAACTGTAAATACAGAGCCATACAGAAACCTTTATCATTTTAGTTAAGTGGTCTTTTTACATTGGCTTTTGTTTTCTAAAATATTGTTTTCCAAGCTATTGTACATTTGGATTGCAAAATTATTTGTAAGATGGATACTTTTTTAACGTGCATTAAAAGTGTATTCTGAGTGAGGTTATCTGTATATACTTTACTAAAAGGAAATGTGTTGCTTTCACCTCATGGTATAAAATAAATCAAATAATATGTAAAGCATAGTTGTTTATGGCCTTTTGATTGAAGGTGTTTGCTGATAAGGCCACCTAATAGTTTTAGTCTTTGTTTTAGTTTCAGTTTAGTTAACTGTTAATATGAATTTGTTTTCTGAGGGAATTTCTTAAAATGTCTTCATTTAATTTTTTTCCTTTTATTTCATACTCTTTGTTATTGCCCTGACAGCTTTCTGCTTTAAGACTTGATACAAACAGTGAATACCTGGTAAAACACATTTTTGTAGATAATTTTAAATACTGTATTTGCTAATTTACCATATTTATTCAGATGTAAACAGTCCAGAGTATATAGACTTTTTTGCATTACTTGCATGGAGTGTTATGCTAAACAATAACACTTGAACACAAGCCACACACTATTTCTTCCTGTTTTTCTATAGCTTGCTTGACTTAGAAAATACAATTAGCCTTTATTCTTGGACCCTAGATTTTGGAATGTGATGCATAAACTTTTACAGTAATAGACATATACCTCAGAGTAAGATAGTATTTAAAAGCTCCAAATGTGGTTATTAGTTAGGTACCCTTTTTAAGCTTTGCATTAAATTCATTCTTGAACACATACTGACTAGTTATTCTATAGAAAAGAACAGTTAACCTGTCTTTGTAGGGCTTTTGTTCATTTGAGAGTATTGTGTAAACAATGATGCTTAAACTAGGCTGTAACACAGGTTAAACAGTCAAACAGGGTTAAAATTGCTTCAGCCAAAATGTCTGGCTATCATGCTTCTGCCCTGTCCACACTGCCTGCCCAAACCATTTAACTTGGCTTGCCTTGTGTGGCTTACATGTGCACAACTTTTATCTTTTGTACAGAAGATACTTAGCGCTTACAATGGAGTGCTGGTACATAGTGGATCATGACTAGTGAACTTCACTTGTCTACCAGTGTACTATTCTGGTAAGAGAAGCTTCTGTCCAGTGGAAGCTCTATTAGACTAGATGCTGCCCCAGTTGAAGGGCTTCTTGGTAGGTGTCACAAACTGTGGAATGAAGAAGGGAGAATATGATGTTTGAGTAGAACTTGGAGAGATAAGGGCATGCTGGTACAGAAGTTAATGGTGAAAGATTAAAGTTAGCTGACACATAATAACTACAGTGAAGAAATGTATGTTAGCGGAATTGGAGAAGAGTTTATTTTCTGACTTAATTCAGTTAATCGAAGGAAGAAGATGAAACAACTTCATGAAAATTGACATTTCAAGACTATGTAGCGAATGTACAACTTATTGGTTCGGCTGTAGTTTTCCCATTTGATGTTAAATTTAATGTATTCTTAAAATTTTGTATACATAAACAGGATTTACTATTTGTTTAGTTTTGGAATATGTTAATATAATTGTTTATATTGCAGACATGCATGGAAGTCCTGTTCTGCTAAGTGCCATACACAGACCATTCCTGTGCTGCAAAGTTTATAATTCAATACAAATGGGTGAGGAAGGGTGACTTCATCAAATTAAATATATATTATTTAATTAAAATATTATGTCAGATACCTCCACCTGCTTTTTAACTTATCCATTGTTGACATATTTCAAATAAAGTTAAGATCTGTTTTTGTATAGCTCAGGAAATCTGAGTTTTTAAGAACTGCTTGAGGGTGAATAAAAGGGTGAAGAGATGTTTTGTGGTAGCAGCTGCATTTTTGGGCACAACATTCTTTTTTGAGTGACTCAATGGTGTGTAGGGGTATTTGGACCAAATAGAATAAATATGAAAAATCTGCTAAAATTTCATAGATGAGTGAATGAAATAAATTGCTTCAGATGACTATCAACAGATTCTAGGTGTTTTTTTTTATTTGCGGTATGTATACATGTTTTTTTTTTCTTTAAATCTGAAATTTTGCAACCAGATTTCACCCATTTTACCTCAAAACTTTTATGTGGCTACTTTAAAGTGCATGATTATCATAATAGAGGGAACATTGTCCTCACTTAGACTACTGTGGTGGTAGGTCATTGGATGGCAGTTGTGTATCGGAGTACAATATAACTGTGTTCAGGAAGGTGGAGAATTAAATTCATTCATTTTGGGGGAGTAAGTGAAAAAGTTTTAATATAGTGATTAGTTCTCTTGTGGAAACTGATAGTAGAGATGTTCAAAGAAATTAGTATTTGTTAACCAAGAACTATTAGTTCCTCTTATAGATAATACCCTTGCTGAATTTGTGGTGATAATTACTAGAGATGTTTATCCCATTTTACTTGAGAAAACTTGGGGCAGTTTGATTTTACTTAGCTTGTGTGTTTAAAAATAGTTTTCCATCTGCCAGTTATATTTCTATCTGTAATAATGATAAAATATCATATATTTTACCTGAGCCAGTCTTAAAGTCTGCATGACTGTTCTACAAAAAAGGTAACTAAAGAACTAGTCAGTTTCACAAATGAACTCAAAATGGGATGTGTTTAATTGTGAGGGAATTAATTGCACCTCAGATGACTGATGTGCTGGTTACTGGATAAAAATTTGACACATTCAGTGTTATTTTGAAATAAATAGTTGGTAGTGATTTGTCATGTAATTGTTTATGGCTGTAGTCTTTCTAATTTGAGAATAAAATTCAGATTTTTTTTTTTTGTATAAAGATTATTTTCTTGCAGACAAAATGGTAGTTAGGGTACATGTAGAAGTGTCCATGGAAGAAAATTGTGCACGTATGAAAAGACTGTGTAATATGAGACAAAAACACTGCTCCCTTTCCCATTGAAGTGGCAAAAGAAAGATGCATTTGATTCTTGACATTTATGCTGGGCATATTAGCAATATGTTTTATAAATTATAATTCAATTTATAAATTAAACCTACTATGGAGCTTAGGAGGAAAAAATACATCACGGAGCTGCCAAAGTATTGTATGTGTGCTAAATCAAACTGTCGTGTACCATGTTGCTCTTATGTAGAGATGTTCATATTGAAGTTAAACAAATGCAGTACTAAGTTTGATATTTTTTAAAGTAGTACATAACTGGAGCATTTCCTTATGTGATCTGTTAGCAAAAAAATTGATGATTGTAATTCTGGTAACTCAAATGTCATATTGTTAGCCATGTGGAATGTTTTGTTCTGGTGGTATCTACTGCAGAGAGGCCACTGGAAATATGCGCCCTCCAACTGTAATTATCTTAATGTTCAAATAAAAAGTAGTTAAATGGCATATGTGTAATAACAATTTGAACACTTGGAAATAAATGAAGACTTCTGTTGACGTGGTGTTATTCTTAATAGAAATTTAGCTGCACTAAACCTTATTTCTTTTTCTTAAATAGCTGTTTTCATAACAACTTGTTTCTTGCAACTGTTGTAATTTAGAAATTTGAAAACTTAATCATCTTATACTTGGTCCGTGTTTGCGGGTGGGTGGTTGCTTGTGTTAGCCCAGAGGGATAGAATTTTTTCATTATGACAGAAGAACAAGTGTCATGTGAATATGGAAGCAGCAGATATAAACACACTTTCAAACACCAAACAGAAGGAAGGTGCCTGATAAGTTGCTAACTGTTAAGAAAATGGCTGATTATCTTTTGAGTGGAATTTCTTTTTGATCTGACAATAAATGTAACCATAGATTAGATAGAAAAAAGCTTCTCACCCACTTATTTATTACTGGTGGTAGTTAGATTAGTGTAGGCTTCTTTAGGAAGGATATTTGGTTTTCACATGCTTGCTGTGACTGAACTGTAGGGAGTGGATTAACTGATTGTAGCCTTGAACCAAACAGATTTTTTTTCTTTAAGTAATTTTGATTAGTTTAGCAATTTATAGCCACAGAATCAGAAGTGACCTTGGCTCAAAGGGAAGAAATGCAGTTTGGGGTTGATGGAGGGTCATCGTGTCCTACCTATTTCCCATTTACTGCCATCCACTTATTGGTAGGGTTCATCTTTGACTGTAGCTCTGGTGACTACATATGGAAGAGCAATCTGATAGGCAATGTTTTTCCTGTTGTGAATCAAGCTTATTGTCCCCTGCTCTCAAATTAATATTGTTATGTAAAAATTTGAAGACAGTTGCTGAAGAACTGAAATAAACGTTCCTTGGCTCAGTGATGGTTTATCAAGGAAGCTTAAATTGTGCTGTCTTGTGAGCAGAGGGACATGTCATTAGTCATGGGGATAACTTAAAGGCTGAGAACTTGGTGACACAGCTGTTCCCTTGGTATGGTGCTTCATTGAACAAAAATGTTATAATTTTTTGTAAGATCTGCTTAATTTGGTTTTCAATGTACTTTTTGCTTTGAATGAATCCATATGCTCGTCACTGATGGGATGGCGAATGAGGTAGGAACTGAGGTTGGGTTGAGTTGTCAAGTTTTTAAAAACATTATTGTCCTTTGGAAGGAGGTGGGCTCTCCATAATCCTAAAGGTGAATAAAGTTTGCTGTAAAACTGCAAAAGTTGGTGGAAATCTAGGAAAAAGTTGGAAATCTCTAGGTGTATTTGATAAGGCTAAATAAGAAAAACATTTTATGCCTCCTTGGCCAGCATGCCTAGTAGACTATTGTTAGATATCAGTTCACTTGGGCAGAAGTTAATGATATAAAAACTGCTGAAGTAAAGAAATGGTAAGATTTTTACATAACCCTGTTACTTGTGTTGCATAGAGAATAGCTATCTAAAGAACTGTTTCACCCCTTAGGAATTTAAATTTTTTCTGCTTTCACTAATAGGATAATGTGTCAGAATAATTTTCAGGCCCATTTCATCTTAGGAATGAAAAGACCTAAGTTCTATTCACTAAAATATCACACAATATATCTGAGGGAGAGACGAATGACATTGCATATATAAAGAACAAATGAGATTGAGGCAACCCTAACAATTAACTACTTGAAACTTAGGTTGTATATAGCAATAAAACTTTGCAGTCTGCTTGTGGTGTTGATTTTATGTAATCTTTGAAGCTTTTTGCTAGCTATCTCAATGTGAAATGGCTTTGCAGAGCTCTGCTGTTTCCTCTGCTTTCCATTTGCCATCCCTAACCTGAGACCTACAGCTCCCTTTGTGTTTCCTCTATTATTTGTATTCCGATTGGAAGCATCTTTCCATCTCTTGGAACACAAGCATCTCTGGCTACACTCATGTTATCGCAAGACAAGGAATATATACTAGATATAAGGAAGAAATTTTTTACGCTGAGGGTGGTGAAACATTGGAACAGGTTGCCCAGAGAGGTGGTGGATGCCCCATCCCTGGAAACATTCAAGGTCAGGCTGGATGAGGCTCTGAGCAACCTGATTTAGTTGATGATGTCCCTGCCCACAGCAGGGGGGTTGGACTAGATGACCTTTAGAGGTCCCTTCCAATCCAAACGATTCTATGATTCTATGTTATCTTAACGATTGGATCCTAATGATAGTTGGCAGATATAGCTGCTATTGCTAACACAGGCAAATTAATGGTCATATGTCTTTATCACATGGTTAAAAAAAAATTAATAAAGTATACTTAAAATAGTTGGATTACTTTTGCCAACATGCATACTTCCCAAAGGAAATAATTTTCCTCATACTAGCTTGGATTATTGTCTGCAGTGAAAGTACTGGACAAATGCTTTTTCCCCTGAAGTGATTATTAACAACTTGGAAAATGCTACAATGAGACAGTTTCTGGGGTAAAAATGAATAGTTATTACCTGGACATCTGCTTGCCATAAGCAAGGGTATTTATAATTGTAATGGTTTGGTTAATGGAAAGAAAACAGTTGCTTGGGTAGCCTGAAAGAAGTTCCTAAAGTGCCATGTAGAACACAAGTAGCATTTATGATGTAAAGACTGCCCTCCTGTCTGTTCAAAGAAACCTTTGATCAATGTTAATTTGCTGCATGCTTGTCCGTACATATACCCTACTTTTTTAATCCATTTTTTTATTTTATTTTTAGAGATTTGTCAGCGTATGTTGTGTAGTCCTGTTTCAGTAGTAGAACTAGTCATCCTGATTTACTCTGAGTCACTCTGAGATTGCTGTAGGGAAAGTGCATATCTTTTTTCATTTTCACACAGCATCTATTATGTTACTATTCCACAGTAATGTGCCTTTTATCTATCAAAACAATTTGTAGTAACGTGGAAAACGTTTGGGGACAGACATTTTGGGTTTTGGGGGCAATTTTTTGTAAATAAGTTACCTAGCTCTTTTCCCTGCTCCTCCTATAAATTTGTTCATGCCTTGGTATTTTAATTTTGTGGCACTGTTTTGCAGGAAACTGAAATGATTTTTTTTTCTGTGATCACTAAGCAGTTTTGCAACTCCTTATTTTTTAACATGCTCCAGTTGCAGCTTTTGAAAATGGACTTATAAAGGTTATGCTTGGATGCATTTCTTACTAGATTTTGTTAGATTCCTAGATTATCTGGCTGAGACTGCTCTGTAGTCTAAGCACCTGTTGAAAAGAGAGAGAAGTGTCTGTCAGGACTATAAAATTGCAAGCTTGTGATATGTCTTGTGAAAAGGTGAGGAGAGGGAAACGTGCAGCTAAAGAAATGAGTTTTCTGAACTTTTTCAGGACATGTTCCAGAAACAATATTTTTCTCATTTTGAAGGCAAAAACTAAACCCAAAAGTGTTAAAAAATGCAAAGCTTAAATTTGGAACTGCTTCTACTCAAACGTGAGTTCATCAAACGTGCCCTTTTTTCAGTGCAATATTTTTGAAAAAGTTATAGCAATGAATTTTTTTTAAAAAATCGGCCTAGATAACACTATGTTTAGCACCACAACATTTTTAAAGCTAATTGAATCTATAACAATATATAGTTTTTAAGTGTTTTTTATTTGTGCTTTTGATACTTTGAAGCATTCATCTTGACTGAGTAGGTAAATTTCTATGAAGCTCTCTGAGAACTTTGGAACCTTCCACAGATGGAGGTTGCATCCTTGGCTGAAGGAAGAGACCTGTTAACTTCTTGTATGGAAGTTCTTGGACAAAGAGGCTGCTGTGTGCTTTGGGCAATGAGTTTGATCTGCTTTAGGTCGGTATTGCCTCAAAGCCTTGGTATTAGCAGTCTGCTATATTAATGAAGGACACAACTGACACTTTTAGGTTTTGGTGTATTTATTCTATTGAATTCAACTTTGGATGGATATTTAGCTTTTTTTAATTAAACATTCTATTTTGTGTGGTTTTTGTCTTCAAGAGGGTTGAGATTAGCACATAGTCAAGAAATTTATAATTCTGCTAATTGATACATAGTTTAGATAATTTTCCAGTTCTATTTTGCATCTGGTTATATTTCTGCTTGAGGCATTGCTGATGTACTTCCATAGGTATCATTGGTACAGTATTAAGGATGAGAGTCATGGTGCAAGGTAAGGTAATACTGTTCTGTTGCTAAGCAGACCTTTTTTCATTATGGATCTTTCAAATGCAACATGTATGGAAGGTGTAAAAAGTGGAATAGAAGAACTCAAATCACTACTTTTCACATTAAAAGTATACAAGATCTGAATTGAAAATCTTTGTATAAAATAGTTTGACAACCTGTTGGTAAATCTTCAGCAGTGTAAGTGATTGTCCTGGTTTCGGCAGGGATAGAGTTAATTTCCTTCCTAGTAGCTGGTACAGTGTTTTGGATTTAGGATGAGAACAAAGTTGATAACGCACCGATGTTTTAGTTGTTGCTAGGTAATGCTTACACTAGCCAAGGACTTTTCAGTTTCCCATGCTCTACTGACTGAGAAGGCTGCAGGTGCACAAGAAGCTGGGAGGGGGGCACAGCCAAACTGGCCAAAGGGACATTCCATACCATGTGACATCATGCTCAGTACATAAACTGGGGAAAGCTGGCCTGGGGGGCTGCTGCTCGGGGACTGGCTGGGCATCGGTCGGCGGGTAGTGAGCAATTGTACTGTGCATCACTTGATTTGTGTATTATTATTATTATTATTATTATCATTTTATTTCAATTATTAAACTGTTTTTATCTCAACCCACGAGTTTTTCTAACTTGTGCTCTTCCAATTCTCTCCCCCATCCCACCGAGGTGGGGGGGAGTGAGCGAGCGGCTGTGTGGTGCTTAGTTGCCGACTGAGATTGAAATATCACTGTCGTGGTTTAGAGAGGTAAGATTTTTTTTTCCCTGGGTAAACCTCGATAATTACTTTTTAATAACTGTTATATTTTCTCTAACAAATATTCATACAAATCTCTATAAGTGGCTACTAAATGCAAGTTCTGTGCTGACAACAATGCTTAAGTAATAATTCAGTATAGGTTAGTGCAGTGTATGTGTGTACTGCAACTATAAATTTGTAAATGGTACTAAGTCTCAATCTATGCACTTGGATTTCTTGGATGTTATAGAGTAGAAAGGTCATTGAAAGTATTTGTTGTAGAAGAACTGAAAATCTACATGTGTGCAGTCCATAATAACACTCCATTATTGGATTGGAATCCTTCACTCTGAAAGTATTTCTAAACCTCCTAGATACTTTCTGTACTTTGCTTGATCTTTAGAGGTCGACCTCCTCCATAAAACATGGACGACTGTTGTGAAAAGAGTAAAGCCTGAAGCTAGCTCAGAGGGAGTATTAGGTTATGATGGCAAATAGTTTTGAATAAAGCTTGTTTGAGTGTTCTGTACTGCTGGCTGCCAATAGTGCCAAGGCACTTGCAGCATTTAGAAATAAAACATCTGTTGGAGTGCTTTCCTCCACTTCTTGACACATGAACCTTTGGTCAATACTTTGACTTCGGTGGGACAAGGATTTGAGTCATTGTTTTCAAAGTAACGAGAGTTGAAATTAAAAGCGTTGTCTTAAATAACACCCTCTTATTGTGTTAATGATGGGACTGGGGATATTAGAAAACAGTTGTCTTCAGCCCTCAGGAAAAACGTTCCTGTCTCAATTCCATTTGATGACTCCATTGGCCAATGGTTTGCAGATACGTTTTTGTCCTGGTGTGACTACATTGTCTTGTTTGAACATATTGCTCAATGTTCATTGTTCAAGAAATTTAGAATAACATATGTGTTTACTTGTTGCTAAGAATTTTGTTTCAGCCTGTAGGAAAGTTGCCAGAGCAATGAGATGAAAACCAGCACAGATCACACTGGCCACATAGTGCCTCTATTGCCTTGGGACTTCACTATTTCAGATAGCACTGAGCTGTCTGAAATTTGAGGAGTCCTTTGCAAAATTTGTGAAGATGGATTACTGCATGTGGGCTCCTTGGCTCGTCCTCTGACAAGGTGGGCTCCGCTCACGTCTGTTCTTCTGGTACTGAAATATGGTATTTTTCTGTGACATGAAGTGTGAATTCATATCTCTACTACATACAGGTTTTCCTGAATGATCAGCAATCTTACTATGGTCCTACCTTTTGTAATTCTCCCTAAAGTATCTTTCACCCCGTCAGCTTCTCAGTGCCAATGGGCATACCTCCTGGGATACTGGTAGCAGCAGCAATGGCACCTATGAGATCTTGCTGTCTGCTTTGGTACCTGTTATCTCCAGCGCTCCTTGGCACTTGGAAAAAGGAGAATAGCCTTCCTCCACCAAAGTCTGCTCTGAAATGAGGCAAGGTACTGTTGCAAAGTACAGCAACGGTCTCTTTGGACTCTTCTTAGTAGGAAAAAAAATGCAAGAATAGCTGTATGAAGTGTGTCTCTAGTCCTATAACTTGTTTCTAGACAACACGTCTTACAGAGATGAGCTGGGGCCCTTGAGGTGTAATAGGAGCCAACAGGGAAATACCAGTGAAATACCTCAAAGGAATTAAGGTGTGTTCCTCTAAAAAGGTGACATGGCTGACAGCCCAGCTGAAGTGCCTCTACACCAATGCACGCAGCATGGGCAACAAACAGGAGGAATTGGAAGCCACTGTGCTGCTAGAAAGCTATGACCTAGTTGCCATTATTGAAACTTGGTGGGACAAATCCCATGACTGGAGTGCAGCTATCGATGGCTACAGGCTGTTCAGAAGGGACAGGCAGAGGGGATGCCCCCTTTGTCAAGAAATGGATAGATTGTGAAGAGGTGTCTCTGAAGAACAGCCACGAGCAGGTTGAAAGCTTATGGGTAAGAATTAGACATCAAGGCAACAAAGGGAACCTTGTGGTTGGTGTCTATTACAGGCCACCTGATCAAGGGGAGCCTATTGACAAAGCCTTCTTACTCCAGCTACAGGAGGCATCACGCTCGCAGGCTCTCGTCCTGCTGGGGGACTTCAACCACCCCAAAATCTGCTGGAAAAGTAGCACTCCTGGAGTGCATTGAGGATAACTTCTTAAGCCAGGTAATAGACAGCCCTACCAGAGGGGATGCGATACTGGTCACCAACGCAAGTGAGCTAATCGGTGACGTCAAGATTGGAGGCAGCCTGGGCTGCAGTGATCACGCACTGGTGGAGTTTGCAGTCCTGAGGGATATTGGACTAGGCAAAGAGTAAAGTCAGGACCCTGAATTTTAGGAAAGCAAACTTCCAGCTGTTCAAGGAGTTAGTCAATGGGACCCCCTGGGAAACTGCCCTCAGGGACAAGGGAGCAGAACAGAGCTGGCAGATCTCTAAGGATGCTTTCCATACAGTGCAAGAGCTCTCGATCCCCAGGTGTAAGAAATCAGGAAAGGAAGGCAAGAGACCAGCATGGCTGAGTCAAGACCTGCTGGTCAAACTAAAGGGCAAGAAGGAAATGCACAGGCAGGGACAGGTATCCTGGGAAGAGTATAGGGACGTTGCCTGGTTGTGAAGGGATGGGGTCAGGAAGGCCAAGGCGTGGATGGAGCTGAACTTGGCAAGGGATGCAAAGAATAATAAGAAGGGCTTCTATAGGTATGTCAGCCAGAAAAGGAAGGACAAAGAAAGTGTACCTCCCCGATGAACACGACTGGCAAACTGGTAACAACAGACAAGGAGAAGGCTGAGGTACTCAGCAACTTTTTTGCCTCAGTCTTCACTGGCACCCTCTCTTCCCACACCTCTTGAGTGGATGGACCTCAAGGCAGGGCCTGGGGGAGCAAAGTCCCTCCCACTGTAGGAGAAGATCAGGTTTGTGGCCACCTGAGGAACCTGAACATACATAAGTCTATGGGACCTGATGAGATGCATCCCAGAGTCCTGAGGGAATTGGCTGATGTAGTTGCCAAGCCACTCTCCATGATATTTGAAAAGTCATGGCAGTCAGGCCAAGTCCCTGGCAGCTGGAAAAAGGGAAACATTGCACCCATTTTTAAAAAGGGTAGAAAGGAGGACCCTGGGAACTACTGACCTGTCAGCCTCACCTCTGTGCCTGGGAAGACCATGGAACAGATCCTCCTGGAAGCTATGCTAAGGCACGTGGAGGACAGGGAGGTGATTCGAGACAGCCAGCATGGCTTCACCAAGGGCAAGTCCTGCCTGACTAACCTAGTGGCCTTCTATGATGGAGTGACTACATCAGTGGACAAGGGAAGAGCTACGCATGTCATCTATCTGGACTTCTGTAAGGCCTTTGACGCGGTCCCCCACAACATCCTTCTCTCTAAACTGGAGAGGTATGGATTTGATGGGTGGACTGTCCGGTGGGTGAGGAATTGGTTAGATGGTCGCATCCAGAGGGTAGTGGTCAATGGCTCAATGTCCAGATGGAGGTTGGTGACGAGTGGCGTCCCGCAGGGGTCCGTATTGGGACTGGTACTGTTTAATATCTTCATCAATGACATAGTGCACCCTCAGCAAGTTTGCAGATGACCCCAAGCTGAGTGGTGCAGTTGATTCGCTGGAGGGACGGGATGCCATCCAGAGGGACCTGGACAAGCTCGAGAAGTGGGCCCGTGTGAACTTCATGAGGTTCAACAAGGCCAAGTGCAAGGTCCTGCACCTGGGTCGGGGCAACCCCTGGTATCAATACAGGCTGGGGGATGAAGGGATTGAGAGCAGCCCTGCCGAGAAGGACTTGGGGGTACTGGTGGATGAAAAGCTGGACATGAGCCAGCAATGTGTGCTAGCAGCCCAGAAAGCCACCTGTATCCTGGGCTGCATCAAAAGAAGCGTGGCCAGCAGGTCGAGGGAAGTGATTCTGCCCCTCTGCTCTGCTCTGGTGAGACCCCACCTGGAGTACTGCGTCCAGCTCTGGAGCCCCCAGCATAAGACAGACACGGACCTGTTGGAGCGGGTCCAGAAGAGGGCCACGAAAATGATCAGGGGGATGGAACACCTCTCCTATGAAGAAAGGCTGAGAGAGCTGGGGTTGTTCAGCCTGGGGAAGAGAAGGCTTTGGGGAGACCTTATTGCAGCCTATCAGTACTTAAAGGGGGCTTATAAAAAAGATGGTGGCAAACTCTTTAGCAGGGCCTGTTGCGACAGGACAAGGGGGAATGGCTTTAAACTAAAGGGGGGCAGATATAGACTAGATATAAGGAAGAAATTTTTTATGCTGAGGGTGGTGAAACACTGGAACAGGTTGTCCAGAGAGGTGGTGGATGCCCCATCCCTGGAAACATTCAAGGTCAGGTTGGACGGGGCTCTGAGCAACCTGATCTAGTTGAAGATGTCCCTGCCCACGGCAGGGGGGTTGGACTAGATGACTTTTAGAGGTCCCTTCCAACCCAAACCATTCTATGTTTCTGTGATTCTCATGTCACTAGAAAATGGCACCACTCAATTTCTAGCAGGAAGGCTGACTTGCTTGTCTCTGGATTATGTTTTACTCCTGTACTATGTAAGATGCAGGATCAGCTTATGCTCTTCTATTGCCAAATACTCTTCTAACAACCAACATTTTGAGAAAATTTCAGATTGGCTTTGCATAACTCTGAAGAGAGGGAACCATCTCACAGTTTAGTCAGCATATGAATATATATGTAGCTTTCTGGTCTTGTCTTCAAGGGCCTCACATTTAGGTTACGCTGGAAAATTTAAGTGCACTGCATAAGTAAGGGGTCTATTCTTGCTTTTTAATACATCAGGAGGCAAATGCAATGTGGGAATGGTGTATGGGCAGTGATGTTAATTTGTTAGAGATGTATCTATTTAGATTTTTCCAGTTTCCTGGCAGTTAAAGTGAGCAGAGCTGCAGTCCTGGGCCAAAATGAGATCCAGGCAAATGTCTTTGCAGAACTTTCTTATTAATAGGGTCATCCTCATAAAGCTTTGATTTGTAGCTTATAGGTGTCTCAACAAAAATCTCACTGTCCAGATAAGACAGGACAAGGCGTTGTTAATCTTTATTTCCTTGGCTGGGTTTCAGGCTCCTCTTTGGCTATCTTTGGGGTCTCTCAAGGTCACAGCTTCTTCAGGGTGTGTTCTCTTAGTATATGCGTCACTTAAGACATTTCAATCCAAAAAGTCTCCTCCCCACTCAAACCAGGAGCAGCAATGCTCTAGTGCAGAGCCAGCCAGCAGCCATATGCTGCGAGGGGGCCTGTTAGCTGGCACTGAGGAGTAATTGGGGTAGGGTTAGTATTTGATGTGCCTCCAGCTCATCAAATCTGACAATTTTCAAGCACCTAATATTTCTGGGAAAGTCTAGACTCTTCTTTAGTTTTCTTCAGCTCCAGTTGGCTGCAGTCTTGACCCCATCAGCTTTTAATCATCTGACTTTTAATTTCTTTTATTCCATGGTAATTTCCATCTACAAAAGGGGAAGAAGAATATTTTTTTCTTCTCTTTATTTTTGCCCATTCTTTTTTATTTAATTTATGATCTCTGCAGAACTAGGATGCATTTTCTTTGTTTGAATAGTGCACGACTGGGAGGGATGTGACACTTCCAGCTGGAGCCTCTTGCCTCCAAAGGGTAAGAAATGATGCTGAATGCAGACAGACATAGCTTTAAGATCTGTACAGACATGTATGAGTGCAGCCAGCCACTAGATGTCAGCATTATTTTAAATATTAACAGCTGAGATATAGCACTTGGCCATTCCTGCTCAAAATGTGTTGAAGTGAAGTTGATTTCTGACAACATGAGACTTGGTAGTTAGTAGCAAGAGGCTACAGGCTTTTGAATTTGTGAAATGCTCAGTGAAACCCATGTTGCTAGCAGCATACCAGGGTGAATTTTCCTAATAATTCCCCACATTTTAGTCCTCATGAGAAAGACATTGCTACCTGCTAAAATGGCTAAGAACAAAGTGAGATTTAATAGTAAGACTGTTGAAGTTCAGTAGTACTTGCATTCAAGCATGGATCCATCAGAGAAGTGAGGGAGGCTGCAGCTCCCTGCCAGCAAAAATGATTTTGCATCATGGAGCCCCTCAGCAAAGCTGAAGAGCTTTTGTGTGCAGATTAGGGCTGCATCTAGGGTGGGAATTGGCTAAACCAATTTAATGGCTCACTGATGCAGAAAAGATACAGTCCTATTCCTCTCTCCATTGCTCTTCAAGTGGCTAATTTGACAGAAAAATAACCCAGCAGGAACAAGCAAGTAGTTTTCTTTTGGGGAGAAGACAACTCCTCTCTGATCAGACATATCAGCACCAAGAGTGAGACTGTGCAGCTGAGGGCAGAAAAAGGCAGAAGGGCAACTCTTTTTTGACAAATGTGAGTCATTAGGTTTTTCTTAATTTCTGTTTGCTCTCTTTGCCCAAGAAACACAATATCTACCTTTCCTGTACGAGACTCAATTTCCACACCCTCTTGCTCCTTTTGCTTTTCATGGCTATTGCTTCCCTTTTCTGCCTTATCAAAGATGCTGGGTAGAGCTCTACAAGTGTCTTCTGCAGTTTTCTACTCTGTGCCAGTTTTCTTGTCATCAAGAGAGGACTAATCTATCATTTCACTAATCCATCTCTGCCCATTCAAATCACTCTTAAACATTTCCTTTTTCTGTATTTCATAGAATTATAGAATGGTTTGGGTTGGAAGGGACCTTAAAGATCATCTAGTTCCAATCCCTCTGCCATGGGCAGGGACACCTTCCACTAGACCAGGTTGCTCAAAGCCCCATCCAACCTGGCCTTGAACACTTCCAGGGATGGGGTATCCACAACTTCTCTGGGCAACCTGTTCCAGTGTTTCACCACCCTCACAGTAAAGAATTTCTTCCTAATATCTAATCTAAATCTATCCTCTTCCATTTTAAAATCATTACCCCTTGTCCTATCTCTACAGGCCCTACTAAAAAGTCTGTTCCCATCTTTCTTATAAGCCCCCTTTAAGTATTGAAAGGCTGCAATAAGGTCTCCCCGAAGCCTTCTCTTCTCCAGGCTGAACAACCCCAACTCTCTCAGCCTTTCTTCATAGGAGAGGTGTTCCATCCCTCTGATCATCTTCGTGGCCCTCCTCTGGACCCGCTCCAACAGGTCCACGTCTGTCTTATGCTGAGGGCTCCAGAGCTGGATGCAGTACTCCAGGTGGGGTCTCACCAGAGCAGAGTAGAGGGGCAGAATCACCTCCCTCGACCTGCTGGCCACGCTTCTTTTGATGCAGCCCAGGATGTAATTGGCTTTCTGGGCTGCGAGCACACGTTGCTGGGTCATGTCCAGCTTTTCATCAACCAACACCCCTAAGTCCTTCTCGGCAGGGCTGCTCTCAATCCATTCTCCGCCCAGCCTGTATTTGTGCTTGGGATTGCCCTGACCCAGGTGCAGGACCTTGCACTTGGCCTTGTTGAACTTCACGAGGTTTGCACGGGCCCACCTCTCAAGCCTGTCAAGGTTCCTCTGGATGGCATCCCTTCCCTCCGGCATGTCAATCGCACCACACAGCTTGGTGGTGTTGGCAAACTTGCTGAGGGTGCACTCAATCCCACTGTCCATGTCGCCAACAAAGATGTTAAACAGCACTGGTCCCAATATCAATTCCTGAGGAACACCACTTGTCACTGGTCTCCACTTGGACACTGAGCTGTTGACCGCAACTCTGAGTGCGACCATCCAGCCAATTCCTTATCCACTGAGTGGTCCATCCATCAAATCCACGTCTCTCCAATTTAGAGACAGGGATGTCATGTGGGACAGTGTCAAATGCTTTGCACAAGTCCAGGTAGATGACGTCAGTTGCTCTTCCCTTATCCACCAATGCTGTAACTCTGTCATAGAAGGCCACCAAATTTGTCAGGCACGATTTGCCCTTAGTGAAGCCATGTTGACTGTCACCAATCACCTCCTCATTTTCCATGTGCTTTAGCATAGCTTCCAGGAGGATCTGTTCCATGATCTTCCCAGGCACAGAGGTGAGACTGACTGGCCTGTATTTCCCCGGGTCTTCCTTTTTTTCCCTTTTAAAAATGGGGGTTACGTTTCCCCTTTTCCAGTCAGTGGGAACTTCACCGGACTGCCACGACTTCTCAAATACGATGGATAGTGGCTTAGCAACTTCATCCGCCAGTTCCTTCAGGACCCGCGGATGGATCTCATCGGGTCCCATGGACTTGTGCACCTTCAGGTGCCTTAGATGGTCTCGAACCTGATCTTCTCCCACAGTGGGTGCCTCTTCATTCTCCCAGTCCCCGCCTTTTGCCTTCTGCGGCTTGGGCAGTGTGGCTTGAGCACTTGCCGGTGAAGATCGAGGCAAAAAAGTCATTGAGTACCTCCGCCTTCTCTGTGTCCCGGGTAACCAGGTCTCCTGTTTCGTTCTGGAGAGGGCCCACATTTTCCCTCGTCTTCCTTTTATCCCTGACGTAGCTATAGTATCTTTTCTTGTTGCCCTTGATGTCCCTGGCCAGATTTAATTCTGTCAGGGCTTTAGCTTTCCTAACCTGATCCCTGGCTGCTCGGACAATGTCTCTGTATTCCTCCCAGGCTACCTGTCCTTGCTTCCACCCTCTGTAGGCTTCCTTTTTGTGTTTGAGTTTGTCCAGGAGCTCCTTGTTCATCCACGCAGGCCTCCTGGTGTTTTTGCCTGACTTCCTCTTTGTTGGGATGCATCGCTCCTGAGCTTGGAGGAGGTGATCCTTGAATATTACCCAGCTTTCTTGGGCCCCTCTTCCCTCCAGGGCTTTGTCCCATGGCACTCTACCAAGCAGATCCCTGAAGAGGCCAAAGTCCGCTCCCCTGAAGTCCAGGGTAGTGAGCTTGCTGTGCGCCCTCCTCGGTGCCCTAAGGATCTTGAACGCCACCATTTCGTGGTCGCTGCAGCCCAGGCTGCCCTTGAGCTTCGCATTCCCCACCAGCCCCTCCTTGTTGGTGAGAACAAGGTCCAGCATAGCACCTCTCCTCATTGGCTCCTCTACCACTTGGAGAAGGAAGTTATCATCGACGCATTCCAGGAACCTCTCGGGTTGCTTATGCCCTGCCGTGTTGTCCCTCCAACAGATGTCGGGGTGGTTGAAGTCCCCCATGAGGACCCGGGCTTGTGAGCGTGAGGCTGCTCCTATCTGTCTATAGAGGGCCTCATCCGCTCGG
This sequence comes from Aptenodytes patagonicus, assembly GCF_965638725.1. Lineage (NCBI taxonomy): Eukaryota > Metazoa > Chordata > Aves > Sphenisciformes > Spheniscidae > Aptenodytes > Aptenodytes patagonicus. The sequence continues at coordinate 27,167,075 of NC_134981.1, forward strand.
TCTTCCTGGACAGGTGGCCTGTAGCAGACCCCCACCGTAATGTCACCTGTCCCTGCCTTCCCTTTAATCCTGACCCACAAGCTCTCGGTCATCTCCTCATCCATCCCCAGGCAGAGCTCCATGCACTCCAGCTGATCCTTGACATAGAGGGCGACACCCCCTCCTCGTCTCCCCTGCCTGTCCTTCCTAAAGAGCCTGTATCCCTCCATCCCAACATTCCAATCATAGGAGCCATCCCACCACGTCTCCGTGATGCCAATAAGGTTGTAGCCCTGCAGGCGTGCACACGTCTCTAATGCCTCTTGTTTATTCCCCATGCTATGTGCGTTTGCATAGAGGCATTTAAGTTGGGCCCCCGATGAAGCTGTCTTACTGGCTGGAGTTCCTTTGTGCTGCTCCTCAGGCGCTCTCCTGCTGACCTGTGATCCTTCTCCAGGCTCTGGGCATCTATTGCTGGCCCTGGCATCAAACCGGTAGGAGTGGGATGGATTGAGGTTCCCCTCCCCTGGCATCTCTAGTTTAAAGCCCTCTTCACCAGCTTGGCAAGCCTATGACCAAAGATGCTCTTCCCCTTCTCTGACAGATGGACCCTGTCAGCCCCCAGTAGACCAGGTTTCTCAAAGCAAGTCCCATGGTCTAAGTAGCCAAACCCCTGGCTGTGGCACCAGTCCCATAACCATTTGTTGACTCGCCAGATTCGACTGGCCCTTTCAAACCCCTTCCCTTTGACTGGCAGGATTGATGAAAAAGCTACCTGCGCTCCTGAGTCCCTTACCACCGCTCCCAGGGCTCTGTAGTCCTTCTTGATAGTCCTCAGACTGCTCCTGGCTGTGTCACTGGTGCCCACGTGAAACAGCAGCAGCGGATAACAGTCAGTGGACTGTATGAGGCTTGGTAGCCTCTCGGTGACATCCCTGATGCGAGCCCCCGGTGAGCAGCACACCTCTCTAGAGAGTGCGTCCGGTCGGCAAATGGGTGCCTCCGTACCTCTCAGAAGAGAGTCGCCTACTACTGTCACCTGTCGCCTTTTCTTAGTGGCGCTGGTTGTTATATGGGGGGCAGATTGGGCTGCATTACTCAGCTCCAGCATCTCTCCTGGTGTGACAGGTCTTTCTTCTTCAGTCTGCAGAGCGGTGAAGCGGTTCTGCAAGGGCACCTCAGGCTTTGGGGGAAGTCTCTTCCTCCTGCTGGTCCTTGCCTTTGCAACCATCCATTCTTCTGCATTATTGGCCCCCCAGCTCCCTTCTGCGTGTGCCAGTGGGGGAGTTTTTGGCTGTTTGGCCATGGGCTGCGGGTCCGCCGCAGACTGCGCTTGGAACCAGCAATCTAGCTCCTTCTCTGCCTCCCTGATGTTACACAGTCTTCTCACCGCCTCCTGCAGCTCAGCCACCTGCTGCAGGAGGTCCTCGACTTGGACACACCTTTTGCAGGCAGGTCTGCTGCCTGTCCCTACCCCAGGAGAGAGGTCTAGGCACTTCCTGCAGCCTGAGGTCTGCACTGCAGCCTCTCCCTTCAGCAGTTCCATCTGTGTGGAGGTATCGGCCACTGCTGGGGTAGATGGTGCAGACCCCCCAGCCGGTGAGGGCTTACTATTTCCCACAGTAAGTGATTTGTAAAAGTGCAATTAACTCTTTCTGTATTTCTAGCCTTGTATCATTTCTTCATTGTGTCTTTTTTTGCAGTCATTGGATTTGTGTTGGCAGGTCTCTTTATCCATCTTCGCATTAGGAGTTTGAGAGGACTTAAGAGTTGGCTGGAACAAATGGCAGAGGGCCTGCAACTGTAAATCCATCAGGACAAGGGCTCTCTGGCAAAGAACTGAATGCAACATCAGTGCTTAACAACTAATAAAGAATAATATGATAATAGCTCATCTTGGGCTTTGCTTCATGTCAGCATTGCAACTACCTCTGCTGACTTGCAAAGGATGTATAAACTCCCATTCTCTTCCCTTTTGGTATATTATGGTTCCCATGATTCATAGTTACTACACAGTTCATCATTTTATAAGTGGTTTATAACATTTTGTATTTTATCTGGGCTTTTGAACACTTCTGCTAGGCAGATCTTTTGCTGAACTCCTATTTTATCTATTACCATTATCCACTCAGAGTGAATCCCATTTGGGTTTCTGGAGGAAGGAAAGAAGTTAGCCCCCATGGCTTGTGAATCCATTTGTCTCAAGCGTTGTATACAAGATGAGGTTTTGAACTGTGGTTTAATCCTATACTCCCCAAAGCCCTTGTATGTTTTGCAAAATTGTTATGTTTGGTAGAATCCAGTAGATGCCAGACACATACTTTGAGTTGGGAATTTCATATTCTTCTGGAACAAAATACTTTTTTTCCCCACGTGTTTTGACTACATTATATTGGCACCGTTCATGTCACTCCACTTAAAATTGTGTCAGCGTTCTCATTATAAGCTCTTTTTCAGAGGTTATAACTTAGACATAAAAATTTGCTTCCACTTGGAAACTTGGTCTCAGCCCAGAAGTAATTAAAAAAAAAAACCAAAACAGATTTTTCCATACAATTTATGTTGTTGTTTTGGGAGGGGAAGGGAGAAGAAAAAAATTAGCAAAAAATGGTGAAGTGTGCATTATAATTCATTCTACTTTGACCAATTAAATGATGGAAAATTTAAGAATTTGTCAATCTTGTTCAGTTGTAGTAAATTGCAATATCTTTTTTAGTTTTATACATTTATTAGGTGGAAAGGTAGAAAGAAATAGATCTGAATATGTAAGACGATGCATCTAATTCCTACCCCTATGGATCTGCAGGTAGAATCCTTTCAGCATTTTTCAAAAGCTGGGAGGATTGGACATGTTGAGAATCCCTAGCCTTACTCTGAACTTTAAATCCCATCAATTTGAAAGTGTCTCAGCCTTCTGAATTTATTACACCTCTTCTTATGTGTTTCACAAGTTATAATGCATGTACCTTTTCCTGGGGTGCAAGAAGACCATTATATAGAACTAAGGTACGGTGTAACTAACTCACTCCATTTTTTGTGGTAGGTGCACATGGACCGGATACCTGGGAGAAGCAGATGGACAGAAGGGAGTTGGGGTGCCCCAGGTATGGCCTCTATCTGGGTGGATTGTAGTCAGGAGATACTGTTTGTAGGGCTTCAAAGTACATCTATTTTGTTAGTGATAACTGGTTTACTGAAGTTCTGATGATTCTTGGGTTTTGTAGGATGGAAGACAGGTGAAAAAAAAGAACAAAAGGATTGTTTTGTTGTTTGGATTTGTTGAAAAATCCCTGCAACAGTCCAGCTAAATCAATGTACCTCTCGCCATGTATACTTACAGAAAGCTTCAGGAAAAAGGCTGGTTATAAAATACTATGGGGAAGCCAGGTGAACATTTCCTATAATAGAAGTGGGAAGGCATGGTTCTTTAATAAATCTACTGCTAAAGTTATTTTTTACTATGAGAGGGGAATCTAGGAGCAAACTTTAACTGCTGATCAAGTTAATCAGGATTATGTCAAAGATGCACTTACTGCATTTCAGGAAGCAAGTATTCTGTGTAGTTAGGAATTTCAGCAGTGGTAATTGCTGAGGATAACTGGGCAAATACCTTTACTGACCAACAGACCAACAGAGACTTTAGGATGAAAAAAGATGGCTATCTTGTTACAGTGAAATGTGAAAAAAATAAAGCAGGCTCTCCTCACATTTAAAACCCAGTGATTATAGAATGTTTTTTTTCTTTCTAGCTTGTACAGAATTTGGGGAGATAAAGGGAGACCTTGCATCCAGTGTGAGGCCTCAAACAACATTGCATCTGTCTTTCTAGTTTTCTAAACATAAGGAAGTGCAAAAAGAATATATTCTAAAATTGCCAATCTGAATAATGTCCCATCAAAAATAATGCCGAAGTTAAGCCTTATCCTGAAGGAAAATCAGACTCTGTGAAACAAAAAGCTGCAGGTTCATAGTGGATGGACCTGGAGAAACCATTGTGGAAATGTGCCTGCCTTCCCCCTGTGGAGTTCTGGATTTGCTGTGCACACTTGGGTAATTTGTTATGCCAAGGTAGTTTCTTTGGATTGAAGCAAGATCTGGGATTAACTGATAAATGGCAAGTATCTCATGAGTGCCTCAGTCCAGTAAATACACTGGCAAATAGCTTTGTACAGCAGGACCAGTCACCTGAGTTTTCAGGGACTCAATGAGAAGCAGAGAGGAACTGAGATCAGAAGGGTGGGTCAGTTATGTAGCTTTGCTCCTGATGACAAGAGGCTTTATTTGTGATGGCAAATGGTCAAGGGAGGTGGTCCTTCCCCTCTGCTCAGTACAGGTGAGGCACAGCTGGAGTGCTGGGTCCAGTGCTCAGCCCCCCAGTATGAGAGAGAGATGGACTTACTGAAGTGAGTCCAATGAAGGGCCACAAAGATGATGGAGGGACTGAAGCATCTGTCCTGTGAGGAGAGACTGAGAGGGCTGGGACTGCTCAGCTTGGAGCAGAGAAGGCTTGGGATGGGGTTATCAGTGCGTATAATCTCTGATGGTGGGGAGTAAAGATGACAGTGCCAAACTCCTCTTAGTGAAAGGACAAGAGGCAATGGGCACAATCTTGAAATACTGGAAATTTTATTTAAACATAAGAAAACTTTTTTATTCCAAGGGTGATCCAACACTGGAATAAGTTCTCTGGAGAGTTTGTGGAGTCCTTGGAGATATTAAAAACCCAGCTGGCATGACCCTGGGCAACCTGCTCTAGTAGCCCCCTTTGAGGAGGGGGATTGGACTAGATGATCTCCAGAGGTCCCTTCCAACTGCAGCCTTTCTGTGAAACATTGACTCACTGAGAAGTAGATCACAGAGCTGGGGCCAGACAAGCCTCTTACAAAAGATTTAACAAATTTAAATTTCTACTAAATATTTAGTTTCCAGCAACAGTTTTGTGAATCAGGACAACAAACCAGCCTGACTCTTATCATCACAGCAACAAAGGGAGTGAAAAACAGGCTCAGAAACCATGGAGAGTCAAGGATCCTCAGTATCACGGTGTCAGTTGTTTTGCAAGTTTGGCCTTGAAATAAAATGTTCAAAGTGAAGGCTATTATGCCAGGCTGAAAAGGACAGTTTTGCTGGTTACACTGCAAATAGTTTTTCTTTAGAAATGCTTTTTACAGAGCTTAGTGCAAGCAAGTTGTTTTTTTTGCACGGGGCGGCTGTTTCCACTGGCTGTTTTGTGATCACAGCTTTCCCAGAGAAAGCTTCCATATCTTTCTGTGGAAGATGCTCCAACCTCCTGTCTTAGCTAAAATCTATCTCATCTGTGCCTAAGAGCATAAAACTTCTTTCAATATTGGTACATTTAGTGCAAGTCCATAATTAGGAGTGATGAATTTTTTTGTATGCTATTAGAAAAAATATTGCAAAGATGTAATGAGATCTTAAATATTTTACCTTTCAAACCTTATGTCTATCTACTCTCTGTCTTGGTTTCATCCTGAATATATGTTAACTGTAATGAATGGCAATTCCTGCCTGTTTCTTTTTGCCACAAAACAAGGAGTTTACTAGTTTAATTCAAAGGCAGATGCTCTTGGACATCTAGACAGATTCATGGTGTTGCTGCACCTGTGTGAGGCCCCCAGCAAAGACTGGGGAGATGGATGAGGTGGTTTATGATTAAATTTAGAAAATTTAGATGATGGTGGATAAATGAAATTGAGGATTGCTGTTCTCTAAGTCCCACAACTAAAGAACTAGGTGGCACTGGGTGAAGCTAGTTGGAGAGAGTTTTAAGACAGAAAAAGGAAAGCACTTCTGGAGCCCACTGCTGCAGGGGGTGGTGGAGGCAGGTTCAAAAGGATGTGACAAAGGCATGTGCATAAAGGGATACTGAAAAAAACAGGGAGGGATGTACTCACTAACATCCCTGGTTCTGGATGCTGGGGAAGGATGGGAGAATGGACAGCAGAAAGTGGTGCGCTTATGAGGCCATGCCCTAAACGTTGTCCCCTTTACCACTGCTAGATATATAATACTGAACTAAATGGACCATTGGTCTGACTCAAGAGGACAGTTTTATAACAAAATCAGGACTGTTACAGATCTTGTCTCATATCTTCACTGAGCAGAGAGGTGAGGTCCTCATGTGCAAGAACTGGTGGGTCGGACCTAACTCAGTGACAGAACCGAAGTGCAAAGTTTCCCTTTGAGTGGCTGTGAAAGCAAATGAACCTGCAGGATAGTAGATAGCACCAGAAATTTGGCTCATTGCATTCATTTCTAGTTTTGTAAGATGTAGATACACAGCTGGCAAAGCTGATGCAAAACTTTCCAAATGCAATTCTGTGGTGGTCAGTGTGATGGCAACAGATTAATTTGGCACTGGGTATCTTTTCTTAGCTTATTTAAATATAATTTTAAAATATTTTGTTTCAGCTTTTAATAATATTTTCCTTATTTTTGGAAGATCTGCAACTTAAGCAACATATGACAGACTGCATATAAACTTGCTGCAGCTAGAGAGCAATGTCTTAGTTCATTCTTAAAAAAATATTATCAAACAAGCATCAAAATCTATCCTAAACACATAGATGGAATAATGTTCAGATGTATATTTGCCTTTCTGTGGTTTTGCTTAAAGCCAGTTTCAGGTTAAATCTCTTTTCATTTGACTGAGCGTGTCTTTGATTCTTTTCAGCCTGCTTCCTATGCAGAGCTATACATGGCATGGAGAGAGAGATCAGCCCTTTTGGTTATAGCGTAGGCATAGTTTGGCTTTATCTGATCATGAAACCCCATTCTCAAGTTTAACCAATTTAAGGAATAGGAAGGAGGGATAAAATCTGACTTTGTCATAGTATATTTTGAATATTTCTCCTTCTTGGGAAACCAGGCCCTCAGGTTATGTTTGGCCCAGGGAATGTAGATGCACTTTTGAACTCTGACGTGCATGAGTGTGCCTCAGTCACATCTCAACTCTGCACTGATGCAAGACCCAAAGTATGTGGCCAAACCCCAGATGTTCCAGCCAGACCTTCAGTCTCAATGACCAAGAGACCAAAAACCTAAGACATGCTGCAATGCGCTCTCCACTACTCACTCCTGTATAGGCTACCAAACTTGCCTGGGGAGGGACAGATCAGCTAGATACACAGCAGTCCTAGGCAGAGATTTTATTATACTTTTATAGCGTCCTTGATAACTTCTTAATTCCCTTTTAAGTTTTAGTGTCTATCATATATCTGTTCCACCATAGCTGTTGCTGTGGTGGCAGCAGTGTGCAAGCCATGCTGAACAGTGTCCTGTGAAGTAGTTTGTGATGAAAGCGGGGATCATTTCTGCCTTGATATATCAACTTGGGCATGTCTATGCTTGAAATTCAGCAGGAACACAACCTCTACCAATGCATAGGTGAGCATAAGAGGGGGAATAGTGGGGATGAGCTCCAGATGCACTTGATGCAGCAGTGACATTGTGCCCTGAGCAGGGAGGGCTGCCCTGTGGTAGTGGCTGTGATCCCAGAGCGTGCAGAGATGCACCGAGACTAGTGGCCTTGAAGTCCCCTAACACCTCTAAACCATGCAAATAAATTTCACAGTTGAGATTGTGTACGCATTGTGTTCAGCTTGCTTTTCTTTCCCTTCCTTTTCCTGCTGAATGATGGTGGGAAGAGAAGGGTCCTCCTTCATCTTTTCAAATGCAGTGAAAGAAGAAACTAGAGCAGCTGACAAAACATCTTTTTGGTGGGACACCTTCGTGTAGGAAAGTTCGGCAGTTCAACAGCTCTCCCACCATCTCCTCCTGCTGTTCCCCCTTCAGTGCCTCCCACCAGCGAGGAGGAGGAAGGAGGGAGTGCAGAAAAAGCAGAGAAGAAGGAATGGGATTTGGGAGGAGAATTTAGAAGCACGAGAAGCTTCCCTGGAAATCTGCAGCTTCACAAATCTTCCCCCTGCCCTCTCTTTCAGTGTGCCAGGCGGTTCCCACCATGTACCCTGTCTGTAGGCAGCTGAAGGGTTTTCTGACACTTGAAAGAGGAGACACAGCCTGGCTTGAGTCACGTTAGGGAAAGTCAGTTTTAGGGGTGGGGGGAGGCATCTGCTTCTCCCCCAGATTTATGGCTGCAGTGGAAGCTCCTGTCATCCCTCGTTCTGCACCTGTGTCTCCAGCCATTTCTCCATTGTTATTTCCAAGTGATGACTGATTTAATCTCTCTCCTTAATGCAGTGTGCAGGCTGGGGGGTCCTCCAGGTGCGTGCTCCAGCTCTATGAGATGTCCACTGGCCACAGAGGGCCCTCTGCCTGCAGACCTAGACACATTTGATTAAGGAGGACCTGCCAAAAAGTATATTGTTCTGTATTGTTGGAGTGTTTATGTTCTAGTTTTTTTCAAGATGTCCTGCCAAATAGCTAGATAGCGATAGATAGAATATGCAATGTGTTTATTACTGATGTGAAGGGGGCCAAACAGATGGAGAGCTGAGTCCCGAATTCTGGCTACTGCAGAGGTTGTGGAGGGGGAGGTTGTTTCTTGGCTCCTACCTTCATGGTTCCCTTGTCCTGGTATCTCCCTCAGTCCAAATTTGGTTAGAGAGTGTGAATTTTACTGGAACTGGAGTGTTGCACCAGCACAACTCTTGTGTATCTGGATATAATTACAGCTGCCTGCAATTTTGGGTTAATGCAGTGCTCACCACCCCATGAAGGTTATATCACTGTCCTATAACTTGCCAGCTAAAGCAGTTGAATTCGCAGTGAAAACCAACCTCCGGTGAACCCTTTACCCAGTTCTGCTGCAGTGTAACCTTTTGCTCTGATAGGACTAATCATCACCTGAGCAAGATGCCTTTGTTCTTCATTAGTTTTTCAAGCCCCAAAGCTCTGTCCTGTGCTCATTGGCACTGGAGGGTTACTAGCACAGCTCTCGCAGCTCAACAGCAAATTTGAACTTGTGTGAGGGAGGTCAGAGCCAGACTCTGAGTGCCTTGTAACTCAGGTCAGCTTTGAGCATACACCCAGAGAAAGCCACCATGTCCCCTGAAGGACAATTTAGTAGCAATCCCATGGCAGAGCACTTGCTACCCATTTTTTTGGTTAATGAAAGGGCTACAGCTCCTTAGATATTCTGATAAATCTGCCACTCTCTACACAGTCCATCTAAGTTTATAATTGCCTTTTACTTTGTAATATTATTTCCACTTCAATTTGTTTGCCACTTTACGTTAATGGTTGCTCCCACCATCTAAGTAAGGGTTTAGCCAAGGCTGAGCCCCGGCACTCCAGGACAACCCAGGTGCAGAGCAGGCTGAAGTTAAGTGTGCTACTGAATCCCTTCACTACATGTACCTCTGTCATGCAGCAAAGAACAAATAAAAGGAGAGAATTTGGGAACTCCACAGAATTCAATGAACTATTAAGACCCTATTAACAAAATATGATAGAAATGCCTTGTGCAAAGCAAAACTCTTTTCCTTACAGCCTGTGCCAAATGGCTAGTACATAGATACAAGAAGGCAAATCTGAGATTTAGGAGATGATAATCCATTGCTCCGAATTTTGTATAACAGTTAAATAGCTTTAAATGTTCACTATAGTGTGCTGTAAAACCCTGGAGAATGGTTCTGCTCTTGTTTGGGAAACCAAATAGTAAATAAACTAACCTAGCTGGATCCATCTAAGGTTGCTCAATAACCTGCAGGAGGTGCTTAGTTTGTCAAAGGATGAAGCACATTAGAGACAGAGTTAGGTTTTTAAGTGTCCTTAAAAATAAGAACCAAAGTGCCTGATTATTTGGGTAGCGTTGGGGCTCAGCCTCTCTGGAAGTCAGAGTCATACTAGCAAGAATTTCTAATTTATGTGTGTATTTATATACTTTCACACAGAGACATGTATTTGAACCAGGCCTGGCAGAGGAGACAAGACTGAGCTGTATAACCAGGGTGTTATAACATTATAACCTGCTGATTTCCCTCTGTTTGGGATGGGGGACGATGGCTCCTCTGTGCTCACTGGTGTCATTCTGGAGGCTATGTTCCCACTGATAACACCAGTTTTCCTCCTGGATGAACAGTCTCTGAACCAAGCAGCACTCTGTCAGCTGTGCCTGACTGCTTGAAAATGGGTCTTCATGCTGGCAGGCAGTCACGGGCAAAAAGACTGCTTTCTTTCCTTTTTCTCCAGCAAGAGAGGGCATTTCAGAGGAAATTACTATACATGGCATAGGACAAAATATTTTTCCCATTGTGCTGGAATGTGTCTAGAGCAGGGAAACTACACTTAGGATATGAAAAAAGGGGAAATAACAACATGGGGCTGTCTGCAGTGCAGTAAGGGAAACAAAAAACACCAGGAGAGGCATCCTGAAGTATGCTTCCTGCATGTATTGAATGCTTTAAAACATGATGCTTTTCCTTTCAAAAACAGTGAACCCACTGGCATTACAATCCCTTATTTTTTTGAGTCGAATGCTACATTCCAGTCTTTGTAGGACACTTTGCTTCAGCTGAGATGGCATTCAGCTGTGGTTACTATGACAAACAGAAGAATTGGCATGTGGCGTTCTTGGATGAGTATGCAATCAAGTTCTGTGAGAAAAATATCTATACAAATGAATCAGATACTGCCTTGCCATCTATTGCATGTTCCGTGGTCCATGGTACTGAAAATAAACAATATTTATAAACGCTTTATGGGTCATTATAAAAACACACTCCATTTTACTTTGTAACTTTATAGGATGTTTTTCAGCATGTGTTCCTTTACAAAAAAAGCTTTCTTTATTAATTATTTTAGTGTGGAAAATGGTTTCAGGCTCACCAAAGATGAGAACACAATACAATATTTGATTAATATTCTTTATTATTGTATCTTTTTTCTCCAAGATGAAAAACGTACTGTTATTTCCAGAACTTGGTTAGAATAGCAAACCAGTCTCTGCAGGGTAACCCTGAATCAAGCATCTTCTTTCATATGCCCAGTCATCGGTCAAAAGGAGGGGACAAAAGCAGGACACACAGTGGGTCATATGGCATTAATGAGGTTTCTAAGGACAACTCATTATTCTATTATTCTTAGTAATAATATTTTTATTTCTTTATGTCTAGAGGCCTCAAGCTAGATGGTGGGCTGAGGGCACAGTAGACACATTCCTTACATGAAATAAAAGACAGTCCCTGTCTGAAGAATTTTGGACTGAGTAAAGGAGAAAATATGCAGGGAAGAAGAGTTAAGAATCCAGAAAAAGACAGAGGTCTGAAACAGGTTGACCGTAGGTGCCTAAGAGCAAAGTTCAAATCCCTAAAAGCTTTTTTAGTAGTTGCTTGACTCTGCAAGTGCCTAAAATTATCAGGCACTGCCATATGTGACCTGTAAGTGTTCTTTGATACTAGTCACAGATTCAGCAAGGAGAGTGTCCCTCCCTTTGCCCCTTGTCCCAGCCAAATCTCTATCAGGGAGGATGGATTCAAATGCTTGTATGCAGAGGGATGGGGGAGCCTGGCCACCCTGCACACACTCTCTTGGCCAGCATGGCTGAGGGACATCAATGTGAACCAGAAAGGATGTGAAGAGGATCTGCAGGTGTTAAATGAACTGCATTATAACCCTCTTTTTTTTCTTATTTCTCTAGTTTTCTTTACAAACAGGCAGTTCCCCGAGGAGGGAAACCTGAATACTAATTTGCCCATCCCTGCCATAAATGCATTCTCAAGACCAAGGGCACATGTATGAATCTATGAATGCACACCATAACTAATAAACAATCACAAGCCCTTGTATTAATTGTGACCTATGTGGCTGTGTTTGGGAACAGAGCTTCAGAGACTAAATTGAAGTCTGCACTGGCTTTGCACACCTCAGCTGGATGGCAATGGGGGGACATTTTCTTTTATAACACCCTTCTGGCATGGGTTATTGTGCTGGTTTTGGCTGGGATAGAGTTAATTTTCTTCATAGTAGCTAGTATGGGGCTATGTTTTGGGTTTGTGCTGAAAACAGTGTTGATAATACAGGGATGGTTTTGTTATTGCTGAGCAGTGCTTACACAGAGTCAAGGCCTTTTTTGCTTCTCACACCACCCCACCAGCGAGTAGGCTGGGGTGCACAAGAAGCTGGGAGGGGACACAGCTGGGACAGCTGACCCCAACTGACCAAAGGGATATTCCACACCATATGACATCGTGCTCAGCATATAAAGCTGGGGGAAGAAGGAGGAAGTGGGGGACGTTCGGAGTGATGGTGTTTGTCTTCCCAAGTAACCGTTATGCATGATGGAGCCCTGCTTTCCTGGAGATGGCATGGCTGAACACCTGCCTGCCGATGGGAAGTAGTGAATGAGTTCCTTGTTTTGCTTTGCTTGCGTGCACGGCTTTTGCTTTACCTATTAGACTGTCTTTATCTCAACCCACGAGTTTTCTCACTTTTACCCTTCTGATTCTGTCCCCCATCCCACTGTGGGGGGAGTGAGCGAGCGGCTGTGTGGTGCTTAGTTGACGGCTGGGGTTAAACCATGACAGTTATAATCAAAGTGATCTGAAATTTGGTGAGTTTAACTATTTCCAATTATTTTGCCTCTTACGACTTGGCAACCTTTACTAGATCATTTCTGCTTTACCAGTTTTTTTGCATGTCTTTTGTAAAATTAACTCTGAACCTTTTAATGATGAAGTAGTGAGCTGGTTTTCAGCAGAGACTGTCAATTACTATTTGATTCTAGACATTTTGCTGCTCTTTCTGTGAGCAATTAGGGATGGACTGCAGCAGCGCAGACCATTGGTCTTAATGAACAGTATAGGTCAGGGAGATGTTACGGTTATAACCCTTTGTAGGTAACATGACTGGATGACATGCAGTAAAAACAGAGTGGGTCAGCGTTTCACAGACAGTTACTTACATGGCAATTTAGTGTATAATGAGTCATCTCAGCAACAGAAAACACTGCAGAAATATTATGTGGCATTTTTACAGTGAGAAAAGCTGAAGGAAAATTATAGACACTTCATTCCTCCAACATTTTTGGCATGTCATTACACTGAGAATTGTACTAACAAGGCTAGAAAGGCCCAGTCTGGTGGATTGTCTGGCCCAACTGTTTATAGCATGAGATAATGCTCTTTTACCATGATTTAGTATCACGGGCAATGTCTCCTTCTAATTATTGACCCCAGCAACATACTAACCTACTAATTGCTCCTAAATAGGGTTTGAGGTATCATATGAGGCCCCGTGCTAATAGCTTTATTCACATGTGAGTGGCAGAACCAGACGTGTTGCTACGTCTGTCCAGATCACTTACACCTGACCTCCATGGCAAGCTGTAAAGTTGCTGCTACCCATGAGAGGTGCTCCCTCAAGGGAAGAAATGTAGGACAAAGCAATTGAAACTGCAGCCATTTCGGTGTCCATCTCTTCCACATGGAAAAGGCCAGTGGATGGAGCAAAGATGGTTTAATTCCACATTACTTACTTGTGTTCACTTGGAAGCATAGGCAAGCAACCTATCACTGCCACAATCAGTAGGTAGCAACCACAACTGATATCCCAAATGATGGGAAGACTGAGTAAATTAAGACTATGTAAGTGGAAAAGACAGAAAAGGAGAGGAAAGCATCTTTGGAAAAATACACAGTAATATAGCAGTCGGGGGAGGAAAAACAACTGCTGTAGTAAACAAAAACATTACCAGCCTCAAGCAGAAGTCTTGAAAAAAACTATAAAAAGTGAGCAGAACAAACAACCTGTGAACGCTTTGGATACATGAATGTAAGGGACGAATCTGCAGCAAGCCCTGCAGTCTCCAGCTTCCCAAGACCTGCCCAGGGGATGGGATTGCACATCACTACCTAGTTTTGCATAGTTGTGTATGTATTCAAGGCAGCTGGTTCGTTAGATGGTCTGGTTTTCTCTTGGCTGCTGACTGCTGCTCAATTGTGCCCTACCTGCACTTACTTCTTTGTCAATCACATGCCCATGTTTTGAAGGTTCCTGGCCCAGGCATTTGAAATATTGCCAAGGTGCCATCTGAAATCACTGCTGCTGCTCAGAAATAGATGTAGTAATAGTGGGCAATAGCTAAGGACTTGTTTTCACTTGTAAAACCTAGATATGCTCCCAGTCTGCAAGCAGAACATTATTATTAATTTGTGTCAGTGTCTGCCACATGCCAGGCATTTTATAGACAAGCAAGAAATGATAAATTTTTTTGCATGGTTAGACAGAGAAGCAGACAGCTGCAAGGGTGGGGGAATAACAACAGATTATTTCAGTGTAAAGTTAGCACAAGCCTCTTAAAGCAGAAAGATTGGAGTGAATTTTCTAAAACTACATGGAAAAAGGTGCAGAGGTAGTGGCTGAAGAGACAGACAAAGGAGCCTGGAAAAATAGGGAGGCTTATGGATTACAGAGTGTTGGGGATGGCTTCAAGTGCAATGTCCGTAAGAAGGATGTGACCAGTAATATAAATATGATCAGAAAGGAGATGGTCAGCTTTTTTGCATTTGGTTCTGTAAAGCTGGGAGGTAAGCACATTTTCTAAATGTGGACAGATTTTGGTGTTGCCGGCTACACTAATAAGATACACCATTCAGGCTTTTACACTCCTCTGCAAGCAGTCAGCCATTTGGGATCACATCTTATGGGACATTTGATCAGATCTGAACCTAGCCTAAGCTAAATATTTATTGGAATTGTAAATACAGATAAATATGGTTTGGAAGCTCTCGTCCACAGCCCTTCTCTAATGGAAACAGAATGTCTTACGTGAAACAGTGGTCTTATGTGATTCACTTACTTATCCCCACCTTTAGAAAAAATATATTTTGGATGCCTCTCTTTTAACCTGACTTTAATTTTCATGAAAACATGTCTGATAGCTTTGGAGACAATATTGGTATGTTCTGTACAGAAATTTTACTAGCTGCTTTTTTTTTCCTTTGGCATCAACTTGAAAGAATTGTTAGAAGATGACGCCTGCTGGAAACATTTATCCATTTCATTTTAAGAATGTGAGTAATTGTGTAGTGTATGTCATGCATATCAAATGTTTCACTATGAAAACAAATTTTACTCATTATTGCTTCTTATGACATTCCAATATGTTCTCTTAGAATACGCTTCGCTTTCTGCCATCTGCCCAGTTCTGGAATTAGGATGCAGGACTGATCCAATACTTTGTACAAATCTCAATGGTTTTAAGATTAGACTTTGCAAGAATGCATTCCACCAGCTCTCCAGCCTGGAATTGACAACAAAATAAGTATGTGGTGGCAGGAAGGGACACAGCCTGTTGGAAGTTTTGAATCATGTGATACAGTGATGGAAGAGTGCTGTTAAGTCTATTCCCTGGCAGACAGGTTGTCAGTGTAAGGAGCAGCTTAATCCAAAGGCATGTCATATTGGCATTAGACTGGTGGAGCTACCATTTTTTATAGAACTTCTTTTTTCATTGAAATCTTAGATTTTTTTAGTCCCTGTTGTCGTGGTTTAATTTCAGTCGGCAACTAAGCACCACGCAGCCGCTCGCTCACTCCCCCTCCACCCGGTGGGATGGGGGAGAGAATTGGAAGAGCACAAGTTAGAAAAACTCGTGGCTTGAGATAAAAACAGTTTAATAATTGAAATAAAATGATAATAATAATATGATAATAATAATAATAATACACAAAGCAAGTGATGCACAGTGCAATTGCTCACCACCCGCCGACCGATGCCCAGCCAGTCCCCGAGCAGCGGCCCCCCACCGGCCAGCTTTCCCCAGTTTATGTACTGAGCATGACGTCACATGGTATGGAATGTTTCTTTGGCCAGTTTGGCTGTGCCCCCTCCCAGCTTCTTGTGCACCTCCAGCCTTCTCAGTCGGTAGAGCATGGGAAGCTGAAAAGTCCTTGGCTAGTGTAAGCATTACCTAGCAACAACTAAAACATCGGTGCATTATCAACTTTGTTCTCATCCTAAATCCAAAACACTGTACCAGCTACTAGAAAGGAAATCAACTCTATCCCTGCCGAAACCAGGACAATATCCACCCCTTATTCTATACCATCTGCGTCATGCTCAAGTCTCATATTTTCCAGTACATTTTCATTAATCACCACCCCTTTTTATATATATATACACACACACACACACACACACAGAGATATCATTCCCTTCATTTGTGGGCCATCCCTCTAAAATGTTCGGTGAGTTCATTTAGTCCATGACTTTGGGCTCCATCTGTCATAATAATCTTTCAGGGTAGGAAAAAAATGGAGATGGTATGTGGTGTTGGATTGTTTCATGTTGAAGTCAGTTCTGGCACCACCATGCTTTGCTTGGTTTCACTGAAGTTATTCTTCATTAGTCTGGGTGATTCTTATTGTAATAACATTAGTATGGCATATAATATTATTAGTATTATTAGTATATCTGTGTATTATTAGTATAACTATTATAACTATAATTAGTACTTAATATCACATAATTCAGATCATTGGCTATTCTCACCCAAAATCAAATCCCCTTGAGGTACACATCGGACTTCCCCATCCTCCTGCATCACCCACCAAGGGCACCCAGGTCCTTGAGCAAAAGCAATCCCATGGATGGGTTTGCCTCTGCCCGAGGCAGGAATAACCCAGACTGTCTTCCCCAGCATATTTTTTATGTGCACTACAGGGACTTTATTCCCATCTACAGTACGTAAAAGTTCTGACTGGGCAGGGCCTGCTCGATTGGCAGATCCCCTAGTGTTGACTAACCAGGTGGCCTTTGCTAAATGCGTATCCCAATGTTTGAACGTCCCGCCACCCATTGCTCTCAGTGTAGTCTTTAACAGTCCATTGTATCGTTCAATTTTCCCAGAGGCTGGTGCATGATAGGGGATGTGATACACCCACTCAATGCCGTGCTCTTTGGCCCAGGTGTCTATGAGGTTGTTTCGGAAATGAGTCCCATTGTCTGACTCAATTCTTTCTGGGGTGCCATGTCGCCATAGGACTTGCTTTTCAAGGCCCAGGAGAGTGTTCTGGGCGGTGGCATGGGGCACGGGATATGTTTCCAGCCATCCGGTGGTTGCCTCCACCATTGTAAGCACGTGGCGCTTGCCTTGGCGGGTTTGTGGGAGTGTGATATAATCGATCTGCCAGGCCTCCCCATATTGATATTTCAGCCTTCGTCCTCCATACCAGAGAGGCTTTAACCGCTTGGCTTGCTTGATTGCAGCGCATGTTTCGCATTCATGGATAACCTGGGCTATAGTGTCCATGGTCAAGTCCACCCCTCGATCACGAGCCCATCTATATGTTGCATCTCTTCCTTGGTGACCTGAGGTGTCATGGGCCCACAGAGCTAGAAATAATTCACCCTTATGTTGCCAGTCCAGATCCACCTGAGCCACTTCAATCTTAGCAGCCTGATCCACCTGCTGGTTGTTTTGATGTTCTTCAGTGGCCCGACTCTTGGGTACGTGAGCATCTACGTGACAGACTTTTACAACCAGGTTCTCCACCCGGGCAGCAATATCTTGCCACAATGCGGCAGCCCAGATGGGTTTGCCTCTGCGCTGCCAGTTGCTCTGCTTCCATTGCTGCAACCACCCCCACAGGGCATTTGCCACCATCCAGGAGTCAGTATAGAGATAGAGCACTGGCCACTTTTCTCGGTCAGCAATGTCTAAAGCCAGCTGGATGGCCTTTACTTCTGCAAATTGGCTCGATTCACCTTCTCCTTCAGCAGTTTCTACAACTTGTCGCATAGGACTCCATACAGCAGCTTTCCACCTCCGATGCTTTCCCACAAGACGACAGGACCCATCAGTGAACAGGGCATATTGCTTCTCATTTTCTGGTAGTTCATTATACATTGGGGCCTCTTCAGCACGCGTTACCTCCTCCTCTGGCAATATTCCAAAATCTTTGCCCTCTGGCCAATCCATGATCACTTCCAGGATTCCTGGGCGACTGGGGTTTCCTATTCGAGCCCGTTGTGTGATCAGTGCGATCCACTTACTCCATGTAGCATCAGTTGCATGATGTGTACAGGGGACCCTCCCTCTGAACATCCAGCCCAGCACCGGCGGTCGGGGTGCCAGGAGGAGCTGTGCTTCAGTGCCGATCACTTCTGAAGCAGCTCGAACCCCTTCATATGCTGCTAATATCTCTTTTTCAGTTGGAGTATAGCGGGCCTCGGATCCTTTGTATCCCCGACTCCAAAACCCTAGGGGTTGACCTCGAGTCTCCCCTGGTGCTTTCTGCCAGAGGCTCCAGGTAGGGCCATTCTCCCCGGCTGCGGTGTAGAGCACATTTTTTACATCTTGCCCTGCCCGGACTGGCCCCAGGGCTACTGCATGAACTATCTCCTCTTTAATTTGTTCAAAAGCTTGTCATTGCTCAGGGCCCCATTTGAAATCGTTCTTCTTCCAGGTCACTTGATAGAGAGGGTTTACAATCAGACTGTAATTTGGAATATGCATTCTCCAAAAACCCACGACGCCTAAGAAAGCTTGTGTTTCCTTTTTGCTAGTTGGTGGAGACATGGCTGTTATTTTGTTGATCACATCCATTGGGATCTGACGACGTCCATCTTGCCATTTTATTCCTAAAAACTGGATCTCCTGCGCAGGTCCCTTGACCTTACTTTGTTTTATGGCAAAACCGGCCTTCAGCAGGATTTGGACTATTTTCTTCCCTTTTTCAAAAACTTCTCCTGCTGTGTTGCCCCACACGATGATGTCATCAATGTATTGCAGGTGTTCTGGAGCCTCACCCTGTTCCAGTGCAGTCTGGATCAGTCTATGGCAAATGGTAGGGCTGTGTTTCCACCCCTGGGGCGGTCGGTTCCAGGTGTACTGAACGCCCCTCCAAGTGAAAGCAAACTGTGGCCTGCACTCCGCTGCCAAAGGGATTGAGAAAAACGCATTAGCAATATCAACTGTGGCATACCACTTGGCTGCCTTTGATTCCAATTCGTATTGAAGTTCTAGCATGTCTGGCACGGCAGCACTCAGCAGTGGCGTGACTTCATTTAGGCCACGATAGTCTACTGTCAGTCTCCACTCTCCATTAGACTTCCGCACTGGCCATATGGGACTGTTAAAGGGTGAGCGGGTCTTGCTGATCACTCCTTGGCTCTCCAGTCGACGAATCAGCTTATGGATGGGAATCAGGGAGTCTCGGTTGGTGCGATATTGCTGCCGGTGCACCGTGGTGGTAGCGATCGGCACCTGTTGGTCTTCGACCTTCAGCAACCCCACAACAGAGGGGTCCTCCGAGAGACCAGGCAAGGTGGACAGCTGTTTAATTTCTTCCGTCTCCAAGGCAGCTATACCAAAAGCCCACCGGTACCCTTTTGGGTCCTTGAAATACCCTCTCCTGAGGTAGTCTATGCCAAGGATGCACGGAGCCTCTGGGCCAGTCACAAGGGGGTGCTTCTGCCACCCATTCCCAGTTAGACTCACTTCGGCTTCCAATACAGTTAGCTGTTGGGATCCCCCCGTCACCCCAGAAATACAGATGGGCTCTGCCCCTATATAGCTTGATGGCATTAGGGTACACTGTGCACCGGTGTCTACCAGAGCCTTATACTTCTATGGGTCTGATGTGCCAGGCTACCGAATCCACACAGTCCAGTAAACCCGGTTGTCCCTTTCCTCCCCCTGGCTGGAGGCAGGGCCCCTCTAATACTCATCACAGTACTCATTTCTCATTTCTTGTACGTACGAGTCAGAAGTTTCTTTGTTAACATCAAGAGTAAGATCAGCCCTTCTACTCTGTCTGGGGAACTGCCCACTGGAAACTGGAGCAGCAATTTTCCTGGAAGAACGTCTTTCTGTGATGGTTTTCCCTTGCAATTCGCGTACCCGTGCCCCTAGGGCTGCAGTAGGTTTCCCATCCCACTTCCTCATGTCCTCTCCATGGTCACGCAGGTAAAACCATACGGTGCCCCGTGGTGTGTACCCTTTATTTTCTCTCTCTTGAGCAAAAGAACGCTTACTTCTAATAGCCGAGATACTGGTCCGTACAGGTGAGGAGTAGGACCTATCCTCTCTGAGTTGCTGGATCTCCCGGGACAGTTTTTCGGACAGTTTCTCCACAGCCAAGACAAGGGAGGAAGAAAGACTTTCCTCGTATTGCCGGAGTTGACTAGCCAATACATCCACTGTTTGTTCCTCTCCATCTTTCCAGGTTATCACTGCCAATGAGTTGGCGTATGACGATGGTGAGCTCCTTATAAACTTCCGCCACATGGGTCGTGTGCACTTGACTTCATCTGGATCTTTAGATAGTTGTTCATTGTTCAGGTCATCATAAATCACCTCCAGCACAGCTAATTCTCTCAGAAACTGGATACCCTTCTCCATGGTGGCCCACTTGCCTGGGCGACATATGACATCTTCCTTGAAGGGATACCTTTCCTTCATGCTTGACAAGAGTCGCCTCCAAAGGCTGAGGATACGTGTCCCTTTTCCAATTGCTTTGTCAATGCCCCCTTCCCTAGAAAGGGATCCCAGCTGCTTGGCTTCCCTACCCTCTAATTCCAGGCTACTGGCCCCATTATCCCAGCATCGGAGCAGATAGGTGACAATATGCTCACCTGGACGACGGCTGAAATCTTTTCGTATATCTCGCAGCTCACTCAGGGATAGAGATCGGGTGGTCACTGCCTCGTTTATGAGTTCTTCCTCTTCCTCCTCCCCGGTCAGCGGCCGGCTCTCCTCCTCCCGTTCTTGTGATGGCCCTTCTCCAGGGTGTTCGTACAGTTCTTCCTCCGGTTCCCTTTTAGAAGAAGCTTCTTCCTCCCTTACTAAACGAGCCGACTTCCGCTTCCAAAATTTCTTCTTGTGTACAGGGGCGACTGATACCGGCACAGGCTGGTTCTTTGGTTCAGCCACAGGGCCTGTTGCCGGGGTTGGAGTGGCCGCAGTGCAAGTGCATGTCACCGGAGTCTAAGTGGCCGCAGGGCCTGTTGCCGGGGTTGGAGTGGCCGCAGTGCATGTCGCCGGGGTTGGAGTGACCGCTGTGCAAGTGCATGTCACCCGAGTCTGAGTGGCCGCAGGGCCTGTTGCCGGGGTTGGAGTGGCCGCAGTGCATGTCGCCGGGGTTGGAGTGGCCGCTGTGCAAGTGCATGTCACCGGAGTCTGAGTGGCCACAGGGCCTGTTGCCGGGGTTGGAGTGGCCGCAGTGCATGTCACCGGGATTGGAGTGGCCACAGTGCATGTCGCCGGGGTCTGAGTGGCCGCAGTGCATGTCGGCGGGGTCTGAGTGGCCGCAGTGCATGTCGCCGGGGTCTGAGTGGCCGCAGAGCCTGTCGCCGGGGTCTGAGTGGCCGTAGTGCATGTTGCCCGGGTCTGAATGGCCGCAGGGCCTGTTGCCGGCGTCTGAGTAGCTGCAGTGCATGTTGCTGGGGTCAGAGTGGCTGCAGGGCCTGTTGCCGGGGTCTGAGTGGCTGCACGGCATGTCGCTGGGGTCGGAGTGGCCGCAGGGCGCGTTGCCCGGGTCTGAGTAGCTGCAGTGCATGTTGCTGGGGTCAGAGTGGCTGCAGGGCCTGTTGCCGGGGTCTGAGTGGCTGCACGGCATGTCGCTGGGGTCGGAGTGGCCGCAGGGCGCGTTGCCCGGGTCTGAGTGGCCGCAGTGCGTGTCGTTTTACTGTCAGAGCCAGAGACCTTCTCTTCCCTTTGAGGGCACTGAATGGTGTTGAACAGGGCTCGGTAGGCATGGGCCAGGCCCCAGCACGCTGCAGTGATCTGCATCTCTCTGGAGTTGCCAGGGTGACAGCATACTTTGTCCAAATATTCTACTAACTTTTCAGGATTCTGCACTTGCTCAGGGGTGAAGTTCCAAAACACTGGGGGTGCCCATTGGCCTAGGTACTTGCCCATCTTGTCCCACACACCCTGCCACTCATAACTCTCCAGCCTTGGGGCAGATCTCTGGATGATATTCTTAAATTGCTTATTAACCTTAGACAAAACCGAAACAATATTCCCAAGAAGTACCAATAGAAGTATCTTAACTGCCCAAGGATGTTCAAAATACTGAAAAGTTACTGTAATGAAGGAGGAAACATCATAGAAGAAGGTAGTGACACTGCCATTCTGTATTTCCTCCGTAAAAAAACTCTCAGAAAAGTTACTGCAATTGCTAGTTGTCTCCACGAAATGGTCTCCGTGGTACAGTAACGGCTTCATTGTGAAGTTTACATACCACACTAACGTCAAGGTCAATGTTCTAAAAACAAACCTCACAAGCGAGACATTACTATTCACTGCAGACCACAGCAAACTGCAAAAACCCAACACCAATCTTTAACATGTACAGCAGGAAAAAGAGCGCGATGCAGATTATACAAATCAATATCGAGAACAGAGAAACCAACATTGTGACCCACAACCACTAACAGATATAAGTTCCTTAATACACTCCGGTTAATCTGTTATTATCTCAAACCCTTCGTGCCCCACGTTGGGCGCCAAAAAAGGACTGTCGTGGTTTAATTTCAGTCGGCAACTAAGCACCACGCAGCCGCTCGCTCACTCCCCCTCCACCCGGTGGGATGGGGGAGAGAATTGGAAGAGCACAAGTGAGAAAAACTCATGGGTTGAGATAAAAACAGTTTAATAATTGAAATAAAATGATAATAATAATATGATAATAATAATAATACACAAAACAAGTGATGCACAGTACAATTGCTCACCACCCGCCGACCAATGCCCAGCCAGTCCCTGAGCAGCGGCCCCCCCGGCCAGCTTTTCCCAGTTTATGTACTGAGCATGACGTCACATGGTATGGAATGTCCCTTTGGCCAGTTTGGCTGTGCCCCCTCCCAGCTTCTTGTGCACCTCCAGCCTTCTCAGTCGGTAGAGCATGGGAAGCTGAAAAGTCCTTGACTAGTGTAAGCATTACCTAGCTACAACTAAAACATCGGTGCGTTATCAACTTTGTTCTCATCCTAAATCCAAAACACTGTACCAGCTACTAGAAAGGAAATTAACTCTATCCCTGCCGAAACCAGGACACCTGTGCAGTCTTGTTCTGAGCATGAACAAGTACGCCTAAGACAGCAGAAAGGCTATACAAAGTTATAGTTTAAAGACTATATGAAGTTAAAGTTCAGAGGTCCCAAATGCAGAGCGACAGACAGAAAGCATCCTTTCAGATGCTATGTCATGCAGGTATCACAGAAACAGTGGTGGGGAGAGACCTATGGAGATCCTGCAATCCAAAGATCTAGCCCAGTCTCCTGCTTAGATCAGGACTATTGCCAACAATAAATCTTATTTCTATGTATCTGTCTAGGTGAGTCTTGAAAAACCTCCATGGATGGAGAATCCACAGGAGGGTAAATAACGAGGTAGCAATGAGGGAAACTACTGGACATGAGGAAAAGCACTTAACCAACCCAACCTGGGGTTAAATTAATAAAACAATAGTCAGTGAAACTTTTAGATAAAAGATGTGAAAGGAGGCATTGGGAGCTCACTTAGGTGAAGAATGCTGAAAGATGGTAAAAGCAGAGTGGAGTTGGTGACCAAGGCCAAAATTATAAATAAGGGTGTAAAATAAGGAAAACTAGGACCAAAGGGGAAAGTTTAAAGCAGGGTAGGTTGTTTATTTGGGAGGGAGAGAAAGGAACTTAGGCAAAGCAAAGCAGCTGATTAAGTCTGTTCAGGGACATCCCCGTCATTCAGACCTGTGCATGATCACCGCAGTCTGGAGCAGGACAATCAACTAGTTGTTCTCACCATGCCACGTGCATCTGCCCTGCTTGAGCAGTCAAGGGACCTAGGTTTATTACCTCAGAGATGATTGGAAATAGACCCATGGTATTGTTCAGAGAAGAGGGAACACAAGAACTAGAACCACAGCTGGAGAAGAGGCTTTCAACACTATTGCCAGGAGGGGAAATTGCAGCATGCAAAGGGATTTTTCCTGGGTTATGACAAATGCAATTTCTGTTATAAAGAATATGACATGTTTTGAGGCCACTGTAGTTTCGGAGAAGGAGGAAACTGCCTCATTTCCATGCTCCTCCTCACCCCACTCCCTCATGCTTTGTGACCAGGATGGATTGAAATGGGGATACTCTGTGAGTCCTTGGGGAAAGAACAAAGAAATAGGAAGCTCAATTAGGAGCTTTTAATGAAGTTTCATTTGCTTATATTCCCAAGAAAGCAATGGAAAATACACTGGCCCACAAGCTACTACAGTATGCATCATCCCTGTTCCCTGTGTGCAGCATGCAATGCGTTGGAAGGGCTGGGATACTTCTTGCCGGGGCTTTGGGATGGACAGACATATTCTTGCTTTATGTTCCCTGAAATAACACCTGGAAAGGCTGGTGGGATGTTAGCAGGCAAGGTACAAGGACTGTCGAGGTACAACCCAGAAGACTAACCATCGAGCCTGGATAACTGAGTGCTGGAATAGGTGAGACCCGTAGGAAGATGTGCCAGCTGGACTTCCACAAGGTCGGCTTTGCTGATGACCAAGCACATGTCCTACAGTGAAGAGGTACCTGATTTCAGGGACCTGTTTATGCAGCTTGATGTAAGAAAATAACTGAAGAAACCAGTCCATTGTATGCCTTTTCTGGGAAAGCCGAGGTCCAGGAATGAATTTCAAGCATGGCACTGTCACAGTTAATATATAGTGTGATTACACTAGAGTACACTAGAGTAACCTGTAAATGTCGAGACTAAATATGAGGATTTCTTACATTGCAGCCTAGTTCATTGCTGGTCTGCCCTCCATGTGTCTCAAAGAGGTATGCACTTTGAGTTATGTAAGTGTGAGGTTAGAGATAATTACTGACTTTCCACTTCTAAAGGAGTTGTTTTCAGTTACTTTTGTTTTGTGTTGGTTACATTTTATATTACTACTGATTCAGAAAAACACAGCTAATAGGTATCTAAAAGGTGGACATGAAACGGGGAAGCAAAAGAGGTTTGTTAGCTATCACAACTAGATCTCAAAAGCATGAACAATGTAAGTTAATGATACAACAAATCAACCAGATTCAGAGACATTGGGTTTCATATACCACTCCCAAATCTCACCAAACATCAGCTGTGTGTGAAAAACTCCAATTTCAGCTAATGGCATATCTTCCATTAACTTCAATAGGAGCTGAACTTAGTGGTATGAATGTGCAATCCTGGCTCCGTGCCTACTCATTTCAACAAGAGTTTGGTGAATGTTGATTTTGGAAAGTAACCTGAATTGAAGTTAAAGGTCTGATGTCCCTGTCTCCATCTAAGTGCAGATGAATTAATATCGCTGTCAGTGCAAATGGTTGCTGCTTGGGATCATTGCTTGAAATAACCTATTTCTGGATAATAATTGTCACAAGGTATATATGTTTTATTCTGTTCTTGCAGTGTTTTTTACTGATTGTTAAGCTTCTTCCTTTGTCACTCCTTTGCCAAAATCCTGGTTAGCATCCAACACTAACAAGTGGCTTTAAAGGCTTATGAAAAGGGTCACAAACATGATTTCCACTTGTGGATTTACTTCTTGTTAGAAACAAAACAAAAAGCCTTCACATAAAATCTCCCTACGTCCCATGCCCAACTGTCCCTGGGAGTGTAACTCTGCACTCTTCCAATCGTTGCCCATGTGTTGGTAAATTCTTTTGTAAGTCTTTATTTTCTTAATGAAGTCACTCATGGGTTCTGCACCCTGTTTTCATCCAAAAGCAGCATGAACCTTACCTGACCATATAATGTAGGTAATATTTCTTTCTCTTCTAGAGTTGATAATGGCAGATCTGGGATTGTATATAGACAGTAAGGAAAGTGAGCAACTACCTTTAGTCTGTGCTGGTCAAAGTATGAAAGAGTTAAGTCAACTGTATTTAAATCCTTACCCCTACCTGTCTAATTTTCTCCTGTGTTGGGGGGGTGGACTGTGCTGTGTTTATTACATATTAGCTTCTTCCTTCTCCATGGGGTGAACTGCTGTTTCGCATCCATCCAACAAGAGCAGGAAAGAAGTCCCTGCTCTGTCTAAGTGCAGTGTTAAAGTTATAACCCATCCCGCTGATGTTAAGTGCACTTGCTAAAGATAAATTTTTTTATTCCTTTTCCCATGTCCTGCCTGCATTCATGCTCAGGTGGTTTCTTCAAATGCTCAAATTGCTTTTTCAACTCCCTGCCTGGTACTGACAGTCTCACCAGGGCCACCAGACCCATCATAGACTGTCCTCACCCTTCTTGGCACCAAATGGTCTGCTAAGCCTCTCTCTGGTGGTTCGCCCACCCAGCTGCCAGTCCTCCCTGTTTTGCCTTCCTGGGCTGCGTGGTCTCAGGATATACCTTCCCAGCTGGAAAATGAAGTATTCAAGCCAAGCAGGCAAGAACAAGAACCTGGGGTAGATGCTGCTGAGAAACTGCCTGAGCAGCCAGGCATAGGTGGCAGGACCAGCAAGGCTTCGAGCGCCAAGGAGACAAACTGCAGTCAGATACAGGTATGCCATGAATGGTAACATATCGAAGCCATGTATTTCTTATCTGCACATATACTGAATATTGTGTCTGATTTTACATTGGTGTATTTGAGGGAGAGTAGGGTACACAAGAGGGTGTCAAGGAGCAGAATGGCATGGTGAAAGACAGTGAATCCCACGTCAGGAGTAGAAAAAAATCTCTCTCCAGTTCTTTCAATGCAGGAGGTAAATTTGGCTTTAAGGGGCAGTTGGAAAAGGGGAAGCAGGTCAGGAAAAGGGAGTTTGTCTATAACTGAGTTATTCCTTAGGAATGGCCTCTGTGGCACACATTGTGGAAATTCCGTGGCTCTGAAGCCACAGGAGGCTCTAAATGAGCGTTGGCTTGACCATGAAGTGGGCAGCTGTGCTGGCGCAGGGCTGCCAGGCAGTGGCAGTCCCCAGCTGCAGGAGGCAGGGAGCCAGCAGGTCTGCCCACGTCCCCATCAGCAGGTCACTTCTCGAGACAGCTATGGAGCTGTGCAAAACCCAGACTTTGCCCTCAGGAGCTCCTCAAAGGTGGGCTTCATGGGGTCGATCAGAGGCATCTCTGTTCTATGAGCACCATGCTGTGTAATGCTCAGGGTCAGGAAGACTGGCTGCCTTTGGCATTTGGGAATAGTGGCGATGAAAGGGCTGATGTTTGAGAATGGGGCCCCACTAGCCTGAAATGTGTCCATGTGTCGGGAACCCAGTCACCAGTAAATGTAACTGCCCTTTTAAAAGATTTGTCCTGAAATACAGCAGCTCCTGGAAGGTCCTGATGTGCTGGAAGCCCAGCTGAAGCCTTGCAGATACATCTTCCTCTTTTTTCGGTTCTAGTCTCCAAAGTTAGTTTACTTTTTTTATTAAAGACTTGACATTATTATGAGTGCCAACACAGATTCTTATTAGTGAGCACCTAAGTGATGTCCTTTTTGGTTCCAGATAATTAAGATCTGTTGTGGCTGTTCCTACTACAGCTGCTGCAAGCTCTTGAACACTGAGTTCCCAAAGTGAGAGCTGTGTCAGTATTATTATCCAGGGTGTCGCAGATGCTAAGCATAGATTAAAAATAAGCAGAACTGGACAGTCTGCAGATCAGAGATGATGGTAAGGTGATACTCTGAAGAGACTCATCGCACATAGGCTGTTTTTCTGCAGTGCTCAACCATCCTTCTTTGTAGGCTGCAAACTGCACAGAGCAGTTCTCTCCTGAGGTTCTGCATTAGAGGGAATAACATCAAGTCTCCAGAAAAGAAAACCAGCTTGAAATCCTGTGGAGTGTAATATTCTCCCTCCGTCACATCAAGCCTTAAGTCCATCCACATTCTGAATGCATCTTATCTGTGTCCCAAGTCTGCGAGGTCAATACGAATGTTTCTTTCTTGCACCAACCCCTGGGAGAACATTTGGATGAATGTTATTAATCCCCTTGGTGCCCTGCATGTCTAGGAGATGTCTACAAAACAGCACGCAAGCAGTGCTTGGAATGAACATAATGAAGCAGGTCTGTTCTAAATAACAACGTAAGCCTGTCACACACCTAAATAAACAGGCGAGCATGCCAATGAACACAGTCATTTGCAGGGTGATGTTAGTGGTAGGAGTAGCACGTTGCTGCCTGGATATTCAGGCTGAAGGCTCTTTAACACACAAATGACATGAGTTGTTCTGCTGGGCTCAGCTGCCAGACTCTGGTTTTATCCAGAGCACCATGGAAGAGCTGTGGCATTGCTGTCAATCTTCTCCAGCCTCTCTAAGCACTGGACAAATACTGCCTTCTGTCCCCACTGCAGTGAGATGCCGTGTGATTTCCCATTCTGCAGGTGGCGTAAGGAAGCACAGCTATGCTGGCTGCTCTGTAAACAGAGCAAAACAAACCAAAAAAACCCACCCCAACTCTAAGGTGGACATAGAGAAAAGTAGCCAGAGCCAGTGGCAAGGAGTCAGCGACTGCCACAGCAGGTCACAGGCTGTGGGACCTCAAGCGTAGGTATGTGTGTCTGATAGTGTCTTGTAACGCTCACTGCTCTGAGTTGGAGACTTTCAAAAACAGAAAGCAGCAAAGGAAACATGGCCCTAGGTGATTTGTACATTAGATGTAGCTGCAATTCAGCTGAGGAGCAAGGACCTGACTCCTAGCTTCGTCAGGAACTACCTGGGAGAGTTTGGAAGGAAGATACCAACTTGAACTGAAAGAGGAGAAATGGATGAAGGTGAGGGCAGGGTTTGGGTGCCCTTTTGCACACAGCTAGCAGAAAGGAGCAGCATGAAGGGGACAGGGAATCATGTCTGCTAATTCCCAGTGCATCTGGTTCCTCCACAAGGCAAGGCAAAGGCTGGGAAAATCTGGTGGTGGAGTATAACCACCAGCACTCTGCCTTGCTCTTGGGACATATGCAGAACCTATATGCACGTAGCCTAATGATCTGTGTGCATTTGCCCTTGTCCCTGTAGCCAGTCTAGAGAAGATGAGGGTCTACTATAAACTCTGATTAAGAGCCTGGCTTTTTATCACCCCTTTTTCTGGCCATGCAAAATGGGGCCTGCCTGTGCAAAGACAGCTCTGCAAGCTGTCACCTCAAAGTCACAGGCGGATCCAAAGCAATCCAGGAGCTCATGGTGGACCTTGGGAGGGTGTCCTGGATGACCAGCAATTTCATTTGAGCTGTATAAATAAAGGAGCCAACTATAGTGAGACAGATCTGGGAAAGCCATAACATGGGATTCACAGCATGAGGACCCCTAAAAGCATATTTTAAATCGATCAATTTGAAACCTGTCTCTTTAACTATAAAAGCGTAATATGTTTGATATCAGCTCAAAAGCAGCTCTCATCTGCAGCTGTACATTGAAATAAGGACTTTGTCTATAGTAACTCAATCTATGTCCCTAGTCAATCAGATACAGCACCTGCATTTTAAATGTGTATTTTCTATTTCTAATTGTGGATTTTTGCTTCCAGCCTTATTGTCCCCCAGTTATCTCTTCTGGACTATGTTTGATAGCTGCTTGGTCCAAATACTTGGATAGACTCTTCTTTTGTATCTGAGTAGAGATTTGCTAAGTCTAAATAGCAGACCTGGAAAACTTGTGTCCTGGTTTCAGCTGGGATAGAGTTAATTTCCTTCCTAGTAGCTGGTACAGTGCTGTGCTTTGGATTTAGGATGAGAACAATGTTGATAACACACCGATGTTTTA
This sequence comes from Aptenodytes patagonicus, assembly GCF_965638725.1. Taxonomy (NCBI): domain Eukaryota; kingdom Metazoa; phylum Chordata; class Aves; order Sphenisciformes; family Spheniscidae; genus Aptenodytes; species Aptenodytes patagonicus. The sequence continues at coordinate 27,196,685 of NC_134981.1, forward strand.
GTTGTTGCTAGGTAATGCTTACACTAGTCAAGGACTTTTCAGCTTCCCATGCTCTACCGACTGAGAAGGCTGGAGGTGCACAAGAAGCTGGGAGGGGGCACAGCCAGGACAGCTGACCCCAACTGGCCAAAGGGACATTCCATACCATGTGACATCATGCTCAGTACATAAACTGGGGGAAAGCTGGCCGGGGGGGCTGCTGCTTGGGGACTGGCTGGGCGTCGGTCGGTGGGTGGTGAGCAATTGCATTGTGCATCACTTGCTTTGTATATTCTTCTATTATTATTACTATTATTATTATTACTATTTTATTTTATTTCAATTATTAAACTGTTCTTATCTCAACCCACGAGTTTTCTCACTTTTACTCTTCCGATTCTCTCCCCCATCCCACCAGGGGAGGGGGGAGTGAGCGAGTGGCTGTGTGGTGCTCAGTTGCCAGCTGAGGTTAAACCACGACATTTGTTTTGCATTTGTGCTATTTAGTTACACAAATCAAGAGGCCAGGACTTCCTAGTGATTCTGTTCTGTCCTTTGGTACTCTTATTTCATCTCCACATCCTCTCTGTTAATCTACGTAATTCAACCAACACTGACTTCAGCCTTCACTCTTGAAAGGCATTGGGCAGCCTTACTTGTGTGACAGCTGCAAATCTCCAGGCAGACGTTTCAATCAGATATCCTGAAATGTCCTTAAAAACTTTCAGTTTCAATCAGCTGAGGCAACATGGCTACAGGAGCTATGCTTTGAAAAACACTCCATCTGCATGGCCTAAGCCCTTAGCATGGTTTGTAAGTGTTTTGTCACAAGTTAAATCAAACTAATCCTTTCACTTCCCACTACATTCATGCTACTGGGAAAATAAGTTTGTTTACCTAGCTCTTAACAACTTTTACAGGGACCATGAAATCAAGAATTTATGCAATTTTTGTTCTCCTTCAGCACCTTCCTTTTCAGGATCACGTGTCCCCTGGCTGGGTTAAGGAAACTTCCTGTATTACTTGCATTTAATTAAATTACTTGCTCACCGCGTGCAAGTAGGAAGGCAGCCCCTGTCACCGGACTCCTGTGCTCTTACATAGGATTCAGCAACTTCAAAAAGCTTCCCAGAGCAACTTCATTTAGAGACTTTGGTGGAGTATTCCTTTAATTAGTTAAGAATCCTTTAAATTTTCCTTTTATATTTTAACAGTTTAGAAAGAGTCCTCTTTTCTCTGCTGCATATAACTACATAAAACCAATGCCCCAGAATTCAAGCCCTCAGCAGCTTGACAGATTATTTCACATTTCTCTCCTGACACCTCTGCCCGTTGCCCTCTGAAGCTGTGGCTCACTTTCCTAGTGTGAAAGCAGTAGAGGAATAGCTTGATGCCCTCTTTCATTTATTGTCCTTTTATAGGGTTCCTTCTGTCCACATGAGGTTCCTGCGTGTCTCATTCCCAGCCATGCTCCTGCCTATGTGCTATTCTGCTGCAGTTAATGATTCCTTTGAGCTTTAGACCCCGGGAGTCAGGATTTCCTGGTGCTGGCTGCAGACACAGATTCCTGACGCTGCAGCGCTTGGTGTGAGAATAGGGGAAATCGATGACTTCTGAGGGATAAGTTATTGCTTTTTGTTTACTTTGGCTTTTGTTTGTAAGCCACGCAATGCGCTGTACATTTCTTTAACTCTTCCATCACAAGCTTTCCGGGCAACATGAAAGGTGCTCACGTTTGCTCAAGTTGCCTGTTCATCATTCTTGATGTGATGCTTGCCACAGCCGCTGTTAATCTGCCTGCAGGTGAACGGCTCTGCAGCAAGCCTCTCAGTCTCGAGTCTGGACATGCGCATGAGACCAAACCTTCCCAGCCTGTTACTCAGTGTATCTGCCTGGTATCTCGAGCAGGAGAAAGCCCCTAAAAGAGGGCCGAGATTGCACGGTGCTATCATACCCACAGCCCTCTTTGCAATCCCCACTGTGCCCGTTGTCCCTCCGAGCCCCAGAATAACTGAAATCCCACATGAATTATGCACTGCCCCCCCCCCCCCCCCAAATCTCTTATCTGTATAAACACTTCCTGGACTGCCTGAGTTCTCATACTGCCCAGGAGCTCAAACACAATTTGACTGAACAGACTACTGAACTGGGAGATTTAAGATTTTTGTGAATGAGGCTGCAGGCTGTTTTTGTTCCAATTAAACAATGGAAATAAGGAAAAACAAATGGTGCTCTTAAAATAATCACAGAATCCATATGATGTGGGGGACAGAAATGAAGTTCACTGCTACTTTGCATGTATGTGCATACTCCACATCTCTGTATATGCATGTTACCCATGACAAAACATGAAATGTATTGCTTAATTATCAAATGCCCGGGGCTGCACTACTTGCCTAGACTTTAATCTAAGTTCTGAATACTGTGTTCCTCTGAAAAGGTACCAGACTTTCGTTTTGCTTTGTTGTTATAGTATCTTATGTTATATTATGTTTTTTTTTTCTCTCTCTCTCTCTCTCTCTCCCCCCTCTTAAAATCTTCCTATCACAATTGGTTTTGGCATTTTTCCCTCCTCCAAAATTACCACTGCCTGAGCACAAGCAGAAGGGAGAGTTCAGGATTCCTTCCTGAGTAAAGGAGTTTTTAAAATTTTAAACTGTTGAGAAACACTGACCTAGATTATCCCAGCTTTTAAAAGAGAACTTGAACACTGTGATTTTTTTGTTTTAAATTTTTTTTGGTTTAAATTTTATTGTAGTGCTTAAAAGCCCACAGAACTATCCCAGGTTTTGGGAAAAAAAATTCAAGGCCATCTTGTGCCATATTGCAATAATGGCTTTCATTTACAATTAAATGAAAGTTGGGCCAAGCTTTGAATGTTCATTTAATATTTGTATTTCCCCTCATTTTGTTGCCTTGCCTGTGCATGGCTGTGAGTGCGTGTTTGTGCTATTGTTTTTTTCTAACTGTTTTGCAGACACCTTCTGATGTCTTCTGGCCGACTGGGTGCAGAGAGCTCCAGCTGGGAAATGCTGTGCTAGGCCATTTGTAGAGAGATTTTTAATTGTTTAGGGCTTTGTTTAGGGCCTGTCCCTAATGAAGTTTTTGCTTAATTGGGCAGGGGTAAATGAGGTACCTGCCTTTTCAGGCAGAGCAATAAAAGAAGCAGTATCAGTAAAAGGAACTCTGTCATAATTCACAGGGCCATGCTTGTTTATAACTTACCTGTAATACATGGGAGAGGATGCAATGCACGTCTGCAGCATACAAAAATATCTCTGCAAAAAAATTCTGATCTGATCATACGAGTTGTGCAAGAAAACAGAACATTTGTCTGTACAAAGAATAACATTTATATATCTAAGAATTGTTCTTTTCAAGGTTACCATTAGATGTCTTCTCAGATGAGCTTTTTACAATACTATATAATTTACAGCAAGAGTCAAATTAGGTGCCCAGTTTTGCAATTATTTGAGAAAATAAGGTTTTTAAACTTTCGTGTATAATTCTCAAAGAGATAAGGACTTTGAAAATTAGGTTTTTATTGTCTTATTTTTACAGTAAGATTGGAAAGGATATTAGGACCCAGATTCATCCTATGTAGCACTGGGACTCTGAGGGAATGGTCTTTATATGATGAATGAAGATGAGTCTCGGCTGAGCCTTTCACTGAGGTTCATCTCTCTCTAATAACTGCGTAGGGAGCCTGAATCACTCCTAATTTAAAAAGGATGAAACTGATCCTTTAGTGTGAGTAAGAAGTTCATCAAAGCAGCTGTCTTGGGTCATACCAAGGTCTCCTCTAGCTCAGTATCCTGTCTCCAGCAGTGGCTATAAGTGATAGACAGGGAATAGCAAAGCCAGGAAAAGCAAATAGGATGCTTCCCTGGAGCAGCCTCCTAACCTCTGTCTTCGGCTTGGGAATTTCTTCAGCTGGTTGTGTTTTCTGTGTATTTAGTAACCCTCAATGGATTTTTCTTCTATGTACTTGCCTGGTCTCCCCTTGAGCTGAGCTACATTTCACATGTGTCACAGCATCTGCTGGCAGTGGCTTCTGTGGGGGCACCAAGCGCCACCTCCATGTGAGTGTTTTAAACCTCACTGACAGGAACTTCTTCTGAGGTCTTTAAGTCTAGTGACCCAAAGAGATGGTGAGCATAGTCAATCCCTCTCTGCCCCTTCCATCCCAGGAAGAAGCTGGAAAGGCGTTGTCTGTGTTGTCCATGTCCTGTGTGCACCAAGAGGCTTTGCAGCCTTGTCCCCCACCTCCTGGGGCTTGGGCTGCCTAGGCACATGGCCAGCTCTCACCTGATACAAATGGGCAACCTGGGATCAGACTGCTGAGAAAAAAGTCAGTGTGAAAGAGCAGTGAGAAGCCTGGCTGGGGTCTCCTCTGCTTTGCCTGGCAGCTGCAGTCAAGCTCCAGCCCTTACCCTTGGTGCCTTCCCGATCTGTGTTGTGGGAATGCCAGTGCCCAGTCTTGCACCTTGCTCATCCTCACCGCAACCCACTGACTTGCCTTCTTGGCTTGGCCTTGGCCCTGCTTCATCACCGCGGACACGTCACCGCTGGAAGACAGGGACGGCGAGCAGGATGAACCCCCCATAATCCAAGAGGAAGCAGTCAATGACCTGCTACGCCACCTGGACGCTCACAAGTCTATGGGGCCGGATGGGATCCACCCGAGAGTGCTGAGGGAGCTGGCGGAGGTGCTCGCCAAGCCGCTCTCCATCATTTATCAGCAGTCCTGGTTAACGGGGGAGGTCCCGGACGACTGGAGGCTTGCCAATGTGACGCCCATCTACAAGAAGGGCCGGAAGGAGGATCCGGGGAACTACAGGCCTGTCAGCCTGACCTTGGTGCCGGGGAAGATTATGGAGCGGTTCATCTTGAGGGCGCTCACAAGGCATGAGCGGGACAACCAGGGGATCCGGCCTAGCCAGCACGGATTCATGAGAGGCAGGTCCTGCCTGACCAACCTGATCTCCTTCTATGACCAGGTGACCCGCCTAGTGGATGAGGGAAAGGCTGTGGATGTGGTCTACCTGGACTTCAGCAAGGCCTTTGACACCGTCTCCCACAGCATTCTCCTCGAGAAGCTGGCGGCTCACGGCTTAGACAGGTGTACTCTGCGCTGGGTCAAAAACTGGCTGGACGGCCAGGCCCAGAGAGTTGTGGTGAATGGAGTTACATCCAGTTGGCGGCCGGTCACGAGCGGTGTTCCCCAGGGCTCAGTTTTGGGGCCAGTCTTGTTCAATATCTTTATCGATGATCTGGATGAGGGGATTGAGTGCACCCTCAGTAAGTTTGCAGACGACACCAAGTTGGGCGGGAGTGTTGACCTGCTCGAGGGTAGGAAGGCTCTGCAGAGGGACCTGGACAGGCTGGACCGATGGGCCCAGGCCAATTGTATGAGGTTCAACAAGGCCAAGTGCCGGGTCCTGCACTTCGGCCACAACAACCCCATGCAGCGCTACAGGCTTGGGGAAGAGTGGCTGGAAAGCTGCCCAGCAGAAAAGGACCTGGGGGTGCTGGTTAACAGCCGGCTGAACATGAGCCGGCAGTGTGCCCAGGCGGCCAAGAAGGCCAATGGCATCCTGGCCTGTATCAGAAACAGTGTGGCCAGCAGGAGTAGGGAAGTGATCGTGCCCCTGTACTCGGCACTGGTGAGGCCGCACCTCAAATACTGTGTTCAGTTTTGGGCCCCTCGCTACAAGAAGGATGTTGAGGTGCTGGAGCGTGTGCAGAGAAGGGCAACGAAGCTGGTGAGGGGTCTGGAGAACAAGTCTTATGAGGAGCAGCTGAGGGAACTGGGGTTGTTTAGCCTGGAGAAGAGGAGGCTGAGGGGAGACCTTATCGCTCTCTACAACTACCTGAAAGGAGGTTGTAGCGAGGTGGGTGTCGGTCTCTTCTCCCAAGTAACTAGCGATAGGACGAGAGGAAATGGCCTCAAGTTGCGCCAGGGGAGGTTTAGATTGGACGTGAGGAAAAATTTCTTTACTGAAAGAGTGGTTAAACATTGGAACAGGCTGCCCAGGGAAGTGGTTGAGTCCCCATCCCTGGAGGTATTTAAAAGATGTGTAGATGAGGCGCTTAGGGACATGGTTTAGTGGACATGGTGGTGTTGGGTCGACGGTTGGACTCGATGATCTTAGAGGTCTTTTCCAACCTCAATGATTCTATGATTCTATGATTCTATGATTCTATGTCTGGTAATCCCTGGGCTGTGGCTGACCCTGGATACCATCTCCGTACTTGTGGGATGGGGCTGTTAGTGTTGTCACCTCCCTAGTGGCCTTGCTGTCACCCTCAGCTCTGGCTTGCCATCCCCTGCAGGGCATCCAGCTCTTGCTGCTCCCTGACATGCTTTCTGGTCTCATCAGTGCATTATCATCTTGTCAGGTCATTCTGGATTGATAAACAAATCTATGTATATTATAGCAATGTCCCCCCTTCCCCTCCCCAGCTCTACTACATGTACAAGACCTACAAGTCAGCTGCTGGTCAAGCTGACAGTTTTAATCCTTTACCCGCCTCTTGCTTTCATCCCATTGTATCCTCCACATGAATGACACAGCCTGACTCATATGGCTGTAAGCAAGCCTAATAACTGCAAGACATAAAATAAGGAAATTTTAAAATGCAGATATTCTTTCAGTTTCAGCGTATCAGAGACATAAGGAGAATTATGATGACTAGAAGTGTGAGAAAATGGCCCAGATTTATGGATCTGTTAATGTTTACAGTAACATTATTACATTATTATATTAGTTCTCACTGTGGAAATTAAGGGCATGGTAAGGTGATGATCTTACTGTCTGCATGGAAATACATACAAAACAACTCATCTATCAAAAAAATGTATTTTGAAATGCTGTTTGTTGTGGTTTAACCTCAGTCAGCAACTGAGCACCACGCAGCCGCTCGCTCATTCCCCCCACAGTGGGATGGGGGACAGAATCGGAAGGGTAAAAGTGAGAAAACTCGTGGGTTGACATAAAGACAGTTTAATAGGTAAAGCAAAAGCCGCACACGCAAGCAAAGCAAAACAAGGAATTCATTCACTACTTCCCATCGGCAGGCAGGTGTTCAGCCATCTCCAGGAAAGCAGGGCTCCATCACGCGTAATGGTTACTTGGGAAAACAAACGCCGTCACTCCAAACGTCCCCCCCCCTTCCTTCTTCTTCCCCCAGCTTTATATGCTGAGCATGATGTCACATGGTATGGAATGTCCCTTTGGCCAGTTGGGGTCAGCTGTCCTGGCTGTGCCCCCTCCCAGCTTCTTGTGCACCTCCAGCCTTCTCAGTCGGTAGAGCATGGGAAGCTGAAAAGTCCTTGACTAGTGTAAGCATTACCTAGCAATAACTAAAACATCGGTGCATTATCAACTTTGTTCTCATCCTAAATCCAAAACACTGTACCAGCTACTGGAAAGGAAATTAACTCTATCCCTGCCGAAACCAGGACAATATCCACCCCTTATTCTATACCATCAGCGTCATGCTCAAGTCCCATATTTTCCAGTACAACCTCATTAACCAACCACCCCGCTTTCCATCCTTTGATATAACACACAGATATCATTCCCTTAGTCTATGGACCACCCTTGTGGAATGTCTGTAAAATGTCCAGAAATGTCCATGAAATATCCATTGAGTTCATTTAGTCCGTGACTTTGGGCTCCATCTGTTGTGGTGGTCACTCAGGACAGGAGAGGTGGTGTGTTGCGTGGAGTTACTGGGCACCAAAGCCAGCTCAGGTCAGGTCACTGCTGCACTTGCACTGCTTCTTGTAAGGCTTGTCCTCCACTGGTTCGGGTGGTTCCTGCTATAGTAATTTCTATAACATGCAACTCAAATCATGGGTTACAACAATTTAAAGGTATTTCCATTACAGTCTCCACCCCTGGTCCCTTTGGGCCAGGTTATAGGGTTTAACATTGCAATGAACTCCTCCCCTTGCTCCTAGCCTGGCTAGCAACAAGGGGTTTCTGCTATAGTAATTCCTATAACATGCAACTCAAATCATGGGTTACAACAATTTAAAGGTGTTTCCATTACAATCTCCACCCCTGGTCCCTTCAGATCAAACCATAGGGTTTAACATTGCAATGAACTCCTCCCCTTGCCCCTGCTCCGGCTTGGACTTATCCACAGACTGCAGTCCCTTAGGGTAGTACCTGCTCCAAGTGGAGCCTTATCTATGAGCCACAGTCTCTCCAGGGGTACACTTGCTGCAGCATAGACTTATCCACAGTCACTTTGAGATGCACCTGTTCCAGCACGGCCTTCTCCATGGGCCACAATGTCTTCAGAGATATACCTGCTCCAGCGTGGCCTTACTCGCAGCCACAGTCCCTTCAGAAGTAAACCTGCTGTAGCACAAACATAACCGTGGCCACAAATGCTTCGAGATGTACCTGCTCTGGCATGGGCTTATCCACGGCCACAGACGCTTTGGGGTGTCTGTGGGAATGGGAATCTCACTAGCGGACATTCCTGAGTTTGATTTTAATGAGCAAACACTGCACCACCTGGCATGACAAGGCACTTAAGCAGAAAACAACAGAGAAAGGAATGTGCAGCTGGAAGGAGAAAAACAAGATAAAGACCATGAAGGCATTTCGCATGATCAGAAAGAACGGGCCAATCTGCTAGAGCATAGATGCGTGTGAACACAAGGCTGTAACCTATCTGCAAGCTGCAGGTAGCGCGTGTTCATAGTAGATAACTATATAAGCCCTGTTATAAGTGTAAATAAAGGAGAATGACCATACTCATATTGAGATCCGTCATTACTCCGGAATCGCAACTCCCGCTCCGTCGTCGACACTGAACAAAGGGAAACTCTGACATCTGGTAGCAGAGGATGGTTCGGCGCGCCTCTTCGAGACTGCGGTAAGAGCAGCGAGAGAAGGGGAGCGGGAGAAAAGCGGCTGGGAGTTGTACTATCCCGATGATCGGAGGGGGATAAGATAACTGAGTAGTCTGGCCAACTACCTCCCAGTGAGCGACCGCTATCATGGAAATAGAGGCGGCAGCGGCGTTGCTTGCAAGCATCCTCTCCAAGAGAGGGATCGAGACAACGGTAAAGCAATTATGTACGTTGATTAAATTAGGACAACATTGGGGACATTTTAAGGACAGTCAAACTATTTTTTCCGACCTTGAGTGGCGAGAGCTTGGCAATACTATGTGGGAGCAGACTATCACGGGGGACGAAAAGTCAAAGAAGGAGATTAAAACAGTGCGGGAACTATGGAGGTCTGTGTTAGAGACTTTAAAAGCCATGAAAGCTGAAAGAGAGGTGGCTTGTGCAGCCACTCGAATGCTAGCCCCAGAACCCTTGCCTGATAGACCGAAGAATACAACATCTGGACTGTTTCGGTTCTTTGGGCCGTCTGCAGTCCGAGGTATGTCGGGTACCCCCAAACGAACTGCCTTGGAAGCCAAGTATAGTGTTCTGGGGGGTGACGGCGCTTCTGAACTGCTTGAAACGTACCCTCCGCTTACGGACTGCAAAGATGCAGAAACTAGCGGTAACGGGGCCCCTCTTTCACCTGAGGCGGTCGCGGAAGAGCGACGACCCGGGGAGGAGGAGCGGCTAGTTCCGTTAACCCCTCCCTGGCCAACAGCCCCGCCTCTAGGAGTCTCTTCAGGTGCGTCTACTCTGCCACAGGGTGACAGCAAAGCACAGAGTATGGCTGAGACTAATGAACTCCTGAAGAAGGTAGTGCAACAGTTACAGGACTTAACAATTACAGCCCAGAGGGGAGGAATGGAGCACCTGTCCGGGGCATCAGGGGCATCCCTACCCCCTTGCCTCCCTGGACCACCAGCGACGGTTCAGCCCAGACGCTGGAGCCAAGTGGCTAGAGACGCTATTGCTGGACGGGCAGTGGCAAGTGGCATCCAGCTTGGGGGCGAGTGCTTTTCCTGTGCTGCAAGAGAATAACGGCAATAAGTGGGCGCCTCACGATTGGAAAATCCTACAGCAAGCAAAAAACACTGTGTCCCAGTATGGGATAAAATCAGAAGCTTCACGTCAAATTGTAATCTGGATCTTTTCGGCTGACCCGATGTGCCCTGCTGACTGCCAAAACCTTATGAGGCTTTTATTGTCACCTACGCAGTATTTGTTGTGGGGGTCGGAGTGGTCACGGCGGGCGGCGGGTGCTGCGGCACGGCATCAAACGCAGGGGGATCCCCTCTATGGGATTACCGCGGAAATGATAACGGGGACGGGAAGGTTTAACGATATTAATGCTCAGTTGGTCTTTCCTATTGCTTTGTTGCAGTTGTCTGCCAAACTGGCGCTAGACGCCTTTTTAGCCTTACCCGGTTTGTCCACTCCATCCCTTAGTTCTGTACAGCAAGGTGCCACTGAAGCGTATAGTCATTTTGTCGATCGCTTGTGGGGGGCGATACGTGATCATCCAGATTTGGGGGAGGATAATAAACAACAAATGTTTCGCATTTTGGCCTTTGACAATGCCAATAATGCTACTAAAAACATTTTGGCCACGCTACCCAAAGATGCAGGGGTAGAAGACATGCTCATGCGAGTAGAGCGTGCTCAAATTAAGAAACAGACTGAAGTGATGGCTGCCACACTACAAACCGCCATTAAGGAGGTAATGGACCGGTCTGGGTGCCCAGCAGATCTGTGAAGCCTGCGTTATCATCAGGACAAAGAGAATCAGAGGACCCGTAACCACAGAACTTAGCTCATGCAATGAGCTTTCCAAAAACGGTGGTAAAAAAAAAAAAAAAAAAAAAAAAAAAGAAAGAAAAAAAGAAGAGAAAAAAAAGGAAAATAAAAGAAAGAAAAAAAAAGAAAAAAAAGAAAAAAAAAAAGAAAAAAAGAAAGAAAAAAAAAGAAAAAAAGAAAGAAAAAAAAAGAAAAAAAAAAAGAAATAAGATAAGTTGTTTAGAGTGCCTACGGTGTGTACCGTGAGTATTGTGTCAGTGTTACCATTGTGATAAGAAGTGGTGGGCCCGGTGCACGCGCGCACAAAGGTGGTGTGAAACTTGCTATCTGAAAGAAATAGTGCTGTATAGAATATTAATAACCACTGGACACGAAATAGTTAATACGCCTGTTTTCGCTGAGAGTAGCCATAAGTGGATTAGCTCAGTCCACGAAAACGCCAAATTGATTATTGTTTGTGGGATTGAATGTAAAAAAGTTGTGGGACGTGCTTGCAGAATGATGGGAAACAACGAAGATCTAATGTCAAAGGCGATTCGCCTAGAAGGGAAAACGCTGAGCCGGGCAGATGTGATCGTAATTGGGCTAATCTTAATAATCCCAGGGTCGACAACTATACATCGCATTAACCCTAGGGAAAATATGTGGGTAACCTGGGCAAATAAAACAGGGCAGCCCGCGTTTTGCCTTTCCCTCGCCTCAGCAACTGAGCCGTTTAGGACTTGTTTGTTAGGTATGCCTGGATATAAGGAGGGTGACTTTGCCGGGTTCAGTAATGGCAGCTGTACTAATGTGACAACAGAGGTTATTGAAAAATTACTTGCAGATCAGGATAGCTTGCGCCATGCGATTTTGCAGAATAGAGCCGCTATTGACTTTCTGTTATTAGCACAAGGACATGGGTGTGAGGATTTTGAAGGGATGTGTTGTATGAATCTGTCTGACCATGGGGAGTCAATCCACAAACAGCTACAATGGTTAAAGGACCACGCCAAGAATATTCAACAAGATCAGGGGTTATTCGATACCTGGCTTAAGAATATATTTGGGGAACTGCCATCTTGGATAATAAGTTTAATAAAAGAAAGCTTACGCATTTTAATTGTTATATTAGTAATAAGTATATGCTCTTGTATAATTTTTAGCTGTGTGAAGAAAGCAATTATGAAAATTGTTAATCAAGTCTGGGTTGCTCAAAAACAAGAAGGGGGAATTGTGGAGGAGTGGCTGGTACAGCAGGGGCACGATCTAGTATCCCTGAGCAACCCATGTTTTTAACAGTAGCAGGGATATGCTGACAAAAACGGCTGGTGACCTTGACCATCCTTCCCTGAGCAGAAGAAGGAACCTCGCCACGTGATGAACAACAAAAGCGGAACAACACCCGGGATAAGGAGGAGGCAGAGATCGGCGAGACCAGCCGGCGGCTACCAATGAGAAGGGTGTTGTGAACGCGTGGACAGCTGTGATTAACCAATTATAGGTTGTTATGAAGCGCGTGTCCGAAGGTGTTGTGAGCGCGTGCCCAGCCACCCCATCCGTTCCGGTGAATGATGGGGGAGTGACCGGGGAGAAAGACCCCCTGGCTGCTGCGTTTGCAGACTTGCGGGTATCAGACAGCTCCTCCTCGTGGCTGGTTAAAAGGACTAGCCAAGCTAGGAGGGATATGTGTAATAGTATTTATATGCATTTTTGTTTTGTGTACCCTGTTTGTTGCAATGTATACGAAAAATGGTTGAAAGATTGGTTTCAGCAGTGTTTCTAGTAAAACAAAAAGGGGGAGATATGGGAATGGGAATCTCACTAGCGGACATTCCTGAGTTTGATTTTAATGAGCAAACACTGTACCACCTGGCATGACAAGGCACTTAAGCAGAAAACAACGGAGAAAGGAATGTGCAGCTGGAAGGAGAAAAACAAGATAAAGACCATGAAGGCATTTCGCATGATCAGAAAGAACGGGCCAATCTGCTAGAGCATAGATGCGCGTGAACACAAGGCTGTAACCTATCTGCAAGCTGCAGGTAGCGCGTGTTCATAGTAGGTAACTATATAAGCCCTGTTATAAGTGTAAATAAAGGAGAATGACCATACTCATATTGAGATCCGTCATTACTCCGGAATCGCAACTCCCGCTCCGTCGTCGACACTGAACAAAGGGAAACTCCGACAGGTGTCCTGCTCCCGCATGGACTCATCCACAGGTCACAGTCCCTTCAACTTGAGTTCACACTGGAGTTCCAGCCTGTCCAGTACAGCAGCACAGAAACAGCAGCGATGCCCTGGCCATCTGCCAGCCCAGGCACATCGCCACTGCTGTTATCAGAATGTTCCCAGGCACAGTAGAATATGATGATAAGCAGTACAGCAGTACAGCAAGCAGCGAAAGCAAAAAGCAGCCACTAACGAGCACTAGACTCTAATATACAGTAAGGCAAGCAAGCCCCATGGCAAGCACAGGAGCCTGCCAATTAATAGCTAAACAGCAATAACAGGTATAAATTCGATCTAGCACATTCCAGTCAAACCTGTCATTATCTCGAACCCTTCGTGCCCCACATTGGGCGCCAAAAAGGACTGTTGTGGTTTAACCTCAGTCAGCAACTGAGCACCACGCAGCCGCTCGCTCACTCCCCCCACAGTGGGATGGGGGACAGAATCGGAAGGGTAAAAGTGAGAAAACTCGTGGGTTGACATAAAGACAGTTTAATAGGTAAAGCAAAAGCCGCACACGCAAGCAAAGCAAAACAAGGAATTCATTCACTACTTCCCATCGGCAGGCAGGTGTTCAGCCATCTCCAGGAAAGCAGGGCTCCATCACGCGTAACGGTTACTTGGGAAGACAAACGCCGTCACTCCAAACGTCCCCCCCCCTTCCTTCTTCTTCCCCCAGCTTTATATACTGAGCATGACGTCATATGGTATGGAATATCCCTTTGGCCAGTTGGGGTCAGCTGTCCTGGCTGTGCCCCCTCCCAGCTTCTTGTGCACCTCCAGCCTTCTCAGTCGGTAGAGCATGGGAAACTGAAAAGTCCTTGACTAGTGTAAGCATTACCTAGCAACAACTAAAACATCGGTGCATTATCAACTTTGTTCTCATCCTAAATCCAAAACACTGTACCAGCTACTAGAAAGGAAATTAACTCTATCCCTGCCAAAACCAGGACACTGTTGAAAGCTATATTTCCTTACAGTTCTGATGAAATGGTAAGTATATGAGTTTATGGAGTTCTTTTACAGATTAGATTGAGAGACTTTTTTTTTTTATCCTTTTACAAATTCTTGTCTAAGCTATAAAGTGCAATGAAAGCATAGTGATAGCACTATTTGCTAGTTTGAAATGCTCTGTCCTGCTAGGCTCACTCTAGCTCTTCGTTACAAATCCTTTGACCCTGTTATGGGTTGCTAGGCAGAAGGGAAATAATGTAATTTGTTAAAAAAAGCAGACAATATCTTTCTTTGTAGACTTCGCACATTCTTTCAGTGGTGTGAAATCCATGTTAACAATCAGCTCACAATGAAAAGGTCCCAGTTAAACATTACCACAAAACCTGCGAGGTTTGTATACCATCTGAAGGCACAAAAAATGCCATTTTCCAAAACTTCACCTGGATCCTTAAACTGGTCAACGAGTTTGTTGCCAAGGTTTTCTGACCAGGAGAAGCAGGAACGTGAACCATGCTGCGTGTGGGAGAGGAAAACACAAGACAGACGTCTGGCAGGGAGGGTGACATAGGTCCAGCCTTCCACTGGATTAATTTTTTCTTCCCTTCCCCTCTGTTTGAGTTTTGCAGGTATTTTTCTGGGTATTTTAGATTATTTTTCCCACTATAGTTTGGTTAAGGAGAAATCCTAGCTGCCCTATGATAGCTCCCCTGTGCTTTCTGAACTCCACTTACTGCTGGGGTGCCCTGTGCAGTCCCAGGTGATAGATGGGTTTCATGCTTTGCTGAAAGAGGTCTTCTGGGACTGCTGGAGAGGGAAACTGCAGAAAATTAACTTATAAAGTTTCCTACATCCCCTCCTGTCCTTAAGCCCCAGAGTGAAATTTCCACTTTTTTTCTTCCTTTCTTCTTATAGTTCTGTCTTTTGAGTTGTCTTTCCTTGCTGAAGCTTTGCCTTTTCCCTGCCTAGATTTCTTTGGAGGGAGACAGTTCCTTGCCTTTGAAGGGAACGATTGCAGGATAGACATACATATTTAAAGCACTCATATCTCAACTTTCCAAAGGGAAAGAATGCAGCTCTGTGTTGTGGTTTAACCCGGCAGGCAGCTAAACACCACACAGCTGTTTGCTCACTCCCCCCCCGCACAGTGGGATGGGGGAGAGAATCGGGAAAAAAAGAGAGTAAAATTCGTGGGTTGAGATAAAGACAGTTTAATAGGACAGAAAAGGAAGGGAAAATAATAATAATAATGATAAAAGAACATACAAAATAAGTGATGCACAATGCAATTGCTCACCACCCGCCAACCGATGCCCAGCCAGTTCCTGAGCAGCAATCACCGCCCCCCCAGCCAACTCCCCCCAGTTTATATACTGAGCATGACGTCACATGGTATGGAATATCCCTTTGGCCAGTTTGGGTCAGCTGTCCTGGCTGTGCCCCCTCCCAGCTTCTTGCTGGCAGGGCATGAGAAGCTGAAAAGTCCTTGACTAGTGTAAGCACTACTTAGCAACAACTAAAACATCCGTGTGTTATCAACATTATTCTCATCCTAAATCTAAAACACAGCACTATACCAGCTACTAGGAAGAAAATTAACTCTATCCCAGCCGAAACCAGGACACTGTTACTGAGACTCCATCGTGCCCGGATATATCTGACCCGAGGCTCTGTTGTGTTCAGCAATTATTTACTATGTGCTGACACCATCATATACAGGGAATGTTGCATCTCTCTAACAGCTTGAGCCATACCAGGGTGTGACAGCAGAAAGGAATTTGAATAAATCCTCGGTAACCACCTACATGCCTTCTTAACACCTAGGCTGCAGCGTAATCCCCCTGAATTTCAAAGATATTGCTTCAGCTTCAAGCATTAGGGGCTAACTAGGCAACTTGAACCCAAGACCATCTTCTGTTGCTGCATTTTTGTTGCAGATTTGTAAGACCAGAAAGTGTTGAGATAATTTAATCTGTTTAAAATTCCCTGTATTAATAACTGATTTGAGTAGATGTTCCTGAGTTAGAGGATATTTTTAAAGAAAAATCAATTTTGATTTACATTTCCAGGAACACAGAATCCACCTCACTGGATAGCTGTGTTTATCATTAAACTTTTATTTCCATTTCCAGTTGAAGCTGATTTAATACCTATTTTCAGTAACTGGATCTCATTCTGTCTCAGCTAAATTGAACAGCCCTCTCTCAAATGCACACTTCCTTCTTAACACTTGCAGCTATAGACTGCAGTGAAGTTTCCCCAAGCCTTCTGTTTAATAGGCTCTATAGATTGGTCTGGTCATTTTACAGGAAAGATCTTTGTTTTCACTGAATCATTCTCCAGACATTTTTCTATACACTTCCATCATCTTTCTGGGATTGCAGGTGGTACAACATCTCATTCCTGATCTCAGCAGTGTCTAAAATAGGTCAGTATAATGCCATTCCAGTTTATGTATCCAACAACTGAGTTAGCCTCATTGGTCTCAGATTTGCACTGGGAGGGGTGATCCGTCCATTGGCTAAAGGGAGCTTCCTTTGCTGCTTTTTATAATTTCTTATCAAAAGAGTCCCCATTTTATTTATATATTCATGCAAATATAGATGTATGTATATGTATATCATTAGCTAGCTCTGTTGCCCTGAAAAGGAAGACTTGGTTTACATATGTGGGAGTGGAATTAAACCCATGGCAACTTGTTCACCTTAGATCACCACACCAAACACCATCCCCCATCAAAGTGTTTTCCCAAGGGCTTGGTGTTGTGCCATCTTTTGGGTTTCAGCATGTCACTGTTAAGAAGCCTCAGTTTGCTACTTCACTGCACTGACTACAAAGCAGGCTGGAGTGTTGTACGTACCCTCATCTCTAGCCAGCAGAAGCATCTCCATAGGAAGTACAGATGAAACCACTGGCAGAAAGATTGCAGATCACCTACAGTGCTGTTGTTCAGTTATTCTCTATTGCATGCATTAAAGTGGCCAGTGAACTTACTCTCTCATCTGTTTGCTGCTGGGAGACTTCCCCTCTCAAATTCTTTAATCTCTGCAAGTTTTGAAACTGAGCAGGATTTTTAAAATAAAAAGCTGTAGTTCAGAGCAGGATATTGAAGCAGCTTTTACACATTAACTTGTTCTGTGGGGTCAGTGGCTGCTGCTTCTCATTATGGCAGTGCTGCAGCTTCTCTAGCTGTGATGTGTGGATGCAGTCCAGGCCTGGCTATGTCACTGAAAATTGGGAATAAAACTCCTTAACACTGGGTGTATTAAAGAGCAGGCATTACTTTATTCGGCCGGGTGCATGGGGGATCTCTCCTCCTAGCATGCACACTGTATGTTGCATCAACTGTCCCTTATATGGTTCTGCGATATACATATTCATAATAATTTCTTGGGGAAATCATGCATATTCATTATATTTCTAGGAACTAATTATAATATCTGCATAGTCCTTCACGCATGCATTATGAGTCCTTAGGAGCATCTTCAGGTGTCCTAGGTGGTCTCTGGAGGTCTCTCGTGGTCTCTTGTGGTCTTTGCAGGAGGTGAACTTTTCTTGAACCTTTGGGCCCTTCTCCTTATATGGTCACAAATTGGCTCATCACTGCCATTTGCCACAGTTTTGGTTGTCCTCGTCCAGTTTCTGCTAGTGCTTATCTGTCTCTCACGATGTGCTCGTTAGCTTTGGCCTTGTATGTTTGAGCACGCTTGATTAGTCCAGCATTTTATCTTACAACTATTTACAACAGCTAGATCTCACTTTTCTCTGAAGTAGTCATAGCCACTGTGTTTTATTCTTCGCAGTTGACTTTGGCTTTCCTTGGAGTGTGAAAAAAGCTTTAACGCTGCTGCTATTGCTTCCTAGGCTGTAGGTACATGCATCCATGTTTTTCCTTGCAGCACACCCAACTGGCAATACAGGAGCAAAAGCAGCCCTATTCTGATCACCTTCGTTAACCCCTGTTAGCACTGATGGGGGAATGTGACAGTATATGAACAAAGCAGATGACCATTGGGTACTGGCCATCTCCTGGGTCATTAAAGGGATAACTCGGTCATCAAAGTCAACCATTCACCAGGGGAGAAACAAATAATTAAAGCAAACTGAAAATAGGAAGACAGAATAGGTATGAACAGCCACTGCTGACTTCCTGGCCCCATCCTGTGGGTCACAGCAAGATTGATCTCCACCACACTTGGCATCTACGCTTTCACATCTCTGTGTTATCATTTTACTTTAACTCCCGAAACGCAGAGAAAAGACTACGTTTAGGAAGGAGACATTGCTTTATTCGATAGTGCACAGAATCGGACACTCGGGGGAAGTTCCCCAAATCGAGTGTAAGGTTAAACAGAAAGCTTAGCATATTTATACACTCAAGTTTGCATAATTCATTAGTATACGTCACGTTGACCCTTCTTATCTACTACATTTACATATTGCTAACGTTGCGAAACTATACTAAGCATGCGCGGGGTCCCGAGTGGTCGTTGCTGGTCGTTTGGGTAGGTGCCCCCTATTCATTCAGAGATGTGGTTAACTTCAGGATGCCACTACAGATGTTATCTTTCCAAAGGCTTTGTAAGCATTCTATACATCCTTAATTGCTCAAGTCCTTGTGGTTGTTATTCTAAGATAAGTTAAAATTCCATCCTTGACCTCGTGAATGCTCTGCACGATAGCTAAAGCTACAACAATTAGAGCATATTTACATAAGGTTAGGTTTAAACTCTGCTGGTATCATCTGCAGTCACCAGAGTGACTGTTCCTTCTTACAGGCAACAACAGGAAAATAGCCTCTTCTGGGGAAACTTTCTAAAAACTGCAAGTAACCTTTGCTGGGTGGTGTGTGCCAGGTGAAGATGTAATGAGTGGTGTGATGTAGCTACTGCACCTACTCTTCAGCAAAACAGTGCCAGCCACGTCTCTTGGCAAAGCTTCATCCAGGCTTTGCTGGGAGATGGCATTTCAGTTCTTACCACGCTGATCTCAGAGAGAAGGCTGCAGAGATAAAGCCAGCTCAGTTGTAAACATAGCAAAAAGGCCACCCTAATGGGTGTAAATGCTAAAGACCTGACATATGTGCTCAAAAGAGCAGACAGACCATCAGCCTCATAGGAAAACCCTTCATATGGAAAGCTTCAAGATAGCTGACTGCCTGTCCTCAGCCTCAGAAACAAAGGGTGGCCTTTGAAACCTGGTACACAGGACTGGAATGAGGATCAGGCACACCGGTGCTTTCATCTCATTTTTGATGTAGGAGCTTTGAGCTGATGTGTAAGTCATTTGATCTGCCTGATCTTTTGGAGAATAATTGCTGGCTTAGAATTTACAAGTTAATAATTTATTTCAAGAGAAGGTGCTGCAGCAGCAAGGCAACATTGGAGCAAGGGGAGGGTTGGGTTTGAAATGAGAAACACGGCTGCCAAGGGTATAGTTACTTTGGATGCCATTGGAGAAGAGCAAACTGGATTAAGGAGGGCAAAATAAAAGTCATCCTCCTCCACCTTCAACCAATTGCTACAAGCTAATTCTCTTTGAATCTTTTTAGGATCTGGAAACATTATGATCCATTTTTAATCAAAAGAAATTATTCTGGTTTCCAAGCTGATCCAAGTATTTTCTAGTCAGCAGAAGAAATACTGAAAATCTTGTAAGAGATCCTGTTCTCATAAAATGCCCATCCCAATTTTGTAAATTCAGGAGGTTTTGGCTAGGCCAGATAAGCTTTGGAGAAGCATCTGAATATTCACTCAAGCTGAACCCACACTCCAGACTGTGGTACGAGCAGTTTTCTGCACTTCTGAGCTTCCAATGCTTTGAAAAAATTTACTGACTCTGGAAGAATGAGGACTGAGAAAAAAAACCTGTTGCCCCTGTTACCGTAAGTCAGCAGACGAAAAACTCTCTAAGACTCAATTTGGAGTTTTAGAAAGCAGGCATTCTTTATTGCGGCGCCGGGCACACAGGGGATCGCTCCACCTAGTGTGCGCGCCGGGCTGCTCAACTATGGGAGTTATGTACAATCAGAATATACATATTAATTAAATTTCTAAGAAATTATTAGCATATTCATGTTATTTCTTGGAACTCATTAACATATGCAAAAGTCTTGAATGCATGCGCTCTTATGTTCATTGGTGGTCTTCCAGGGTCCTCTGGTGGTCGTCGATAGTCTTCCTCACTGTGTCCGCTAATTGAACTCAGTCTTTTCACCTAGTTGCACTAGTTGATTTCAGCATAACTTCCTTATCCATTCCACCCCTGTACACAGAGCTTCAAGGATTCCTTTTAGCTATGGAATGTCCAGTCTGCAGAACATTTAGTTACTTCGCTTCGACAAAGAAAACTGTATGTCTCTCTAGTGTTTCGGTATCACCCCTCTGTAGTTAGTCTGCTGGGTAAAGAGAAGCACAGATGGCTGCCCAAAGGCTGATGGATAGGATAAATTCAGCATGGTTAATGTCCCCTCCCCAATGGCATGCAAATACTTAACCATGAAAGCCTCCCAGGTCCAGAGACCTCTTGGGAAATAATAGTTACAAAGGCTGCTTTGGAGGTGATGGTTTAAGGTAAAAATTACCTAGTAATTACTGCCACTCTTGCATATATAAGATGTTTCCCACAAGAAAAAAAATGTGTCCCCTATTCAGCCTCAGTGCTTGCGTAGTTCCCATCACATAGTATTTGAGCACCTCCCAAGCAGTCAAAAATAACCCAAAAATAAATGTAAGAAAAAGGTGGTGTTTCCTCAGCCCAGTAAGAACACAACAGTCTTCCAGGCTGGCTCTGACCTTGTGCCGGTATGGCTGAGGGCAGGACTGCGTATTTCTGTGCATCTCCAAATCAATGTTTTGACAAATTGCCATTTCTCTTTGGCTTACCCAGTTTGCTGACATGTCGATAGGCTTTCTGGTGTCTGGGCCGATAAGGGATGCTTGTCAAGCTGCTCAGTAACACTCAAAATCTTCGCTTATTTTGGACCCACTCAATGCAGAGCAACATTTCCCATCTGGGAACTATTAGCATATGCTAAGCAGTTGTTAACATATGCTAATGATGTCTGGAGGTTTTCAAAGAAACCTTGAGTGACCAAAGTGTGCAGAATGGCTGCACAGGAACTTCTGAGTCAGCCTATAGGTCTCGGCAAGAGATTTGAGACACCAAGCCAGACTCCTCAAACAGTGCCCAGTGGCTTCGCAGAGACGCTTGCTCCCTTAGGGGAAGTCTGTAAGGGCAGAAAGCAATAGCCTCCAGAGGGACTGGCTCTGGATCTGGGCCATCAATGAGGCTGGCGATGTAGGTAGCCACTGCAAGAGATCTGAAGAAAAATAGGCTTTTTTTCAGAAGCAGCAAATGGCTGAGAGTATTCTTGTTACACAGGAGGCTGCAGGGAGGTAGCAGGGCTTGACGGAGGTCACTCCTCAAGACAAGAGTTTTGAGCCAGGTCACTGAGGTGGGACACACAAACATCCCATGGACAGTCAAACAATGAGAAAGTCCCCTTCACATGACTGCTACAACACTGAAACACCAGGTTTTCCCTTTGTTATAAAATTGTTTCTTTAGTATCAAACATTAACTGTGCTATCAGCATTCTTATGTTAACAAGGTT
Source organism: Aptenodytes patagonicus (assembly GCF_965638725.1). Taxonomy (NCBI): domain Eukaryota; kingdom Metazoa; phylum Chordata; class Aves; order Sphenisciformes; family Spheniscidae; genus Aptenodytes; species Aptenodytes patagonicus. The sequence continues at coordinate 27,218,155 of NC_134981.1, forward strand.
TTGATCTTGCCATTAGCCCAGTCTCCACAAGTTTGAGGCATGGGGTTGTCCTTAGCATCCCCAGTCCCTGCCTTATGGAAACAGTGTGGGTGCCCATGGCAGAGCCATACATGTTTAGCAAATATAGTACAAAGAACTTCAGGCAAATACATGTTGAGGTCTGTAATGCTTCCTTGCGTCAGCACACACATGTCGATGGGTCAAAAGTTCTTTTCCAAAAACGTTAGTCAGATTTTTCAACGTTTTTTTAATTTGCAGGAGCCTAGAAATTTTCCAGTTGAAATGCAAACTCCTATAAAGTGAATTTAAATCTAATGATATGATGATAGATGTGCTTCTTTTATGTACCTTTCTAAGTATCCCTGAAAAAAATGTTTGAAGAAAATGCTATGGAGAGAACAAGAGTTTCCCAGTGTCACCCCCTCTTCCAGAGTAATCAGCTCTTTTCTTCAGTCCAAATCAGCCTTCTAGAAGATACAGTCTTGTCTTGCTTACCTTTCTGAACTTCTGCCCCAGATTTTTCATCTCTAAATAACCAGTCCCAACACCAGTTCCCAACTTGTATTGCTATCCACGCTTATTGCTGTTCTGCATTTTGAAGCACAAGCTGGCACATGCAGCCAGCGCCTATGGACAATGCCAGCACTGCCAAGAAAATTAGACAATTAAAAAAAAGATAACATTGCAAGCATAACACCTGACTTAGACATCTTAACAGCAAAAAGCTAAGGAAATACTGGAATTAAAGTTATCTGTGCAATTTTAACTCTGTCCTCTGCTATAAAAGTACCTTTTTATTATGTCCCACTATTCAAGCTCTGCCCTAAAGCAAGAGTTATTGATTTTCTCATGCACTTTTTTCCATGGCACTCTGTCTTTATAGCCAAGCTCTCAGATATAACTGGTATTTAATTCATTTTTACAGCATCATTCAGAGGTGAAGGGAATGAGTCCCTTTTTACTGAATAGCTGTCAGTTTAATGTAAAGGATACATATTCATTTTGGTGTCTGGGCCAAGGCTGTGCATTTCACATATTAGATGTGGCATGCAAAAACACTGACCCTGGGCTCCGTGACTCATTCTAGGTAACCACGTTCTCAGGTGAGAAAAGACTTCTCCAGCCTCTTACTCTCCCCTCCTGCTTTGTTTCACCCAGCCTCCACAGCCAGCATGTCCCTCTGCCTCCCCCCACTGCCCTGCCCTCCACCCCACACTGCTGTTCCACATCCATGTGCCATCACCAGTCCTGTCCTTCTGCTTGTCGTCAGGAGAATTTCTGAGTCTTCCCCTCCCTCATCACTACTCGCACATCTGGCTCTTGTCCTTTCTGCATTTGAATCCAGGAATTTTTCTCCTCCACATTGTCTCACCCCAATGAATATCACCGAGACTGCAAAAGAGACAGACTCCTGGCTCTCCTTTCAGGTGCCTGGCCCTGTGGTAGTCTGAGGAAGTCTGCAGCTGAAACTGCAAGTGAAGTCCTGCTTGACCTTAGGTTGAAACCTGCTCAGAGAGGATGAAAACTTCAGGGGATCAATTGCTAAGATGGAAGGAATCTCTTAGTTATCCACTGAGCATGTGCAAATTCAGCTTTCCAAAGGCATATAACGTAGCCAAATTTGGGCAGATTTTTCAGAAGGGCAAAAGGGATATCTCTGATGAAAGGCAACCCCCTAACAAGTTCCTGCTCCAAGGAAGAGGGATGCCAGAGCTTTTCAAAGAAAAAGTCACAATTTTTTTTTTAACTTGGACAAAACAATGAATTTTTCCTTACCCTCATTATTGGAAACAGCTGAGTTTGTGGACATTTTCCAAAAACTTCAGCCTGAGGCAGATACCTGGCATGGAAAATTTCATTCCAAATGGTTATAGTTTGGCAACATTGTAAGCGCTTGAAAATAGGGTCTTACAATGCAAGGGATCAAGCTTTCACTGTAATGTGAAAGGTCTAGCCACCGGCCCTATCTCCAGTCACAGCCCAACACCTTGCTTCGTAGGATGATGTGAGCATCCAGGAGGTCTTCTGTGGCTTATGGAGTCTGCTAGGAGGTGAATGCTTTCAAAATGAAATCCTCTTTAGAACTGCTGAAACCTTCGTGAGTAACAGTCATCTGCATTAAAAGGTTTGCTTATTGCCTAAGTTATTTCACATATTCTTTTTGAATAGTGGCAGAGAAATATCAAAATTTGATTAGATAATCCCTTCCTTATTGTCAGCTTATTGAGGCATCAGAGAGGGGACAAAGGCAACGGGTACAGTTGTGCTGTATGTGAAATCCAGGGCTACCTGGATTGTCTGAGGAATGGGCCCAGCTGTTTATTTTTCTAAAGGTGTTGGATACTACCACACAGGAGCCCACGTCTGTTTTGTGAAATGAATAGTTATATTTATTACTGGGAAGGTCAAAGGGAGGAGAAAGCTGGCTGACGGTGTGCAGGTAGTGAGAAGAGTGGGGGGAATATTTCCAGTACTGGTGGAAAGAGCAGAGGCAATCACAGCAGCATCTGACTAAAATCAGAACCAACTAAAATCAGAAGAAAGGAGGGAAGCAGGATGAATAAAACAGGAACAGATCGAAAGTATAATAAAACACAACTGGTGCAGAAACACCAGCCTTTTATCTCATGCCTCGAGTAAAAACAAACCTGTTTTCCAGCAGAAGGAATAATAACCAGAAGTTGTTTTAGGAAGGGCCATGCAGGCTGATGGGCCCACCACCATGGTGAGCATCACCCAGAGGCAGCGCAGCAGCTAGACGGCACCGCTGGGGGCGCTATCGCCCTTTGTGCCGAGCAGGGCTCGGCGCAAAGGCTTTCAGCTTGGCTTGCCCAGATACTGTTTTTGCTAAAGGCTGTGGCTTTGGACTGAAAATGAAAAAGATAAATTTTACTCAGAAGCCTCAACAGAACTAAGAAAGATCCCAAATGACCTGGTGATACAGCCACCGACAGGTCCGTGTTTCCAGTTCTTGCTGAGTAATTTCAGTGCTCTATGGACCACAGGTGTTTTCTAAAAGAATTGTAAAGATTTTAAAAGAGACATTGCCATTGTGAAAAATGATTTTTTTCTCTGTGGTGCTATAAGGACAAGAATTTGGTTTTGTCCATCTGTCTAAGGGAGGTGAACTGTGCCCCACTCTTCTTTTTACATCTCTACTTAGCTGTTACTACATCAATAGCAGAGTAATAGCAACAGCTCACAAACTCAACAGGTGACCCTTCCAGCCATGCTAAAGCCCTGCATTGGTCCACTGAGGTAGGTACAGTCACCTTCACAAGACTGTGTGGAATGTGTTGCTGGTGAACATTTTAACACCACTTCCCAACCGGGCACCATTTTTGTCTTTCGGAGCTTCAGACCTGAGGCTGAGCTTCCCCAGGGTCAGACTATTGGCCAGATCATGACTCTGACCGTGACATGAAAGTTTAACAAACTACCTCTATGACAATAAGTTCAGTTGCTGTAATTCGTTTAACCTCAGCTGGCAACTGAGCACCACACAGCCGCTTGCTCACTCTCCCCTCCCCTGGTGGGATGGGAGAGAGAATCAGAAGAGTAAAAGTGAGAAAACTCGTGGGTTGAGATAAAAACAGTTCAATAATTGAAATAACATAAAATAGTAATAATAATAGAAGAATATACAAAGCAAGTGATGCACAATGCAATTGCTCACCACCCGCCGACCGATGCCCAGCCAGTCCCCGAGCAGCGGTCCCCCGGCCAGCTTTCCCCCAGTTTATGTACTGAGCATGACATTATATGGTATGGAATATCCCTTTGGCCAGTTTGGGTCAGCTGTCCTGGCTGTGCCCCCTCCCAGCTTCTTGTGCACCTCCAGCCTTCTCAGTTGGTAGAGCATGGGAAACTGAAAAGTCCTTGACTAGTGGAAGCACTACTTAGCAACAGCTAAAACATTGCTGTGTTATCAACATTGTTCTCATCCCAAATCCAAAACACAGCACTGTACCAGCTACTAGGAAGAAAATCAACTCTATCCCAGCTGAAACCAGGACAGAAGCAAAGAGAGGATTTCTGTTATATGTTGGGTTTGTAATCATCAGAAAACCACATTTTGCTGTGCTTTTACATTTCCTTCAAGTCTCTTCTGCAATTTCTTTCAGCTACTTTCCCCTGGTTCCCACTCTCATCCCCTGCATGCATTTTCTGTAAGGAGCTACTAGCAGGAGCCATTTATAGAGATCCACGAAGAACCTGGGAAGTAGGAACATGTGTTCAAGTGCTGTCTGGGCACCTTACCTATCAGCTGTGTCTCATGGGTGATGTGCCTCCAGGGCATCCTTTGCTCCATCATGCGTGCAGCCTGGCTCCATTCTCCTGGGTGCCGATTGCCCAGGGCAGCTCTTGCCTCTTGGTCCTCCTAAGCAGGATGATACCAGGGAAATGGCCTCCATCCTGGCCTCCATTCCCTGACTTCTCTCAGGGCACTGTGGGTGTCAGGGAGGCCCCATGGGAGGTTGGTCAGGGTCAGTAAGGCTTACTGGTGCCCTCAGGGCTCTGACAGCTTCCTTAAAGAGTCAACTGCTGTCTACAGATCTTTGCAGCAGTTTCAGGGACCATGGGGATGATTAGTTTTCTTAACTGTGGGACAGCGGCAGAAAGGACCCACATGGAGAAATCCTCAGCAAAAAGAAAACAACCCCAAAAAGCAACCCTTGGCTTTGCTTTTAGGACATATTTTGTTCAATTCTAACTTGAGAAATTCCAGCTATAGTGCGAGTATAAGCCATATCGCAGAGCTGTCTGCTGTGTGCAAAATGGTGTCGCCCACCCATGACTTTTAGAGAAAGGGGCAAGAAATTACTCATGGGCTGAATGAAGCCAAAATGAGACCCCAATGGTCTTTGAGTCACAGTATAATGAAAAATGTAACATTTTCCCTCTCCCACAACTCCACCCCCTTGAAAAGAGCCCTGTGGTACAAGCTACATGCACTGCATGGGGAAGTGCTGAGGGGTCCCATCCTACCACTTATCAGGCAATTATCCAAAATGCAAACCCACCCCTTTGAGATAAGGCCAGGATTATTACACAAGTGAAATAAAATACAACCAAGCTCCAACAGAAGAAGAATCTGGATGCAATCTGGTCCAATACCAAACAAATAACAATTTCTCATTTATTGAAAGATTTTCTTGGCGATGATCATCAGACTGAAATATCCTTCCTCCCTCGTGCCCCCAAACCTTCTGTGAACAAGCCCAAACTCATCTGTTCCAGGCTGCAGAAGAAAGGTCACTGCTCCACTCTCCGCAGCGTGAGCAGTGCATCTGGAGAAGCACAGCTCTGCTTGGGGAGCTCAGGGAAGATGCTTTGCAACTGTGCTATCCCTTGCCAAGACTCTCTTGCTTTTCCCTGCAGTTTCCAGGCAAAGTTTCTGCAAATTCATGACCAGTTCTGAGCTAGCAAACAATGTCAAATTAAAAGGAAAAAACAGAGTAAGCAGTTCATCTCATCTGGGGAAGCTAAAATATCTCTGCAGTGGGATGTACTCCTTATGTTTTATTTTCTGTGGCTACCTCACCTTAGGAGGGAGCTGTGTAAGCCAGGGTGTGAAATCCAAAGAGAAGGCAGCGTTTCCACATGCTTGTTTTCCCTCCACTTGCTGCACATATGAGTGGTTCCCGCTCACTAGCTCGCTCTGTCCTTCACCCTCACTCTTCCCTCCTAACACAACTCATTTCCCTTCTGGCTCAGAAACATCTCCCTCAATGTGTCTGCAGTTTCCTGCAGCCCAGCTTCCTTCCTCCTGGTCTGTCCCCCCACTCAACCATTCTTCCCCAGAAGGCCAGGAAACCCTCCCGTATAGGCTAAAAAAATCCTCTAATCTAGGCTAAAATCCTTTCTTGATCCTGGCTAGAAATAAAAAACCCTTGGTTCAACAGACCAAGCTGTAGCGCTTCTACAACCCTGCCCATGGTTGCAGCCCCAGCGGTGAGTGCTCACGTGTCTCTTGTGCCCCCTCCCAGCAGTGACCCCATGGCCTCTTTTCCTACCAGCCCTGGTCGTTGACACCTGCCATTCAGTGACATCCTTAGCTCAGAATGAGATCCTGTGGTTTGAGCTGGAAAGCAAAACACAGTTTCTTACCAGAAATCCTGTGTGTCATGCTCTTATTACCTATTTAAATCATAGGAAACTTTTATCACTTTCGGTTGGTGGAGAAAAAAAAAAATGTTCATTTTAAAATACCCAAGAGATGTGGTCCAGGCAGTTTTGCATGAGGATATGAATAAGCACTTTTTGGAAAGACATGAGTAGCAGCTCTTTCCTTGTCCTGCACCTTGACTTGTTACTTAAAATTGCTGTTTGAAACTTTTATTTCTGTAAACCAAGCTCTTGTAGTGTTAATCTCTTACATGTAGATACTTAAATCCTGGACGCCTCACTTGCTCTCTTAACTAGACCAGAGAGACACTGTGAATGATTCCCCTTGAAGAGGGGAACTCCCTGCTGCTGGCTGCAGCTCAAGCATTTACTACAAGGGGAAAAGGGTGCACATCTGTTCCATAGTGGGGGCAGCAAGGACTGTAGCCAAGCCTAATTCTGCGTGCTTGACCCTCCAACGTTGCAGCTGTACCTTATACCAACGACACAACGCTGTCTGAGCACAGCAATGGGATGGCACAAACTTGCTACAGCAGCCCTTAGGTGCTCTGAGCTCCAAGACTTGCTGTTTTTCTCCAACAATTGCTGAAATAGATCCAAATATATTATGAGAAGTGATGTTGCGTCAGTTTAAACAAATTGCTTTTAGGGTAAATTGCTTTTTAGGGTTCGTTTTTGCATTTAGGCTGGTTTGGAAAACATTTGTGGTTTTCTTTTAAAAAGTGTGGTCCAGGGTGAAAAATAACTTTTTTGGTTATTGAATGAAAAATCTCTTAGTATCAAGGGATAATTGTTTCCAATCCATGTAGGTCAGGGTTAACGTTGAGTAATTCTTAGCTAGGCTAGTTAATGACTATGATATGCAAAGAATTTCTGTTTCCAATCCAATACAAGCCAAAGGTTCTCCTTAGCAGCATCATAAAATCACTATGTTGTCTCTCAGAGAAGAAAAGCGATAAACGTGCATGTAGACTTTATTAGTTAAAAATCTTTGCCTCTCATTATGGTTTTCTCTTTTTTTTGTACTTGGTTGGAAGAAAGGCAAGGTCTGTCTTTGTCCGATCAGCCCCTGCAGAGATTCCCCCATTTTGAAAATGTGGCGACAAAACATTGTGAAGTTATTTTTAGGTATTGACCAAATCTTTGTTATTGCTTTCAAAGAGAGAACCCACAGACGTTTAACTTCATAGTTCTGCTTTGCTGTGTCATTCCTACAGCTCCATGAAATGCTCTCTTTTTTGTAGATAAGCCATTTGTTGTTTGTTCAAATGACATTTTGCCTCTCAGTCCTCCTTTCAGTTGCCATCAGTGCTGATCATGTTAAAAAATTCAACAAAACAAAACTTTCCCCCACCTGAGCGATAATCCATCACCTTCATTGAGATGCTCACCTTTCCCTCCATCTTGTTAAACTTCATCAAAGGGCTGAAAGGAAGAGCATGGAGGAAAAAAAGCTATGAAGCTGCCTTGCTTGTCCCAGGGCCTGTTCCATGTTGGAGTTGTGTGTTTGCTGGTGGTGGGGGATGCATGGGCGCTAAAATTCCAGAACAGATTTTGGAGATCTGGACCTACTCTCAGCACCCATAGATGAAACCACAAGATGCAAAATGGCTGGCCAACATGTTTTCGTGGAAAAGTCATCAGTGAAACCTTGCAGTGAGGCATCCCATGGTTTTTTGCTGCATATATTGTGCAAATGTTGTGTATTTCACAGTTTTTTGTACAATAGGTGAGAAAACCTTGCTGTGGAGCAATGGAGGAAAGTGAGTAGATATATTATACCCAACTCTGAGAAACCAGACACAAGGGAATTATATGAGCCCACTGAAGAGATGTTGGCCTGATCCAATAGTAGTGGATATGGACCTGTTGAGAGGGAAAGTGAAGTGTTCATTACTTTTTTTTGTATTTCTACTATAAATACAGTTTGAATAACAGCATTTAGTAATATTTCTAAGCAACTGTTTTAAGCTCCAACAGGAATGTACAGTGGGATGTGCTTTGCTGTGTACCTTTCCACATTTTGAACCTGAAAGGTTTGTGTGGAGGTAATCACAGCTGTCCTTGATTTCCTTGGGAGTGAAGAGGAATGGGTAAACACGTTTCTTTGCCTGATGCTAGGGCTGAACAGGTTGGGAAAGGAATGGGGATATGAAGGGATATTGGCTATAGTTCCATGGATAATTGTCCACTGGGTGCAGAGATTGCTCTTGCCAATGCTTTGGTCATTTGCTCCAGAGCAGTTTGTAACAGCTGGATTTGATGCCAAAGAAGTAGTATGAGTCACAGAGGATTTCACATTTCCCACTTTAAGAGAATTAAAGTTGCCCTCCGTTTTCACCGTGGAGCTCTTTCATGCCATTCGCAGAGGGTCAGTCTGTCGGGGAACATCAGTGCAGCTCCAGACACATTGCACAGTGCTTGTGGCTGCAAGAGGAGGAAAATAGGGAAAGGAGGCATGAATGCAGGAACAGGGCTTAAATGTTCTCAAGCTGGATGGTTCAGGCAGATGTGTTGCTCCTGGAGGTGAGTAACTCCTAGAGGAGAAGCATACTGCAGGCAACTGAGAGATTTCTAGGAATCACACAGAAACATCAAAGATCATGCATAAGGTATCAGGATTGTCCCTGGAGGAAAGAAGGGCATTTCCATTCAAGCCACTGAGGTATTTTGGAAGAAAAGGAGGGTTATCCATACAGTCTGCACATCCCATGCTAAAAAAGAGCAAATTACCTGGGCCAGGTACTCATCCTCTGCTTCTCTCCTCTGTTCAAACATAACGTGACCTTTTTTTTTCCCCTTCGGGATAGAGAAGCTCAGACTTCCTAGTTAAAGCAGAGCTTATTGCAGTGTTTGGATTATCACTGTATATTGTGAAAACTTTCTCTTTAAAATAACAGCAGTCCAAGACTGTCATCGAAATAGGCACCAGATTGTTGGCAAAAGCTTATTTTATGCTCTCAAAATTTATTTTAAATGCTTAGGTTTGTGTTTTTGTTTATTTTCCATGAAATGCATTTCAGCTGTTTTGCTGTTTTGCAGTAGTCAGACTTCTGCCCAAAGGCTGTAGGACGGTCTTCTTTTAAGGCTTGAAAATGATTGTGAAGTAAATTAGCTTCCTTTAAAGACCATACCTTTGTTTACCTTCCCCCTAGAAAGTCATCCTCTTTTAAAGGATGATATGGTTTGGGCACTGTGGATATATAAAAAGTATAATTGTGTAATGATGCAGTTCCTGCTCCTTCCTTCCTCTCTGGACCTGCCGTGGCATCACAGGGTCTTGCTCTCATCCCACTGTGCCTGCAGATAATGGTCACCAAGAGTACGCAATACCGATACCTAATGAAATGACTAAAATGAAAGACAGAAGTGTGAAAGTGGTGTAAATCATTGCCATGAGTTTATTTTTTACCTAGTGTCGTGGTTTAACCCCAGCCGTCAACTAAGCACCACACAGCTGCTTGCTCACTCCCCACCCCCGGTGGGAAGGGGGAGAGAATCAGAAGAGTAGAAGTGAGAAAATTCGTGGGTTGAGATAAAGACAGTTTAATAGGTAAAGCAAAAGCCGCACACGCAAGCAAAGCAAAATAAGGAATTCATTCACTACTTCGCATCAGCAGGCAGGTGTTCAGCCATGCCATCTCCAGGAAAGCAGGGCTCCATCATGCATAATGGGTTACTTGGGAAGACAAACACCATCACTCCGAACGTCCCCCACTTCCTCCTTCTTCCCCCAGCTTTATATACTGAGCATGACGTCATATGGTGTGGAATATCCCTTTGGTCAGTTGGGGTCAGCTGTCCCAGCTGTGTCCCCTCCCAGCTTCTTGTGCACCCCCAGCCTACTCGCTGGTGGGGTGGTGTGAGAAGCAGAAAAGGCCTTGACTCTGTGTAAGCACTGCTCAGCAATAATAAAGCCATCCCTGTATTATCAACACTGTTTTCAGCACAAACCCAAAACATAGCCCCATACTAGCTACTATGAAGAAAATTAACTCTATCCCAGCCAAAACCAGCACACCTAGAGAACCCCGAAGGAGATTTACTGAGAGTGTCTGCTGCTTGCTGGAAGACGCTGGCTTCACAAGCAAAGAGAAGTGCTGCTTTCCTCTCTCCTTCACATAGAAAATACTCCACACTAAGTGGAGGGGATACCACAATATGCAGCAAATAAACTGCCTGCCCAATGCTGATCCCCACGTCTCCCTGGTGCATAGAGAAAAATGGATTTGAAATATTTTTTCTGCATAACCAGACCTCGGGCTTTGATTTCCCAGTGGGATGAGAGAAGCAAAGTCCATGAGGAACAGAAAAAAGTTAATGAGGTGCCCTGAGGTCAGTCTTCCCCTGTTATATTACTTGTCCTTGTGTGGATTAGGACAGAGGTTAGAAGGGAGAGAGCCCTCCAGTGAGCTTATTGGGAGAAGTTGACCCTGATCTCTAGGCATGACATGTGGACCAGGAGAGTGCTTTTGAAGAAAATTTCCTGTTTGTTCCCACTTACCATGCTTTGGTTTGCATCATGGAGCAGTCTTGGGGTGTATGAACTGTGCTCCTTTTAGGTGATACTAAGCTGCAAGAGGCACTCCAGGAGTGCCTCAAGTAAACTGCAGGCACAAGTAGGCATTTGGTCCCTGGGACCAGATCAGAGCTAGTCCCAAGTAAAGACACCCAGAAGGGTGTATAGTGCAAATGTTGGGTCCTCAGACCCAGCTCCTTCACTTTGCCACATCACTCCCTAGTGACATGGCCAGTGACTCCCATAGACATGGCCAGTGTGAACTTCCCTCCTTGTCTATTATTATTCCCTCTATCCAATGCCAAGCCTGTCCCAGGGACCTGCAGGCTTGAGGGTGACTCAGGATAGTACTCCTGGAGGTTGCTGTCCCTGTGGGAGAGATGTGGTTGGGGCTAGAAACTCAAAGAAGGGAGGAGGGAGCCTGGTGTGTGGTTATGACTTGATTTCTTACCAAAAGATTTTACTGGTGGATGCTGAGATGCTGAGTAAGCTCATTGCTTTGGTGACCCCATTTGCAGAGGGCAATGGCTAATTAAAGGGTCTTTTCTTTGCACTTGACTATTTTTTCCCTATCTAGCCATGGCCTGGGGAAGGTGTTGTGGTTTAACCTCAGTTGGCAACTGAGTACCACACAGCTGCTCGCTCACTCCTCCCCCCTCCCCCACGGTGGGATGGGGGAGAGAATTGGAAGAGTAGAAGTGAGAAAAACTCGTGGGTTGAGATAAAAACAGTTTAATAATTGAAATAAAATAATAACAATAATAATAATAATGTAATAATAACAATAATAATACACAAAGCAAGTGATGCACAGTGCAATTGCTCACCACCCGCCGACCGATGCCCAGCCAGTCCCCGAGCAGCGGCCCCCCCGGCCAGCTTTCCCCAGTTTATGTACTGAGCATGACGTCACATGGTATGGAATGTTTCTTTGGCCAGTTTGGCTGTGCCCCCTCCCAGCTTCTTGTGCACCTCCAGCCTTCTCAGTCGGTAGAGCATGGGAAACTAAAAAGTCCTTGACTAGTGTAAGCATTACCTAGTAACAACTAAAACATTGGTCTGTTATCAACATTGTTCTCCTCCTAAATCCAAAACACAGCATTGTATCAGCTACTAGGAAGGAAATTAACTCTATCCCTACCGAAACCAGGACAATATCCACCCCTTATTCTGTACCATCTGCGTCATGCTCAAGTCTCATATTTTCCAGTACATTTCCATTAATCACCACCCCTTTTACTGGGTTTCTTTTAATATATATATACACACACACACACAGAGATATCATTCCCTTCGTCTGTGGGCCATCGCTCTAAAATGTTCGGTGAGTTCATTTAGTCCATGACTTTGAGCTCCATCTGTCATAATAATCTTCCAGGGCAGGAAAGATGGAAATGGTATGTGGTGTTGGATTGTTTCATGTTGAAGTCAGTTCTGGTACCATCATCACTGTGCTTTGCTTGGTTTCATCAAAGTTCATTCTTCATTAATCTGGGTGATTCTTATTGTAATATCATTGGTATGGCATATAATATTATGTAGTACTTAACATCACATAATTCAGATCATTGGCTATTCTCACCCAAAATCAAATCCCCTTGAGGTACACATCGGACTTGCCCATCCTTCTGCATCACCCACCAAGTGCACCCAGGTCCTTGAGCAAAAGCAATCCCACGGATGGGTCTGCCTCTGCCCGAGGCAGGAATAACCCGGACTGTCTTCCCCAACATATTTTTTATGTGCACTACAGGGACTTTACTCCCATCTACAGTACGTAAAAGTTCTGACTGGGCAGGGCCAGCTCGATTGGCAGATCCCCTCGTGTTGACTAACCAGGTGGCCTTTGCTAAATGCGTATCCCAATGTTTGAACGTCCCGCCACCCATTGCTCTCAGTGTAGTCTTTAACAGTCCATTGTATCGTTCAATTTTCCCAGAGGCTGGTGCATGATAGGGGATGTGATACACCCACTCAATGCCGTGCTCTTTGGCCCAGGTGTCTATGAGGTTGTTTCGGAAACGAGTCCTGTTGTCTGACTCAATTCTTTCTGGGGTGCCATGTCGCCATAGGACTTGCTTTTCAAGGCCCAGGAGAGTGTTCTGGGCGGTGGCATGGGGCACGGGATATGTTTCCAGCCATCCGGTGGTTGCCTCCACCATTGTAAGCACGTGGCGCTTGCCTTGGCGGGTTTCTGGGAGTGTGATATAATCGATCTGTCAGGCCTCCCCATATTTATATTTCAGTCATTCTCCTCCATACCAGAGGGGCTTTAACCGCTTGGCTTGCTTGATTGCAGTGCATGTTTCACATTCATGGATAACCTGTGCAATAGTGTCCATGGCCAAGTCCACCCCTCGATCACGAGCCCATCTATATGTTGCATCTCTTCCTTGGTGGCCTGAGGTGTCATGGGCCCACAGAGCTAGAAATCATTCACCCTTATGTTGCCAGTCCAGATCCACCTGAGCCACTTCAGTCTTAGCAGCCTGATCCACCTGCTGGTTGTTTTGATGTTCTTCAGTGGCCCGACTCTTGGGTACGTGAGCATCTGCGTAATGGACTTTTACAACCAGGTTCTCCACCCGGGCAGCAATATCTTGCCACAATGCGGCAGCCCAGATGGGTTTGCCTCTGCGCTGCCAATTGCTCTGCTTCCATTGCTGCAACCACCCCCACAGGGCATCTGCCACCATCCAGGAGTCAGTATAGAGATAGAGCACTGGCCACTTTTCTCGGTCAGCAATGTCTAAAGCCACCTGGATGGCCTTTACTTCTGCAAATTGGCTCGATTCACCTTCTCCTTCAGCAGTTTCTACAACTTGTCGCATAGGACTCCATACAGCAGCTTTCCACCTCCGATGCTTTCCCACAAGACGACAGGACCCATCAGTGAACAGGGCATATTGCTTCTCATTTTCTGGGAGTTCATTATACATTGGGGCCTCCTCAGCACGTGTCACCTCCTCCTCTGGCGATATTCCAAAATCTTTGCCTTCTGGCCAATCCATGATCACTTCCAGGATTCCTGGGCGACTGGGGTTTCCTATTCGAGCCCGTTGTGTGATCAGTGCGATCCACTTACTCCATGTAGCATCAGTTGCATGATGTGTACAGGGGACCCTCCCTCTGAACATCCAGCCTAGCACCGGCAGTCAGGGTGCCAGGAGGAGCTGTGCTTCAGTGCCGATCACTTCCGAAGCAGCTCGAACCCCTTCATATGCTGCCAATATCTCTTTTTCAGTTGGAGTATAGCGGGCCTCGGATCCTCTGTATCCCCGACTCCAAAACCCTAGGGGTCGACCTCGAGTCTCCCCTGGTGCTTTCTGCCAGAGGCTCCAGGTAGGGCCATTCTCCCCGGCTGCGGTGTAGAGCACATTTTTTACATCTTGTCCTGCCTGGACTGGCCCCAGGGCTACTGCATGAACTATCTCCCGTTTAATTTGTTCAAAAGCTTGTCGTTGCTCAGGGCCCCATTTGAAATCGTTCTTCTTCCAGGTCACTTGATAGAGAGGGTTTACAATCAGACTGTAATTTGGAATATGCATTCTCCAAAAACCCACGATGCCTAAGAATGCTTGTGTTTCCTTTTTGCTAGTTGGTGGAGACACGGCTGTTATTTTGGTGATCACATCCATTGGGATCTGACGACGTCCATCTTGCCATTTTATTCCTAAAAACTGGATCTCCTGTGCAGGTCCCTTGACCTTACTTTGTTTTATGGCAAAACCAGCCTTCAGCAGGATTTGGACTATATCCTTCCCTTTCTCAAAAACTTCTCCTGCTGTGTTGCCCCACACGATGATGTCATCAATGTATTGCAGGTGTTCTGGAGCCTCACCCTGTTCCAGTGCAGTCTGGATCAGTCCATGGCAAATGGTAGAGCTGTGTTTCCACCCCTGGGGCAGTCGGTTCCAGGTGTACTGAACGCCCCTCCAAGTGAAAGTAAACTGTGGCCTGCACTCTGCTGCCAAAGGGATTGAGAAAAACGCATTAGCAATATCAATTGTGGCATACCACTTGGCTGCCTTTGATTCCAGTTCGTATTGAAGTTCTAGCATGTCTGGCACGGAAGCACTCAGCAGTGGCGTGACTTCATTCAGGCCACGATAGTCTACTGTTAGTCTCCACTCTCCATTAGACTTTCGCGCTGGCCATATGGGACTGTTAAAGGGTGCGCGAGTCTTGCTGATCACTCCTTGGCTCTCCAGTCGACGAATGAGCTCATGGATGGGAATCAGGGAGTCTCGGTTGGTGCGATATTGCCGCCGGTGCACTGTGGTGGTGGCGATTGGCACCTGTTGGTCTTTGACCTTCAGCAACCCCACAACAGAGGGGTCCTCCGAGAGACCAGGCAAGGTGGACAGCTGTTTAATTCCCTCCGTCTCCAAGGCAGCTATACCAAAAGCCCACCGGTACCCTTTTGGGTCCTTGAAATACCCTCTCCTGAGGTAGTCTATGCCAAGGATGCACGGAGCCTCTGGGCCAGTCACAAGGGGGTGCTTTTGCCACTCATTCCCAGTTAGGCTCACTTTGGCTTCCAATACAGTTAGCTGTTGGGATCCCCCCGTCACCCCAGAAATACAGATGGGTTCTGCCCCTTTATAGCTTGATGGCATTAGGGTACACTCTGCAGCGGTGTCTACTAGAGCCTTATACTCCTGTGTGTCTGATGTGCCAGGCCACTGAATCCACACAGTCCAGTAAACCTGGTTGTCCCTTTCCTCCCCCTGGCTGGAGGCAGGGCCCCTCTAGTCCTCATCACAGTACTCGTTTCTCATTTCTTGTACGTACGAGTCAGAAGTTTCTTCATTAAGATCAGGAGTAAGATCAGCCCTTCTACTCTGTCTGGGGAACTGCCTGCTGGAAACTGGAGCAGCAATTTTCCTGGAAGAACCTCTTTCTGTGATTGTTTTCCCTTGCAATTCACGTACCCGTGCCCCTAGGGCTGTCGTGGTTTAATTTCAGTCGGCAACTAAGCACCACGCAGCCGCTCGCTCACTCCCCCCCACCCGGTGGGATGGGGGAGAGAATTGGAAGAGCACAAGTGAGAAAAAACTCGTGGGTTGAGATAAAAACAGTTTAATAATTGAAATAAAATGATAATAATAATATGATAATAATAATAATACACAAAACAAGTGATGCACAGTACAATTGCTCACCACCCGCCGACCGATGCCCAGACAGTCCCCGAGCAGCGGCCCCCACCGGCCAGCTTTCCCCAGTTTATGTACTGAGCATGACGTCACATGGTATGGAATGTCCCTTTGGCCAGTTTGGCTGTGCCCCCTCCCAGCTTCTTGTGCACCTGCAGCCTTCTCAGTCGGTAGAGCATGGGAAGCTGAAAAGTCCTTGGCTAGTGTAAGCATTACCTAGCAACAACTAAAACATCGGTGCATTATCAACTTTGTTCTCATCCTAAATCCAAAACACAGCACTGTACCAGCTACTAGGAAGGAAATTAACTCTATCCCTGCCGAAACCAGGACAGGTAGGTTTTCCATCCCACTTCCTCATGTCCTCTCTGTGGTCATGCAGGTTAAACCATAGGGTGCCCCGTGGTGTGTACCCTTTATATCCTCTCTCTCGAGCAAAAGAACGCTGACTCCTAATACCCGAGATATTGGTCTGTACAGGTGGGGAGTAGGACCTATCCTCTTTGAATTGCTGGAACTCCCGGGACAGTTTCTCCACAACCGAGACAAGGGAGGAAGGGACACTGTCATCGTATTGCCGGAGTTGACCAGCCAATTCATCCACTGTTTGTTCCTCTCCATCTTTCCAGGTCATCACTGCCAATGAATTGGCGTATGACGATGGTGCGCTCCTTATAAACTTCCGCCACATGGGTCGTGTGCACTTGACTTCATCTGGATCTTTGGATATCTGTTCATTGCTCAGGTCACCATAAATCACCTCCAGCACAGCTAATTCTCTCAGGAACTGGATACCCTTCTCCATGGTGGTCCACTTGCCTGGGCGACATATGACATCTTCCTTGAAGGGATACCTTTCCTTCACCCCTGACAGGAGTTGCCTTCAGAGGCTGAGGACTTGTGCCCCTTTTCCAATTGCTTTGTCAATTCCCCCTTCCCTGGAAAGGGATCCCAGCTGCTTGGCTTCTTTACCCTCTAATTCCAGGCTACTGGCCCCATTATCCCAGCATCGGAGCAGCCAGGTGACAATATGCTCGCCTGGACGATGGCTGAAACCTTTTCGTATATCTCGCAGCTCACTCAGGGATAGGGATCGGGTGGTTACTGCCTCTTTCATGAATTCTTCCTCTTCTTCCTCCCCGGGCAGTTGCCGGCCCTCCTCCTCCTGTTCTCGTGATGGCCCTTCTCCAGGGTAGTCCGCCTCATCCACTTCTTCCTCTGGCTCCCTTTTAGAAGAAGCTTCTTTCTCCCTTACTAAATGAGCCGACTTCTGCTTCCAAGATTTCTTCTTGTGTACAGGGGCGACTGATACCGGCACAAGTTGGCTTTTTGGTTCAGCCACAGGGCATGTTGCCGGGGTCTGAGTGGCCGCAGGGCGTTGTTGGGGTCGGAGTGGCCGCAGGGCCTGTCATTTTACTGTCAGATCCAGAGACCTTCTCTTCCCTTTGATGGTACTGAATGGTGTTGAACAGGGCTCGGTAGGCATGGGCCAGGCCCCAGCACATTGCAATGATCTGCATCTCTCTGGAGTTGCCAGGGTGACTGCATACTTTGTCCAAATATTCTACTAACTCTTCAGGATTCTGCACTTGCTCAGGGCTGAAGTTCCAAAACACTGGGGGTGCCCATTGGCCTAGGTGCTTGCCCATCTTGTCCCACACACCCTGCCACTCATAACTCTCCAGCCTTGGGGCAGATCTCTGGATGATATTCTTAAATTGCTTATTAACCTTAGACAAAACCAAAACAATATTCCCAAGAAGTACCAATAGAAGTATCTTAACTGCCCAAGGATGTTCAAGATACTGAAAAGTTACTGTAATGAAGGAGGAAACATCATAGAAGAAGGTAGTGACGCTGCCATTCTGTATTTCCTCCGTAAAAAAACTCTCAGAAAAGTTACTGTAATTGCTAGTTGTCTCCACGAAGTGGTATCCGTAGTACAGTAATGGCTTCATTGCGAAATTCAGATACCAAATTAAGCCCAAGGTCAATGTTTTAAAAAAATCCTCCCAAGCGGAACATCACCAATCACTGCAGACCACAGCAAACTGCAAAAACCAACGCCAATCTTTAACATGTACAGCAAAAAAAGGAGCACAATGCAGATTAGACAAACCAATATTGAGAACAGAGAAACCAACATTGTGACCCACAACTGTTAACAGATATAAGTTCCTTAATACACTCCGGTTAATCTGTTATTATCTCAAACCCTTCGAGCCCCACGTTGGGCGCCAAAAAGGACTGTTGTGGTTTAACCTCAGTCGGCAACTGAGCACCACACAGCCGCTCGCTCACTCCTCCCCCCCTCCCCCACGGTGGGATGGGGGAGAGAATCGGAAGAGCACAAGTGAGAAAAAGTCATGGGTTGAGATAAAAACAGTTTAATAATTGAAATAAAATAATAACAAAAATAATAATAATGTAATAATAACAATAATAATACACAAAGCAAGTGATGTACAGTACAATTGCTCACCACCCGCCGACCGATGCCCAGACAGTCCCCGAGCAGCAGCCCCCCTAGGCCAGCTTTCCCCAGTTTATGTACTGAGCATGACGTCACATGGTATGGAATGTTTCTTTGGCCAGTTTGGCTGTGCCCCCTCCCAGCTTCTTGTGCACCTGCAGCCTTCTCAGTCGGTAGAGCATGGGAAGCTGAAAAGTCCTTGGCTAGTGTAAGCATTACCTAGCAACAACTAAAACATCGGTGCATTATCAACTTTGTTCTCATCCTAAATCCAAAACACTGTACCAGCTACTAGAAAGGAAATTAACTCTATCCCTGCCGAAACCAGGACAGGTAGGTTTTCCATCCCACTTCCTCATGTCCTCTCTGTGGTCATGCAGGTTAAACCATAGGGTGCCCCGTGGTGTGTACCCTTTATATCCTCTCTCTCGAGCAAAAGAACGCTGACTCCTAATACCCGAGATATTGGTCTGTACAGGTGGGGAGTAGGACCTATCCTCTTTGAATTGCTGGAACTCCCGGGACAGTTTCTCCACAACCGAGACAAGGGAGGAAGGGACACTGTCATCGTATTGCCGGAGTTGACCAGCCAATTCATCCACTGTTTGTTCCTCTCCATCTTTCCAGGTCATCACTGCCAATGAATTGGCGTATGACGATGGTGCGCTCCTTATAAACTTCCGCCACATGGGTCGTGTGCACTTGACTTCATCTGGATCTTTGGATATCTGTTCATTGCTCAGGTCACCATAAATCACCTCCAGCACAGCTAATTCTCTCAGGAACTGGATACCCTTCTCCATGGTGGTCCACTTGCCTGGGCGACATATGACATCTTCCTTGAAGGGATACCTTTCCTTCACCCCTGACAGGAGTTGCCTTCAGAGGCTGAGGACTTGTGCCCCTTTTCCAATTGCTTTGTCAATTCCCCCTTCCCTGGAAAGGGATCCCAGCTGCTTGGCTTCTTTACCCTCTAATTCCAGGCTACTGGCCCCATTATCCCAGCATCGGAGCAGCCAGGTGACAATATGCTCGCCTGGACGATGGCTGAAACCTTTTCGTATATCTCGCAGCTCACTCAGGGATAGGGATCGGGTGGTTACTGCCTCTTTCATGAATTCTTCCTCTTCTTCCTCCCCGGGCAGTTGCCGGCCCTCCTCCTCCTGTTCTCGTGATGGCCCTTCTCCAGGGTAGTCCGCCTCATCCACTTCTTCCTCTGGCTCCCTTTTAGAAGAAGCTTCTTTCTCCCTTACTAAATGAGCCGACTTCTGCTTCCAAGATTTCTTCTTGTGTACAGGGGCGACTGATACCGGCACAAGTTGGCTTTTTGGTTCAGCCACAGGGCATGTTGCCGGGGTCTGAGTGGCCGCAGGGCGTTGTTGGGGTCGGAGTGGCCGCAGGGCCTGTCATTTTACTGTCAGATCCAGAGACCTTCTCTTCCCTTTGATGGTACTGAATGGTGTTGAACAGGGCTCGGTAGGCATGGGCCAGGCCCCAGCACATTGCAATGATCTGCATCTCTCTGGAGTTGCCAGGGTGACTGCATACTTTGTCCAAATATTCTACTAACTCTTCAGGATTCTGCACTTGCTCAGGGCTGAAGTTCCAAAACACTGGGGGTGCCCATTGGCCTAGGTGCTTGCCCATCTTGTCCCACACACCCTGCCACTCATAACTCTCCAGCCTTGGGGCAGATCTCTGGATGATATTCTTAAATTGCTTATTAACCTTAGACAAAACCAAAACAATATTCCCAAGAAGTACCAATAGAAGTATCTTAACTGCCCAAGGATGTTCAAGATACTGAAAAGTTACTGTAATGAAGGAGGAAACATCATAGAAGAAGGTAGTGACGCTGCCATTCTGTATTTCCTCCGTAAAAAAACTCTCAGAAAAGTTACTGTAATTGCTAGTTGTCTCCACGAAGTGGTATCCGTAGTACAGTAATGGCTTCATTGCGAAATTCAGATACCAAATTAAGCCCAAGGTCAATGTTTTAAAAAAATCCTCCCAAGCGGAACATCACCAATCACTGCAGACCACAGCAAACTGCAAAAACCAACGCCAATCTTTAACATGTACAGCAAAAAAAGGAGCACAATGCAGATTAGACAAACCAATATTGAGAACAGAGAAACCAACATTGTGACCCACAACTGTTAACAGATATAAGTTCCTTAATACACTCCGGTTAATCTGTTATTATCTCAAACCCTTCGAGCCCCACGTTGGGCGCCAAAAAGGACTGTTGTGGTTTAACCTCAGTCGGCAACTGAGCACCACACAGCCGCTCGCTCACTCCTCCCCCCCTCCCCCACGGTGGGATGGGGGAGAGAATCGGAAGAGCACAAGTGAGAAAAAGTCATGGGTTGAGATAAAAACAGTTTAATAATTGAAATAAAATAATAACAAAAATAATAATAATGTAATAATAACAATAATAATACACAAAGCAAGTGATGTACAGTACAATTGCTCACCACCCGCCGACCGATGCCCAGACAGTCCCCGAGCAGCAGCCCCCCTAGGCCAGCTTTCCCCAGTTTATGTACTGAGCATGACGTCACATGGTATGGAATGTTTCTTTGGCCAGTTTGGCTGTGCCCCCTCCCAGCTTCTTGTGCACCTGCAGCCTTCTCAGTCGGTAGAGCATGGGAAGCTGAAAAGTCCTTGGCTAGTGTAAGCATTACCTAGCAACAACTAAAACATCGGTGCATTATCAACTTTGTTCTCATCCTAAATCCAAAACACAGCACTGTACCAGCTACTAGGAAGGAAATTAACTCTATCCCTGCCAAAACCAGGACAGAAGATCAACCAGGGAAGAACATAGAAACGAGGTATATAAGATCTTTATATAGCCACCGGTTTGGCAGACTGAGAGGCCTCAATCTCAATAGTGAACATGTCTGTGCTCTCTTTGGGTTTTTTTTTGTTTTTTTGTTTGTGACCTGAAAGGTGTCAGAAAGCTTTGTATTCTCTTTCAGGTTTTTTTTTTTCTTCTGGCATATTTTTAACATTGAGGAAAAATGGGACTTGAGTTTTTGTAGCAATAGCAGTGAACTCATGAACTTCTAACCTTCCAAGAGATTGCAAACTGAGAGGAGGACTAAAACTAAAACCAAAGTTTCTTCTCAGGCAACCTGTGGAGCAGGGAATGAACTCCCCAGCTAAAGATTGTGTTTCTCCAGTGAGTCCTTTAAATTGTAAATAATTCTGGGAAAGAATCAGCTTTTCTGAAGATCAGAGTGACCAGGAACCTCTCCTTCTCCAAGAGCTTCTCTGCTCTTCTTCTGACCAGCCCCCCATAGACCGCTCTGAGAGTTGGTGTGTGGATGGAGTCCACCCAGCTGGCTCAGTGCCAGAGAAATCAGAGAAATCAACACTTGTTGCTTCAGATTCCACGAGGAATCCCCTGAGTTTCAAAAGAAATACATATATGCTCCTGATGGGAAAAAAATATGTTTTTCAGAATACTGAAAAAATTAAAATTCCAACCTTTGTCCAACAAAAACAGTTTGTGTGTGCAGCAAATCCAGTGTGAGCAACACTCTCTCTGTCTCATTTTGTAATGTTTTTGTAATGATCTCTTTGGATGGAGCTGTTTTAATCCAACTTTTGTAATGTAAAAATGTTCAGCTACACTGGTAAATAGGAATGCTCTTATAGCCTTGAGCAGTAACTGTTATATGACATTATCTTTTTAATCCTAGTGTTAGCCCTAGAACAGGATTTCCTTGAAGGAACACTAAAAGGTGTTGTTAGTTGTTTAATGTTGAGATTTTAAGCAATTACCATCATATCTAATTATGCATTTGAGTCTTCTTTAGTCTAAGAGATCTGAATATGCAGTTGCATCTTAGTTTGCTGTAATGGAATTGAATTTTACTTGAAATACCATGTAGCCCTTTGGCAAAATTTCATAATCACATTTACTTCTGGAATTAAGCATGTTAGTAGTAATGATAATTGACTTTATGATTAGTCTACTTCAGTTGATTCATAAATACCTGATTTAAAATTTTGGGCTCTAAGCAACTGACTACTATTTACTGTCATTGTTGAAGACACTCTGATATTGTTGACTGGTACTCATTGCCAAAATATGAATAATACATTTGTACATAATCAAATATTTTTCAACTCATTATTCACTTGTTTCCCTTTGTTTGGCTGCATAACTCAGTTCATGTTTTACTGGCTTTATTAGAATCAGTAAGTGCTGTCTAGTAAAAGTAAATAAGTCATTTGGCAATCCCCAAAGAGCTAAGTGGGAATATGGATTTCGTTTTAGAGTAACTATTAGTAACTCCATTGTTTGCTTATGTTTTCCTTCAACTAGTCCAGTGACATTTATTTAATTTAATATAATTTTTACTGGTTATGAAATTCTAAAATTTGTTTTGGCAATTTGAACATTATGTGATGCTCAACAACTCTGTGAAATATTCTCTTACCCCTAGATATGCTGTCCCAGTATAGTTTTTACTTTAAAGAGCTCACAGTAATATGGGACAAGTCTGTGCCTGTATGAGAAGCTTAGGAAATACTGCCTGATTTGCCTGTGTATCTGCCCCCTGCCCCCCCCCAACAAAGACTTTGCATCTGGATGCAAGCAAGCAGGCCAGAACTGAAGGGAATTGGAGGTTTCTGCCTACAGAAGAAAAGGAAAGACTGTAGTAGGGAAAAAAGTAGGCAGCCAAGTGTTTGTGAATAGCCTTGCCAGCAAGTGCTCCTTATTCATCTTCGCATTTCTAATGTCTGTCTCTGGGAACCAAATCTCCTTGGGATCTTCCCTAACACTGCTTGCAAGGTGATGAGAATATATCTGACTTGCCTGAGCCCTCCCAGGGCAGCACTTGCATAATAATTGTTTTGAGACTGATCCATAGGGGCTGATACGTATTGCCATGGATTCAGAGCGAAGCCATCCTTTCCTGATGGGTATCAGATTGCTAGCTACTATAATTTATCCTATTCCTGTGATATGGTATTTCTTGCATGTCCTTAGATAGATCTACACCAGAAAAATGATTGTTTTTAAAAACAGTTCAACTGTAGAGAAGCAATTGTATTAGCGCTGCAATAATCCGTTTGCATCAGTGGGTTAAAACCTTTGATAAAACCTTTTAAAACCATTTCAGGAGAGGCTCTACTTCCTTTTTTTGTGTGCAGTGTTGCTGCCTCCCCCAGGAGTGTCCAGCAAGCCAGGCCTTTGCATGTATGGTGCCTATGTATATGAAATAAAGGAGCAATAAAAGCCTTTAAGAGAGCCCTTAAATGCTCTCTTTTGAAAGGCACTGAAATGGTCTATCAGTAGTCTCAGCATCTGGATCCCCCAGCAGCCAGTGGAGGGCATGCCCATGCTACGTGTAAATGAAACACATTCAATTCAAAATGACCTGCGCTCATTTCCACCCCGCTCCTTTGGCTGGATGCTTTCTCCTCGTGGGGGTGGAGGTCACCCACCCCCTGGCCCTCTGGGTGGTGCAGAACAATGGGAATCATTCTCACACTCCTTGGGCTGACCTATGTTTCTCAAAGATCACGATGCAAAGTGATTTACATTCCTAAGTAGCAAGTCACGTTTTTTGAAACTAGTATGCGGGCTTCTAGCTTACTTGGGAGCAATTTTAAGAAAAGGCCAAATTTGTGTAGCATCTGAGAAAGGGGAAGCAGTTCACTGGGCAGAATATAAGTGCAGCTATAACTGGTTCCCAAGCAAGTAGTCTTGCACAGTGGCTAAAAGCTGATTTGTGACAGGCGTTAGCACAAACTGGCTATAAAAATCAACCTCTTTGACTGTGTTTGCTCTGCCTGAAAATGCTCATATTTTAGTCATTTAATCTGCCTAGATCATTTAATCAAGTAGCTGTTTGCTCTTCTAGACATCCTGGTCCTTTGTTCAGTGTTGTTCTCAGTTGTCACATTCTTTGCAGACTATCTATTGGAATTGCAACCTATCTGCCATGCTTTGGGGCAGGCAGTGTACACATTTTAATGATAGTAAAACATATTTGCAGACCTATTTCTTCTCCCCCACGGATGAAGCATATTGATATTTAAATCTAAATGCAATAAAAAGGCACCATTTTTCATTCATGCAGTTTCAGTATCTGAAATCTATATCAATCTATATAAATATCCATTCAGTATACCATTTTCCTGCCACAAATTTTCTCCTCCAGTATTATCCAATGATTCAACAAAGATCTCTTGCATTTGTGCTTCCATTGGTTTTCTAAGATGCTAAACCAGATCAAACATTTATCGCATTTCCAGGTTTCCAGTCATTTTGGATGTACCTGCATTCTAGAGTATCCTTTTTTCCCATGCTTGACGAGAGTCCAGTTCTTCACTGCATAGCCTATAAAAGCTTAATCTGCTCTCTCAGTGCTACCAAATCTTGCTACAGATCTTCTATTTCAAATGATTACTTAAATTAATGTGATAGATGAAACTTTCCACAAGTTTTACATCTTGAGGATTTTTTAACAGCAGTACTGCAGCAACGATTTTGTTTTGTTTTCACACATGCTGAGCTCACTGCTTAATTATTCTTGTTACAAAATACTCCAGGAGTTGTTCAAGTCATCTTCTAAGAAATCCTAGAGCTGGGAGTCCTTATCAAAACTTTAATTGTTCAAGCAGAGGTTAAAACACAAAAATGAGCAGAGTTAATCTTGTTTGAGTGCAGGCACTGTTTTGCATTTCTTACACTTGGTTTCTCTTTTCCAAATAGTGAGTTAAATGAAATGTCAAACTGTGCCCTGAACTAGCAGGAATGTTTCCAGTTTGCTCACAGGCGGTGGATTCTGCCCAGCAATATGTAGCCTGCTGGGAAAAAAGATGTGATCTGCTTCCAGAAGCACACTATAATAGTGAAATAAGTAGTGAAATTCACATTTTTTTGCTGCCTGTGTAGCTTATTTCCATATCAAAATATTCTTTCTATTCTTTCCACAAAAATAACTCTTTCTGTATGATGCAAAACACTATAGAAGTTTAATACCTGCAAGCTATGCCAAGAAGAGAGGCCAGTGCTGTCTGGTGCAGCACCCACGATACGTGTGTATTTGCAACATGAGTGTCTGATTCCTGTACATTTGTTCTGGCATTTTGTATGCACATTTCCAAAATCAAAGGCATTGTGTATCCTGGTAAGGCATTAGGTTTGCAGGCTT
This sequence comes from Aptenodytes patagonicus, assembly GCF_965638725.1. Taxonomy (NCBI): domain Eukaryota; kingdom Metazoa; phylum Chordata; class Aves; order Sphenisciformes; family Spheniscidae; genus Aptenodytes; species Aptenodytes patagonicus. Next base: position 27,243,619 of record NC_134981.1, read on the forward strand.
TCTATGTTGTCATCTAACTTCATTTGTCCAGACAAAATAAGCGTTTTTAGTTACTTCTTGTGACACTGTAATGGAGATTTCTGTGTCTGAGACACCACTTCAGTCAGTTTGTCAGCAAATGCAAGGTCAGTTACAGTGGGATGTTAGCTTAAAATTATGTAGGCCAAATCCTTAGTATACCAGCATTTTGAATTTGTAAAAGTGATACTTAAAACAGCTATTTTTTAAAATTCAAACCAGAAACTTACTCCAAATATATGCTAATGATAACTGACTTTTCTCCACAGTCTAATGTCTGTTGCAGGTTTTACTTTATAGGATTGTTGATGTCAAAAACACCTAAAAATGTTAGACTGAAAATCTGAAACTAATTAAAATATAGTTCAATAGCTGATATTTCATATCTTCATTATGTTGCTGTTTGAACTCACATCATATATGAAGCTTTTTCTATGAAGCACTTTACCACTTTATGCATCTGTTAAAAGATTTAGAATGGAAAAATTCAAGGTGTGTCTTGTGTGAAAAAGCCCAATAATAAATTCCTGATGCTTCAGCACAGTATTTTAAGAAATACATTGAGTGGAAAGACTGGTTGAAGATTTAACATGCTACTTAAATTCTTACCACCATTATTTTCTGAACTTTCAAATAAAAGCAATGCAATATGGATGGATGGATTTTGAAATATCTGTTGTTGGTTCAGGTGTTCAAATTAAGCTCTCCCTTCAGTCAAAGCTTGGCACTTAATCCAAACTTCCAAACATGAACTAAAAGAGTTTTTTCCTCTCCTTTTAAAAAAAGTGTACATATATTTTGTCACATCACAAAACACTTTACATAATACAAATATAACTTGGTTTACTTTGCCCTAGGGCAATTTCCAGTCTGTAGTAAAAGTTACTTTATTATCACAAAATCACGGTGAAAACCATTATCCAGCTGAAATACTGAAATGATGTGTGGATTCCCAGCACAAGATATGTGACTTTCACGGCAATAGTTACATTTCTTTAAGAACTTCCCTTGCATATAAAAGAACTGCAAATAAAGCTGTGTAAAATAAGCTCAAACAGGGTGACCACAGAGCCTAGAAAGGAGAGGACAGTATTCACCATGGGTTTAGACTGTGAGAAAAGAGCATTTTTTAAAAACCTTTTGTATGCATACTTAAACTTCCCACCGACACTGAGCGCTGACCTGGTTCAAAGTCAGGTTCCCGACGTGATACTGCTGTTGCCAATTCCAGGGGGAGGCTTTGCAAAGCACTGTTTGCACAGGGTAAGTAATTCCTGTCCAAAAGCCCAGAGGCTGGCCAAGTAAATCTGAAATTTAAACAGTAAGGTCAGAATGGCTTGACTCGATGGACTTGAAATTAAAGCTTGGCAGGAAACTGTTTTTCCGTCCCACAACCCTTTTATTTTTAAATATTTCAACATATTCCTTTTCTATAGTGGGATGAAACCGAGACCATTTGAAGGTTTTTTGAGAAAAAGAGAGAGAGGAAAACACTCCTCTCCATGCTTGTTATTAAATCTCCTGCTTATGAGGCCTCTTTACCTGTAGGAAGCTTCTTTCTCCTCCTTCGGGCATGGTCATGCCTGGAGAAGGGCAGCTCTGTAGGAGCAAAGGGCCAGGACAGTAGGGCTGAGAGGGAATAGATGTGTGGGAATGCTGTTAAAATACTGGCAGCACATCACTGCGTATACCCATTCAGGATTCACACCTCAACTGCCAAATACTCCTACTTCCTGAAATGTCATTATTCGGGGCATCCGAACCTCTGCTCCTTTACTTTCTCATCATTATTGTGATAAGCTAGGTGTTCAGGAGGAAAAACAAAGATTTGTTCCATCATTTCCCCCCAGCAAAAACCAGTTTCTCACCTTTCATGTCTCTAATCTCTGCTGGACAGAAAACTCCAGGCTCCTGGGAGTGCTCTCTGGGTACTTACCATACCCCAGTTCCTAACTAAATCTAGACAAGAATGTGAGCGTGTCCCCCTTAAAATAACTGGCTTTGGTTTCCGACAGGTCTTTAGAGATTCAGTCTGTGTGTAGGAAATATATCATTTTACCAACATGGGTTTAATATTTGGTATTCAACTCGCATCAGCCTCTGCCTGTTTAATATGCCAGGACTTTAGTAAAGCCTTTGACACCATTTCCCACAGCATTCTCCTGGAGAAACTGGCTGCTCATGGCTTGGATGGGCATATGCTTCGCTGGGTAAAAAACTGGCTGGACGGCCGGGCCCAGAGAGTTGTGGTGAATGGAGTTACATCCAGTTGGCGGCCGGTCACGAGCGGTGTTCCCCAGGGCTCAGTACTGGGGCCAGTTCTGTTCAATATCTTTATCAATGATCTGGATGAGGGGATCGAGTGCACCCTCAGTAAATTTGCAGGCAACACCAAGTTGGGCGGGAGTGTTGATCTGCTCGAGGGTAGGAAGGCTCTGCAGAGGGACCTGGACAGGCTGGACCGATGGGCCGAGGCCAACTGTATGAGGTTCAACAAGGCCAAGTGCCGGGTCCTGCACTTGGGTCACAACAACCCCATGCAGCGCTACAGGCTTGGGGAAGAGTGGCTGGAAAGCTGCCCAGCAGAAAAGGACCTGGGGGTGTTGGTCGACAGCCGGCTGAACATGAGCCGGCAGTGTGCCTAGGTGGCCCAGAAGGCCAATGGCATCCTGGCCTGTATCAGAAATAGTGTGGCCAGCAGGAGTAGGGAAGTGATTGTCCCTTTGTACTCGGCACTGGTGAGGCCGCACCTCGAATACTGTGTTCAGTTTTGGGCCCCTCACTACAAGAAAGACATTGAGGTGCTGGAGCGCATCCAAAGAAGAGCAACGAAGCTGGTGAAGGGTCTAGAGCCCAAGTCTTATGAGGAGCGGCTGAGGGAACTGGGGTTGTTTAGCCTGGAGAAGAGGAGGCTGAGGGGAGACCTCATCGCTCTCTACAGCTACCTGAAAGGAGGTTGTAGCGAGGTGGGTGTTGGTCTCTTCTCCCAAGTAGCAAGTGATAGGACGAGAGGAAATGGCCTTGAGTCACCATCTCTGGAGGTATTTAAAAGACGTGTAGATGTGGTGCTTAGGGACATGGTTTAGTGGTGGACTTGGCAGTGTTAGCTTTACGGTTGGACTCGATGATCTTAAGGGTCTTTTCCAACCTAAATGATTCTATGATTCTATTCTATGATTCTATGACTTTCTCAAAGGCCTGGTATTCTGAAAATTGTCTTTTTTTTTTTTTTTTAATTATTTTTTGTTTAATTTTACCTGTTTTAGTTTGGCTCCTTAAAAAAAATGAACAAAGATGATCATCCTTCCTAGAACCGGAGATTATGATGGTTGTAGCTCCCTTTCTCTCTTTTTAAAAGGAGTTTGAATGCTTACTCATTGGGTATAAAAAACACTGTAATTCTCAAATGGTTCCCAATGTTAAATTTTATCTTAAAATCTGTGAGTGCACTGATGAAGAAGAGCTAATACAAACGTTTGCAAAATCTTGATCAGATTTTCTAAAATATTGAAAAGGCTAAAATTCTACATATTCCACAGATTGCATTAAAACTCTCTAGGTGTCTTGTAACAGCAGCCAGGAGAGTTTTGATATAGCATTTTTTTCAGTGGAGTGTTTTGTCCAGTTAATAAAATAAAGGAATTAAAATATATGTTTTGCACATATGAAGGACTAAAGTCATGAGCTTTTGAAGAAAATGAAACAACAAATAATAATAAAAGTTTTGTTTCATCAACTCAGTTTTTCTGAGTGTCTTAATTTTCATTTCTATTGGTTTTACATGGCAAGGTTTTGGTAGCGGGGGGGGCACTGTCAGAAGATGCCAGAAGCTTCCCCCATGTCCAATCTGATAAAGCCAGTTCCAGGTGGCTCCAAGACGGACCCGCTGCTGGCTGAAGCTGAGCCAATCAATCAGCAACACTGGTAGCACCTCAATGATAACATATTTAAGAAGGGGTAAAAACTACTGCGCAACAGCAGCTGGGGGAGAGAGGAGTGAGAATATGTGAGAGAAACAACTCTGCAGACACCAAGGTCAGTGAAGAAGGAGGGGGAGGAGGTGCTCCAGGTGCCAGAGCAGGGATTCCCCTGCAGCCTGTGGTGAAGACCATGGTGAGGCAGGCTGTCCCCCTGCAGCCCATGGAGGTTAATGGTGGAGCAGATATCCACCTGCAGCCCATGGAGGACTCCACGCTGGAGCAGGTGGATGTGCCCGAAGGAGGCTGTGACCCCGTGGAGAGCTCGTGCTGGAGCAGGCTCCTGGCAGGACTTGTGACCCCATGGGGGACCCACACTGGAGCAGTCCGTTCCTGAAGGACTGCACCCCATGGAAAGGACCCATGCTGGAGCAGTTTGTGGAGGACTGTCTCCTGTGGGTGGGACCCCACGCCAGAGCAGGGGAAGAGCATGAGGAGGAAGGAGCGGCAGAGACAACGTGTGATGAACTGACCACAACCCCCATTCCCCATCCCCCTGCACCACTCAGGGGGAGGAGGTAGAGAATTTGGGAGTTAAGTTGAGCCTGGGAAGAAGGGAGGGGTGGGGGGAAGGTGTTTTAAGATTTGTTCTTATTTCTCATTATCCTCTGTTGTTAATTGGCAATAAATTAAATTAATTTCCTGGTAATTGCTGTCCTTATCTTGGCCCATGAGCCTTTCACCATATTTTCTCTCCCCCTGACCAGTTGAGGAGGAGGAGTGATAGAGCAGCTTGGAGGGCACCTGGCGGCTAGCCAAGGTCAACCCACCACATATTTTTAAATATTAAATATCCTCTCACTTGATAGTGAAAGCAAAAAGTGGTGGGATGTGAAAATGCCTTTGTGAAACTTCATAAAATTACTCACATGTAAAGTCTGGGCCAGCCTGCAATCCAGAAATTTCTCTTTTTTGCAAAATAGGTAATTTTGTATTGGAATAGTCAATCAATCACAAATATTTGCATCATTCATTGTGAAAACCTGATCTTGAATTAAAATTTGAAATAAAATTAAAAAATGTTCACTGCTCATTTAACTAGTCAACCTCCAGATGACAATAGTCCAAGCCAAATGTCTGTAGGTCTTCTACACATTCATGTCAGGTTTTACCTTCTTTTTTTTATAGTTCACTGAAATATTCCATTGCAATTAAAATCAGAGGAAATACAGAGCTAGGAGGGAGACGTGTTGTTCTAGCTCCAAGCCCCAAGCAGTATCGATTGCACACAGATGCTCCTCTAACCTAGTCCTAGCATAGCTGGCATCTCCCATGCTGAAATTTAGGCCTCTTAATCCATGTTCTAGAGGGCAGACAGGCCTGGGGAACAGGGTCTGCCCTTCCACTTTGCATTTACATTTCAAGTATTTGAAGGCAATTACCACGTTTCAGCTGCTCTTCCTCTGGACAAGCAACCTCTTTTTCCTTTCTTTGTGTGATCAGTTGCTCTTACCTATGGGAATTCCTTAGGGCTCTAAGCCAGCTTGTCCCACCACTCATCCCAGCCAGTGGCAATTTAATAACAATGATGTTTTATATCCTGCTAGCCAAATCGCTCATGAAAATGTCTAATCAGTCCCCACTTAGGGCATATTGGCTGGGAGTCCTGCTTGATTCTTCCTTGCAGTGAAAAACTGAGACCTACCTGGTCTGGTTTCTACCAGTTTAGCACCCACTTCATCATTGATTCATCTATAAAATGTTTCTTTTGTTAACTTCTGAGAAAGCCTAGTAAGGATTTTGACACTGTTCTGTGTAAATCAATAGAAATGACATTTGCGGCTTCTCTCCACCCACAAGGCCTGTTATTGTCATAAAGAAAACTGGAGTGGTTTCATGTGATTTGTTCTCAACAATTCCATGTTGCCTGTAATTTATTGCCTACTTATCTTGGAGACAGTTGTTTATTTGTCTTTGTATTTTTTAGTAACTGGAATGAAGCTGTCAAGGTTCTCTTTTCTCCTTTTTCTCCTTTCCTCCCTGCTAAACTACTGCATTTCTGCTTTTTCCAGTTTATGGGAACCCCTTCTGTCCATCAGGCATTTTCATCATGTAAGAGCTGTTAGCAGCTCTGCAGCTGAACCAACTCTCTACCTAATGTGAATTTCATCAAGCCAGTGCATTTAAAAATCATATATTTGCTCCTTATCCTAACCAAAAACCCACCCCAAAATCCCTAATGCACTAGTATTAAGTTGGGTCACTTGGATCCTGAGACCAGCGACTCGGTGGTGTCAGCTCTCATTTGCCTTCCACATGTAGGGTCGAGGCCTTGGCGACTTGTATAGTCCTTAGTTCTTTCTCATTAATAGGTCTACTGTTATCAAGTCTTTCATCAAAGCCTCTAGGTTTGATGAAAAGATCATCATATCTCTGGTTATCTCTGATACATCATATCTCTGGTTAAGAGATCAGGCAGATCAGGGGTTGTTTTTTTACAAATCCAATGAAAATGCAAAGAAAACTAAAGAAATACAACATTTCCCCATGAAGTGATGCCTATAATGTACTTCAAAGAGTTTTAGCCATTGCAACCATATGTATATAAATAGGGTGAAAATCAGACACAGGTTGCATCTTCAGCAAAGGTGTAAGATCACCTCCTATTTGAGTTGTATCTTTGATGCAGATCTTGGGCCTTGGATGGAGAGGGTCTGAGGGATGTGATGTATAGTTATTCCCACTAAAGCAGCGCTCTCCAAGCTCTTGTTCTCGCACAGAGCATTGCAAAGTTTCTCAGAGCCTTGAGCTGGTGACAGAATATTTTTGTATAAATGTTATTTTTCTAGGTCATTTCTGCAAAGCCTTTGCAGCATTTGCTGGCTGCAGTGAGTGAAGGGGAAGATGCTGAGAGCATGAAAGAAACGAACTTAGCAAGTGGACGGAGAGAAAACTGTACTTCCTCCAAACCATTCTCAGCACTGTTTCTAAGCTGTTTACTTCCTAGTTTGATACCTAGAGCAACAAGAGACAAGGTTTCCAAGCAGGCTTCGATTAGCCTTGGGCACTGTTTAACCTCACTTCCTTTCAGGAAGCAATTGTGATAAGGTCTGGGACTTTGTTCTGGGAGGTTTTTCCATCCATAATGTTGGGAATACAGTACTCTCTTCTTCTGCTGCTTTATGAAGAATTTTTGAGGCACCTTAGTGATTTTAAGAGGTTTTTGTGTGCTAAACACTGAAGTTTCAATAAATGCAGTACATATTCTGACAGTCTCTGTATTTCCTGCTAAGAGCATCATCTTACCACTGCTGGCAATGCAGACAAGTCCTAGCACTCAGATACACCTTTCCTGGGGACCAACTCATGCTGGTGTTCCAGCTGACCTGAAGACTCCTGAGCCTTCCAGTAGGAAAAGTACTTTAAACTCTGCTTATGACTGCTTCTGTCCCTCTGTGCAAGTGGCCTTTGCATGTGACCATAAGAGTGGCTTCTTAAGCTACAAGATGCTTTCCAGCCAAAGCCAAAAGAAGGAAAGCTTGGGTGCAGGCAGGCAAAATCCATTGGTAATTCTTCTTTTCAGTGGGCTGTCTATCCAGCTACATCTTCAATAAGACCCTAAGAAGGTAGACCTGGGGCTTTGATTTATTTACTCTGAGGAAGGAAAAAGAAGAAAATGTATGTATATATATGTGCATTTGTAATTTAATTTCAGCAGAGTGGCTGTCAAAATACTATTTCAAAACAAACCTCAAGATGTTTTCTTTAGAGAACATGGAAGGCAGTATTTAAAGGAGGGTGTTAACTGAATGGGCACTCAGCTGATTAAAACCACAGGTTTATATTAGTCATTTATACTCACTTTCCACCCCGGACCTGTACCCACAGGTGTGACAGTGGGAAGCCCAAGAAGTGCACAGCATATGTGATGGCAAAGGTGGGATCTGTGCCTCTTAATGAGCAAGATTTTGCCAGATGGCTGAAGAAGCAGCTGCAAAACACCTGATCTAACAAGCATGGTTTGGACTGGTGGCACTGGCAGCACCGGCGGTGCAGCAGTGGGTATTGTAGGAAAGGAGGCTGGGATTCTCTCTCCTATCCATCCAATGACCGTGACTCACTTGTCTTGAAGAAGCAGTTCTAATATTTAAAACTGTACATAACTAAAAAAAAAAAAAAAAGACCGATGGTTGGTAGGAAACTCATATGAAGTTTGTTTCCTGACAGCTCTTTTCTGGTAGGTATATCAGGAAAGTACAGGATTATCACTTTGTTGCTTGTTGCAGACATAAGGCTGTGACCTACTGACAGAATTAGGAATACAGAGGCTGGTGAGTAGGATCATACCTTTCTCTTCAGGTGAGAATCTGCTAATTAGTCCTATAGCTTATTAGACAAGTACAGCATTGGTACTGCTGCCTTTCTCATTTCATGTGCTGCAGAGCCAATGAACGTAATTCCAGAATTTAAAACCCTGTCTTAACTTGCTTGGTAGAGGACAAAACCAGTCTCAATACAAATGAGAAGCACGCCCTTTGGGGTAATATTTTTACATGCATTTTAATTTGTAATCACATCCATCCAAATCCCTGGATGTGTTTCTAATTTAAAACATTTTATAAACAATGTGCTCCTAACAAACCAAACTATTATTTCCACTGCCTTCTACTGACAAATGGCCACCCAGCTATTGAAAAAATCAGAGAAACAGCACATTAAGCAAGTACATTTTGCATTATTTTATTTTAAATCTGCCAGACCAGGCCCTGATGGAGCACAAAAGCATTGCATTTGAGCCAAGAGTAATGATGGGGAAAGGCAGGCCCTTTAACTTAGCCGGGTTCAAGTCTAAGCAGAATTTTAAATTGCAATCCGCTTCTTTACTACGTAGAAAGACAACTGGACTGTCCCTGTAGTAGATTGTGCAGGGACACTAATCATGATAATTGCAATAAAATCTGACAGATATGATTGCAAGGAGACCAATGGCATTTTCCTCATGTGTGTAATATATCAAAGGTTTCTGTAATGAATTGAAGGGCAGTTTATAACATTGTCCTAAGTGCTTCTGTTCTGATTTTTCTCTCCGTTTTTGGCAGACTTTGACCACTTCAGGATGCACAAGAAATAAAATGATTCAACTATTTTGCAGGCCTCATTTAGAACATGTGAGGACTCAGTTCTTCCTTCATCTTATTCAGACTAAACATTTAATAATAAGCCACATAAAATTCCTACTTGGGAATTTTAGCAAGGGAAGCTGGTTTACAATGTCCTGCTTACACCTTACAAAGACATATGTTAAATCTTGTAAGGCTTGATGCACTGTACCTCATTTATTTATTTTGTCTAAAGCAAGTGCCTGAATGTTTGTTTCTTTCTTAGCTTTATAGAAACAAGCACTTAAATTCATTTCTCTGTAAAAAGAGTTTACGATCCTTGCATCATTTTATATCTTCATAATTGGCTAAGACCATCTGAAAATTCAAAGCAGCTGAGGGAACAGACTTGCAGTCAGAAAAACTAGAGAGATGGGACTGTGGTTCCCTTCTGAGGCACGTTGAATAAGCACAATAATTAACTTAGTATTTCTCGAGTTATTTTTTTAAAAAGCCTACAAACACTGGGGGGAATAACAATCACCTGGAACACATAAGCACTGAAATTAAACCATGGACGTCAGAATGGGAGATGGGGTGTCTTCTTCTTTCCTTTCTCAGTGCCGGAGGACAGACTCTACATTTTGCCCAGAGGTCTCGGGGAGGACCTCCCTTCCTACTGAGTCCTCCACAGAGTCTCCTACATGATGAGGTTTGGCTCCACACCCCTCCTGCTGGAAACCTGCCCCCAGAACTAGAAAATTCTGAGGCATCGTCAGCCAGTGCCCTCTGCATTGCCCAAGCTGCATCCTGCGAGCCCTTTCCTGCTGTCAGGGCGATGTCTGCTGGATGCTCCATGGGATCGGTCCAAGCAAACTCCTACTCCATGGTGCATGGTGAATGGTCAGCCCTGCTCCACACTGGGAGGAGAACTGCGAGGTATTATGTACAATGTATGGCTGTACGGGGTCTGGACCCTCTCCTACGCGGTTACTGCAGTAACCTGCTGTTCCTGGGGTGGCTGCTGGTGATTCCTGCATAAATCTGCCCTGTGCTACTGGGTAAATTTGGGGGAGGAGGGGAGGCAATACAGCATAAGGATGCTGTGTGGGCAGAAAGAAAGTGGCTGAGAGAGGGACATGGGGTGGAGATTGGACAGGTCTATATGGGGAAGACAGACTACCCATATACACAGTTTCAAAAATAATATATATATGTATATGTTCATATACATATATGTTTATATTTGTATATACATATATATTTATATTACACATGTAGAGTTTTAAAACTTGCCATCACGGGGTGATTTAGTACTCCCCTTCTGAATCTGGTTTGGGGCCCACTGTTTCCCATGCTGGGCCTTTCCTTGGGAATCTACTTCTCCCCTCTGTGTTGCAGCCCTATTAACTCCTCTACCAGCACTGGAGGGATCTTGAGAGAGAGACTGTAGAAAACTTAATGCACACTGAGCCTCTGCAAAGCCTTCTGGGGCCAGGAGTGAACAAGGGGTGGTGTGCTCCCCCATCACTCCATCCACCCACATTCTCCCACCCCCAAAGTGGTGGACAGGCTGAGTTAGGAAGGCAGGAATTACACTGTAAAGACACTTAACTCCCTCTGGTAGAAAGAAATCATCAGTATTGAGCTCTGTAAGAGACAGTGTATGTATATGCAAGGATATATATAGCATTTCATTGACCAATGCAAACAATGCAAACTTGCCTGTTTTAGAGAAGACCTTTTCAGCCATAAACATCAGTATTAGCTTTCATTTTTATCAAGTGGACCGTAAATTTTGAAGATATTATACTGTGACATTCTCTGTGCTTGTACTAGACCAGTTAAAGCTTCTTTATTAATAGTTTTTGAAATTCCTTCTGAAGACTTACTGTAAGTTAAAGGCAAAGCATGGATAATATTTCAGTCAGCAGGAATAAAGGTTTTCAGAATTGCAGGTCAGACTGAAGCATCCTGAGGCAAAAGGTAATCATGCGGGGTGCCGAATCAAGAATGCTGCCTTCAGAGGTGATCTTCAGAAGATTAACTTCTATGCCAGATGTCCTCCCATACCACAGTGCATCAAAAAAACACCATAACAAAGTGAAGCCCCAGCAGCAAAAGACCACAGGATACAATTACAATGTAATTTTGGAAGAGAACAGGAGCAATCTGGACCATCCAGAAGAACTGCTCTGAAGAGCTCGCTCATTTTTTCCACAGCAGAGCAGAAGTACACAAGCCTATGGCAGAGAATTAAAGGAATGTTCAGTAATAACTGGGACTCAGTATAAATAATGAAGGGGTATGTATGTATGTATACACAATGAATGTATATGACTGGAATGTACAACCATAGAAGATTAAAAAAAACTAAAAAGAAAATGAAAGCTGATACGAATTCTGCAGGGGCTACATTCTTGGCACCATCCTCTAGAGGGGAAGTTAGGAAAGGAAAACCATTATGTGATGCGGAGGGTAGGTTAGTAAAGGGGTATTGAAAATAAAACCAAAAACTTTTAGAGATATGAGTTAAGAAATGTACACAAGAGCTACAGGAAGAAGGCAACATTCTAAGACAAATGATTGTGGTTTCTCCTTCATCTGGAGAATTATACAGCATTCTCCTGACTCCAAGTGGGCATTGCATCAAAAATTTAGTAGGAGAGACTGTGTTTTCAGCTTGTGCTTTATAAGTAGTTAAGCGTTTTCTTATTGGGACAATAGTGGCAAGGACAGGTTCACTGATGGTTTGAAACAATCTGGGATTTGTAATTTTATTCTAGAACTGCTGGGTTAGAAATAATCTCCTATAAAGGCATGGGGAACACGTATTTGGCCTTTGCAAAGAGGATAAGGGGAAGTATGCTAGGAGCCCTCCTCTCCTTATGTGTATCACATGAGGCCAGGACAGTTGCAGCTCTTCTGCTTTCTTTCATGTGGCAATTTGTCTGAACAGGAGCTGGACAGGCTCATGCTGTGCCTGGTGCCAGTCAGCAGTAAAGACTGTGTGCACTGTCCCAGCAACTGCCTGCAGGGGATTCAGAAAGGCCAAAGTGCTTTGCCATTGAGTCTGTGTGCCTGAGGCACATCTTAAATGTCTCTTTTCTTAGAAAATTTGCTTGCATGAAATTCAGCTTTTCCCTGGAGCGGAATTCCCAGATTTCACAGGCACAGTGAGGACAGTGGTGGAGCGTGGCTTGGGCATCCTGTCTAGCCACCAGTGCCTGTCCTCATGTTTGTAGGTTAAATGTTTGTAACCTGCCCCCTTATCTCCTGGGCCAGACAGCGGTAATAGTTTTGCACCGTTTGAACTCCCATAGCTACCTAATGGGTATAAAACCCAATATGAACATTACCTTTATGAACCAAACCAGTGTATTTGCAGTGTTTCAGCAAAATATTCTCTTTGGCACAAATAGTGCCAGATTACAAAGGTGTTTAGGAGCTGCAGGTAAACACCTACTGGGATTTCAACAGTGCTGGTGTTGGCCAGGTGCCTAAAACCCAATTGGCTTCAATTCCTATTTACCTTTGCTATATGGGCCACATGGCTTTTAAAGATCCATACACACAGTAGGAAAGAGTTTCCTGAGTGTATATGCTGTAGTTCAAAGTGTACCAGTTCCTGGGCAGAAATTGCAGCTTCAAATAAGTGGAGTTGAAAGAAAGGTATAATACATACATGCAGGAAGAGTTTGTGCAGGGTGCAGGTGCCACTCTGTATGTTCTGTAACTTCCTAATTACTGGCTTTGTTTTGCTACAAGTTTACATTAGAAATGCAAAAGCCAAACTAGAACCTGAAAAGGGGAACAGCTGTAAGGTATAGAAAGCAATTGCAAAACCAGACTGAGATTCAATGTTTCCTTTTCATAGAATCACAGAATCATAGAATCATTGAGGTTGGAAAAGACCTCTAAGATCATCGAGTCCAACCGTCAACCCAACACCACCATGCCCACTAAACCATGTCCCTAAGCGCCTCATCTACACGTCTTTTAAATACCTCCAGGGATGGGGACTCAACCACTTCCCTGGGCAGCCTGTTCCAACGTTTCACCACTCTTTCAGTAAAGAAATTTTTCCTTACATCCAATCTAAACCTCCCCTGCCGCAACTTGAGGCCATTTCCTCTCGTCCTATCGCTAGTTACTTGGGAGAAGAGACCAACACCCACCTCGCTACAACCTCCTTTCAGGTAGTTGTAGAGAGCGATGAGGTCTCCCCTCAGCCTCCTCTTCTCCAGGCTAAACAACCCCAGTTCCCTCAGCCGCTCCTCATAAGACTTGTTCTCCAGACCCCTCACCAGCCTCGTTGCCCTTCTCTGGACACGCTCCAGCACCTCAACGTCCTTCTTGTAGTGAGGGGCCCAAAACTGAACACAGTATTCGAGGTGCGGCCTCACCAGTGCTGAGTACAGGGGCACGATCACTTCCCTACTCCTGCTGGCCACACTATTTCTGATACAGGCCAGGATGCCATTGGCCTTCTTGGCCGCCTGGGCACACTGCCGGCTCATGTTCAGCCGGCTGTCGACCAACACCCCCAGGTCCTTTTCTGCTGGGCAGCTTTCCAGCCACTCTTCCCCAAGCCTGTAGCGCTGCATGGGGTTGTTGTGACCCAAGTGCAGGACCCGGCACTTGGCCTTGTTGAACCTCATACAATTGGCCTGGGCCCATCGATCCAGCCTGTCCAGGTCCCTCTGCAGAGCCTTCCTACCCTCGAGCAGATCAACACTCCCGCCCAACTTGGTGTCGTCTGCAAACTTACTGAGGGTGCACTCAATCCCCTCATCCAGATCATTGATAAAGATATTAAACAAGACCGGCCCCAGTACTGAGCCCTGGGGAACACCGCTCGTGACCGGCCACCAACTGGATGTAACTCCATTCACCACAACTCTCTGGGCCCGGCCGTCCAGCCAGTTTTTGACCCAGCGCAGAGTACACCTGTCTAAGCCGTGAGCCGCCAGCTTCTCTAGGAGAATGCTGTGGGAGACGGTGTCAAAGGCCTTGCTGAAGTCCAGGTAGACCACATCCACAGCCTTTCCCTCATCCACTAGGCGGGTCACCTGGTCATAGAAGGAGATCAGGTTGGTCAAGCAGGACCTGCCTCTCATGAATCCGTGCTGGCTAGGCCGGATCCCCTGGTTGTCCCGCTCATGCCTTGTGAGCGCCCTCAAGATGAACCGCTCCATAATCTTCCCCGGCACCGAGGTCAGGCTGACAGGCCTGTAGTTCCCCGGATCCTCCTTCCGGCCCTTCTTGTGGATGGGCGTCACATTGGCAAGCCTCCAGTCATCCGGGACCTCCCCCGTAAACCAGGGGGATGGTTTACTCTCCCTGATGGCAGGGAGAGACCCCCATGGAGGAAACGGTCTAAACAAGCTGCCAGATTGCAACTGGGTAAATTCTAAGGTAATTTTCTATTTACAGATATATCCTGAGGTCTAAATTGGTTTTAACGGGGCCAGATTCTGGTCCCCTTGTTCAAAACAAATATCCCTTCCTTCTTGCACACCGTTCATGGAAAGCTGAATGGGAATCAATTCTGGCATCAAATGCATCCTGCAGTGCAAATGTGGGCACAAGGCTCTGCACCATGGAGAGCCTGTATCTGCTTGTACACTGCCATGTGCTGTCTTTTTATTTTCGCTCTTTCCCGGTAAATAATGTACCACCTCATGTCTTAATGGAGAGACTTCCTTTGGTTTGTTTTCCTTTTGTTTATAGTTTGCTGTTATCATAGATTACCTCAATGGGTGAAAAAATGAGTTTTTCTTTCAAGGGTTGTGTTGGAAAGTTGTCTGTAGGAAGTACTACAGGCCTTGGCATCCTGCCAGTTCAGCACACTGAAGTGACTGCTTTCTCTTCGATGGGAAATCCTACTTCTTATTCCCAGAGGGTTGCTTTAACACTTAAACTTTTTTTTTTAATAAATCTGAGAGTCTGAATTATATCCTTGTGGTTAGGAAGAAAGACATTTTACTAGGGAAGCAACTTGTTATGACCTTAGGTAAAATGCCAACTGCAATAAAAAGTACTTTCAAGTGTCATTTATATATTAAGCAAGATTTAAAGAGACACTAAAAAATATCTGAGTGTGTTTGCCAAAATCTATATATAGATTTTATTCTCAGAGATAATGAGGTGAAATGTAGCTTGTCTCTTTCAGACTAATGGTCTGATTTTTGTGGTCAATACACACTCAGTGGGAGTTTTTTTCAAGTAAGCATGATAAGCTCAGGCTCTAAAATCAGACCTGATTATACCCCAGAGGTTTTTCTAGTTTCTTTTCAATGCAGAAGCTGGATCGTGACCAGCAAGCTTCATAACAGCTTTCCTCCATATTTTCCAAGGAGTTCACAAGGTGTTCTCATTTCCAAGAAGGGTGGGTGGGAGGGAAAGGAATGAAATCCAAGGGAAGTCTGGGGATCCCAGAAGTGCATCTACAGGGAACACATTGTTTCCCCATCAGCCTCATGGAGGCCATAGAAGAAGATAAGGATTAAGGCTTGTTTGCTCCCCTTCTGTTGCAAACCATCCTCTTTTTAAATGATGCTTGTGGGCCAGTCATTGCTACAGGGAGTCTCTGGTGTTGCGCTGCAGGAGCAAATGCTGAGGATGTTCATTCCCCATTCTCTGGAGACTGGCAATAAGTCTTGTTGCCTTAAATCATGAAGTATCAGGAAAATCTCAGCTGTATTATAAAACAATTAAAAAAATCTCTGAAATCTCTCTTTTAAGCCTTTCTTTACCTTAAGCCACTCCCGAGTCTCTTCTTACAAAACTCTGTCCTGATTTTCATTGCACAGTCCTGCTATCGTTGCTTGAATGACACAAGTGTTGAGTAAGCCAGAAGTTGCCCCTTCATGCTTTCTGTTCTGAGCCTGAGCCTGAAGCAGAAGAAGCAATGCAATTTTAAACCAGTGAACTTTTTTTAGACTTCTACTATTTATTAATATTAAATTGGATAAAGAGGAGGATAAGAAACCTAATGCACTATCTGCAGTCTAAACAAAATAGATGTCAAGCTATATTTAACTCCCCAGAAGAAAAAAACTATTGCTTTGCCATTCTGTTGTCTAATGCAGTCTTATGAAAGATGGTGAAGCTTTTGAATGATACATAAACAAGCTGAGATGTGAGGAACTGCTTTTATATTTTTTGGATCTCAACTTTGATACCTGTTGGCTCAGCAACAAGGACCAAAATAAATGGCAGTTCAAGTCCAGAAATACCAGAAAGGAGTAAGAGGAAGGAAATGCTGTTGTTTGTCCTTTTTCTCTAACACTCCTCACCCACAATCAGGAAGTTAGTTTTAGTTTGGAAGCAAGAAATCCTCAGACATAGTTCGAGGTCATGACTATATAATGAAACATCTCTTCCTCCACATGCTCCTCAGCTCTGGAATTCGCTTCTCCCTTTGGCCTTTCCAGCCATTTATAAGGTTTTTCTCTGATTCCCCCTGACAGTTATTCATCCAAAACCCTGGCTGAATTCAAGGTCTGTTCTGTGTTTTGACAATAGCTGTAGTAGGCTGCATTATACACTGAGTTACATACCGGACACTTCTTATCTTTTGAGGAATTTTATAATTAGAAATCACTTGAGCTCAGAGAACAAGCTCAGGAGTGGGTCTGCCTCTAATTAACTGAAATCCTTTTCCTTTCCTCTTTCACACATAAGGCAATTTTTGTTCACCTTTCTTCACACTGAGAGAGCACATGAGCAAACACTCTTCGTGTCAGAATGCAGGATTTTTAACCAATTGTCCTCAAGGACTTAACAAAAAAGTCAAGGCTCAAGGAGGTGGCACACAGGACTGCTATGGCACGTTACAGACACCTGAGGTTAGATCAAAATATTTGCAAAGCTGCGGAGAGAATAGGAACTCATTCCTGGCTGAAGCTAAACAAATCATTTGGTTTGGTACTTAAATAAAGCAGAATATACAACTCCTATACTTTTGACCCAAAACTGTGTTGGACTTTTAGCTGTATTTTCAGCTCTCAATCAACAAGACATAGAAAAAGTAGGTCATATTGCATCAAATTGTAGCTGCTGAATGTATATATTCCATTATTAAAAGGAAAAACCCAAAAGGGAATACAAAGAAGAGAAAAGAGCCAAAACACAGAGGCAGGAAGACACTGATTTTTGCAACAAATGCTAGTGAAAGTAGTAGCAAATATCACAGCTGAGGCAAGCAGGATGCTTTTAAAAGTGTTATATAAATGTATATTAACAAAGAATTAATATTAACTGAAATTAGGAAGAACAAGCTAGACAGGAAAAAGGCAGATGGTTTGAACATCCTTTATAACTTTAATTTCTCCTGGTCCCATAGATAGAAGACTTGGGTTACCTTTATACTGCTAAATAAAACAGGATGAGCATCTGTGCTCTGGCCCTGAGATCATTACAGACGCACTTCATCCATGTCTCACTTGGTTCTGTATCTCTCCGGGTCCCACGTAGGGTCCTTCCAGCCTTGAACATAGTTATTATTTGGTCTGTTTTTCCCTTCCATCTTCAAGTGCCTGAACTAAAGTGAGGACTATGTTATGGGCCACTGGTGGGGTATTCTCATTGCATTGCATGTAGGGCATGAGGGCATCCAGGGTGGCTGAGGGTGCTGAGTCCTCCAGGAGAGTGTTGGGGGACTGTGTTGAGGGGAGGGAGCCATATAAGGTGCAGCTTTACCCATACTCTTGTCTGGGAGGGGATAGTTGGCCTGGGCTGAGATGTGTTAACAGTGAGTCAGCCCAGGTGATCAGCAGTCCGGCACACAAACTCACTCCCTGACCCTTTTTTATTTAGTGATACAGATGTAGCATAAATTATGGAGAAGGTTATTCTGGGAGTTACTGAAAAACACTTGAGAGACAATGCAGTCATTGGTCATAGCCAGCACAGGTTCACGAGGGAAAAGTCCTGCTTAACCAACTTAATTTCCTTTTATGACAAGGTCACCCATCTAGTTGACCAAGGGAAGCCAGTAGATGTGGTTTCTTTTTGGATTTTAGCAAAGCTTTTGATACTGTCTCTCACAGTATCCTTCTGGACAAAATGTCCAGCACACAGCTAGACAAGTCCATAATACGTTGGGTGAGCAATTGGCTGACAGGTCGGGCTCAAAGAGTTATAGGAAATGGGGTTACATCAGGCTGTGGCCAGTCACCAGTGGGGTTCCCCAGGGCTCAATTTTAGGGCCAGTGCTCTTTAATGTTTTTATAAATGATCTGGATGCAGGAATCGAATGTACATTAAGTAAGTTTGCCGACGATACTAAACTAGGAGGAGCTGTGGACTCCCTCGAGGGTAGAGAGGCCTTACAGAGAGATCTGGAGAGACTAGGCAGCTGGGCAATCACCAACCGTATGAAATTTAACAAGAGCAAGTGCCGGATTCTCCACCTGGGATGGGGTAATCCTGGTTATATGTACAAATTGGGGGACAAGAGGCTGGAGAGCAGCCCCGTGGAAAGAGATCTGGGGGTTTGGGTTGATGGCAAGTTGAATACGAGTCAACAGTGTGCCCTGGCAGCCAAAAGGGCCAACCGGGTCCTGGGGTGCATCAAGCACAGCATAGCTAGCCGGTCGAGGGAGGCCATTGTCCCCCTCTACACTGCACTGGTGCGGCCCCACCTCGAGTACTGTGTGCAGTTTTGGGCGCCTCAATGTAAGAAGGACATCAAGCTATTGGAGTGTGTCCAGAGGAGGGCGACCAAGACGGTGAAAGGTCTCGAGGGCAAGACTTATGAGGAGTGGCTGAGGTCACTTGGTTTGTTCAGCTTGGAGAAGAGAAGGCTGAGGGGTGACCTCATCCAACACTGAATCACTGCAAGGAAGATTTGTTTTTTTATCCACTGATGCAAAACATCTAATTATAAGAGATCCATGCTGGTTGATAAGGCTTATTCCCATTTTCAGAAAGAGTCTGGCAGATTCATCCCCTGAGAATATAGAGTTATTCTCCTCACCCGCAAAAGTAAATTTCGTAAAATTTGACTAAAGTGCAGTGAAGCACTTTAGAGTTAAATTTTGTACATAATCAGACTAAAAAAAAGATGCCAACAGAACATGTATTGTAATAGACAGTTACTGCCAGTCACTGCTCAGAAATAACTAAAGCCATTATGGCTTAGTAACAGAGGTCATGTGCTCCCACTCCCTATTGTTAATTTAAAGAGGAGCTGTCAGTATTAAATGAGACTTTATTTAAAGGTAGCTGGGTTGTAATTGCCAAGAAGTAAGAGACAAACATGTTGTATTGGGTCTGGCTGAGATGGAGTTAATTTTCCCCATAGCAGCCCTCATAGTGCTGTGCTTTGTATTGGTAGCTAGAAAGGTGTTGATCATAGAATCATAGAATCATAGAATCACTGAGGTTGGAAAAGACCTTTAAGATCATCGAGTCCAACTGTCGACCCAACACCACCACCCACTAAACCATGTCCCTAAGTGCCTCATCTACTCGTCTTTTAAATACCTCCAGGGATGGGGACTCCACCACTTCCCTGGGCAGCCTGTTCCAACGTTTCACCACTCTTTCAGTAAAGAAATTTTTCCTTACATCCAATCTAAACCTCCCCTGCCGCAACTTGAGGCCATTTCCTCTCGTCCTATCGCTTGTTACTTGGGAGAAGAGACCGACACCCACCTCGCTACAACCTCCTTTCAAGTAGTTGTAGAGAGCGATGAGGTCTCCCCTCAGCCTCCTCTTCTCCAGGCTAAACAACCCCAGTTCCCTCAGCCGCTCCTCATAAGACTTGTTCTCCAGACCCCTCACCAGCCTCGTTGCCCTTCTCTGGACGCGCTCCAGCACCTCAACGTCCTTCTTGTAGTGAGGGGCCCAAAACTGAACACAGTATTCGAGGTGCGGCCTTACCAGTGCCGAGTACAGGGGCATGATCACTTCCCTACTCCTGCTGGCCACACTATTTCTGATACAGGCCAGGATGCCATTGGCCTTCTTGGCCGCCTGGGCACACTGCCGGCTCATATTGAGCCGGCTGTCGACCAACACCCCCAGGTCCTTTTCTGCCAGGCAGCTTTCCAGCCACTCTTCCCCAAGCCTGTAGCGCTGCATGGGGTTGTTGTGGCCAAAGTGCAGGACCCGGCACTTGGCCTTGTTGAACCTCATACAGTTGGCCTGGGCCCATCGATCCAGCCTGTCCAGGTCCCTCTGCAGAGCCTTACCTACCCTCGAGCAGATCAACACACCAGTGCTTTGGCTACTGCTGGGCAGTGCTCCCACAGCATCAAGGCTGTCTCTCCAACATCCCCCCTCATCCAGTAGGCTGGGGGTGGGCAAGATCTTGGGAGGGGACATAGCCAGGACAGCTGACCCAAACTGACCAAAGGGATATTCCATACCATGTGATGTCTGCTCAGCAATAAAAGCTAAGAGAAAGGAGGAGGCGGGGGGGCATTTGTTATTAAAACGTTTGTCTTCCAGAGCAACTGCTATGCGTACTGAGGCCCTACTTCCCAGGAAGTGGCTGGACATCACCTGCTGATGGGAGGTAGAGAATAAATCTTTTGTTTTCCTTTGCTTCCACGTGCGGCCTTTGCTTTTCTTTATTAAACTGCCTTTATCTTGACCCACGAGTTTTTTTCCATCTTATTTTCTTCCCCCTTGTCCTGCTGAGGAGGGGAGTGACAGAGCGGCTTGGTGGGCACCTGGCGTCCAGCCAATGTCAACCCACCACAGTCTTTTTTGGTGCCCAACGTGGGGCTTGAGACAACGGCAGTTTTATATTAAGCGTGCTATAGCTATAGTAGTTATTAAGTGGCAAGCTCCTGTGCGGGTCACGGAATTTGTTGGCTGCACTGCTTCTCTCTTTATTTTGCTGAGCTTGGGAACATGTTAATACAAATAATGGCTATGTGCTTTGCCCTGGCATTGATGGCCTTACTGTGCTGGGGGAGCTATCTTGTGGAGAGGATGAGGGAATACATCTCCTTCTTCCTAACCGGGATTTATGTGGGTGGTTTTATTGCACAGGCTCCCGAGGTCCTTGTTCACCCTTACGTGAACTGTTTAATACTACTAATTAACACTGTTAGCATATTATGGGGTTTGTGGAATCTGGTGTTGTCCTGGTGTAAGAGAAGACAACTTTTGGGTAAGGCGATACTGAAATGTGCCCTGAGGCGGCTGGTCCCTGGGTGGCAGGGTGTGTGGAAGGATTTGGGCAGGTTCCTAGGGTTGTTATCACCTCCTGTAACCTGGGACTTTACACCTGAACAGGCAAGCAACCCTGGCAAACTGACGCGCCACCTGATAGAAGGGTGCCTTGCCTACCCCAATGAACACCAGCAGCTTCTAGCACTGTACTGAGGCTTGGCCTGTGCCTATCAAGCCACAGTTCAGTACTCTCAGAGGACTGTGGTTGAGGCAGGGACCCAAACAACAACTACAGTAATTGCCCCAGTAGTGAAAAAGAAACAGTGGACAAGGAAAACAATGGGTCCATATCATCGATTAGTAAGGGAGGAGGGAGAAGAGGAAAGGTTTGATCAAGAAGCTGGTCCTTCGACAAAGAAACTGGAGGAAGGAGTGAGAGAATTCACACAGGAAGCGGAAACTACCCTGTCCCTGACCTCATCAGAACTTTGAGACATGCGGAAAGATTACAGCCGACAGCCAGGTGAGTGGATTGCTGCCTGGCTGCTCCAATGCTGGAATAATGGGGCTGACAGTCAGCAATTGGAAGGTAGGGAAGCCCAACAGCTGGGATCCCTTGCTAGAAACCAGGGAATTGAGAGAGGAATTGGAAAAGAAGCAGCAATTTGCAGTCTCTGGAGACGGCTCCTCTCAAGTGTGAGGGCAAGATATCCATTCAAGGAAGATCTTGTGAACTCCCCAGGAAAGTGGACTGCCGCAGACAAAGGCATCCAGTACCTGAGAGAATTAGCAGTGCTGGAAGTCATCTACAGTGATCTAGACAATGATGAGGTCTCCAAAGATCCAGATGATGTCCTGTGCACACAGTCCATGTGGAGGAAGGTGATTCAAAGTGCCCCAGCGTCATATTCTAACAGCTTGGCAGCAATGTATTGCCCAGATATGGAAACACCAACTGTGGAGAGATTGTCTTCTTGGCTCCAAAACTTTGAAGAAAATCTCTGTCCCTCCTCATCCCTACGGGCCAGCGCCTTGGCTGTCAGGGGCACCCCAAGAAATCAGTCCCCTCCTGCCCCGGTTAGAGGGAAAGGGAGCCCCAGGCACATGCCGCGTGGCGCACTCTGGTTCTTCCTGTGTGACCAGAGGAAGGACATGAGGAAGTGGGATGGTAAACCCACCTTTAAGCTAGAAGCCCATGTACGCGAACTGAGAGGGAAGACAGCTGTTAAGAAGGGGCCACACAAGAAGGCTGTCAGCTTAGTTGCTGTAGAGACACAAGAAGGCAATCAGCAGTCTCCCAGACACAGAAGAATGACTGAGAGCACCCTCCCTTGATCCTGGTGAGGGGACTTTTGGTCTGGCACTGGAAGGGTCAGACAGTGAATACTCCAACCAGGAACAGGAATAGAGGGTCCCTGCCTTTGGCCAGGAGGAGGAAAGGGATGACCGGGTACACTGGACTGTGTGGATTCGATGGCCTGGCACATCAGACCCACAGGAGTATAAGGCTTTGGTAGACACTGGTGCACAGTGTACACTGGTGCCATCAGGATATAGGGGCACAGAACCCATCTGGATCTCTGGAGTGACAGGGGGATGCCAAGAATTGTCTGTATTGGAGGCTGAGGTGAGCTTAACAGGGGACAAGTGGCAAAAGCACCCCATTGTGACTGGCCCAGAGGCCCCTTGTATCCTTGGCATAGACTACCTCAGGAGACGATACTTCGAGGATCCAAAGGGGTACCGATGGGCTTTTGGTGTAGCCACTGTGAACACAGAGAAGATCAAACAGCTATCTATCCTGCCTGGCCTCTTGGAAGATCCCTTCATTGTGGGACTGCTGCAAGTTGAAGAACAGTAGGTGCTGATTGCTACCAGGACGGTGCACTGGCGGCAATATTGCACGAACTGAGACTCCCTGGCTCCCATCCATGAGCTGATTCATCAATTGGAGAGCCAAGGAGTGATCAGCAAGACTCACTCACCCTTTAACAGTCCCATATGGCCAGTGCAAAAGTCTGACGGAGGGTGGAGGTTAACAGTAGACTATCGTGGCCTAAATGAAGTCACGCCACCGCTGAGTGCTGCTGTACCAGACATGCTAGAGCTCCAAGATGAACTGGAGTCAAAGGCAGCTAAGTGGTATGCTACAACTGACATTGCCAATGTGTTTTTTTCAATTCCTTTGGCAGCAGAATGCAGGCCACAGTTTGCTTTAATTTGGAGGGGTGTCCAATACACCTGGAATCAACTGCCCCAGGAGTGGAAGCATAGTCCTACCATTTGTCATGGACTAATCCAAATTGCACTGGAACAGGGTGATGCCCCTGAACATCTACAATACATCAATGACATCATCGTGTGGGCCAACAAGGCAGAAGAAGTGTTTGAGAAGGGAAAAAGAGTGATTCAGATTCTTCTGAAAGCTGGTTTTGCCATAAAAAGAAGCAAGGTCAAGGGACCTGCACAGGAGATTCAGTTCTTGGGAATAAAATGGCAGGATGGACATTGTCATGTCCCTATGGATGTGATCAACAAGATAGCAACTATGTCTCCATGAGCTAGCAAGAAGGAAACACAAGCTTTCCTAGGCCTTGTGGGATTCTGGAGAATGCATATTCCAGCTTATAGTCAGCTTGTGAGCCCTCTCTATCGAGTAACCCGAAAGAGGAACTATTTTGAGTGGGGCCTTGAGTAACAACAAGCCTCTGAGCATATCAAACAGGAAATAGCTCGTGTGGTAGCTCTTGGGCCTGTCCGGACAGGACCAGCTGTGCAAAATGTACTCTACACTGCAGCCAGGGAGCATGGTCTCACCTGGAGCCCCTGGCAGAAAACATCAGGAGAAACCCGAGGTCAACCATTGGGGTTTTGGAGCTGGGGGTATCGAGTATCAGAAGCCCACTACATCCTGACTGAAAAAGCGACACTAGCAGCATATGAGGGGGTTCGAGCCATTTCAGAAGTTGTTGGTACAGAAGCATATCTCCTCTTGGCTCCGCGATTGCCCGTGTGTCCTGGTTTCGGCTGGGATAGAGTTAATTTTCTTCCTAGTAGCTGGTATAGTGCTGTGTTTTGGATTTAGGATGAGAACAAAGTTGATAACGCACCGATGTTTTAGTTGTTGCTGAGCAGTGCTTACACTAGTCAAGGACTTTTCAGCTTCTTATACTGCCCTGCCAGCAAGGAGGCTGGAGGTGCTCAAGAAGCTTGGAGGGAACACAGCCAGGACAGCTGACCCAAACTGGCCAAAGGGATATTCCATCTTGACGGATGGAGCCCAAGTCATAGCCTGTTCTTATGAACATCTGGAGGAGTGGAGGAAGCCCATGGAATTGTTGAAGATTATCTTAAGTTTTACTGAATCTTTTATGTTAGGTTGTGAAATAATCAACTATAAGAACATCTTGATTTCAATAAGTATAGCCTCTATGGTAGCGTTATGTATAGGTTGCTGTGTTACTTATTATCTGAGGCTGTGTTGCTTGAAGTCCCTATTCTCTGGACTCTCTAGACTGCAACCAGAGCACCTAGGTTCTATTGTATATAGGATGAGTTATTTGACAACCTGGCAAGGTAGATATCTAGCTGGCCAACTTGGCAACAAAACCTACTTTTAAGGTGTCCTGAAGTGAACTGCCTTCCTTATAATACTAAAAAACACACCCACAGGTCAAGAAGACCCTTGCCCAGGTGAAGACCCTTCCCCTGCGCAAGCGTAGTAACAGAAGAGAATGACACAGCAGATATTATAATTATATGTAAATCACTAACCAATCATTGTAACTGGGAGTGTACTACCTTATAATTCTAGTGTATAAATGTAACGGTGATCTAGCCATAGGTGTGCTTGATTTGTGGAAATTCCACCTTGCACCCGGCGCCGCAATAAAGAATGCCTGCTTTCTAAAACTCCAAATTGAGTCTTAGAGAGTTCTTCATCTGCCGACTTACGGTAACAGAATGGGAGAGTAATATCTATCTGTTAAAGGACAGGGGAGAGTAGTTAATGAGAATATATAAATCTGTATGTTGGGTATAAAGGTGGTTTAAGTATGTAGTTTAAGTTGTAAGTGTTGGTAAGAAGGGATTTCAGTAGTGAGAATTAAATACAATGGGATGGTTAGAAGATATATATAAATGCATTAAATTATGTGGGACCTGAGCAGGACGCAAATGATATGGAATAAGGGGTTGGAGGTTGTATTGGGTCTGGCTGAGATGGAGTTAATTTTCCCCATAGCAGCCCTCATAGTGTTGTGCTTTGTATTGGTAGCTAGAAAGGTGTTGATAACACACCAGTGCTTTGGCTACTGCTGGGCAGTGCTCCCACAGCATCAAGGCTGTCTCTCCAACATCCCCCCTCATCCAGTAGGCTGGGGGTGGGCAAGATCTTGGGAGGGGACATAGCCAGGACAGCTGACCCAAACTGACCAAAGGGATATTCCATACCATGTGATGTCTGCTCAGCAATAAAAGCTAAGAGAAAGGAGGAGGCGGGGGGGGCATTTGTTATTAAAACGTTTGTCTTCCGGAGCAACTGCTATGCGTACTGAGGCCCTACTTCCCAGGAAGTGGCTGGACATCACCTGCTGATGGGAAGTAGAGAATAAATCTTTTGTTTTCCTTTGCTTCCACGTGCGGCCTTTGCTTTTCTTTATGTCCTGGTTTCGGCAGGGATAGAGTTAATTTCCTTTCTAGTAGCTGGTACAGTGTTTTGGATTTAGGATGAGAACAAAGTTGATAACACACCGGTGTTTTAGTTGTTGCTAGGTAATGCTTACACTAGCCAAGGACTTTTCAGCTTCCCATGCTCTACTGACTGAGGAGGCTGGAGGTGCACAAGAAGCTGGGAGGGGGCACAGCCAAACTGGCCAAAGGGACATTCCATACCATGTGACGTCATGCTCAGTACATAAACTGGGAAAAGCTGGCCGGGGGGGCCGCTGCTCGGGGACTGGCTGGGCATCGGTCAGCGGGTGGTGAGCAATTGTGCTGTGCATCACTTGTTTTGTGTATTATTATTATTATTATCATATTATTATTATCATTTTATTTCAATTATTAAACTGTTTTTATCTCAACCCACGAGTTTTTCTAACTTGTGCTCTTCCAATTCTCTCCCCCATCCCACCGGGTGGGGGGGAGTGAGCGAGCGGCTGCGTGGTGCTTAATTGCTGACTGAGATTAAACCACGACAGTCCTTTTTGGCGCCCAACGTGGGGCACGAAGGATTTGAGATAATAACAGATTAACTGGAGTGTATTAAGGAACTTATATCTGTTAATAGTTGAGGGTCACAATGTTGGTTTCTCTGTTCTCGATATTGATTTGTATAATCTGCATCGCGCTCTTTTTCCTGCTGTACATGTTAAAGATTGGTGTTGGGTTTTGCAGTTTGCTGTGGTCTGCAGTGAACAGTAATGTCTCGCTTGTGAGGTTTGTTTTTAGAACATTGACCTTGACGTTTCCGTGGTATGTAAACTTCGCAATGAAGCCGTTACTGTACCATGGATACCATATCGTGGAGACAACTAGCAATTGCAGTAACTTTTCTGAGAGTTTTTTTACGGAGGAAATACAGAATGGCAGTGTCACTACCTTCTTCTATGATGTTTCCTCCTTCATTACAGTAATTTTTCAGTATTTTGAGCATCCTTGGGCAGTTAAGATACTTCTATTAATACTTCTTGGGAATATTGTTTCGGTTTTGTCTAAAGTTGGTAAGCAATTTAAGAATATCATCCAGAGATCTGCCCCAAGGCTGAATAATTATGAGTGGCAGGGTGTGTGGGACAAGATGGGCAAGTACCTAGGCCAATGGGCACCCCCAGTGTTTTGGAACTTCACCCCTGAGCAAGTGCAGAATCCTGAAAAGTTAGTAGAATATTTGGAAAAAGTATGCTGTCACCCTGGCAACTCTAGAGAGATGCAGCTCATTGCAACGTGCTGGGGCCTGGCCCATGCCTACCGAGCCCTGTTCAACACCATTCAGTACCCTCAAAGGGAAGAGAAGGTCTCTGGCTCTGACAGTAAAACGACACGCACTGCGGCCACTCAGACCCGGGCAACAGGCCGTGCAGCCACTCAAACCCGGGCAACACGCACTACGGCCACTCCAACCCCGGCGACAGGCTCTGCGGCCACTCAGACCCCGGCGACAGGCCCTGTGGCCACTCCAACCCCGGCGACAGGCCCTGCGGCCACTCCAACCCCGGCGACATGTACTGCGGCTACTCCAACCCCGGCGACAGGCCCTGCGGCCACTCCAACCCCGGCGACATGCACTGCAGCCACTCCAACCCCGGCGACAGGCCCTGCGGCCACTCCGACCCCGGCGACAGGCCCTGCGGCCACTCCGACCCCGGCGACAGGCCCTGCGGCCACTCCAACCCCGGCGACATGCACTGCGGCCACTCCAACCCCGGCAACAGGCCCTGCGGCCACTCAGACTCCGGTGACATGCACTTGCACTGCGGCCACTCCAACCCCAGCGACATGCACTGCGGCCACTCAGACCCCGGCGACAGGCCCTGCGGCCACTCCGACCCCGGCGACAGGCCCTGCGGCCACTCCAACCCCGGCAACAGGCCCTGCGGCCACTCAGACTCCGGTGACATGCACTTGCACTGCGGCCACTCCAACCCCGGCGACATGCACTGCGGCCACTCCAACCCCAGCGACATGCACTGCGGCCACTCCAACCCCGGCAACAGGCCCTGCGGCCACTCAGACTCCGGTGACATGCACTTGCACTGCGGCCACTCCAACCCCAGCAACACGCCCTGTGGCTGAACCAAAGAACGAGCCTGTGCCAGTATCAGTCGCCCCTGTACACAAGAAGAAATCTTGGAAGCGGAAGTCAGCTCGTTTAGTAAGGGAGGAAGAAGCTTCTTCTAAAAGGGAACCGGAGGAAGAAGTGTATGAGACAGATGACCCTAGAGAAGGACCATCACGAGAACGGGAGGAGGAAAGCCAGCCGCTGATCGGGGAGGAGGAAGAGGAAGAACTCATAAACGAGACAGTGACCACCCGATCTCTATCCCTGAGTGAGCTGCGAGATATACGAAAAGATTTCAGCCGCCGTCCAGGTGAGCATATTGTCACCTGGCTGCTCCGATGCTGGGATAATGGGGCCAGTAGCCTGGAATTAGAGGGTAGGGAAGCCAAGCAGCTGGGATCCCTTTCTAGGGAAGGGGGCATTGACAAAGCAATTGGAAAAGGGACACGTATCCTCAGCCTTTGGAGGCGACTCCTGTCAAGCGTGAAGGAAAGGTATCCCTTTAAGGAAGATGTCATATGTCGCCCAAGCAAGTGGGCCACCATGGAGAAGGGTATCCAGTTTCTGAGAGAATTAGCTGTGCTGGAGGTGATTTATGATGACCTGAACAATGAACAACTATCCAAAGATCCAGACGAAGTCAAGTGCACACGACCCATGTGGCGGAAGTTTATAAGGAGCGCACCATCGTCATACGCCAATTCATTGGCAGTGATAACCTGGAAAGATGGAGAGGAACAAACAGTGGATGAATTGGCTAGTCAACTCCGGCAATACGAGGAAAGTCTTTCTTCCTCCATCGTCTCGGCTGTGGAGAAACTGTCCGAAAAACTGTCCCGGGAGATCCAGCAACTCAGAGAGGATAGGTCCTACTCCTCACCTGTACGGACCAGTATCTCGGCTATTAGAAGTAAGCGTTCTTTTGCTCAAGAGAGAGAATATAAAGGATACACACCACGGGGCACCCTATGGTTTTACCTGCGTGACCACGGAGAGGACATGAGGAAGTGGGATGGGAAACCTACTGCAGCCCTAGGGGCACGGGTACGTGAATTACAAGGGAAAACAATCACAGAAAGAGGTTCTTCCAGGAAAATTGCTGCTCCAGTTTCCAGCGGGCAGTTCCCTAGAGAGAGTAGAAGGGCTGATCTTACTCTTGATCTTAATAAAGAAACTTCTGACTCATACGTACAAGAAATGAGAAACGAGTACTGTGATGAGGATTAGAGGGGCCCTGCCTCCAGCCAGGGGGAGGAAAGGGACAACCGGGTTTACTGGACTGTGTGGATTCGGTGGCCTGGCACATCAGACCCACAGAAGTATAAGGCTCTGGTAGACACCGGTGCACAGTGTACCCTAATGCCATCAAGATATATAGGGGCAGAACCCATCTATATTTCTGGGGTGACGGGGGGATCCCAACAGCTATCTGTATTGGAAGCCGAAGTGAGTCTAACTGGGAATGGGTGGCAGAAGCACCCCATTGTGACTGGCCCAGAGGCTCCGTGCATCCTGGGCATAGACTACCTCAGGAGAGGGTATTTCAAGGACCCAAAAGGGTACAGGTGGGCTTTTGGTATATCTGCCTTGGAGACGGAGGAGATTAAACAGCTGTCCACCTTGCCTGGTCTCTCGGAGGACCCTTCTGTTGTGGGGTTGCTGAAGGTCGAAGACCAACAAGTGCCAATCGCTACCACCACAGTGCACCGGCGGCAATATCGCACCAACCGAGACTCCCTGATTCCCATTCATGAGCTGATTCGTCGACTGGAGAGCCAAGGAGTGATCAGCAAGACCCGCTCACCCTTTAACAGTCCCATATGGCCAGTGCGGAAGTCTAATGGAGAGTGGAGACTAACAGTAGACTATCGTGGCCTAAATGAAGTCACGCCACCGCTGAGTGCTGCTGTGCCAGACATGCTAGAACTTCAATATGAATTGGAATCAAAGGCAGCCAAGTGGTATGCCACAATTGATATTGCTAATGCATTTTTCTCAATCCCTTTGGCAGCAGAGTGCAGGCCACAGTTTGCTTTCACTTGGAGGGGCGTTCAGTACACCTGGAACCGACTGCCCCAGGGGTGGAAACACAGCCCTACCATTTGCCATGGACTGATCCAGACTGCATTAGAACAGGGTGGAGCTCCAGAACACCTGCAATACATTGATGATATCATCGTGTGGGGCAACACAGCAGGAGAAGTTTTTGAAAAAGGGAAGGAAATAGTCCAAATCCTGCTGAAGGCCGGTTTTGCCATAAAACAAAGTAAGGTCAAGGGACCTGCACAGGAGATCCAATTTTTAGGAATAAAATGGCAAGATGGACGTCGTCAGATCCCAATGGATGTGATCAACAAAATAACAGCCATGTCTCCACCAACTAGCAAAAAGGAAACACAAGCTTTCTTAGGCGTGGTGGGTTTTTGGAGAATGCACATTCCAAATTACAGTCTGATTGTAAACCCTCTCTATCAAGTGACCCGGAAGAAGAACGATTTCAAATGGGGCCCTGAGCAACGACAAGCTTTTGAACAAATTAAACGGGAGATAGTTCATGCAGTAGCCCTGGGGCCAGTCCGGGCAGGGCAAGAGGTAAAAAATGTGCTCTATACCGCAGCCGGGGAGAATGGCCCTACCTGGAGCCTCTGGCAGAAAGCACCAGGGGAGACTCGAGGTCGACCCCTAGGGTTTTGGAGTCGGGGATACAGAGGATCCGAGGCCCGCTATACTCCAACTGAAAAAGAGATATTAGCAGCATATGAAGGGGTTCGAGCTGCTTCAGAAGTGATCGGCACTGAAGCACAGCTCCTCCTGGCACCCCGACTGCCGGTGCTGGGCTGGATGTTCAGAGGGAGGGTCCCCTGTACACATCATGCAACTGATGCTACATGGAGTAAGTGGGTCGCACTAATCACACAACGGGCTCGAATAGGAAACCCCAGTCGCCCAGGAATTCTGGAAGTGATCATGGATTGGCCAGAGGGCAAAGATTTTGGAATATTGCCAGAGGAGGAGGTAACGCGTGCTGAAGAGGCCCCAATGTATAATGAACTACCAGAAAATGAGAAGCAATATGCCCTGTTCACTGATGGGTCCTGTCGTCTTGTGGGAAAACATCGGAGGTGGAAAGCTGCTGTATGGAGTCCTATGCGACAAGTTGTAGAAACGGCTGAAGGAGAAGGTGAATCAAGTCAATTTGCAGAAGTAAAGGCCATCCAGCTGGCTTTAGACATTGCTGATCGAGAAAAGTGGCCAGTGCTCTATCTCTATACTGACTCATGGATGGTGGCAAATGCCCTGTGGGGGTGGTTGCAGCAATGGAAGCAGAGCAACTGGCAGCGCAGAGGCAAACCCATCTGGGGTGCCGCATTGTGGCAAGATATTGCTGCCCGGGTGGAGAACCTGGTTGTAAAAGTCCGTCACGTAGATGCTCACGTACCCAAGAGTCGGGCCACTGAAGAACATCAAAACAACCAGCAGGTGGATCAGGCTGCTAAGATTGAAGTGGCTCAGGTGGATCTGGACTGGCAACATAAAGGTGAATTATTTCTAGCTCGGTGGGCCCATGACACCTCAGGTCACCAAGGAAGAGATGCAACATACAGATGGGCTCGTGATCGAGGGGTGGACTTGACCATGGACACTATAGCCCAGGTTATCCATGAATGCGAAACATGTGCTGCAATCAAGCAAGCCAAACGGTTAAAGCCTTTTTGGTATGGAGGACGATGGTTGAAATATAAATATGGGGAGGCCTGGCAGATCGATTATATCACACTCCCACAAACCCGCCAAGGCAAGCGCCATGTGCTTACAATGGTGGAGGCAACCACCGGATGGCTGGAAACATATCCCGTACCCCATGCCACTGCCCGGAACACTATCCTGGGCCTTGAAAAGCAAGTCCTATGGCGACATGGCACCCCAGAAAGAATTGAGTCAGACAATGGGACTCATTTCCGAAACAACCTCATAGACACCTGGGCCAAAGAGCACGGCATTGAGTGGGTGTATCACATCCCCTATCATGCACCAGCTTCTGGGAAAATGGAACGATACAATGGACTGTTAAAGACTACGCTGAGAGCAATGGGTGGTGGGACATTCAAACATTGGGATACGCATTTAGCAAAGGCCACCTGGTTAGTCAACACTCGGGGATCTGCCAATCGAGCAGGCCCTGCCCAGTCAGAACTTTTACGTACTGTAGATGGGAATAAAGTCCCTGTAGTGCACATAAAAAATATGCTGGGGAAGACAGTCTGGGTTATTCCTGCCTCGGGCAGAGGCAGACCCATCCGTGGGATTGCTTTTGCTCAAGGACCTGGGTGCACTTGGTGGATAATGCGGAAGGATGGGGAAGTCCGATGTGTGCCTCAAGGGGATTTGATTTTGGGTGAGAATAGCCAATGATCTGAATTATGAGATGTTAAGTACTAATTATAGTTATAATAGTTATACTAATAATACACAGATATACTAATAATACTAATAATATTATATGCCATACTAATGTTATTATAATAAGAATCACCCAGATTAATGAAGAATAACTTCAGTGAAACCAAGCAAAGCACAGTGATGATGGTACCAGAACTGACTTCAACCTGAAACAATCCAACACCACATACCATCTCCATTTTTCCTGCCCTGAAAGATTATTATGACAGATGGAGCCTGAAGTCATGGACTAAATGAACTCACCGAACATTTTAGAGGGATGGCCCACAGATGAAGGGAATGATATCTGTGTATGTGTGTATATATATATATAAAAGGGGGTGGTGATTAATGAAAATGTACTGGAAAATGTGAGACTTGAGCATGATGCAAATGGTATAGAATAAGGGGTGGATATTGTCCTGGTTTCGGCAGGGATAGAGTTAATTTCCTTTCTAGTAGCTGGTACAGTGTTTTGGATTTAGGATGAGAACAAAGTTGATAACACACCGGTGTTTTAGTTGTTGCTAGGTAATGCTTACACTAGCCAAGGACTTTTCAGCTTCCCATGCTCTACTGACTGAGGAGGCTGGAGGTGCACAAGAAGCTGGGAGGGGGCACAGCCAAACTGGCCAAAGGGACATTCCATACCATGTGACGTCATGCTCAGTACATAAACTGGGAAAAGCTGGCCGGGGGGGCCGCTGCTCGGGGACTGGCTGGGCATCGGTCAGCGGGTGGTGAGCAATTGTGCTGTGCATCACTTGTTTTGTGTATTATTATTATTATTATCATATTATTATTATCATTTTATTTCAATTATTAAACTGTTTTTATCTCAACCCACGAGTTTTTCTAACTTGTGCTCTTCCAATTCTCTCCCCCATCCCACCGGGTGGGGGGGAGTGAGCGAGCGGCTGCGTGGTGCTTAATTGCTGACTGAGATTAAACCACGACACTTTATTAAACTGCCTTTATCTTGACCCACGAGTTTTTTTCCATCTTATTTTCTCCCCCCCCCCCCCATCCTGCTGAGGAGGGAAGTGATAGAGTGGCTTGGTGGGCACCTGGCAGCCAGCCAAGGTCAACCCACCACAAAATGGAAGGTTAACAAGAATTTTTAAATTTCCTTTCCTTTGTTTATATATTAATAAATAAACAAATTATAAGATTATACAATATTCATTGCAAAGTACATTCTCTGAAAGTAGTCTCTGAAAATGGAACTAAGTGACAGTGACACTATGATTTGCCTTTTTTCTTTTTTTTCCTGTTCCTTAATGACTGCTGCTGAAATGCTTTCAGTTTACAGGTAAAAAAGAGTTTCCTTGTAACAGCCCCGCAAAGTCAGGGTTTAACTCTGGATGCCCAGATGGATTCTTTCTGTCTCAGATCTGGCCAGTGTGAAAATGTTGCAAAGGCAAATATAGAGAGTCACAGGCAGCATTTACCTTCCATGCTTATGTTAGAAGCTGCTCTCCCAGGCTTGACATGCCTTCAGTGGAGTGAGAAGAGCTCTTTCAGGTAGCGATTCACAGCACGTACGCTAAGACCTTGCTTTGTGAAGCTTTCCTTAAGTTCTTGCTCCTCCTGAAGGAGGAGCCTTCTTGTTTCCAGGAAAAATGGTGATGATCGTCCCACTGTCCAAACTTCTGTCCATGGCAAACTAGCAAAGGAAGTGTTAGATGACAAAATGAAGAAGAGCATAGAGCAGATTGAAGCCTGGAGCAATGCAGCGGTGCTGCTTCCAGTGGCTGCAATCAGCTTTGGATCAGGCCATGAAACCAACACAGACAAAACCTCCAGGCAAGCATAGGGTTTTGTCTTTGCTCAAGCAACATTTGAATTAGCTTCACTCACTGAGGGATTAGGCAGTTGGTTTTCCAATATATGTATTTGGAAACTTTTCTTTGAGGTTAAGAGATTAATGCAGAATATCTAAACCAAAATAAATCAATTTCCAGGTCAGTGTAAAAGATATAAAAGTAATTTTCTTCCCAGTTCCCAGCTTCATCCGTACAAATGTCACATCCTTGTCCCAGACAGCAATTTGGCCAGCCCAAGTACAAAGCTGTTTTTTTAAAAAGTGTACTGCATCTTCACTGTTACCATTCTCTTCCTAGAAGAGAACAGTTTTTTTGTGTTGTCATCGGAGGAAATGGCACCAGGCTGTGAGACTTTATAAACTAGTTTCATTGATTTGGTTTTGTCAGTCCAACAGCTGTCTCCCAGCCCTGTTCTCCTTACCAACGTCAGTGCTCCTGTCACTCCAGTGTTCAAAGAAAGATAAAGATATCTTTTTTTCTAAACAAGCATTCAGTTTCAGGGGATGAGTGTGTACATAGGATTCTGTCCAATTCAAATCAAGGTTTTACCTTGCATAGGATTGACTCATCTGTATAAACTCAGGTGTCACTGAGGGAGAATAAAAAGTACCCTATGGAAAAAGCCTTATGAGAAAAAGACATTCCCCAGCATAAAAGAGTTTTTCTCCAAAACTTCTTCATAGAGTCGACAAAGAAAGGCAAGTTCATCAGTAATACTAATGAAATTTATAGCCCTCTGTGGTGTTCTTAATAGTATATTGAAAAGTATAAAGCTAGTGGACTAAGTTATTCAGATTAAAACATTCCTGGATAGAGTAAGTTAAAAAGACTGATAGTTAAAGTTGTGCGACTCAGCTATGCACTACTCTAAAATGCTGCTCTGTTTTCCTTGGAACATGGCTTGCAACACTGGTGATGTATGATCATTAAAAGAAGATTTGACATTTCTCTTTCCACACAGCTCTGTTGGATTCCAGCAACAGGTCATAGTCTGAGCACATTTTGAACCTTTTTCATGAAGAGAAAAGCTAGATAAATTGTGCACAGTTATCCCATCTAATACAAGTGTACCAGGCCAGCTTCTCCTCTAGTTGTAATAAATGTTACATGCCTTTATTTCTAAATGAAGGACTGGATGGAAGACACTTAGGAGGATTAGGTCTACATTAAGTTAAAAGATTTCCTCCTTATGATGGAAATGTTGAATGTTTATGCACAACCAAAACAGAATTCTCCTAAGAGTGAGTCTTTGGGTTTTTTTCCCCCCATTTGAAATTAAGCCACTGTAATGTAGAGCTGTACTGTGATTATCTGTTATGTTGAAAGCAAAGGCTCAATCTAAATAATTTTTTCCTATAGTTTTTGAAATGAAATTAGTTTGTGTGGAATCCAAATCCAGAAAGAATATTGTTTAGGGAAAATAGGCACTTTTTGTAGACTTCTTTCTTCATAAAACTCACTGCAGGTAACAAAATTTTGTTGCTTGTCTGCATTTTCAAAATGTATTAAAATATTTCCTGCCTGTACTTAAAATATAGTGTTATTATTTTTAAAATTTCTACAACTTGTAAATCTTGATTATTACTTTGGTTTCAAGCATTCCTAATTGTTTTATAGTTTTTAGATGCTCTACACAACCACTCTGTTACAAACATTTAAATCATGTTTACATGATCTACTCACTCCACGTACAGACCACTTTCATCTGAAAATTCTTAAATTCTTCCCACTGGAAATTAAATATTATCTTCTATGTTATTTCTTTATAAGGTTTGCCTTTTCAAATATTTAACTACTGCATATGGTAATAATATAAACCATCAATCACTTATCACAAATATTCATAGAAAATCTGATTCTGTGCTGAGCTGTATTTTGTCAGCGACTTTGGTAAATGTTAAATTTTGTTTTCTTAACTGTAGCCAGGAAAATTAATGTCCACTTTAGAAATTAATTTGGAAGATTTGTTCCATGAATTAATTTTTTTGTCAAATTTCAGACATTGTAATTAGTTACTGATTAAACACTGCTATGCTACTCATATGGACATTTACTATTTCAAACAGATAGAAAAACACAATGAATTAATTTTAATTAAAAATCTAGCTTGACATCTTCCTTTACCTGAGACCAGAACACACTAATATACAGACGATCTGTCAATACTGATTTTAACAATGATTGGTTTTGATTCTTCATGTTCTCAGGGGGAGATATACATATGAACTAGAGGCAAACACTGTTGTTTGTGTTCATACTGTTTAGCACACACGTCCAGCTAATGATTTTACAGCCCTTGGTTAGACCTTGGGAAGTCTTCCCCTTATATGACATCCTTATGCACAAAAGCAGACTCACAAAGTCAGTGGAACACTTGCATGTATAAAAATTTTTGGTAGCTTGCCTAAGGGGGAATATAAGGACTAGCTCCAGCCTGATAAATGCAGTAGCTTCAGTTTAGTAGCTCATCCTTTGACCGACTTTTAGGCAAATGTGATTGACTGTACTTATTTTCTTTGTTAAGGATGCTGAATTCTTCACCAAGAAGCTTGAAGAGCATATTTCGGTCTTTAAGGCAACGATAGCTTGCACAGCCCATAGCACAGCTCCTTGACTGCTTGAAATCTGCTTAGGGCAGCACTGCTTTACTCTGAATAAGGGCAGCTGCTGTCTTATTTTCTCTGTCAAAAATCACATGAAAAATGATACACCTGTGACTAACTGCTACTGATGGATCTATCTGCTGGAAAGCTATAGGTGAGGGGTGAGCAAGAGATGTTTGCTCTAGCTTCAGAGGAGAACCATGTGGATGAGTTATATCGTGCTTTAAAGGGACTGCTCGGGCAAGAGCATGAGTACACTTCAGCCGTGGTTGCTGGAGAAATGACTTTTTCCCTGCTCAGAGCTGCTCCTTCCCTCTCCTGCTGCAGACAGTTGTTGCCTTCCCTTCTCTCGGCTGGTGGCAACTCTGTAATGTTTCATTCAAAATGGGTGAATTTAGCAGAAGACCTGCTATTTAAATTGCTTCAGCCTAACCCTGATTTCCTGCCTCTTAATCTCTCCAGCTGGAGAGGGCTATCAGCTCTCTCGGTGAAAGTTCCCACCTCAGTGATGGTGTTTTATTGGGATCCTTCTTCTCATTAATCTCTGAAAAGATCTGGTTTGTATTCCCATGTTTTTGTTTGACCAAAATTGGCAATTCTTACTGAGTGGCTGGCACCTCCTTTTTAGGTTTGACTGAAAATAGAAAGCTAATGAAATCTGGCAGCTTTATAAGGGAAGTGTTACAATTGGGGAAATTAGACAGTCCTTTATTAAAATAGATTCAGAATCTTAGATGTGTATTATTTATTGTTATTTATAGACATAATGGATTGACCAGTTACCTCTGTCCTTGGAGAATCTAAAATGCACAAAGCTGTTAAAGCGCTGTCACGGTCCTGCCTACAGGTAGTTGCATTTCAGGTGATAAATTCTTTTGGATGTGGACTTGATCTTTATTACATGTATTTGTGGCTGTGCAAACAACATGCCATAATTTAATCCATCTGTTTTACGGAGTGTTTTGGAAAGCCCTTGTGAAGTGCCTTATTAGTATAAGATGATGATTTGTGTTTATGGCTTCAGTGATGTTTATTTTGCTGTGTAGGAGCTGTGTGACATAATGGATGTTACAGGCTCCTTTGCAGCTTTGTGAATCCCTAGTGCTAGCCACTTCCTTGGGACCTGTACCATATAAATGGGGAATAAAACAAAGACCTCATTTTGGTTGGAATTTGATTTAATTAATAACATTAAACATATGAATAATTCCCTTGAAGTCTGTGGAAATACTCTCTGCTTTTAAACTTATAAATGTGCTTAATTACTTCGCTAAAATAGTTACTTTACTAAATCAATTACTTTAATAATTCTGCGTATCAGGAATATAAAGGACAGTGAAGGTGCCCTTTAAATGGATCATGTAGCACCACTATATGTGGAAAAGACATGGGAAACAGCCAGGCTGAAAATGTAGCTGAAGATAAAACATTCCTCTGGTGATGTGTGGTAAGTGTTAACTGAAGGTATTCAGCACCTCACAGGATCGGGCCTTGTATGATTAAATTGCTGTACAAACCCATGGTAATAGATCCTTAAATAATAAAGTGAAAGGGGAGATAGGAAAGTAGGGTGGGAACAAAACTAACTCAGTGTGTTAGAAAGATTAGTTTCCAGTATTTAATGGCTGCATTAGCAGTGCGGCGACTGAATTCAGCAGCAGTGTTGTTCTGGCCAGTTATTCAGTGGGAATGTTGACCTGAGCAACAACACTGCAGTATGTACAATTCAGGTCAGACATGTCTCTGATTTCTGACCACTTTTTTCTCTTGGGTGTTGTTTATTTTCTTCCCAGAAAATATGGTAATATTTGGGTTTATTCAATCTTGTGGCAGTCTTGCACTGCTTATTCTAATGCCTCTTTTTGAACCTGACCCACACATTATCCCTTCGAGTAAATAATTCATTTAGACATAAGACCTAAACCCTCTGCTTAAGGCTGAGTGAATTGGACTGAAGGAAAACAATATGTCCTCCCGTGGAGCACAGAACAAATGTTCTTTGACCTTGAAGCAGCACTTGCCATGCTGGGTAGCATTGCCTCTCTTTGGAGGGTGTGCACACAACTCGTCTCCAGTTTCTTCCTTTCCTGGGTCCTGTGAGGAGGAGCAGCATGTGTCAGTGCTGCCGTGCCAGTGAGCAGGGGGCTGGCGGGGCGCGTGGAGCTCGGGCTTCTCTCCTGTTCTGCAACCTCATGCCTTACATGTTGGCAGTGTGTCGTGGTTTAACCCTAGCCGGCAACTAAGCACTACACAGCCGCTCGCTCACTCCCCCCACAGTGGGATGGGGGACAGAATCAGAAAAGTGAGAAAACTCGTGGGTTGAGATAAAGACAGTTTAATAGGTAATGCAAAAGCTGTGCGCGCAAGCAAAGCAAAACAAGGAATTCATTCACTACTTCCCATCGGCAGGCAGGTGTTCAGCTATGCCATCTCCAGGAAAGCAGGGCTCCATCATGCATGATGGGTTACTTGGGAAGACAAATGCCATCACTCCGAACGTCCCCCCTTCCTCCTTCTTCCCCCAGCTTTTATTGCTGAGCGTGATGTCATATGGTATGGAATATCCCTTTGGTCAGTTGGGGTCAGCTGTCCCAGCTGTGTCCCCTCCCAACTTCTTGGGCACCCCCAGCCTACTCGCTGGTGGGGTGGTGTGAGAAGCAGAAAAGGCCTTGACTCTGTGTAAGCACTGCTCAGCAATAACAAACACATCCCTGTGTTATCAACACTGTTTTCAGCACAAACCCAAAACATAGCCCCATACTAGCTACTATGAAGAAAATTAACTCTATCACAGCCAAATCCAGCACACAGTGATACCATTCACCTTTTTCTAAAGTTTTTCTAACGTTTTCTAACACATGGGCTCATGAGATGGCAGAGAGAGTGAGTGTGACTCCATCTCATTCCTGTAGGTTGTTGCTCACATCTCTGTTTGATAGGTCTGGGCATTCACATGGACAGCCATGGACAAACCACTCCATCCGTGAGTTTAGTGAAGAATTAGAAAACAAGGGGCTTGTTTGGAACAATCTACAGGAAATGTATTTGTCCTCTGTCAGAAATACAATCTTTGTAGAGGGGATGGATGATAGGTATTGCAGTTTCGGCTCTTTCAGGAAGAGAGACTTCCCCCCCCTCCGAAATGTAGGGACAACCTCTCTCACAGATAAGAAATTTTTTTATAGTAGATACAAAAGAAAAAAACAGATTAAAACCATTTTGCAGGTAAACTTTCTTCCCTGTTATAAACTGTAATTTTTATCAGGCCATAAGTAATGCATCTTGGAGACACTGGGCCAAAGCAGTAATATTTCTTCTTCTGTGGTGATGCCTGGAATCCTCAGACATAATTTAAGGCTTTTTGGTCTAGACACAATACATGTACACAATAGAAAGATGATTTCTCTCTCTAAATAATTACCTCTTTACCAACCTCAGAGCAACAACATTCCATCAGAAGGCAACCAGATTTGCGTGCTGGTTCTGCCTGTGTCTGCATGTTAAGTGATATGAGAAATTGCCAGGTGGTGACTTGCTGAAAAACCATGATAAATACAATTCAACTGCACAAATACACATTTACTACATTCACGCTAGTCAGATATTTTAGAAACTAATAATATTAATTCCCACTTTATTGTGAGTCTTCTGATTCTTGCATATCTTATTCTAAAGCTAAAACTATTCTTGCAATTCTTTAGGACAAGGTGATACACACATCTTTATGGTTTCTACTAATCCCTTTGCAAGCATACTTAAAATGTTTTAAATAATCATAACAATCTAAATGATTTAATCATAAAGAATGAAGTAAATATAAATGCTTAATATCTAGATTCCTAGTCTAGCTGTAGAAGTTACCAATAAGCATGTCCTCCTGAATCTGTTAAGTATGATATTTTGGAAGGTTTGCCACTGAACCCTTGTGAGGTGACACAGACCTTTGACCACAG
This sequence comes from Aptenodytes patagonicus, assembly GCF_965638725.1. NCBI lineage: Eukaryota > Metazoa > Chordata > Aves > Sphenisciformes > Spheniscidae > Aptenodytes > Aptenodytes patagonicus. The sequence goes on from NC_134981.1 coordinate 27,284,391, forward strand.
TGGACCATTGGCTTGATGAAACATACTGCCATTGACTTAGGCTAGCGATGCACATCTATGCTCAGACATATCAAACTGAGTCATTATCTCAAAATCTCTCAGTCATTAAACTCATCATGGAAGAAAAAATGCTCTTTACATGTGTGACATAAGGCTCCAAATGATGCATGCTAATATATAAATATAAGGCAGAAATATAAAGAGCCCTGTGGATTATATGGAAGTTTAAGTGTTGTAATAGCCGCTGAATGACAACTCAGCCTAAAGATTTTCGGCAAAGAGCATGAGAATAGATGGTATCGATGTGAAGTGTGCAGTACATTAAAATGTATGCTTATGCAAATTGTGGTCAGATTCTTAGTATAAGAGCAATTTTGATATGTGGATCTCTTTCACTGCTGGCAATGAATAAGAAGTAGGGAAAGTTAGACATAAACCAGGTATCACTATTTTGTTTTTTGTGCTCAGATCAAGATGGCAGAGCCTGGTGTAATTTGTCATCAGCCCAATGACTTCAGGTGAATTCTGGTAGCTCATAAGGACTGGAAGCGGCCCTGATGGTTTACTTTAATGTTGTCTACAGGTGAATCAACTTCTGAATGTTATATGTTCCATAAGGAAACCAATTTCAGCTGTCAGCCATTAAATGTCCTCAAATACATATAAAGATACATCTTGAACATATTAGTCTATCTGCATGGAAGCAGGTGTCTGCTGAAAAAAAAACCCACAGGAAGAAATCTTGTATATTGTATTAGATTCCTTAAAAATGTAAACCACACCAGTGAGGCCAGGGTTCTCTCTATTTGGAGTGCCTTTAAGACCACAACAATTTCTAATTTTATTTGATAAAATAATATATGCTGAAACGGTGTATGTGAAGTCATACAGGCCTCTACATAAAGTGAAAACTTCAACAGTCAGGTTCTTTATACCTGAAACCTGAATTTGGACATGGTATTTGGAAGTGCTGGGATTTGCCTCCAGTATAAACATATGAAAAACCTGATCCCTGGCATTTACTGTTTCATGCTTCTAAACATTTAAAAAACATGGTCAGATGGCAAATTTGGCGGGGGGGGGGGGGAAGATGAAGACCTTTTGCTACCTTTTCTTTTTTTCTGTTCAAAGTACTTTGTTCGGTGAGGGAGCAGAGTCTTGTTTCATTGCAAAGGAAAAGTATGTCACAGCCAAAACGTGCCAATGTCATGTCTGCTGATTGAGCATGCAAAGCAAAGAGTGGTGCTGGGCAGCGAATTCCCGCCACAATCTCAACCCATCTCGCAGCCTCAAATATTCTTCAGTTTTCATTCCTTCTCAAAACCTTCTCATTTCTGTCATGGCGGGCCTGCCTTTGCTTTCCTTGAAGTGAAACAGTCTACTGTCACATTGCCTGCATTCAGGAGGAAAGCTGCTTGCTGTGCAAAATGATTATCTGCAGCACAGGATCTTTGGGATCCGGCTTACCTGTTTTGTTCATTTTTTTAATAAGGATTTTTAAGTGCACCCTGCTCCTTGCTTCTGGACTGATTTGGGGGCACCCTTGGAGGAGCCCACAGAGCTTAAGCAGCCCAGTCTGGCATCGCTGGGGGTGGTGGAGGCTGATGAGGCTCTGCCTTGCTGCCATGCTCGGCCCCAGCTCCCCATCCCTCAGAGCACAGATGGCTATGGGCCCCTGGGATGCCCCTCGCTGAGAGGGGATGCAGGTCTCAGGGCACCAGCTTGTCCCCCCTCCAGAGGTCTGGCTGCTGGGGCTCAGGGCCAGTGAAGCCCCCCAGCAGCTGAGGGTGGCCGCCATCCCACTGTGGACTGAGGAGACGCCCCAGACATGCAGTGGGAAGGCTGGAGCCACATCCCGCCCCAGCCCGGAGGAGCTGCTCTGGGCTGAGCAGGGCCCTCGTGGCCCCCCAACACCCACTTAATTGCCGGTTTTCCACTGAGGGAATTGCCTTGTATGGGAGTAGAAAGACAGGGTGTGGAGTAAACATTTACACAAAGCAGCCAGCTGAGAGATCAGGAATGTGCTGTGAAAGAGGGGAGAAAAGTATCTGGCATCATGGTAGCCAAAATGTCCTTTCAGTTGAGAAAAACAGCAAATACTGGAGGCGAGTGGTGGGGCAGAAGTGGCTTTTCTAGAAACTTCTGCCCTGGGGATGTGATGGCCGAAACCCGGACTTCGGCGGAGGAGATGTTCTCCACATGGGCAGCGGCAGCCGCTGGGTTCCCTGGTAACGTGGCTGGGTGGAACAGGGCCTGAGCCGTACCTGTGGAAAGTTAGTTATTTATGTCTGAAATAATCACTCTGGGCTCCTTTTCTCGCCAGCTCTAGATGCTGGTTTATCTCCCCCTGTGTTAGACACCAGGGATGAATCACCCAGAGGTACCAGCTCTTCTGCGCTGGCTTGTAAAAGGCACCTTCAGCAACAAGCCAAGAGTTAGAGGCCTAACCCTGAGCTGTCTAAATCGAGGTGAGGAAAGTCCCTCTGCAAACGATGAAACCAGAGTCTCTATCCTCATTTTGAAATCAGGCGTGGATCTGCTATGGCAATTCAACCCAAAAGTTAATCAGCACCAGTCTTAAGATATGGAAAAATGGGACTAAACCCTGTTGTCCCTGAACTTCGGACGCATTTTTTTTTCAACTCTCCATCACATGGGGAAGATACCACCTCCTGGTTTTATTAATGTCTCTTTTAAAAAAGCGATGAGCGATGATAGGGATAGAAGAGGAAGAGTCTGGAACTGCTAAAATGTCCTTGGCTACTTTCCTGCTACCTGGGTAAATTAGATTTTGCCAAGCATGGTGCTGCTGAGCATAGAATGATTCAGATGCCTGAACCAGTTTATTTAAAGCTAGCCTGGATATTTCTACACTACGCTGGAGTATGGAGAACAGATAATCCTGAACATGCAGCTGGGCAAGGTGGAGAGGAATCATGCTATGGTTTATGGCTTAAGCCTCTGCTATTTTTGGAGACTCGCTTTATGCATGCAAACTTAAGAGCCCTAAGTGACACCTCTCCGAACCCCTGAGGCTAAAGTCTGATTAGCTAACTTGCAGGTTTTCTTTACAGAGAAATATATTTTCCATTTTTATAACTGTGGGCTTAGAAGTTGTTTTAAAGTTAACTTGCACATATGCGTCTTTTAATATGTTTTCTTTTCCAATATGACAGTTCTGGGGAGGTGGAGGGTTATAAGACATGACAAATGCCTACTATTTGCAAATTCCAGAAAAAGCAAAAGGCACTATTTTACTTTACTGTTTAATAGACTTGGCAAATACCTGGGGGCAAATATCAGGAATGTGCTCACATATATATGCCCAACATTTCCAGAAAAAAAAAATGGTTTTCTCAAATGAAAGGTGCGTTTTAGCCACAGAGAAACAAAGACCACAGTATAGTTTGCGGGGGGCAGTTCTGGATAGGGCAAGTGAAACAGAACAAAGTCCATGAAGTTTATCAGCTAGCCCGACTGTTTAAAAACAATTTCCTGCAAGATTTCACTTAAACAATTCATACCATTTGACTAATCCAGCACTCCTTTTTTTATGTTTTATCTAAAGTATGTTAAACTGAAGAAAGAAAGATCTTCAGGTCAGATTTACTGAACAAGTTTTTGGAAAAGACCCTCTGAGAGAAATGATTCACCAAAATGTTTCAAATGCAGGCGATGCATATTAGCTCTAGTGTGCTGTTCATGGAAAGAATCTGTGCTCCTCTTGCTCTATTCATGCAATAAATGCATTTCTTCAGGAGAAATAATAAAAGTATATACAGAAGAGATTTATTTCCTAAGAGAGTTCTATTTTGAACTTGCAAATCTTTTTGAGAAATTTGATCACTTTGAAACAGTGAAAAAGATCCTTTCCTCAGAAACAAGAGGGGTCTGAAGAAACTTCTGTAAAAAGTATTTTAGCAGATTTGGTATAAAAGTATTTCTATCATTCAGAGGAGGATAGGAAAAACTCTATTATAACTTTTGTAGCCTCTGTTCATTGAAACCAGAGGCAAACAAAAGGGATGCATCTCATTGAACTTCAACTGTCTGGGGTAATGTCCTTGGTCCTGGCAGGCTTATTTATGGATCCCTTTATGATGTCCCATCTCAGACTTTTTAAAGGGTTCCTGCTTAAATAAAAGAATACATTTTTTAGGCATCTAAACACAATGATCTTATTTTCAAAATGCAGCTGAGTGCTGAAGTGCTTTTAAATCCCAGGTCCTTATTCCCTGCAAAGAAACTATTGTAGGATGAGCTCTGATGAACACATTTCCAAATGCACTGGAAATGATTATTTAATCAGTCAGGTCTTGGAGGCTGGGGGAACTCAGAGAAAAGCTAAAAGAAGGGTTAGCAGTAATATGCATCATCTATTTGGCCATCTACCTATATTAAATTTTCATAATTCTTTTAATTGCTCAGATATTGGTAAACAGTAAGAGAGCAGAGGACCCTTCTAAAAAAGAACACATGAAACTTAGGATAAATACAGTGACAGTATGTGGGGATGGGAATCTCACTAACGGACTTTCCTGAGTTTGATTTTAATGAGCAAACACTGTACCACCTGGCATGACAAGGCACTTAAGCAGAAAATAACGGAGAAAGGAATGTGCAGCTGGAAGGAGAAAAACAAGATAAAGACCATGAAGGCATTTCGCATGATCAGGAAGAACGGGCCAATCTGCTAGAGCATAGATGCGCGTGAACACAAGGCTGTAACCTATCTGCAAGCTGCAGGTAGCGCGTGTGTACTTCTGCTTGCTATAAAAGATGCTAACGAAGAGCAATAAAGGTCTTTGGTTGCCATGCCTGCCGGAGTCCGTGCCGCTTTTCACCCCCACAAATGGCGCCCAACGTGGGGCGAAAATGCTGGAACTGAGCACCGGTGGGGAGCCAGCTGAACAAGTCGCAGCCAGCGGGAGACAGAGCAGTCTCAGGAAAGAGCTGGAGCCGGAACTTTGAATCATCGCCTCGTCGGAGTAGAGGTGAGCAGCTGGGAAACTTAAAATGGGATCGCAACTAACTAAGGAGGAGGAATCTATACTATGTATTATTAAGAAGCTGTTAGAAAAGCGTGGAATTAAGTATGATGACCATACCCTCTGCCTATTGCTTTCATGGCTAAAACGAAAGGGAATTCCCCTTGATTCAGCTACTGCTTTTAACGGCGAGCGGGAGACCTGCTACGGGGTGCGGGACTCGCTCAGTTAATGGGGGAGGACCCTATCAATACGCCGCAACTGCAAGCACGGCTGGCGCCTGAAATTTTAAGACAATCAGCAGACCTTGCGTTTCAAGCAATGGTAAAGGTCCCTGATACAGGACGACCGGTAAAATCTTTTACTAGCATTAAGCAAGGGACCAACGAACCTTATATGGATTTTATCGACAAGCTCCAAGAAGCTATTCAAAAACAAATACAAAATCCTGAAGCCAAAGAGGCATTGCTTATGAAATTGGCTATAGAAAATGCCAATGAGGACTGTAAAAGAGTCTTGCAGACATTGCGAAATCCGACCATAATAGACATGCTTGACGCGTGCAATCGTGTGGGTTCAATTACACATAAGAATGAGGTTTTTGCAGCCTGTTTAGCCACTGCCTTGCGTCCCGGTAACAAAGCGTGTTTCCGCTGTGGAAACTCGGGGCATTTTAAACGGCAATGTCCTGAGAATCCTGTACAAAAGGGAGGATCGGAAGGAATTCAGCAGCCCCCTGGTATTTGCCCGCGCTGCCACAAGGGGAGGCACTATGTTAATCAATGCCGGTCGAAATACGATCTCCGCGGTCGACCTTTGTCAGGAAACGGGAAGTCGAGCGCGAGGCGGGGGCGCGCACCGACACAAATGCCACCCCAAAATCCCCAACCCCAAAACCCCATGAGACCGCTGTCTCAGCAGGCCTGGATCACCTCAAGGCCAGAACCATGGGCAGTGCCGGAGTGGATGCCTCCACAGCCACCAACCTCTCTATAAACGATCAGACTGTGCACAGGGTGCCCCTCAATGTGAGAGGCCCCCTTGGCCAGGGGCTGAGTGCCCTATTGGTGGGGAGGTCCAGTGCTACTATGCAGGGTTTGTTTGTGTTACCTGGGGTTATCGACTCTGATTATACGGGACAGCTGCAAGCGTTGCTATGGACCCCGTCTCCTCCAGTGTTTATTCCAGCTGGAAGCAGGATTGCACAGCTAGTTCCTTTTAAGAGTATGCTTCGTAATCGGGATCCTATTTCCTGGGGGGGCTGGTGGATTTGGGTCCACAGGTGAACCAAATATTTTTTGGACTCAGCTTGTCCAAAGAACTCAGCCCACTTTGACCTGCACTCTGAAGAATAAAGGCAGCAAACCGGAACAACTGGTAGTGAAGGGAATGATAGATACAGGGGCAGACGTTACTATCATCAGTACTGCAAAGTGGCCTGGATCATGGGAAACCATTCCGGTCAACACGGGGCTAGTGGGAATTGGAGGCCTGTTGACGTCCAGGCAGAGTGCCAACTTAATACAGATTGTAAGCCCGGAAGGACAGGTTGCAACTATTCGACCTTTTGTGGTTCCTGCGCCGTTAAACCTGTGGGGACGAGATGTCTTGAGCACTTGGGGACTAGTGATTGGCACTGCTGATCCGCATCAACATTTTTAGCGGGGGTCACTGGCGCTCGGCCCACCGTTCGACTCACATGGCTCACCGATCAGCCAGTGTGGGTGGATCAGTGGCCCCTATCACAGGAAAAGGCCGACGCGTTGCGAACGTTAGTGGACGAGCAAGTGAGTCAAGGGCATCTGGTTCCCACCACCAGCGCCTGGAACACCCCAGTGTTTGTTATAAAAAAGAAAAGTGGAAAATGGAGACTTCTACATGATTTACGGCAAGTAAATGCCATGATTCAAGATATGGGGACATTGCAACCAGGTATGCCTTCACCGACATTGATACCTCGTCAATGGGACATTGTGATTATCGATTTGAAAGACTGCTTTTTCACAATTCCCTTAGCGCCAGAAGATGCTCCCAGATTTGCCTTCTCTCTCCCAGTTGTAAACCATCAAGGGCCTAGGTTGCGATATCATTGGACGGTGTTGCCCCAGGGCATGAAAAACAGTCCCACAATATGTCAAATGTATGTTGCGCGTGCGTTGTCGCCCATAAGAAACAAATATCCTGACTTAATTTGTTATCACTACATGGACGATATTTTAATCGCCGGACGAGACCCAAAGGAACTGGTCACAGTTATGAAAGATATGTTGGAGGGGTTAAAGACATACGGCTTGCAAATAGCTCCTGAAAAGGTGCAAGTGCAAGCCCCGTGGAAGTACTTGGGGTGGAAGATTTTAGAACATACGATACAGCCCCAACCCATAACCTTGCAATCTAACATTAAGACACTGAATGACTTGCAAAAACTAGTAGGGACTATCAATTGGGTACGCCCATTGCTGGGAATAGATAATGACATGTTAAACCCACTGTTCAAGTTGTTAAAGGGTAATCCTGAGTTGACATCTCCACGAGAATTAACGACAGAGGCCAAACAAGCGCTACAAAAAATATCACAGGCGCTTACCGAAAGGCAAGCACAACGAGTGATTGAAGGATTGGGAGTTAACTTGTATGTCCTAAATCAGTCCCGACAAGCAGTGGACCTCTTGGGCCAATGGGACAGCAAGGGTACCCAGGACCCCTTAGCCATCATTGAGTGGGTATTCCTGCCGCATCAAGCACCAAAAATGATAGTGACGAGGGTGGAAATGTTTTCGATGCTTGTGTGAAAAGGACGCGCGCGATGTTTGGAATTAACGGGCACAGATCTTAAAACAATTTATCTCCCACTGACTAAAGACCACCTTAATTGGTGTGAGGCTAATAGCCTAGAACTACAGATAGCGCTGGAAAACTTTAAGGGACAAATTCTAATTCACTATCCATCTCACAAATTATTCTCCCTTAATGAGGACATTAGTATAATTCCCGAATCGCTGAGTAAGGAGGTACCTGTCGAAGGACCCACCTTATTCACCGATGGATCAGGACGAACAGGTAAGGCAATTATAGTGTGGTGCGAAAAAGGGGAATGGAAACATCAAGTTCACCATGTTGTAGGAAGTCCTCAGCTGGTGGAAATATACGCAGTAATTCAGGTCTTTCGCCAATGGGAGATGCCATTAAATTTGGTTACTGATTCTCAGTACGTTGCCAACGTTGTCAGGCGCTTGGAAAAGGCTTGGCTCAAAGAAGTTGATAACGAACCAGTGTTTTTAATGTTCAAACAGGTATGGGACTTGTTGAATCGCCACGTAAACCCGTATTACGTGCTCCACGTGAGGAGTCATACCTCTCTCCCAGGGTTTATATCAGAAGGGAATGCGCGAGCTGATCGTCTCGCTGCCCCCGTATGGACAATCCCTGTACCAGACGTTTCTACACAAGCCCGATTGTCGCACGAGTTTTTCCATCAATCTGCCCGAATGCTGCGCCGACAATTTGGGTTGACTTGGGACATGGCACGAAGTATCGTACAAATGTGTCCTGACTGTCAGCAATTAGTTCCCATACCCCAAACAGGAGTAAATCCCCGAGGAGAAAAGGCCCTACAGATTTGGCAATCCGATGTTACTCATATCGGAGAATTTGGCAAACAAAAGTATGTACATGTTTCCATCGATACGTTCTCCGGAGCTCTATGGGCGACCGCAGAGACCGGAAAAAAAAAAAGCAAAGATATTTTACGGCACTGGAAAGGGGCCTTTGCTGCTCTAGGGGTTCCACACCAGATCAAAACAGACAATGGGCCTGGGTACGTAAGCGCAAAAACGCAGGCCTTTTTGGCACAATGGGGCATTCGACATATCACTGGTATCCCTTATTCCCCTCAGAGCCAGGGTATCGTTGAGCGGGCTCATCTCACTCTCAAGCAGCTACTACAAAAACAAAAAGGGGGAATGCTAGGGGAATCACCGCAAGCCCCCCTCCATAAAGCAATATATGTGTTAAATCGTCTTACAATAAGGGAAGACAGGATAGCAGTTGACAGCCCTAACACGGTAATAGCGAGACACTTTACATCTTGTAACTCAGCTTCTCCGGCAGGGGAAAGGGCTCAGGTATGGGTCAAGTCATTGGAAAATAGCCAATGGGAAGGCCCTTATGATCTTATAACATGGGGGAGAGGATATGCTTGTGTTTCCACAGATCGTGGACCCCGGTGGATACCTGCCCGCTGCATTCGACCATATCTGGACAAGGAGCCCAAGGAGCCCACAGATGCATCAATGGTTTGAAGTAGATTACTGGGACTTACACAAAGTATCTCATTCGATATTCGGGGAACCACCTAGTGGGCCAGGCCGTGCCGGGGTATATAGGGGACCAAGTGGGTTGCCATTAGCCGTGGACTGGGAACACCAGGCGGCGGAGAACAGTCAACTGGATAATCGAGAGGTGACAGGGTTTCCCTGCCTCCAGTGTCCCGGATCAACACATCACGCATGGACTTTGTGCAAATGTAATAGTTGTGAGAGAAACCGGTATTGTCACTCTCAGTTCCAGGCGGGAAGGTGCACAAGGTGTAAAGGGCATACCACCGGGAGCGCCGAACCACAGAATCTACAGCTAGTGTGTGGGAGATCACATTGTGTCCCCCAGCTGTGGACTGTGTGGGAAACGGACTGGGAAAGTACCAAACGACAGTGTGACAAACGACTTGGGTGGAAACGGAACAAAAAGAGACCGTAAACCATGACGCCAGTATGGGGGGGTGTCTTGTGGCTAGTATCACTGTGTGCGGTTGCTGCGTTATGGGCACCCTCACAGCCGAAGGAAAATGTTTGGGTAACTCTGGCCAATCAGACAGGACAAGATTCCATCTGCCTGTCGATATCTTCCCCCGGCAACCCCTTTTCTACCTGCCTAGTGGGGCTTCCTTTAGATAATTGGGACTTGGGCCTGACTAGTCCTTTCAAGGAGGCCTGCGGGGGGGGACGACACGCCACTGACAATTGGGATGGATGCCTACCACATCTTCATCACTTGCCAATAGAACCTCAGGAACTCGAGCTATTAGGGTCCATAAAAATGGATTGGTGTTTGTGTTTCAATTATTCAGGGGCCAATGTTTCCTGAGCCTGGTCAGTTAACGCTACCCTGCAAATCTATAAAAATGAATCACTGTGGTGTAACCAGACAAGCAGCAATATATCTAAATCATCCAATGCACCTATAGGATTACCCAGGGGGGTCTTTTTAATATGTGGAGACCGGGCCTGGCCTGGCATTCCCTCTCATATTAAAGGTGGGCCGTGTTCATTGGGAAGATTAACTCTACTAATGCCAAACACATCTATGATCCTAGACCACAGAAGGGGCACCCCTAAGACGCGCAGTAAGTGCAGAGCACATGCCTACACTTCACAATGTGATGATGCTGTCGACCTATGGAACCGGAACACTATAGCTGCGGTTGCAATCTTGGCTCCAGGTGTCGCAGCAGCAAAGAGTTTGGTCACATTAAATAAATTAGGATGTTGGCTAGCGAAACAATCAAATGCAACCTCTGAAGCACTAACGGGATTACTAATGGATGTAGATTCTATACGACATGCTACTTTGCAAAATAGAGCAGCGATAGATTTTTTGCTTTTAGCGCAAGGCCATGGGTGTGAAGAGTTGGAGGGAATGTGTTGTATGAACCTATCTGATCATTCGGAATCAATTCACCGCAGCATTCAGATGTTGAAGGAAGGAGTACAGAAGCTAAGAGTGGAAGACCCCTGGAATTGGTTGGATAAATTATTCGGGAAATGGGGTCTAAGTGGCTGGTTAAAAGGACTAGCCAAGCTAGGAGGGCTATGCTTAGTAATGTTCCTTTGCATCCTGGTTTGTGTGCCGCGTCTGTTACAAGGTATGCGAAAAATGATTGAAAGATCGGTTTCAGCAGTGTTTTTAGTAAAACAAAAAGGGGGAGATGTGGGGATGGGAATCTCACTAACGGACATTCCTGAGTTTGATTTTAATGAGCAAACACTGTACCACCTGGCATGACAAGGCACTTAAGCAGAAAACAACGGAGAAAGGAATGTGCAGCTGGAAGGAGAAAAACAAGATAAAGACCATGAAGGCATTTCGCATGATCAGGAAGAACGGGCCAATCTGCTAGAGCATAGATGCGCGTGAACACAAGGCTGTAACCTATCTGCAAGCTGCAGGTAGCGCGTGTGTACTTCTGCTTGCTATAAAAGATGCTAACAAAGAGCAATAAAGGTCTTTGGTTGCCATGCCTGCCGGAGTCCGTGCCGCTTTTCACCCCCACAACAGCAGTTTGTTGTCATATTAAGATGCTTGTCTGTTTCTCCTCTACTTTATTTCACTAAAAATTAATTTAAGGAGAATGTCTCCAAACTATACTGCTAAGTTTCGAGAACTTTCAAGCTGGCTTACTTTATGCAAAAAATAATTCTACCTGTTTGTTCTGTCTGGTTGTTTTACGAGTGCTTTGCCCTCTGGACTTGCTTTGTTTTTACTAGTTTCTGAGATTTATTTAGAGACTGATTTTTTGTGTTCCTGACTCATACAAAATTGAAGAAACAACAAACTAGTTTTAACAGAGGTTGTAAGAATTTTTCTAATGTGAAGAATAAAGACTATTCTGTTAACCTGATTGCGAAACTGATTGGAGGAGTTCTCCATTCTGTTTTAGTTAGCCTGAGAAAATAGCAAGCTATGCACTACAGATGATCTAAAGATTGAGATTAATCTCTATTTGCCTGATTGGAAAATACATTTGGTTCTCTTTACATCCTGTGTAGGGTAAAAAATGTATCTTTGCTTTGCAATAATTCTCTTCAATGTTATTATTAACAAAGGACATTGCTCTGTTTCCCAGCAATAGATGCTATTGGACCAAGGCCTAGATTCACAAAAGGCCTTAGATGCCGATGTAGGATTTAGATGACTAAACCCAACAGTTAGATCCTCAAAATCCCTATTCAGCTGTTGCCTAATCCTGTAGGTGCCTAAAATCTGTAGGAGCCAAAGATATTAACATTAAATTCCCCAATACCTACGTCTCTGTTTACTTGGAAGTGCTTCAGATGGTGTTTATCTCCTTCCTGGTCACGCAGGCATTCTCAGAGCATGTTTGCAGCTTTCAACTCCACAAAATCCAACAGTTTCTTTCTTCCAGAGTGGTAAACTTCTCCTTATGCAGTAACTCAAAGGTTACATTCCAGGGAAGAGAGTGGAAGAGGACCAGGTTCAATCCATCCTCTTCTTGCTGGGCTTCAACTCCACATCCTCTTCCCCCCAGGACAATGGCTTACCCAGCATTCTTGCTGTAACAGTTCTGGCCATGTGCTTTTCTACTTACTCATCTACACTGTTTTCTCTTCCAGCTACATCATGGAAGAGAAGCCTGAGCCTGGGTTAATTATTTGAGAAGAAGGATATAGCTGCTTCTTATGGCTCCTTCAGGAAAGGTCTAGGACTCTAAAAGCTGTGATGGACAGAAGCACCTCCTTGTAGACGTGGTAAGTCACTTGAAAGACTCTAGGTCATTTTGTGGATACGAATATTAAAATGCCTATGGACCAAATTTAGATCTGAGGGCTTAATTATTACTTTCCCCATAGATTTATAAAGATACTTTTCTGGCATTTGGTAAATGGCAGAAATGTAGTAGCAAAGAAACTGGATGGCGAAAACATCAGGAAATAAACACAATTGAATTAGAAACTCTAATTTTTGTTGCTCAATGAGAGTTTCACAGTAGATTCTGAATGAAGGGAGTCTCAGGGGTCTCCCCATATTACTCTATTCCATGTTTTCCTTCTGCTGGACCATCAGTAAAAATGTCTGTGAATGTAAAATGCAGTCAAATTGGGCTGTCTGAAACACTAGAACTGCTTAAAAAGGAAATTCAAGTTCCCTGTTCTCCCTTCACCTTGCCATTATGAGCATTACCAGTCACTTAGCTGGTCCACACAGAAATCTCGAGTAAAAGATATTAGTAAAGATCCAAAGTCAGACACTGTAAAGGCAGGCAATGGTGGAATTAGAAAAGCCTATGAAACCTGAGGCTGGTACTCTTGTGGGTATTAATTGCGAGACAGTCTTTACATATGTGATCATGCAGTGGGTTTTTTTTCTTTTTTTTTTTTTTTTTTTCATCCGGACTCTGCCTTCTGCCTCTTCTAGTGTGTAGAGGATAATCTTAGTGCTAACTAATCTACTCAGTACCTTGCTTTCTCCTCATTTTTTTGTCTTCTTGAATACCGGTCTCTGAAGATGCAATTATGAATTTCCTCACAGCTTCTTCTTGGGCAAGCACCATTAGTGTATTTATTTTCAGAATGCTGTAGGATGGAATAGTGTTTGAACTCCACAGGTGGGGTGTCCCAATGCTATCCCATCCGGACATATATTCACAGCCTGTTTTAGAACATATCCCTCCTCATTCACTGTTTCTCTATAGCTGTCATATAAATTCCACCCGTTTTAAACTTCAAAGAGCAAGAATGTGTATTGTCAAAATGCAAGGCTCCTCTGTCCCATTCCCTACTGTGCATACATACTGGGTGAAATCAATGGCAAAGACCTTATAAAGGCATAGGATTTCAGGAAGGTGAATGCTGATAAGTTAAGAAAGGTAAGGCCTAATTATGATTTTGGAGATATTGATGCTAATGATAAGCCGATGTAGCGAGAGAGACAGCTGTTCAGGATCATTCTTCTCTTATATAGCTGTCCTGGTTTCAGCTGGGATAGAGTTAATTCTCTTCCTAGTAGCTGGTATAGTGCTGTGTTTTGGATTTAGGGTGAGAACAAGGTTGATAACACACTGATATTTTAGTTGTTGCTAAGTAGTGCTTACACTAGCCAAGCACTTTTCAGCTTCCCATGCCCTGCCAGCAAGAAGCTGGGAGGGGGCACAGCCAGGACAGCTGACCCAAACTGGCCAAAGGGATATTCCATACCATATGACGTCATGCTCAGTATATAAAGCTGGGGGAAGAAGAAGGAAGGGGGGACGTTTGGAGTGATGGCGTTTTGTCTTCCCAAGTAACCGTTATGCGTGATGGAGCCCTGCTTTCCTGGAGATGGCTGAACACCTGCCTGCCGATGGGAAGTAGTGAATGAATTCCTTGTTTTGCTTTGGTTGTGTGCACGGCTTTTGCTTTACTTATTAAACTGCCTTTATCCCAACCCACGAGTTTTCTCACTTTTACCCTTCCGATTCTGTCCCCCATCCCACTGTGGGGGGAGTGAGCGAGCGGCTGTGTGGTGCTTAGTTGATGGCTGGGGTTAAACCATCTTGCTAGTAGTGTCTGACTTCTATACCTCATGCTATCTTGATCTGTGATTTGGAGAAACACTTCTAGTAACTCAGGAGGTTATTTTATTTCACGTCTTGTGTGCATGTGTTAGAAAGCCTATAGTTTCTACCAGATACTCACAGCCAAAGGAAAGGAATACATATTAACAATAACGTCTTTAGAAACATGTCACCTCCTACTTAATTGTCAGTATCTCTCTACCCCACATATAGATGCACTTTAGTTTCTAATCTGTGCCTATTCTGTGTTCAGATTAATATGAGACGTGGTTTAGTCTCATATCTAAAACTCTGCCTTCAAGAGAGAATGTGTTTGTGAAGTGGTATTTGTTAGTGTAGCTGTTGAATGTTGTTTTAGTTACATTTGTTTCACTTTTTTTCTGTATTTAATCCTTAGCCCAGTGTTTTTTTAGTATTGCTAAGTATTTCCATTGTATTATTTAAACTGTTGTCTATTTTGTATCCATTTTTCCACGTCAGTTTAACGTTATGCTATTAAAAGATTCTTCCTCTCCAAAGCCAGGTGTGAGTCTTTATCTTTTCAGTACCCTTTTCTCCCCTCTTTCCTCTCTGCTGTAAGCCATCTCCTGACCCTGGCCTTGCAGAAATGATGGTCTAGTGTGTGTGACTCTGAACCTACAACCAAAATGCTCAGGTCAGTTTAGAAACTTGTTGTGGTTTAACCCGGCAGGCAGCTAACCACAACACAGCCGTTTCCTCACACCGCCCCCACCAGTGGGATGGGGGAGAGAATCGGGGAAAAAAAAGTAAAATTCGTGGGTTGAGATAAAGACAGTTTCATAGGTGTTGTGGTTTAACCTCACTCAGTCAGCAACTGAGCACCACACAGCCGCTTGCTCACTGCCCCCCTGACCCCCCCCCGGGATGGGGGAGAGAATTGGAAGAGTAGAAGTGAGAAAAACTCATGGGTTGAGATAAAAACAGTTTAATAATTCAAATAAAATAATAATAATAATAATAATAATAATAATAATAATAATAATAATGTAATAATAATAATATACAAAGCAAGTGATGCACAATGCAATTGCTCACCACCCGCCGACCGATGCCCAGCCAGTCCCCGAGCAGCGGCCCCCCCAGCCAGCTTTCCCCAGTTTATGTACTGAGCATGACGTCACATGGTATGGAATATCCCTTTGGCCAGTTTGGGTCAGCTGTCCTGGCTGTGCCCCCCTCCCAGCTTCTTTTGCACCTGCAGCCTTCTCAGTCGGTAGAGCATGGGAAACTGAGAAGTCCTTGACTAGTGTAAGCACTACCTAGCAACAACTAAAACATCAGTGTGTTATCAACATTGTTCTCATCCTAAATCCAAAGCACAGCATTGTACCAGCTACTAGGAAGGAAATTAGCTCTATCCCTGCCAAAATCAGGACAGTATCCACCCCTTATTCTATACCATCTACGTCATGCCCAAGTCCCCACACTTTCCAATACATCCCAATTAATCACCACCCCTTTTCCTGTCTTTTGATATATACACAGAGATATCATTCCCTTAGTCTATGGGCCATCCCTCTAAAATGATTGTTGAGTTCATTTAGTCCATGACTTTGCGCTCCATCTGTCATAAGAGTCCTTCAGGGCAGGAGAGATGGTGTGTGGTGTTGGATGCTATTCTCACCCAAAATCAAATCCCCTTGAGGTACACATCGGACTTCCCCATCCTCCCGCATCACCCACCAAGGGCACCCAGGTCCTTGAGCAAAAGCAATCCCACGGATGGGTTTGCCTTTGCCCGAGGCAGGAATAACCCAGTCTGTCTTCCCCAACATATTTTTTATGTGCACTACAGGGACTTTATTCCCATCTACAGTACGTAAAAGTTTTGACTGGGCAGGGCCTGCTCCATTGGCAGATCCCCGAGTGTTGACTAACCAGGTGGCCTTTGCTAAATGTGTATCCCAATGTTTGAATGTCCTGCCATCCATTGCTCTCAGCGTAGTCTTTAACAGTCCATTGTATCGTTCAATTTTCCCAGAGGCTGGTGCATGATAGGGGATGTGATACACCCACTCAATGCCGTGCTCTTTGGCCCAGGTGTCTATGAGGTTGTTTCGGAAACGAGTCCTGTTGTCTGACTCAATTCTTTCTGGGGTGCCATGTCGCCATAGGACTTGCTTTTCAAGGCCCAGGATAGTGTTCCAGGCAGTGGCATGGGGCACGGGATATGTTTCCAGCCATCCGGTGGTTGCCTCCACCATTGTAAGCACGTGGCGCTTGCCTTGGCGGGTTTCTGGGAGTGTGATATAATCGATCTGCCAGGCCTCCCCATATTTATATTTCAGCCATCGTCCTCCATACCAGAGAGGCTTTAACCGCTTGGCTTGCTTGATTGCAGCGCATGTTTCGCATTCATGGATAACCTGTGCAATAGCGTCCATGGTCAAGTCCACCCCTCGATCACGAGCCCATCTATATGTTGCATCTCTTCCTTGGTGGCACCCTGAGGTGTCATGGGCCCACCGAGCTAGAAATAACTCACCCTTATGTTGCCAGTCCAGATCCACCTGAGCCACTTCAATCTTAGCAGCCTGATCCACCTGCTGGTTGTTTTGATGTTCTTCAGTGGCCCGACTCTTGGGTACGTGAGCATCTACGTGACGGACTTGTACAACCAGGTTCTCCACCCGGGCAGCAATATCTTGCCACAATGCGGCAGCCCAGATGGGTTTGCCTCTGCGCTGCCAATTGCTCTGCTTCCATTGCTGCAACCACCCCCACAGGGCATTTGCCACCATCCATGAGTCAGTACAGGGAGAGAGCACTGGCCACTTCTCTCGGTCAGCAATGTCTAAAGCCAGCTGGATGGCCTTTACTTCTGCAAATTGGCTCGATTCACCTTCTCCTTCAGCAGTTTCTACAACTTGTCGCATAGGACTCCATACAGCAGCTTTCCACCTCCGATGCTTTCCCACAAGACGACAGGACCCATCAGTGAACAGGGCATATTGCTTCTCATTTTCTGGTAGTTCATTATACATTGGGGCCTCCTCAGCATGCGTTGCCTCCTCCTCTGGCAATATTCCAAAATCTTTGCCTTCTGGCCAATCCATGATCACTTCCAGGATTCCTGGGCGACTGGGGTTTCCTATTCGAGCCCGTTGTGTGATCAGTGCGACCCACTTACTCCATGTAGCATCAGTTGCATGATGTGTACAGGGGACCCTCCCTCTGAACATCCAGCCTAGCACCGGCAGTCGGGGTGCCAGGAGGAGCTGTGCTTCAGTGCCGATCACTTCTGAAGCAGCTCGAACCCCTTCATATGCTGCTAATATCTCTTTTTCAGTTGGAGTACAGCGGGCCTCGGATCCTCTGTATCCCTGACTCCAAAACCCTAGGGGTCGACCTCGAGTCTCCCCTGGTGCTTTCTGCCAGAGGCTCCAGGTAGGGCCATTCTCCCCGGCTGCGGTGTAGAGCACATTTTTTACATCTTGTCCTGCCCGGACTGGCCCCAGGGCTACTGCACGAACTATCTCCTCTTTAATTTTTTCAAAAGCTCGTCGTTGCTCAGGGCAACACAATTTCACATTTGAAATCGTTCTTCTTCCGGGTCACTTGGTATAGAGGGCTTACAATCAGACTGTAATTTGGAATATGCATTCTCCAAAAACCTACAACGCCTAAGAAAGCTTGTGTTTCCTTTTTGCTAGTTGGTGGAGACATGGCTGTTATTTTGGTGATCACGTCCATTGGGATCTGACGACGTCCATCTTGCCATTTTATTCCTGAAAACTGGATCTCCTGCGCAGGTCCCTTGACCTTACTTTGTTTTATGGCAAAACCAGCCTTCAGCAGGATTTGGACTATTTCCTTCCCTTTCTCAAAAACTTCTCCTGCTGTGTTGCCCCACACAATGATGTCATCACTGTACTGTAGGTGTTCTGGAGCTCCACCCTGTTCCAGTGCAGTCTGGATCAGTCCATGGCAAATGGTGAGGCTGTGTTTCCACCCCTGGGGCAGTCGGTCCCAGGTGTACTGGATGCCCCTCCAAGTGAAAGCAAACTGTGGCCTGCACTCTGCTGCCAAAGGGATTGAGAAAACGCATTAGCAATATCAATTGTGGCATACCACTTGGCTGCCTTTGATTCCAATTCGTATTGAAGTTCTAGCATGTCTGGCACAGCAGCACTCAGCGGTGGCGTGACTTCATTCAGGCCACGATAGTCTACTGTTAGTCTCCACTCTCCATTAGACTTCCGCACTGGCCGTATGGGACTGTTAAAGGGTGAGTGAGTCTTGCTGATCACTCCTTGGCTCTCCAGTCGACGAATCAGCTCATGAATGGGAATCAGGGAGTCTCGGTTGGTGCGATATTGCCGCCGGTGCACCGTGGTGGTAGCGATTGGCACTTGTTGGTCTTCGACCTTCAGCAACCCCACAACAGAGGGGTCCTCCGAGAGACCGGGCAAGGTGGACAGCTGTTTAATTTCTTCCGTCTCCAAGGCAGCTATACCAAAAGCCCACCGATACCCTTTTGGGTCCTTGAAATACCCTCTCCTGAGGTAGTCTATGCCAAGGATGCACGGAGCGTCTGGGCCAGTCACAATGGGGTGCTTCTGCCACCCATTCCCAGTTAGACTTACTTCAGCCTCCAACACAGACAGTTCTTGGGATCCCCCCGTCACCCCAGAAATACAGATGGGTTCTGCCCCTTTATAGCTTGATGGCATTAGGGTACACTGTGCAGCAGTGTCCACTAGAGCCTTATATACTCCTGTGGGTCTGATGTGCCAGGCCACCGAATCCACACAGTCCAGTAAACCCGGTTGTCCCTTTCCTCCCCCTGGCTGGAGGCAGGGCCCCTCTAGTCCTGGTCATAGTATTTGTTACTCACTTCTTGTAAATGCAAATCAAAAGTCTCTTCATTAAGACCAGAAGTAAGATCAGCCCTTGTACTCTGTCTGGGGAACTGCCTGCTGGAAACTGGAGCAGCAATTTTCCTGGAAGAACCCCCTTCTGGGATTGTTTTCCCTTGCAACTCACGTACCCGTGCCCCTAGGGTCAAGGTAGATTTTCCATCCCACTTCCTCATGTCCTCTCCATGGTCACACAGGTAAAACCACAGGGTGGCCCGTGGTGTACATCCACTATATCCTCTCTCGAGCAGAAGGGCGCTTACTCCTAATGGCTGAGATACTGGTCCATACAGGTGGGGAGTAGGACCTATCCTCTTTGAGTTGCTGGACCTCCCAGGACAGTTTCTCCACAGTCGAGACGAGGGAGGAAGAGAGACTTTCTTCGTATTGCCAGAGTTGGCCAGCCAATTCATCCACTGTTTGTCCCTCTCCATCTTTCCAGGTCATTAGTGCCAATGAGTTGGCGTACGACGATGGTGCACTCCGTACCAACTTCCGCCACATGGGTCACGTGCAGTTGACTTCATCTGGATCTTTGGATAACTGCTCATTGTTCAGGTCATCATAAATCACCTCCAGCACGGCTAATTCCCTCAGGTACTGGATACCTCTCTCCATGGTGGTCCACTTGCCTGGGTGACATATGACATCTTCCTTGAAGGGATACCTTTCCTTCACCCCTGGCAGGAGTCACCTCCAGCGGCTGAGGGCTTTTGCCCCTTTTCCAATTACTTTGTCAATGCCCCCTTCCCTAGAAAGGGATCCCAGCTGCTTGGCTTCCCTACCCTCTAATTCCAGGCTACTGGCCCCATTATCCCAGCATTGGAGCAGACAGGTGATAACATGCTTGCCTGGAGAATGACTGAAATCTTTTCGCATATCTTGCAGCTCTCTCAGGGATAGGGATCGGGTGGTTACCATCTCATTTATGGGTTCTGCCTCTTCCTGCTCCTGTTCTCGTGATGGCCCTGGTTCATCTTCATCCCTTACTAAATGAGTTGATTTTTTTGTGTATTTCCTCTTGTGTATAGGGGCGACTGATACCGGCACGGTTCTCTGGTTCAGCCACAGTGCCTGTCGTGGGGGCTGGAGTAGTTGCGGTGCCTGTCGCCGGGGTTTGAGTAGCTGCAATGCCTGTCGTAGGGGTTTGAGTAGCTACAGTGCCTGTCGCTGGGATTGATTTCTGGATGGTATTCTTAAAGAATTGTGTAACATTAAACAAGATCACGACCTGAACCACATTCAGGAGACAGAGCAATAGGAACATGCTGGTTTGAACATCCTAAGGATATTTGAAATTCTCAAGAGCTGTTGTAATTCACCTGAAGGAGAAAGGGAAGGTCAAGGAGCGGGGGAAAGTGTCCCCCCCACCATAGATTGGTTCCCCGAGGAGAAACGGTAAAAGGTGTAATTATTAATAGTTTCCAAAAAGTGACTCCCGAGGTACGGAGGTGATGGCAGTACTGAGTACAAATACGGAAGTACAAATACAAAAATTAGTCTCACGACCAAAAATTTTATCATATCATAAACCAGTAGTGTTACACAGTGCAGCAAAATGATGTCCTTGATCCAGCTCCCAGAGGTGATAGACAGCACAACAGGGAACATATACAGCAAGTAAGGTTTTACATAACACAACTTTGAGATCAAGCAGGACAACTTTGAGAATCAATTAATCAACATTGGGACTAGCGACTGTTAAACCAATATGATGAATGCTTATAACAAATTTGCCTTAACATGCTCTGGACAGATCTGTCGTTATCTCAACCCTTTGTGCCCCACGTTGGGCACCAAAAGGACTGTTGTGGTTTAACCCGGCAGGCAGCTAAACACCACACAGCCGTTTGCTCACTCCCCCCCCAGTAGGATGGGGGAGAGAATAGGGAAGAAAAAAGGTAAAGTTCGTGGGCTGAGATAAAGACAGTTTAATAGGACAGAAAAGGAAAGGAAAATAATAATAATAATAATGATAAAAGAATATACAAAACAAGTGATGCACAATGCAATCGCTCATCACCTGCTGACCGATGCCCAGCCAGTTCCCGAGCAGCGGTTACTGCCCCCCTGACCAACTCCCCCCCAGTTTATATACTGAGCATGACGTCATATGGTATGGAATATCCCTTTGGCCAGTTTCGGTCAGCTGTCCTGGCTGTGCCGCTTCCCAGCTTCTTGCTGGCAGGGCATGAGAAGCTGAAAAGTCCTTGACTAGTGGAAGCACTACTTAGCAACAACTAAAACATCAGTGTGTTATCAACATTATTCTCATACTAAATCCAAAACACAGCTCCAAAACACAGCACTACACCAGCTACTAGGAAGAAAATTAACTCCGTCCCAGCCGAAACCAGGACATTGCTGCAAAGTTAGAAAGTGGCACTTATGCAAGCTTATTATGAAAACCGCACTGGGATTCCTGCAGTATTTTTTTAAACTTCAGATTTCAAACATTTTATGTGCCTTTAAGTAAAATATGATCCAGTGATAAAATACAATAGTGAATTTCTGTGTTTTTCAGCCTGCTTTCGATGTTTTCTTTACCTTTGCACATAACTGGCTACTGAGAGTTAGAACTACACATTACCACCCACCTTCTAAGTTGATATTTACTAAAAATTAAGAATGGGATCTTTGGCTGAGAGACCAAATTATTTCCTTTACTGGCTCATCCTCAGTGAGGTGCCTGCAAAACATTCCAACTAAGTTTTAGGCACAGAGTCCATGTTCTGATATGGATGTGACAATCTCTGGTTCATAATGATGGCATGAAAGCATATTACTGGATGAAAGGAACATTTTTTGTGGTCACTCAGAATGCCACTGAATATCAGAAATCTAGTCTCTCAGGCATCTGAATAAAGTTCAATGTCTTTGCATATTTCAAGCTCCAGTGTAAAAATGGACATTTTGTCTCAGTTTTCTGGCTTACTCCTGAAATACTAGTGAACTTGGTTCTGAATCCCACCATCCCACTGATAGCAAAAATCTCAGTAAATTCAGTAAGAAATTGGACTTTATACATTTTGTCTCCATTATGCTGTAATGTCTTAAGTGTTGCCTACTCTCACGATTGGAACATGGACTTGATGTTTCACTTCTTTCTATAGCCAGCTGCAAAAGAAAATGGACACCACAATCAATTCAGAGGTTTATCAGTCTTTCAGAAGAGTTATTTATTTTTGTAATTTTGTGCACCAGATGTATCAGCTTCCCTGGTAGCAAAGCAGGCTGGGGATGAAACTGGTTCTAGAGCAAACAGCCTCCCCTTTCTCTTCTCTGTGATGGGCATGAACCTGGAAGGCCGCCACATGAGAATGAGGGTCCTAGACGCCAACCACAAGGTCCAGAGGTGAGGTCCAAGGTCCATTTCCCTCTTCTTCCATCTTTGGTTGGTTGCCAAAATCAGTACATGAGGTAACAAGCCACATTCCTAACTGCCAGTTCTGCCACAACTCAAGAGCTGCTATAAATCAAGAACCTCTGCCCCTGTACCAGAATGAGTGTATGTTGGATGCAAATCATTGTGAGGATATAGCTGTTCAGCACTGTTCCACAGATGGTATTTTCAGTTTGGGCTGAAATCCCAGCAATGCTGTTTTTGGAACATTATGCAAAAACTTCCATGTAGGAACAAGGTATAGCTTCCTTGTAGCTGCAGGTATCAATTTAAAACCTTGAAGACTTCATGGACCTTCTGCTGCATGTGAGTCTCTACTGAAAGAGGGATGACTTACTAGGTGGAGTTGGCAGAGTCAGCTATTTCCTGTAATATTTACTATCTTTTTGAAGACTGTACTTTTGGCTAGCTCCTGTGAAAACTTCTACCTGCACATGTCTGTCTGATGAGTGACCATAAGGGATCTTCTGGAATTGTGACTCTGTAAGTGCTTTTGTTGAGTTTTCTATGATGTGAGCTCTGAGGAGCTCTGATGATTTTGAGAGGTCCCTTCCAACCTCAACGATTCTGTGAAATACTTTTTGCAAGTTGCAGCTACAACCAGAGCAGTCAGTCATTGCCCTCTGTCTTCTCAGTTTCTACAGCTCTCCTGGACAGTCTTATCTGTTAACTGATGTCAGGTTCTTTCCATCTGGGAACAAATAGGCTACCTAGAGCTTTGATTAAAGGAGTCATTGGATTCAGTATCTGTAGAGAAGGGCAAGAGTTTCAGGAACTAGGTCTGCCCAATTTCTAGTCTCATAACTGATGGAAAAACTCATGACATGGATAAAAATCATCATTTGCCTCTTTCCCCATGACCTACCTCAGAGAGTCTGGAAAAAGAAGAGCAGGGGCACTCCCTGTAAAAGCTAAATAAATTCATAAAGAAGTCTTCCCTTCAAAGCATTCCCATTTGTGCAAACTTTGGGCAGTTCTTTAAGGCAGTTGGATGGCAGCTGCACTTTGTTTGTTTGTTTTCTCCCCAGTTTAAAAAAAATGTCATGGTAGTAATAATATTGGCTTTAGGAAAGGAGGAAATTTACTTCTCTCTTCCTGGCTGATTTTTTTTTATTGTTATCAGGGGTATGTACAGAAAGAAGTCTGTGGAGAAGGCATGGGGAGATATGGTGCCTTCAGTGTTTTGGATTTGGGATAAACACAGATGCATGGTGACAGGCATATCAATCTGAGAACAGGTTCTGTCAGCTGTAAAGACCCATTTCAGAGGATTATCAGCTGGAAATTAAAACTGTGCAGTAGGAAACTAATGGTGTCACAGTAAATCCTTGGTTTCCTTGGGGGACCTCTTGGGAGTTCTGGTCTCCTATCCATCCATGTTCAAGTGACCAGTTCAGTGAACAGGTTCTTGCAAAGTCTGATATTGTTTCTACTTGACTTTCCACCCTTGCTGTTTCTCCCACAATGACACAGAAAGATTGAGTATTGGCAGGGATAGCTTTTATACCTGACTAATTCACCACTGGAATTTTGTATTTTACTGCTCAAAGGGGAGTGCAAACTTTTGGCAAACTCAACTGAGGAATTTGCTCAGGACTTTACTTTGCAGTGAGCCATCTCCTACCCTGAACTGCAATGAAAATACCACTTAGGCTGATAGAGAGGGAACTCATTTGCAGTTTTGTTCCTTCCTGGGTGCTTTATTTTGCAATGTAGATGTAATCCAGCCCCTAGCTAAATACACATGCAAACATACAAGAATTTGGGGTATTAAAAAACTTTTGTTAAACAAAACAAAGTGCTTCTTGGTTCATTTAAAAATAATCATGGTGCTTGATTTACATATACTTTGGAACATCCTCAGAATAACTGTTCCAAATCTATAATTTCAGCTACTGCATCTGGCACAGTCAGATTAAAAAATGTAATACTAGAAGTATAAATTCTAAATCTTTGCACATTCCTGGGATTCCAAAAACATGCATACTTTTATAACTTAGCTTTTTCAAGATCAGGCCCTGAATGCCTTCCTTGCCCACTGACTTGAAAAGAGTTGAATGCCCTTACCATATTATCGGAACAGAGAACTGGAGGAATTCAGAGCAAACCTGGAGAACCATTACAAATTAATTCATTCATTTGCTTCACCTCTGGAGATTATAACAATTTTTTTCAATTAGAGTCCTTCCTACTACAGCCACCATTTCAAAACTGCAATATTACAAGGCATGGCCACCTCTTTGTTCTATTGTCTTTAAGTCTGTATAGAAAAGGGGTATGCACTTACTAAGTTTCTAAAACAGGTATTTTAGTGCAAAACCATGATATAAGTTACCCCTGACCTGTCTGTAGATTTAAACAGGAAGATTAAAGAGTTGTTTGTGCCCTACAAAGCCCCATGACCACTGTACTCCCCAGTGTCCATTCAGGTTTGCCAACCTTCAAGGTACCCAACGCTAATGTGGCTAGAGAAGGGAGGTTGAAGGATGTGTGAAGTCTCAGGATTTCAGTGGAATATCAAAACTGACAGTTTTGTGTTTAAACATGCTGCATGTACTAATTTTTTTATAGACCATTTATTAATGGTATATATATAATGAGTGAATTGGAAAGTTGATGAAATGTGTCAAGGAGAACTGAAGTCATGGTCTCTGAAGTACTGGCACATTTCTGACACTGGCAAATAAAGCAGTTTCACTGGAAATATACCTTTTGCGTACACCTTCCATACTTTTGTCTGACCCTTTCTATATGACCCTGCCTATATGACTTTTTGTAATTATCTTTGTTCCTGCTATCCTGTAATTGTTGCTAGACTCCATGACTTGCTGTCTGCAATATCATTGATGCTATCACCTTTGTGTAGATCATTTCCTGTAGTGGTTTGTAAAGCTGCTCCCAGTCCAAATCTGGACTGAAGTACCATCATCAGGCTGACAAGAAGCTAAACACCCCAAAAGTGATAGAGTAGAAGCTCTCATAGAACAAATGAACTGTTTGCTCTCTCAGATGAACAGTGGCTTCTCTTGTTTTTATGTGGTACCTGACAGCATTGCGACAATTCTTGAAAAATCATTATCTTAATGATTAACTTTAATAAGGCTAACATGGAAAGAACTCAGCTCACTATTATATCTTTAATAGTTCAAGGGAAGTAATCTTCCCTGTTACCGTTGGAAGAAACTGAAAAATACTAGTTAAAGGTGAATGAGATATAATTTTCTTTTGATCAGTCCTTTCTTACACAGTATCATGAAATAGCAGAAATTCTTGCTTAACTCAGTAAGATTTAGCATATTTGTTTAAACAAATTCAGATGGAGCTGATTTTAAGGCAATTTAAACTGATATGTATTAGAAAAAGTGCCAGGATTGAGAGCTAAACTGACTAAAAACTGATGGGAATCAGAAAATTACCTAAAAACATAGTATTTTGAAAAGAAACAGAAAGATGGTCCTAAAAATTGAAGTTTGCCTATGATAATGCCCCAGCCTCTGCCACCGAGTCTTCATCCTTCATCTTTTAGGCCTTTTCAGTTCTTTGTTTCTCAGCGAAGACTGCTGAAAGCCAGTTACTGTCAGTCCTGAAGGTGGCTGGATTACATTTTTAAAACATCTCAAAAGACCTTGCTTTTCACTAACTCAGAAGACAAAAAAATGAGGTTTTGTATATGAATTCAATATTTTGTATGAAAATGTAGGCGCTCTCTCTATTTTAACCACAATATAAATCAGCACAGAAAACAACGTAGGTTTTGGCATCTGTGTCATGTTAGTTTTGAATGATGAATACATACCAGGTTTGGGAATTACAAAAGCTGCTTGTGTGGTATGTTACAGTTTTTCCAGTGTATCTACAAGTACTTGAGCTGTCCGTGTCCTAAATTCTCTGTTATGCTCCTTGGCATAGCCCACTGGGATTTCCCACTAAGCACAAGGAATCTTCCCTTGGGATTCATCTGCCCAGGAGTGTACCACAAAATGATAAAAATGGACGACTATAGGGAACAATGAGACATCATCTAATCCAGAACTATTCTGAAACAGAATCAGATATCCTTGCACGTACTTGACAGATATCCAAGTTATCCAAGAGATACCACAGCATACTGAAGTAGCCTATTCCAGTGTTTCAACACCTTTTGATTAGAACATTTTCCTTAATATCGGACTGTCGTGATTTAACCTCAGTCGGCAACTGAGCACCACACAGCCACTCGCTCACTCCCCCCCACCCCCCGGTGGGATGGGGGAGAGAATTGGAAGAGTGAAAGTGAGAAAACTCGTGGGTTGAGATAAAAAGTTTAATAATTGAAATAAAATAAAATAAAATACTACTACTACTACTAATAGTAATAATAATAATAATAATAATAATATACAAAGCAAGTGATGCACAATGCAATTGCTCACCACCTGCCGACCAATGCCCAGCCAGTCCTCGAGCAGCAGCCCCCCCGGCCAGCTTTCCCCCAGTTTATGTACTGAGCATGACGTCACATGGTATGGAATGTCCCTTTGGCCAGTTGGGGTCAGCTGTCCTGGCTGTGCCCCCTCCCAGCTTCTTGTGCACCTCCAGCCTTCTCAGTCGGTAGAGCATGGGAAGCTGAAAAGTCCTTGACTAGCGTAAGCACTACTTAGCAACAACTAAAACATCAGTGTGTTATCAACATCATCCTAAATCCAAAACACAGCACTATACCAGCTACTAGGAAGAAAATTAACTCTATCCCAGCCGAAACCAGGACACCAACCAAAAAGTTTTCTGTACTCACAGTAAGATTTCTTCTTGATCTTTCTTCTGTTTGCATGAGAAACAGTTTTTCATGATTATATTTACAGTCTTTTATATATCAGAGGGCTACAATCATGCCCTTCTTGGTCTTCTTTCTTCTAAAGAAAACAAAGTCCTCAACTTTCTTTGTAACTTATTTTTTTTAACACTATTCTATTCTCTGGATTCTCCCAGGTAATCTACATCTTTCCAAAAATGTATTGTTAAAAACTGGATGCAGAATACCATCTCAGGCCTCTCGATCCCCTTAAAGAAGGTGGATTAGCCATCATTCAGCTCTGTGTTGCTTTTGCTGTACTGCTTCTTGTATTTAGTTTATCTTACGTTCCCTTGTATGTGTTTCTCCCTATCCTTGGTTCAGACCTATTCTAGTTTAATAGAGTACAACTGTAAGATGCTGTCGTCTTACTGATTAGTTTAATTTAAGAGCTTCTCTTGCATAGAAATA
Organism: Aptenodytes patagonicus; assembly: GCF_965638725.1. NCBI lineage: Eukaryota > Metazoa > Chordata > Aves > Sphenisciformes > Spheniscidae > Aptenodytes > Aptenodytes patagonicus. The sequence continues at coordinate 27,312,253 of NC_134981.1, forward strand.
CTTCTTAAAGATCAAATTAATCACACTAATGATGTAGTCTAGTTAGATAATTTCTAATACAGGTAGGATATGATATATAAAAGCAAGTGAAAAAGTTCTCAGTTCATTTTGTAACACTTCTCACATAGGTTCTCCCATTTACTTCAGTGTTTTTTTTTTCTTTGGATCAAATTCAGGTATCTTTGGAAGGCTGACATGACATTTTAACAGTCATTACAGATGTTAAACAAGGTTCATAGTTGATAAGAAACCGAGCAATTTGTTAAGGATTTTTGGCACAATCCTATTAGAGCACACAAAAATTCACTTAATCCATTACCTTACCTCTAGCACTGTCTATGAGCAAAATTTTGAGAAGAATCTACAAGAAAACCATGACATAGAGAATTATGGTACAATATGCCCAAAGGGAAATTACTTATTCACTGAGGAATGAGGTCCCAAATTTTAATCTTGTTTTATACAGGAGAGGTTATTTGTACAATTCACATAATGCTTAACCTTTCTGTGAGTCCTATAATGCCTTTCTCCTTCAGTTAGTCCTGTGGTAACAGGTTGGTAATATATGAGGGGTTATTATTTAAAAAATGCTTGGTTTTATGTATTTCTTACTTTCAACAGCTTTAAATTAATTGCCTTTTGATTTTGTCAGATGTCTCCTTGATCCTGTATTACAAGAGAGAGTAAACAAACAAAACAATGACCTTCAAATGTGTTCCTCTTTGCACAAAAATCACATCCAGACATGATCTGTTACCAATTTTTTGCCCCTTTCTATTTCTGCTGTTTCTGGTTTCATTTGGAGGTATATCAAGTTACTGAGAGAAGCTGCAGCCTGTCAGTGATATAACAGGCACATACTGTGTTGCTGCAATACACAGTGTGAAGTGAGGGGCAGAATATCTTCCTAGTCCAAACTGGTAGGAGCCCCTGATACTCACAGGTACTTAAAGTCTATGTGAGCATATTTGTGATGAATTCTCAGTCTAAAGAGAAAAAGTGAAACTTCCCACAAGCCCCAGTAGTACAGCTCACAATTGTTGCAACATCCCACAAGTTCTACTGAAAACTAACCCAAACAATCATTTCATAGGATCATTACAGTCTGAAAATTTTGATTCAGAATTTTTACATTTCAAGCAGTTGTTTTGCGAAAAGCAAAAGCGCAGGGAGCAAGAGGGTGCCCCAGCCCCACCCCCCGAGCCGGAGGAGGGAGTTCCTGACGAGCGGCAGCTCTGACTCAGCGTGGGCGGGGACAAGAGGGACGGCGGCCAAACCCCCTCACTTAGAAGAGCAGCCCCCAGGGAGTGTGAGCGATCCGGAGCGTGGTGAACAGGATGTGGTGCGTCAGAAGGGTGTGGTGCGGCAGTTTGCGTGGCAGTTCATGAGGGAGGGCGTGCAGGGAAGGCGAGCGGGCAAGGTGCAGCCCCACTCCTGGCTCTAGAGGCCAACTCAATTAGTAATCGTTGGCTTCCAAGAAGAGGACCAGCTATGGTTTCCACTCGGCTGAAAGCTGTTGCCAGAAGGAATGTGGTGACCTAGACGGAGCGCACATGCAAGCATACAGCTGTCCAGGTCTCTGGCTGCAGGGAGTGCCTGAGCCTGTCAGCTGTACTGGAGGGTAGCAGAGACGCCACCTGTGTGTGGTGTGACCAGGTGGATGATCTGCTCAGCCTGGTGGCAGAGCTGAAGGAGGAGGTGGAAAGGTTGAGGAGTATCAGGGAATGTGAGAGGGAGATAGATTGGTGGAGCCGCATCCTACCATCCCTGAGGCAAAGGCAGCAGATGGAGGCTCCACAAGAAGCAGAGGATCCCCTGCCTTCTTGCCACCAGGTAGAAAGAGGGGACCTAAGTGACAGGGGGGGAATGGAAACAGGTCCCTGCTTGGGGTGCCAAGCGAACCCCTGCCCGGCCTCCCTCACCTTCCCGGTTGCCTTTACACAACGGATATGGGGCCCTAGAACTTGAGGGCCAGGCAAATGAGGATGTAGACAAAGGTCCATCCAGGGGGTTGCCTAGGGTGAGGCAGTCAGCCTCACGCATTATGACTGCCTCTGCTAAGAAAAGAAGGAGGGTAATTGTCATAGGCGATTCCCTTCTGAGGGGAACAGAGGGCCCGATATGCTGACTGGACCCATCCCACAGGGAAGTCTGCTGCCTCCCTGGGGCCCGGGTCAGAGACATCACTAGGAAGCTCCCTGGTCTGGTACGACCTTCCGATTACTACCTGCTGTTGGTTATACAGGCTGGCAGTGATGAGGTTGCAGAGAGAAGTCCTGCAGTGATCAAAAGGGACTTCAGGGCACTGGGGCGATTGCTTGAAGGATCGGGAGCACAGGTAGTGTTTTCCTCAATCCCTACAGTGGCAGGGAAGGATACTGAAAGGAACAGGAAAACGCAGCTGATCAACACGTGGCTCAGGGGCTGGTGCCATCGGAGGAATTTTGGCTTTTTTGATCACGGGGAAGTTTACATGGCACCGGGCCTGCTGGCGACAAATGGAGTCCAGCTGTCTCACAGGGCGAAAAGGATCATTGCTCATGAATTGGCAGGGCTCATTGAGAGGGCTTTAAACTAGGTTCGAAGGGGGAAGGGGATAAAACCAGGCTCACTAGAAATGAGCCTAGGGGTGGCATGCCGATGCCGGGGGCGAAATCGATAGCCCAGCTCAAGTGCATCTACACCAATGCGCACAGCATGGGCGGCAAACAGGAGGAGCTGGAAGCCATTGTGCAGCGGGAGAGATATGACTTAGTCGCCATCACAGAAACATGGTGGGGTGACTCATGATGGGAGTGCTGCAACGGATGGCTACAGACTCTTCAGAAGGGACAGGCGAGGAAGGAGAGGCGGTGGGGTGGCCCTGTATGTTAGGGAGTGTTTCGATTGTCTAGAGCTCAACGATTGTGATGATGATACAGTCGAGTGTTTATGGGTAAGGATGAGGGGGAAGGCCAACGAGGCAGATATCCTGCTGGGAGTCTGTTATAGACCACCCAACCAGGATGAAGGGGCGGATGAAGCGTTCTACAAGTGGCTGGCAGAAGCCTCTTAATCGCTAGCCCTTGTTCTCGTGGGGGACTTCAACTTCCCGGACGTCTGCTGGAAATACAACACGGCAGAGAGGAAGCAGTCTAGGAGGTTCCTGGAGTGTGTGGAAGACAACTTCCTGACACAGCTGGTAAGTGAGCCTACCGGGGAGGTGCCTCGCTCGACCTGCTGTTTACAAACAGAGAAGGACTGGTGGGAGATGTGGTGGTTGGAGGCCATCTTGGGCTTAGCGACCATGAAATGATAGAATTCTCCATTCTTGGTGAAGTAAGGAGGGGGGCCAGCAAAACCGCAACCATGGACTTCCGGAGGGCGGACTTTGGCCTGTTCAGGACGCTGGTTGAGAGAGTCCCTTGGGAGATCGTCCTGAAGGGCAAAGGGGTCCAGGAAGGCTGGACGTTCTTCAAGAAGGAAGTCTTAAAGGCGCAGGAGCAGGCTGTCCCTGTATGCCGTAAGAAGAACGGGTGGGGAAGACAACCAGCCTGGCTGAATGGGGAGCTCTTGCTGGGACTCAGGAAAAAAAGGAGAGTTTACCGCTTGTGGAAGAAGGGGCAGGCGACTTAGGAAGAGTACAGGGATCTCGTTAGGTCGTTCAGAGAAGAAATGAGAAAGGCAAAAGCCCAGCTAGAACGCAATCTGGCCGCTGTCGTTAGAGACAACAAAAAATGTTTTTACAAATATATTAATGACAAGAGAGCCAAGGAGAACCTCCATCCTTTATTGGATGCGTGGGGGAACATTGTCACCGAGGATGAGGAAAAGGCTGAGGTATTCAATGCCTTCTTTGCCTCAGTCTTTAACAGGCAGACCAGTTATCCTCAGGGTACTCGGCCCCCCGAGCTGGAAGACAGGGATGGCGAGCAGGATGAACCCCCCCATAATCCAAGAGGAAGCAGTCAATGACCTGCTATGCCACCTGGATGCTCACAAGTCTATGGGGCCGGATGGGATCCACCCGAGGGTGCTGAGGGAGCTGGTGGAGGAGCTCGCCAAGCCGCTCTCCATCATTTATCAGCGGTCCTGGTTAACGGGGGAGGTCCCGGACGACTGGAGGCTTGCCAATGTGACGCCCATCTACAAGAAGGGCGGGAAGGAGGATCCGGGGAACTACAGGCCTGTCAGCCTGACCTCGGTGCTGGGGAAGATTATGGAGCGGTTCATCTTGAGGGCGCTCACAAGGCATGAGCGGGACAACCAGGGCATCAGGCCTAGCCAGCATGGGTTCATGAGAGGCAGGTCCTGCTTGACCAACCTGATCTCCTTCTATGACCAGGTGACCCGCCTAGTGGATGAGGGAAAGGCTGTGGATGTGGTCTACCTGGACTTCAGCAAGGCCTTTGACACCGTCTCCCACAGCATTCTCCTAGAGAAGCTGGCGGCTCACGGCTTAGACAGGTGTACTCTGCGCTGGGTCAAAAACTGGCTGGACGGCCGGGCCCAGAGAGTTGTGGTGAATGGAGTTAAATCCAGTTGGCGGCCGGTCACGAGCGGTGTTCCCCAGGGCTCAGTTTTGGGGCCGATCTTGTTCAATATCTTTATCAATGATCTGGACGAGGGGATTGAGTGCACCCTCAGTAAGTTTGCAGATGACACCAAGTTGGGCGGGAGTGTTGATCTGCTCGAGGGTAGGAAGGCTCTGCAGAGGGACCTGGACAGGCTGGACCGATGGGCCGAGGCCAACTGTATGAGATTCAACAAGGCCAAGTGCCGGGTCCTGCACTTGGGTCACAACAACCCCATGCAGCGCTACAGGCTTGGGGAAGAGTGGCTGGAAAGCTGCCCAGCAGAAAAGGACCTGGGGGTGTTGGTCGACAGCCGGCTGAACATGAGCCGGCAGTGTGCCCAGGCGGCCAAGAAGGCCAATGGCATCCTGGCCTGTATCAGAAACAGTGTGGCCAGCAGGAGTAGGGAAGTGATCGTGCCCCTGTACTCAGCACTGGTGAGGCCGCCCCTCGAATACTGTGTTCAGTTTTGGGCCCCTCACTACAAGAAGGACGTTGAGGTGCTGGAGCGTGTCCAGAGAAGGGCAACGAGGCTGGTGAGGGGTCTGGAGAACAAGTCTTATGAGGAGCGGCTGAGGGAACTGGGGTTGTTTAGCCTGGAGAAGAGGAGGCTGAGGGGAGACCTCATCGCTCTCTACAACTACCTGAAAGGAGGTTGTAGCGAGGTGGGTGTCGGTCTCTTCTCCCAAGTAACTAGTGATAGGACGAGAGGAAATGGCCTCAAGTTGCGCCAGGGGAGGTTTAGATTGGACGTGAGGAAAAATTTCTTTACTGAAAGAGTGGTGAAACATTGGAACAGGCTGCCCAGGGAAGTGGTTGAGTCCCCATCCCTGGAGGTATTTAAAAGACGAGTAGATGAGGCGCTTAGGGACATGGTTTAGTGGACATGGTGGTGTTGGGTCGATGGTTGGACTCGATCTTAGAGGTCTTTTCAAACCTCAGTGATTCTGTGATTCTATTTTTCTTGTCTGTGCCCTGTGATATTACCTCTCTCCTTTACAGGATGTAAAGCTAAAACCCAGATGCTCAGTCTAAAGATATGAAAAATTTGATTTGGCTCAGGTGGTGGTAGCCACATAAAACCTTTAAGTTTTTCTTTGTTTCATGTAGCTTTTTAGTAGGTTGGACAATAAAAGTAGTAGGATGAGGCTAAGTAGCGCATCCAAACTTACTGTAATTTTTTTAAAAAAAAGGAATGGATGCTAATGAGAAAAAGACCGAGTATAAAGAAATATTCAGCTGAGCATATTTTATGGTCTTCTAAGCATAAATAGGGGTATACAGAGCCTCAAAAGACTATGGACAGTCAATAAAAGTAGCCAATTATCATTGCCAGTTTTATGGATATAATTTCAGGAAGAGCTTCAGCCTATATAATTACCAGAGATGAAACTTTATTGATAGCTAATGTCAATTGGCAAGTATTTTAATTTTAGTTTACAGGACTGCTCTTCAAATGTGATAATTCCTAGCCAGTAAATCTGTGAATCAAGAACTGGTAATTAGGACTAGTAGATGTGTAAGAATCTGTGGTCTGAGCAGGCATACTTGGTCAGACCAATGTCATCTAACTCTCATACTCTCACTCCAACAGTGGCCAAAATGGCCAAATGTGTAGGGCAAGGTATAAAAATTCAGCAAACATACAGCAAAGCATCCCTAGAGCAATCTCCCAACCTGTCACAACATGTGATTCTGTGGCTTCCTGACGGTGTGTGGTATATATGTAACCTTCTATGGATTTCTCTGCCTTGAACTTTTCCAGTCTTCCATTGGGCCCATGTAAAGTTTTAGCATCCACAACATGCTATGGTAGAAATTCTGTAACCTGCCTATGTTCTACTTCCTTTTGGCTGGTCTCTTTGCTGTTTGTCTCTTGAATAATTTCTAACAGTAAGTTGCTTTCTGTTGTAAATATAGAGGGTGCAGTTCTTCACCTCATTCAGAAGCTTTTCAAAGTTACCTGTGAGACTTTTTCCAAAGTTTCAAGCTCTGCATAATGAATAGTTTAAAATATGGTAAAGTGTTTCTATGCATCTCAACTAACTGTAGACAGAGTTAGGTTTGTAGTCTAAACCAGTTGCCCAAGCTTCCTCTACTATCGATGGAGAACAACAGAAACTTCTGGATGGTGACTCATCCCATTTATTTTAGGCATCCATTTTTGGCTGGAGTGAGTTGCCTGTTGGATGGCGTTGTCGCTCCCTGAAGGAGGAGTCTGGATGGCCAGCTTAGACAAGCTGCTTGACTTTTACAACTAAAAATAGGTGCCATCAATCCCAGTCTAAAAGCTCATAAACAATATTTACTTTTAACTCTCAGAATTTGGAAAGACATTGTAATCTGAAAGCAAAGGAGGAATAAGCTAATGCAGTAACAATGCACAAGCATATTAGCACATTCTTCCAAGGGCTGAATGAATAAGGCAGTGTGGTGGGTTGACCTTGGCTTGCCACCAGGTGCCCACCAAGCCGCTCTATCACTCCTCCCCTCAGCAGGACAGGGGGGGAAGAAAATAAGATGGAAAAAAACTCATGGGTCAAGATAAAGGCAGTTTAATAAAGAAAAGCAAAGGCCGCGCATGGAAGCAAAGGAAAACAAAAGATTTATTCTCTACTTCCCATCAGCAGGCGATGTCCAGCCACTTCCTGGGAAGTAGGGCCTCAGTACATGTAGCAGTTGCTTTGTAAGATAAACACCTTAATAACGAATGCCCCCCGCCCCTCCTTTCTCTTAGCTTTTATTGCTGAGCATGACATATGGTATGGAATATCCCTTTGGTCAGTTTGGGTCAGCTGTCCTGGCTATGTCCCCTCCCAAGATCTTGCCCACCCCCAGCCTACTGGATGAGGGGGGGAATGTTGGAGAGACAGCCTTGATGCTGTGCGAGCACTGGTGTGTTATCAACACCTTTCTAGCTACCAATACAAAGCACAGCACTATGAGGGCTACGATGGGGAAAATTAACTCCATCTCGGCCAGACCCAATACAGGCAGCCTGGCAGCAGAAGCATAGACCTAGAATACAGAAAAAGTCTTGCTGGGGTCTGGATTCAGGTCAGACTCAAATAAATAGTCCTCCAGAGGGTTGTTCAGGTCAGGTGTTCTGCTAAGAGAGGAGAAACATTAAAATAGCCACAAAAATGGACAGGTGAAACAAAACTTTGTGATGTGCTTTCACCATACTGCTGCTTAAACTAACAGTTATCTTTGGTAGGTAGCATAACTGCTCAGGCTCTTTTATATGTCTGGGGTTCTTACTGTGGTCAGCACTTCAAGTATAGCCAAACCTAAATGATCTGAGGAGAAAACATGGAAATGAAATTATTTTTTCTGGTAGTGAACAAATGGGCTTAGTAGTTATTAACTATTAGTAATTAACTACTTACTAAGTAGTTATTAACATTTTACAAGCATTTAAGACTTTCATTAGAACTTTGAAGCAGAGCTGCCATTGTTAACACTGTTGATGTCTCCATTGTAAAAAAAATAGCCTTTAGAGTTTACGATTTGGCTCCTTGAAACAATATTCAAATTCAAGTTCATTTCACGTTTCATGTCTCTATAAAATTGTTTTATATATATTTTTTACAGTGGCATTTGGGATTGATCTCTGGGTCTGTTGTTGCTGCTGCTGCTAGACTCCATAACATCCATTTTCAGTTTTTAAAAATTAATCTTTAAGGGGTTGGTCTTTTAAAAATAAAAACATTTTTTTTTCTTTTGGAAATGATTAGTCTTTTTACAACCAAAACACAGTAACCCTTTTCATGCTGGCATTTTGGACAGTGTCACATTAACTCCTCTTGGACTTATTGTCATCATAAGACCAAAAGACAGCCTCAGCAGAAGTGTGTGAGCTGGATTTGTCAGTGGTGATCGTATCATGACTAGGTGTCAGTGGGGGTACTGCTCCCACTAAAGCCAACAGGAGCTTCATATGCAACCTCCAGTAAACAGTTCAGTTCAGTGTAACATGTTTTTCATAGAGGAAACTAGTATATGAAAGCCTTTGGCACTCCTTCCTCTGCGCCAAACTCAAGCCCCCCAAAATAAGTGTCTGTGTACAGATAAAGCACTTGTTTCGTTGCATGAATGACCGTAGTAAACAAGATACTGCAATACAGTTCGGGTTAGACACATTTTGTGCAACATTCAGGAAAAGAAAGAAATCAGTAGAGTAACAAGAAATGCACTATCATTTTAGAAAGCAGCTTGCTGAAGAGCTGATTGCTTGATGCTAGTTCCTCTTTTAAAGAGAGAGAAAAGATGATTCAGAGCCATAAAATGTTTTTGTCAGTTATTCATTAGTCTAATTGCAAAGTAGTAAAACTACAAGTCAGCTAAAGCCCATGTTAGTATGATGTACTTACAGTTTAAATCAATGAAACAAAAATCTATCCTGACCCAGTTGTCATTGAAATACACGGCAGCCTCATTTTGAATGGAATTGAACAGAACTTAAAAGAAGGAAAGAAGAGATATGCAATTTTCTGAATCCAGTGGCACTCCACGAATAAAGCTGGGCTAGACTGTGTCCTTTTGTACTCAGCCCAGAATCTGTACTGCTGTCCTAACAATAGGTAGAAGCTAAACACTGTTTTGTTCAAACCAGTATGGTGGGGTCATTATCGTTAGCCATATTGAAAAATGTATAGACCAGCATTTGCAATCAATCACATGTAACTAAGTAATTGTTTTAGCTGCAAAAGGTAACAATCTAAGTAACAAGGATAAAGGACTTAATAAAAATTTTAAGTACATAGCTAGTGCTCTGCTGAATCAGGGCCATGTTTCAGATTTATTTTCTGAGCAGTATTTAAATGAACAATTATTCTGTGAATGTATATAAGATATAGTTGAATTTACCTGCACATTGCACAAAAATTACTTAGATCAGAAATATATCTGTGGACACTTCATGTATACACTGAAAACAAACAAACAAATCTCTTTTTTGAAAAAAACTAATAGCCAAAATTATCTAAAATGATTTTTTTACTAATATCCTTTATTTTAGCTTGTTGCTGTTGGTTTTTTTATGTGGCTTATTAAGGTTTTAAAAAGTGAAAAGAGGAAAAGTATTGGTGGTTTATTTTTTTAATTCTGATTTTGTGAAAAAGGTAATTCAGTTGGGTTATGTACATAAATCAGGTAATTATCCTTGGTAATTCTGGGATATAAATCTGGTAACTATTTTCTTTCTAAAATCCCCCAGAAACCTTTCCATTCTGCTTCTGGAAAGAAACATGTAATTAGACAATGCTTACTTGTTTTATAGATTATGCAATGTACATTGTATAATGCCCATGCAGATTACTTTCAGTGGGAGTACCAAGCAGGCAATTGAAAGTTAAGATTTCTAAGCAAAGAAGACATGAACTTTCCTTCTCTGTTGCAAAATGTTTGGATAAGGAAACATGTTCCTCTTCATCCCTGCCATGTAGCAGAGAATCCTGGTTTATCCTTCTGTAAGGATTAAAGTTCTGTAAGGAATCCCAAAGTGCAGCAGCAAGGAGTCTGATGCTGAGAGAAGGGCGCTCTTCATACACAAACTAGTGTATTGGGTTTGTGTGGCAAGGTTTTGGTAGCGGGGGGGCTACAGGGGTGGCTTCTGTGAGAAGCTGCTAGAACCTTCCCCTATGTCTGATAGACGCAATGCCAGCCAGCTCCAAGACAGACCCACTGCTGGCCAAGGCTGAGCCAATCAGCAACCGTGGTAGCGCCTCTGTGATAACGTATTTAAGAAGGGGAAAAAGTTGCTGTGCAACACCAGCAGCAGTCGGAAGAGAGGAGTGAGAACATGTGAGAGAAACAACTCTGCAGACACCAAGGTCAGTGAAGAAGGAGGGGGAGGAGGAGGTGCTCCAGGTGTCAGAGCAGAGATTCCCCTGCAGCCCGTGGTGAAGACCATGGTGAGGCTGGCTGTCCCCCTGCAGCCCATGGAGGTCCACAGTGGAGCAGATATCCACCTGCAGCCCGTGGAGGAGCCCACGCCAGAGCAGGTGGATGCGCCCGAAGGAGGCTGTGACCCCGTGGAGAGCCCGCGCTGGAGCCGGCTCCTGGCAAGACCTGTGGACCCGTGGAGAGAGGAGCCCACGCTGGAGCAGGTTTGCTGGCAGGACTTGTGACCCCGTGGGGGACCCACGCTGGAGCAGTCTGTTCCTGAAGGACTGCACCCCATGGAAAGGACCCATGCTGGAGCAGTTTGTGAAGAACTGCAGGCCATGGGAAAGACCCATGTTGGGGAAGTTTGTGGAGGACTGTCTCTCGTGGGAGGGACCCCACACTGGAGCAGGGGAAGAGTGTGAGGAGTCCTCCCCCTGAGGAGGAAGGAGCGGCAGAGACAACGGCAGAGACAACGTGTGATGAACTGACTACAACCCCCTTTCCCCATCCCCCTGCGCCACTTGGGGGGAGGAGGTAGAGAACTCGGGAGTAAAGTTGAGCCCAGGAAGAAGGGAGGGGTGGGGGGAAAGTGTTTTAAGATTTAGTTTTTATTTTCTCATTATCCTATTCTGATTTGATTGGTAATAAATTAAATTAATTTTCCCCAAGTCAAGTCTGTTTTGCCCGTGACGGTAATTGGTGAATGATCTCTCCCTGTCCTTATCTCAACCCACAAGCCTTTCGTTATATTTTCTCTCCCCTGTCCAGCTGAGGAGGGGGAGTGATAGAGCGGCTTTGGTGGGCACCTGGCATCCAGCCAGGGTCAACCTACCACAACTAGAAACCTAGATTTTTTTTTTTCCTTTAAACTTTTTTTGTTTCTTTTATACAAATGAGACCTAAGGTTTAAAGGTGAGCTATAAGGAAATAAAAATGAGTTTAGTGCCCTTCAGAAATGCAGAGAATTTCAACTCTTGTTTTCTTTAGCATTGCTTGCAGTCAGCTTAGGAGATCAGAGAAATGGAATGGGAACCTTCTTGGCTCCCTTGTAGGAGGAAAGGTCAGAGTCTTTATCTAACTCTCATTAAACATTTATTTTTGAATCATTGTTTAACAACAAACAAATCGATTTCAAAACATGGAGGATCAGGCTGTCAGCTTATTATGAATTGTCTTGCTCACCGCAACCCATCACTTTCTTTCAAAAAAAACCTAGAGTAAAAAAGATGTGAAGAGAAACCTGCAAACAACTAAGTTTTTCTCATACATCAAAGAGAAAGGTCACTGCCTAATTCTTTCATTTGCAGATAAACTTTAAAGTGTAGGACAGAACAAAGCTTCTGCTGTGGCAGGGCCAAATAACATCAATGCAACAACCAAACACCATAGTAAGTCCAGCACATAAAGGAAAACATTACTCAGATAATTCTCTCCGGTAATGCTGGATATTACATTGCAGCAAGCAAATAAAGTGTTATTCAAATAATGTAGAATTCATCCAACAACTGAAATGCCAGCATGTTTGAAGCCTAGTGCATCACAGACAGTGTTTGAAACCTACTCCATGACTGTCAGGGTAACTACATTTCTTAACTATTCAGACAAGAGAAGAAACAAGTGGCCTGAAATTAGGAAGAGTTCCACAGGACTATTTTACTGATTTTTTCTCCTAGGAAGTGGCCTGAAAAAAGCAATTCCCTTCCCCCATGACTGAAATAACATAACTTCATTTAAAGGACAACTTCCTCATTTGGTTATCCTTGGAAAGGCATATAAGGCAAGCCCTGTTGACTAGTTACAGCAAATAGCCAGGGAACAATTTCTTCATCCTGCTTTTACCTGGAAGTGCAGATTTTTTATATATTTTGTTGACTTCCAAAAGAAGCAAGTCCTTCCTAGCTGTCAGATGTGTTGACGCTGTTTGTCCTCTCTGTGGGGAGGATTTCTAAGAGGGTTTTGCCAAAGCTCCCCCCGATCACTCCCAGTTGCTCCTCAAAAGGTGGGAAGAGTCAAATGCAGCTCAAGAGGGTCAAGTACAGCTGCTGCTGCCACGCCGTTCCCTAATGAGAGTGGTAGGAGCCAGGAAGACCTGGACATGACTTTGGAGGGGAAATTTTCAATGGTCAGCCCAGAAAATTCAGTGGCTACATCCATAATAGTAAATCAAATAATAGAGCCAGGGCACGCTAGTTAATTGTGCTGGTACACTATTAGGATGGTATCCAGCACAGTTTGGCCCTTACAAGTCTTCTCTTGCCATCAGATTCCTTGCTACTGCACTTTACAGAACTCTTATTCTTACAGAAGTATAAAACAGGATTCTCTGCTGCGTGGTGGGGATGAAGAGGATGAAGAGCCCTTACCCAAACTATTTCTGCTCACAGTCTGGGAGCAACCATTCCCAAATAGGGTGTGTGCTGGCAGGCACCCCTGTCAGGGTAGGAGACTTTACTGGTGTCAACACAGGGTGCTGTGTGCCAGTTAGGCTCGGTGCTGGAAAACAGTCTGGAGCACGTTCAGTGCCCTAGTATAGGCATAAACATATTTTCCTCTAACGGCTTGCAGTCTAATACTTACCCTTGAATCATTTGGAAGGGTATTTTCTTAATTCTGTCCTCAATGGAAGTTTCTGGGCAATATAACAAGTTTACACCCAAAGAATCAATATACTGCATTCCTCCACCATGGATAGAAGAGTTGAATACAGTTCAATTTCTGAGTTCACAGTCAGTGGAAAACACTATGAGTCTGAACAAGCTTTTACTGCAACTTAATTCCTATGTTGCTGGTGGGGTGAAGAGGGAAAAGAAGTAGGAAAAAATGGTAGATACATGGATGGCAAAGAGGACACTGAAACAGGTACCTCTGACAAAGACTGAAATCCAAGCAGCATATGAAAAGAAAGATGCAGGAACTTTGGACAAAGTTATCTCTATCTGGTATGAAAATAGAAATTAGTTTAGTTTAAAAAATGATAATATAGGAATTTCTGATAGATCAAAGTGGAAACTGAGTCATATAGGCAACAGGCTGTGTCCTCTGCATGAATCTCCACTAGTATAGCAGAAATCTAAACATGAGCCATGGCAATTTCTCAACAAGTCCATTCATTCATTCATTCATTCTTTTCTTCTGCAAATTAAAATCACATTAGAAATTTTTTTCCTAGAGAGTCTTAGCATTGTGTTCAACTTTCCCATGCTGTTGTGGTTTAACCTCAGCCAGCAACTAAGCACCACACAGCCGCTCGCTCACTCCCCCCACAGTGGGATGGGGGAGAGAATTGGAAGGATAAAAGTGAGAAAACTCGTGGGTTGAGATAAAGACAGTTTAATAGGTAAAGCAAAAGCTGCGCACGCAAGCAAAGCAAAACAAGGAATTCATTCACTACTTCCCATCGGCAGGCAGGTGTTCAGCCACCTCCAGGAAAGCAGGGCTCCATCACGCGTAACGGTTACTTGGGAAGACAAACGCCATCACTCCAAACGTCCCCCCCTTCCTTCTTCTTCCCCCAGCTTTATATGCTGAGCATGATGTCACATGGTATGGAATATCCCTTTGGCCAGTTGGGGTCAGCTGTCCTGGCTGTGCCCCCTCCCAGCTTCTTGTGCACCTCCAGCCTTCTCAGTCGGTAGAGCATGGGAAGCTGAAAAGTCCTTGACTAGTGTAAGCACTACCTAGCAACAACTAAAACATTGGTGTGTTATCAACCTTGTTCTCACCCTAAATCCAAAACACAGCACTGTACCAGCTACTAAGAAGGAAATTAACTCTATCCCTGCCGAAACCAGGACACATGTGAAACCTAAACTAAGTTAATTAGTAGTGGGAAACCTAGCATTCTACAAAAAAATTGTTCAGATGAGGGGAGTGAAGTCTTACTAATGATAATTTCATGTTGACAGAACTAGGATGTTAAGTATTTGTATTATGTGAGTGATTAAAAGATATGGGGGTACAGGAATTTTATTCAAGCAACTTCTAGAATACCTGGTCATACTAAGGAAGACTTGACCGATGCTAGTCTGAATTAGAAGTTATTCACCAACTGTACCATGTTGCATGGGAGAGCCTAAAAACCCCTAGAACTATTGCTGTCTCTGTAGTATTTTACAAACAATTAAAGTAGGGAAATTTCACCTGACTGTAAGCCTATATAGCCAAAGGACAAAAATGATAAAAGGTGGCAAAACTACAGTGACAACTCACTTGTGTGAGCATTTGAACCTCTGATGATAAAGTGAAAACCAGGTTTCAGCTACTTTATTCTCAGTGTGTTTCTTTGACTTCTATTATTATTATTATTGGTCACCAAGACATGTTCTAGTAATTATATGGTATAAATTCCTGGAACTAAAAGTAATACCCAATATGTTATGTTCACCAAAAAGTCTGTAATATGGTTTCTCTTCTTTTCAAAGACAATTTAAAAGCTGGAAATCTTTAAAGCTTGGACATTGAAAAGAAAAACAAAACAAAAAAGCTATTTTGCAGACTTGTCTGGTGTGAGCTTGTCTGTGTTTCCAGCCCTATGGGAGTTTTGCCTCATTCTAGTCTTTAAATATTTATCCTGAAAAAAGATTAAGAGAGAGAGAGAGAGGAGATGGGGAATCTCTCTCCCTGTAACCATTCCCACTGTCTGCTGTTCCCCAACTGGAATGAATGGAATCCCAATAACACTTGCAAAGCTCACCCAGACTGTGCAGAGACAGCTTTAGCTGAACGTTGCACAGAGCTTCAGATTATGGAAGAGGGAATGATAAAACAATTAAAACCAGTATCATCCTAGAAAAATCTAATTGATATGGAAATGTCCTCCTCATCAGTACAGAGGATATTGCTTTGAAAAAGATCAGGTTGAGATGAGTTTCTGTCAGGCCCTTTCTTTCTTAAGATGTCTGTATTAACATGCCATCCTAAAACGTCCTATTTTGTGCTTTCCTTAACTGCATCAGCTTTGGACATTGGAGGCCAGAATGGTTTGACTGCCACTCCATAAAGCACTTAGCAGCTTCCTGGTGGATGCTTGGGATCCTTGTTTCTTGTCTTTTCTTCTAAAAGCTGTTATTTTGCAATTCAGAAGCAAACTATTAGTAGTAGACCCCAGAGATCAAATTCTGGCGTATGTATACATATCTGGGGTATGTATATTCTGTATATATCCAGAGATAGCATGAATGTCTATTTGCATGAGATAATACACATTAAATGAAGGCCTAGGTATGTTATTCCCCTATTAATTGGCAGCTCACTCTGCCAGGAGCCATGGGGAGTGTCTTCGAAAGATTTCCTTAGTTAGAAAGACATAAAGATCAGCTAAGGAAATCCAAAGTCTGGATATTTGTAGTGAATATTATTGATTTGGGTCCACAGCCTACAGGAGGATTTGCTTCAAATGATGTAATCACATGGTTATGGGATGAGTTATTTGACAACCTGGTGTTACCGTAAATCGGCAGATGAAGAACTCTCTAAGACTCAATTTGGAGTTTTAGAAAGCAGGTATTCTTTATTGCGGCGCCGGGTGCAAGGTGGAATTTCCACAAATCAAGCACACCTAAGGCTAGATCACCATTACATTTATACACAAAAATTACAAGGTAGTACACTCCCAATTACAATGATTGGTTAGTGATTTACATAGACTTATAATATCTGCTGTGTCATTCTCTTCTGTTACTATGCTTGCGCGGGGGAAGGGTCTTCACCTGGGGCAAGGGTCTTCTTGACCTGTGGGTGTGTTTTTTAGTATTATAAGGAAGGCAGTTCACTTCAGGACACCTTAAAAGTAGGTTTTGTTGCCAAGTTGGCCAGCTAGATATCTACCTTGCCAGGTTGTCAAATAACTCATCCCATGTGCAATAGAACCTAGGGGCTCTGGTTATGGTCTAGAGAGTCCAGAGAATAGGGAATAGGGACTTCAAGCAACACAGCCTCAAATAATAAGTAACACAGCATCCTATACATAACGCTACCATAGGGGCTAACTTATTGGAATCAAAATGTTCTTATAGTTGATTATTTCATAACCTAAAGATTCAGTAAAACTTAAGATCATCTTCAACATTTCCCCCCTTTGAAAGTTTTGAAAATAATTTCAATACTTTCATTTTAATATCTATTTTAGTGATGTGCTAATCACTACGTTTCAGTGATCTTAGTGGGAATCTTCGAAACTGTATCTAATTCATCTTGTTGTCTGGTCACTGCTTGGATGATCATTCGATTAAATGCCGTCTTACTGTTTGCCTTTTTAAACAATAGTAAATCAAGATAATTGTTACTAATGTAGTGCTAATCTGTGATTTTATCCATGAACTCAAATTCCATCCTAGTCCCTTGAAGATTTTCATCTCCTCAGGATTAACGTTTGGAATTTGAGTAGAATTACATCCCAATCTTAATAAATTTCCATGTTTTATTAATTCTCCAGCTGGTTTAAATTTCGCTAGGAAATTGGTTCCCACTAACATCCAAACCAATATCCATTCCCATTTCTGAAAAGAATACACAAAATTAGACATATTTTAGAGTCAATTTTGAGGTCTTATCTTCCTTATTGACAATTTTCCACGATGGTGGGGCTTTCTTCACCCTGGTGTAGTGTATCCACGCTTCTGATTCAGCTTTCTTGATGGCGGTGAAGGTAGTCAACAGTACTTGGAAAGGTCACACTAGGTGTCCTGGGCTCCGGATTGCAGATTTTTTACAACTAAATATTGTTCCCCTTTTAGGTATATATTCCTTGGGTAATCTAAGATCATTTCTAAGGCCTCTACACAAACATCCATATTTTAAAGCAGCAGCTAACGGAGGAATGGCCTGAATTTCCTTACCAATGGTACTGCAATTATACACTTTTCCACACTTCCACCAAGACACAATATTTTCCTTTCTTCGTAGTGTACTACTTTTATCATTTACATTTGGCCAGGTCGCAAAAATTGTTCCATCCCAAATAAAACACCATGGCGCCTTAGCCATGTATTGATATTGAGATAGGATGGCCATTGTCCAAACAGAATCCCAGTTTGCCTCATTTTCTCGCACCTGTTTTATTTGATCACATTTCCATTCCATAACCATTCGACTCACATTTTTCTTTTTTTGTTCATCATAGGAACAATACCCCATCTCTGTTGTTCCAAAGAAAAAGAAAGATGACTGGGGTCTAGTAAAAACATGGTTCAACAATTTTTCACATTCGGCCTGATAACCCATGAATTTCCATTGTTTCCGAATGGTTGTAATCTATTCTTGCCATTCTATCACAGGTTTTGATTCACAATGTGTTGTTTCATTTCTTTTCTATTTTTGTCAAATTCATAGGTAGAATTCCCCATGGAATTGATTCCCCTACTGCTCTAGGAATTGGTAAACAAGCAGTAATTTGTGACACATTTTGCAAATTAGCAAATTCTTTAATTAATCCTAACATCAGATTTTCATTCTGTGCTTTCTTTGGGATTTGTATTAATTGGTGTGCTTTTATTTGTCTTTTATATCTAGTTCTGCTTTCCTTTCTTTCCCACCTTTTCTCCAACTCTCCCATCATCTTCTCAGGATCTAGGTCTGGAATTTGAGTAAAATTTTCTCTCATTTTCAATAAGTTCCCCTGTTTCTCTAAATCTCCCATTGATTCAGTCTCTACTAAAAAATTGACTCCCACTACCATCCAAATCAGTATCCATATCCATTCCCATCTCTGAAAGGAACGTTCAATATTAGACATATTTCAGGGTCAGCTTTGAAGTCTTATTATCCCTACTGATGATTTTCCACGATGGTGGGGCTTTCTTCACCCTGGTGTAGTGTATCCACGCTTCTGATTCAGCTTTCTTGATGGCGGTGAAGGTAGTCAACAGTACTTGGAAAGGTCCTCTCCAACGTTCCTGAAGGGGTTCAGAAGTCCATGTTTTCACATAAACATAATCTCCTGGTTGGAAATCATGTACTGGATTCTCCAAGGACAGAGGTCTGTTCCAAACAACCACACTCCGAAGCGCAGTCAAAGTTTTTCCTAGGGAAAGTAGATATTTATATACGTCTTGTTTTCCTTTAATGTGTACATTCAAATTTGGTTCTGGAGATTCATATGGTTTCCCGTATAACAACTCATACGGACTAATTGAGGTTCCACTCTTAGGTTGTACCCGAATTCGCAAAAGAGCCAATGGGAGTGCCTGAGGCCACTTCAAATTAGTTTCCTGACATATTTTACTAATTTGTCTTTTTAATGTTTGATTCATTCTTTCTACTTTACCACTGGATTGTGGTCTCCAGGGTGTATGCAAATTCCAAGTAATTCCTAACATTTTACTAACACCCTGTACCACTTCTGTGACAAAATGTGGACCTCTATCTGAAGATATCCCGATCGGTACTCCAAATCTCGGGATAATTTCCTGTAATAGCCATTTAATAACTTCTTTTGCTTGATTGTTCCGACAGGGAAAAGCTTCGGGCCATCCTGTAAAAGTATCATCCCCTACCAAAATGTACCGATATCCCTTTTGGCGAGGTAATTCTGAGAAATCAATTTGCCAATAATCTCCTGGTTCCATTCCCGATTTTAATGTTCCCATTTGAACCTTTCTTTTTACTACTAGATTGTTTTTCAAACATATTTCGCATTTTGCAGTTATCATTTTAGCCATTTCTAGCATCTTTACTGATACTATTTGCTTTCTTAGAAGTGTCACCAATGCTTCTGCTCTCCAATGACATTCCTTATGTTTTGTCTGTATTATTTCCCTCATTACTAGTGGTGGGACTGCTACTTGGCCTTGTGATGTTATCCACCATCCTGCCAGATTCTTTTTTGCATTTAGCAACTTACCTAATTTCTCATCTTCCTCTGAATACTTAGGTTTCTCCCTTGGTAGAGCAATGGTCTTAATAGGGATCAATGCCATTTGAAAGGCATCTCTTTTTGCAATTCTCCTAGCTGTCTTATCTGCCAATTTGTTTCCTATAATTTCTTTAGTATTTCCCAATTGATGTGCTTTACAGTGCATGATTGCCACCTTAATCGGTTTTTGGACTGCTTGTATCAATTTTAAGATTTCTTCTTTGTATTTAATACTCGTCCCCTGTGAGGATAATAATCCTCTTGCTTTCCACAGGACTCCATGAACATGTACTACGCCAAAAACATACTTTGAATCAGTCCAAATGTTCACTTTCTTCCCCTCACTTAACTCCAATGCCCTCGTCAAGGCTATCAATTCTGCCTTTTGGGCTGATGTTGTGTGGGGTAAAGAATTTGCTTCTACAACACAATTCTCAGTAGTCACCGCATATCCTGCGTATCGGATCCCGTCCTCCACAAAACTGCTACCGTCTGTGTATAACTCCCAATCAGGATCTTCCAGTGGATTATCTTTTAAGTCCTCTCGACTGGAATAGACATGTTCAATGGTCACCAAACAATCATGTTCTATTTGTCCTTCTTCCTGCACGGAGTTCAAAAAGACTGCAGGGTTAATTAAGTTAGTAGTTTTCAGAATGACATCATCCTGTTCTGTCAAAATCACTTGATATTTCATCATTCTGCTAGGGGATAACCAGTGACCCCCCTTTTTGTTCTAGAACAGTGATTACCATGTGTGGTACATATACTGTTATTGTCCTTTCCAGAGTTAATTTCCGGGCTTCTTGTATTAACATCACTGTAGCGGTGACTGCTCGGAGACGTGCAGGCCAACCTTTACTTACAGTGTCCAGTTGTTTGGAGAAATACCCAACCGGTCTTTTCCAGCTTCCCATTTTCTGAGTCAGCACCCCGAGGGCAAGATGTTGCCTTTCATGAACAAATAACTGAAAATCTTCAGTTAGATCTGGAAGTCCCAATGCTGGTGCAGCCATTAAAGCCTGTTTTAAGTTCAAAAAGGCTTTTCACTGTTCTGGGCCCCACACAAACGGTACAGCCTTTTGGGCTTCATAAAGTGGTTTTGCTATCAGACCGTAATTCATTATCCAAAGGCGACACCATCCAGCCATTCCCAGAAATGCTCTTAATTCATGAACATTTTTCGGTTCAGGAATACTACAAATTGCTTCCTTACGGTCTGTTCCCAGCTGTCGTTGCCCTTTTGAAATCTCAAAGCCCAGATATATTACAGTTTGGCTCGCTATCTGAGCCTTGTTCCTAGACACTTTGTACCCATTCAGTCCAAGAAAGTTTAAAAGGTCTATTGTTACCTTTATGCAGGTCAATCTTTCTTCGGTAGCAATCAAGACGTCATCCACGTATTGTAGGAGCAAATATGCAGGTTTAGGTTCTGTATCACTTTGTTTCCACCGTTCCAGGTCTTTCGCCAACTGATTACCAAAAATCGTTGGACTATTCTTGAATCCTTGCGGCAGTCTTGTCCATGTTAATTGTGTTTTCCGTCCTGTTTGTGGATTTTCCCATTCAAAGGCAAATAACTTTCGGCTTTCCTTCTCCAGGGGTATACAAAAGAAAGCATCCTTTAAATCAAGCACTGTAAACCACCGATAAACCTCTCTCAATGCTGTTAACAGTGTATATGGATTTGCAACTACAGGGTGTATGTCTTTAACTATCTGATTTGTAGCCCTTAAATCCTGTACTAACCTGTATTCACCTGAAGGTTTTCTTACTGGTAGAATTGGGGTATTATATTCTGATTCGCATTCTTCAAGGATTCCAAATTTTAAAAATTTATCAGTCAATTTCTTGATCCCTTGTCTCACCTCCGGCTTAATTGGATATTGCTTAATTCTTACTGGTTTTGCCTGTTCTTTTAACTCTATTTTTACAGGTTGTGCTGTTTTTGAGTTACCGGGTACGTCTGTATCCCAGAGTATAGGTATAACAGCCTGATCTACTTCCTGTGGTATTTGTTCCCTGACCTTCTCCTGTATCATCAGTATTTCACCTGTCTTTGATTCTGGTATTTTTAAAAGAATTTCTCCTTCCTCAAACACTATTTGCGCATTTAATTTGGACAATAGATCTCGCCCTAGCAAGGGTATCGGACAAGCTGGCATTTATAAAAATTCATGGGTAATTACCTTATTTCCAAATTTCAAATCTAGAGGTTGAAGGAATGGCTTGTTTTCCTGTTTCCCAGTCGCTCCAATTATATTAGCCACTTTATTTCCCAGTTTTCCTTTGCAAGTGTTTAAAACAGAATATGTGGCGCCCGTATCTACTAAAAATTCAACTTTATCATCTCCCAGCTTAATTGTAACCAGAGGCTCAGCTGGGTTCCCCTCCGGTCCTCTTCAGTCATCTAAGATCATCATCCTTGCTGCTTCCCGCCGACCTATTCTCAATTGTGGACAATCCTTTTTCCAATGTCCATCTTCCCTGCAATATGCACATTGATTTACCCCTAGAGGTGCATTAAGTTCTCGGTTTCCAAAATTTCTAAAACCTCCTCTTCCTCTTGCACGTCCTCTTCCTTGTGCTACATTGCCTGTTAACAAAGTCATCAATCTACTTTCCCTACCTCTCTCTTTCTTTTCTTTTCTTTGTTCTTCTTCCTTCTCCCAATTATTATAGACTCTCCATGCCACTTAGAGCATTTTATTTAAATCTCTGGAATCCTCTCCCTCCAACTTTTGGAGTTTCCTTTTTATATCAGGTGCTGATTGTCCCATAACAATCAAAGCCAATTGTTGTCTTTCTGCTTCTGTTTCCATTTTTAAATCCGTAAATTTTCTGGCAATCTCTTTTAATTTTTCTAGGAACACAGAGGGAGATTCATTTTTGTCTTGTTTTACCTCATATATTTTAGACCAATTTAGAGCATTTGGCATTGCATGCCTTACTCCATACAATATCCAAGTTTGGTACCGGTTTAACCTTCTTTTGTGTTCCACGTTATTTGGGTCCCATTGGGGGTCTCCCGATGGGAAATTCTGCTCCAAAGTTCCAGGGAGAGCTACCGTCTCTGCTTGCACTCTTGCCTTTTTTAACACCATTTGTTTCTCAGTACTATCCAACAAAGTAAATCATTCCAATCAGGGTCCTGAGTTCTAATAATTGTCTCTACGATTCTTCCCACCCTGGGAAGAATCTGGATCTTCTCTATATACCCCTGCTTCCTGTTTCCACGCCATCAAATCTGTGATTGAGAATGGCACTTCTACATATACTGGGCCATTCTGTCCCACTCCCTGTCTTAAAGGAGCTAACAATTGGGTTTGTTGTCTTGTCCTCCGAGAAACAGGAGTATGAACCTCTGCCTCTTCTATATCTCCTCCATTCCACTACTATCCGGTTCTTCAACACTTCTTTCCCTTATACGTGGGAGGGGGGCGTCCCTCCTGCGGGGGTGCCACTTCTAATTCCAACTCCATTTCATCCTCTTTTGGTATTGTACACTTAATGCACCTCTTTCCAGTATCACAAGCTGAACAACAACTCTCTGTCTTCTTATTTTCCGAAGTTAACGCTGTCCTGGTTTCGGCAGGGATAGAGTTAATTTCCTTTCTAGTAGCTGGTACAGTGGTACAACACCATTCAGTACCCTCAAGAGAAGGTCTCTGGCTCTGACAGTAAAACGACACGCACTGCGGCCACTCAGACCCGGGCAACGCGCCCTGCGGCCACTCCGACCCCAGCGACATGCCGTGCAGCCACTCAGACCCCGGCAACAGGCCCTGCAGCCACTCCGACCCCAGCAACATGCACTGCAGCTACTCAGACTCCGGCAACAGGCCCTGCGGCCACTCAAACCCGGGCAACACGCACTACGGCCACTCCAACCCCGGCGACAGGCTCTGCGGCCACTCAGACCCTGGCGACATGCACTGCGGCCACTCAGACCCCGGCGACATCCACTGCGGCCACTCCGACCCCGGCGACATGCACTGAGGCCACTCAGACCCCGGCGACATGCACTGCGGCCACTCCAACCCCGGCAACAGGCCCTGCGGCCACTCAGACTCCGGTGACATGCACTTGCACAGCGGTCACTCCAACCCCGGCGACATGCACTGCGGCCACTCCAACCCCGGCAACAGGCCCTGCGGCCACTCAGACTCCGGTGACATGCACTTGCACAGCGGTCACTCCAACCCCGGCGACATGCACTGCGGCCACTCCAACCCCGGCAACAGGCCCTGTGGCCACTCAGACTCCGGTGACATGCACTTGCACTGCGGCCACTCCAACCCCAGCAACACGCCCTGTGGATGAACCAAAGAACCAGCCTGTGCCGGTATCAGTCGCCCCTGTACACAAGAAGAAATTTTGGAAGCGGAAGTCGGCTCGTTTAGTAAGGGAGGAAGAAGCTTCTTCTAAAAGGGAACCAGAGGAAGAACTGTACGAACACCCTGGAGAAGGGCCATCACGAGAACGGGAGGAGGAGAGCCGGCCGCTGATCGGGGAGGAGGAAGAGGAAGAACTCATAAACGAGGCAGTGACCACCCGATCTCTATCCCTGAGTGAGCTGCGAGATATACGAAAAGATTTCAGCCGTCATCCAGGTGAGCATATTGTCACCTGGCTGCTCCGATGCTGGGATAATGGGGCCAGTAGCCTGGAATTAGAGGGTAGGGAAGCCAAGCAGCTGGGATCCCTTTCTAGGGAAGGGGGCATTGACAAAGCAATTGGAAAAGGGACACGTATCCTCAGCCTTTGGAGGCGACTCTTGTCAAGCGTGAAGGAAAGGTATCCCTTTAAGGAAGATGTCATATGTTGCCCAAGCAAATGGGCCACCATGGAGAAGGGTATCCAGTTTCTGAGAGAATTAGCTGTGCTGGAGGTGATTTATGATGACCTGAACAATGAACAACTATCCAAAGATCCAGACGAAGTCAAGTGCACACGACCCATGTGGCGGAAGTTTATAAGGAGCTCACCATCGTCATACGCCAATTCATTGGCAGTGATAACCTGGAAAGATGGAGAGGAACAAACAGTGGATGAATTGGCTAGTCAACTCCGGCAATACGAGGAAAGTCTTTCTTCCTCCCTTGTCTTGGCTGTGGAGAAACTGTCCGAAAAACTGTCCCGGGAGATCCAGCAACTCAGAGAGGATAGGTCCTACTCCTCACCTGTACGGACCAGTATCTCGGCTATTAGGAGTCAGCGTTCTTTTGCTCAAGAGAGAGAATATAAAGGGTACACACCACGGGGCACCCTATGGTTTTACCTGCGTGACCACGGAGAGGACATGAGGAAGTGGGATGGGAAATCTACCTCAGCCCTAGGGGCACGGGTACGTGAATTGCAAGGGAAAACAATCACAGAAAGAGGTTCCTCCAGGAAAATTGCTGCTCCAGTTTCCAGCGGGCAGTTCCCCAGAGAGAGTAGAAGGGCTGATCTTACTCTTGATCTTAATGAAGAAACTTCTGACTCGTGTTTACAAGAAATGAGAAATGAGTACTGTGATGAGGATTAGAGGGGCCCTGCCTCCAGCCAGGGGGAGGAAAGGCACAACCGGGTTTACTGGACTGTGTGGATTCGGTGGCCTGGCACATCAGACCCACAGAAGTATAAGGCTCTGGTAGACACCGGTGCACAGTGTACCCTAATGCCATCAAGCTATATAGGGGCAGAACCCATCTGTATTTCTGGGGTGACGGGGGGATCCCAAGAACTGTCTGTGTTGGAGGCTGAAGTAAGTCTAACTGGGAATGGGTGGCAGAAGCACCCCATTGTGACTGGCCCAGACGCTCCGTGCATCCTTGGCATAGACTACCTCGGGAGAGGGTATTTCAAGGACCCAAAAGGGTATCGGTGGGCTTTTGGTATAGCTGCCTTGGAGATGGAGGAAATTAAACAGCTGTCCACCTTGCCCGGTCTCTCGGAGGACCCCTCTGTTGTGGGGTTGCTGAAGGTCGAAGACCAACAGGTGCCAATCGCTACCACCACGGTGCACCGGCGGCAATATCGCACCAACCGAGACTCCCTGATTCCCATTCATGATCTGATTCGTTGACTGGAGAGCCAAGGAGTGATCAGCAAGACCCGCTCACCCTTTAACAGTCCCATATGGCCAGTGCGGAAGTCTAATGGAGAGTGGAGACTGACAGTAGACTATCGTGGCCTAAATGAAGTCATGCCACCGCTGAGTGCTGCTGTGCCAGACATGCTAGAACTTCAATACGAACTGGAGTCAAGGGCAGCCAAGTGGTATGCCACAGTTGATATTGCTAATGCGTTTTTCTCAATCCCTTTGGCAGCGGAGTGCAGGCCACAATTTGCTTTCACTTGGAGGGGCGTCCAGTACACCTGGAACCGACTGCCCCAGGGGTGGAAACACAGCCCTACCATTTGCCATGGACTGATCCAGACTGCACTAGAACAGGGTGGAGCTCCAGAACACCTGCAATACACTGATGATATCATCGTGTGGGGCAACACAGCAGGAGAAGTTTTTGAGAAAGGGAAGGAAATAGTCCAAATCCTGCTGAAGGCCGGTTTTGCCATAAAACAAAGTAAGGTCAAGGGACCTGCACAGGAGATCCAGTTTTTAGGAATAAAATGGCAAGATGGATGTCGTCAGATCCCAATGGATGTGATCAACAAAATAACAGCCATGTCTCCACCAACTAGCAAAAAGGAAACACAAGCTTTCTTAGGCGTCGTGGGTTTTTGGAGAATGCACATTCCAAATTACAGTCTGACCGTAAGCCCTCTCTATCAAGTGACCCGGAAGAAGAACGATTTCAAATGGGGCCCTGAGCAACGACAAGCTTTTGAACAAATTAAAGAGGAGATAGTTCACGCAGTAGCCCTGGGGCCAGTCCGGGCAGGACAAGATGTAAAAAATGTGCTCTACACCGCAGCCGGGGAGAATGGCCCTACCTGGAGCCTCTGGCAGAAAGCACCAGGGGAGACTCGAGGTCGACCCCTAGGGTTTTGGAGTCGGGGATACAGAGGATCCGAGGCCCGCTATACTCCAACTGAAAAAGAGATATTAGCAGCATATGAAGGGG
The DNA here is from genome assembly GCF_965638725.1 of Aptenodytes patagonicus. Lineage (NCBI taxonomy): Eukaryota > Metazoa > Chordata > Aves > Sphenisciformes > Spheniscidae > Aptenodytes > Aptenodytes patagonicus. The sequence continues at coordinate 27,338,616 of NC_134981.1, forward strand.
TTTGAGCAGCTTCAGAAGTGATCGGCACTGAAGCACAGCTCCTCCTGGCACCCCGACTGCCGGTGCTAGGCTGGATGTTCAGAGGGAGGGTCCCCTGTACACATCATGCAACTGATGCTACATGGAGTAAGTGGGTCGCACTGATCACACAACGGGCTCGAATAGGAAACCCCAGTCGCCCAGGAATCCTGGAAGTGATCATGGATTGGCCAGAGGGCAAAGATTTTGGAATATCGCCAGAGGAGGAGGTAACGCGTGCTGAAGAGGCCCCAATGTATAATGAACTACCAGAAAATGAGAAGCAATATGCCCTGTTCACTGATGGGTCCTGTCGTCTTGTGGGAAAGCATCGGAGGTGGAAAGCTGCTGTATGGAGTCCTATGCGACAAGTTGTAGAAACTGCTGAAGGAGAAGGTGAATCGAGCCAATTTGCAGAAGTAAAGGCCATCCAGCTGGCTTTAGACATTGCTGACCGAGAAAAGTGGCCAGTGCTCTATCTCTATACTGACTCCTGGATGGTGGCAAATGCCCTGTGGGGGTGGTTGCAGCAATGGAAGCAGAGCAACTGGCAGCGCAGAGGCAAACCCATCTGGGCTGCCGCATTGTGGCAAGATATTGCTGCCCGGGTGGAGAACCTGGTTGTAAAAGTCCGTCACGTAGATGCTCACATACCCAAGAGTCGGGCCACTGAAGAACATCAAAACAACCAGCAGGTGGATCAGGCTGCTAAGATTGAAGTGGCTCAGGTGGATCTGGACTGGCAACATAAGGGTGAATTATTTCTAGCTCGGTGGGCCCATGACACCTCAGGGTGCCACCAAGGAAGAGATGCAACATATAGATGGGCTCGTGATCGAGGGGTGGACTTGACCATGGACACTATAGCCCAGGTTATCCATGAATGTGAAACATGCGCTGCAATCAAGCAAGCCAAGCGGTTAAAGCCTTTTTGGTATGGAGGACGATGGCTGAAATATAAATATGGGGAGGCCTGGCAGATCGATTATATCACACTCCCAGAAACCCGCCAAGGCAAGCGCCACGTGCTTACAATGGTGGAGGCAACCACCGGATGGCTGGAAACATATCCCGTGCCCCATGCCACTGCCCAGAACACTCTCCTGGGCCTTGAAAAGCAAGTCCTATGGTGACATGGCACCCCAGAAAGAATTGAGTCAGACAACGGGACTCATTTCCGAAACAACCTCATAGACACCTGGGCCAAAGAGCACGGCATTGAGTGGGTGTATCACATCCCCTATCATGCACCAGCCTCTGGGAAAATTGAACGATACAATGGACTGTTAAAGACTACACTGAGAGCAATGGGTGGCGGGACATTCAAACATTGGGATATGCATTTAGCAAAGGCCACCTGGTTAGTCAACACGAGGGGATCTGCCAATCGAGCTGGCCCTGCCCAGTCAGAACTTTTACGTACTGTAGATGGGAATAAAGTCCCTGTAGTGCACATAAAAAATATGCTGGGGAAGACAGTCTGGGTTATTCCTGCCTCGGGCAAAGGCAAACCCATCCGTGGGATTGCTTTTGCTCAAGGACCTGGGTGCACTTGGTGGATAATGCGGAAGGATGGGGAAGTCCGATGTGTACCTCAAGGGGATTTGATTTTGGGTGAGAACAGCCAATGATCTGAATTATGTGATGTTAAGTACTAATTATAGTTATAATAGTTATACTAATAATACACAGATATACTAATAATACTAATAATATTATATGCCATACTAATGTTATTACAATAAGAATCACCCAGACTAATGAAGAATAACTTCAGTGAAACCAAGCAAAGCATGGTGGTGCCAGAACTGACTTCAACATGAAACAATCCAACACCACATACCATCTCCATTTTTCCTACCCTGAAAGACAGATGACAGATGGAGCCCCAAGTCATGGCCTAAATGAACTCACCGAACATTTTAGAGGGATGGCCCACAGACGAAAGGAATGATATCTCTGTGTGTGTGTATATATATATATATATAAAAAGGGGTGGTGATTAATGAAAATGTACTGGAAAATATGAGACTTGAGCATGACGCAGATGGTATAGAATAAGGGGTGGATATTGTCCTGGTTTCGGCAGGGATAGAGTTAATTTCCTTTCTAGTAGCTGGTACAGTGTTTTGGATTTAGGATGAGAACAAAGTTGATAACGCACCGATGTTTTAGTTGTTGCTAGGTAATGCTTACACTAGCCAAGGACTTTTCAGCTTCCCATGCTCTACCGACTGAGAAGGCTGGAGGTGCACAAGAAGCTGGGAGGGGGCACAGCCAAACTGGCCAAAGAAACATTCCATACCATGTGACGTCATGCTCAGTACATAAACTGGGGAAAGGTGGCCGGGGGGGCCGCTGCTCGGGGACTGGCTGGGCATCGATCGGCGGGTGGTGAGCAATTGTACTGTGCATCACTTGTTTTGTGTATTATTATTATTATCATATTATTATTATCATTTTATTTCAATTATTAAACTGTTTTTATCTCAACCCATGAGTTTTTTCTCACTTTTGCTCTTCCAATTCTCTCCCCCATCCCACCGGGTGGGGGGGGAGTGAGCGAGCGGCTGCGTGGTACTTAGTTGCGGACTGAAATTAAACCACGACACGCCATTACCATATTATCTCTACTAATTAGTTTACATTCATTATGCCAATCCACTAGCTGCCTCAAATAAAAAAACAAATCTACATACGGCACTTCATTCCACTTGCCTTCCCTTCTACAGAACAACATTAACTGTAAAACAGTATTATAACTCAAAGTTCCATTCTTTGGCCACTTTTCCTTAACCTCCAAAACATACAAAGGCCACCAGTGGTTACAATATTCAATCATCTGACTCTTACGCAAATCATCATGTAATTCGCCCCAATGAGCTAACAAACACCCCAACGGCGAGGTCTTTGGTATCTTTTCATCCGCTGCCAAATTCCCAACGCTTTTACTCTTAAACAGTTTTACAAATCCGGTTGCCATCCTTCCCACAAAATGTTCAAAGATGTTAAGTAAAATTTAAAGGTGACTGTGGTTTAACAGATTTCAATGGCTGAAGTACTTTACTGGATAGAGGATAGGGTCAGACAAAGTTGTTAAGGAGACCCTCCCGTTGAGTCATGAGGTTCAGAAAGGACCCCCTTGCTTTTTTAAACTCCTTCTCAGAGAGGAGTCCAGGTGCGGCTGGATCCAATCCTAGTCCCAGACTTGGTCAACGGTTTATGTCTAAAGGATTATAGATAACAAATAGAGTTTAGAGGTAACAAAGAGTTCAGGCAAATAGTGTTTAGAAATAATGAATAAAGTTCAAAAGAAATGAATAGAGTTCAAAAGTCCAAACAAGTGTCCAACCCAGCAATAGCTTTTGCTTATGACTTACGGGCAGACGCCTAGGCTTCCAATGCAAACGGGTATCCTCTAAGCCCCAACCCTGCGCAGCTTTCACCGCGCCTTACAGGCAGGCTTGCGGCAGTCTCCTACCCCGCCAAACAAGCAAGCAGGGGAATTCACCCCCTTCCCAGGTTTCAAGTTTCTAAGAATGCCTTAATACTCACAATGTTCTTCGCTCAGGGGCTCTTCGGTCCAGGGATCGGAAAACCCTCTCCGAGAATCCCTCCGTGCCGGCTGAGGTTCCACGATCCCAGGGTCCATCGAGGCTCAAGAGCAGGGTCCCACCTGGGTCGCCAAAACTGTTACCGTAAATCGGCAGATGAAGAACTCTCTAAGACTCAATTTGGAGTTTTAGAAAGCAGGCATTCTTTATTGCAGCGCTGGGTGCAAGGTGGAATTTCCACAAATCAAGCACACCTCAGGTTAGATCACCGTTACATTTATACACAACAATTACAAGGTACCACACTCCCAATTACAATGATTGGTTAGTGATTTACATAAACTTATAATATCTGCTGTGTCATTCTCCTCCGTTAGTACGCTTGCGCAGGGGAAGGGTCTTCACCTGGGTAAGGGTCTTCTTGACCTGTGGGTGTGGTTTTTAGTATTATAATGAGGGGAGTTCACTTTAGGTTACTTTAAAAGTAAGTTTCGTTGCCAAGTTAGCTAGATATTCATCTACCATGTCAAGTCGTCAAATAACTCATCCCATATACAATGAGGCCTAAGTGGTCTGGTTACGGTCTAGAGAATTAAGACTAAGGCTAACATCGTCCAGTGAATAACACAGCAACCCCTACATAACGCTAACATAAGGATTAATCAAAATATTCTTATAGTCGCTTATTCATTATCAAACACAAAATATAGAAAGATTCAATAAAAACTTATGATAATCTTCAACAGGCAGGCACCAGGTTCGGCCGTTTAAAACATCGAAACCTAAAATGCTTTCATGATGATCTTTAATTGCAGAGCGAGTAGTCGACATGCGCTTCTCTCCCGGGAGACATAAATTGACCTTGGCAGTTTGACACTCAGCACTCACCCCGTTCACACTGGTAATCTTAACTCTTTGCCGTCTGGATCGCATGCCCAGCTTCTCGGCATCTTGTTAGTATTGAAATTTGTGCTCCCATATCTATTGAAAACTTCACCAATTATCCCTGAGGGCCAACTGGAATTAAAATGTATGGGCCATTATCACTTATCCACTGATAAGTCTCCACTTTCCGGACAGGCAGGCCCAATTGCCTTCTGGACACTACTCGTTTTTTGGCTTCATGCCCTGCAATTTCTCCCTAAGGGGGAGGAAGGGGTTGTCTCCCTTTCTGGGGACTAGCACTGGAGGAGTTGAAATATGCTCCTTTCTTTCAGTGTTATCTCGTTTCTGGAATGCTTCAATCAGACTCAAGATAATGCCAGTAGGCTGACCTTGAATCTTGGCTCTGGGAATGCCTAGGGCTAACCTATTCCTCCTTACCTTTCAGTGCTCTTCAACGGCTTCCCAATTATGCCAATTGTCACGAGCCCATTCTTCTGAGAATTTGGGACTCGGATTCACACCATGCCTCCGTAAATAATCGGTGATACTGATACCAGCAGAGTTTAAACCTAACCTTATGTAAATATGCTCTAATTGTTGTAGCTTTAGCTATCGTGCAGAGCATTCACGAGGTCAAGGATGGAATTTTAACTTATCTTAGAATAACAACCACAAGGACTTGAGCAATTAAGGATGTATAGAATGCTTACAAAGCCTTTGGAAAGATAACATCTGTAGTGGCATCCTGAAGTTAACCACATCTCTGAATGAATAGGGGGCACCTACCCAAACGACCAGCAACGACCACTCGGGACCCCGTGCATGCTTAGTATAGTTTCGCAACGTTAGCAATATGCAAATGTAGTAGATAAGAAGGGTCAACGTGACGTATACTAATGAATTATGCAAACTTGAGTGTATAAATATGCTAAGCTTTCTGTTTAACCTTACACTCGATTTGGGGAACTTCCCCCGAGTGTCCGATTCTGTGCACTATCGAATAAAGCAATGTCTCCTTCCTAAACGTAGTCTTTTCTCTGCGTTTCGGGAGTTGGAGTAAAACGATAACAATACTACTTGCCATCCTGCCGACTACACCAATTTGTCGTGGAGGAAGCGAGACTGCACTTTACTCGTAAGAGAGAAGCAACAATACACTTTATTGATAGAAAACAGTGAGTTAGAGTTCAATAGTAAATGCGACAGTGATTTAGCAAGATTCGATGGCAAGGTACACTTGATTATTTACTGCATAGAGGACAGGGTCAGACAAAACTGTCAGGGAGACCCTCCCGTTGAGCCATGAGGTTCAGAAAGGACCCCCTTGCTTTCTAGACTCCTCAAAGAGGAGTCTAGGTGCGGCTGGATCCAAACCTAGTCCCAGACTTGGTCAACAGTTTATGTCTAACTGTTTATATATGCGCAATTAATCCTTTACATCACTTAGCTAAGATTTCAAAGTTTAGCGTGCTATTAGTCACTTACCGAGTATCTGTTGTGGCAAGGAATCTCTCAACCTCAAGGAGTAACCTTGAGAGGCGTTGTTACCGTAAGTCAGCAGATTAAAAAACTCTCTAAGACTCAATTTGGAGTTTTAGAAAGCAGGCATTCTTTATTGCGGCGCCGGGTGCACAGGGGGTCGCTCCACCTAGTGTGCGCGCCAAGCTGCTCAACTATAGGAGTTATGTACAATTAGAATATACATATTCATTAGATTTCCGAGAAATTATTAACATATTCATGTTATTTCCTGGAACTCATTAACATATGTAAAAGTCTTTAACGCATGCGCTCTTATGTTCATTGGTGGTCTCTCAGGGTCCTCTGGTGGTCGTCGATAGTCTTCCTCACCGTGTCCGCTAGTTGAACTCAGTCTTTTCGCCTGCACAGTTTGTCTTTTGGCCCAGTTGCACTAACTAGCTGATTTCAGCATAACTTCCTTTTCTATTCCACCCCTGTACACAGAGCTTCAAGGATTCCTTTTATCTATGGAATGTCCAGTCTATCTATCCATGAAACATTTAGCTACTTTGTTTCGACAAAGAGAACTATGTGTCTCCTTAGTATTTCTTTATATTCGGTATCAGCGTCCCTACTCAAGGGGACATCCTGTCGTGCAGCCCACTGTTGTGCAGGAGAGCTCAAAGGGCTCTTGGGCTGCTCACTATTTATAGGGGCAAGATGATTGACTCATAGTCATATTTGCATACTGATAACTGTGGTTAGGTGGGCGTATTTCTCACAATAGCCCTTGGCTATTGTGTTGTTATCTGGCTCCCAAATCCACTTTGAATGGACGCAGCTATCACTATCAGCATCCATTAACGACCACCCCTGGTAGTTATCGCTTGAGCAGGGTTACAGGAGATAAAGGTCACGTTGGGCGGGGGAGCACACTGTCACAGAAAGAACAAAAATTCCATCAACTGGGGGGAGGGTTGCTTTCAGACACCTAAAAGATAGGTCTGAAAAAGCAGTGTGTGTCTTGGATATCTAAACTGAATGAGCAATCTACAACTCCTGGTTCCCTAATTAAACAGAAGGACCACAGGCACTTATTTACCACCAATGAAGTTACTTAGTCATCTAGAATATTGCTGCTTCACATACCCTGAGATGTTTTTGATTAGTGTCACCTAAATGACACTCAGCAGTTTGTGCACACCTGAAATTCCCAAAGTAGGTTATCCCATGTGCAAGTTTTATGAGTGACCTAATCGCAGGGCTAGACTAAGAGCATAGCTCCTGCATACTTACAGCTCACCCATGGCAACTCCAGCCACCTTAACTGAAAACATGCAAATAATGAAGTTGATTCCACCAACCTTTTGTATAATAAAACCTTTAGGTCAAAACACTCATTCAGGAATGGCAGCCTGTGGTTCAGCAATGCTCTGGATGTATTGCAAATCTCCCATGCAAACCAGAATTTGTGGTGCCACTATCTGCCAAAATGCAAATTAATTTTCTTCTAAATGCATTAACAGTTCCAGGGAATGTAGTCAATAACAATAAGTTATTTATGGACATTTTCAGGATACATAGTGTACCACTGAGCCTAGGACTCCCACTTCTTGCACAAATGCTCTCACCACCAGGCTATTACAAAAAATGTGGTGCTACCAGGATCTCTCCCGATCTTTTAAAAGAATAGAGTAACCAGGCTCCCACACCAAATGGAAAAATTTAAATCAAGGATAGGTTTGAGACTGTTACCCACATTCTCGTACAAGCATCTGATGTGGTGTTGCAGACAGTGCCTAAATCTAGAAGCAAGGTGGCTGTTAAGACATCTTTCTCCATCATTGCTCCTGTTTGCTAGTGTAGATGTCCTCTTCTTCTATGTACTGGCTTCTGTGAATGCTGTTATTGTCACCGAAAATCGGGAATGTAACTCCTTAACACTAGGTGTATTAAAGAGCAGGCATTACTTTATTCGGCACCGGGTGCATGGGGGATCTCTCCGCCTAGCATGTACACCGTACGTTGCATCAACCTGTTACCGTAAATCGGCAGATGAAGAACTCTCTAAGACTCAATTTGGAGTTTTAGAAAGCAGGCATTCTTTATTGCGGCACCGGGTGCTAGGTGGAATTTCCACAAATCAAGCACACCTAAGGCTAGATCACCGTTACATTTATACACAACAATTACAAGGTACCACACTCCCAATTACAATGATTGGTTAGTGATTTACATAAACTTATAATATCTGCTGTGTCATTCTCTTCTGTTAGTACGCTTGCGCAGGGGAAGAGTCTTCACCTGGGCAAGGGTCTTCTTGACCTGTGGGTGTGTTTTTTAGTATTGTAATGAGGACAGTTCACTTCAGGTTACCTTAAGATAAATTTTCTGTCAAGTTAACTCAATATTCATTCATCTACCATGTCAAGTCGTCAAATAAGTCATCCCATATACAATGAGGCCTAAGTGGCCTGGTCACACTCTGGAGACTTAAAGGTAAGGTTAACATGGTTCAGTGACTAACACAACAACCCCTTACATAACACTAACATGAAGATTAATAACACAGCAGCAACCCCTACACAACGTTAACATAAAGATTAATCAAAATGTTCTTATATTTACTCATTCACTAATAAACACAAAATAAAGATTCAATAAAAAAATAATAATCAACATTTACAACAAACTATCCCTTATATGATTCTTCGATATACATATGCATCACATAGAATCATTGAGGTTGGAAAAGACCTCTAAGATCATCGAGTCCAACCGTCGACCCAACACCACCATGTCCACTAAACCATGTCCCTAAGTGCCTCATCTACTCGTCTTTTAAATACCTCCAGGGATGGGGACTCCACCACTTCCCTGGGCAGCCTGTTCCAATGTTTCACCACTCTTTCAGTAAAGAAATTTTTCCTCATGTCCAATCTAAACCTCCCCTGGCGCAACTTGAGGCCATTTCCTCTCGTCCTATCGCTAGTTACTTGGGAGAAGAGACCGACACCCACCTCGCTACAACCTCCTTTCAGGTAGTTGTAGAGAGCAATGAGGTCTCCCCTCAGCCTCCTTTTCTCCAGGCTAAACATTTCTTGGAATAATCATATATATTCATTACATTTCCCAGTACTATTTATAATATCTGCATAGTCTTTCACGCATGCGTTTTGAGTCCTTTAGGAGGTTCTACAGGGGTCTCGGGTGGTTTCTAGTGGTCTCTGCAGGAGGTGAACTTTTCCTTATGTGGTCACAAATTGGCTCATCACCGCCCTTTGTTACAGTTCTGGTTGTCCTTGTCTGGTTTCTGCTAGTTCTTATCTATCTCATGTGCTTGTTATCTTGTTGCTTGTTATGCTTGTTATGCTTGTTATGCTTATCTATCTATGTGCTTGTTAACTTAGGCCTTGTATGCTTGATGCATGCTCGATTAATCCAGCCGTTTATCTTGCAGCTATTCATAACATTATCAAGTGTGTAACTCACAGCACAGTGGTTTTGCCATACTCTGCACTTAAAGAATTCAGTGTCTGATTCCACTTAACTAAGGCACTTCAACCATGGGGTAACTGGTAAGTGAATAAATTAGAGGACCAGCAGTCACCACTAACATTTGGCCCGAGATTTTTGGCTCTTGGTGGTGAAAGATTTCTTCAGTCACCATTTCCAGGTAAGCATTTCCAGGTAAGCACTGGAGCTGTGCTGAGGTGGGTCTGGAGAAACACATATAAACTTATCTAAATGCTCTGAACCTCTGACCTTCCTAAATACAGATCTGAAAGTCTCTGGAGAACAGATGAGCACTAGAGAAGTCCAGCAAATAGTGCTTTCTGTCTAACAGGAAATACTGAAAGAATGGACTTTCTAGAAAGTGGTTATTTATAATTCAGCTGAAAACAAGAAGACAAGGTCACATTTTCAGCAGTCCAAGGCATATGTGAATGCCTTATTTACACATTTATCTAGAGACATTAAGTGCTCCATTTAAAAGAACACCTCATAACATATTCCTTTTCAGGAGTAACTGTTGAGAGACTAAACATTCCTTTCTGTGGGGCTACTATGCTTAATTCTTTAAACATGTTTTAGAGCAGCTATGATTCTGCTGCAAATTTTAATTCAGCTGTGGGTGGTAAATGGTAGAGATATTTTCAGTTTATTTGAAATATTTGACACTTTTTGTTTGCCTTGGGCTTCAACCCCCCATAAGTGAGTGAAATGGATGATCTTAGGGTTACTGACTCTTATTTCCTGTCCTCATGATAATAAAACACAGTAAGAACAAATATGGAGAAATTAAGAAATAACTTGGAACCAATTATAATTTGGGGTGCCCTCAAGAAAAAACAATGATGCTCAAAAATAAATACTTTTATTTGATTTCGGAGTCTGACTGCAGGATGATATTGAGTGAATTCTTTCTCCTTAAACTTACCAGCCAATAGGAAGGCAACAGATGGAATATTTTTAAATAAATACTTTTAAAGAAATACAGACTCTTTCTTCAAAAAAGAAAGTACATGTGTGAGTGGGCAGAACACAGGAAATTGAATTGTTATGGGGATTATTAAGCCTACTTTCCCTACAGAAAGACAGAGCGCAATTCAAACCATAAGACACCATTCATTGTAGGCATTTGCCAAACATCTCAGAAGGGACTGCAGCACAGTCACATCTATCTAAAAGTGCACATTGCTTTTCCGCTTCTGCTGCTGCTGGACCATCAACAGTTATCTTCCAATGTGGACTCCACAGCTGACAAGGTGATATACCTGATTCACTGTGCTCTGGCAGAGCAATCCTCTCTTTGACCACCTATATTGGTGTCCCTGTAATAAATTCAGAGCACTGTGGGAGGGCGTTAGAGGGAAGATTGAATGGAGAATGCTTCCAAATGCCCTTTTTTTAGGGATGCTCCTGAATACCCCTTATCAGCTATTGCTTAGGTTCATTGGCATTGAAGTGGAATAAGAACATAGATATTCAAACCCTACTTTTTTCATCATTTCAACCTTTCCTGCAAAGCTGGATTGACTTGATTTTTATTCTGCTGTCCTTTCTTATTGTTGCTTTTAGCATTTGTTGCATCTGTCATTTATGATAAAATCATAGAAATGTTGGCTGGAAGAAACTGTGGAGGTCATCCAGTCCACTATCTCACTTGGAGCAGGACTTTTGCCAATAGTAGATCAAATCAGCAATTGTTTTGTATGGTGAAGTGTTGAAAACCTCCCAGGATGGAGATTCCACCTCCTCTTTGGGTAACCTGTTGCAGTACTGTAATGCCCTTCTAGTGAAGAAGTTTTTCTAATGTCCAGTCTGAACCTCCCAAACCTCAACTTGTGGCTGACAGCTTTGTTTTGTAATCTGCCACTATAGGGAAGAGTTCAGCTCCATTGTCTCTAACTCCTTTAAGTAGTTGTTGGCAGAAAGCTTGTATTTTCATTTTGGAGATCAAAATAAACAGATGATTTATTCCCTCTGGAATAGCAAATGAAAAATGTTCCTCAGATTTAACAGTCCTACTTGCAGGTCCTTGTGACATTTTGCCATATGTCACATCTTCTCCAAGAGGGACTGCTTCACCTGTGTTGTGAGCCTAGTAGCAAGAAAAGATGATTTGAAGTGAAATATTCTGCCATATGATCCCAGGAACAAGGATTTGAGACTGAATAGTTATGATGGCTTTTTGCTTCCTATTGCATACGTATATCCAAAATGCATTTTCAGAGTATGGACTGCTCTCAGTGACGCGACCAAATCTGACTTTACAGACCTGAATGAAGCAATAAGATATTGTGACATGTTAGGATATCAGTAGTGCATGGCAATACAGTATTTGTAGTTGAGAATAATTTCCTCTCTGATGCACTTTTTGGTTATTCCCACTCAGGGCAATGGAACAGAGTCATATCAGTTTACATCCCACCAAGCATAAATATATTGGCTTTCAACTCAAACTGCAGAGTATGCAATTCTTCCTAACACTTTTTGGAAAGGGGTGTTTGTTATAACACTGGGTGATGAAAGAATCCCAGCTTGAGGTGAAAGGTTCTGTGTTTTGGACATTATTCCAGTTGCATATATATTCTTTATGTGTGCACATTTTCAAATGAATAATCTTTAAGAAGGCATACTAAGGGCTGTAAGACATTATTGCAGTAGGGCCTATATACTGAATAGCAGCAATGTGTACTCCGGGGAACTGTCATCTCTTTACAAACCCATTAGACAGAGTCCATCTGCTAACACTGGCTCCTCAAAGATGTAAGGGAACAGTTGACTCACTGAAAGGTCTATCCAACAAACCCTTATGCACGCACTGCATACAGCAGCCATCCTTCTGGGGCTAACCATAAACTCTGTATCTTGTGGGCTGTGATATTTGAATTGTTTATTCTGCTGCTCCCTCAGCCAATCTCTCATGTGCTCTTCACCAAGCAATGTTTGATACCCCTCTTCCCCCAGAAATTATGATCCTGCAAAGAAATGAAAACATAATGAGAATTCATTCACATCAAGCTTTCTATGAGGATAATGAAGGCACAGGACAAAAAGACTTTTCCTACTTCAGCTTTAAAACATTTTTTCCAGTTTTAGTGGGAGAGAATTCAGCAACCATCAAGAGAAGCAGACAGAATCCTTAGTATCAAAGTGAAGTGCCTGTGTTCTCAAGATCTTAACACTCCTAAAGGGGGATGTGGAATAAGTCTTCTGGAGATGTCAGCAAGACCACAAATAGCTTGAGAAGAATTAAGTAAAATTTTAAAATAATAGACTACAGGCAGCCTGTGGGAAGACCCCCAGTACACAAGGAATATGTGTTTGGCTTATATCAAGAAGCCTTACAGCTGTGTTTTTAATATAAACTGAAGTCTAGGATGTAACAAGATTTAGTTAGATGGCATGTAAAATGGAATAATAGCAGTTATAGCATATAATTATATGATTAATTCAGCAAACCTAGCTGCATTAGAAACTTTTTTCCCCACTGCACTCTTAATGCTCTGTGAGTAATGTATATCTAAACTCATAATTCGTATCTACATTATAGGAAAAGGCTGATCTGAAATAGAGGTAGAATCAGATACCAAAATGAAGTAAAATCACAGATAATTTCAATATCTGATTCCTAATTTTCAAAAGTTAAGCAGATTTGAAACAGCATTACAAAGGCTGAACATAATCAGTGTATTTAGTACAAACTGTCATATTTGATTCCTGTCTTCAGGAGCAACTAACACAAGCAAGGATTTCAAGTTTGGCAACTGTGTGCCCTGTATTCATACCCACAGGCCCCAGAAGGATAATTCTTAAACCTACAAACTGTCTTGTGCAGCCTCTTTTTTTTTTTCCTGAAAGACTATTCAATTACTTAGTGCTGCGCTGGGAGTACCTGGGGAAATAGTAAAAGGAAATACAACTGAGAGCCACTGCAGTTTGACTCCTCTCCAGATATTTTGAAAATATTTTGGCAAAACCAAGATTTTAAGTAAAACTGTTTCCTTTGGTAACATACCCAGAACTGCAGGTTTTACATTTTTGCACTTAGTATGGGGGGCCAAAAAAAAAAAAGCCCTTGTGTGAGAAGGTTGTACACATGACAGTAATATTGGTGGGGAAGAAAGAGAGAGCAAGGGGGGGAAATTTGAACAAGATGCAGAAGGAAGACAAGGAGATAATATATTAAAAATATCTATCTTCTGCTGGGAAAACTAACTATATAGTGCTGCGAGAAGGAAAATCTCTTTGAGTACCTTAGACTTTTAAGTAGTGACAGGAGCAGCACGATGGTTTGTTCATCAAAGGATGACTGTGATAAAAGAGAAGTAAACCATGATTTCTTTTTCACTGTTTTGTTGTCAAGCAGTGTCAATGAGGGAGCTCTTGAACTGACAATGATAAGTTGGATTTCTTTTAATTACAGGAGATACCTTAGAGTACTTCTGACTACTTTTTCTCTCTGAAGTTTTTAGCGAGAATAGAAAGAAGTGCCATGAAAAGCTTTCTAAATGCATTGTCCATACAGAGTTTTCTAGGTATCTAGGTAATTGGGAGATCTATAAATATTTAAATGAATGAAATTAAACATTAATGCCTTTACCCTTCAGGACCGCTTGCTTCCTTTAGAAGATCTTTATGTTTGTTTAGCTGACACTGATTACAAACTGGTTGGCTGCATGCACAAATTCTAAAAGTCTCTCACAGTTGTAGGTTCATTGCCGTCCTGCTCTGCACACTTCACTTACAAGTAACATAATGATTGGCATGCACAAAAACAGTGCTAAGTCACTCCTATTGTTCGCCATAAGTTAATTAGCCAGATAAGCTTAATGCAAATGCTTGTCTTCAGTTGTTCATTTCCAAATACAAAAATTAAAACTCCTTGCCACAGCCTTCAGACAGATATATGTTTATGGATAAGTATATTTAAAATGACTGGCTGTCCACTGTGACCACATATGTGTTTCTCCTCCCTTTTTGTTATGTCTCCATTTTTGTTCAACTTGTGAGAGGTTTTTTCCAAGGCTGAATTACTGTTTTTCCTCTAGAAGTGCTCACCTTATCAGAGCTGGTCAAACTCTTTCTGCTTTGGATGGAAATGTCATGGGTTAACCCCTGTTCACATCACAGCCTTTCTTCAGCAGGATACTTTTTCTGTCCTGAAGCCACTTGTTAATGGGAAGGACTCAAAGAGGCCATTCTTTAAAAATAGCTGTAGGATGGAAGTCAAGTTCAGTGGGATTACACAGGTGCTTACTAATATTATTGCAAACTGGAGTGGTGGAAATATTGTATTGGGAGAAGTTACCAAGCATGTGAGGTATGTATTTAAAAGTAGTCAGAAGACAGGACTGCGAATCAAGAAGAAAAAAAGAAGAAAGAGTATGTACTGGGTGCATGGAGATGATGAGGGTTGGAGGGCATTGAGTATACTTGGGAAGTAAGTCTTTGAAAAGGTTGGGTTAAGCATGAGGCAGGAGGAGCACACTGATACAAGGCTCTAAAGGATAGTGATGGAGCTGACTTTTGATATTTGAGAAGGTGAATGGACATATTCCTTTAATGAATGTACGTGAAATCATAGGTTTGATTTTCATTTGAACAAAGAGTTTGGACTGATTCTTATTTAGCTGAACTAGTGTCCTGGTTTCGGCTGGGACAGAGTTAATTTTCCTCCTAGTAGCTGGTACAGTGCTGTGCTTTGGATTTAGGATGAGAATAATGTTGATAACACAGCGATGTTTTAGTTGTTGCTAAGTAGTGCTTACACTAGTCAAGGACTTTTCAGCTTCCCATGCTCTACTGACTGAGAAGGCTGGAGGTGCACAAGAAGCTGGGAGGGGGCACAGCCAGGACAGCTGACCCAAACTGACCAAAGGGATATTCCATACCATGTGGCATCATGCTCAGTACATAAACTGGGGGAAAGCTGGCCGGGGGAGCCGCTGCTCGGGGACTGGCTGGGCATCGGTCGGCGGGTGGTGAGCAATTGCACTGGGCATCACTTGCTTTGTGTATTATTATTATTATTATTATTACATTATTATTATTATTTTATTTCAATTATTAAACTGTTTTTATCTCAACCCATGAGTTTTTTTCTCACTTGTGCTCTTCCAATTCTCTCCCCCATCGCACCATGGGGGGGGTGGGGGGGAGTGAGCAAGCGGCTGTGTGGTGCTCAGTTGCCGACTGAGGTTAAACCACAACAGTCCTTTTTGGCACCCAACGTGGGGCACAAAGGGTTTGAGATAGTAACAGATTAACCAGAGCGCATTAAGGAACTTATATCTGTTAACAGTTGCGGGTCACAATATTGATTCATCTGTTCTCAATATTAGTTTATCTGATCTGCATCATGCTCTTTTATTTTGCTGTTAAAGATTAGTGTTGGGTTTTGCAGTTTGCTGTGGTCTGCAGTGATTGGTGATGTTTTGCCTGGAAGGTTTGTTATTAACACACTGGCCTTGAGCTTTATCTCGTATTTGAGCTTTGTACTGAAGCCATTACTGTACTTCGGGTACCACTTCATGGAGACAATTAGCAATTATAGTTCGTCCTCTGAGAGTTTTTTTATAGAGGAAATAATACCGAATGGCAGCGTCGCTACCTTCTTCTATGATGTTTCCTCCTTCATTACAGTAACTTTTCAGTATCTTGAACATCCTTGGGTAGTTCAGATACTTCTATTGGTATCTCTTGGGAATATTGTTTTGGTTTTGTCTAAAGTTAATAAGCAATTTAAGAATATCATCCAGAGATCTGCCCCAAGGCTGGATAGTTATGAGTGGCAGGGTGTGTGGGATAAGATGGGCAAGCACCTAGGCCAATGGGCACCCCCAGTGTTTTGGAACTTCACCCCTGAGCAAGTGCAGAATCCTGAAAAGTTAGTAGAATATTTGGACAAAGTATGCTGTCACCCTGGCAACTCCAGAGAGATGCAGATCATTGCAACGTGCTGGGGCCTGGCCCATGCCTACCGAGCCCTGTTCAACACTATTCAGTACCCTCAAGGGGAAGAGAAGGTCTCTGGATCTGACAGTAAAATGACAGGCCCTGCGGCCACTCTGACCCCAGCGACAGGCACTGCGGCTGAACCAAAGAACCAGCCTGTGCCGGTATCAGTCGCCCCTGTACACAAGAAGAAATCTTGGAAGTGAAAGTCAGCTCGTTTAGTAAGGGAGGAAGAAACTTCTTCTAGAAGGGAGCCGGAGGAAGAAGTGGACGAGGCAGACTACCCTGGAGTAGGGCTATCACGAGAACAGGAGGAGGACAGCCAGCCGCTGCCTGGGGAGGAAGAAGAGGAAGAACTCAAACGAGGCGGTGACCTCCCAATCTCTATCCCTGAGTGAGCTGCGAAATATATGAAAAGGTTTCAGCCGTTGTCCAGGTGAGCATATTGTCACCTGGCTGCTCCGATGCTGGGATAATGGGGCCAGTAGCCTGGAATTAGAGGGTAGGGAAGCCAAGCAGCTGGGATCCCTTTCCAGGGAAGGGGGAATTGACAAAGCAATTGGAAAAGGGGCACAAGTCCTCAGCCTCTGAAGGCAACTCCTGTCAGGGGTGAAGGAAAGGTATCCCTTCAAGGAAGATGTCATATGTCGCCCAAGCAAGTGGACCACTATGAAGAAGGGTATCCAGTTCCTGAGAGAATTAGCTGTGCTGGAGGTGATTAATGGTGACCTGAACAATGAACAGCTATCCAAAAATCCAGATGAAGTCAAGTGCACATGACCCATGTGGCGGAAGTTTGTAAGGAGCGCACCATCGTCATACGCCAATTCATTGGCAGTGATGACCTGGAAAGATGGAGAGGAACAAACGGTGGATGAATTGGCTGGTCAACTCCGGCAATACAAGGAAAGTGTCCCTTCCTCCCTCATCTCGGCTGTGGAGAAACTGTCCCGGGAGTTCCAGCAACTCAGAGAGGATAGGTCCTACTCCCCACCTGTATGGACCAGTATCTCGGCTATTAGGAGTCAGCGTTCTTTTGCTCAAGAGAGAGAATATAAAGGGTACACACCACGGGGCACCCTATGGTTTTACCTGTGTGACCACAGAGAGGACATGAGGAAGTGGGATGGAAAGTCTACCTCAGCCCTAGAGGCACGGGTACGTGAGTTGCAAGGAAAACAATAACAAAAGGGGGTTCTTCCAGGAAAATTGCTGCTCCAGTTTCCAGCGGGCAGTTCCCCAGACAGAGTAGAAGGGCCGAACTTATTTCTGATCTTAATGAAGAGACTTCTGACTTGTATTTACAGGAAATGAGAAAAAAATACTATGACGAGGACTATAGCCATCAAGCTATAAAAGGGCAGAACCCATCTGTATTTCTGGAGTGATGGGGGGGGATCCCAACAGCTAACTGTATTGGAAGCCGAAGTAAGTCTAACTGGGAATGGGTGGCAGAAGCACCCCATTGTGAACTGGCCCAGATGCTCCGTGCATCCTTGGCATAGACTACCTCGGGAGAGGGTATTTCAAGGACCCAAAAGGGTACCGGTGGGCTTTTGGTATAGCTGCCTTGGAGATGGAGGAAATTAAACAGCTGTCCACCTTGCCTGGTCTCTTGGAGGACCCCTCTGTTGTGGGGTTGCTGAAGGTCGAAGACCAACAAGTGCCAATCGCTACCACCACGGTGCACCGGCGGCAATATCGCACCAACCGAGACTCCCTGATTCCCATTCATGAGCTGATTTGATGACTGGAGAGCCAAGGAGTGATCAGCAAGACTCGCTCACCCTTTAACAGTCCCATATGGCCAGCGCGAAAGTCTAATGGAGAGTGGAGACTGACAGTAGACTATCGTGGCCTGAATGAAGTCACGCCACCGCTGAGTGCTGCTGTGCCAGACATGCTAGAGCTTCAATATGAACTGGAATCAAAGGCAGCCAAGTGGTATGCCACAGTTGATATTGCTAATGCGTTTTTCTCAATCCCTTTGGCAGCGGAGTGCAGGCCACAGTTTGCTTTCACTTGGAGGGGCGTCCAGTACACCTGGAACCGACTGCCCCAGGGGTGGAAACACAGCCCCACCATTTGCCATGGACTGATCCAGACTGCACTGGAACAGGGTGGAGCTCCAGAACACCTGCAATACATTGATGACATCATCGTGTGGGGCAACACAGCAGGAGAAGTTTTTGAGAAAGGGAAGGAAATAGTCCAAATCCTGCTGAAGGCTGGTTTTGCCATAAAACAAAGTAAGGTCAAGGGACCTGCACAGGAGATCCAATTTTTAGGAATAAAATGGCAAGATGGACGTCATCAGATCCCAATGGATGTGATCAACAAAACAACAGCCATGTCTCTACCAACTAGCAAAAAGGAAACAGAAGCTCTCTTAGGCGTCGTGGGTTTTTGGAGAATGCATATTCCAAATTACAGTCTGATTGTAAGCCCTCTATACCAAGTGACCCGGAAGAAGAACGATTTCAAATGTGAAATTGTGTTGCCCTGAGGAATGACAAGCTTTTGAACAAATTAAACGGGAGATAGTTCACGCAGTAGCCCTGGGGCCAGTCCGGGCAGGACAAGATGTAAAAAATGTGCTCTACACCGCAGCCGGGGAGAATGGCCCTACCTGGAGCCTCTGGCAGAAAGCACCAGGGGAGACTCGAGGTCGACCCCTAGGGTTTTGGAGTCGGGGATACAGAGGATCCGAGGCCCGCTATACTCCAACTGAAAAAGAGATATTGGCAGCATATGAAGGGGTTCGAGCTGCTTCAGAAGTGATCGGCACTGAAGCACAGCTCCTCCTGGCACCCCGACTGCCGGTGCTGGGCTGGATGTTCAGAGGGAGGGTCCCCTGTACACATCATGCAACTGATGCTACATGGAGTAAGTGGGTCGCACTGATCACACAACGGGCTCGAATAGGAAACCCCAGTCGCCCAGGAATCCTGGAAGTGATCATGGATTGGCCAGAGGGCAAAGATTTTGGAATATTGCCAGAGGAGGAGGTAACGCGTGCTGAAGAGGCCCCAATGTATAATGAACTCCCAGAAAATGAGAAACAATATTCCCTGTTCGCTGATGGGTCCTGTTGTATTGTGGGAAAGCATCGGTGGTAGAAAGCTGCTGTATGGAGTCCTATGCGACAAGTTGTAGAAACTGCTGAAGGAGAAGGTGAATCGAGCCAATTTGCAGAAGTAAAGGCCATCCAGCTGGCTTTAGACATTGCTGACCGAGAGAAGTGGCCAGTGCTCTCTCTCTGTTCTGACTCAGGGATGGTGGCAAATGCCCTGTGGGGGTGGTTGCAGCAATGGAAGCAGAGCAACTGGCAGCGCAGAGGCAAACCCATCTGGGCTGCCGCATTGTGGCAAGATATTGCTGCCCGGGTGGAGAACCTGGTTGTAAAAGTCCGTCACGTAGATGCTCACGTACCCAAGAGTCGGGCCACTGAAGAACATCAAAACAACCAGCAGGTGGATCAGGCTGCTAAGATTGAAGTGGCTCAGGTGGATCTGGACTGGCAACATAAGGGTGAATTATTTCTAGCTCGGTGGGCCCATGACACCTCAGGGTGCCACCAAGGAAGAGATGCAACATATAGATGGGCTCGTGATCGAGGGGTGGACTTGACCATGGACACTATAGCCCAGGTTATCCATGAATGTGAAACATGCGCTGCAATCAAGCAAGCCAAGCAGTTAAAGCCTCTCCGGTACGATGGCTGAAATATAAATATGGGGAGGCCTGGCAGATCGATTATATCACACTCCCAGAAACCCGCCAAGGCAAGCGCCACGTGCTTACAATGGTGGAGGCAACCACCGGATGGCTGGAAACATATCCCGTGCCCCATGCCACTGCCCAGAACACTCTCCTGGGCCTTGAAAAGCAAGTCCTATGGCGACATGGCACCCCAGAAAGAATTGAGTCAGACAACGGGACTCATTTCCGAAACAACCTCATAGACACCTGGGCCAAAGACCATGGCATTGAGCGGGTGTATCACATCCCCTATCATGCACCAGCCTCTGGGAAAATCGAACGATACAATGGACTGTTAAAGACTACACTGAGAGCAATGGGTGGCGGGACGTTCAAACATTGGGATACGCATTTAGCAAAGGCCACCTGGTTAGTCAACACGAGGGGATCTGCCAATCGAGCTGGCCCTGCCCAATCAGAACTTTTACGTACTGTAGATGGGAATAAAGTTCCTGTAGTGCACATAAAAAATATGCTGGGGAAGACTGTCTGGGTTATTCCTGCCTCGGGCAAAGGCAAACCCATCCGTGGGATTGCTTTTGCTTAAGGACCTGGGTGCCCTTGGTGGATAATGCGGAAGGATGGGGAAGTCCGATGTGTACCTCAAGGGGATTTGATTTTGGGTGAGAATAGCCAATGATCTGAATTATGTGATGTTAAGTGCTACATAATATTATATGCCATACCAATGATATTACAATAAGAATCACCCAGACTAATGAAGAATGAACTTTGATGAAACCAAGCAAAGCACAGTGATGATGGTACCAGAACTGACTTCAACATGAAACAATCCAACACCACATACCATCTCCATCTTTCCTGCCCTGGAAGATTATTACGACAGATGGAGCCTGAAGTCATGGACTAAATGAACTCACCAAACATTTTAGAGGGATGGCCCATAGACTAAGGGAATGATATCTGTGTGTATATGTCAAAAAAGAGGAAAAGGGGTGGTGATTAATGAAAATGTACTGGAAAATATGAGACTTGAGCATGACGTAGATGGTATAGAATAAGGGGTGGATACTGTCCTGGTTTCGGCTGGGATAGAGTTAATTTTCCTTCCTAGTAGCTGGTACAGTGCTGTGCTTTGGATTTAGGATGAGAATAATGTGGATAATACAGCGATGTTTTAGTTGTTGCTAAGTAGTGCTTACACTAGCCAAGGACTTTTCAGCTTCCCATGCTCTACCGACTGAGAAGGCTGGAGGTGCACAAGAAGCTGGGAGGGGGCACAGCCAGGACAGCTGACCCAGACTGACCAAAGGGATATTCCATACCATGTGACGTCATGCTTAGCACATAAACTGGGGGAAAGCTGGCCGGGGGAGCCGCTGCTCGGGGACTGGCTGGGCATCGGTTGGCGAGTGGTGAGCAATTGCATTGTGCATCACTTGCTTTGTATATTCTTTTTCTTCTTCTTCTTCTTCTTATTATTATTAGTAGTATTTTATTTTATTTCAATTATTAAACTGCTTTTATCTCAACCCACGATTTTTCTCACTTTCACTCTTCCGATTCTCTCCCCCATCCCACTGGGGGTTGCGGGGGAGGTGAGTGAGCGGCTGTGTGGTGCTCAGTTGCCGGCTGAGGTTAAAGCGCGACAACTAGTCAGAACTAATATGAAATGAAATGTAAGAGGTTCTATTCAGGGGGAGAAAAATCTACTAACATGAAACAATGTATAATGTCCATTAACTGGCAACTTACCTCTTTCCTGTACCATGCTAAATATTTTTTCTTAGAGGGTGAGCTTCATTGGTCTTTGTACCTTGTTGGGTTCCTTAGTTATTACATGCTGAAATCTAGTATGTTTAACCATGTCTGTGTAGCCCATTTCTAACAATTCTTTAATATGCCATGTTTATAAACAACTCTTTCTGCTTTTTGACCCTCTTCAACTTAAGTGCTTAGTTTTTTCTTCTTTTCTTTTGTTTACAGTTTGTTTACCCTGGAAACCTGAACGTGCTGTCAGGCACAAACAGTGTTGGAGGAGATAATAACCTCACATAAGTGACAGTACACTAACATCTAACGGAGCCATCCCAGTTAAGAGTCCAGACTCCTCTTTTGGTAATCAATGGAAAGGAGGAGGTTTCTTATGTAATTGTTCTTTGAAGGCTACCTTAAGTGAAACTGTATGAACACCTTCTTTGGGTGCTTAAAATTGAAATCCTGTTTTACATAGCTGTCTTTCAGGAGGAGACTACAAAATAGCCTGCAACTTTGAGCTGCAGTTCTGTTTTCCATTTCTGAGACACTTAGAGGTGGACTGAGACAAGTAGATTTTCTTAACAAGTACTTGGAAGGAGAAAAATGTGGCAATTTGGTAGAGCAATTCAGGGAAGAGCCTTAGTTCAAACAAAGAGTTAATTTGTAAGAAAATACTATGTTTTCACATATCCAGTACATGTGGGTCAGTTGTTCCAGAAATGAGGAGTATGTTCCACAAAAGTGTTACGCCAGGAAGCTTTAATTTCTACACCTAATTCTTTCATGATTTGAAGCCAATTTTTAAAATGTTCATGTCATGTCTTTGAAAATAAAACTTTGATGGAGAAATTCCCTGGATTATTTCTGTAGTGGTCTGTTCTAGTGGTTTGCAGCATGCCACAGAGAACTGAGTGGATTCTTCCTGGAATTCCTTGAAGATCAATTTTTTAGTCATTTGCATAACTATTCTGAAATTAACTGAGACTTGAAGCTCTTATTATTCTAGTTTAGATTAACTATCTTTTTGGAGGTGTCCTAGATGTACTTATAGTGATCACTCAGAGCAATAATCAGTGTGTCCATTCAGACTTCGGGCTGTGCTGGAGACTGGACTCCTTTTTCACAATGGCACTAAACTTTAAAAGTGTGGGTCGTCCTCACTGATGCTAGCAAAAGATCGCAGTGGTCACAGCACACAGTATGTTATTCTCAGCTCACTACCAGACAGAGCATTCACTAGGTCTGTATTCTTCTCCAAGCCACAGCTCATTTACTGTCATGGGTTTTTTTTCTTTCTGTCCTCTTTGCTTTTTTCCCTTACCTTTTTTATCAAAAAGATAGGATATTTGGCCCATAATTCACCTCTGTATATACATACTTACATGTATGAAGCTCTGGATGTACCTTCCATATTCTGGCAAATGACCTCAGCCGATGCAAACCTTTCAATCATGGGAAATTTGAACATTCTTTCTCTTGAATCTCTTCAGTGTCAGGCAATACCCCAAGATCAGTGGCCTTCAACTCCCACAGGCTGGCAGGTATTCTACTTCAGGGAAAAGCTGAACTCACATTCATTGCGAGTGTGTCTTTCATTGGAACATGTGTTCTGTATCAATTTGTGTATTAAAAATGTGCATGGTACAATCATTTAAAAAGGTTAATTATATTATTAATGGCTGTTGGTGGAGACCATGCACAATATTAAGTAACCTCTTAGAGATAAAAATGTCTTTAGGATGATGGATTTCCAAGCTCAAAGTTTAAAAAAATTCATGCCCTAACTTTTTTGTCACAATGATCTCTATCAACAGGCTGATCAAAAGCAGCTAGGTTGGACTGCATATTAAACTGTTTCTGAAGGAAGATAACTTAATGAGAGATCATATCAGGTTCTGTAAAGCTCTTCAGTGAATCAGCTCATGTAGAAGGTGTTATGAGGCAAGAGAGCTTCCCCGTCTCTAAATTTAGTATATCAAGTCACATTTACCTGCAATATCTTGATAAAGACATCAGCCTTAGACATTGTGCAAACATTTTTCCAAGCAAAAATAATGAATTGAAAGAAGAAAAAATGAACAAATTGCTGTAGTGCCTTCCTCAAAACCAATGGAGCACCTTAACACCAACAGCCAGATTCACTAGTGTGCTACAACTGCTCTGTACAATGCAAAATAATTCTGAACTTGATTAATGAAGACTCACATATCAAATATGAGATGTGCAGTTGATCTACCTGTCTGCTTTTCTGCAGACATCACTCGTTTATTACTGTGATCTACTAATCAGGTACATCTGACATGTGGGTCATAAATCAGGAACAAAAATATCCCAAAACACTGCATCTAAAAGCGTGCCATCCCTGGACACCTGCCCCAGGAGAAGGCACTCAACACTCCCAGAGATCTTTGGCAGATGACAGAATGCTTCTACATGGAAAGATGTTAGTCCAACAAAGATAGATAGTTTTTCCTAAGTGTCTCAAAAATAAGCCTGTTACTAGGTTAAAGGTACATTATTTATTTAAGTATCTGGAGCAGGTAGACCAGGAACCCATGCCGAGATCTGCTGATCTCACTGAAAAACACAGTTTTCAGTGGAGTTTGAATCAAGCATGTGTTCTTATAGACCAGGCTGGAGTGTGCTCGTGGGGTTAGTTGTCCAGATATTTTAGCCTGGAAAAAGGGTTTAGAAAGGAAAAACTGTCCTCTGGTGAATCAATCCTAAAGCTGTTTTAAATGACACTTTCTAGGGGTTAATAATTTAACCTCTAGTTAACACTTTAAGCAATGAATCAGTGATACAATCTTTTTGTAAGTGTATTTTTCATAGTTCTTCAAAAACATAATTGTTTCCTTTTGTGATAAGTATATATAGTAAATTATTTCCTTAAACCAAAATTTTTAATTTAGAGTCAGAATTGCTCAACTGCATTTCCTATCAATGTCATAGTGAAATTGCTAATAAAGGAATCAAACCAACCATACTAACCCCAAATCATGGGTCTTATTAACCAAAATCATAATACCCAAATACCCACACAAACACCTCAGCCCCACAGCAAATTTAGTTTTATGCCAACATACAACCACCTACAATTGACATCTCCATTTCCTATACAAGGGGAAACTCTTACTCACTATAAAATCCCAGAAGTACCTAGAGCCTGAAACACTACTTAAACATATGTGTACAGAGACTGATGTTTGTACTTTACCTGCTGGATTCAGAGAAAGTTAAGGTCTCTGAGGAAACATTTTTTAAAGTATACTGATTATTGTGCCATATGAACACTACAGAAAACTCTCCCCCCCGCCCCCTATTTTTTGGAAGAGTTAACTTTCAAAGCTAAATTCTGTTGCCAAAATTTGAAAGAAATTGTTTTAACTCTTTTTGTTTTGCAAACTCAGTATACAAATACCTCTGTTCTCTCTCTGATGTGTTACCAATTTAGTTTTAGCTATAATTTGCTTATATTTTTATCCTCTTATCTTTATCTATTTATCTTTTTTCCATGTTATTTTTCAAGAAACAGTAACTCACAGCTTTAGCTAAATGACCAATTTTCTGTTACAGTTGAGACATGGCTTGGTTTTGGCCTACAAGCTTGTAAACTGGGAAGAATTTATTTAAGAATTGCCATGCTAACATGTCTGGGACAGAAAGCAGCAGTGAATGCTTATGATGAGAGTGTAAGAATGGCCTGTATAGACTGATCTTCCTTCCAGCCTACTGAGCTTTCAGAAGCTGGTGGCAAAG
This sequence comes from Aptenodytes patagonicus, assembly GCF_965638725.1. NCBI lineage: Eukaryota > Metazoa > Chordata > Aves > Sphenisciformes > Spheniscidae > Aptenodytes > Aptenodytes patagonicus. The sequence continues at coordinate 27,364,238 of NC_134981.1, forward strand.
GACTTCTTGAGTTGAAGACTGTATCAATGAAGTTACCTGCTATTAATTTATCTATCTTTTCATACCTTAATTGATACAGGATTCTGACCTTCAAACAAAAGGGGTAAGTTCTTGCTCCTTCACCTTCCCAGGGATTGAATTGAGGCTGACTAGCTTGTAGCTCTCCAGATCCACCTTCTTGCCCTTCTTGAAGACAGGAGTCACATTTTCTTTCTTCTGTTTCTTGAGAACCTCCCCTGATCACCATGACTTTTCAAAAATCATTGAGAGTGACCTTACAATGACATTGACCATCTGAGAAACTCAGTAAAGTTAGAGAGGACCTCACCTGCCATTGAGGTCTGTAGACAAGAAGGTAATAAAGGTATTTTGGCAGCAGCATTTTGGAAAGTTGGAAAGTCTGTGTAATTCTGGATACAGTTCAAAAGCATGACTGATACCAGTCTTTTGGAAAGCCCCCCAGGGAACCATGGTTCAGTTAACATAAATATTGCCTCTATTTCCCTCCTTCTAGCTTACCTCATTTTTTACAACAAATGGCAGAGAAACTCTGTGGACCAAGTGGAAAGCTTTTCAGTGTGGAAAGGTACAACTGGAAATCAGGATACCCAAGCATGGTCAGCCAACCATTTCCTTCCTAGTTGGAGTCTTTCCAGAAGTTACTGCTGTTTAGCTCACATACAATACCCAGTCATTGAGCACTTCTAATAGAACTGAATCTGGTGTATTTTGTAATGGTATGGACAAGGAGTGTTTACTGTGACTCATCTAAACATTAGTCATGGGAGAATGACATCTCAGGGCAGTGCTATCTTCCACAAATGAACCATGTGACTAACTGACTCCTGAGCCCTGATTCTCTCAGGATATAATGTAAGAAATGTTGTTTCACAAGCTTTTGCACAATACTGTTAAATATAGAGTGACTGGAAATGTTGCCCTTCCTCTACCACCACCACCAGAAAGAAAAAAGGAGGTAGAAGCTGCAGAAATCAGAGCCTGGGGCTTTTTCTGCAGAGGTGGAAAACTTCTACTGACTTGTCAGCATTATTCCATTGAGTGGTTTTGTCACACATTGTCACAAATTACAGCAGCATTGGGGGGATCTTCTCTGAAGGAATCTCTGATCTCTGAGAAAAATTTGCCCTTCCCATGCTGATTTGTGGCACAGTGTAAACTATAGCCTTACCAAGCAATCGCATGATCTTATTACTTTGACGTTTTTCTTTTTTTCTCTCTTCAACAGCTGCTGACTGTTTTGTGTTTTCATATTAATTGTAACGCTTCTGATGTGAGGCTCCAGTCTTGCTCACAGATGTGCATGAGAAGGTCATCTTAGACTCTAAGAAAGAATTTCTGCTGAGAAAACAAACTCATTTTAATGTTCAATCTCTACTTTTATAGATGTGTTCTGGAGCAAGACTTAATAACAGATTTTTTGAAAAGTCACTGGAGGCTGGTCTTCTGCATTATTTTTATCTGCATATTAAGCCTTGAGCTTAATTTTAAAAATAGAATTAAAGAAGTGTTAGAGCATGAATCTAGCAAAAAAGAAATTCAGATGAAAGGGAATTGCCTTTCAAGATTTCTTAGCTTGCAAACCAACCTGATCCAGTTTAAGGCTGTATACTGAAATGGATATATTATGACCTTATTTTCTTCTTAGCAGTTTCCATCTCCCTCTTTTTGTCTTCCTTCTCCTCCCTGTGGGAGGAAGACAAAACAGAGGAGTCTATCCCGTGGCAGCAGAGCAATCCAAGACTGGACATTGTGAGCCTCTTTGTGAGCTGGAGTTTCTCCATTAGCACCAGATGATGCTGGGCATGCTTTTGATTACTTACTGGAAAAGCAGCCCAGCAGCTGCGTAAGACCCTGCAGCTCTGAACAGAAGCTCAGACACTGGATCTGGGTTTCACAGTTTCTCAGTTCTCCTGTAGATTTAAGAGAACTGTGTTATTTCAGCAGTCTGTGTAGTTGAATTATGTTTATACAGCATTGTTTCCATTAGTGTTATAATTTTAATTGTCAGTTAATTTTTTGTGTACATATACTATATGGGACAAGATTGATTTACTCATGTTAATGTAAGAATAAACCATGACCCATTTTATTTGCAGCGTGGTTAACTGTGGTATTCATGGCAGCTCCTCTGAATATTTTTGATGAGGTCTTTAAGTACATGTAATACCGAAAACACATTCCTATTCAGTAGGTCTCATATAAGATGTTAAGCCCAACAGGGCAAATAGCTTCTAGAAAAATTCCATAAACATTAAGCATATTTATGCCATAGCATTAAGCTTGGTGAATTTGAACCCTACTGTATTGTGGTATAAGAGGCGTCTTGTTTGCTTTTATTTACCTTCTCAGTAGTAAATGTATTTTGGTTAACCACAGTGGTAAACATAGGCAAGACATTTGTGTCAACAGACCCTTCTTCTCAACAAAGTAACATTCTTAGTTTCTAGGGCAGCAGACTGGATTCTGAGTAATAAGGTGTTGTATTGGGTTTGCGTGGCAAGGTTTTGGTAGCGGGGGGGCTACAGGGATGGCTTCTGTGAGAAGCTGCTAGAAGCTTCTCCTATGTCTGATAGAGCCAGTGCCAGCTGGCTCCAAGACAGACCTGCCGCTGGCCAAAGCTGAGCCAATCAGCAACGGTGGTAGCGCCTCTGTGATAACATATTTAAGAAGGGGGAAAAAATGCTGTGCAACACCAGCAACTGCAGCCGGAGAGAGGAGTGAGAATATGTGAGAGAAACAACCCTGCAGACACCAAGGTCAGTGAAGAAGGAGGGGGAAGAGGTGCTCCAGGCGCCAGAGCAGAGATTCCCCTGCAGCCTGTGGTGAAGACCATAGTGAAGCAGGTTGTCCCCCTGCAGCCCATGGAGGTCCACGGTGGAACAGACATCCACCCTGCCACCCATGGAGGCCCCCATGCTGGAGCAGGTGGATGTGCCTGAAGGAGGCTGTGACCCCATGGAGAGCCCGCGCTGGAGCAGGTGCCTGGCAGGACCTCTGACCCCATGGAGAGAGGAGCCCACGCTGGAGCAGGTTTGCTGGCAGGACTTGTGACCCCATGGAGGACCCACACTGGAGCAGTCCATGAAGTACTGCAGTCCGTGGGAAGGACTCACGTTGGAGAAGTTCATGGAGGACTGTCTCCTGTGGGAGGGACCCCACGCTGGAGCAGGGGAAGAGCATGAGGAGGAAGGAGCGGCAGAGACAACATGTGATGAACTGACCACAACCCCCATTTCCCATCCCCCTGCGCCATTTGGGGGGAGGAGGTAGAGAAGTTGGGAGTAAAGTTGAGCCCAGGAAGAAGGGAGGGGTGGGGAGAAGGTGTTTTAAGATTTAGTTTTATTTCTCATTATCCTACTCTGACTTTTGATTGGCAATAAATTAATTACCCTGAGTCAAGTCTGTTTTGCCCGTGGTGGTAATTGCTGAGTGATCTCCCTGTCCTTATCTCGACCCATGAGCCTTTTGTGGTATTTTCTTTCCCCCGTCCAGTTGAGGAGGGGGAGTGATAGAGCGGCTTGGTGGGTACCTGGCATCCAGCCAAGGTCAACCCACCACAGGTGTTTATAAGTCTTGTTGTAAAGCTGAAACCATAAACATGTCTACTTTTCTATTAAACCTGCTGCTGTGTTTGAGGCACAATAAGTTCTCTTTTAAATTTGATGGTAGCAAGCATGTTGGTTTTCCAGTTTTGATTGCTGTTGATTTAACAGTTGCCAGCACCTTCTGCCAAGCTTTTGACCTAAGTCACACTCCCTGGTGATGTCATTAAGAGTGCCTAGAATTTAGTAGTTGATGGTACCTGCTGGTAGGCAGTAAAAGGCTTCATACATCCCTTGTTTTGTTGTAGACATATTTGGGAACAGTCGTAAGAAACTGGTCCTTTTCCACAGATGACCTCTAATTAGTCATTTTTTGATAATAGATTCAACAAAGATTCAGGCCTGGTGAAGTTTTAATTGGGACATTTATTTGCTTTTTATAATATAGCCTTTCAAAGACACTTCGAACACTGCTAACAATGAAATGATTTCTGTAACGTGTCTTGCAGTCTTCAGCCACTGTAGGGTACTTCCCTCCTAGTGAGGAGAACAGAGTTATTCCCATGAGGATAGCCTATTCACATTGGCAAAGACAGCAGGCACAGTGCCTTTGGTGTATTCTTTTCCTTTTGAATATGTTAAGAGTTGTATGCTGAATTATTTCTTCTGAATGCTTCAAATAGCTACATCTCATTTATTGTGCTGTTATGAATGATACAAGATTATGCCCTTGTCTGCGTGCATGCATGCAAGCGGGTGTGCATGTCAGTTTTGTGTGCTTCTTGAGGCTGCAGGAATCCGCTCAGCTGAAGCAGTGTTTAGGATCAAGATCTAATATTGAAATGAAAGTCATATATGCACTTTCATATTCAAAGTTTACTGTAACTTAGTTTAATAAAATAAGAAACAGGAAGGAAGTGTAACAATGCTTATCTTCCTCTATTATTTCTATCCTCATCTCAACATCAACAGTCAGGACATAAATTCATGCATTTCATTAAAGGCACCACCATGTGACACAGCAAACAGAATTTTTATTTCAACATGTGGAAATGAAGGCTGGAACTGATCCAAGTTCCTTAATCTCAGTGGACAGCTGCAAGTGCAAAACCAAAAATTAGTGTGTCCTGGAGAGGCTCCAAATTTTTTTGAGTATTTTTCTAAGACTAAATCAAGGAACAAGTTAACTTCAGTAATACATTCCATCTAAAACATGGTTAAGTGCTTTGATGGTGCTTGGAAAAAATGTCTACATTCCCAAACTCCTGGATACTTTTCTAGTTTCTCTATAATCAGTTTGCATCCTATTTCTCATGTATCATGTTTCACAGTTTCCCTAGACAGTCTGAATATGGTTATCTGGCAATTTTAAGGTCTCACTTTCACACTAGACATCTTACTAAAAACACTTGCTGAAAACTGTAGAAAGTAGACCAGGAGAAATTATGTACAGAAACAAGCCGGGCAAAGCATTAAGAGAAGAATCCTGACTGAATGTCTTATCTTCTTAAATTTTAAACTGCACTCTCTTGATAAGATGAATACTCAAAAGGCTTAATATATATATAGTACATGCATACGCATATGTGTATTCCATTTGCAGGACATGCACGAGTTTCAGGCCTTTGACCTGAAGTTTAATGCAGGACTCACAATAAGGCTCTGTGCTGTCACACCCGTCTCACACCCTCATCTTCTAGATCATGAACCTGGGTGCTTTTTCTAAACCGAAATCCTTTGGGACCAGGCAGAGCTTTTCTGCCAGCAACTACTTTAAAGCTTTTCCAAAAGATTACATTTGTGTGTTGAGGATCTGCATCAGTCATGTCTCAGCTGTTCCTGCAGGACCAATAAGGTAAGGAAACTCTTATCTAGATGGTCCTTCCTGCCTATTTATAAGTGAAGGACAGAGAAGGAGTGCTCATCTGCCACAGTGCCAGCAGATCAGATTGCAAGATCTTCTCTGCTTTCATATTTGGAGGGGCAACATTTCAAAGACAGGAAGCAAAGACTGCAGATACTAAAGTACAAGTATAAAGAATCATTAAAAAAATAAATAAAACCAGGAAGGTTTTGCAGCTGAAGCTATTGCCTTTTCTCCCTCTTTAGAGATCTTTGTACTCTCCCTCATCATCAGATCACTCTAACTCTCCCATAAATCCCAGGCCCTAAAAGTGCCAAGGTGCAGAGTACTTTTCCTTCAAGGGTAAGTGCATTCATGAACCTCAAGGCTCATTAGGTGCCAATGTGTGACAAGTGGAATGGCTTGGTCCAGAAGATATGGGACTCCAGTAAAACAGTGCATGGGAAGGAAAAGGAAGGAAATGCATGGAGAGGCTGGATAGCAAAAATAATTGTAATATCCTAGGGAAAATAAGTGTAACGAGGAAAAAGACATGCTGAAACATGAAGCTGATTGAAGACAATAGGATAAGAGCAGAAAGCACAGCAAAAGTAAGAGAGACAAATTATTTCACATTATCAAACATGATAAAGAAAGAACTGAATAGGTATTTGGGCTGGTATTCCACCTAAGGTAGCAAAATGCCAGGAGCAATTCTGACTCGTGTTTGTGTCAATTCTTCATCAGATAGCTGCTAGAACAAGAACTGTTTCACGTGAAAATATTTTTTTGTGCAGATCTAAACAAATTGAAAACATTTTCATTTGTTTTTCATGAGCAACACAGATGTTGTTTGGCAACTTCCACACAAAACACCATAAATAAAAACTGTAACAGCACAGCGGAAATGGATGAAGTCTATTTTTTTAGCAGAACCAAAGATCTCCAAAGTTTTATACACTCTTTGCCAGGGAATGAGGGGAGATTAAATGAGGTTGGGGTCTCTGTGTTTGTTTAGTTTCATCCATCTCACATGGAAACAAAAGACAAACCTCTGGAGATTTCTTTCTCATGCTGGAAAATCCAGTAGGCAGGAAAGTACATTCTTTTAAACCCACTGAACATTTTAAGTTTATTCAGTTGTACTGCATATGTACTTTCTGCAGATGTAAATCAGTAACGGAAAGGCTAATATCAGATTTTGCAATGAACATGTAGCCTGCATGCAGATTGCAGCACAGAAACTTCCAGTTTTTGATAGCTAAATGCTGTAGTCCTTATATCAAACACTTTGTTTCCACAAGGATTTGAAGAGTTTACGTGTATAAATCATGCTATTTGTTCACCCAGATTGCACATTATTATCCACAAATTAATTTTGGAGTGTAATTGCCTCTACTGCCTTCCTTTCTGCTCTCTGGCCTACACACATGTACTCTCGATAAACCTACAGACAATGTGGCAGTTAGTTAAACTAAAGACTGTATTCATATATTACATGGTTGAGGGCCAGCCCTTTCTCAAGCACTATCACTTGAGACTATTCCATTTCATTAGCCTTAACTACATCATCTTAATATCTCACTAAATAATTCATATGATTTTTCAGCCTCTTTGGCATTTAAGCCTTTGAATACTGTACTAATAGACAATTAATGTCTCCCTGTAGTGGTTTAATCTCAGTTGGCAACTAAGCACCACGCAGCCGCTCGCTCATTCCCCCCACAGTGGGATGGGGGAGAGAATCGGAAGGGTAAAAGTGAGAAAACTCGTGGGTTGAGATAAAGACAGTTTAATAGGTAAAGCAAAAGCTGCGCACGCAAGCAAAGCAAAACAAGGAATTCATTCACTCCTTCCCATCGGCAGGCAGGTGTTCAGCCATCTCCAGGAAAGCAGGGCTCCATCACGCGTAACGGTTACTTGGGAAGACAAACGCCATCACTCCAAACGTCCCCCCCTTCCTTCTTCTTCCCCCAGCTTTATATGCTGAGCATGACGTCACATGGTATGGAATATCCCTTTGGTCAGTTTGGGTCAGCTGTCCTGGCTGTGCCCCCTCCCAGCTTCTTGTGCACCTCCAGCCTTCTCAGTCAGTAGAGCATGGGAAGCTGAAAAGTCCTTGACTAGTGTAAGCACTACTTAGCAACAACTAAAACATCGCTGTGTTATCAACATTGTTCTTACCCTAAATCCAAAACACAGCACTGTACCAGCTACTAGGAAGGGAATTAACTCTATCCCTGCCGAAACCAGGACAAGCGTCAAGACAGATTTTTTTTCTTTTAGAAAAAGATTCGGCCCACAGTATGTGGTCCTTACTCGCCTGAGCAACTGCATTCAACCTTATGGGAGTCACAGTGCCTCTGTGAGCCCAAAGTGTCATGAACATTTCAGTTGTTCCCCTTCACCTTAAGCAGTTTTATAAAGAAGAATCCCAGCCTGTGATTGATTTATTTTTCTGAGCCAGAAAGTTCTGCACGAGAATTTACTTGTTAATCCCAATTCAAAATGTCACTTAATCCACCTCATCATTAGTTCACTTACAGTATTTTCCATAGCTATAAATCCAACATTTCTCCACAGATGTTATTTTTTTTTCAGCTACATAAATGCTTTTTAATAGGACCAAATCCTGCAATTGTGAATCAGTAGCAGGCAGAATGCCCGTGGACTGCAGCAAGAGCAGAGATTTCAGGATGGCCCTTTAGGACTAAGGTCATTACAGACATTACAGACACAGGCTATTTTCCCCCCAGAAATAACTCATACACAAATCAAGAATAACTTGACTCGCTCCAGCTAGCATTAGCAACAGTCTGAACTGCCTGCTGCAAATTAAGAAAATTCTTCACAGACAGGTTCGCTGAAAACATAGTCCCCCCTAGAGGCTGAAAAGATGAAATATTTTAATATCATCTGTACTGCAAATATATCCTGCCATTCAGACTTTCAAATTCTTTCCTTGTTTTTCAAGAAATCTAGTCTCTCTTTATTTCAAGGAATCTATATTCTTCTGGAATACACCTAAGGGATTTCTTACTGCAACATGATGTATCTGGGTGTCTCTTTTTGCATTTTGTGGTCTTACCTTTGTATACTTACATTATGTAAAAATGCAACGCAGCTTTTAGGTGAAAATAATGCAGCATAAAAACTCAAGATGAGCAGTTCTGATGCTAAAAAAATGGAAAGGGGACATATTTACTTGTTCTGTCTTTTAATTGACACCAACTTCTCTATAGATATGTATACAAGAGCTACAAAATGACAAAACTACACACAGAAAATGTAAGCATACATACATTACATACAGTAATAACACTTTGCAGAACTCATTACTCCTGCTATCTTAACAGCTTCCACTTCACAGCACAAAGTAAGGTAAAGGCGGGCAGGTGGATGTCATTTTTATTTTACAAATGGGGAGAACAGAACTTGGGAAGGCAAACTGTCATGTCCCAGAGGTCTAGGGTGATCTCAAGATCATCCCTCCACTACACTGCTTATCTTCACTACCGCTGCTAAAATCATGGCTTGGTGGTCCCCAACTGTCACACAGTGCTATCCTACCCTTCCTTTCCCACCAATACTGAAAGGTGAGCTGAGACGCAGCCCCATGAGAGATGTGCTGTTTGATTATGTAAAAGCAGATGCTAAGATGAAAAAGACTGACCCTCCCCCAATTAGTCGCAGATTCTGCTCATGTTCCCAGGGAGTATATCAAAAGCACATACTCTTCTAAAACATACAAATTATGGGGCTAAAACACAACCCGATATATACACACACACACACACATATATATATAACCCAGTGTAACCCAATCAGCACTTGCTGTGTTTCATCATATCTACAAGGTAATATTGAATGTGAATTAATACGGTGAAAGAAAACAAATCAGGAAATCTTTGCAGAGATATAACATTCAAGGCAAAATACAGGAAAGCTGCCATGGCTTACAGAAAAATCCTGCTCTCAGAGTTGTCTTAGGAGGCCCCAGTCTGGTATAAGAAGAATTATGGCAGAGATATGATTGTATGTTTCTTATACATATGTTAGGGACATACCCTGATTTATCAAAATTATTGACAACTGGTATGAGTTAGAGCAACTTCAGGGCAGCCCAAATTAATACCTTGGGACTGATATGGTATAAAACACAGTCAGCAAATGTGTCTTGTAACAGTCTTATTTCTGCGCCCCATGTAGTTATAACAAAGGAACTGGATCCATATCTTCATTTCCATCTGAAGACTTTGGAGACTCCCTGAAGCACTGCTCTTCACTGCATGCAGGAACAACATTAACAACCTTAAACTAGAGATGTCTCATTAGCTGTTCCATGATACACTTTCAGTCACCTCATTGCTTCTCCCCTTCCTTTTCAGGTCAGTCTATCTGGCATTATAGCAGGGATAAATCAGCTCTGACATACTTTATGTAAAAAAAAAAGCTGAAAATAGGCAATAGATTTGCTTGTGAAGTTGTGAGAATAACTAATTTGCAGTAGCAGCCCATCAAGACAGCATGTCTGAATTATATTCCATGTTTCCTTTCCAATTAATGCCCTAGTCTGTGTGAACAATAAACTGTCCACCTTATTAATGAGTGTGTGTCTAAATATATGATGCATTGCCAAGGAAATATAGGCCTCACTCAGATTCATGTTAATTTTAAAATATGGAGAAATAGTTTTTCATTTCTATGATGCCACTAAAATTGTCATGAATTGTATATAGCATTTTTCTGTTTCTAATAACTCATCACCCGTCTCAGGAAGGTTATCATCTGTTAACAGCAGGAAGAAACACTGCAAGTTCTATGAGGAATAGACAAAATCATCTTTTGAAGTGTTTTGAGATAAGAACAGTGTGCACAAGATTATATTTCTATTGGAAGTTAATTTCTCTTCAGGAGTCCTACCACTTCCAAATGGAACCAGTTGCTTTAGGGATTATTACAAAGCACATTTTTCTTTTCCCTCCTATGACTAATACTAATTAAAAAATAATTACCTGTACTTCTGCAGTCAAGGCATGCCTGCAGCTGCAACAGTAACTTTGCCACACCTATGCCTTTCATTTCCAAAATGAAGGAAAGCTAAAAAAGACATGACTATGGAAAAAGTCCATAGTTTTTAGCTATTATAGTGTTGTTAGCTCTACCTATCAACAAGCCTGCCTGATATTGCCCTTTATATAATGGCATTACATACGGCCATTATATATAAACTGACACTGTTTTCAGTTGCTTATAATTTTAGTTGAACATTAACAGTTTGGGTTCAAGTTTTCAGGATGTGTGTCTACCATGGCCTTTTTTTTTTATTATTATTATTGTAACTTCAGTTGGAAAAGCTTGGCCATTCCTCAAGAGATTAAGGAAATTTTCATTGCCTTACATCCATAAAAAACTCTGGCAACTTCTTTTTGAATTCACCCTTCAAACTGTGTGTGTGTGTGAAAAGCCTGCGTGTGAGGGACAGGCACATGAAAATGGGCTTGCATTTAACTAGGTGCGAATTATAAGGTTAGAAAGACTGATGTTCCTACAAGCAGCCCTACAAGCGGCAAAAGGTTAACAGCTTAAATCCAAGATTTCATCTGCCCTGTGTGCACACTATCTCCTTGCAACTTGCTTATCACGTTGTACCTGCACTGTCCATCCCCAGCAACTGAGCTTTATCCCCACCCCAACCCTGTACCCTACTGATGACCCAATAGCATCACGGGGATGAATACACTTGCTTTGGGCCAGGACTTTGGGGGACCCCAGCTGCTCCAGACTGTGTTGGATGGAGGTACCAGAAATAACACTGGGAAGCCTGATCCTTTTGTTTTCTCTGTACAGTCCAGAGGAAAGCTGGAATGATTCTTCTGCCTCTTCCTGAGACATCGTAGCACTGGCAATTCTCCAGGGTCAGCTGGGCATAGTGATTCCTATCCATGTCCTACCACAGATTTCCCAAAGCTCTTCACATGCTTCACAGAAAGAAAACACCCTGGGTAACAGGAACCGCTCCTTACATTTTATATTCAGTTTGGGCGATATTCAGTTTGGACCAGTTTTTTAAATGGTTCTGATTAATAATAAGAAAGTATGCTATATTTGCATGCTATTTTAATTATAAAACTGTGCTAGGGAGAATTTAGTATATGTTTAGTTTACTCTATCCCAGCCGAAACCAGGACATATGTATAGATGTATGTCTATTGAACTCAATCTCAATCCAACATCCGCAAACTGTAGCCTCTGAAATTGTATCGACAGCAAGCAGCAGAACAAGTAACGGTGTAATAGTTCAGAGGCCAACCAGAAATCATGGACTCATGAACCAGCTGAGCATCAGTTGCCAGCATTGCCTTTGAAGGTAATTAGCCGCCAATAAAAGCCAAGAACACCCATTCAAATGCAAGTTACTCAATTCTCACCATAAAATTTGGCACGTGTGTGTGTGTGTGTGGGGGGGGGGTGTTTTGTGTGTGTTTTGTGTGTGTTTTGTGTGTGTTGTGCTACAGAAGAGCTTGCACGGTGTTGAACCAGTGCCAAACATGCAGCCAGACAATGTGGACAAACACTCAGAAGCAGTACAACACTTGCGAGCTTCCCTGAAAGACAAAAGAGGAAATTTGAAATGACTGATTGGCTGAGCATAACCCAGGTCACAAGTGGAAATAAGAGGGTTAGGCCTCAAGGGCAATGGAGTATGGCATTACTCATAAATCCACAAATGAAAAAGTGCACTGATTGTATAGCATGGTTATTGATATGGTACAGATGTCATTTCTGTACCACATACAAACAAGAGCCAGTGCTCTTTTCGGTTTATTGCAAATCTGTGAGTAATACAATGCTCTACTGTGAAAGTTGGTTTGTGGTGGTGTTGAAAACAGTTACAGGGGCTGTAAAATAGAGAACTTAATTTTGAGCCGGTCCCAGGTGTTGGTCATTTGAGTTTAATTTATATGGGAATTACTTGTAAAACTCTAAATGTAACCCAAGTATAAATTCAACCATCAACAAAGTTCAGGATTTTGATTTGCTTTATCTCTTGAAAATATTTAATGTGGTACTGCCATTGGAAAGCTATGCCTGATCAAGTGATTTTTCATCAACTGAACTTCAAGAAAAAAGGAACAGAACTCCCAAAAAGGACAAAAAAGTAGAGTTCCACCTTTTTGCAACAAGATTAAAATTACCAAAAAAACCCCCGCTGAAAAATGTGGAATTTTCCCCTTGAAAGTCTTTGCAAAAGAAACTCCTTCATTGTCGTGGTTTAATCTCAGTTGGCAACTAAGCACCACGCAGCCGCTCGCTCACTCCCCCCACAGTGGGATGGGGGAGAGAATCGGAAGGGTAAAAGTGAGAAAAACTCGTGGGTTGAGATAAAGACAGTTTAATAGGTAAAGCAAAAGCCACGCATGCAAGCAAAGCAAAACAAGGAATTCATTCACTAGTTCCCATCGGCAGGCAGGTGTTCAGCCATCTCCAGGAAAGCAGGGCTCCATCACGCGTAACGGTTACTTGGGAAGACAAACGCCATCACTCCAAACGTCCCCCCCTTCCTTCTTCTTCCCCCAGCTTTATATACTGAGCATGATGTCATATGGTATGGAATGTCCCTTTGGCCCGTTTCGGTCAGCTGTCCTGGCTGTGCCCCCTCCCAGCTTCTTGTGCACCTCCAGCCTTCTCCGTTGGTAGAGCATGGGAAGCTGAAAAGTCCTTGACTAGTGTAAGCACTACCTAGCAACAACTAAAACATTGGTGTGTTATCAACCTTGTTCTCACCCTAAATCCAAAACACAGCACTGTACCAGCTACTAGGAAGGAAATTAACTCTATCCCTGCCGAAACCAGGACATTCATGAATCCATGGACTAAACCTATGCCTGAAATTTTGAGAGCAACGATGAATTACAAGGAATTATCGCATTATACTTTGGATGAAATCTTGTCTAGCTCCTATTGCTAGGTGAAAAAGTATGTCTGTTTTATCTTTTGCTCTAAAAATCTCTAAACAGCAGCAAAATGCACTGCACAACAGGACTCATATTGTCGTTCTGTAACAAAAGGGATCAATATCCTGAACAACTGGAAGCAGGTGCCTCCTGTAAACAAACTGTATATCCACAGAAATGAGTGGCCAAATCACCAGACTCCACTGACTTGATTTGAGCTCTAAAAGATTACTCCTCAGGAGTGTTGGATTTTCACAGAGTGAAAAGTTATCTTTCCTTTCTCTTCCATAAACAGTAAAGATTAAACTTCTTGTCATGGCTGTTCAAGGAGGAATAATACGTTTTGTCCGCTGCCTGCCACCCCAGACAACATACAACATAGGCAAAATGCAGCTTTATACACAGCAAATGTTATTTATATTAGTTGTTAGTCTTTTACAGCACATGCATGGTTCCACTGAAGCCTATGGAAGGATGTACTGATCACAAGTTGACAACAAAACCTTCACGATAACTTCTATTTCTAAGAAGAAAGACGTTTTTGCATTTTTTCAATTTAAGCAAAGTATCCCCACACTTCCTCTGTTTTTCCAAGTACTTTCAGAGATGAGAGAAATATTTAGAAAGCAATTATTGCATTATTTTAAAAAGTGTAACCTTATAAAGTACCCTTGACCCATATTGCCCCTCTCCAAAATGCACCTTCTTCTTCTGCCTAGGCTACATTGGAAAAGATTCACTTTCTTTAGGCAACCAATTTTTATATTTATAGATAATATCTGGGTATAGAACAGACCCTTTATGCTAACTGAACTGAATTAGAAGGATAAATCATCTTGGTTTGGATCAAAGTGATGCTGTAATAACTACTTAAGCTTGTGGAGATTTCCGCTTTTGTTTTCGTTTCCATGTCTTAGAACAACACCTGCAAAATTTGCCCCTGGGATTTTACTAATGTAAATACCTTGGACTCTTTCTTGGGCTCAGTTCAGCCTTGGATGGTCACCTCTGAAGTGCACAGGACAATGGCCACCTTGTTCCTCATGTGCATTTGTCTCTATCAAAAAATCACATCATAGTTTAAGATAAGTAGTGAGTGCTGAAATACAAACATCTGCTGTGCCTTACCAGCATCACAGCAGTTCTGCCCGGAGGACTTAAAAGGCTTTGGAGTGCAAAGATCATTTCTGCTCAAGATTTATTAACTCTACAATAGGTACCCATATTGCTTGTAAAAGAAATGTTAGAAATATTGTCATGGTATCCTTCAAAACCAGATTTGGGATCAGACATCCCAGATCCAGTCAACCAAAAGGGTTGGATTGCTATTATGTGTAATCTCAAATCAGGAGCTATTCTGATGTGCTACTTGCACATGTATTCCCATATAAATGCAACAGAAGTCTCATGACATAAAGAAACCAGACGTGTATGCTTTGGCTGAATATTCAGGACTACAGGCAGTATCGGTTTACATAGTAATATCAGCCCAGGAATTGATTAATCTTTAAGGATATTCTGAGGGAAAATGTGGATTATTTTTTAAGCCAGATCAGTACATTGATATGGTTTGCGGTTGTGTTGGCATGGCAGAGCAAAAGATCTGAACAGACAGCAGCAAGCCACCAGAGGTGGGAGGCAGGAACTCCTTAGAGTTGGCATTAGCATTGAAGTCTCCCTATGTCTTTTTTCCTACATGTTAATTAATGAATAAATTATGGGGAAAACATGGGGGGTAACAACACACTTTTAATACTATTGACAGATCTTGTTCCAGTGAGTTGATTTTTCTTTTTCTTGATTTTGGGATATCATGTTACAAGTTCTTGAGCTATCATTGGCTTTTGAGGGAAAGGGAGAAACACTTTAAAGTCTTTTTAGGAAACACAGAGCTGAAAAAGTCTCCAAGCTCATCACACCTCTTTCCCTGTTATCAGCAGCAGTCACATGCCCCTCCATGCAAAAAATGCATCTAATGAATGCCTCTTACAGATGGATCAAGCTCTATTTTAAAACTAGTTCCTATTTTGACCAGCCATCCTCTCTTTTGGAAGGGATTTCTGTGGTACAGTGCTCTGACTCCTAGGGACTGTCTGTAAATTCAGTTCATATGAAAGTGAAAAAGGAACCAGGTCATTTTTCCCCCTTCAGCTGAAAAGCACCTACTTAATTGTTGGTAAATATGGTGTATAGCATATTATCATATGTCATTCCAGATGCAGTAAGAAGTAATGTCATTTTGTATATCTCTACATGGGAGGAGGTGGGGTTTCCATAATCTTTCAAGAGATTAATGCAGGAAAACCACATCAAGTCAGGTTAAAAAGAGCTTCATAGTGTCTACCACTGTTATTAGTAGCACAACTTTGTGAAACATTTGGATTCTAGTTCCTAGCCAGGCTGGCAGCCTGGAGAGCTGAAGCTATGCAGAAAAGACTGTTCTTGTGCTATTTTCAGCCATGACGTGAGACTCAGATGAAGGACTGATTTACAAGGTATCAGGATCTATGCCCAACAGATCATCATGTAGCTGTGCACTGTATGGTCAGAGCCTCATTTGATGGATGAAAAATGTTTGCATAATCTTCACAGAAGCCTTCAGAACCTAATTCAGAAATTTGCCCAAGTGTCGTGGTTTAACCTCAGTCGGCAACTAAGCACCACGCAGCCGCTTGCTCACTCCCCCTCCCCCCGGTGGGATGGGGGAGAGAATTGGAAGAGCACAAGTGAGAAAAACTTGTGGGTTGAGATAAAAACAGTTTAATAATTCAAATAAAATAATAATAATACACAAAGCAAGTGATGCACAGTACAATTGCTCACCACCCGCCGACCGATGCCCAGCCAGTCCCCGAGCAGCGGCCCCCACCAGCCAGCTTTCCCCAGTTTATGTACTGAGCATGACGTCACATGGTATGGAATGTCCCTTTGGCCAGTTTAGCTGTGCCCCCCTCCCAGCTTCTTGTGCACCTCCAGCCTCCTCAGTCGGTAGAACATGGGAAGCTGAAAAGTCCTTGGCTAGTGTAAGCATTACCTAGCAACAACTAAAACATCGGTGCGTTATCAACTTTGTTCTCATCCTAAATCCAAAACACAGCATTGTACCAGCTACTAGGAGGAAAATTAACTCTATCCCTGCCGAAACCAGGACAATATCCACCCCTTATTCTATACCATCTGCGTCATGCTCAAGTCTCATATTTTCCAGTACATTTTCATTAATCACCACCCCCCTTTTTTTTTTATATATATATACACACACACACACAGATATCATTCCCTTCGTCTGTGGGCCATCCCTCTAAAACGTTTGGTGAGTTCATTTAGTCCATGACTTCGGGCTCCATCTGTCGTAATAATCTTCCAGGGCAGGAAAAATGGAGATGGTATGTGGTGTTGGTTTCATGTTGAAGTCAGTTCTGGTACCATCATCACTGTGCTTTGCTTGGTTTCACTGAAGTTATTCTTCATTAGTCTGTGTGATTCTTATTGTAATAACATTAGTATGGCATATAATATTATTAGTATTATTAGTATATCTGTGTATTATTAGTATAACTATTATAACTATAATTAGTACTTAACATCACATAATTCAGATCATTGGCTATTCTCACCCAAAATCAAATCCCCTTGAGGTACACATCGGACTTCCCCATCCTCCCGCATTATCCACCAAGTGCACCCAGGTCCTTGAGCAAAAGCAATCCCACGGATGGGTTTGCCTTTGCCCGAGGCAGGAATAACCCAAACTGTTTTCCCCAGCATATTTTTTATGTGCACTACAGGGACTTTATTCCAATCTACAGTACGTAAAAGTTCTGACTGGGCAGGGCCAGCTCGATTGGCAGATCCCCTCGTGTTGACTAACCAGGTGGCCTTTGCTAAATGTGTATCCCAATGTTTGAATGTCCCGCCACCCATTGCTCTCAGTGTAGTCTTTAACAGTCCATTGTATCATTCGATTTTCCCAGAGGCTGGTGCATGATAGGGGATGTGATACACCCACTCAATGCCGTGCTCTTTGGCCCAGGTGTCTATGAGGTTGTTTCGGAAATGAGTCCCGTTGTCTGACTCAATTCTTTCTGGGGTGCCATGTCGCCATAGGACTTGCTTTTCAAGGCCCAGGAGAGTGTTCCGGGCAGTGGCATGGGGCACGGGATATGTTTCCAGCCATCCGGTGGTTGCCTCCACCATTGTAAGCACGTGGCGCTTGCCTTGGCGGGTTTGTGGGAGTGTGATATAATCGATCTGCCAGGCCTCCCCATATTGATATTTCAGCCATCGTCCTCCATACCAGAGAGGCTTTAACCGCTTGGCTTGCTTGATTGCAGCGCATGTTTCGCATCCATGGATAACCTGCGCAATGGTGTCCATGGTCAAGTCCACCCCTCGATCATGAGCCCATCTGTATGTTGCATCTCTTGCTTGGTGGCACCCTGAGGTGTGATGGGCCCACCGAGCTATAAATAACTCACCCTTATGTTGCCAGTCCAGATCCACCTGAGCCACTTCAATCTTAGCAGCCTGATCCACCTGCTGGTTGTTTTGATGTTCTTCAGTGGCCCGACTCTTGGGTACGTGAGCATCTGCGTAATGGACTTTTAAACCAGGTTCTCCACCCGGGCAGCAATATCTTGCCACAATGCGGCAGCCCAGATGGGTTTGCCTCTGCGCTGCCAGTTGCTCTGCTTCCATTGCTGCAACCACCCCCACAGGGCATTTGCCACCATCCAGGAGTCAGTATAGAGATAGAGCACTGGCCACTTTTCTCGGTCAGCAATGTCTAAAGCCACCTGGATGGCCTTTACTTCTGCAAATTGGCTCGATTCACCTTCTCCTTCAGCAGTTTCTACAACTTGTCGCATAGGACTCCATACAGCAGCTTTCCACCTCCGATGTTTTCCCACAAGACGACAGGACCCATCAGTGAACAGGGCATATTGCTTCTCATTTTCTGGTAGTTCATTATACATTGGGGCCTCCTCAGCACGCGTCACCTCCTCCTCTGGCAATATTCCAAAACCTTTGCCTTCTGGCCAATCCATGATCACTTCCAGGATTTCTGGGCGACTGGGGTTTCCTATTCGAGCCCGTTGTGTGATCAGTGCGACCCACTTACTCCATGTAGCATCAGTTGCATGATGTGTACAGGGGACCCTCCCTCTGAACATCCAGCCTAGCACCAGCAGTCGGGGTGCCAGGAGGAGCTGTGCTTCAGTGCCAATCACTTCCGAAGCAGCTCGAACCCCTTCATAGGCTGCCAATATCTCTCTTTCAGTTGGAGTATAGCGGGCCTCGGATCCTCTGTATCCCTGACTCCAAAACCCTAGGGGTCGACCTCGAGTCTCCCCTGGTGCTTTCTGCCAGAGGCTCCAGGTAGGGCCATTCTCCCCGGCTGCGGTGTAGAGCACATTTTTTACATCTTGCCCTGCCCGGACTGGCCCCAGGGCTACTGCGTGAACTATCTCCTCTTTAATTTGTTCAAAAGCTTGCCGTTGCTCAGGGCCCCATTTGAAATCGTTCTTCTTTTGGGTCACTTGATAGAGAGGGCTTACAATCAGACTGTAATTTGGAATGTGCATTCTCCAAAAACCCACGACGCCTAAGAAAGCTTGTGTTTCCTTTTTGCTAGTTGGTGGAGACATGGCTGTTATTTTGTTGATCACATCCATTGGGATCTGACGACGTCCATCTTGCCATTTTTTTCTTGCCATTTTCTTCCAATTCTCTCCCCCATCCCACCGGGGGGAGGGGGAGTGAGCGAGCGGCTGCGTGGTGCTTAGTTGCCAAGTGAGATTAAACCACGACACAGGGTGACAGCATACTTTTTCCAAATATTCTACTAACTTTTCAGGATTCTGCTCAGGGTGAAGTTCCAAAACACTGGGGGTGCCCATTGGCCTAGGTACTTGCCCATCTTGTCCCACACACCCTGCCACTCATAACCATTCAGCCTTGGGGCAGATCTCTGGATGATATTCTTAAATTGCTTACCAACTTTAGACAAAACCGAAACAATATTCCCAAGAAGTACCAATAGAAGTATCTTAACTGCCCAAGGATGTTCAAGATACTGAAAAGTTACTGTAATGAAGGAGGAAACATCATAGAAGAAGGTAGTGACACTGCCATTCTGTATTTCCTCCGTAAAAAAACTCTCAGAAAAGTTACTGCAATTGCTAGTTGTCTCCACGAAATGGTCTCCGTGGTACAGTAACGGCTTCATTGCGAAGTTTACATACCACACTAACGTCAAGGTCAATGTTCTAAAAACAAACCTCACAAGCGAGACATCACTACTCACTGCAGACCACAGCAAACTGCAAAAACCAACACCAATCTTTAACATGTACAGCAAAAAAAAGGAGCACGATGCAGATTAGACAAATCAATATCGAGAACAGAGAAACCAACATTGTGACCCACAACTATTAACAGATATAAGTTCCTTAATACACTCCGGTTAATCTGTTATTATATCAATCCCTTCGAGCCCCACGTTGGGCGCCAAAAAGGACCGTTGTGGTTTAACCTCAGTCGGCAACTAAGCACCACGCAACCGCTCACTCACTCCCCCCCCACCCCCGGTGGGATGGGGGAGAGAATTGGAAGAGCACAAGTGAGAAAAACTCGTGGGTTGAGATAAAAACAGTTTAATAATTGAAATAAAAAGATAATAATAATAATAATATGATAATAATAATAATAATACACAAAGCAAGTGATGCACAGTACAATTGCTCACCACCCGCCGACCGATGCCCAGCCAGTCCCCGAGCAGCGGCCCCCCCGGCCAGCTTTCCCCCAGTTTATGTACTGAGCATGACGTCACATGGTATGGAATGTTTCTTTCGCCAGTTTGGCTGTGCCCCCTCCCAGCTTCTTGTGCACCTCCAGCCTTCTCAGTCGGTAGAGCATGGGAAGCTGAAAAGTCCTTGGCTAGTGTAAGCATTACCTAGCAACAACTAAAACATCGGTGCATTATCAACTTTGTTCTCATCCTAAATCCAAAACACAGCATTGTACCAACTACTAGAAAGGAAATTAACTCTATCTCTGCCGAAACCAGGACACCAAGATTTAGATATTATTGCTACCCATGCATGAAAGCATGGAATAAAATAGCTTCTATTGTAAGAAGCAGAGTTTTCTTCTAAAACAACAGGTAGTGACTTAAAATATTTAATTAAATAAAAAAATATCCTTCGGGAGTTCTTAATTTCCAGTTTATTAAAGCACTAATGCGATAAAAAATTCATGTATGGACTTGGTGGAATACACATTTGTCATTTGTCATCACATCACTGGAATGGAAACAAATGAGATTACTGAGAGAGAAGGACAAAGGCTCTAGGAACAGATGGGTGGATGGAGGATGACATGGGAGGCTAATGAAAACAGCACAGAGAAAAGAGTGGGACAGCAGTAGTCAATGAAGTGTTATGCACCAAAGCAAGTTAAAAGAGGAGATCTTACACTTAATGAGGAACTGACCGTTTCATACATCAGTTAATGTAATTTAATTTGACTGAGATGGGTAAGAGGTCAACAAACAAAATGGACAGAGGTTCACAGAAAAGGCTAGAAGGCAGAAACTTGGCAGTGCAGAACAGATCACTTCTTCAAGCTGCCAGAAGCAGAGGAAGAGGAAATGGAGGTGTCCTCATCCTCTCTGCAAAGACAGAGAGGCATTTTGGAAGTGTGGCTTCATTTGCGCACTGACAACAGAGACCTCTAGGAAGTGACGTCTTCTTTATGTGCAGTTTACCATGTATTTCCTCAGAGCCCGCTTCTTTCCTTTAGTTGTATATTTTGCTGACAGCATGAGTAAGTGCTTTTACGACATATACACACACACACAAAAATACTGCTTGAAAATGTTTAACTCATTCTCCTGTATGTGCACTTGTAGACTAAGGTCAAAAGGACAGAAACATTCCTTATGTTTGTAAAAAAATAAAACCTCTTCCATGTCTTTTGCTGCCAAAGCAGACAGAAAGAGCAAACATATGCAACTGTGGAAAGGTTAGCAGGAATTGGACCTCTTTCTGAAGAAGTAAGCGGTTTTATACTTCTTTTCTCCTCTTAAATTTTCCCGGCAGTTTTCACATAAGAAAACAAGGACAGAAAATATCAGGTTTTAATTCTTTTTTTCTTCAACTTTAATTGTTACACAATTCTTTTTTAATACCAGACAGATCTTTTCAGGAAGATGAGTTTGGCCAACTCTGTTCTCTCAAAGGCAGTCGGGAGCTGGTCCAATGTAGGACAGAGCAGAGCAAGACCCCAATGTAATTTGTAGATGAAGTGGGACTGTTCTGGGTTTTGTGTACAACTGTTCTTGACGAAATCAATTGGACTGCTGTGAATCAAAAAAAAAAAGGCAAAAAAATGGCTTGAGGTCACACCCATTCTGGCAGTAGCTGATCTGAAAGAAGGGGGTTTGGGGATGGGTCTCCAGCCCCTTGCTGGCTGGCTGGCTGGGTCCTGCTGCCAGAGTTTACTGCCCTACCAGATATGCCAGGACAACTGCATGTGTAATTGCTACTTACCCCCATTCTGTCAGTATGATTTGAGTGTAAAAGGTGTTTCTGCTAAACTAGGCCATTTGACAGAACTGGGCTAGGGAGCGGCTCCACGTGAAGTAATGCCAAGAGACTGGAGGGGGTGATAATTTCTGGTGTAGTGGAGAAAACAGCTCCAGGTGAGCTGCAGTAACAAATTTCTTATCCCAAGGCAGATGCACCCAAGATGGCATATTGGGCTCAGGTGATCTAGAAGATAAAATAAACATATATGTAGACAATATCTTTTTTTACCATCTTTCCTTCTCTTGTGGTTTACCCTTGGTGCCAACATTAAACAGTACCGTTGTTTAAAGGGGTGATTGACCCTATGATGTTTGTGAAAGGAAAGCTTTATGTACAGAGCCTAGCAGCACAGGCTGTGTATGTGCTACGTACGATGAACAATGTAGTGCTTTCCAGGTATGGCTTTAGGTATGGGAAAATCATGTGAAGACAGAGCCAGAATTGTGACAAACGAATGTGGAGGCATCAGAGAGACATGAGAACAATGAGAAGTGCATCTAGCCCTGACAATAATCACTTTATTGAAACAAAAAAGTCTGCATTAGTATAGGCTGCATTAGTTTACCGAATGCTTGTGTGATTAGATGAAACTGGCATAAATGTTTTTAAAAAATATACTTAGAGAGCAGCTATCAGTCAGCCTGTGTTAAACCAGAAGAGTATTTCAAGTAGGTTCTCTCCTGTGTTTGGTTCTAGTCTAAAAAGTCATTAGGTGTATGAGGGAGGAAAGAGTACATGTTAAAAATCCGTGAACGTGTCAAGATGAAAGAGGACTGACAAATACTTTCAAATTTTGATGATCATAACAAGCTGGAGAGGTAGTTTGAAGACAAACAATCAATTTAATAATGTCCGGTGCTTTGCCTTTCAGGAAAGTGTACAGAAAAGCAGAATAGAGTACAGAATAGCGCTGCAGAAAAGATTCTACTTGTCCTAAAGACCCACGAACTGAAGGCCAGTGAGCAATATGATGCTGTTATATTAGCAGAAGTGCTGTATGTCAGGTCTGAGCAATAGTCCTCTCCGCTCTGCAGGAGTACTCTGTTTGCTTTGAGCATTATCGTTTTGAGAGAAACACAGACAAACTGGAGAGTTCAGAAGGGAAGAACAAGAATCTGGAAGCGTGCCCCCCTGAGACAGGTTCAAAAGTTAAGTTTGCTTAGTCTAGAAAAGAGAAGACTGAAAAGAGATGTTATGGTCCCTCCATATGGAGCAGATGTTTTAAAGATAGTGATCAGCTGTTTTTTCTGATCCATACTATTGCCAAGACATCCCATCTCGTTCTTCCAGGTAAACTGTGAATAAATAAAACTTTGTATCACCCCTCGGAATATCTTTTTCCTCTTATCAGCATAGAATCATAGAATCATTAAGGTTGGAAAAGACCTCTAAGATCATTGAGTCCAACCGTCAACCCAACACCACCATGCCCACTAAACCATGTCCCTAAGCGCCTCATCTACACATCTTTTAAATACCTCCAGGGATGGGGACTCAACCACTTCCCTGGGCAGCCTGTTCCAATGTTTAACCACTCTTTCAGTAAAGAAATTTTTCCTCATGTCCAATCTAAACCTCCCCTGCCGCAACTTGAGGCCATTTCCTCTCATCCTATCGCTTGTTACTTGGGAGAAGAGACCGACACCCACCTCGCTACAACCTCCTTTCAGGTAGTTGTAGAGAGCGATGAGGTCTCCCCTCAGCCTCCTCTTCTCCAGGCTAAACAACCCCAGTTCCCTCAGCCGCTCCTCATAAGACTTGTTCTCCAGACCCCTCACCAGCCTCGTTGCCCTTCTCTGGACACGCTCCAGCACCTCAATCTCCTTCTTGTAGTGAGGGGCCCAAAACTGAACACAGTATTTGAGGGGCGGCCTCACCAGTGCCAAGTACAGGGGCATGATCACTTCCCTACTCCTGCTGGCCACACTATTTCTGATACAGGCCAGGATGCCATTGGCCTTCTTGGCCGCCTGGGCACACTGCCGGCTCATGTTCAGCCGGCTGTCGACCAGCACCCCCAGGTCCTTTTCTGCTGGGCAGCTTTCCAGCCACTCTTCCCCAAGCCTGTAGCGCTGCATGGGGTTGTTGTGACCCAAGTGCAGGACCCGGCACTTGGCCTTGTTGAATCTCATACAATTGGCCTCGGCCCATCGATCCAGCCTGTCCAGGTCCCTCTGCAGAGCTTTCCTACCCTCGAGCAGATCAACACTCCCGCCCAACTTGGTGTCGTCTGCAAACTTACGGAGGGTGCACTCAATCCCCTCATCCAGATCATTGATAAAGATATTGAACAAGACCGGCCCCAAAACTGAGCCCTGGGGAACACCGCTCGTGACCGGCCGCCAACTGGATGTAACTCCATTCACCACAACTCTCTGGGCCCGGCCGTCCAGCCAGTTTTTTACCCAGCGCAGAGTACACCTGTCTAAGCTGTGAGCCGCCAGCTTCTCTAGGAGAATGCTGTGGGAGACGGTGTCAAAGGCCTTGCTGAAGTCCAGGTAGACCACATCCACAGCCTTTCCCTCATCCACTAGGCGGGTCACCTGGTCATCGAAGGAGATCAGGTTGGTCAAGCAGGACCTGCCTCTCATGAACCCGTGCTGGCTAGGCCTGATCCCCTGGTTGTCCCGCTCATGCCTTGTGAGCGCCCTCAAGATGAACCGCTCCATAATCTTCCCCGGCACCGAGGTCAGGCTGACAGGCCTGTAGTTCCCCGGATCCTCCTTCCGGCCCTTCTTGTAGATGGGTGTCACATTGGCAAGCCTCCAGTCGTCTGGGACCTCCCCCGTTAACCAGGACTGCTGATAAATGATGGAGAGCGGCTTGGCGAGCACCTCTGCCAGCTCCCTCAGCACCCTCGGGTGGATCCCATCCAGCCCCATAGACTTGTGAGCATCAGACAGTGGAGTCCCTCAAGAATCCATCTTCTGGCAGCTACTGCTAACTAAGGAGAGTTTTCTGTCCTCTATCCCTGTAATTATAAAACCTTGAAATGATTTACCAGTTTAGTATTATTTTTAGTAAGGTTCCAAATACTTTCTAGTGAAAAGGACACAAAGAAAAAAGCCTTTATATAACTTGTCACAAGCTGTTTGACAAAATTCAATTAAGATGGCCCTGTTTGCTTCAGCTTTCATGTGTTTCTTTATTTGAAGCAATGTTATTGGATTGTGTCCATGAAATATTAAAAAGGGATGTTCATGAGAAGATCACTGGAACATTTGAGTCATGGCCAAAAAGAGAAACCAAGAACATACTTTGCAAATAAAATAAATTTCACTGGAAATGTGTGAAATTAAGTCATAACTGCAATGAAAAATATGGTCAAAGAAAACAAAAACCTGGAATGCAACTTTTCCTTTCCCTGTGTTGTCTGCCATTTCCCCAAAAAATTATCTGAGAGAGCATGTGCAGGAGAAGCTAATACAAGGATTCCTTTGGTATTTGGAGATCATTTCCAGTACTATGGAGTATGATGGAGATTGCTTGGAATAAGAAATTGAATTTGGAAAATCGATGTTTATGGACTGTACTAAATGAATGACTCTGGAAATGCATTTCTTGCTTCTAATCACATTATGTAGGAAATTCCTCCATGTGCCACGTCATGCCACGGCGTGGAGGACACTGCTCACAGAGAAGATGAAGGAACAGTTTGGTCTCCATAATGTGCAAATCACTACTTTTTCTGGTAAGAGTATCAGGAAGGATGTCTGATCATGCTAATTATATTTTGTGGTAGACATAAACTATGAAATTTAACTTTTCATTGTATAGTTTTTATGTAAATATATCCATGGTCTGCTGTTACAGGCACAGAAAAGACTATTCTCAGGAAAAACATATCAGTGATATCTACAGGGAAAAAAAGCTCTTCAGAAATTGTAATTCCATTATTACAAAAATATCTGAAATAAACCACACTTTCAGACTTTAAATGCTGAAATACACACTAAAATGAACCATAATAGGTTTTTGCTAGGGAAAAAAGGTCACCACAAAAGTATTTTGGATTCTGGAAAATTCCATATATGGGCAAAACAGTTTTATGTAGTAGAATAGCTTGGTGATGCTCAGTTATAGTAAAAGCTAGTTTAAAATTAGGTACAAAAAACAAGGGTGTGTCCAAGAGCCAGAAGTCTGGGAAAAATGTTGTATCAATTGGATTTTTAACATTAGTTCATTGTAATAGTTTGTTGTGATTAAGAACAATTAAGGACGTGATTTTAATTTTTTCAATTTTTCATCCCTCCTCCTCAGTATATGAAATTGCTAATGTTTTATTTCCCTTTTTAAATGACTGCTGCCTCACTGTTTTATCTTAACCAAAGAATAGGGAATGGAAGGCAGGAGCTCTGAATCCCCATCTCACAGCCCAGTCACAAGACTGAGAGTGGAGACCAGAGTGGGAGTCACAGATCCGCACAACTGCAGACAGCAAATCTTTTTCTGAGACCAGTATCCAAAAAAGATTTTTAATGAAAAACAAAAAATGGTTTTATGTTTTTAAGTGCAAATCTTACTTGAAAATAGGAGTAATCTGCTGTAATACTGTGAAGGGGGGACAGTTTATCCTAAAGGCAAAGATTTGGAAAAGTATCTTAAGCCTGGATACATCACTTGGGTTAATAATGTGCCCCCCAAAATGACATGTATGAGCTCTATGAAAAGAACACAGGAAAGATCTGAGTTTGACTGAATGTATGCACACCTACTACTTTTCATAGAATCAGAATATCTCGAGTTGGAAGGGACCCATAAGGATCATCGAGTCCAACTCCCTGCTCCTCACAGGACTACCTAAAACTAAACCATATGACTAAGAGCGTCGTCCACACGCTCCTTGAACTCTGACAGTTCCACTGACCGACCACCCTCTCAGTGAAGAACCTTTTCCTAATGTCCAGTCTGAACTTCCCCTGACGCAGCTTCATTCCATTTCCTTGTGTCCTATCCCTGGTCACCAGAGAGAGGAGATCAGCACCTCCCCCTCCGCTGCCCCCCTTGAGGAAGTTGTAGACTGCAATGAGGTCACCCCTCAGCCTTCTCTTCTCCAAGCTGAACAAACCCAAGTGACCTCAGCCACTCCTCATAAGTCTTGCCCTCGAGACCTTTCACCATCTTGGTCGCCCTCCTCTGGACACACTCCAATAGCTTGATGTCCTTATATTGAGCTGCCCAAAACTGCACACAGTACTCGAGGTGGGACCGCACCAGTGCAGTGTAGAGGGGGACAATGGCCTCCCTCGACCGGCTAGCTATGCTGTGCTTGATGCACCCCAGGACCCGGTTGGCCCTTTTGGCTGCCAGGGCACACTGTTGACTCGTATTCAACTTGCCATCAACCCAAACCCCCAGATCTCTTTCCACGGGGCTGCTCTCCAGCCTCTCGTCCCCCAATTTGTACGTATAACCAGGATTACCCCGTCCCAGGTGGAGAATCCGGCACTTGCTCTTGTTAAATTTCATATGGTTGGTGATTGCCCAGCTGCCTAGTCTCTCCAGATCTCTCTGTAAGGCCTCTCTACCCTCGAGGGAGTCCACAGCTCCTCCTAGTTTAGTATCACCAGCAAACTTACTTAATGTACATTCAACTCCTGTGTCCAGATCATTTATAAAAACATTAAAGAGCACTGGCCCTAAAATTGAGCCCTGGGGAACCCCACTGGTGACTGGCCACAGCCTGATGTAACCCCATTTACTATAACTCTTTGAGCCCGACCCGTCAGCCAATTGTCATCTCATGATGTGAGATAACAAAATATTGTTGACTCAACTATAAGCATGCTAAAACTTTTTAGCCAAGTGAAGTAGGGGTAAATCTGAGATACAGGGGAAATATGAGACATGAGTTATCACTGGTATGTTTGTTATGAAGAAGCAGAAGGCCAAAACTAGTTTTATTAGAGAAAAAAGAAGAAAAAAAAAAATCACCCAGTATCTCACTTCTTTAAAAGGCCCAAGGATTCCTAGTAGGAGTCTGATGCTCATGTGATGTTGAGGAGTGAACCCTGGTTTTAAGTTTCACCTAGAAACCTGTGATTCCAGCATCTGTAACTATGAGCACTGAAACTGGATGTCTCCTACATTTGACCAAATCCAACATTATCGTGTTTTACTAAAAAAACCTGCCTGGTGGTAGAGAACAAACTGAACCTGAGTAATTTGAATGCATTATCTCTGCAGTTGCAGATATGAAGAAAAGGTGGCAAGAGGGGCAAATGAAGAGGACCTGTACCCTGGGACAAGGCTGTCACTCTGCAGTGTGCTTCCAGTCTACAAAAGGTCAGTGGGATTTCTGCTGTTAGGAAGGATTTTCTCCTTAGCAAGCACAAGCATGCATCTCTTCTGGAAGAAGCAGAAAAATGCCTGGTGGATTTAGGCAAACCCCTTGTCGCCATAAAGACTACTGGACTACATACTGTAGTAGTTATACACAAAGCCATCATGGATACAGAAACAAAATAAAACCAGTCTCCTTCATTGCATGAAAGATCAGTTATTTTCTTATCCTCCTAAAAAGATAACTATTTTCTTTTAATAATAAGGCCACAAAAGTTGAAAAAATATCAAAAGCCAAGGCTTAGATTCAGTTTTCTTAGCATGTTCCAGTTTGATTCAGGACTTCAGTTATTTTCACAGGTATTTTAATTTAATGTCAACTATCTATATTTTTTTCTTTAACTTCATGTGTTGTTAAATTTCTGAATCTACATTTCTAAGCTTGCTATACTGGACTTCTTAGAAGTTTACTGCTTTGTTGTATCAGCCTAGGTGAAATTAATACAGCAGAAAACTGCACAAAAAGATTTCAGTTCTCAAAGCTGAGATTCCCATACTTGCGTGATTCAATTCAGATTGTATTCAGATTACATCATTGGCATTATGGGAATCTGCTTAGGTACTGGCTGCTTCTCATTGGCTGTTCTTTGCAGAATTTTGATTCTGGATGAGCTTCAAGTAATAAACTTTTCCTTCAGCCTTATGTTTGATCATCGTCCGAGATCATGGCGTGAGCTGCCATTACAGTTGGCTGATTTTGGTGTTCTGCATTGCAATGAACTGTCAGGAGCTCTTACAGGACTCACTCGAGTACGCCGGTTTCAGCAGGATGATACTCACATATTCTGTGCTATGGAGCAGGTATGGGCTGCTGTTAAATGAAATTGGGTATTAAAATCAGATTAACTGATTTTTCCATATTTGAGACTTTATTTCTATTCTCATGAAGATTGAAGAGTTGTCTGCAGTTTTTGCATACTATGTATGATATCTTTGGATTTTCCTTTAAACCGAGTCTCTCCACTTGTCCTGAAAAGTACCTGGGAGATATTGAAGTGTGGAATCAAGCTGAAAAGGCAAACGGTAATTTTATTAACTTCTTATATGAAAGCAAGGCTGCAGCTGGAAGTCCTGTAAGAACATATTGCCTTCTGGGAGGTACAGTGACAGCTGGACATGAGCAATATAACTTTAATAACTGTCTTCAATACAGTCTGGCTGTTGTAAATGGCTTTCATTGTACGCTATGTATGGAGAGCATACTCTCCATACAGAAGCAATCTCCATGTCAGAATCAAATTACCTCTCTCTCCTTCTCTCTCTCCTTGTATTTTTTGATCATTAAAAAAAAAAAAAAAAGAGGAGGAGGAAGAGAACCAATTCTGACATCCCCTGTAATACGACTTAGAGCCATCTTCCAAAAACTAGGTTGCTTTCATGATTAAAGGGATGGGGTTAGCCCCTGTAGGTGCAGCGCTGGGTAGAAGACAGGGCAGGAATAGACATTAGGTGTACCAGGGTGGATCCCCTCTCAATATTATCTACAAACTTTGAATCTAGCAGAAAAAGTTCTTACATCTTAGCTAACACTGTTTGTTTGGCCTCTTCCAAAATGTATTCATTAATTTTGTTTGTTTAAATTTGGACTAAATTAATTTTTCTAGCTGGGGCTCTTCCAAAACTTTCCTTTTTCAGAAAATAAATGAGTTGCAGCAGTAACTGAGAAGTACTGAGAATTTGATAGTGTCAGATATCTGTAGCAGCAGGCTGACCTGATGCTGTAACATGGAAACACAGCAAATGATTGAGAAACACTGAGTGTATGTGTTCTGTTTTCCACTCGAAAACAGCCTCAGTGACTTTGGTGAGAAGTGGGAGTTAAACCCTGGCGATGGAGCTTTCTATGGACCTAAGGTTAGTATGTTGCTATCCCCTAGCTGGGTTAGGCTTTTAATTCTGTTTGGATGAGGCAGACGAAAGCTATACAATTCCTTGCTTTCCATTGATACTACTGTAATCTTGGCAGTAGAGGTAGCATGCAAATACTACTCTTCATGGTATAGCAGATGAGCAGAAAAAAACCCAAAGTCTTCATGTGTTTACAAAATTATGCTAAATGTAGCTTTCCCCAGAAAGACAGGTGTTGGGCATCTATTTGTGCAGAATGTTTGCCAGATGACTTCAAATAGATACCTGACCCCAAGACAAAGGCTTCATCTAGTTAACATTCTGCTCTAAGTTAATTAATTAAACAAATACAGATGGACACTAAATACTGTTAATACATAAAGAATGTTTTTCATATCTTACTGTGAGCAAGGGGGAAAAAATAGTATGGTGATGCCCTTGGTTTTATTCATTATCTTTTTGGTAAAGACAACTTTTATTTTCCACTTATCATCCTGCACATTCCCTTCCAATGTAATGTTATAACTAAATTTTTCAGTGTCAGTATGCATTTCTAAAGCATTGGTGCTGTACTGATTCTTAAACTGACAAACTGGTACAAGCTGAGATTGTTAAAGGCTGGGATTAGGAAGGGAGGATTTTTTTTTTATAGTTATCTAATACCATTTTAAGATGCTGTCTGGCTGAAATTTTGTGTTTTTTCCAGCTACATGAATTCTAACATACTCGAGAGAGAGATAACACTCTCTGATCCTGGTTTTCACATAGCTTTAACACTCATTTCATTAATTAAACCCAGTTTACATGTATAAACTATTTGTCTGCTGCTTAAACAGGGCTGACTGGTTTAGTGGGAGACATGAACAGAAGGTGGCACTGTCAGATCTGTATTACCAGAGCAATTGTTGCATTAGAAATAATCCTTTGGGCAATAACTGAATCCTAATGCAATATTCCTGTATAAAACAAGCTGTGAGAAATCCTAACCCTGTGTTCCTATAAAAAAAGAAGTCATGAGAAAAACAAAAATAAACTTGTTGATTAAATAAATTTTTGAAAAATGTTGCTTTCACTGGCACAGTTTTGTAGCTGCACTGAGTTGCTGGTGGGTTTTGGTATTTAACAAAGCCCCTTGCATTGGTTTTGTGTTTCTTTTTTTAAAAGCTGTCTCCTCAGTATGCACAGATTAAGTAGGCCTCTCTAGAAATTTCCTGATATCTTTGAGCATAAGGACAGAGAGCCTTACAAAATTACTCTGTGGTGGGGTGACCCTGGCTGGACGCCCACCAAAGCTGCTCTATCACTCCCCCTCCTCAACTGGACAGGGGAGAGAAAATATAACGAAAGGCTCGTGGGTCGAGATAAGGACAGGGAGAGATCATTCACCAATTACCGTCACGGGCAAAACAGACTTGACTCGGGGAAATTAATTTAATTTATTGCCAATCAAATCAGAGTAGAATAATGAGAAATAAAACCAAATCTTAAAAACACCTTCCCCCCACCCCTCCCTTCTTCCCAGCACAACTTCACTCCTGATTTTCTCTACCTCCTCCTCCCCCCGAGCGGCGCAGGGGGACGGGGAATGGGGGTTGTGGTCAGTTCATCACACGTTGTCTCTGCTGCTCCTTCCTCCTCAGGGGGAGGACTCCTCACACTCTTCCCCTGCTCCAGCATGGGGTCCCTCCTACGGGGTGCAGTCCTTCAGGAACAGACTGCTCCAGTGTGGGTCCCCCACAGGGTCACAAGTCCTGCCAGCAAACCTGCTCCAGCATGGGCTTCCCACGGGGTCACAGCCTCCTTCAGGCGCATCCACCTGCTCCAGCGTGGGGTCCTCCCTTGCAGGTGGATATCTGCTCCACTGTGGGCCTCCATGGGCTGCAGGGGGACAGCCTGCCTCGACATGGTCTTCACCACGGGCTGCAGGGGAATCTCTGCTCCGGTGCCTGGAGCACCTCCTCCCCCTCCTTCTTCACTGACCTTGGTGTCTGCAGAGTTGTTTCTCTCACATATTCTCACTCCTCTCTCCCGGCTGCTGTTGCACAGCAACTTTTTCCCCTTCTTAAATATGTTATCACAGAGGTGCTACCACTATCGCTGATTGGCTCAGCCTTGGCCAGTGGCGGGTCTGTCTTGGAGCCAGCTGGCACTGGCTCTATCAGACATAGGGGAAGCTTCTGGCATCTTCTCATAGAAGTCACCCCTGTAGCCCCCCCGCTACCAAAACCTTGCCACGCAAACCCAATACAAATCTTTCCCTAATAAACCTACATTACATTTATGTCTATATTCAGTCATCTAGTAAACTGGTTCTGATTTCTGTCTTTGTATGCTAATTGAATCAATTTCATTTTATGGGTTTTAAGTGTGTTAGAGCAGCTAATCATTCATAATGTGAAATGCAAACAAGATTTAGTAATTTTCTCAGTTGATTTGAAAGAAGGCAAATATCTACAGGAACCTTTGTTAAACTTAATTAACCTTATACTTGCTCCTAATACATTCTAGCCAAAGTAAGGTGAGCAAACATGTAGCGTTTTGCACTGGTTTTAATGGAAACTAGTTAAAGTGACATTGTTAAGTTAAGCTCTACATCTTGGGTACCTTTAAACTACTTAGAATGTATATTTTTTTTTTCTCTACTCTGTAACTGGGTGATTTGAAATTAAAGAAGGCTGTAAATTTATTTTGATAGAAGCTCTTTGGTGAGTAGCTGAGCTATGATAAACTCTGGCTTCTGAACGCAAAATTGAAAGACATTTAGAACTTCAGTTAATAAAACACTGATCTGTTTGTTTGATACATAAGTTAAAATAAGGCACATGGCCCCAACATATAGCCATACTGGTAAAAGGAGGAATAAGAGAGCAATTTGCTAAATAAGTAAGGCCCAGAAACTGTAAATCTACTCTTTTCTAGCTGTCTCTCTGTCTAACTTTAATCCTGAGTACACTTATGATAAAAGTGTGAGATGCAATAGAAAGAACAGGCTTGACTGTAGATATTCATAGTCAGAACAAGTGTCATTAATTAGTATGATCCCTACTGGTACGTGGACTATTTAACAGTAGGATTCTCATCCTGTGTCCATGCCCTGAATTTGTAACATAAGCTACAAAGTATGCAAATACTGCATAATAAATTAGTATATAAATTTGTCAGTTTAAATTTGAAGAAATCTCATTTATTGGTGAGATGTGTTCAGTTCTGATCTTACACTGATACTTACGTTTATGTGCTGCTGAATTTACTCAGTGAAAAGGCCCATGAAAGTCCCAGATTGAAACTCACAAAAAATAGTCTGAAGTATTAAATGTAGCCCCCCACAAAGTAATTTCTCTCTACTTGCTCACCCTGTTTTTAGGTCTAACATTTTTTGCATCAGAACCTGCAAATCATTTAAGTCCTAATGTAGGCTGAAGTAAAAGTATGATGTCTAAAACCACATATAGTTCCTCTGCACTGAGTGAAAGCTTCTGTGTTAAAACAGCGAGTTTGCTTTCAAAGGGGCATGCTTGTATCTTAAACTGTAGTAAAAGTTTGTGTCTTTTTGTTTCTAAGATTGACATTCAGATTAAAGATGCCATTGGCTGCTACCACCAATGTGCTACAATCCAGCTAGACTTCCAGCTGCCAGTCAGATTTAACCTCACCTTTGTCAGGTAAGCACAGAGGCTGGTGGTTTTAATTGCTATATAATCTAACTTTCCTGTCACTTACAGGCATAAGTTTACACCAAGAAAAAACCTTACATGAAAAAAAAACCAACAACCAACCTTTATTCACAGCCATGATGGTAATGACAAGACAAGACCAGTTATCATTCACCAGGCTATCTTGGGATCTGTGGAGAGAATGATCGCCATTCCAACTGAAAACTATGGAGGCAAATGGTAACGTTGAAAAGTAGATTTATTATTCCAGTTTGAGCACTTTATGTAGAAGAGAAATTAGCCCCAAGCATGCAAGAGTCAAGAGGGTTCGTTCTACTTGCTTCCTAAAGAGACATGCTGTAGATATACCACAGGGCAATTCCTTCTGAACCACCTTCCTTAGATATTAAATAATTCTAGATATGGTAGCCTCTACATGATACCAGTTGTGCAGGTGCAGCGTACAGCTTGTCTGCCCAAGGTGTGTTTATCTCACCTTTGCTCTTGCAGCTGGGCTGCCTTGCAAAGAGTCATTTATGTAGGTCATCTCCTTTACCTGCTCCAGTATAATACCTGACGGGGATGACCCCTCTGATTATGACAAGACTCAGAAGTAAATGTTTTCCCATGATTAGTTAGTAATAAGCTCAACAACTCGATTATGATTTGTTGTCCGTTGTAAAACAACTTGAATCTTCAGGTCAAAAAGTACTTTTGTCCACACTGCAATTCTTTTAGACACTCAGTTCTTTTTGGAAGATAAATTGTAATGAGTATAGGGCTGTCATTGCCTCTGAACCCAATCTAAGCAGCTGGCTTTATGAATCTCTTGTGTAGATTTTAGTCCTATCTGTTAATAGGATTTTTCATAATAAAAAAATACTGAATGCTATGTAAACTTGTTTTGTTTGTTTATTGAAGGCCGCTCTGGCTGTCCCCACAGCAGGTAATGGTGGTACCAGTGGGACCAATGTGTGATGAGTATGCTCAAAAGGTGACTTATATGGTTTGGGGGCTTTTTTTTTCAGTATACTGTATTTAGTTGAGATACTCGGTTATTAATGATTAATAGTATTTATCCTAGATAAATGTTATAAGTCTTTGCAGATTACATTGTATCATTTGTATATTACAATGACAATAAGCTGCTGAAGTTGTAGATGGATCTTAAAGAGGAGCTGAAATAGATTTTGGGTATCTAAACAACAAACGCTGATCTTTGTGAGGCTTTTATTATTGGAAAACTTAGTTTTTCCCTCTAGCTCAAAAACTGTCTTACCCTTCAGGTTCCAGTCTCCCATGGCCATGTGCATCTTGCAGAGCAGTAAGAAAGATGAAGATGGGTCTTTGCATATTTAGCATCCAGCAGACCTTCTGTATTTCTTTCAAGCACATGATACGTAAATAAAATAGTCTGCAAAATAAAAAAAAAAAATCTTCTAATCAGAAAGCTCCACCATCCTGCTGCCTTTCATGATATCAAACTCAAATCACTATTCAGCCCAAAACATTAGATATTCACATCACTGCTTAGTTATTTAGTGTGTATGTACTTGCATGATAGCCGACTTGTTTTCATTTCTTGAACTGGGCTCATCTCTAAGGCCTGAGCCAATGATGATGCCTTTGCTTTAGGGGTCAAATAAGCTTGACTGGCTTAAGTCTACAAGTCATAAATAGTTCATTGTCATGCAATATCCTATAGTGACAGTTTAAATACTTTTTCTCCTAGGTCAGGCAGCAGTTCCATGATGCTGGATTAATGGCAGATGTTGATGTAGATCCTGAACAAGAAGATCAGAAATGCTCAGCTTGCACAGTATAACTTTATTCTGGGTAATGTATAGTGCATTTGTTACCTTACCCTGGCTGACTTTCTCACATAGGTTATAGGATTTGATCTTTTTTCTGTGAGCAAGGCAGAGAGTGGTAGTCAGTGTTTTAGGTCACTTTGCTCCTAAGAGTCTCCATTCCAGAGAGCCTCCACTGCCTACATTATAGGCATTCCTGGCTTGTATAGCTGTCACTGAAAGGAGGTCACTGTGGCCCAAGGCATTACTGCTGCTTTAGAAAAAGTTCTTTGCTGTCTTCTGGTCAGCAATGTGGAGACATATATGAAATCTCTTGCCCTTTGTCAGTCAGATTGTTAAGCGATTTTCTGCACCTCCCCCTCCCCTCCCCCCAGTAATTTATGCTCTTGTTTCAAGTGTAGCAAAAGTACCATATTTTCATTACATTCAGCTGTGGTGCACTTCTGATCTATGCATGCATGCATAGGAGGAGACTCTTCCATGAGAGGGTGATGCAAGGACAATTAGAAATTGACCCTGAAGTATGTGATTTGAAGCAACACCTTAGTTATGTCATGTAAATTGAGGCTCTAGCATTGACCCTAAGGAGCCTGACACAGAGAAACTCTACCCTCAGAGTAATTGATAGAATCATGAATAAAGTTCTTTTGTTCTTTAAAACTTTAAGCATATGATACAGATAAGAACCACATTTTACCTTCAAGACACAAACAAACGATCAGCCTATCAGGGAAAAAATCTCACCTAATTTATGGTCAGAGGTTGTTTCAAAGAGTTGTCAAATATTTCATAGAATCATAGAATCATAGAATAGTTTGGGTTGGAAGGGACCTCTAAAGGTCGTCTAGTCCAACCCCCCTGCCATGGGCAGGGATATCTTCAACTAGATCAGGTTGCTCAGAGCCCAGTCCAACCTGACCCTGAATGTTTCCAGGGAGGGGGCATCCACCACCCCTCTGGGCAACCTGTTCCAGTGTTTCACCACCCTCAGCGTAAAAAATTTCTTCCTTATATCTAGTCTAAATCTATCCCCCTTTAGTTTAAAGCCATTCCCCCTTGTCCTGTCGCAACAGGCCCTGCTAAAAAGTTTGCCGCCATCTTTTTTATAAGCCCCCTTTAAGTACTGATTTGCAGATGAGGAGTCTCCCACTGAATGTAGATTTGGTACCAGAGAAATACAATCTCCTGTAGCTACCTCCAAGTATATTATATAAAATGTATATTGGTAATGAGACATACATATATTATCTTGGTATCCGTATCTTAATGTTTAAGTAAAATAGCTTTGGGATTTTCCGATAAACTGTCTTGCTGTCTCTGTAAAGCAAACAAATAGCTATTGGTTATTTACAATCAAGTTGTCTTTCTAATCTTTGCCTGTGGAGTACTCCTATGTTTATTTCTCATTTTGACTGTGTGGTTCTCTAATAAGAAGTCAGTCAAGCTGGACTTACTAAGTTTACTTTTCTCTTTACTCATATTTTGCTAAGTTGCCGTTCATAACATACTAAAGCTTATTAAATGAGATGAGATTAAATAAGGCTATCGGCTGTTACAGATCTAAGTTGGGGGAGCTGGGAGGAGGGCAAAGAAGGATTTGATGTGTTGGTTGCTAAGCTTTTTAGAATTTTTGTTTAGCATGCCTAAGTTTTAAGGGAATGGGGGGGGGGGAGCTTGCTAAATGTTAAGTTCATTCCTTTGCATCTTGGTTGTTTCTAGTAGTTGGTGAAAAGGAGAAGGCAGGTGGAACAGTTAACATCTGCACCCAAGATAACAAGGTGCATGGTGAGCGTACAATTGCTGATACTGTGGAGAGACTGCTGTAACTGAAATGCTCTCACTCCAAACAAGCTGAAGAGGGATTTTAACACCACCTGCTCCACCTGACATAAAAAAAGATTCTAGTTTTCCTAATTCAGTTAACCACAGAGTTTTTGTGCTGAACCAGATTTGAAATATATTTCACATTGGACCTCTTGCTCATTTTAGCAGAGATCTTTCTTTAGTCAGAAATGTCTCTTTTTGTAAAAATCAAATTTTCACAAACCTTGAAGTAAAATTTCCCGGCTTCTGATCAATGACAGATGAAGCAAGATGAAATGACTTTCTGTGACTGCAAGGGAAAATGGAAATGTTAATCAGGGATACCCATAGCATTCTAACTACCCTGTTAAGAATAAAATACATTTTGATAACAAATGTTTTTCATAAAAGTTAAACAAAAGAACTCAGGCTTAAGAAACCACATAGTAACCATGCGCTGCAGCAGCTTTTGGAGCGTCTCCTTTAGCAAGGTAAGTAATACCTTGCAGTCTTGTCTGCTGGTCTTACACCAATTAAATATATTGACTCTGAACAGTTCCCAGTCACATTAACAGGGAAATGAACAGAGATCTCCCACTTCCATAGCTGTTGGTGCCTCTGGGAGTGTCCCAGCTCTCACTGCATGACACTCCTGAAGCAGGGCTGTCTGCCGCATAGCACTGAGCTGCTAATCAAGACCAAGCTATACCCTTTTCCAAAGGCAGTATCTGAGATGTGTTGGCTCTAAGGGTAAGCTCCTTGTAGCTGTAGAAGGGGGATAAGACTGTCTGGAAGAGGTAGGGAATAGCAGGGCCAAAGAAGTGGCTAAGAAAAACAGGTTTCTTGGGAACAGAGAATGTTTCTCTTCTTATCCCTGAGCTGTCCTTTCAGTAAGGCTGTATATGTCACAGTAGAAACAGGAATTTCTCACCTACCTTTCTCAGGGATGATGCTAACATTATATCAGCACTTGAACCCATCCTGAATTCAGTCTCACCAAACCACAACCCTAGCAACTTTTAGCAAAATTTATTTCTGCCTTCTTTGGCTCATTCAGATTAATACCATTCCATCTAACTGCTGGAGGAAAAAAGGGGAAATTGACTTTCCACTGCCTTGCTGCTTTCAGAATTATTTTGGTGAGGGTGAAGTGGGTTTAAAATACCTCAGTCTGATTTTCTATATTTTGTACCTGCTTTACTTTGCTGTGAAGTGACTGTTGCTCGTGCAAAACAGCAGAATCAGATGTCAGCTATCCCTGGGGCAGAAGGACTTCATCAAATGTAGATGTTGAAGCAAAACCAGAGTAGATACTGGTCCCCCAGGGAAAAGGAGACACTAGTTCCATTTGTCTCTAGGAATCATGCCTTAAACCACCTTTCAACTAGGCTGGTGTATTTGTTGATTTTCACAGAGAGCTCTGCCTTTTGTTTTGCAGGGATCTCTAGGCATGCTAGCATTAAACTGCCATAGTCATGTAATGAGATACCAGTGCTGTAAAACGCTAGCCACTACTGTGCATGACTCAGTAGATGTCAGTCTTGGACAAGTTATCCTTCTACAGAAACCTCATTTACTTAGGTCATGCTTTTAAATGCCTATATAACAATATATATGTACATATATGAATATGTTACTAGAAACAACACCTAAGGGCACAATCCAATAAAATACATATGTACCTCCAGCAGGGTGTGGACAGAACCGAGGTGTCTACATCCAAATCGTGATCAATATAATGCTGCACTCAAGTGCCATCTAAACTCATTGCTCCCTGCTGTTTTGATTTAAGAAGTTCTCTAGCTGCCAAGAGAACGTGTGCAGAAGCAGAACTGGCCTGGCCCGAGCAGCACATCCTCTCTCTTGGTTCAACCAGAAGTCCTTTGAAGAGCAGGCTTTGGTCACTGCTGATCACCTTTGGTAGGACTAAGCTCCCAACAAAGTGTACCGTGCTCATCTCCTAAGGCAGGAGGATGCTATACAGCTTTGGTGTCATAGCTTAGTGGCTGGACCACTTGTCAAGCAAGAAAGAAGCCTTTGGATAATTCTTTCCAGGGTCTGAGAAGGCTGAAAGCCACCTCTCCCATTCTCCAGAGCATGCTCTGATTACCACCATCAGGCAAATGAAATATGAAACATTTGCAGCTTGGTTTTTAGTCTGTACATCCCTAGAGAGGTTTTCATGGGAATGTAAATCACCTCGTGTTTACCACAGACTCTTCCATGCCATGGGTGTTTCCAGTGGAGTAACTGACAAGGTACAGTTCAAACTCTGCTTTACTTCAAAGCAATTTTTGTTTGCTCATACCTTATAGCAGATTTCAAAGCAAATTGCTGAAGGAGGCACACAGAATGACAGGGAAGGAAGATATCTAACTTGATAGATTATCCAAGTATATACAAGTAAGGTCTGGTAGGAATTTCTGTACCTGGATAAATCCCTGTGCTGGCCTTCAGTTTTCTGTGAGATTCCTCAGTTGTGCAAACTCCCCTGAAAGTTTCTCTTGGCCCAGAGTCATCTGGACACTCCATGAACCAGGATAATTCCACTAAGGTGCTTCCTGTCACATCTTGGGATGAAATTCCCACAGTGGCTAATACTACTTCCTCAATTACACCACTGGGACAATCTGATTCAGTTTCAATATTCAGATTCAGTAATGTTATGTCAACTCCTCTAAAAGCAGTGAAGCATCACCTTTAGGGAGAACCTAGCTGTAAGATACATTGTTAATTACTGTGTGCACCTTTGCACAGTTAATCTTGCCCTGACTACATTTTTTTTCCCATTGCATCCAAACCCAGTCCACGCCTGTTCCCCCAGAAAAGTAAACACAGCAAGTCCTCTGGTAAAAGAAAATTAGTTTGCTAAGTCTGACTTTTCCCAAGTTAGAGTAAGGGGCCTTTGGAAACTCATTTCAGGCCTTCAGCTTATACCCTGTGTAATTTCATGATTGCCTTAGCCTTCTCCACTGTTTCTTAATTGCACAGTCAATTCTGGCAAAGATCTAAGCAGTTGGCCCTCAAATCAGATAATGGTAAACTGATGCTATGAAAATTAAGTATTGCTAGAGGCTATGCTTATAAAAACAAAAACGGCACATACTGCTTGGTACTTAAAGAGTATTTCCAAAACCACTCAGCCTTTCTACACACTAGTGTTTTCCACCTGCCTTGGACAGGAATATTCCTTCACAGTTGTCTGGTTGCGGTTGATGCCTTGTTAGCCACTGTGACAGAGTATGCTCATACAGAATGTGCTACGTTTGGACTTTGTTTTTTCACATAGGAGAGCCTTTGGAGCAAGGCATGCATTAACATCTCACGAGGAATTACCAAAAAGAACATGCGCTCAGATAAACTGGGGCAGCCAGGGACATTTTGTAGTGTTCTCAGACATTAAAGGTAAATCATCTGGGCTACATAATTAGTTTCAATACATAAGATATCTGTATCCCTCTCAAAACGATATCCTTCAACTGGATCACAAAGCTCTTCTGCAAAGAGGAAAACGTTCTGAAATGCACAGAGGGCAGCTGTGATTTCTCAATTGCACACTTCAGGGACAAACTGTAACCTGTCTACAGTACATTAGCAATAAAAGGAAAATTACTCTGTATTTTTGTTTAATGGGATAAAGGCCCAGAAGGATGTGAAATCTCTACCCCTGCATATCTGCAAGGATGTCAGGCTGCACACTGGAACAGCTTTGAATGACCCGAGCAATGGACTTTTTAACTATGAATATGGAAAGACACCTTTTAGTGGTGTAGCCACTGAAATGTCAATGGGATGAATTACTAAGCATATCTTTCCAAGAAGCCATTGCCAGCTAAGAGCTAATAACCATACAATGACATTCATTCATAAATATTCCACTTAGCTATGGGAAATCAAATCACACATATGTATTCTGAGTTCCGGCCTCCACATCAAGACAGATGGTGTTAGCAGAGGGATCAGGTGGAGTCCAAATATCTTTAGAGCATACTAATAGGACAAAGGGATCAAATAGAGACTTTCTTTAGGAGTAGGATTTCTTTCTTTAGGATTTTTAAACCACTGTAAGTCTTTGAGCAGATCATCCCTGGACAGATTGTACATCCACTTTACTACCAAGCTTCCCCTTTCTCACACTGAAAGGCAGATGTTCCTACACTCCTCAGCATCAGGAGGCTAAGCTATTATTATCTTTTATTGCCAGAGATTTTTCTGAAATTGTTCACAGGATGGAAATAAAAATAATTTCAGAATGTTTAGGTTTTAGTTTCCAATGACAAGTTTGTTTTGTTTTTTCAATATGACTTTTTCCCCAGAATAAGACTTTCAAGATCTGACTAGAAATGACCATCAAACAACAAATCTCCATTTCATCATATGATATATGAACTTGTATCATTCTGGATTTGCAGGTGGGGAACTCAGACTTAAGGAGGAACAAGGAGCACATTTTTTTAAAGAAAGTCAGAGCTGTTTTTTTCAGGGCTCAGATTCTTCAAACCAGAATTCGATAATTCTTTCAGATTTCATGTACAGACTGTCAAAGGAATCCAGCATTTAGCCTGGCTGATTTGGAAAGGACAACAACTCACTGATCTGGAAAGCTGACAAAAAGAGCTGTTTAAAAAATTCAGCTCTTACAACTGAATCCAGGAAAGATCTCAGCATCTA
The DNA here is from genome assembly GCF_965638725.1 of Aptenodytes patagonicus. Lineage (NCBI taxonomy): Eukaryota > Metazoa > Chordata > Aves > Sphenisciformes > Spheniscidae > Aptenodytes > Aptenodytes patagonicus. The sequence goes on from NC_134981.1 coordinate 27,406,324, forward strand.
GAGTGGGACTCGGGTGGAAACTAGAGCCCAGTCTCAGTCCGTAACTCTGATTCTGCAACCAGCTGCTGCCTGGCCCTGAAGTACCTAAACCGTAGAGGTGATTTCTTATTCATCTTAAAGCTCCCCACCTGTCATGTACGGAGTCCCTGTCCCAGACATGGCATTCCCCATTTGTTTCCCTCCTCTGCCTGAGGGGATTCAAACCCAAATCCCCAACATCCAAAGAAGAGCATATTGTGAGGCTAGGGTCTCTCCTATATAGAAAAAGACACAAGAGAAGGGAAAAGAGCAAGGAAATACAGAAAACAAGGCCTGGCTGTGCTGCCTAGTAGATCTGGGACTCTTATTGGGGGTTTCAAACACATTTCTACTTTATAGGAAGAAGCTACTGTCTTCTCACAATCAGCATACAAAGTTAGGATCTTTCTTTAGTATTTCTTGTTTAATGAATTCCCAGCAATTAACTCCTGAGTTTTCAAGATGCTCCACATATAGCCAGTGGAGCATAAGGTGCAATGATGTGTGTATGGCTTTGTGTTCTCAACAGAAGAATACTTTGCAAAGCAGCACTTTGTTAATTGGAAGATACAGATTATCCTGTAAACAATCTCATCAGAACAAGTATCATAAACCACTGATAAAGTCATTTCAATCATCCCTATGTATGGAAGATAGTGCAGGGAGATTATGGCAAGCTGTCACTCTGTCTAGCAGTATTTGCAAATGAATGGAAGAAAGTAGCAGCTATGGTTAGTGACATCAATCCGCACATGAATTAAGATACACCAAATAATGCAATTTTCCTTCCATGTCAATGAAGAAAAGCAAGTATTGCATTGCTTAGAAACATGTCTTGCACAACCCATTAAAACTTAAGATGGAGAGAGGTTTCAGTATGTATCTCATATAGAGCACTAGTCTCATCACAGTAAATGAAGAACCTGCTGAAGGTCAAAACACTGACACCATTCCTATCCCACCCTGCTGTAACTGGGATAAAGCGCTGCCACTGCTGGTGAACTGTAACAAAGCACATTTCAGCTGAACAAATAAACAGGAGGCAATTATGGCTCGAGCTGAGATCATGAGGTGAGAAAAGGAAAAGGCTGCAGGAAATATGTGAGAGAAGGCTGAGGAATGGAGGAGACAGCAGGATACAGCAAATGAGGGAGTGCTTTTAGACTCAGACCTGGAATGGGGGAAGGAGAGCTGTTACCTGCCCATTTACATTCGTGTGCCATTTTGCTGTCAGCACAAGGCAAGGGCTCCACACATGAGGCAAGGCCAAGCTCTCAGAAGCCATTTATTTGCATGGTTTACTTTCCTCCTCACTTTCATTTCCACAAATGGGTTTCATCAAACTGCTGCAGCAATTACACCTGAAACAACCGAGGCCCATGTGAGGATGACCTGGGGAGGCTTTTCCAATACCCCACCCCAGGGTCTACTGGGCAACTTCTGAAAAATCAGCCCAGTTGCAATTTTCCCTTCCAGCCTTCACCCGGAGTCCATGGCTAATGGAGAACTTCCTCCACAACTGTCTCACCTATACTACCAAATAAAATATGTTAGGAGTTGTTGTCTGGCTCCAAGGCCAAAACTCTCTTTTCCCTCCCCCAACTGAAGATGCAGTGTCCAAACTGCCTACTGACAGCAGTGTCCTCCAGCTGCCTTCCCCGGCCGTGCCCAGCCGCTGTCTGAGCAGAAGGCTAACTCTGGACTGTGCCAAAGAATATGCCAATCTGCACACATTGTAGAGAGTCATGGACCAGAGCCTCAGCCAATGGGCTGAGCATGGTTTAATTACCATACATCCACAGCTAATCAATCATGCTTGTTCAGACAAATATTTCTGGGCTTGCTATATTAGGGGGTGCTAGGAAACACAGGTACCTGTGTGAGGGCTCCTGGTGTTACCGTAAGTCGGCAGATGATGAACTCTCTAAGACTCAATTTGGAGTTTTAGAAAGCAGGCATTCTTTATTGCGGCGCTGGGTGCAAGGTGGAATTTCCACAAATCAAGCACACCTATGCTGAGTTCACCATTACATTTATACACAAAAATTACAAGGTAGTACACTCCCAGTTACAATGATTGGTTAGTGATTTGCATATAATTATAATATCTGCTGTGTCATTCTCCTCCGTTAGTACGCTTGTGCAGGGGAAGGGTCTTCACCTGGGCAAGGGTCTTCTTGACCTGTGGGTGTGGTTTTTAGTATTATAATGACAGCAGTTCACTTCAGGACACCTTAAAAGTAGGTTTTGTTGCCAAGTTAGCCAGATATACATCTACCTTGTCAGGTTGTCAAATAACTCATCCCATATATAATAAAACCTAAGTGCTCTGGTTACAGTCTAGAGAGAAAAGACTAAGGCTAACATGGTCCAGAGAATAGGGACTTCACGCAACACAGCCTCGGATGACAAGTAGCACAGCAACCCATACATAATGCTAACATAGAGGCTAACTTCTTAAAACCAAGATGTTCTTATAGTTGCTTATTCACAAAGACAAAATATAGAAAGATTCAATAAAACTTAAGATAATCTTCAACACTGGGGTGTGTATTTGCTGTCCTCGCTCTCCTAGCACAGATGCCATCTTAGATGACAAAGGAAATGACGATTTGAAGTTCAGCTACACATGTCAAACCAAAACAGGGACAGTGAAATCTCTATTCTCGAATGTGCCAAGAGCTGCCAAGTAGGTCCTCTCTGCAACTCCCCGCTCTTCCCTGCCGTGGCTGGGCAGCCTGTTCATTCTCAGCTTCAAACCCCTGGGAGAATACCATTTACTTATGAACGGTAATTTATATCATCTTTGTTATGTAGCCGCTTTTTGAACATGATAACATGAGCTTAAATGGATTATCTGTGTCACAGCCAGAGACAAAATAAATAACAACAGCAACCAATGGAGCAATCTAAAGAGAATTTCTACAAATCTTAGTTCACTGATGGCTAACCTGTGCAAGCCAGGGTTTTATGCCAGTTGAAGGAATAAATGCTCAGCTCAAAATTATAACAGAAATCTGGACTAGAACTTTTAACTTCCCATCCTCAGCTCTGCCCCTTCATTGCAGGGTCATTCTTAGAATCATAGAATCATTGAGGTTGGAAAAGACCTCTAAGATCATCAAGTCCAACCATCGACCCAACACCACCATGCCCACTAAACCATGTCCCTAAGCACCTCATCTACACATCTTTTAAATACCTCCAGGGATGGGGACTCAACCACTTCCCTGGGCAGCCTGTTCCAATGTTTAACCACTCTTTCAGTAAAGAAATTTTTCCTCATGTCCAATCTAAACCTCCCCTGGCACAACTTGAGGCCGTTTCCTCTCGTCCTATCGCTAGTTACTTGGGAGAAGAGACCGACACCCACCTCGCTACAACCTCCTTTCAGGTAGCTGTAGAGAGCGATGAGGTCTCCCCTCAGCCTCCTCTTCTCCAGGCTAAACAACCCCAGTTCCCTCAGCCGCTCCTCATAAGACCTGTTCTCCAGACCCCTCACCAGCCTCGTTGCCCTTCTCTGGACACGCTCCAGCACCTCAACGTCCTTCTTGTAGTGAGGGGCCCAAAACTGAACACAGTATTCGAGGGGCGGCCTCACCAGTGCCGAGTACAGGGGCACGATCACTTCCCTACTCCTGCTGGCCACACTATTTCTGATACAGGCCAGGATGCCATTGGCCTTCTTGGCCGCCTGGGCACACTGCCGACTCATGTTTAGCCGGCTGTCGACCAGCACCCCCAGGTCCTTTTCCGCCAGGCAGCTTTCCAGCCACTCTTCCCCAAGCCTGTAGCACTGCATGGGGTTGTTGTGGCCGAAGTGCAGGACCCGGCACTTGGCCTTGTTGAATCTCATACAGTTGGCCTCGGCCCATCGATCCAGCCTGTCCAGGTCCCTCTGCAGAGCCTTCCTACCCTCGAGCAGATCAACACTCCCGCCCAACTTGGTGTCATCTGCAAACTTACTGAGGGTGCACTCAATCCCCTCATCCAGATCATTGATAAAGATATTAAACAAGACCGGCCCCAAAACTGAGCCCTGGGGAACACCGCTCGTGACCGGCCGCCAACTGGATGTAACTCCATTCACCACAACTCTCTGGGCCCGGCCGTCCAGCCAGTTTTTGACCCAGCGCAGAGTACACCTGTCTAAGCCGTGAGCCGCCAGCTTCTCGAGGAGAATGCTGTGGGAGACGGTGTCAAAGGCCTTGCTGAAGTCCAGGTAGACCACATCCACAGCCTTTCCCTCATCCACTAGGCGGGTCACCTGGTCATCGAAGGAGATCAGGTTGGTCAAGCAGGACCTGCCTCTCATGAATCTGTGCTGGCTAGGCCGGATGCCCTGGTTGTCCCGCTCATGCCTTGTGAGCGCCCTCAAGATGAACCACTCCATAATCCTCCCCGGCACCGAGGTCAGGCTGACAGGCCTGTAGTTCCCCGGATCCTCCTTCCCGCCCTTCTTGTAGATGGGCGTCACATTGGCAAGCCTCCAGTCGTCCGGAACCTCCCCCGTTAACCAGGACTGCTGATAAATGCTGATAAATACTGGAGAGTGGCTTGGCGAGCTCCTCCACCAGCTCCCTCAGCACTCTCAGGTGGATCCCATCCGGCCCCATAGACTTGTGAGCATCCAGGTGGCATAGCAGGTCATTGACTGCTTCCTCTTGGATTATGGGGGGTTCATCCTGCTCGCCGTCCCTGTCTTCCAGCTCACGGGGCCGAGTACCCTGAGGATAACTGGTCTGCCTGTTAAAGACTGAGGCAAAGAAGGCATTGAGTACCTCAGCCTTTTCCTCATCCTCGGTGACAATGTTCCCCCCTGCATCCAATAAGGGATGGAGATTCTCCTTGGTTCTCTTCTTGTCATTAATATATTTGTAAAAGCATTTTTTGTTGTCTCTAACGACAGCGGCCAGATTGTGTTCTAGCTGGGCTTTTGCCTTTCTCATTTCTTCTCTGCATGACCTAACGAGATCCCTGTACTCTTCTTGAGTTGCCTGCCCCTTCTTCCACAAGGGGTAAACTCTCCTTTTTTTCCTGAGTCCCAGCAAGAGCTCCCCGTTCAGCCAGGCCGGTCGTCTTCCCCGCCCGTTCTTCTTACGGCATACAGGGACAGCCTGCTCCTGTGCCTTTAAGACTTCCTTCTTGAAGATCGTCCAGCCTTCCTGGACCCCTTTGCCCTTCAGGACCATCTCCCAAGGGACTCCCTCAACCAGCGTCCTGAACAGGCCAAAGTCCGCCCTCTGGAAGTCCATGGTTGCGGTTTTGCTGCCCCCCCTCCTCACTTCACCAAGAATGGAGAATTCTACCATTTCATGGTCGCTAAGCCCAAGACGGCCTCCGACCACCACATCTCCCACCAGTCCTTCTCTGTTAGTAAACAGCAGGTCGAGCGAGGCACCTCCCCTGGTTGGCTCACTTACCAGCTGTGTCAGGAAGTTGCCTTCCACACACTCCAGGAACCTCCTAGACTGCTTCCTCTCTGCCGTGTTGTATTTCCAGCAGACGTCCGGGAAGTTGAAGTCCCCCACGAGAACAAGGGCTAGCAATTGAGAGACTTGTGCCAGCCACTCGTAGAATGCTTCATCCGCCCCTTCATCCTGGTTGGGTGGTCTATAACAGACTCCCAGCAGGATATCTGCCTCGTTGGCCTTCCCCCTCATCCTTACCCATAAACACTTGACCGTATCATCATCACAATCGTTGAGCTCTAGACAATCAAAACACTCCCTAACATACAGGGCCACCCCACCGCCTCTCCTTCCTCACCTGTCCCTTCTGAAGAGTCTATAGCCATCCATTGCAGCACTCTAATCATGAGAGTCACCCCACCATGTTTCTGTGATGGCGACTAAGTCATATCTCTCCCGCTGCACAATGGCTTCCAGCTCCTCCTGTTTGCCGCCCATGCTGCGTGCATTGGTGTAGATGCACTTGAGCTGGGCTATCGATTTCGCCCCCGGCATCGGTACGCCACCCCTAGGCTCATCTCTAGTGAGCCTGGTTTTATCCCCTTCCCCCTTCGAACCTACTTTAAAGCCCTCTCAATGAGCCCTGCCAATTCATGAGCCATGATCCTTTTCCCCCTGTGAGACAGCTGGATTCCATCTGCCGCCAGCAGGCCCGGTGCCATGTAAACCTCCCCGTGATCAAAAAAGCCAACATTCCTCCAACGGCACCAGCCCCTGAGCCACGTGTTGATCAGGTGTGTTTTCCTGTTCCTTTCAGTATCCTTCCCTGCCACTGTAGGGATTGAGGAAAACTCTACCTGTGCTCCCAATCCTTCAACCAGTCGCCCCAGTGCCCTGAAGTCCCTTTTGATCACTGCAGGACTTCTCTCTGCAACCTCATCACTGCCAGCCTGTATAACCAACAGCAGGTAGTAATCGGAAGGCCGTACCAGACCAGGGAGTTTCCTAGTAATGTCTCTGACCCAGGCCCCAGGGAGGCAGCAGACTTCCCTGTGGGACGGGTCTGGTTGGCATATAGGGCCCTCTGTTCCCCTCAGAAGGGAATCGCCTATGACAATTACCCTCCTTCTTTTCTTAGCAGAGGCAGTCATAATGCGTGAGGCTGACTGCCTCACCCTAGGCAACCCCCTGGATGGACCTTTGTCTACATCCTCATTTGCCTGGCCCTCAAGTTCCAGGGCCCCATATCTGTTGTGTAAGGGCAACCGGGAAGGTGAGGGAGGCCGGGCAGGGGTTCGCTTGGCACCCCAAGCAGGGACCTGTTTCCATTCCCCCCCTGTCACTTAGGTCCCCTCTTTCTACCTGGTGACAAGAAGGCAGGGGATCCTCTGCTTCTTGTGGAGCCTCCATCTGCTGCCTTTGCCTCAGGGATGGTAGGATGCGGCTCCACCAATCTATCTCCCTCTCACACTCCCTGATACTCCTTAACCTTTCCACTTCCTCCTTCAGCTCTGCCACCAGGCTGAGCAGATCATCCACCTGGTCACACCACACACAGGTGGTGTCTCTGCTACCCTCCAGTACAGCTGACAGGCTCAGGCACTCCCTGCAGCCAGAGACCTGGACAGCTGTATGCTCGCATGTGGGCTCCGTCTAGGTCACCACATTCCTTCTGGCAACAGCTTTCAGCCGAGTGGAAACCATAGCTGGTCCTCTTCTTGGAAGCCAACGATTACTAATTGAGTTGGCCTCTAGAGCCAGGAGGGGAGCTGCGCCTTGCCCGCTCGCCTTCCCTGCACGCCCTCCCTCATGAACTGAACTGAACTGAACTGCCGCGCAAACTGCCGCACCACACCCTTCTGACGCGCCGCGCTCCAGGTCGCTCGCGCTCCCTGGGGGCTGCTCTTCTAAGTGAGGGGTTTGGCCGCCGTCCCTCTTGTCCCCGCCCACGCTGAGTCAGAGCTGCCGCTCGTCAGGAACTCCCTCCTCCGGCTCGGGGGGGGTGGGTGAGGCTGGAGCTCCCTCCCACTCCCTGCGCTTTTGCTTTTCGCGGGTTTGGCCGCAGTTTTGCCGCTTCAGGAAGGGTCCCCCGGTGCGATCCTCCGCTCTGGAGCCCTTCGCCTCGGTGGCTTCGCTGAAAAGCACTTAAAAAGCTGTCCTGGTGATGTGGCAGTAAATCATATGATCAATATAATAGTATTAATGTAGTGCCAAGGGACCTCAAACAAGATCAAAACCTCATTGTTCAAAGCTGTACACAGGCAGCCTCTGCTCTGAGGAGCCGACGATTTAATTACAGGGGGCACCAGGAGTGCAGAGCACTGTGGTGACTTATGCAGTGTCACTCTGCAAACCCCTGGAAGAATCGGACCTTCAGGCTTGCAAACCAGTGCTCTGCTCCCCACACTGCACTGCCTCTTCTGTTGGCTTTGCCAAGTAGGATTTTTAATTAGATTGCATGTGTTAGAAGAGTGACCATGCATATGTGTGTGTGTGTATATGCACATTGCAAACAGGCATAGCACAAGGGGATTGCTGTTTCTTGCACCGCTGATTTTTACCAGCTGCCAGTACTCACTGACCCAGTCTCTCGCATCAGAGCAACAAGTGAACCACACTATCAGCCACAGAAAAGGAAAAGAGATGTGGTCAAAACTTTTTTTTATCTTGAAAAGGATGGAGTGCCTCTGCTGTTCAAATTGTAGCTGTAAAAAGCCCTGCTCTGAGTCACTGCAGCAGCGCTCTGTGCTGAAGCATTTAGTTTGAGGATTGAGACAGTGACTCCCTGTTCTCAGTGGGACCACCTTCACCTCAAATCTTTAATGCCTTTTTCCCCCAGCCTTGAAGTGCCAGTCTGGCCCAGCAGCTGCACAGCATTTGTAGATATTTGCAGTACTCCTTCATTCTTTGTGGCCCAATTCAGCAAAGCACTGGGGCTGTGCAGAGGGGTAGTGTTACCTCTGCAAACACTGACAGCAGGATCAAGCCTTTGCCTCTTCCGGACCAAGGGACAATTGCTGACCAAGGCATTTGTCACCCAGTCCCATCTGTGTCAGCCCACTGTGTATAGCTCTGCACAACCAGTTTCTCTGGATTGGCTCTGTCTCAGGATCTACAGGAAAGAGCAATCTCGCAAGGGCCGTGCTGCCCAGTTGGCAAGAGGAGCCCCGTGAGCTCAGAGAGGTGCTGCTTCAAAAGCTGCAAAAGGAAAAATCAATCAATCAGTCCTTCTCTCTGGTCTACCTTGGCTTATGGTATTTCAGGTCCATTATTGATTCAGTGCTCAAAATATCACCAGTGCCTTTAAATGGTTATTATTTATAAAAGATCTTCAGTTCTTCAGAAGACAACAGTCTTCATAAACTATCACAGATACCAAAATCTGTAAAAAACAGACAAAAACATCTTACCCGCTGTTTACTTCTGCCCCACAGTTCATCAGCAGGGCCTTCAGATCTGGTACACCCACCAAGCAGGCAGTTTTCATCACACATCATGATCAAGCGGAATTCTAAAGGGAGATGAATGTGTGCTGAGGCTTTGCAGCCCAGTTTGGGGTTATTACTGTAGATAACCCTGTGCAGTGTTTAGACACCAACTTGGGTGGCTGGAAGATCTCTCTGAGCCACTCGCTGCTGTTTTGATCCTTCTCCCCAGTAATTTATCAGCAACTCTTTTTCTCCTTTCTGTTCTGTTCCATAAGAACAGCTTCAGAAGTTGGGTGAGCAATGAAAATGTTGCTACACAGCTTTGGAGTACGCAGGAATATTTATATTATCCACTTGAAAAGGCAAAAGCATCAAAAGCCTGATAGCTAGCAATTTACTTTTTCCCAGTCAAGCAAATCAGTGTTTTGAAATAACCTACCTGAATACCTACCTGCTGTCTATCTCAACTTTAGTAGGACTTTTGCCACTGTCTCCTACAACATCCTTATTGACAAATTGATGAAGTATGGACTAGATAAGTGGACGTGAGGTAGACTGAAACCGGATGAACTGCCAGGCTTAAAGGGTTGTGATCTGCAGCACAAAGTCCAGCTGAAGGGCAGTGACTAGTGGTGTACCCCGAGGCTGATACTGGGGCCAGTCCTGTTCAACATCTTCATTAATGATCTGGACGATGTGACAGAGTGCACCCTCAGCAGATTTGCACTGGGGGGAGTGGCTGATACACCAGAGGGTTGTGCCACCATTCAGAGGGACCTTGATGGGCTGGAGAAATGGGCTGACAAGAACCCCAGGCAGTTCAACAAAGAGAAATGCAAAGTCCTGCACCTGGGGGCAGATAACCCCAAGCACCAGTACAGGCTGGGGGCCGATCAACTGGAAAGCAGATTTGCAGAGAAGGACCTGGGGATCCTGGTGGACAAGTTGAACATGAGCCAGCAACGTGCCCTTTCAGGAAAGGCAGCCAACAGCATCCTGGACTGCATTAGGCAGAGCATTGCCAGCAGATGAAGGGAGGTGATCCTTCCCCTCTGCTCAGCCTGGTGAGACACATCTGGAGTGCTGGGTCCAGTGCTGGGCTCCCCAATACAAGAGACACGGACATACTGGAGGGACTCCAGTGAAGGGCCACAAAGATGATGAAGGGACTGGATTAGGGAGAAATCACACACATTGCTTCAGATGTGATGGAAATAGGACAAGAATCAGCAGCAGGTGGCTAGAAGAGTTGAGCTGGAGACTGAAAAGGATATTGTAAAAGAATGCACACACAAACATTTGTCAGAAAAAAAAACCCTGCACTGTTATCAGAGCACTTTTCAAATTAGGAACTTAGTGTCATGCAAATCTCATCCAAGGGATACTTAGCTGAACACCTGAAGCTTCATTCAAAATTATTCAAAGCTTTGCAAAACTTTTTTGTGAACATGGACTGAATTTCAAGAAAAAATAAGTTGTAAAGCAATTATATTTTTGTTTCTCATTTAAAAAATGGGGAAAGGGCAAGCTTCTGCTTATGAAAAATCTTATGAATTGCTGTTCAGTTTTATTCAGCTGCCTCTTCAAAGTAGCACGACTTGGTATTTGAGGTAGAAATCATGTTCAACACATCATTTTAGGACTCTCTTCAGATCTCAGATAGCAATTTCATATGAAACATGATTTGAAGTTGCATATGTTAATAAAAAACATCCAGTCCCATATAACATATAGCATATAAGGGTATTTAACAGTGAACAACAATAATGAATGATAGCATAGCTCATCAGTTACCATGCAGTATTCCTCCAATCTTTATGGGGGGGAAATGTAGTCACAGAAAGGAAATTAGACAGGACACCGGAGTTAACATCATCATTTCAGAATCATGTTAAGTGTTATTTCTCAGTAGTTGCTAGGACCGCACACAGGGTCAAACAAATACACACAGGTCAAGCTTTTCATTGCTTGTCAGCTTTCCACTAAGAACTACAACTTTGCCAAGCCTGTACTTTGAAAGGAAAATATTAGCTATGGCAATATTCATTTTTTTTTCCCATGGAAAAAAATAACTTTGTCTAATAAAATGTCATTTATTCTAAAATATGTCATTTAAAAAAATTAATTCTGAGCTTCCCACAGTTGAACAAAATATCTTCAGTGAAGAGTCTTTTTATCCATTAAAAAACTCCTGACCAGCTCCAGTCCTGAACTGTCTAGAGATTCAGAGTCCAGCTGTTATTTTATAAGCTAGAAACCATTGACATTTGAAATAATATCTGATGTTATTTCATATAGAAGGTGGCATTTTCAGTCATAAAATGGCTAAACAGAGAGTGAGCTCTGATCATCGGAGATAAGCATTCCCAAATTGTCAATTCAGAGGCAAATTATTCCTTGTTCACAAGTTTATACAGTGGTGGCAAAAGGGGAAAGTGGTAAGTCCTTCACTGAGACAACGAAATTCCTTCTCTTATGAAAATTGCACAGATTCTGACTTCATTTTATCAGTCATCAATAACTACCACTGCTTTGGAGTTATCTGTGGACGTTTTGCCTGACCACAAGTCTATGGCTGCACTTTTGGGATCCATCCGGAGGGATCACAGCTCAGCACCGCACAGGCAAGCAGATCCAAAGAGCACCTGGATTTGTAACAAGGTCATCACTGTCACCTGCCTCTTCTCATAAATTTCCAGCACTCCAAGTTGCCCTCTTCTTTCCCCTCCAAACTAGCAGTAGCTGGATCTGCTTATAAAACAATATACTTTCCCTTCTAAGCTGTTACTGAATCTAGACTAGTCTCCCTAGATCAAAAGCAGCTCTGTTTCTGGCTTCATCTATAGAGATCTTCAGGATTATTTGCTCAAAGGTGCTTGAGGCAGTGATAAGGACAGCCAGTGCCCTTACCAGCCTTCCTTCCTCAATTTGGTTTTGCTCTGTAGGAGCCATAGCCAACTACTGGTCCCTTCAGAAGACCAGGAAGGCTCTGGCCTAATCCATGTGTGCCCCAAGGTAGTAGCCTGGGGTTGGGATGCACCTTCCTTTTCAAACATGAATATGGAGCACAGCATCTGCATTGTAGGCTCCCCTGCCTGATCTTGAGGCACATCGAAGTATTGGCTCAGGAAGACTTTCAAAACCAGGATCCCCCACATCATAACCTCCTCAGATGTACTAAAACGTTGCTCAGCCTGGGCTCTGCAAGGAGACAGTGCTCCTGCCTGGATCCAGAATAGCTGCAGGCACATACAACTCCCTGGTGGTCCCTGTTGCTGCGGCCACACATCAGAAGCAATAGGTTTTTTGCTGCTGTGTTTCAGTGCATGGCCTACAAAAACAAAGTGTGTAACTTCTAGGGACACATCAGTACCTTCCTCACTCTATAAAGTTCAGGTGCTTTCATAGCCAGGATTCATCCAGCTGTAAACAATGGGCTTGCAGGTTGCTGGCAGACAGCTTCAGGGGATGCCCTAGGAACATCTGTAAGTTGAAGCTTTACAGTCAGCACATCAGCCATTAGTGTGAAGAGAAGCCAGGTGAAGTTTTTCCTCTGCTGTAACAAATTCTAGGTGTATTGGGTTTGCGTGGCAAGGTTTTGGTGGTGGTGGTGGGGGCTATAGGGGTGGCTTCTGTGAGAAGCTACTAGAAGCTTCCCCTGTGTCTGACAGAGCCAGTTCCAGCTGGCTCCAAGACAGACCCGCTGCTGGCCAAGGCTGAGCCAATCAGTGACAGTGGTAGCGCCTCTGTGATAACACATTTAAGAAGGGGAAAACACTGCTGCGCAACAGCAGCCAGAAGAGAGGAGCGAGAATGTGTGAGAGAAACAACTCTGCAGACACCAAGGTCAGTGAAGAAGGAGGGGGAGGAGGAGGTGCTCCAGGCACTGGAGCAGAGATTCCCCTGCAGCCCGTGGTGAAGACCATGTCGAGGCAGGCTGTCCCCCTGCAGCCCATGGAGGCCCACAGTGGAGCAGATATCCACCTGCAAGGGAGGACCCCACGCCGGAGCAGGTGGATGCGCCTGAAGGAGGCTGTGACCCCGTGGGAAGCCCATGCTGGAGCAGGTTTGCTGGCAGGACTTGTGACCCTGTGGGGGACCCACACTGGAGCAGTCTGTTTCTGGACTGCACCCCGTGGAAAGGACACATGGAAAGGACCCACGCTGGAGCAGTTTGTGAAGAACTGCAGCCCGTGGGAAGGACTCACGTTGGAGAAGTTTGTGGAGGACCGTCTCCCATGGGAGGGACCCCACGCTGGAGCAGGGGAAGAGTGTGAGGAGGAAGAAGCAGCAGAGACAACATGTGATGAACTGACCGCAACCCCCATTCCCCGTCCCCCTGAGCTGCTCGGGTGGAGGAGGTAGAGAAATTGGGAGTGAAGCTGAGCCTGGGAAGAAGGGAGGGATGGGGGGAAGGTGTTTTAAGATTTGTTTTTATTTCTCATTACCCTACTCTGACTTTTGATTTGCAATAAATTAATTTCCCCGAGTCAAGTCTGTTTTGCCCGTGATGGTAATTGCTGAGTCCTTATCTCGACCCACAAGCCTTTCGTTATATTTTTTTCTCTCCCCTGTCCTGCTGAGGAGGGGGAGTGATAGAGTGGCTTGGTGGGCACCTGGCATCCAACCAAGGTCAACCCACCACACCAGGAGTCCCACTGTTCCCATGGGCTGGTCTGCAGCTGGTTGGAACAGCAGCTGCTTAGTTTTCAAAATTCCTATGATTTTAAATGCACAATTAGAAGTGTCAAAAGGCAATAGAGAAGCATGTCATGTAATAGATCTCCTCTACGAGTCTCTTATTTTGCTTTCTTCTCATTTTGGATGTTTAAGAGTGCAACCAGCCAGCTGACCCAAAGATATCTCAATGATTATGCTAACAGAAAGCTGAGATCAAAGACATTTCAAAGCTGTTGTTGAGCATGTTTTGAGTGTGCCTTGAGGTCGAAACCTCAGTGAGACAGAGATTAGGGTTGTGGCTTTTACTAGGTTGGTTCTTGTCAAACCAGCATGATCATAGCTTCCCTCCAACAGACAACGAGCTTGGTTGGACTGGACAAAAGATATCTGTGAAAAATTTCGTTTTGTCCCATGCAGTGTTTTGATTGTATAAACTACCACTATGTTTAACAAAAGCACATTCAGAATTCATCATAAAAATAATATACAAGGGAAACATCAACCAAAAACTTTCATTCCTGTAGAGAGATATTCCTGCCATTAAATATTTTTATTTGTGATCTGAAAGAAGTGCTGAGAAAATTTGCAGATGACACAAAAATTGGCTAGACAGTTAAATGAGGGAGATTGGTTAGATGGGGTGAACTGGGTCACTTGCTAAAGTCAGTGAAATTTAAAGATCTGCTTTCATAAAGGAAGAAAAACTAAAAGCAAAGATGAGAGGTCATATATAAGAGGGGGGCTGTATGCTGAAGTTCATGACATTGGAAAATAGCAGTATAGTAATGACAAACTACCAACTGAGTTTATGTTTATAACCCAATGCTAGAGCTGTAATAAGTAAAATTTGACCCTGAAAAAGTAATAGAATACCAATGCTGCACGCAGTGACAAGACCAGATTTGCAATACTGCAGCAAGTTCATGTGTCTGTACTTCAAAGTGAAATTTTTGAGGGTTCAAAAACAGAACAGAAAAAAATTGAAGTCCATGAAATACGCCTTGGAATAGCTGAAGAAACTCAATGTATTTATTTCATTTAAGGGAAGACATGTGGGGGTGAAAAGCGGCACGGACTCCGGCAGACACGGCAACCAAAGACCTTTATTGCTCTTTGTTAGCATCTTTTATAGCAAGCAGAAGTGTACACGCGCTACCTGCAGCTTGCAGATAGGTTATAGCCTTGTGTTCACGCGCATCTATGCTCTAGCAGATTGGCCCGTTCTTCCTGATCATGCGAAATGCCCTCATGGTCTTTATCTTGTTTTTCTCCTTCCAGCTGCACATTCCTTTCTCCGTTGTTTTCTGCTTAAGTGCCTTGTCATGCCAGGTGGTACAGTGTTTGCTCATTAAAATCAAACTCAGGAATGTCCGTTAGTGAGATTCCCATCCCCACATCTCCCCCTTTTTGTTTTACTAAAAACACTGCTGAAACAGATCTTTCAATCATTTTTCGCATACCTTGTAACAGACGCGGCACACAAACCAGGATGCAAAGGAACATTACTAAGCATAGCCCTCCTAGCTTGGCTAGTCCTTTTAACCAGCCACTTAGACCCCATTTCCCAAATAATTTATCCAACCAGTCCCAGGGGTCTTCCACTCTTAGCTTCTGTACTCCTTCCTTCAACATCTGAATGCTGCGGTGAATTGATTCCGAATGATCAGATAGGTTCATACAACACATTCCCTCCAACTCTTCACACCCATGGCCTTGCGCTAAAAGCAAAAAATCTATTGCTGCTCTATTTTGCAAAGTAGCATGTCGTATAGAATCTACATCCATTAGTAATCCCGTTAGTGCTTCAGAGGTTGCATTTGATTGTTTCGCTAGCCAACATCCTAATTTATTTAATGTGACCAAACTCTTTGCTGCTGCGACACCTGGAGCCAAGATTGCAACCGCAGCTATAGTGTTCCGGTTCCATAGGTCGACAGCATCATCACATTGTGAAGTGTAGGCATGTGCTCTGCGCTTACTGCACGTCTTAGGGGTGCCCCTTCTGTGGTCTAGGATCATAGATGTGTTTGGCATTAGTAGAGTTAATCTTCCCAACGAACACGGCCCACCTTTAATATGAGAGGGAATGCCAGGCCAGGCTCAGGAAACATTGGCCCCTGAATAATTGAAACACAAACACCAATCCATTTTTATGGACCCTAATAGCTCGAGTTCCTGAGGTTCTATTGGCAAGTGATTAAGATGTGGTAGGCATCCATCCCAATTGTCGGTGGCGTGTCGTCCCCCCCCGCAGGCCTCCTTGAAAGGACTGATCAGGCCCAAGTCCCAGTTATCTAAAGGAAGCCCCACTAGGCAGGTAGAAAAGGGGTTACCGGGGGAAGATATCGACAGGCAGATGGAATCCTGTCCTGTCTGATTGGCCAGAGTTACCCAAACATTTTCCTTCAGCTGTGAGGGTGCCCATAACGCAGCAACCGCACACAGTGATACTAGCCACAAGACACCCCCCCATACTGGCGTCATGGTTTACGTTCTCTTTTTGTTCCGTTTCCACCCAAGTCGTTTGTCACACTGTCGTTTGGTACTTTCCCAGTCCGTTTCCCACACAGTCCACAGCTGGGGGACACAATGTGATCTCCCACACACTAGCTGTAGATTCTGTGGTTCGGCGCTCCCGGTGGTATGCCCTTTACACCTTGTGCACCTTCCCGCCCGGAACTGAGAGTGACAATACCAGGGTTTTTTTTTTTTTTTTGCAATTATCACATTTGCACAAAGTCCATGCGTGATGTGTTGATCCGGGACACTGGAGGCAGGGAATTCCTGTCACCTCTCGATTATCCAGTTGACTGTTCTCTGCTGCCTGGTGTTCCCAGTCCACGGCTAATGGCAACACACTTGGTCCCCTATATACCCCGGCACGGCCTGGTCCACTAGGTGGTTCCCCAAATATCGAATGAGATACTTTGTGTAAGTCCCAGTAATCTACTTCAAACCATTGATGCATCTGTGGGCTCCTTGGGCTCCTTGTCCAGATACGGTCGAACGCAGCGGGCAGGTATCCACCGGGGTCCACGATCTGTGGAAACACAAGCATATCCTCTCCCCCATGTTATAAGATCATAAGGGCCTTCCCATTGGCTATTTTCCAATGACTTGACCCACACCCGAGCCCTTTCTCCTACCGGAGAAGCTGAGTTACAAGATGTAAAGTGTCTCGCTATTACCGTGTTAGGGCTGCCAACTGCTATCCTGTCTTCCCTTATTGTAAGATGATTTAACACATATATTGCTTTATGGAGGGGGGCTTGCGGTGATTCCCCTAGCATTCCCCCTTTTTGTTTTTGTAGTAGCTGCTTGAGAGTGAGATGAGCCCGCTCAACGATACCCTGGCTCTGAGGGGAATAAGGGATACCAGTGATATGTCGAATGCCCCATTGTGCCAAAAAGGCCTGCGTTTTTGCGCTTATGTACCCGGGCCCATTGTCCGTTTTGATCTGGTGTGGAACCCCTAGAGCAGCAAAGGCCCCTTTCCAGTGCCGTAAAATATCTTTGCTTTTTTCTCCGGTCTCTGCGGTCGCCCATAGAGCTCCGGAGAATGTATCGATGGAAACATGCACATATTTTTGTTTGCCAAATTCTCCGATATGAGTAACATCGGATTGCCAAATCTGTAGGGCCTTTTCTCCTCGGGGATTTACCCCTGTTTGGGGTATGGGAACTAATTGCTGACAGTCAGGACACATTTGTGCGATACTTCGTGCCGTGTCCCAAGTCAACCCAAATTGTCGACGCAGCATTCGGGCAGATTGATGGAAAAACTCGTGTGACAATCGGGCTTGTGTAGAAACGTCTGGTACAGGGATTGTCCATACGGGGGCAGCGAGACGATCAGCTCGTGCATTCCCTTCTGATATAAACCCTGGGAGAGAGGTATGACTCCTCACGTGGAGCACGTAATACGGGTTTACGCGGCGATTCAACAAGTCCCATACCTGTTTGAACATTAAAAACACTGGTTCGTTATCAACTTCTTTGAGCCAAGCCTTTTCCAAGCGCCTGACAACGTTGGCGACGTACTGAGAATCAGTAACCAAATTTAATGGCATCTCCCATTGGCGAAAGACCTGAATTACTGCGTATATTTCCACCAGCTGAGGACTTCCTACAACATGGTGAACTTGATGTTTCCATTCCCCTTTTTCACACCACACTATAACTGCCTTACCTGTTCGTCCTGATCCATCGGTGAATAAGGTGGGTCCTTCGACAGGTACCTCCTTACTCAACGATTCAGGAATTATACTAATTTCCTCATTAAGGGAGAATAATTTGTGAGATGGATAGTGAATTAGAATTTGTCCCTTAAAGTTTTCCAGCGCTATCTGTAGTTCTAGGCTATTAGCCTCACACCAATTAAGGTGGTCTTTAGTCAGTGGGAGATAAATTGTTTTAAGATCTGTGCCCGTTAATTCCAAACATCGCGCGCGTCCCTTTCGCACAAGCATCGAAAACATTTCCACCCTTGTCACTATCGTTTTTGGTGCTTGATGCGGCAGGAATACCCACTCAATGATGGCTAAGGGATCCTGGGTACCCTTGGTGTCCCATTGGCCTAAGAGGCCCACTGCTTGTCGGGACTGATTTAGGACATACAAGTTAACTCCCAATCCTTCAATTACGCGTTGTGCTTGCCTTTCGGTAAGCACCTGTGATATTTTTTGTAGCGCTTGTTTGGCCTCTGTCGTTAATTCTCGTGGAGATGTCAACTCAGGATTACCCTTTAACAACTTGAACAGTGGGTTTAACATGTCATTGTCTATTCCCAGCAATGGGCGTACCCAATTGATAGTCCCTACTAGTTTTTGCAAGTCATTCAGTGTTTTAATGTTAGATTGCAAGGTTATGGGTTGGGGCTGTATCATATGTTCTAAAATCTTCCACCCCAAGTACTTCCACGGGGCTTGCACTTGCACCTTTTCAGGAGCTATTTGCAAGCCGTATGTCTTTAACCCCTCCAACATATCTTTCATAACTGTGACGAGTTCCTTTGGGTCTCGTCCGGCAATTAAAATATCGTCCATGTAGTGATAACAAATTAAGTCAGGATATTTGTTTCTTATGGGCGACAACGCACGCGCAACATACATTTGACATATTGTGGGACTGTTTTTCATGCCCTGGGGCAACACCGTCCAATGATATCGCAGCCTAGGCCCTTGATGGTTTACAACTGGGAGAGAGAAGGCAAATCTGGGAGCATCTTCTGGCGCTAAGGGAATCGTGAAAAAGCAGTCTTTCAAATCGAGAATCACAATGTCCCATTGACGAGGTATCAATGTTGGTGAAGGCATACCTGGTTGCAATGTCCCCATATCCTGAATCATGGCATTTACTTGCCGTAAATCATGTAGAAGTCTCCATTTTCCACTTTTCTTTTTTATAACAAACACTGGGGTGTTCCAGGCGCTGGTGGTGGGAACCAGATGTCCTTGACTCACTTGCTCGTCCACTAACGTTTGCAACGCGTCGGCCTTTTCCTGTGATAGGGGCCACTGATCCACCCACACTGGCTGATCGGTGAGCCATGTGAGTCGAACGGTGGGCTGAGCGCCAGTGACCCCCGCTAAAAATGTTGATGCGGATCAGCAGTGCCAATCACTAGTCCCCAAGTGCTCAAGACATCTCGTCCCCACAGGTTTAACGGCACAGGAACCACAAAAGGTCGAATAGTTGCAACCTGTCCTTCCGGGCTTACAATCTGTATTAAGTTGGCACTCTGCCTGGACATCGACAGGCCTCCGATTCCCACTAGCCCCGTGTTGACCGGGATGGTTTCCCATGATCCAGGCCACTTTGCAGTACTGATGATAGTAACGTCTGCCCCTGTATCTATCATTCCCTTCACTACCAGTTGTTCCGGTTTGCTGCCTTTATTCTTCAGAGTGCAGGTCAAAGTGGGCTGAGTTCTTTGGACAAGCTGAGTCCAAAAAATATTTGGTTCACCTGTGGACCCAAATCCACCAGCTCCCCGGGAAACAGGATCCCGATTACGAACCATACTCTTAAAAGGAACTAGCTGTGCAATCCTGCTTCCAGCTGGAATAAACACTGGAGGAGAGGGGGTCCATAGCAACGCTTGCAGCTGTCCCGTATAATCAGAGTCGATAACCCCAGGTAACAAACAAACCCTGCATAGTAGCACTGGACCTCCCCACCAATAGGGCACTCAGCCCCTGGCCAAGGGGGCCTCTCACATTGAGGGGCACCCTGTGCACAGTCTGATCGTTTATAGAGAGGTTGGTGGCTGTGGAGACATCCACTCCGGCACTGCCGATGGTTCTGGCCTTGAAGTGACCCAGGCCTGCTGAGACAGCGGTCTCATGGGGTTTTGGGGTTGGGGATTTTGGGGTGGCATTTGTGTCGGTGCGCGCCCCCGCCTCGCGCTCGACTTCCCGTTTCCTGACAAAGGTCGACCGCGGAGATCGTATTTCGACCGGCATTGATTAACATAGTGCCTCCCCTTGTGGCAGCGCGGGCAAATACCAGGGGGCTGCTGAATTCCTTCCGATCCTCCCTTTTGTACAGGATTCTCAGGACATTGCCGTTTAAAATGCCCCGAGTTTCCACAGCGGAAACACGCTTTGTTACCGGGACGCAAGGCAGTGGCTAAACAGGCTGCAAAAACCTCATTCTTATGTGTAATTGAACCCACACGATTGCACGCGTCAAGCATGTCTATTATGGTCGGATTTCGCAATGTCTGCAAGACTCTTTTACAGTCCTCATTGGCATTCTCTATAGCCAATTTCATAAGCAATGCCTCTTTGGCTTCAGGATTTTGTATTTGTTTTTGAATAGCTTCTTGGAGCTTGTCGATAAAATCCATATAAGGTTCGTTGGTCCCTTGCTTAATGCTAGTAAAAGATTTTACCGGTCGTCCTGTATCAGGGACCTTTATCATTGCTTGAAACGCAAGGTCTGCTGATTGTCTTAAAATTTCAGGCGCCAGCCGTGCTTGCAGTTGCGGCGTATTGATAGGGTCCTCCCCCATTAACTGAGCAAGTCCCGCGCCCCGTAGCGGGTCTCCCGCTCGCCGTTAAAAGCAGTAGCCGAATCAAGGGGAATTCCCTTTCGTTTTAGCCATGAAAGCAATAGGCGGAGGGTATAATCATCATACTTAATTCCACACTTTTCTAACAGCTTCTTAATAGTACATAGTATAGATTCCTCCTCCTTAGTTAGTTGCGATCCCATTTTAAGTTTCCCAGCTGCTCACCTCTGCTCCAACGAGGCGATGATTCAAAGTTCCGGCTCCAGCTCTTTCCTGAGACTGCTCTGTCTCCCGCTGGCTATGACTCGTTCAGCTGGCTCCCCACCGGTGCTCTGTTCCAGCATTTTTGCCCCACGTTGGGCGCCATTTGTGGGGGTGAAAAGCGGCACGGACTCCGGCAGACACAGCAACCAAAGACCTTTATTGCTCTTTGTTAGCATCTTTTATAGCAAGCAGAAGTACACACGCGCTACCTGCAGCTTGCAGATAGGTTATAGCCTTGTGTTCACGCGCATCTATCCTCTAGCAGATCGGCCCGTTCTTCCTGATCATGCGAAATGCCTTCATGGTCTTTATCTTGTTTTTCTCCTTCCAGCTGCACATTCCTTTCTCCGTTGTTTTCTGCTTAAGTGCCTTGTCATGCCAGGTGGTACAGTGTTTGCTCATTAAAATCAAACTCAGGAATGTCCGTTAGTGAGATTCCCATCCCCACATAGACAGAGAGGTGATTTGATCAAAGTGTGCAAGCACCTCTCTGTGGAATAGATTTCTAACGGAGGCTGCACCTATTCCTGGCACTGAAAGAAGAGCACAGTCCTGAGGGTGGAAGCAGAAGGTACAAAAATTTCAGCTAGCAAAAGGCAAACAGTTTGAACATGCATGGTAATGAAACATGAAATTAATCAGGAGTTTCAGTCATCCTAGCAGCCCAACTCATAAGCAAGCAAGATGACTTGATTTCACTGGGATACAACCTCAGCATAGCTCAAATTAAGAACATTTCCTTTGATCGGAACAAGTACTGTTAAGGATGCAACAGTTCTCTTATTAGCAACCTTAATTCACTAATCTAGGGCTAAATATTTACAATCATTCACCAAATGTAAAGGAACCCAATAAATAAAGATGATGAAAGAGGAGAAAGAAACCAGTTGCCCACATAGCTCTAATCTATAGCGGATTTTGTGCTCCATATACGGTGTATTTTCATCTCAGTGGGCAACTCCCATCTGAGAGGGAGAGGTGGCACGGGTTTTCGCAGAGGATACACAATGTTCTTTCCTTAGAGACTTGTTTTATTGTTTTCCCTATAAAAAGTCTTCAGAATCAAGCACATGATGGCTCTGTGTGTGCAGAAACAATGGGAGTCAGTCAGACATATCCTATAAATCTGTTTGGGGACTGTTGGTAATTGCTTACTGGGTCAATTCAGCACCAACTTGCCTTGGCCATCGGCTAGTAAAACACACCCAGTGAAACCAACAGCTTTCAGCTTTGTGCTCAGCCGATTTCCTGTATAAAATCAGCACAATGTGTCTGGCCACCAGAAAATAAATGGTTTTTCTGAGTAACTGTTTCTTCCTCAGTTGACTGATTATTTATTTTAAAAAAAAAAAGATCATCTAGAGTCAAGATGAAACTGAGATGTTTCCCTGTATGGTGGAGAGTGGACTGCTCCTTGCTCTCAGCTGACAGCCCTAAATATTACATTATAGTGTCTGTGCTGCCATAATTGTCACTATATAGTGGAAAACTCTGTCAAGAGGAAAGACTGGAAAGGGACCACTCCAGCGTCCTGCACAGACCCGCACTTATGGCACTCACACCAAGTTGCAGCTAGGTACCTGATCCAAACGTGAACTCCAAGCAAGCAGCAGCTGATGGACAAACCACCCAATACAGTTTCTGTCCTGTGAACAGCGCCCACCTACATTCCCCAACAGAAACATTTCATTTCAGAAATATAAAAAATATCAGTTTTTACATCATTCATGATTTCTCACGGAACCTGACTTAATGAGTAAAAGGTTTCAAACACTCCAATACTCCACTTTTCAGCAACTAAAACTTTCTAGCATAGTTTGTCCCCTTGCTGCTTAACAAAAACTTCACATTTACATAGACAAACCCATTCTGCAAGGGGCAAGGGTGACTGGCTGTAGTGGATGGAAAATTTCAACTCCAGTCTTGATTGCCTTTCTGCAGTTTCATACCCAATAAGGTATGGCCTTGGCAGTCACAGCAGCCTGATAAAAGCTCCCTGAACAAAGCTTCCTTTGTATTAGTGGACACCTTTTGTAAAGGCCTCCTCACATGCTTGTAACAACAGCAGTCAAGTGAACTCAGAGACATGGGTTGCTCGAAGGATTTGTTGAGCTCGGCAGAGAATAGTTTATGTGTTCCTCATCTCACCACTCTTCTGGATACTGTGAGTCCAACAAGGGGTGAAAGACACATTTCTCATTCGGAGGGTGACTACAGGTCAGACAGACTGAGGCTGAGGCTGAGCCTCAGTGGGTGTCCTGGTTTCAGCAGGGATAGAGTTAATTTCCTTCCTAGTAGCTGGTACAGTGCTGTGTTTTGGATTTAGGGTGAGAACAAGGTTGATAACACACCGATGTTTTAGTTGTTGCTAGGTAGTGTTTACACTAGTCAAGGACTTTTCAGCTTCCCATGCTCTACCAACGGAGAAGGCTGGAGGGGCACAAGAAGCTGGGAGGGGGCACAGCCAGGACAGCTGCCCCAAACTGGCCAAAGGGATATTCCATACCATGTGACGTCATGCTCAGCATATAAAGCTGGGGGAAGAAGAAGGAAGGGGGGGACGTTCGGAGTGATGGCGTTTGTCTTCCCAAGTAACCGTTACGCGTGATGGAGCCCTGCTTTCCTGGAGATGGCTGAACACCTGCCTGCCGATGGGAAGTAGTGAATGAATTCCTTGTTTTGCTTTGCTTGCATGCGTGGCTTTTGCTTTACCTATTAAACTGTCTTTATCTCAACCCACGAGTTTTTCTCACTTTTACCCTTCCGATTCTCTCCCCCATCCCACCGGGGGGGAGTGAGCGAGCGGCTGCGTGGTGCTTAGTTGCCGGCTGAGATTAAACCACGACAGTCCTTTTTGGCACCCAACGTGGGGCTCGAAGGGTTTGAGATAATGACAGGTTTGATTGGAATGTGCTAGATCAAATTTATACCTGTTATTGCTGTTTAGCTATTAATTGGCAGGCTCCTGTGCTTGCCATGGGGCTTGCTTGCCTTACTGTATATTAGAGTCCAATGCTCGTTAGTGGCTGTTTTTTGCTTTCGCTGCTTGCTGTACTGCTGTACTGCTTATCATCGTATTCTGCTGTGCCTGGGAACATTTTGATAACGCAATGGCGATGTGCCTGGGCTGGCAGATGGCCAGGGCATCGCTGCTGTTTCTGTGCTGCTGTACTGGACAGGCTGGAACTCCAGTGTGAACTCGAGTCGAAGGGACTGTGACCTGTGGATGAGTCCATGCGGGAGCAGGACACCCCAAAGCGTCTGTGGCCGTGGATAAGCCCATGCCAGAGCAGGTACATCTTGAAGCATTTGTGGCCACGGTTATGTTTGTGCTACAGCAGGTTTACTTCTGAAGGGACTGTGGCTGCGAGTAAGGCCACACTGGAGCAGGTATATCTCTGAAGACATTGTGGCCCATGGAGAAGGCCGTGCTGGAACAGGTGCATCTCAAAGTGACTGTGGATAAGTCTATGCTGCAGCAGGTGTACCCCTGGAGAGACTGTGGCTCATAGATAAGGCTCCACTTGGAGCAGGTACTACCCTAAGGGACTGCAGTCTGTGGATAAGTCCAAGCCGGAGCAGGGGCAAGGGGAGGAGTTCATTGCAATGTTAAACCCTATGGTTTGATCCGAAGGGACCAGGGGTGGAGATTGTAATGGAAACACCTTTAAATTGTTGTAACCCATGATTTGAGTTGCATGTTATAGGAATTACTATAGCAGAAACCCCTTGTTGCTAGCCAGGCTAGGAGCAAGGGGAGGAGTTCATTGCAATGTTAAACCCTATAACCTGGCCCAAAGGGACCAGGGGTGGAGATTGTAATGGAAACACCTTTAAATTGTTGTAACCCATGATTTGAGTTGCGTGTTATAGAAATTACTATAGCAGGAACCACCCGAACCAGTGGAGGACAAGCCTTACAAGAAGCAGTGCAAGTGCAGCAGTGACCTGACCTGAGCTGGCTTTGGTACCCAGTAACTCCACGCAACACACCACCTCTCCTGTCCTGAGTGACCACCACAACAGATGGAGCCCAAAGTCACGGACTAAATGAACTCAATGGATATTTCATGGACATTTCTGGACATTTTACAGACATTCCACAAGGGTGGTCCATAGACTAAGGGAATGATATCTGTGTGTTATATCAAAGGATGGAAAGCGGGGTGGGTGGTTAATGAGGTTGCACTGGAAAATATGGGACTTGAGCATGACGTAGATGGTATAGAATAAGGGGTGGATACTGTCCTGGTTTCGGCAGGGATAGAGTTAATTTCCTTCCTAGTAGCTGGTACAGTGCTGTGTTTTGGATTTAGGGTGAGAACAAGGTTGATAACACACCGATGTTTTAGTTGTTGCTAGGTAGTGTTTACACTAGTCAAGGACTTTTCAGCTTCCCATGCTCTACCAACGGAGAAGGCTGGAGGGGCACAAGAAGCTGGGAGGGGGCACAGCCAGGACAGCTGCCCCAAACTGGCTAAAGGGATATTCCATACCATGTGACGTCATGCTCAGCATATAAAGCTGGGGGAAGAAGAAGGAAGGGGGGGACGTTCGGAGTGATGGCGTTTGTCTTCCCAAGTAACCGTTACGCGTGATGGAGCCCTGCTTTCCTGGAGATGGCTGAACACCTGCCTGCCGATGGGAAGTAGTGAATGAATTCCTTGTTTTGCTTTGCTTGCATGCGTGGCTTTTGCTTTACCTATTAAACTGTCTTTATCTCAACCCACGAGTTTTTCTCACTTTTACTCTTCCGATTCTCTCCCCCATCCCACCGGGGGGGAGTGAGCGAGCGGCTGCGTGGTGCTTAGTTGCCGACTGAGATTAAACCACGACAGTGGGTGTTGAAGAGGCAAAGGAGCAGCAGATCAAAAGCCCCAGCATCCTTCAATAGGTTTTACTCTAGCACTGCCTGCTCCAAGCAGGCTCCCCCTATAAACGAGGGTTCCCTTGTCAATCTGACCATGTGTCCTTTGTGGGAGGGGAGCAGGAGCCAGCAGGAAGCTTCAGCCAAAATCAAGTTAGCTGAACTTGTAACTACATTAATTACCAAGACCCATTTCTGCTCCTGTTAACTCCAGCAGGGTCTGGCTGCTGCAACATCCCCTCTGTCTCCTTGCCTAAACACACACTTGGAAGAGAGGCATGATTAGAAATGAAGTGACCTAGGAGCAACAGGGAACTGTCAGCTTCCAGGTCACATGCAGGGAGAACTTGCTAACAAGGGGGATGTTTGCTGTAAGCAAACTCCTGCTTCATGCTGGAGCCTGAGGATGCTCATGGCCTCCCCTCATCTCAGATGCAATAACTTTCATTTTACATGGCTGTGAAGCCAAGATCAGCTGGGCTCAACATCTCATCAAATGGGCAGGAGGAGTGAAGTTGTTCTCCCCTTTTCATCTGGGTCCACGGCTACTGGGTGCAGGGTCTGGCACAGCCTGCTTTTAGCTGGGGGCAGAATCTCACTGTTTTTTCAGTGTGTTAGTTATTCCAGTGACTTGCTTTGACTACCAGGGCCAGGGCTGTGTCCCATGAAGTCTAGGACTAGGGACAGGGACACATCGAAAAGAATTTGCAGTTTTCCTCTGGAGAAAAACACCATTCAATTAGCTTTCAGATAGTAGGCATTGCAGCAAAGGACAGTAATTTTATGAGCCAGCACTGTTTGTTATGAGTCTGATTCAGGCTCCCATATATTACAACATGACAATATATTTTTACTTCCAGAGCCAAGCAACCAAATAATATAGTTCCAAGTGAACGCAGTGGATAAGAGGTAATTTAATCTCAAGCTTCATTAGTTCAGCTATTGTATGAAACAGATAACAGATGCAGAAGAACAGACAGAAAACATAGTCTCTCCATGCCTGCCATCTGTGTAAATAAGCATGTGGGGAGCTTGAAAATTCATTGCAGTCCCGTTCACAGAGAGTCCTCATGGGTTTGTAATAAAGCATCCCTCTCTGCTAGTTCATTAAAGTAGAATCATAGAATCATAGAATCATTGAGGTTGGAAAAGACCTCTAAGATCATCGAGTCCAACCATCGACCCAACACCACCATGCCCACTAAACCATGTCCCTAAGCGCCTCATCTACACGTCTTTTAAATACCTCCAGGGATGGGGACTCAACCACTTCCCTGGGCAGCCTGTTCCAATGTTTCACCACTCTTTCAGTAAAGAAATTTTTCCTTACATCCAATCTAAACCTCTCCTGGTGCAACTTGAGGCCATTTCCTCTCGTCCTATCGCTAGTTACTTGGGAGAAGAGACCGACACCCACCTCGCTACAACCTCCTCTCAGGTAGTTGTAGAGAGCGATGAGGTCTCCCCTCAGCCTCCTCTTCTCCAGGCTAAACAACCCCAGTTCCCTCAGCCGCTCCTCATAAGACTTGTTCTCCAGACCCCTCACCAGCCTCGTTGCCCTTCTCTGGACACGCTCCAGCACCTCAACGTCCTTCTTGTAGTGAGGGGCCCAAAACTGAACACAGTATTCGAGGGGCGGCCTCACCAGTGCCGAGTACAGGGGCACGATCACTTCCCTACTCCTGCTGGCCACACTGTTTCTGATACAGGCCAGGATGCCATTGGCCTTCTTGGCTGCCTGGGCACACTGCCGGCTCATGTTCAGCCGGCTGTTGACCAACACCCCCAGGTCCTTTTCTGCTGGGCAGCTTTCCAGCCACTCTTCCCCAAGCCTGTAGCGCTGCATGGGGTTGTTGTGGCCAAAGTGCAGGACCCGGCACTTGGCCTTGTTGAACCTCATACAATTGGTCTGGGCCCATCGATCCAGCCTGTCCAGGTCCCTCTGCAGAGCTTTCCTACCCTCGAGCAGATCAACACTCCCGCCCAACTTGGTGTCGTCTGCAAACTTACTGAGGGTGCACTCAATCCCCTCATCCAGATCATTGATAAAGATATTAAACAAGACCGGCCCCAAAACTGAGCCCTGGGGAACACCGCTCGTGACCGGCCGCCAACTGGATGTAACTCCATTCACCACAACTCTCTGGGCCCGGCCGTCCAGCCAGTTTTTGACCCAGCGCAGAGTACACCTGTCTAAGCCGTGAGCCGCCAGCTTCTCGAGGAGAATGCTGTGGGAGACGGTGTCAAAGGCCTTGCTGAAGTCCAGGTAGACCACATCCACAGCCTTTCCCTCATCCACTAGGCGGGTCACCTGGTCATAGAAGGAGATCAGGTTGGTCAAGCAGGACCTGCCTTTCATGAATCCGTGCTGGCTAGGCCGGATCCCCTGGTTGTCCCGCACATGCCTTGTGAGCGCCCTCAAGATGAACCGCTCCATAATCTTCCCCGGCACCGAGGTCAGGCTGACAGGCCTGTAGTTCCCCAGATCCTCCTTCCCGCCCTTCTTGTAGATGGGCGTCACATTGGCAAGCCTCCAGTCGTCCGGGACCTCCCCCATTAACCAGGACTGCTGATAAATGATGGAGAGCAGCTTGGCAAGCTCCTCCGCCAGCTCCCTCAGCACCCTCGGGTGGATCCCATCCGGCCCCATAGACTTGTGAGCATCCAGGTGGCGTAGCAGGTCATTGACTGCTTCCTCTTGGATTATGGGGGGTTCATCCTGCTTGTCGTCCCTGTCTTCCAGCTCGGGGGGCCGAGTACCCTGAGGATAACTGGTCTGCCTGTTAAAGACTGAGGCAAAGAAGGCATTGAGTACCTCAGCCTTTTCCTCATCCTCGGTGACAATGTTCCCCCCCGCATCCAATAAGGGATGGAGATTCTCCTTGGCTCTCTTCTTGTCATTAATATATTTGTAAAAGCATTTTTTGTTGTCTCTAACGACAGCGGCCAGATTGCGTTCTAGCTGGGCTTTTGCCTTTCTCATTTCTTCTCTGCACGACCTAACGAGATCCCTGTACTCTTCTTGAGTCGCCTGCCCCTTCTTCCACAAGGGGTAAACTCTCCTTTTTTTCCTGAGTCCCAGCAAGAGCTCCCCGTTCAGCCAGGCCGGTCGTCTTCCCCGCCCGTTCTTCTTACGGCATACAGGGACAGCCTGCTCCTGTGCCTTTAAGACTTCCTTCTTGAAGAACATCCAGCCTTCCTGGACCCCTTTGCCCTTCAGGACCATCTCCCAAGGGACTCCCTCAACCAACGTCCTGAACAGGCCAAAGTCCGCCCTCTGGAAGTCCATGGTTGCGGTTTTGCTGCCCCCCCTCCTCACTTCACCAAGAATCGAGAATTCTACCATTTCATGGTCGCTAAGCCCAAGACGGCCTCCGACCACCACATCTCCCACCAGTCCTTCTCTGTTAGTAAACAGCAGGTCCAGAGAGGCACCTCCCCTGGTTGGCTCACTTACCAGCTGCATCAGGAAGTTGTCTTCCACACACTCCAGGAACCTCCTAGACTGCTTCCTCTCTGCCATGTTGTATTTCCAGCAGACATCTGGGAAGTTGAAGTCCCCCACGAGAACAAGGGCTAGCGATTGAGAGGCTTCTGCCAGCCGCTTGTAGAATGCTTCATCCGCCCCTTCATCCTGGTTGGGTGGTCTATAACAGACTCCCAGCAGGATATCTGCCTCGTTGGCCTTCCCCCTCATCCTTACCCATAAACACTCGACCGTATCATCATCACAATCATTGAGCTCTATACAATCGAAACACTCCCTAACATACAGGGCCACCCCACCGAAGTAATCAACTTCCCTCACATTGGAGCTTTCCTTATGGTGGTTTCCCATTAGTGCCATGTTTGCCATCATTCCAGCATGCTAGCGTTCCCGGTGGGAATTTCCCCTAATACCAGCACTACAGTAAACAGTAGTGCCCTTTGCCCAGGCAGCCTCGCAAGCAGGAACACAGATGCGGCATTACAAGAGGGCAGCGCTGGGTGCCTGTTCACATCCCAAGGATTACTGCTGCAGTAAAGCCACGCGCTGCCTTGAAATTCTTATATGTACAGTGACCTTCACCTGCTTGAGACTCCCTTTCTCGTTTGCAAGGAACTGGCTTGACCCCACATGCAGCCTTTTCTTGCTTCCAGCTTCACCCAGCCTCTACACACAGAGCATGTTCTCTTTTTGCTAGCTGATAATATTTACTCAAATCCAAGACAACCCTTAAGGGATTAAAATCCAGGATTCACCCCTTCTTTCGTTTATTGAGACTTCATGCTAAACAAGAGGGAATTCAAGGTTTCTGTTCTGCCTTTATGGCATACAAGATGACTCTTGCACCGTGAGTGTCTTTTGCTCAACACCTTGGGCACTGTATTGGCCTATTAATTAGGAAGCTGGGCTCAACCCCTTTCCTTTCATATCTGGAGGGAAGTCAGATTGCAGCCTCTCAGAGACCAGGCTTTAGGGCAGGCCTCTTTGACTCATTAGCTTTCATGAGCCTCAAAAGTACTGTTCTCCACAGTCAATAGAAGAAGAAGGGATACGTCATGTCTCATCCCCCAGCCAAAGCCATTGAATCACTGAATCCAGCTGAGAACAGATGGCTGCTGAGGACCATCTTCTCAGCTGCTTGTAACATGACAGAGATAGAGGTAACTCCAGGGGTCTAGCAAAAGACTGCCTCCTCAAATCACCCAATCTCTCCAAGTAATTATTTTCCTCTGTTCCAAATCTTTAACTTTGATTTAGTAAAAGCTACACCTAATGACTCACAAGGGTAACACTGAATTAGCAGAAGCCCTCAAGAATCTTAACAACTTCCCGCTTTTCACGTTCACCACAGATTCTTCCCAAAACCCAGGCACCTCAGCTTACAGAAGATGGTTGGCCATTCTGAAGGTACTGTAGTTATTGCTCATCCTCCTGGCTCTTACTGCTGCCACCACCATGTCTGTAGGAGACACTTGTACTCTTTGGCTGACATATCCCAGGTTTTGTTCCTGTGGGCATGCTGGAGATATCTGCATTTGTCCATTAAGAGAAAGGAGGAGGTTGGGATCAATCAGCCACAGAAACATGCAATATCCTTGTGTGAGCTCCCCATATTCTACCACCTGCAGGCATAAGGGCTGGGGGGGCTGCAGTGCTGGGCAGCAGCAATAATCCACATTTCTTATTAATCACCATTCTGCAGCAGAATGAGTCCCTGTAAACACAGTTGGATCAGTCAGTCCAATGAAGAGAGAGGTGTCTGGCACCAAGTCCTGTTCTCCAGGGGAACACAATAACCCACTGAAAACAAGGACATCTAGGACATTCACTTCAACAGGACTGAAATTTCTCCTTCTTAAGCCTCCAATGTACTATTTACAGTGTACTGTGCTTCTGTATCCACAAAATTCATCCACCAGAGCTGCTGCTTTAAGTTTCTCCTTCTGGAACGCCATTCCTCAAATCCCTACTTCTCTCTCGCCTCATCCCATCATCATGCAAGTGTGCTCCTGCTGGCAGAGAAGCCTGCACACCTAGAAATCTCCTGCTGAATAGGTCTAGTTCTGATTGTGCCTTGATAGCACAAAGTAGCTATTTTCACATTTAGGTACTAATGAGACTCAGACTTATACACACCCCACTGCCTAGCCTGCTAGGATTGCAGAGCACAAGATCAGACCCTATGTGAAACCCAACTGAAGAAATAAGTTATTCCAGTTCGATGGTGAGGACACTCATCTGGCCTTTGGCTTACCCAGAGCTGCATCACAGCAGGGCTGCTGGACTGTCAGGTGTAAGTCAGTCACTAGGTGCCACAAATTGTACTCACCCTTGCAGCCAGCAGCCTTAGGCTTAGAGAAGGAAGACGCCCAACAGCCCCCTGCCAGTGAGTTGCAAGATGGTACCTGACACTTTGAGGCACACACGATGTAGGGTTTGCTGTCACTATGTGTGACATTTAGGGTCTTCCCGAGCAGTGTCCTGGATCTCAAAGTGCCCTAAAACAACTTGTAGAATGGACAGATGGAGGTTGTATATATAACAACTATCAGACAATCAGTCAGTGATTACTTATGAAATGTAGTAAATAAATTCTCCCTGTAGCTATCCCTGGATGCCTACATCTACATTATGTACACCTAATTCTGCTTAAGCATGGACAATATCAAGCACTTCTCATGCATTTCCAGAAAACTGGTGCAGCCACCGAATGACAACTGCTTTTCTACAGAAGTCATGGGGGAAAATGGACAACTGATTGGCATGATCATATTGAATACAACTGTTCAGGAAAATAAATAATTCCCACAATAGACATGTACACATCTGCTGCCAAAGAGCTAAGGCACGTCTGCTTGGACTAGAAGTGGTAAGACGTCATCTATTTCATAGGAAATAACTAAGCCTATTAATGTATATTTTTACTTAGCAGCATGCTTTATTCTGCTACTTTTTCCCTCACCCTTTTTAATGATCTCTTTTATGTTGGAATATCAAGCATCAAATACCTCAATGATGAGTATTCCCCTGGAATAGAAAAGATACTTTCTAAGTTTTTTTCCTTGGAATTCCATCTTATGAATCTTCTTGCACTGGAAACATAAAATACCAGAGACATCAGACATAAGCAATGCCATTTATTGAAGCTTGAAACAAATATGTTATCATAGTTTGCTTTTTAAACTTTGAAATGTTAGAACAAGCAGTGAATGTGCCAAATACACATTTTTTCCTGAGCAACCTGTTGAAGCTGATATATTTCAGGCTAATATGATAATATAATGATATTATGCCTCTGCACTTAATACTCTTTTGAGAATAGTTTTGAGAATAGTGACCATCTGGGTTAGGCTCATAAATCCACCTTTACTTAAAAAGAGTTATGTCATAAGAAAGGAATCTTGCTAAATGGATGGGAGAGATAACTGCAAATGCTATTAGCATAGAGGAGATATTAGGCTGATGAGTGCAATGTAAGAACCTATGTAAAATACAGCAGTGGCACTACTCTATTAAAACAGTTCATGTTGTTGTCACAGTCTTTTCCTTAAAGTTTTAAGCTGAGCAACAGTGATGACTGTGTTTCCCTGGGTAGAAAGATTATTTTGACTAATGTCCATAATATAATTTATTCACTTTTATCCATTTCAAATGAAATTACAGCTCCCTGAAGAAAACAATGAAGCCAGAAATGGTTTTACTCCACACTAGCCGTAAGGAGCACTGAAGGGACAACCCCCCCAGGCACTTTTCCTCCCACCTGCACTATATCCACCCAGTCAGCTCCTTTCTCATTAGCCCACATGCCTGATGGTCCACTTCTGCTGACCTCTGTGGATAAAATGTTGCAGGTACCGCTGAGCACAGAGGATTCTAACTCCGAAGTGAATCTAACTTTGTCCTGCCCAAATCCTAGAAGATGCTTCTGGGCACATCAGAAGCATCTGCACTGTCCACCAGTTTAGGTTGTTTGGCCATCAGAGAACTGCCTTGGACTTAGCCGTACAGGCTCTGCTCTACACAATGCAGCCTGAGGCCAAACCCTGCCCAAATGCTTCCTGAATCAGATGGGACACCTCCATTCCTTCACATGATTCAATATTTCTGTGTCCAGTGGAATAAGAACTGCCCAGATTTCTATTGCTCAGAGGGTCAGTAGCCATTCAGGACCTCAGAAGGACATAAGCACACTGCGATACTTAAAAAGCAGTATGTCTGGCATTGGCTAGCAACACCATAGACATGTATTATTTTAAGAGTATGTGCATGTATGCTATGTACATACATGCATGCACATGCATCACTGTAAGTCATCCCCCACATCTGTTATACTAGCACCATATTTTTAACAGTGGATTTTAATTTTTATCAACACCTATAACTGGGGTTATATTGCCATCACAGAGGTTAATAAATCTAACCTTACCATGCTGCATATCCTGAACTCCCAGAGACTTCAAGTGAAGAAGCCCTTAGCCAAAGGTCACAAATTTGGACAATTAGACTTGTGGCCTTCATTAGATTAATACATTATAGCCAGGCCCAAATATTTCTATTAACTTTCATAAAGGTCTGTCTAGAAATAGGGCTATTGCTAGTCATAGCTCTGTAACCATAGTGACACTTGGATTCATGGCTATGTGTCTCACTCTACATTGCATAAAATGTGACATTTCCCTGTATTACAATCTCAAATCGTCAGGTAGCTAGGGAGTAAATCTGAGATTTTCAAAAGAGAATGAAGAGCCAAGGTGTCCAACTCCTACTGAATTTCAAAGGAATCTAAATGTCAGACTCTGTCCAGCTCTTTTGAAGATGCCCAGCTTTGCTTCAAAGGGTCCACTCTGGTCTCCCTAAAGGTTGTTCTGCCATTTCCTTCAACAGCAAAAGAGATATGCTATTTGGCTAGTACTCTCCTAATGCCTGAGGCCCAGAGCTATGCAGATACTCTGGGTCTCAGGCTCCTGTCCCAGGTGCCCTCACCCTCACTATGATGAAGGATTTGCACTGGAGGAAAAGTTTGCTGTGAGAAAGGTGATAGAGTACTCTTGTGGATGTGGGTTTACGCTCTACTAGGAGATACTAGATTAAATGATAGCTTTATCACTGAATATCAGTGTGAATTGCAATCTAGCTATTAAGGTGGTAGATGAAAACAGCTTTGCTTTCATGGTACCAAGAAATGTTGCTTAAAAACTATTTGGGAACTTAACATTCCAGATTTGGTGGGGTTTTTAGGTTAAAGCAAGACATTTGCAGCAGAAGAAAACTGGCCAGGACAGGATATTGCTGAGGTATCCTTTGGAGGTTCAGTCAAGTACTAAAGGAACATTTTTCCTTTTGAAAAATCCAATGTTTCAATTTGACCTGCACATCATAATCAGTTATTATAAAACTCCGCTTTTAAATTTATGTTATAAGAACTGAAGTGAGCATACAATTTAGAGAAACACTGCCACTTCACCTCAATTCCTAAAAACAGAAAAGTGAGTGAGCACAGAGGGATCTGGCCCACAGTGCATGTCTGTGTCCGCTGCCCTGTCAGCCACCTTAGAATCATAGAATCATAGAATAGTTTGGGTTGGAAGGGACCTCTAAAGGTCATCTAGTCCAACCCCCCTGCCATGGGCAGGGACATCTTCAACTAGATCAGGTTGCTCAGAGCCCAGTCCAACCTGACCTTGAATGTTTCCAGGGATGGGGCATCCACCACCTCTCTGGGCAACCTGTTCCACTGTTTCACCACCCTCAGCGTAAAAAAATTCTTCCTTATATCTAGTCTAAATCTACCCCCCTTTAGTTTAAAGCCATTTCCCCCTTGTCCTGTCGCAACAGGCCCTGCTAAAGAGTTTGCCACCATCTTTTTTATAAGCCCCCTTTAAGTACTGATAGGCTGCAATAAGGTCTCCCCAAAGCCTTCTCTTCTCCAGGCTGAACAACCCCAGCTCTCTCAGCCTTTCTTCATAGGAGAGGTGTTCCATCCCCCTGATCATTTTCGTGGCCCTCTTCTGGACCCGCTCCAACAGGTCCGTGTCTTTCTTATGCTGAGGGCTCCAGAGCTGGACGCAGTACTCCAGGTGGGGTCTCACCAGAGCAGAGTAGAGGGGCAGAATCACCTCCCTCGACCTGCTGGCCACGCTTCTTTTGATGCAGCCCAGGATACGGTTGGCCTTCTGGGCTGTGAGCGCACACTGCCGGCTCATGTCCAGCTTTTCATCCACCAGTACCCCCAAGTCCTTCTCGGCAGGGCTGCTCTCAATCCCTTCATCCCCCAGCCTGTATTGATACCGGGGGTTGCCCCGACCCAGGTGCAGGACCTTGCACTTGGCCTTGTTAAACCTCATGAGGTTCACACAGGCCCACTTCTCGAGCTTGTCCAGGTCCCTCTGGATGTCATCCTGTCCCTCTGGCATGTCAACCGCACCACTCAGCTTGGTGTCATCTGCAAACTTGCTGAGGGTGCACTCGATCCCACTGTCTATGTCATTGATGAAGATATTAAACAGTACCGGTCCCAATACGGACCCCTGCGGGACGCCACTCGTCACCAACCTCCATCTGGACATTGAGCCGTTGACCACTACCCTCTGGATGCGACCATCTAACCAATTCCTCACCCACCGGACAGTCCACCCATCAAATCCATACCTCTCCAGTTTAGAGAGAAGGATGTTGTGGGGGACCGCGTCAAAGGCCTTGCAGAGGTCCAGATAGACGACATCTGTAGCCCTTCCCGTGTCCACTGATGTAGTCACTCCATCCTAGAAGGCCACTAGGTTGGTCAGGCAGGACTTGCCCTTGGTGAAGCCATGCTGGCTGTCTCGAATCACCTCCCTGTCCTCCATGTGCCTTAGCATAGCTTCCAGGAGGATCTGTTCCATGATCTTCCCAGGCACAGAGGTGAGACTGACTGGCCTGTAGTTCCCCGGGTCTTCCTTTTTTCCCCTTTTAATAATGGGGGTTATGTTTCCCCTTTTCCAGTCAGTGGGAACTTCACCGGACTGCCACGACTTCTCAAATACGATGGATAGTGGCTTAGCAACTTCATCCGCCAGTTCCCTCAGGACCTGTGGATGGATCGCATCAGGTCCCATGGACTTGTGCTCCTTCAGGTGCCTTAGATGGTCTCGAACCTGATCTTCTCCCACAGTGGGTGCCTCTTCATTCTCCCAGTCCCCGCCTTTGCCTTCTGCGGCTTGGGTGGTGAGGCTTGAGCACTTGCCGGTGAAGACTGAGGCAAAAAAGTCGTTGAGTACCTCCGCCTTCTCCGTGTCCTGGGTAACCAGGTCTCCCGTTTCGTTCTGGAGAGGGCTCACATTTTCCCTCATGTTCCTTTTATCCCCGACGTACCTATAGAATCTTTTCTCGTTGCCCTTGATGTCCCTGGCCAGATTTAATTCTATCAGGGCTTTAGCTTTCCTAACGTGATCCCTGGCTGCTCGGACAATGTCTCTGTATTCCTCCCAGGCTACCTGTCCTTGCTTCCACCCTCTGTAGGCTTCCTTTTTGTGTTTGAGTTTGTCCAGGAGCTCCTTGTTCATCCACGCAGGCCTCCTGGCGTTTTTGCCTGACTTCCTCTTTGTTGGGATGCATCGCTCCTGAGCTTGGAGGAGGTGATCCTTGAATATTACCCAGCTTTCTTGGGCCCCTCTTCCCTCCAGGGCTTTGTCCCATGGCACTCTACCAAGCAGATCCCTGAAGAGGCCAAAGTCTGCTCTCCTGAAGTCCAGGGTAGTGAGCTTGCTGTGCGCCCTCCTCGGTGCCCTAAGGATCTTGAACTCCACCATTTCGTGGTCGCTGCAGCCCAGGCTGCCCTTGAGCTTCACATTCCCCACCAGCCCCTCCTTGTTGGTGAGTACAAGGTCCAGCATAGCACCTCTCCTCGTTGGCTCCTCTACCACTTGGAGAAGGAAGTTATCATCGACAGAAGGAAGTTATCATCGACCTTCACTCAGCACTCTTGAGTAAGTGGTGCTGCTTTTTCAAGTGGGTTTCAGAAAAGAGATGGAGGAAAGAAAAAGTAAAACATTTTTAAAAAACCAAAAATCCTTGCAAGCTTGTCTCTGGCCTTTATGCATGCCTAAGAAGTACTAGCTGCTGGTACATTGCAAATTATGTTACAAATTTTGGACTGTTACAGAGAAAAATTTGAATCTGTAAATTAGGACTGATAACCCTAAGGGATGTGTTTTCCCAGTTTTGATCACAGCTCTCCATTTATGTTGGATGGTTCAGAAAAAAAAACAACAGAAGGAATGTAAAACCTGTAAACAGAAGCCCTATTCAAATCAACTAGATAAAAAACAGCTAGTGCCGAGCAGCTTGATGGTTGTTTTCTAGGTTTTGAGGTTATTTTCTTCTAGATTTAGCGTAATTTTGTTGTTTGAGCCCTTGCTGATCCCAATATCTTGCTTTGTTACAAATTCGGGGCTGACTAGATGTGAATCATAGAATCATAGAATCATAGAATCATAGAATCATTGAGGTTGGAAAAGACCTCTAAGATCATCGAGTCCAACCGTCAACCCAACACCACCATGCCCACTAAACCATGTCCCTAAGCGCCTCATCTACACATCTTTTAAATACCTCCAGGGATGGGGACTCCACCACTTCCCTGGGCAGCCTGTTCCAATGTTTCACCACTCTTTCAGTAAAGAAATTTTTCCTTACATCCAATCTAAACCTCCCCTGCCGCAACTTGAGGCCATTTCCTCTCGTCCTAAAGTGAAGCAGCACTGAGTCTGTATTGATGGTAGCAAGCACTTGCCAATGCCTTTCAGCCTCTGGCAGAAGTGAACCGACAGTTGGTCTTCGCTGCAGGGTAGCCCTATGGTGGAGAAGATGAGAAAAATTAACTATATTTTGCTGACAAATTATCTGTATTTCTAGAATTTTAAACTGCTTTATGCCAGACAGTCATGTCTGTTAAGGCTCATATTTATGATGGCTTTTTCTTCCTTTGTTTTATGGGTCAGCTTGATCCCCCTGAAATTTTAGGAATTTTAAGTGAACGGGTCCTATTAAACTTCACACAACCTTCTGTCTTGGAAAATACAGCACTCTCTTATTACTGTTCAGTGAGGCTTTACTTTTGCAGCAGACATAGCTGATCTATGTTTTTCACTTTAATGTTTCTGCTTTTAAGAACTGCCAGAGAGAGTCTAGCAACAATGATTTGTGAGTCTGGTACTTTCACATTCTTGTAATAGTGCATTTAAGACAAGTGCAACGGGCTGGCAGCATGCTGCAGAGCCATGCAGGGCAGGCAGGAGGAGCATAAACAAGGCATGTGCAACTTCCTGTTTAGCTTGACTCTGCTTCAATTTCTGCAGCACCAGAATAGGCCAGGGACTGGTACCATCTGTATTATGGTGCTGATAGGTCTTGTGGTAGCTTTAATAAACTGAGATGTCAGATTTAGTTAGGCATTACAAAATGGGGGTCTTCAGCTGTGAGAAGAGATGGCTGGGGAGAGTCAAGGTTTGCAAAAGCAGGAAGATGGTGGATTAGCTGAATGCAAGGTGGTTGTTCAGCAAATCCCTCAACACTAGAACTAGGGAAACTCAATGAAACTAGTATAAAGGTAGTTTAAAACAGATAAAAGCACTTCTTTTCACAGCAGGCTGTAAGCCTCTGGAACTTGCTGCCACAGGAGAGGGCGGAAGCAGGTAGCATCACAGGGTCAAAAAGGGATGCAATATATTCACGGAAAAAGTTCCATAAATTTAAACTAAAAGGCACTAAAAGGGGTGCCTTTAATAATCCTAATATGTCAGTTGGGAATGCTGGAAGAATACCAGGGAAATGAATCACAGGAAAGGACTAAGCTCCTGTATTCTCCCTAAGTAGCATCTTCTAATGCCATTACTGGAGACACAATATTGGGCTACATGGACCACTGGTCTACCCAGTAGGGCATTTCTTATGTTTTACTGGCCCCTTGAGCTTTTATTCACAGAAATAACTATTAACTAATCTGTGTAGGTAGTATTTATCTGAGTCTGTCTTTCTGAACATGAGAGGGACAGGAGATAAGCAGACCAATTCAACCCTAGGGCAAAACATGTGCTAAAGATCTTTGAACAGCAGGAGGAGTGATGCATCACTCTCAAGTGTATGCCAGATCTGCACTGCCCTCAGGAGTCAACCTCTTGTCTCATTGCCAGATTGGACCCTTACTGCTGATTTGCTAAGAGGGAAAAATCCTCCTCCAAAAGGCCTTTGAAGGCTTTTCCAGAAGGACTCTGAGCTGCAGCTGTGCTTACCTTAGGGTACCTGCTGGATACTGCAGTACACAGACTACAGAACTTCAGGTTTTCCTCCACTTTGCATTTGTCACAAACAGCAATAAAGATACCTGTCTGTAAGCAGGTAAGTAACCGTTACGCGTGATGGAGCCCTGCTTTCCTGGAGATGGCTGAACACCTGCCTGCCCATGGGAAGTAGTGAATGAATTCCTTGTTTTGCTTTGCTTGCGTGTGTGGCTTTTGCTTTACCTATTAAACTGTCTTTATCTCAACCCATGAGTTTTCTCACTTTTACCCTTCCGATTCTCTCCCCCATCCCACCGGGGGGGAGTGAGCGAGCGGCTGCGTGGTGCTTAGTTGCCGGCTGAGGTTAAACCACGACAGCTCCCCCTGCCCCCCCCGCTTCTTTTCTGGGCAATTACCATCTATACAACTGGGCTCCTGAATCCTTGAAGGAGAGAGGTACAGGACACCCTGAGTCACAAGAGGAGCTTTCTTCTCTCTACCTCTTCATTTTGGAGACAGTCTCACTCTGTGGGACACTGAATTCATAGTGCCAAGACTGTGTCTGGGTTCACTGCCAGTCAGATTTTTCTTACAGTGCCTTTCTCACTTTGCTTGCTTACACTCCCAGTCCAGAATTTGCGGTTCCTATAGGGATATCTGTCTTAAGAAATGGCATCTGTTTGGACTCATAGCATGTCCTTCCACAGCCCTCAAAGGAGCTTGTGAGTTACCTAAAACAGGTCAATAAAAGCAGACCCATTCATTTAGTTGTGGCATCATAAATTAGGGATGCATGCTCAGAGAACTGTATTCCCCATCATGGCAACACAAGGCCAGTAGGGCTGGAGAACATGATGATGTGATTCTGCCAACAGTGCGGCTAAGCAGTAGCAGGTTAGGCTGACCTATAATTACTGAGCCTGTAGTATTCACAGCAAGCTAATAAATTGGGTCAGCTCCCAGTTTTTGCAGGACCTCAGCACAAACGGAGAGCTCTTTAGAAACTGTCTGCCACAGGTGTATTATCATACCTGTACTTTTCCTGCATGCTTGCAGATTGCATTTCTGATACTCTGTCGGCTTGGACTTATCCACACACATACTGTCATCTTCAGTTTCATTAGTTTCTATATTCATGCACTTCACAGTTCTTTGCTGAATACCCCCTCCACAAGAAACAGTGCACTGAAAGAGAGTAATTTTAACATATATAAAAGTCTTTTACATAGAAATCATGTAATACGCCAATATTTGAGCTGTAATGTAACAGAAAGCTAAAAATGCCACATGATCTAGAACCAATGACACTAAAGTACTCTGCATACTGCATTCTCCATCCAGACACCTCCATGGTGCATTGTGGCCAGATTTGGCAGGATACAGTGGAGGGGTAAATAGTACAAATACAGCATCTCGGAAAGTGTAACCAGGGTGAGAGGACTGTTTCCTACAGAGGAAGAGGATCTGAAATGCAAATCATACCAAGTAAGAGAGTAGTAATCCAAATTAGTACTGCAAACTGACATTTTTTGTTTTGTGTGTTTTTTCACTGGCTAAATTAAACATGAATAATCAATTGCAATGTTAGGTCTAGAAATGACTGAGCTTAAGATTTCAAAAAAGCTCAGTGAGATGTTTTTTCTTTGGTGACATTTACACTTTGGTTACCCTTTCTTTACGACCACAAAACAACTGCCAGCTGCTTGTTCTGGCTGCACACAGATGGCTATAAAAAAAACCCCAAACATTTTCAAAACATGTTCCTGTACTATTCTATAAATGTACTTAATTCTTCCTACATCCCAGAGTGTCTGAGAATTCCAGTGAATTTTAAATTCTTATTCTCTTCAGATAAATAGTGGGCAGCAAGATAAATACTTCAACAGATAGAGAATGCCAGATAATGAAGTGCAAGAGATGAACACAGGACTAGCACCTCTTTAATTTTTCTGCAAATTATCCTCTCTCTAATGTAAATCTCTGTGCATGAGACACAATATTACTGGTGTGAAGTACGTAAAAAGATCTTAGGTACTCTTGCGGCAACTTTAGATTAATGTTTAAAATAGGTTTTTTATAAAGTAAAATAAATAGTTTAATTTAATAATAATATAACCAATTCCTCACCCACCGGACAGTCCACCCATCAAATCCATACCTCTCCAGTTTAGAGAGAAGGATGTTGTGGGGGACCGTGTCCAAGGCCTTACAGAGGTCCAGATAGACGACATCTGTAGCCCTTCCCGTGTCCACTGATGTAGTCACGCCATCATAGAAGGCCACTAGGTTAGTCAGGCAGGACTTGCCCTTGGTGAAGCCATGCTGGCTGTCTCGAATCACCTCCCTGTCCTCCACGTGCCTTAGCATAGCTTCCAGGAGGATCTGTTCCATGATCTTCCCAGGCACAGAGGTGAGACTGACTGGCCTGTAGTTCCCCGGGTCTTCCTTTTTTCCCCTTTTAATAATGGGGGTTATGTTTCCCCTTTTCCAGTCAGTGGGAACTTCACCGGACTGCCACGACTTCTCAAATATGATGGATAGTGGCTTAGCAACTTCATCCGCCAGTTCCCTCAGGACCTGTGGATGGATCGCATCGGGTCCCATGGACTTGTGCTCCTTCAGGTGCCTTAGATGGTCTCGAACCTGATCTTCTCCCACAGTGGGCGGCTCTTCATTCTCCCAGTCCCCGCCTTTGCCTTCTGCGGCTTGGGTGGTGAGGCTTGAGCACTTGCCGGTGAAGACTGAGGCAAAAAAGTCGTTGAGTACCTCCGCCTTCTCCGTGTCCCGGGTAACCAGGTCTCCCGTTTCGTTCTGGAGAGGGCCCACATTTTCCCTCATGTTCCTTTTATCCCCGACGTACCTATAGAATCTTTTCTCGTTGCCCTTGATGTCCCTGGCCAGATTTAATTCTATCAGGGCTTTAGCTTTCCTAACCTGATCCCTGGCTGCTCGGACAATGTCTCTGTATTCCTCCCAGGCTACCTGTCCTTGCTTCCACCCTCTGTAGGCTTCCTTTTTGTGTCTGAGTTTGTCCAGGAGCTCCTTGTTCATCCACGCAGGCCTCCTGGCGTTTTTGCCTGACTTCCTCTTTGTTGGGATGCATCGCTCCTGAGCTTGGAGGAGGTGATCCTTGAATATTACCCAGCTTTCTTGGGCCCCTCTTCCCTCCAGGGCTTTGTCCCATGGCATTCTACCAAGCAGATCCCTGAAGAGGCCAAAGTCTGCTCTCCTGAAGTCCAGGGTAGTGAGCTTGCTGTGCGCCCTCCTCGGTGCCCTAAGGATCTTGAACGCCACCATTTCGTGGTCACTGCAGCCCAGGCTGCCCTTAAGCTTCACATTCCCCACCAGCCCCTCCTTGTTGGTGAGAACAAGTATATCCAAGTAATTGATAATGAAAAGGCCTGAGAAGTCGCTTTTCACGAACATCAATGCAGTGAACGTCTCGGGTCTTGAAATTGCCATTGCAGTTAGCAGAGCATTGTACACAAAACAGAAAGGGGCACATCTCCAAATGATGCTCCGCTGAGGGGCTGTCCCTTCCTCAGTCACAGAGGAGGAGAAGGACGGGCCTGAGCTTTGAGCATCCTGACTCACAGATGGTGTTTCCAGTTTGCCATAACAACAATCTGCTATTAGGCTTAAAAACTGTGTTTTTTGTCATAGAAAATCAGAACACGCCATATAAATATTTCCCTTTCTTCACTGGAATATCCATTAATAACACGGATGAATATTTATTTAGGAAATCTTGTCAGCTATTTCAAAAAATGTCATAGTGAAAGAGTCATAATGCAATAAATACAAAAAACAAATCCTGTATGCAGGGAAATTGTCAGTTCTTCAGCTGTTTCTGAGGGAGGGAGGGAGGAAAGAGGCACAGTTCTGTGAGTTGATTTCTCGTTTAGCCATGGAAGAGGTAGGTGTCCATGGCAGCAGATTGCTCAGGCAGGCAAAACTGCTCCTTGTCTTAGCCCATAGACGAGTTGCTGCTGATACCACTGGGAGATGGTGGACTCATCCCACAGCAATAGTTCCCACCCTCACCGTCCTCAGTCCTCCATGGCACCAGGAGGATCAATACCCCGAGAGCAGCCTGGGCATGAGAGAACGGGAAAGAGGGAGAGACACCCTGAGCCTCACTCACAGCCTGTGAAATCACTTCTCATCTTGGAGCGCTACTGGTCCCATTTCTTACCTGACTCCAGCCAACACCCAAGCAAGCCCTTCCAGTCTCCTATTTCTCCCCAGAGCTTTCTCCAAGGCCTCATGCAGCAGCACCAGGTTGTGTCCCCAAATACCAAAGCCCAGGACCTCTCGTGATGCTGAGGAAGAACTGAATTTTCTACCCCAAGGGTAAGGACAAATATACATTTAATTATTTTGTCTTCATCCAGAATTAAAGCCAATTCTGCCTACACCACTGAATAACCTCAGATCAGCTTTCATCTTTACCGCCATGATG
This sequence comes from Aptenodytes patagonicus, assembly GCF_965638725.1. Lineage (NCBI taxonomy): Eukaryota > Metazoa > Chordata > Aves > Sphenisciformes > Spheniscidae > Aptenodytes > Aptenodytes patagonicus. The sequence continues at coordinate 27,450,212 of NC_134981.1, forward strand.
CAATATAACAACTGATGCTGTTCTCCTTTGCATAAATAATCATTCTTCTGTTGAACAAGGAAACTGAATATAATACTTCCCCTGGGAGCTGAAGTCCGAGAGGAGTCCATGCTCTTGTTCACAGAAGCTTCTTCTCAGGACAGCAACAATGGACAGAAGTGACTGCAAGAAACTGAGTACACACAGCCCCAAGATACGTGAAAATTATATTTGGTATTAAACTCAGACTGTAAGATCTAGTCTGGAGCACCTTTCTTTTAGGGGAGGGGAAGAATTAGACGAGAGTAAAGGAACAGAGAAAGCTTTACTACACTAGCAGGGGAATATAGCCATCGTGCTGTGATAAGGTGCTTTAAAAATGTTTGAAACAAGTAATGAGAAAAACAATTGCCACTTGCAAAAGCAAACAAAAATTAGCCATTTTTATATATGAAATTGTAATTAGGCTTGTATAGTTCAATTGCTGGAAAATAAGGGTGGCTAACAACAGAAATCTGCTAGGATTTGTCTCAAACTGACCTCATAATTGGACTGACACTTTAAAACATTTGTTTCCCATAATATTTTATCATTAAACCTGATTTCTAGCTACTTTCTGTGACATAACTATCATCCATTTGTTGCAAGAGCAATAACATTTATGAAGAAAAAGTGAAGGTGAAATACACCCTACTGCAACTGGGCCTGCAGAATATCCATGTATCATTTAAAATGAATTTTGAAAGCTTAAATGTGGTTATGTAATGCTTTGGCTTTGCCTGGACTTTCTACACAGGCATGTATTTCATGTACAAATCAACTCTATGTCAAAGAGCTCAATAATAAAACACAGGTTTTGTAACTATAACCTTTTCTGCAGACTCTTCTTTGTATGAATCTGCCCTCTAGTCCAATGGCAACAACACTGTCTGCAAAAATGATACGTATTGAGAAAGTTTGAGAGATCTATCTTTTTCTTTATTAAAACAACATTATTTCAAACAGAATTTTGAAGTTTTTCTCTTTTGAGTCTTGAAAAATAACCCACTGTTTGAAGCCCCAATTTTAGACAGCGTGAAGATAAAATATAGCAAGCTTCAAGAAGTCACCAAAGTCCTTCCAGGTGTTCATCACACATCTTACAATACCAAGAAAGAACTCAAACAAAATTCCTTGGGTTCCACTTACCACCTTGGACACTCTTCTGTCTCTTGACCAGGCCTGTGTACATAACTAGGACCAAATAAGACCCTAGCCAGAGCAGACATTCTCTCCAATACATTTTTCTTTAGTATTTGTAATGCAAAACTTAGAGATTACATGAATGGGGAACAGACCATGTCACGTAAGAGATAAATACATGCTGGCAAGGGTGAATAGGAACATGCCAACTCCCTCTCCCAAATTCCTATCTGCTTTTTAGAATTAGGATATGCCCCTGGAGGCAGAGGTCAAAAAGAAGCCACATGCAAATATGTACAGCTTTGCCCTAGGATCTCCATAGAACATGGACTGTGAGCCCTGCTTTAGCTCTAGCTGCAAGAGTTAATGAGCATGACACCCTGTATTGGGTTTGCGTGGCAAGGTTTTGGTAGCGGGGGGGCTACAGGGGTGGCTTCTGTGAGAAGATGCCAGAAGCTTCCCCCATGTCCGATAGAGCCAGTGCCAGCCGGATCCAAGATGGTCCCACCGCTGGCCAAGGCTGAGCCAATCAGCGATGGTGGTAGCGCCTCTGTGATGACATATTTAAGAAGGGGAAAACACTGCTGCGCAACAGCAGCCAGAAGAGAGAGGAGTGAGAATATGTGGGAGAAACAACTATGCAGACACCAAGGTCAGTGAAGAAGGAGGGGGAGGAAGTGCTCCAGGTGTCAGAGCAGAGATTCCCCTGCAGACCCTGGTGAAGACCATGGTGAAGGAGGTTGTCCCCCTGCAGCCCATGGAGGACCCCACGCCGGAGCAGGTGGATGAGCCTGAAGGAGGCTGTGACCCCGTGGAGAGCCCGTGCTGGAGCAGGCTCCTGGCAGGACCTGTGGCCTCGTGGAGAGGAGCCCACGCTGGAGCAGGTTTGCTGGCAGGACTTGTGACTCCGTGGGGGACCCACGCTGGAGCAGTCCATTCCTGAAGGACTGCACCCCGTGGAAAGGACCCACGCTGGAGCAGTTCGTGAAGAACTGCAGCCTGTGGGAAAGACTCACGTTGGAGAAGGTCATGAAGGACTGTCTCCTGTGGGAGGGACCCCATGCCGGAGCAGGGGAAGAGCATGAGGAGGAAGGAGCAGCAGAGACAACATGTGATGAACTGACCGCAACCCCCATTCCCCATCCCCCTGTGCCGCTCAGAGAGAGGAGAACTCAGAAGTGAAGTTGAGCCTGGGAAGAAGGGAGGGGTGGGGGGAAGGTGTTTTAAGATTTGTTCTTATTCCTCATTATCCTACTCCGCTATTAATTGGCAATAAATTAAATTAATTTCCCCAAGTCGAGTCTGTTTTGCCCATGATGGTAAATGCTGAGTGATCTCCCTGTCCTTATCTCGACCCACAAGCCTTTTGTTGTATTTTGTCCCCCCATCCAGTTGAGGAGGGGGAGTGATAGAGCAGCTTGGTGGGCACCTGGCATCCAGCCAAGCTTAACACCCCCCCCCCCCGAAGAACAAAATTCACAGCAGATGCCTTTCCATAAATAACTTATTCAGGAAATTAGTAAATTAGCACTGAATGGTCAACTGGGAATCATGTATGCATCCACTGAGTAAATAATTATTTTTCAAATGAAGTATTTAGAACTCCTTAGTCTTTGAAGTTAGCAAGCTTACTGTTCACACACAGCTCTGAATGAAGTTACCTTGCCCCAATTTCCTGTTTTCCAGCTAGTGCATGGACGGAGATAACATTTTCTTGCAGGATCAATGTGCTGACAGTGAGATGTGTTCCTGCTGCTGCACTCCATGTGTCTCCAGAAAGCCCCCATTCCACAGGTAGTAGAGCTCTGCACAAGGGTGAGAGGAAAGCCCAGGAGCAAACTCAACATCAGTAAATCATTCTGGAAACAATTCAGGAACCTAAATATAAACATCTAGAGCCATTTTAGATTACCTAAGTTATCTGAAATGCTCAAAAGAAGATTTCAAATTCACCTAAGTCTCACCTAAGGTTCTGAAGGAGGGCTTTTTGTTGCTTTGTTAAGAAAATACCAATTCTGATTTATACCATGCACTGCTCTTCTTTTGCAAATTTCTGCTTTCTGAGGATGTTCGAAATCTGTACCAGCTGTTCCACTGTTTCCTTCTGTGATCTTTGGGGATCCAATGCAAAATGTCATTGCATCCAATCTTCATCACTGTTCCCTCTCTAGCCCTAATACTGCTGATGAGATATTCAGCAAATTGAGTGCATGATGCTGAAAACCTGAAATAAATTGTGTGAGACTCTTAGGAAAACTGTGCAGGAAAAGGATTTTTGAAACGATGAACTCAGAGAGTGGCTAAGTGTTTCCAACATTTGGGAGGACTTTAGTGTTGGAGGTAAGAGAATATTGATCATGCCAGTCCAGATCCCAAGAGCGCACACTCTTCACCAAAAAAAGTCACTATCATATTCTGAAGCAGGAAGAGGTGAAAAGTGGCTGGAGACACCCATTTACCTTTTTCTCCCTTAAAAGGGGAGGGATAGTGAACTATATGCATAGAGTCAAATCCAACACATGCCAAGCAGCCTGTAGCTGGCATGAGAAACAGCATAAATAAACTTGGATTAAACCAGCAAAATAATGAAGAGAGCAACTGCTATTGTGTGGTTTGAACTACCTACACAGAAGTAGGAGAGTTAAACAGGGAAAGCTGAGTAAGTGTCCTTGGAAAGATAAGGAAAGCTAAGCTGAAGCTAAGGCAGGAAAAAAAGACCATTGAAGACATGGAGCTGTTACCAGATTCAGAGAAATGGAAAAATTGTTAATGGTCACAACAAAGAATTTTTGAAAAATTGCACATTATGAAGAGTTGGAGTCTGCAAGGCCTCTGCAGCATGCCATAGATTCCCGAGACATCTGTCCAAGAGGCCACAAAGATCCTGTTAAAAGGGACTGCGTACCACTGTTCAGTTTTGTATAGTCATATATCTATCAAGACAACTTGTCTGTTCAAGAGGATGGACTGTCCTTGTGTCACCGAAAATCGGGAATAAAACTCCTTAACACTGGGTGTATTAAAGAGCAGGCATTACTTTATTCGGCCGGGTGCATGGGGGATCTCTCCTCCTAGCATGCACACTGTATGTTGCATCAACTGTCCCTTATATGGTTCTGTGATATACATATTCATAATAATTTCTTGGGGAAATCATGCATATTCATTATATTTCTAGGAACTAATTATAATATTTGCATAGTCTTTCACGCATGCATTTTGAGTCCTTAGGGGCATCTACAGGTGTCTTAGGTGGTCTCTGGAGGTCTCTTGTGGTCTCTGCAGGAGGTGAACTTTTCTTGAACCTTTGGGCCCTTCTCCTTATATAGTCACAAATTGGCTCATCGCTGCCATTTGCCACAGTTTTGGTTGTCCTCGTCCAGTTTCTGCTAGTGCTTATCTGTCTCTCACGATGTGCTCGTTAGCTGTGGCCTTGTATGCGATGTACTCGTTAGCTTTGGCCTTGTATGTTTGATGCACGCTTGATTAGTCCAGCATTTTATCCTACAACTATTTACAACACTTGTCTTGATTGCTGACTGTTTGATGGCTCCCCCAACCCTGCTATACCAATCTGACAACAGCAAGACTTTATTGAAGGGCTGCTGATGCTCAGCTTAGTCTTTGTCCTAAGCCCTGTTCTGAGCATTCATGAGGAGACTAACGATAGCTCCAGGGATGATGCTGGGAAGATCATACTTACAAAGCTTTATGTTCTTGTCTGAGGGAGGTGAAAAACAGCAGGATTCTTTCAGAAAATGCTGTGTGCAGGTACAGAGCCAAGAGAGAAAGGCATGATGCTGTAAATAGCACTGGGAGAAAGCTTTAGCTTTCTTGACCATGGTTTCATGTTCCACAAAGGAAGATGATTGGAGTACATATATATATACTTGCTCTGAAGTTCAGGAAGAGTTAAGAGGCAGACTTCTTGCTTTTCCCTTTTGTCATTCAGGAACCAAGACTTCCTCTTGTCACAGATGTCTATTACAGAGAGAGGAGGTGCAGGAAACTTTTCATAACCAATAACAGAGGTGCAGAATGAACAGATCTGGTAGTAATGGGGTCTCTCTGGTATCCAGAAAGCTCTTAGAAATTAAAAGTTACAGACAGAGGCACTGGTGACACTGGGCACTGTTTTGCCCTACTCTAATTAGTGCTCTCCCTTGGGAGGAAGTGTCAACAGTGTTATGGGACATGTCATACCAATCCATCTCAAGTGGCTATCACTATTGGGCACTATTTATTTACTAGTATAGACATATCCTAAGGAGCAAAGAAATGTCAGAATATTGGCAGTTACTAAAAGAGAAAGATAGACAGCATAGCAAGAGATTCATCTAGGTAGATACGGCGGTCTTGAAATATCAAGGCCTTAAAGAGAAGTCATCTAAAAACAGGCACAAAGTTTTACTAAGGACAGGTAAAAAGAAAGAGCAAAAATAAACATAAAGTCAGAAAACTGTAGACTAAAAATTAATTAAAAGTAATGAACAATAAGAAAAGGTTCTGTGAATGTTAGAATCAAGGTGTGTGGGGGGAAATGCAAAGCTTTTCTCTCATGAGAAAGATAACAGCTGACTTATATACAGAATCACAGAATGGCTGAGGTTGGAAAGGACCTCTGGATGTCATCTTGTTCAACCCCCCTTCTCAAGCAGGGCCACCTAGAGCCAGTTGCCCAGGACCATGTCCAGATGGCTTCAGAATATCTCCAAGGATGGAGATTCCACAAATTCTCTGGGCAACTTTTTCACTACCTTTTCTTCTTCAAACTTGAAAAAAAAAGTTAAATGCGCCAGGCTTCACATAAAGTTAATTTTAACAAGCAGCAGCAGCTTGAACCAGAATAGCAAAAGATTACTAAAACATTAAAGAATAGTAAAGTAAGTTAGATGCATTAAGTATCCTCAAATTGATTTAATCAGTTCTGTGAAACCGAATGTATTGACCTTACCTCAATATTCATTCAAGTGTTCTTAAATAATCTTTGAATTGTTGGGAATTATTTTTTAAAAATTATGGAAGATTGGGAATATCCCAGAGGATTAGAGAACATCTTTCAAGTTATCTTTAGGAAAAGTAAAAGGCAGATCTGTGGACTAATGGAACGCTTAACCTAACTTTACTTCACAAGAAGATACAAAAGCAAATTATTAAACAATCAAGATCAAAATGGTGAATACTAACAAAGATGATAAAGCAATAAAACAGCCCACATGGACCTATCAAGAACAAATTATGTCAATTCAGTCTAATACCCTTTTCTGACAGGGGTACCTGGCTTAATGAAAATAGAGTGCCAGCTGATGTGATGCATTATGACATGATCTTTGTGACTGTTCACTCAACTCCTGCTCAGATTTTGGCTAACCCAGCTCATGCTAAGGCCTGATGTATGCTGGGAGCAGCGCCATTAGGTCAAAGCTAGAGCACCACGTAGGCAGGACAGGTGACCAGAAAGGGCTAAAGGGCCATTATGCAGCCATTATCACCTGCAAATTGCTGTCTCCTGCAGCCATCATCTTTTGTCTGGCAGTTTCATCAGAATCCGCTAACTTATGGAAATGGTATAGACCAAACCTCCAAGCTGGAAGGTATAAAACATCAGCTTACCCAAAAAGCTTTTGAAGCAGATCCAACAGCAGCTGGACTGCTGAGGCTTTCATGCTTCCCGGTGTGATACAGGGGACGCCCACACGGTGACGGAGGAGGATGAGCACTCTCACTCTCGGCTAGGTAACTAATTCTTTTTTTGCTCATAGGTGCATGAATTAAGAGTTACAGGTTATAAGTTATGAAATCTTATGACTTGAATGGTGAATAAGTGAATTCACGTGATAGACTAGTCTGGGCAAAAGGGGATTGAGCCCCTGTTTGTCATGTTTGTTTGTTGTATTTCTTAATGAGCTCATGAAATAAAGTTTAAGTCACAGAGTATGTTGTCCTGTAAATTTGAGAAATCCAAACAGATCATGACATTTCATTGGTGTCAGCGGTGGGATCTCTCTTGGACTTGAGATTCTAATTTTTCGATTATTGTGATAAATTGAGGGGTATTCCTATTAAAGGAATACCTTTCTTAGAATGCTCGGGGAAATGAGTACAGATCCAACAATTAGACTTGTTCACCATTTGTGCTGTTTTGGGTTTTTTTTTGTGTATTTTTTCATCACAGTAAAATGCCAATTCATTCTGTTCCCACGGATTTCCTGGTTCCCCATAAGACACTTTAGCATTTCTTAATTTCATCCATAGGCAACAGAGGAGTATCACCCCCCTTAGCTCCTTCATTTCTTTTCCTAAAGAAATCTGTATACCTACACAAATACACTAGCAAAGATACGAAAACTGTTACCATAAGTCGGCAGATGAAAAACTCTCTAAGACTCAATTTGGAGTTTTAGAAAGCAGGCATTCTTTGTTGCGGCGCCAGGCGCACAGGGGATCACTCCACCTAGTGTGCGCACTGGGCTGCTCAACTATAGGAGTTATGTACAATTAGAATATACATATTCATTAGATTTCTGAGAAATGATTAGCATATTCATGTTATTTCTTGGAACTCATTAACATATGTAAAAGTCTTTAACGCATGCGCTCTTATGTTCATTGGTGGTCTTTCAGGGTCCTCTGGTGGTCGTCGATAGTCTTCCTCACTGTGTCCGCCAATTGAACTCAGTCTTTTCACCTAGTTGCAGTAACTGATTTCAGCATAACTTCCTTATCCATTCCACCCCTGTACACAGAGCTTCAAGGATTCCTTTTATCTATGGAATGTCCAGTCTGCAGAACATTTAGCTACTTTGCTTCGACAAAGAAAACCGTATGTCTCCTTAGTATTTCAGTATCAATATGAAAACAATTATCAAAATGCAATACAAAGATATTAAGCTTTATATACAGTCTAGCTCAATATATGACTCTTCAGAGTCCCAGCTACAGTTCATTGGGATCGAGAGCGCTTCAGCTTCAGTGGTCCTGTTTCTTCAGAGATCCACTCCTTCTGTGGAGCTTTCTTCATGCGAGTATAGTGTATCCACAAATCTATACCCTTCACTTTCACAGCGGTATAAGTGATAAGTAGCACCAGGTAAGGTCCTATCCACCTTTCTTTCAAAGGCTCATCCTTCCAGGTGCGGACGTAAACTTCATCTCCAGGTTGAAATTCATGCACCGGTGAATCTAAAGGCAAAGGAGCTTGCTGGTTAAGGTACCTGTGCAAGGAAGACGAAGTCTGCGACAAGGATAATAAATAATTGACCAGCATTCCCTCTCCTTTCATGTGCATTTGGTCCTCTTTTCCTGTCATCAAATTTACAGGATATGGTTTTCCATACAGTATTTCAAAAGGACTCACTTCTCTTATTCTAGGAGTAACCCGAATTCTCATGAATGCTATAGGTAGGACATCTACCCACTTCATTTGCGTTTCCTGACATAGCTTCGAGATCTGTCTCTTTAGGGTCTGATTCATCCTTTCTAACTTCCCGCTTGACTGTGGCCTCCAAGTGTGTTGTAGTTTAACCCGGCAGGCAGCTAAACACCACACAGCCGTTCGCTCACTCCCCCTGCCCAGTGGGATGGGGGAGAGAATCGGAAAAAAAAAAAAATTTGTGGGTTGAGATAAAGACAGTTTAATAGGACAGAAAAGGAAGGGAAAATAATAATAATAATAATGATAAAAGAATATACAAAATAAGTGATGCACAATGCAATTGGCCACCCCCCCCAGCCAACTCCCCCCTAGTTTATATACTGAGCATGACATCGTATGTATGGTATGGAATAGCCCTCTGGCCAGTTTGGGTCAGCTGTCCTGGCTGTGCCCCCTCCCAGTGAAATAAAGTCGGTACCGAGCCCACACCTTCCGACGCTCCTCATAGGAGGAGGCTCGATCGGGACGGTTTTCCGAGATAAATAACTCAATAACAACTAGTTTGTTATTAAGCAGGCATTCTTTAATACAGCGCTGGGCAGCACTGGGGATCGTTCCGCCACGAGTGCTCCAACAGGTTAGCAAAGTACATCAGTTTATATACAGAAAAATCATACATATTCATCAGATTTCCTGGAAAAGGTGGTCTTATGGTGATGAGTTCCCGGAATTCATTTACATAGTCCAAGCATGCGCAGTAAAATTAGGGTTAGGGTCTTTTCACCCTCCGGTGGTCATCCATAGTCTTCCTCACTCTGTCTGCTAGTTGAACTTTGGGCTTCCTTTGTCCATATATAGTAATTGAATTAGCTTATCAGTCCTTGACTCGGGGATGTTACTGAGGGGGTCAGTTTAAACTAGTTTTTTGGCACTTATCTTGACACAATTGTCCTGAGTTCCTGTTATCAGTGATTGACACAGGAAGCTTAATGAGCTAGCTAAAGGCCTGTTTAATCTTGTCAGGCAAGAAATTACATGTTTCTCGAAATGTCCTATCATCAACTCTACTTGACAAATAACTAAAACTATGCAAGTGAAGCTTTTGTGTATCACAGCAAGGTTTTAGTCAGGGATTGTCAGGGATGTAACCCTTTCACCAGCTTCTTGTGCACCTGCAGCCTTCTCAGTCAGTAGAGCATGGGAAACTAAAAAGTCCTTGACTAGTGTAAGCATTACCTAGCAACAACTAAAACATCAGTGTGTTATCAACATTATTCTCATCCTAAATCCAAAACACAGCACTGTACCAGCTACTAGAAAGAAAATTAACTCTATCCCAGCCGAAACCAGGACAAAGGGGTGTGTAAATCCCATTGTATTTGTAAAAACTTAGAGACCCCTTGAACTATTTCCGCTACAAAGTGAGGTCTGTTGTCTGATGACATCCCTTCAGGGATGCCGAATCTCGGAATCACCTCTTTGAGCAGAATTCTAACCACTTCCCTGGATTTGTTGGTACGGCACAGGAAGGCTTCAGGCCACCCAGAAAAAGTATCAACTAACACTAAGAGATACTTAAACTGATTATGTTTTGGTAACTCAGAGAAATCTATTTGCCAGTATTCCCCCGGGGTTTGACCCCGTCTCACTTCCCCAAGAGGAGGTTCCCATTGAACTTTTCTTGGAATCAACGCTCCAATCAATGATTCCTTTTCAGCAACCCTTTTAGCCGTTTCATCTGCCTTTCGGTTTCCTTTGATAACCTCAGTTTGTCCTTTCTGGTGGGCTTTGCAGTGTACAATTGCAACTTCTTTTGATCCTAAAACAGCTTGCAGCAGTTTTAAAATCTCTAGTCCATACTTGATAGGGGTTCCCTGAGAGGGTAACAGTCCTAGTACTATCAGGCTAGTACAGTGAAGACTACAGTCTAGGTATTAACCCAAACATATGGCTACAATAACACTGTTACTATGGTGTCAGGGATAAGTGTTATGCTATTTTGCAGTATGTTTAGGAATCAAGCTTTTCCTTGTCTCAGACCTCCTAATAGAGGATAAGAACAGTAATCCATAGATAATAATACATGAGAAATATGAAAATATTCCTCTATACAACAATGTCCCCATATATGACAATTAAAACATATTTCCTAAAATTTCATGCTAGCATTATGGCTATCTTGCTTTAAGTAATTTCACAGCATTCAAATTTTTTTTCTCTCCTAATTGTAACAATCTACTTATAAAAATAACACAGGAAAAAACAGAATACCAAATCTAATACTAGGAAAGGCTAGCAACAGAGGTAATTTTTGGTGGGAGAACTGAGCATGGACTGCATATATGAAAGGGAAGGTTGTAGTCAGATAAAAGGTCTCCACAACACAGAAGGAAATGAAAAACCTTCTATGCATATTTGGGTCATTCCATAGAAGCGGATGGAAACCTATATCCCTTTTTATAGCACCTTAGGACATCAGGTCTATGACACTGTGAGGAAATGCTATAGCTTTTAGAGTACTTTCAGACTTGCGACTGGGACATATACAATTACCTACAACAGCATGGGATTTGATGACTGAGTCTCCTCCAGTCATACATGAGGGTTGATTTTCTAGAACAAGGATTAGTTTCACTTAGAAGGGAGGATTAAGGGGACTGCAGCCCTGTGCTCCCATTAATACTCTTCGCTGAGGCATTCAAGCTCCAGGGTACATGATGTGGAAGTAGCTGCATGACTCTGCAGCGTGGCTGGACATGGCGCTCTCCTGTCCCTAGGGGACCTCAAGCAGCAGAAAGCTTTTTGGTTCAGTGCAGGACTCCCAGGGAGCAGTACTCTGTTTTATGCTATGAAAAATGGAACTGGAATAGTTAGCAACCTTCCTGCTAGTTGTAAACAAAGCAGTTCACAGAAATATGTTTCTGTCCCTGTCAAAATCATGATATGTTGCTGTTACAAATGCAAATAAGAGAGGAATACTTTTTCTTTGATAAATTTTTAGTGCCATTTCAGCTGCTGTAAATTCACTTTAAAACCACTATAAGCCTTTGCAAAAGTTTTGTTTTGAGGCTGTACATTCTCATAAAACATTTGCTGATTGCTGGCATCAATAAACTAAATTATTCACACAAACAATTTTTATTATGGAAGTTATGTGAACTCCCACTGTAGTTTCAAAATCTGGAAAGTTTTGGGATGGATGTATATGTTTAAAGAAGCCATAAATGCACAGTTTTTTCATCATCACTGTGTACAGTTTAGTTGCAAAGTTGGAAGGAATCCTATATGCATATATAGATGCACATATATATGTAGGTATACATATAATGACATAATGAAATACAGTTGGGGTTTTCAGCTTGAGCAAGCTGAACTAGAAAACATTGCAAAGTAGAAAACTAGTCACCTCGCACTGACCCAGCCCTACCAAACATTTACACAGTTACATAACTTAAGTGTGTAATATCCTATTTAAGTCACAGATTAAAAATTCTAAATATACTTAAAAACTCAGTAAAATTGGAAACCTAAACACTACTTCTATAGGGCTCTGAAAGGGTAGCTGTTTTCCTCCCTTCACCTCTTTTACTTCTCTCTGACCTCAGTGCTAACTAGTCCACGCTGACAACTGTTTTGAATACACAAAGATGCTGGTTGTCTTCATCAGGACATTGTCTCTGTGGTCATAATCCCACTGCAAAGATCTTGCTTTTTCTTCTGGAGTGGGAACATCCCATTCCTTTCTGCTCACCTCAGCATGTTACCGTAAATCGGCAGATGATGAACTCTCTAAGACTCAATTTGGAGTTTTAGAAAGCAGGCATTTTTTATTGTGGCGCCAGGTGCAAGGTGGAATCTCCACAAATCAAGCACACCTATGGCTAGATCACCATTACATTTATACACAAAAATTATAAGGTAGTACACTCCCAGTTACAGTGATTGGTTAATGATTTACATATAATTATAATATTGGTTATGTCATTCTCTTCTGTTACTACGCTTGCGCAGGGGAAGGGTCTTCACCTGGGCAAGGGTCTTCTTGACCTGTGGGTGTGTTTTTTAGTATTATAATGAAGACAGTTCACTTCAGAACACCTTAAAAGTAGGTTTTGTTGCCAAGTTGGCCAGCTAGATATCTACCTTGCCAGGTTGTCAAATAACTCATCCCATGTACAATAGAACCTAGGGGCTCTGGTTATGGTCTAGAGAGTCCAGAGAATAGGGAATAGGGACTTCAAGCGACACAGCCTCAAATAATAAGTAACACAGCGACCTATACATAACGCTACCATAGGGGCTAACTTATTGGAATCAAAATGTTCTTATAGTTGATTATTTCACAACCTAAAGATTCAGTAAAACTTAAGATCATCTTCAACAAGCACTCATTGCACCGTAGGTGTCATTACCATCAGACTCCCACTTGCAAGTAAAATATAGGAAGTTAGCTGAAGCAGCCCTTCCCACACCCACATTTCTTTACACAGAAGTGTACCATCTCAGCTCTGTGAAAACAAAACTACAAATATTTCTGAAAAAAACCCAAACAAACCCCAAGAATGACAACAGTCAGATGAAAGAAAGGTCTTAATTTCACTAAATCTGCTCAGAGATTGCTTCTACTTCTCTGTGCCACTTCAACCCTAATGCAGGTCTTTTTAGATGGGAGGTTGACCCACTCAGCTCCTGATTTCTCAGTTTGCAAAAAAAGGTGCCAGTTTAAAATCATTTGGGTGTGGAAGGTTTTTGAAATAGAGATTAGAAATCTGTTGGCTGAACAGCCCTCAGTTTGGGCAAAATTAAGGCTGAGAACAACAGAACTGAAGGTCCTGCACTTCCAGAAGCAAATGTACGAAATGTGTATGCAAAAGAGCATATTTGATTGTAAAACTAATTTGGACATGTAATTGTCACAGTTGTGCATCAAATCAGATACTCTGCAAGGAGTTCACTTTGGTATTCGAATGAACAAATTATATTCATTGCATGCACAATTTATGTACACAATACAAGAGCCAGCCATTACATTCTTGGTGTTATAAAACTTAGACCAATAATAGTGAAGGAAAAAACAGTGACCTTTGTTTTTTAAAATCAATGCTATAAGTTTAGTACTACATTTCAGTTCAGGAACACCTGGAGGTAATTTTGCAAAATAGCCCTGATAACAGTTGTGAAGGATTTAGAGGGCACATAACAATTAACCCCCAGATAAATCTTACAGTTAAGTCCTTTTGCAAAGCTTTGAAAATTTGCCAATTACTGATGTTATCTATGGAGAAGTAAATTGTTGAAGTTACCTAATATTCTCCCTTAGTTGCAGCTGTGCTGTGCCTTGCTTCTTGTTACGTTCAATGCCACTCAAAGCTAGTTCTAAGAAACATGATTAAAGCCTTTAGACAAGGATGAAGGATTTATACTTGTAATTTCTAATTGACTGTTATTTAAAGAAAGAATAATGGGTAGTTGGTCTAGAAAAAAACTCAGTGAGGCATTTAAATTAATCTTCCTATTAAAAAAAAAGCTTAAGGGCTTTACATGCTGTCTTGACAGTAGGCTCTGGAGGGACAGGCTCTTGGCCAGAGGGTACAGCAGTTTGCAGGACACTGTCCATTGTGCACACATCCTGACTGCAAAGCAATTCCTTTCTGCATAAAGCAAACGGCAGGCAGAGATTCAAACTGCCCTGCAGTGAGGACAGAGCAAGGCTTATGATTTGTACTGTAAATTACCCCCTTCAGCATTTGTTTGCCATGAAATGGATTGCAATGTAATTACTGAACTATTTTCTACACTGTAAATGGATATCAGGTATGGCAATGTGTTCTCCTTTTCCCTGCATGCAGTATTAGGTATGTTTGCTACAGAAAACATTGATTTTTCAGACAATATTTTTTCCCTGTTAAATTATATTATTGTAGACTGGCCAGACCCACTCCTTGAGACTACAAAAGACAGAGGCACACGAAGGAAATGATGGAAAACATAAGCACATTTGCATCTTCTCTTTTTCAGTTGCAATGGAGTTGGGGAAGGATGTGGGTCAGGGCACGGCGTGGTACTACCTTGAGGCCAAGAATCTTTTGGAAAATGTCTTTAAGGAGCTGCCCTGGGTTAATTCTGAGAAGGGACAGTTTCACTCTACAAAGACATTATTCATCATTGGGAATTTTTCCAGGTACATTTTGCTTGGATAAGGAGCTGTATCATGGGGTTAAAACCATATTTTTTTATCATAGGACAGATGAGGCTTTCCTGGATCAGCCCATTCCCGTGCCTGTAGCCCCATTTGTCACTCCCTAACTCAGTTTCACTCTCTTGGCTCCAGAAAGCATTTGTTTGCATTGTCCTGATCTCTGTGGCTACAAAAGGCCAAAGTGCCCTTGGATTTACTTCTACCATATTGACCAGTCATGATAAAAGGCCCTATGCCGAATCTTTAGGCAAGTCCAGGTTTGCCAAGAGAACAAAATTCTAGTTAAGGCTCAATTTCTCCCACTGGCTATGGCCATCAAAGTTAGTTCGATAGTTCACCTTTCCTGGCCCTCCTTTTTATCCTGAAAAACTATCGGTCTATTATTGACCAAATAATGACTGCAAAAGTTCTTGAAGGTTATTTTACTACCACATTTAGTCTAAATAAATGCAACTTTTCTTATCTCCTTGACCCCCATTGTAGGCTTGTCTTCAGTAAGACTTGTCATGCAGCATACTGATAGCAGAAGATGATCTTCTTGCCTACTTCAATGCAGTTTATCTTAGAAACTTTTCAAAACTCTTCAAATGCCTGAGATTTGGCACAATAGGTCTGTTACTGCCAATGGCAATAAATTCTGAATCTAAACAGAGTGTACATTCAGATAAAATCAATCTCATCATTTAAAGCCAGAAGGAAGTTCTGTGGAAGTCAGAGAAGTGTATTACTTAATCCAGCAACATTGGGAACATTCAGTTCTGCCTTTGTTCTGCCTCCTGGTCCTGAACTGAACTTGGGGGGATCAAACCACAATAATGCGTAACCGTGTGAGACTTTCTGCTTCTAGGTCAAAAATTACTACCATGCCCATTCCCTGCTAAATGTAGCAAGACTTTAGAGTTTCCAAATTTCCATAATGATGGAGAGCTAACATTTTCCAAATACACCTTCCCTGTTGCTACGCCCTGTTTTTTATGCAGCAGAGCTCCAGGTATTTTTGCTGATGTATTTGTGCTCTGCTCATCTGGGCATAAACCTGCTATATTACTGTACCAGTGTGGTGCTTAGGAGGGCCAACTAGCTCAGATTCAGTGGCAAGCTAATATGAAAACAGCACATCTGGTCCACATTCAGACAGCCCAGAGCACAGCCAGATTAAACATGGGGTACCCACAGAACACTGCAGACTGTAATATCAGAGCTCCCCTGGTTCAACTGATGCATTGAAGCTCTATGCCAGGGCTTCCCTTTTTTCTGGACAGTGAGTAAACAACAATACCCTGACTGCATCATATATTAGCAGATTACATCCTCCTTTAGACCTGTTCAGCTACTTTTATAAATGTATGTATATAAGAGGAAAGAGAGCAAAGGGTCTATTCATTCCTTTTCTCCTGTCCATGAAGGAATACAGAGAACCGGGAAGGTTTCTATGCCCTTTTTGAACTGTGATGCACCTCTTGGTTCCCCTGCACAGTCATGTCTAGAAGTCCACAATCTTGCCTGAAACATATAATTTCTACTTATGCAAAGAACAAGCCAATGAGCTCAAGAAATATTTATTAAGAGCCCAAAGACAGTAAACAGGGGAAGCCACTTATTAAGTAAAAACTGAAAAAGAACCCATATCCCGCAGTCCTCTATTTAAGTAATCCATGTGGCAGTTGTTAGAAATCAAAGCCAAGTCACACAGTTCTTCAGCCAGAAGGTAGTACACAGGGTTATAATTTACTTAGTGAGAAACAGTTCTGGGAAAAGTGCAGCTGATTGCAAAAAACCACAACATAATAAGCAGTCTAATAACACTTCCCCCCCCCCCCTTTTTGTGATCATGCCAATTGTTATATTAAACATTATTCACAACTAGGTAACAGAGCTAGAACATACAGCGTGCAATTAAGCAAAACAGTTGTTTTGGGTACCTATTTAAAGAAAATGTGGGTTTCTTCTGCTAATCAGAAAGCACATGGTGTTTTGTGCTGAGACTTTTAAAAAAAAAAAACACCCCAAAACAAACCACATAGATGTTTGCACAAACATATATATGTATATATATGGATGGATGTACAAACATCTCTATATATGTGCATTATATATATCAAAATATTTTTTTTAAATATAGGAATGTTATTGGGGTGGGGTAATTTACACTATTCTTCTAAAATTCTTCTTTTAATCTTCTAAAATTAAGGCCATACAATATCCTTTGTTCAAACCACTGAAAATACATTATTTTAGTGTCTTTCCTGAC
Source organism: Aptenodytes patagonicus (assembly GCF_965638725.1). Lineage (NCBI taxonomy): Eukaryota > Metazoa > Chordata > Aves > Sphenisciformes > Spheniscidae > Aptenodytes > Aptenodytes patagonicus. Next base: position 27,467,198 of record NC_134981.1, read on the forward strand.
AGGAAAGATTTAAAAATTGTTACTCATGTAATCATCACTGCTTTAATATTCTAGACTCCCAACTGGATTTGTTACAACATTTGTTTGTCTTTTTCTTTCCTTCTGGAAAGTAGTTAAAGAAAGCAATAATTATCAAAAACCACCGACAAAACCCTAGCATTAGAAAGAGAAAAGGCTTATTTCATGTTGTTTGTCCAGTGGCTGTAACATCAATCTTCTACTGTTCTGTACAGTTTTCACACAGACAGTCAAAGAACAAGGTTCCCATCATATCTACAGGACTTTTCTTCTGTCCAGTCAAACTCGGGAACTAATTCGGATGGAAGGCTGCAATCTCTTCCCCCCAAGTGCAGACTTCCTTTCACACACAACATTTTTCCCATCTTTTAAAAATTATTCCCACAAAGGATGTATTAAAAACCTTTACTTTTGTAAAGAAACCTTCGGTCCTTTTATCATTATTGTTGGTTTACTGCTAGCATTAACTTCATCTCATTGATCTATTAACTATAAAGGAAGTTTTCCTGCTAGCATTTTCTGTGTGTTACCAAAGGCAAGCATCCAGACCTGTTGTTAGATCCTACTTCACAGTTGTCATCCTACTTGTCTGGTTTAACATGCTGCACAGAACTACAATATAACCAGCTGTTCCCAAGCCATTGTACTGACAGTGGCAAAGATATATAAGTTCTCAAGACTTATTTAAATAAAGTATTTATTGAGAAATGCACAAAAAGCATTGTTACTTATTAAGGCAGGACAGAAATGAAGAATATTTTTTGTAGTTAATGTATTGGAAAGACACAGTAGGGAAACAAGAGTGGGTTATAAATTAGTATTGCTGGGAAGCAGGGTTATTGTGAACAAATTGACAACAAATTACAAGGAAAAAAATCCTGTCATTTTTCACTTTGGTTCACAGAGGTTGAGAATTTCAGGGAGGAATTACCTCTTCCACAGGTAACACTGCAGGCTGTCCAGTCTCCATATTGCCAAAAATACTCCGGCTCTCCAATCTCATTCTCATGACTTTCTTCTTTACGTACAGTATATTCATACTTGATTCCAGGGTTAGTCTCTTGAAAAAGTAGCTGGAAAAAAAGAGTATGGTTTATTTAATTATTTATGATTTTAATAATCTACTGGCCCAAAGCCTTCAAAGTGTGAAAACAGAAGAATCAGCAAGGTTTAAAGCAGCCCATTTTGGAGCCTGCTACCAGTTCAGAAAAGCAAACCAGCAAAACTTCCATTTGTGTGCCGACAGTGGTGCACATGTGTATCTTTCTAAGACACAGTTGTTTGCCGTGCACTTTTGCAAGCACAGGTGGGAGTAAGTGGGTCAGCATAATTGGTATCCTATTGACTGTAAGAAAAGATAATGCAAAGTCCACCCAAGGCACTGCCAAATGTGCCGCTGATTAAGAGCTATTGCCTATCACCATTATAAATGATAATTTCCCTACCCATATGAAATAGCTGTTACAAAACAACCAGTAGGTCAGAAAATTACAGAATTTATTCAGATACAGCTTTAATATTATTTTTCAGTGTTTCTGGATTAAGAAGGAAAATTCCAATTGAGAAAAGCCACTCAAGAAATTTACCGTTTGGCTGATGAGAGGGAGAAAAGAAAAACATAATCAAGGGATAAAAGACTTCAGCAATGAACTTCTACTTTTCCTCCTAATTGTTTCCTTGATCTTGTTTCTGACAGTGAAAGTTGAGCACCCATTAGATGTGCCTTCTCTCGAGACATTCAAAATGTGTAAGTAAGTGGCTCCCATCACACCTCTAATAATACTTCTTTTAATTGCATGGTGGATACACAGGCAAACAAGCCAAGAAAGATACATTCAGAGAACAAAAGGGCAATTTGAAACTAATTTTGCAGAATTAACAGAAGCTGGTTACGTTTAAGTTAGAATCAACAAGCAACATAAAAGAAACAAAAGGGAGCAACCTTAGTGGATGCTAAATGGATCCATTTTACTTACCATAAGCTATTAATCTATCTATCTAATTCTGTACTTTCTTGTTCAGTGTAAGCTGTCACTGCTGTCAGCCTTCCCTAGCTCTCACTGTTTGTTCACAGCCTGACATCAGCTCCTTTTCTGTGATAAATAGTTACTTTTCATCTGGGTCCGGATCACATCGAAGCCACATGTGTTGGTCTAAGCTGGCACAAGAGACACGGAAGTTTGGGCAAAGGACTGACCAACTACAGGTGGAAGAATCCCTATCCTAGTGGCAGTACTGGATTATACTAGTCTTTAATGGTCATCAGACTATGACACTGGACAGCTATTTTCAGGTAGGATGAACTGCCCTCTCAAGCAAGGTGTTTATTTCTCTCCAAAATAGCTCAACTGATTTTTGCAAGACAGCATGCTAATAGAATGGTTTATATACAGATATAAGTATTTTTCCAGCCTCAGTATCAGAGCCCCAGTACATTCTGCTGCCATCCAAACTGTCCTGGTTTCGGCAGGGATAGAGTTAATTTCGTTCCTAGTAGCTGGTATAGTGCTGTGTTTTGGATTTAGCGTGAGAATAATGTTGATAACACACTGATGTTTTAGTTGTTGCTGAGAGCGTTTATACTAAGTCAAGGACTTTTCAGCTTCCCATACTCTACCAGCGAGGAGGTGCACAAGAAGCTGGGAGGGAATTATAGCCAGGACAGCTGACCCAAACTGGCCAAAGGGATATTCCACACCATGTGACATCATGCTCAGTATATAAACTGGGGGAAAGCTGGCCTAGGGGGGCCGCTGCTTGGGGACTGGCTGGGCATCGGTCGGCGGGTGGTGAGCAATTGCATTGTGCATTACTTGCTTTGTATATTCTTTTATTATTCTTATTCTTATTATTTTATTTTATGTCCGTTATTAAACTGTTCTTATCTCAACCCACGAGTTTTCTCACTTTTACTCTTCTGATTCTCTCCCCATCCCACCGGGGCGGGGGGAGAGTGAGCAAGCGGCTGTGTGGTGCTCAGTTGCCGACTGAGGTTAAACCACAACAGTCCTTTTTGGCACCCAACGTGGGGCCCGAAGGGTTTGAGATAGTAACAGATTAACCAGAGCACATTAAGGAATTTATATCTGTTAACAGTTGCAGGTCACAATATTGATTCATCTGTTCTCGATATTAGTTTATCTATCTGATCTGCATCATGCTCTTTTTTTTGCTGTACGTGTTGAAGATTAGTGTTGGGTTTTGCAGTTTGCTGTCGTCTGCAGTGATTGTGATGTTTTGCCTGGGAGGTTTGTTATTAACACACTGGCCTTGAGCTTAATCTGGTATTTGAGCTTTGTACTGAAGCCATTACTGTACTTCGGGTACCACTTCATGGAGACAATTAGCAATTACAGTTCTTCCTATGAGAGGTTTTTTACGGAGGAAATACAGAATGGCAGTGTCACTACCTTCTTCTATAATGTTTCCTCCTTCATTACAGTAATTTTTCAGTATTTTGAACATCCTTGGGCAGTTAAGATACTTCTATTGGTACTTCTTGGGAATACTGTTTCGGTTTTGTCTAAAGTTGGTAAGCAATTTAAGAATATCATCCAGAGATCTGCCCCAAGGCTGAATAATTATGAGTGGCAGGGTGTGTGGGACAAGATGGGCAAGTACCTAGGCCAATGGGCACCCCCAGTGTTTTGGAACTTCACCCCTGAGCAAGTGCAGAATCCTGAAAAGTTAGTAAAATATTTGGAAAAAGTATGCAGTCACCCTGGCAACTCCAGAGAGATGCAGATCACTGCAACATGCTGGGGCCTGGCCCATGCCTACCGAGCCCTGTTCAACACCATTCAGTACCCTCAAGGGGAAGAGAAGGTCTCTGGATCTGATGATAAAACGACAGGCACTGCGGCTACTTCAACCCTGGCGACAGGCCCTGCGGCCAGTCTAACCCCGGCGACAGACACTGCGGCTGAACCAAAGAGCCAACTTGTGCCGGTATCAGTCGCCCCTGTACACAAGAAGAAATCTTGGAAGCGGAAGTCGGCTCGTTTAGTAAGGGCGGAAGAAGCTTCTTCTAAGAGGGAGCCGGAGGAAGAAGTGGACAAGGCCGACTACCCCGGAGTAGGGCTATCACGAGAACAGGAGGAGGAGAGCCGGGCACTGCCTGGGGAGGAAGAAGAGGAAGAACTCATAAACGAGGCGGTAACCACCCGATCCCTATCCCTGAGTGAGCTGCGAGATATATGAAAAGACTTCAGCCGTCGTCCAGGCGAGCATATTGTCACCTGGCTGCTCCGATGCTGGGATAATGGGGCCAGTAGCCTGGAATTAGAGGGTAGGGAAGCCAAGCAGCTGGGATCCCTTTCCAGGGAAGGGGGCATTGACAAAGTGATTGGAAAAGGGACACGAGTCCTCAGCCTTTGGAGGCGACTCTTGTCAAGTGTGAAGGAAAGGTATGCCTTCAAGGAAGATGTCATATGTCGCCCAGGCAAGTGGATCACCATGGAGATGGTGATGGTCTATCCAAAGATAGATAGGTAGATAGATAGATAGATAGGTCTATCCAAAGGTAGACCTATATAGGTATATACCAATATAGGTATATTTGGTAGACCAAAATAGGTAGACCTATCTATATAGGTCTATCCAAAGATCCAGATGAAGTCAAGTGCACACGACCCATGTGGCGGAAGTTTATAAGGAGCGCACCATCGTCATATGCCAACTCATTGGCAGTAATGACCTGGAAAGACGGAGAGGGACAAATGGTGGATGAATTGGCTAGTCAACTCCGGCAATATGAGGAAAGTCTCTCTTCCTCCCTCGTCTCGGTTGTGGAGAAACTGTCCTGGGAGGTCCAGCAACTCAAAGAGGATAGATCCTACTGTCACGTCCCACCTGCGGGAAGGGGAGAGTGACTAAGGTACGCAAATCCCCTTGGTGAGGATTAAGGTGAAATAACACTCTAGGCCCAAACACGAACTCTAACTTTAATGGCACGAACACTTCTATAAGCATCAACCCTCTATGTCTTAATATATAATACAAGCCAAGCAGCTTTGTGAGGAGTTGAGGTAGGCCTTGTATTACTTAGCAACATCAAAAGCAGAGAGCAAGAAGGAGGAGGGGGAGAGAGAGAGAGAGAAAGAGAGAGCTGGGAAGCAGGAGAGAGGTAGAGAGAGATAAAGAAATCACCAATCCTGGATCCAGCGTCGGACCTGCCAACGGGGGAGGGGTGTCGGTGTGGAGAGTGCCCTCAGGAGGCTCACGTGCGCCCCTATTTATTGGCTCCAGCCCAAAGTTTCTAGAGTCTTCTCTCACCCCAGCTCCAGGAGTGGTTGAGACATTAGTCAGTCAAGGAGAGTGACACCGGGCCCCTCCCCGTGGCTGGCTTCTGGAGTTTTTCCTGGGGCATTGTCTGTGCTTACAGCACAGACACGTGGGCCTCGTCCCTTACACCTACTCCCCACCTGTATGGACCAGTATCTCAGCTATTAGGAGTCAGCGTTCTTTTGCTCAAGAGAGAGAATATAAAGGGTACACACCACGGGGCACCCTATGGTTTTACCTGCGTGACCACGGAGAGGACATGAGGAAGTGGGATGGAAAATCTACCTCAGCCCTAGGGCCACAGGTACGTGAATTGCAAGGGAAAACAATCACAGAAAGAGGTTCTTCCAGGAAAATTGCTGCTCCAGTTTCCAGCGGGCAGTTCCCCAGACAGAGCAGAAGGGCTGATCTTACTCCTGATCTTAATGAAGAGACTTTTGCTTCGCATTTACAAGAAGTGAGTAACAGATACTATGACCAGGACTAGAGGGGCCCTGCCTCCAGCCAGGGGGAGGAAAGGGACAACCGGGTTTACTGGACTGTGTGGATTCAGTGGCCTGGCACATTGGACCCACAGGAGTATAAGGCTCTAGTAGACACTGGTGCACAGTGTACCCTAATGCCATCAAGCTACATAGGGGCAGAACCCATCTGTATTTCTGGGATGACGGGGGGGATCCCAACAGCTAACTGTATTGGAAGCCGAAGTAAGTCTAACTGGGAATGGGTGGCAAAAGCACCCCCTTGTGACTGGCCCAGAGGCTCCGTGCATCCTTGGCATAGACTACCTCAGGAGAGGGTATTTCAAGGACCCAAAAGGGTACCGGTGGGCTTTTGGTATAGCTGCCTTGGAGATGGAGGAAATTAAACAGCTGTCCACCTTGCCTGGTCTCTCGGAGGACCCCTCTGTTGTGGGGTTGCTGAAGGTCGAAGACCAACAGGTGCCAATTGCTACCACCACAGTGCACCGGCGGCAATATCGCACCAACCGAGACTCCTTGATTCCCATCCATGAGTTGATTTGATGACTGGAGAGCCAAGGAGTGATCAGCAAGACTCGTTCACCCTTTAACAGTCCCATATGGCCAGTGCGGAGGTCCAATGGAGAGTGGAGACTAACAGTAGACTATCGTGGCCTAAATGAAGTCACGCCACCGCTGAGTGCTGCTGTGCCAGACATGCTAGAACTTCAATACGAATTGGAGTCAAAGGCAGCCAAGTGGTATGCCACAATTGATATTGCTAATGCGTTTCTCTCAGTCCCTTTGGCAGCAGAGTGCAGGCCACAGTTTGCTTTCTCTTGGAGGGGCGTCCAGTACACCTGGAACCGACTGCCCCAGGGGTGGAAACACAGCCCCACCATTTGCCATGGACTGATCCAGACTGCACTGGAGCAGGGTGGAGCTCCAGAACACCTGCAATATATTGATGACATCATTGTGTGGGGCAACAGAGCAGGAGAAGTTTTTGAAAAAGGGAAGGAAATAGTCCAAATCCTGCTGAAGGCTGGTTTTGCCATAAAACAAAGTAAGGTCAAGGGACCTGCGCAGGAGATCCAGTTTTTAGGAATAAAATGGCAAGATAGATGTCATCAGATCCCAATGGATGTGATCAAGAAAATAACAGCCATGTCTCCACCAACTAGCAAAAAGGAAACACAAGCTTTCTTAGGCGTCGTGGGTTTTTGGAGAATGCACATTCCAAATTACAGTCTGATTGTAAACCCTCTCTATCAAGTGACCCGGAAGAAGAACGATTTCAAATGTGAAATTGTGTTGCCCTGAGCAACGACAAGCTTTTGAACAAATTAAAGAGGAGATAGTCCATGCAGTAGCCCTGGGGCCAGTCCAGGCAGGACAAGATGTAAAAAATGTGCTCTACACCGCAGCCGGGGAGAATGGCCCTACCTGGAGCCTCTGGCAGAAAGCACCAGGGGAGACTCGAGGTCGACCCCTAGGGTTTTGGAGTCGGGGATACAGAGGATCCGAGGCCCGCTATACTCCAACTGAGAGAGAGATATTAGCAGCATATGAAGGGGTTCGAGCTGCTTCAGAAGTGATCGGCACTGAAGCACAGCTCCTCCAGGCACCCCGACTGCCGGTGCTGGGCTGGATGTTCAGAGGGAGGGTCCCCTGTACACATCACGCAACTGATGCTACATGGAGTAAGTGGGTCGCACTGATCACACAACGGGCTCGAATAGGAAACCCCAGTCGCCCAGGAATCCTGGAAGTGATCATGGATTGGCCAGAGGGCAAAGATTTTGGAATATCGCCAGAGGAGGAGGTGACGCATGCTGAGGAGGCCCCAATGTATAATGAACTACCAGAAAATGAGAAGCAATATGCCCTGTTCACTGGTGGGTCCTGTCGTCTTGTGGGAAAGCATCAGAGGTGGAGGGCTGCTGTATGGAGTCCCATGTGACAAGTTGTAGAAACTGCTGAAGGAGAAGATGAATCGAGCCAATTTGCAGAAGTAAAGGCCATCCAGCTGGCTTTAGACATTGCTGACCGAGAAAAGTGGCCAGTGCTCTATCTCTGTACTGACTCATGGATGGTGGCAAATGCCTTGTGGGGGTGGTTACAGCAATGGAAGCAGAGCAATTGGCAGCGCAGAGGCAAACCCATCTGGGCTGCCGCATTGTGGCAAGATATTGCTGCCCGGGTGGAGAACCTGGTTGTAAAAGTCCGTCACGTAGATGCTCACGTACCCAAGAGTCGGGCCACTGAAGAACATCAAAACAACCAGCAGGTGGATCAGGCTGCTAAGATTGAAGTGGCTCAGGTGGATCTGGACTGGCAACATAAGGGTGAATTATTTCTAGCTCTGTGGGCCCATGACACCTCAGGTCACCAAGGAAGAGATGCAACATATAGATGGGCTCGTGATCGAGGGGTGGACTTGGCCATGGACACTATTGCACAGGTTTATCCATGAATGCGAAACATGCGCTGCAATCAAGCAAGCCAAGCGGTTAAAGCCTCTCTGGTATGGAGGACGAAGGCTGAAATATAAATATGGGGAGGCCTGGCAGATCGATTATATCACACTCCCACAAACCCGCCAAGGCAAGCGCCACGTGCTTACAATGGTGGAGGCAACCACCGGATGGCTGGAAACATATCCCGTGCCCCATGCCACTGCCCGGAACACTCTCCTGGGCCTTGAAAAGCAAGTCCTATGGTGACATGGCACCCCAGAAAGAATTGAGTCAGACAACAGGACTCATTTCCGAAACAACCTCATAGACACCTGGGCCAAAGAGCACAGCATTGAGTGGGTGTATCACATCCCCTATCATGCACCAGCCTCTGGGAAAATCGAACGATACAATGGACTGTTAAAGACTACACTGAGAGCAATGGGTGGTGGGATGTTCAAACATTGGGATACACATTTAGCAAAGGCCACCTGGTTAGTCAACACGAGGGGATCTGCCAATCGAGCTGGCCCTGCCCAGTCAAAACATTTTACGTACTGTAGATGGGGATAAAGTCCCTGTAGTGCACATAAAAAATATGCTGGGGAAGACAGTTTGGGTTATTCCTGCCTCGGGCAGAGGCAAACCCATCCGTGGGATTGCTTTTGCTCAAGGACCTGGGTGCCCTTGGTGGATAATGCGGGAGGATGGGGAAGTCCCATGTGTACCTCAAGGGGATTTGATTTTGGGTGAGAATAGCCGATGATTTGAACTGTATGATGTTAAGTGCTACATAATATTATATGCCATATCAATGGTATTACAATAAGAATCACCCAGATTAATGAAGAATGAACTTTGATGAAACCAAGCAAAGCACAGTGATGATGGAACCAGAATTGACTTCAACATGAAACAATCCAACACCACATACCATCTTTTCTGCCCTGGAAGATTATTATGACAGATGGAGCCCGAAGTCATGGACTAAATGAACTCAACGAACATTTTATAGGGACAGCCCATAGACTAAGGGAATGGTATCTGTGTATATATATCAAAAGACAGGAAAAGGGGTGGTGATTAATGGAAATGTATTGGAAACTGTGGGACCTGGGCATGATGTAGATGGTATAGAATAAGGGGTGGATAATGTCCTGGTTTCAGCTGGGATAGAGTTAATTTTCTTCCTAGTAGCTGGTACAGGGCTGTGGTTTGGATTTAATATGAGAATAATGTTGATAACACACGTTTTAGTTGTTGCTAAGTAGTGCTTACACTAGTCAAGGACTTTTCAGCTTCCCATGCTCTACCGACTGAGAAGGCTGGAGGTGTACAAGAAGCTGGGAGGGGGCACAGCCGGGACAGCTGACCCAAACTGGCCAAAGGGATATTCCATACCATATGATGTCATGCTGAGTACATAAACTGGGGGAAAGCTGGCCGGGGGGGCTGCTGCTTGGGGACTGGCTGGGCATCGGTCAGCAGGTGGTGAGCAATTGCATTGTGCATCACTTGCTTTGTATATTCTTCTTATTCTTCTTTTTCTTATTCTTATTATTTTATTTTATTTCAATTATTAAACTGTTTTTATCTCAGCCCATGAGTTTTCTCACTTTTACTCTTCCAATTCTCTCCCCCATCCCACTGGGGCGGGGGGAGAGTGTGCAAGCGCCTGTGAGGTGCTCAGATGCCGGCTGAGGTTAAACCATGACAGGTTCTGCTAGTGATCTCCCATTTACCTGAATCCATATTGATTCATTGGTGCGTCCTGGAGCAATCAGATTTTCTAGATCCCCTGTTCTGTCATACTGAAATATCATTCCTGCCACTTTGTATTCACCATTCCACTGGATGATAAAGCCTCCATTCAGGTAATATTTTTCTGGGTCTTTACTTCGTGCAGCAAGGAAATTTCCTGCTTCTGCAACTTCCATGACTTTGATACCTCTCACACCTTTCGGAATTAGCGCAATATCAACGTATCCTAAGAAACAAGAAAGGTTCATGGAGGTGAACAACAAAAACGTCATTGCACTTTACTTATACATAAGATTTTTAAAATATCAGCTTTGCTTGAAAATATATACAAATGTGCTATCACAGAGCTTGTATTTCAGTTAGTTAATAGTGTGACTTTCCAAGCCAGGTTTTCCAGTATCAGTTGGAGAATACGAATACGCATTGTGTTTAGGCAATGACAGTGGCATTTAGAAGGGATATGGAGGTGAATGCTTTTCTGAGCTGCACCAGGTGAAATCTATTCCACAGATGAGCATCAACATCTCCATAATCATACCCGAGGGCTCTGGCATATTGCAACGTGAACACTCTGGAGAAAGGCCAGGGAATCCCAGCAAGTTAACAGCCTGTTGTGGGAAAGGTCTTTTCAATTTGCAAGGAATGTTTTAATCTGTCACCAATTTACAGGTATGTACATAATTCCATGTCCCTTCTCTTAAGTCATTTAACTTCTCCATGACTGTTTCCCATAGATAGCCTTGCTACAAAAAACTGAAAATCATTCAAATGCCTCAAATTACTAAGATTAGCTGAACAGATTTTTATTAACTACTGAGTTTCATAAGGAAGTTCAACAGCTCTTCATGTACAAAGTTATCTGTAAAAAGAAATTTTTGGTATGTGTGTTAGGAATGAAGCCAGAGCATCTATTATGGAATTTTGTTTGCACCACAAGCAGTATATAACATCAGTCTCGGTGCTTCTCACCTTACAGGGAGCTGCTATTGCTATTGAATGAAAACTAAAAATAGGAAGTTCACATAGAAGTTTGAACACAAACTCATAGCTTTCTTGCTATTGCTCGTGGCTGGACTTCAGAAATTGGATGGATGACAGCTCTACAAGCAGGTGCCCTGGGACCGTGAGCTGCAGTTTGTGCTGCTTTACTTCAAGGTTGGCTATAGTGTACGTATGCAGTTCCTCAGTTCTCATCACACACTGCTGAGGTCATGAATTAAATTCTGAGATTCACATCCCGTTCACTTTTCTTGTGAAATAAGCTTATCACCTTTGATTACTCACTCACATGAGTGAGATAAACCACACTGGGCACACTAAGTGATCTTCAGTATCAACGCTCTCCACCTACCAGAAGTACTTATATACTGTACAACAACCTACCATGGTAAATAAGTGCCCCAAAGTCTTTAATATCTGAATTTTCTTTGCACCTCTTTTGTGGGGTGATAAGTATTGGTTCTAATGTCATATGTTGCTTATGGTACTAAAAAAGGATTTGTCTACTTCAGGCCCTTCCTAATTAAATTCCATATATTTTTCCTGTGATTAATGTTCAAGAGGGAGAGTTTTCTGGATGTCACCTTTTGCAAGTTTCCTAGACTGACTGAGGAAATTCAAACTTTTCAGTCTTTCATAAGTGAAAGGAATAACAAAATCTGGAGGATTACTGAATAACTTCTATCATAGGAAACCAGTGGTCTAGGTCTATTATAAGTAACCAAGATCTAATGATTCTCCCATATGTTCTATTCATTCAGTGCAGAGGAGATGTGTTATGAACACAGCATGTGATCGTGTAACTAAAGACTTGATTAGAAGGCATACTCACAAGTGGGACAAATTAACACTGGAAAGTCTTAATTATGTCACATCCTGAGAGCTTGGCTTTGCAACCTTGGTGTCCTTTTCCAGTAGGGTTTTTTTCAGATGTAATTAGAATAACATTTGTTCAAAACACAAAGTATAAAAACAATAAAACATTTTTCTTTCTGTTGTAACATAAAAATCTCTGTCCAAAGGTTTTGCATAAATACTTTTGTCTGAATCACCTGCTGTTGTTCATAAACCTGATTTTAAATATATTGCAACTGTCTGGTGACAGATGTTACCATTTGGGCAATGTATCACACTCCCTTCCCCCTGGCCCTCCCTTTTTTGACTAGCTAAATTACCTCCTGATTTCCCAGAACCTCACACTAATTCCCAATGAACGTTAGCTGCTTTTGAAAGCAAAGCTAATCAGCAGCAAGCTTTTGAGTTTGTCACTCAACATAATAATTTTTTGTTTAAAAATGATGTGGATGGTGTTTATATAATTGTTCCTGGTTATATGGTTTCATCTGATAAGGATCTAGAGATCTGAGATTTAATAACAGTCAAAATGTCAGCTGTCTAACCTACATGCTGTGCTCATTAAATCCTGGAGCATCCATATCGTGGGTGCTACCATACACCCGTGAAATGGCAACTCTCAGATGATATTAATCTTTCCCTCTTTAATTAAAATTAAAATCTATATGCTCCTAAACACAGACAAGAGTACAACATGAATAAATTCATGCAACCCTTGTTGTAGGCACAGCTCTACCAGGACTAAAGAACTTGTTTTTCTTTTCCCATTGCTGTGAGAGAGAAGTAACTTCACTGAGGTGGTTAGCACAGTATTGCAGATCAGATGATAATCAGATCTAGCTATTTTTCCTTATTGCAACAGCTCCCATCCTGCTTTCCAGTTTGTCGTATCTGAGAGCTTCTCTCTCTTAAAAATGTATGTTCCTGAGGCATGATTTTCCTCTAAGCCAGGTTCTAGGCACTACCACAAGAATATTACGTGGAAAACAGCACAGGCTTCTGGTGGCATATTGGGTTTGCAAGTCAAGGTATGGTTGCATACAGCCTTCCCATGGAATAGAGGGAGCACTACATTGTGTGATGATAATGGGAAAAAAATTATAGTCCAAAGACAGTCTCCTAAGTGAGGATCCAGGAGACCTTCCAGTCTCTCAGATCCATATTTGCATCACGGCTATGTCCAGACTCCATCTCAGGGCTAGGTTCAGGCACGTACCAGACCTCTGTCTGCACTTTGGCTGCATGAAGAGGAAACATGAGTAGCAAGGAGACCATGGCACATGTTGATTCAGTCCCAGCCAGGTTGGTCAGGAGATAACGGGCCCAGGATAAACCTCCAGGTTAAGGTGAATACAGTCACAATTTCCTTGTTTGCCCATCACTTTGCTAAAATTCAGCCCTTCACAGGAGTGACATACACCTAATTTTGCCTTTTGACTGGCAGAGTAAGACACCTCCACCCCTATCGTATAATCCCTCATTTCCTAATTTTCATAAATTTAAATGCACCGTTGCCTTGCTACTGAAAGGTGGAAAATTCATTTCCACACACACACAAAAGGGTGAAAACAGGACAATTCCCCATCCTTCTGACCACCAACCTTTTCCTAGCCATTCCTCCACTTCCCAGGCAGATTCCTTTGTCTGATCCCCACAATCTCATTCCCCCTTTTTGTTATCCATTTACTGCACGCTCCTTTCACTTGCCACAGTCCTAAACCCCTGCCCCTTGTGCCTCAGTCTTTCTTCTACCCGAATGCTTCTCCCCATCCGACAGTGCAATTTATTCTCCTTCCAAAAGAGCGTGCATGCCTTGCGAATGTTCTGCTGTACACAGTAACACTCCTTTGCAGCCACCACAATAACATAAATAAGAACAGGGATTTCCCCCTTTTTTTTAAAAGGGGGAAATATACCTTAAAATAAAAGCAGACCTCTTCTACCTTAACCATAGGAGAGGTTGTAACTTCTTCACTCAGGCCTAGATCCTGCTTCTGAAACCTGAACCTCCTGAAAAAGAGGTGCAGACCAGGTACTTGCTAGCATTAGTGTCAACAGCTGAGACCATTTGTGCAAATCAGACCTCTGATTTGTTTTCCATCATGAAACTCTAATGGAATCCATTACACAGATGAAGCTGTCACTCCTGCAGCTGTGTTGGGAGCCCCTGGACCGCTATTCCCATTTTGCATCCACAGGAAAGACAAAGAATTTTAAAGAAAATCCAAGTAATAATACAGATTTTAAAAAACTTTTCTGTCAGAACATGAGGAGGTAAGACTTCAGGTAAAACTGATCACCCTGCCCTGCAGTGAAAGGCCGAATTATTAAAACTCTTTCCTAGCATTTCATTAGTCTGACCTAGCAACCTAGTCAACTTGCAGACAGAATACACACTGCTGCAGCACCAGAACCAAGAAAGGTCCTGCTGGACTTAGGTTCTGAAGAAAGCTTTACATCAAAATATATTATCTTTGCTTTTGTATTTCTCTGTGCCATTAAACATAGAAAAAACTCTTAAAATCTTCTTTCCCAGTGACTGGCACCATGTACCCTGTGCTTTGGTCCAGTTTTGATACCTATACTGAATTTATGAGCCTGAAGTCTTCATGTTTACATAAACTCTTTAGTAGCCACTCTGCCATAAATTTGTACTGCAAGACAGAACATCACAGTACCTGTCAGAGACAAAAAGAAGCCAGATACTATGAACAAAAACCATTTTCCTATTCTTAGTTTAATACCTGTGAACATCAGCGAGATTCATATATTGTCTTAAAAGCTGAAGAGCCCACCAACCTCTGCCTTTCCTGACACTTTTCCTTATTTTTTTCTGCAATGGAGTCAATGTCTGTAGAAGGGAAAGAATCTGCAGAAGCAATCAATTTTTTACTGAATCTAAAGAAAGCAATGAAATAATTTTACTTAACACTCAATATCCCTCAGCAGTATCTGTCAGTGAAGCTTATTGAATCCCGGGGCAAGGGAAAACTAAGTGAAAATAAAGCACAAAATGAATTTAAATAAAATGAGGCACTTATCCTCCCATGTGTTACAGTACTGGACCCTTTAAGTAAACCTGTTCTTTGAAAATAAACTTCACATCATCTGCAGCCTTGGAAAACCCACACACAGTCAAAAGCAGAGTGAATTTTAGAGTAGCAGAAGCAAAAGATCAGAGGCTGGGGGATTACTGTAGTATTGGAGGAGAGGGAGTTCTAGATTTTCCTTTGTAAGTCTCACACACATATACAACCTGCACTACTGCATAGTTGCAGGCATCTTCACAGTTCACCTGTGGGATACAGGTGGGTGGGTGGGGGAAGCAAATCCAAATATACAGTACAGAAAAAAAACCCTGAAATATTAGACGTGCTTTTCCCCCAAACTTTGGAAAATCTTATCAAACCAGCTCTAAATTATTAGCACAAATCATATTTGTGCAAATTAGAATTCTTTGATGAAAAAACAATAAAACTCAAAAGCCAACCAAAGCCATACCCTCACCGCAGTTTCTCCCTCCTCACTAGCATGGTACAAATTATTGCTTTTGAGACTTCTCATCTCTGCACCAGGCTTGCTCTTCAGCCACAGACCTCGCTCTAAGCACACTCTCCAGTGCCTCGTCTTCTCATCTCTCCCGCTCCTGTCCTGGTTCCCCATTCAAAGCTGTTCATCCTGTCTGTCTCTTCCATCTCCAACTCACTGCCATGGTTCTCATTCAGTTTTAGTCTCCCTCTTCTAGACTCTTTGGCTCCCATTCATCCCACACAAGGCAACTTAAAGCCTGAATGTCTGTCTCACTGTCATCAGTGAAGAAAGGCTCAGTCCTCCGAGTGCTGATTCAAATGACCTTAGCCCTACAGGGAGTTACTTTTCTCCCCTTCCAAGACAGAGGCATCCCACAGAAACTTTTACAGCAACCAGATGTGCAAAGTTCTGCATGGGGAAGAGGTAGCACATGGTCACCAGAGCCAATGGCATCAGATTTATGACACTTAGAAATGAATCCCCAAACCACTCACTCCAGCATTTTCTTGGTGCTTTACATGGTCCAGAGATTTGGTCCAGATTTTCCAAGGTGGTAAATTACATTCATTTTGTAAATGCACTTGCTATTTTGGGTTTTATTATTTTTTGCATAACTTGCGTAGGGCCTGTTGGACTCTGACATAATTTTTATTACACGAGGTAAACTTAAAAAGCACAGACCACAGATCTTTTCTGGCACAAGCATTGATTCACTGTGAAACATCCATTTACTGTTTCCTATGCAGATTGATCACTAAGTTTACAATGAGAAGCGCTTCTTAAGCCTTTTTATGTAGAGAAATGACTTCACCAACTGAAGAGTTTAAAAAAAGAACCCATTTTACCAAATCCTTCGCTTTAATTAAACATCATCTTCACTGTATGACAAGCAGAGCCGTCTCCCAGGCAAACTCCACACTGGTCTTCAGTTGCGTTGGAATTTATCTCATAATCACAGCCAACAGTCTAGAAGGAAAAACAGTTTCAGAATAAATGTGGCCTCCACAATGAAATGTCACAAATGAAGCCACCGAGGCAAAGGGGTCCGGAGCGGAGGATCGCGCCGGGGGACCCTTCCTGAAGCGGCAAAACCGCGGCCAAACCCGCGAAAAGCAAAAGCGCAGGGAGCGAGAGGGTGCCCCAGCCCCCCCATTCCCCGAGCCAGAGGAGGGCGTTCCTGACGAGCGGCAGCTCTGACTCAGCGTGGGCGGGGACAAGAGGGACGGTGGCCAAACCCCCTCACCTAGAAGAGCAGCCCCCAGGGAGCGCGAGCGACCTGGAGGGTGGCAAACAGGGCGTGGCGCGTCAGAAGGGCGTGGCGCGGCAGTTTGCGCGGCAGTTTGCGCAGGCAGGGCGAGCGGGCAAGGCGCAGCCCCCCTCCCGGCTCTAGAGGCCAACTCAATTGGTAATCGTCGGCTTCTGAGAGGAGGACCAGCTATGGTTTCCACTCGGCTGAAAGCCATTGCCAGAAGGAATGTGGCGACCCAGACGGAGTCCTCACGCAAGCATACAGCTGTCCAGGTCTCTGGCTGCAGGGAGTGCCTGAGCCTGTCAGCTGTACCAGAGGGCAGCAGAGACACCACCTGTGTGTGGTGTGACCAGGTGGATGATCTGCTCAGCCTGGTGGCAGAGCTGAAGGAGGAAGTGGAAAGGTTGAGGAGTATCAGGGAGTGTGAGAGGGAGATAGATTGGTGGAGCTGCACCCTACCGTCCCTGAGGCAGAGGCAGCAGATGGAGGCTCCACAAGAAGCAGAGGATCCCCTGCCTTCTTGTCACCAGGTAGAAAGAGGGGACCTAAGTGATGGGGGGCGAATGGAAACAGGTCCCTGCTTGGGGTGCCAGGTGAACCCCCGCCCGGCCTCCCTCACCTTCCCGGTTGCCTTTACACAACAGATATGGGGCCCTGGAACTTGAGGGCGAGGCAAACGAGGGTGTAGACAAAGGTCCATCCAGGAGGTTGCCTAGGGTGAGGCGGTCAGCCCCACGCATTATGACTGCCTCTGCTAAGAAAAAAAGGAGGGTAATTGTCATAGGCGATTCCCTTCTGAGGGGAACAGAGGGCCCGATATGCCGACCGGACCTGTCTCACAGGGAAGTCTGCTGCCTCCCTGTGGCCCGGGTCAGAGACATCACTAGGAAGCTCCCTGGTTTGGTACGGTCTTCTGATTACTACCTGCTGTTGGTTATACAGGCTGACAGTGATGAGGTTGCGGAGAGAAGTCCTGCAGTGATCAAAAGGGACTTCAGGGCACTGGGGTGACTGGTTCAAGGATCGGGAGCACAGGTAGTGTTTTCCTCTATCCCTACAGTGGCAGGGAAGGATACTGAAAGGAGCAGGAAAACACACCTGATCAACACGTGGCTCAGGGGCTGGTGCCATCGGAAGAATTTTGGCTTTTTTGATCATGGGGAGGTTTACACGGCACCGGGCCTGCTGGCGGCAGATGGAGTCCAGCTGTCTCACAGGGGAAAAGGATCATTGCTCATGAATTGGCAGGGCTCATTGAGAGGGCTTTAAACTAGGTTTGAAGGGGGAAGGGGATAAAACCAGGCTCACTAGAGATGAGCCTAGGGGTGGCGTGCCGATGCCGGGGGCGAAATCGATAGCCCAGCTCAAGTGCATCTACACCAATGCACGCAGCATGGGCGGCAAGCAGGAGGAGCTGGAAGCCATTGTGCAGCGGGAGAGATATGACTTAGTCGCCATCACAGAAACATGGTGGGGTGACTCTCATGATTAGAGTGCTGCAATGGATGGCTATAGACTCTTCAGAAGGGACAGGCGAGGAAGGAGAGGCGGTGGGGTGGCCCTGTATGTTAGGGAGTGTTTCGATTGTCTAGAGCTCAACGATTGTGATGATGGTACGGTTGAGTGTTTATGGGTAAGGATGAGGGGGAAGGCCAACGAGGCAGATATCGTGCTGGGAGTCTGTTATAGACCACCCAACCAGGATGAAGGGGCGGATGAAGCGTTCTACAAGCGGCTGGCACAAGTCTCTCAATCGCTAGCCCTTGTTCTCGTGGGGGACTTCAACTTCCCAGATGTCTGCTGGAAATACAACATGGCAGAGAGGAAGCAGTCTAGGAGGTTCCTGGAGTGTGTGGAAGACAACTTCCTGATGCAGCTGGTAAGTGAGCCTACCAGGGGAGGTGCCTCGCTCGACCTGCTGCTTACAAACAGAGAAGGACTGGTGGGAGATGTGGTGGTCGGAGGCCGTCTTGGGCTTAGCGACCATGAAATGATAGAATTCTCCATTCTTGGTGAAGTAAGGAGGGGGACCAGCAAAACCGCAACCATGGACTTCCGGAGGGCGGACTTTGGCCTGTTCAGGATGCTGGTTGAGGGAGTCCCTTGGGAGATGGTCCTGAAGGGCAAAGGGGTCCAGGAAGGCTGGATGTTCTTCAAGAAGGAAGTCTTAAAGGCGCAGGAGCAGGCTGTTCCTGTACGCTGTAAGAAGAATGGGCAGGGAAGACGACCGGCCTGGCTGAACAGGGAGCTCTTGCTGGGACTCAGGAAAAAAAGGAGAGTCTACCGCTTGTGGAAGAAGGGGCAGGCGACTCAAGAAGAGTACAGGGATCTCGTTAGGTCGTTCAGAGAAGAAATGAGAAAGGCAAAAGCCCAGCTAGAATGCAATCTGGCCGCTGTCGTTAGAGACAACAAAAAATGTTTTTACAAATATATTAATGACAAGAAGAGAGCCAAGGAGAATCTCCATCCCTTATTGGATGCGGGGGGGAACATTGTCACCGAGGATGAGGAAAAGGATGAGGTACTCAATGCCTTCTTTGCCTCAGTCTTTAACAGGCAGACCAGTTATCCTCAGGGTACTCGGCCCCCTGAGCTGGAAGACAGGGATGGCGAGCAGGATGAACCCCCCATAATCCAAGAGGAAGCAGTCAATGACGTGCTACGCCACCTGGACGCTCACAAGTCTATGGGGCCGGATGGGATCCACCCGAGAGTGCTGAGGGGGCTTGTGGAGGAGCTCGCCAAGCCGCTCTCCATCATTTATCAGCGGTCCTGGTTAACGGGGGAGGTCCCGGACGACTGGAGGCTTGCCAATGTGACGCCCATCTACAAGAAGGGCGGGAAGGAGGATCCGGGGAACTACAGGCCTGTCAGCCTGACCTCGGTGCCGGGGAAGATTATGGAGCGGTTCATCTTGAGGGCACTCACAAGGCATGAGCGGGACAACCAGGGGATCAGGCCCAGCTAGCACGGGTTCATGAGAGGCAGGTCCTGCTTGACCAACCTGATCTCCTTCTATGACCAGGTGACCCGCCTAGTGGATGAGGGAAAGGCTGTGGATGTGGTCTACCTGGACTTCAGCAAGGCCTTTGACACCGTCTCCCACAGCATTCTCCTAGAGAAGCTGGCGGCTCACGGCTTAGACAGGTGGACTCTGCGCTGGGTCAAAAACTGGCTGGACGGCCGGGCCCAGAGAGTTGTGGTGAATGGAGTTACATCCAGTTGGCGGCCGGTCACGAGCGGTGTTCCCCAGGGCTCAGTTTTGGGGCCGGTCTTGTTCAATATCTTTATCAATGATCTGGATGAGGGGATTGAGTGCACCCTCCGTAAGTTTGCAGACGACACCAAGTTGGGTGGGAGTGTTGATCTGCTCGAGGGTAGGAAGGCTCTGCAGAGGGACCTGGACAGGCTGGATCGATGGGCCCAGACCAATTGTATGAGGTTCAACAAGGCCAAGTGCCGGGTCCTGCACTTCGGCCACAACAACCCCATGCAGCGCTACAGGCTTGGGGAAGAGTGGCTGGAAAGCTGCCTGTCGGAAAAGGACCTGGGGGTGCTGGTCGACAGCCGGCTGAACATGAGTCGGCAGTGTGCCCAGGCGGCCAAGAAGGCCAATGGCATCCTGGCCTGTATCAGAAACAGTGTGGCCAGTAGGAGTAGGGAAGTGATCATGCCCCTGTACTCGGCCCTGGTGAGGCTGCCCCTCGAATACTGTGTTCAGTTTTGGGCCCCTCACTACAAGAAGGACGTTGAGGTGCTGGAGCGTGTCCAGAGAAGGGCAACGAGGCTGGTGAGGGGTCTGGAGAACAAGTCTTATGAGGAGCGGCTGAGGGAACTGGGGTTGTTTAGCCTGGAGAAGAGGAGGCTGAGGGGAGACCTCATCGCTCTCTACAACTACCTGAAAGGAGGTTGTAGCGAGGTGGGTGTTGGCCTCTTCTCCCAAGTAACTAGCGATAGGACAAGAGGAAATGGCCTCAAGTTATGCCAGGGGAGGTTTAGATTGGATGTAAGGAAAAATTTCTTTACTGATAGAGTGGTGAAACATTGGAACAGGCTGCCCAGGGAAGTGGCTGAGTCCCCATCCCTGGAGGTATTTAAAAGATGTGTAGATGAGGCGCTTAGGGACATGGTTTAGTGGGCATGGTCGTGTTGGGTCGATGGTTGGACTCGATGATCTTAGAGGTCTTTTCCAACCTCAATGATTCTATGATTCTATTCTATGATTCTATGAAATACTCAAAGCTCATGTATCACTGCCTTTAGTGTACTCCGCTCTTCTAAAAAGGGGGAAAATCAGTTTTGTGAAAGAGTATATATCCTATGTAAAGAAACTAATAGTAGAGATTGCTATATCTATGTCAAACTCATGTGTATTAATATAAAGGTTAAAAAAACCCAAACCCACCACCATGTCATGAAACATACAGTAGTGACCAGAGACTTACTTGAGATGGAAATGCACCACCCAAATGGCCTCAACATCTAGGACTGGCCTATACATCTAGGATTTGTGTCTGCTTTCTTATGTTGTAGAAGCAACCGTGGATTCCCAGGAACACAATGTAGTAACAGAACTGAAAGACAGCAACTCTCACTAGCGCCTCAGAGAAACTCCAATATTTTACTCACAGGCCCTCACAGATATTTCACAGCTCTGGGCTCTTTGTCAATAGATCTAAAACAAAAGCCATGCACAGGAATGGATGCTTTGAACCTGTATTAGTACTGGTACATGGGGCAGGGAGTATTCGCTGGAGATTCAGTTATCGATCATGCTGAGCTTATACACCCGTACCCAGCCAGTGCCACAAAACAACTCAAGAAATGACAGATCAATTTCTGATCTCTGTGACAGCTTATCGTGGCCATCAGACAGTGCAGAACCTCTACTGCAGTCAAACCCCCTGGTAAAGAGGAACTCCTCAGCAGGCATGAAGTTTTATACCCATGACAGCTGTTTCTCCAGCTTGCCAGCACAGGGCAATGGGTCAACGAGAAAGTTCTGGTAAAGACTGATTTTTCAGTTCATGCTTGCTACAGGGAGAAAGTGAGAGAAAAATTTATTCATTTTGAGTCAGGATAAAACTTCTTCCTTGCCAAAACCAAAAATTCTGTTCACTAATTCCTTTAAATGTCAACAAAATCTTCATTTAGTTTTGGGGTGGTTTTTGCCTCTCTAAAAACTAGCAAGGTTGCAGAACACAACCTAATGTCCAACACTTAATGGTTGTTAATAGCATCTAAGACGTGGAGGCCTGTGATTTAGATGAATAGCAATAATTCTGGTGGTATGTAAAGTTTTTATCAGCTGATTTTTCTCAAAATAAGCTTTCAGGTGCGATACCTGCCAACTTCTCTAACATCCTCTTGATGTATGAAAATTTGGGTATCCCCTGTTTTGATTCTGATCTTATTTTACCTTCAGTACATCAGCTACTGTAATCTTCTGTAAGCTTCTGACAGGAAAATCCATCTATTAGATTAATCTAGGTATAAAAGCTCCTTCATACTCTAATATTTTTCTGTCATTTTCAGATCAAGAAACACCTGAACTTTTCCTCTATGTGCCAGTGATTAAATGAACAGCTAGAGAAGCTGCAAAAATGGAAGCAAGGAAAGGCCTCAAGTTACTAACAGTGTTAAACCATGTCACTTGCATTTTTACAGAGGATTCAAAAAAACCTCATCCATCACTTAATGCCAATGCTTAGCCAGCACCTTTGATACCTGCTCTGAAAAACAATGGCCATGCCAAAAGGTTCTGCAGCAGCCTCAGCTTCTCTCTAGTTTCTAAGAAGGCTACTTTCAAAAAAGGGAAAGTTTTGTAATGTCTTTCACACACACATATTTCAGCCCCAAGGACCACGTTTATGAGCAGTACAGAATGTTACAGAGATAAGCACACACTAAGGTTCATGACTACATTTTTGCCTTCAAGCATGTAGCTATTTGACCAAGGATAGATTTAATGAAGTATTCAAAGTACGCAGACGCCACGGCAATAAGCGCAGGAGTTCAGATCTGACTCTTAACCTGTTAGCTAAGGATGCACTGCAGTTTATATTTAACACTTCCTAAGAATTTAAAGAGGTAGGTGTGTAGCTATTTTCTTAAAGAGATGCATTCTGAAGTATATTTATTGTACTATCAGTACATTTGTTAATCGTCTACAAACAGTTAGTAAAGTCATTGTTACTGGGTTTATTATTAGACCAGAGCAGTAACCAGCCTCTCTGGGGAGTCCTGCAAATTGGAAGTTTATTTTCTATTCTACGCATACATTCACTGTTAAACAGAAAGCTGGGGAGAAAATATTTCAGGCTGACAGAAATTTGTCACTACAATTTTGTTTTTTTAAATTGTATCTTACCATAAAAAAAAAATTAAAAAAAAAAACTATGAAAAGGAAAATCTGGAAATAAAACCTTTCCACTTTGTGTTTTGCTATTATAAAATATTATTAATGAGTGTTTTGGAGCTTTTCTTTTGAACTTCTGAAAAAAATTACATCTTCAAATTGTATCATTTTTGCCAAATTAGCATTTTCTGGTAGAAAATGCATGTTCTTGAAAAGGTTTCTGTTCATCTTTATTTACTGTTCATGCTTGTTTGAGTGGTTGCACCCAGAAATAATTTATCTAGTTCAGGCTGTCAATCAGACATTTTGAAATTAACATAACTGAGCATATTTCCCTTGTGAGTACTGTGTAGTGTAAAAATCCCCAAACGCTGAACAAATTAGTCCTGAACTGCACTGGCACTAGCAAATGAGTTCGGTAGCAGCACCACAGTATCATCGCTTTCCTGCCTTTGGGGTGCCAATTAGTGTCTCTGCATGGGCCGTACTCTGTATCAACTCAGTCAGAATCGGCTCTGATCCCCACTTGGTCATGCATTTCCCTTAGCAACACATCCATGGCATCAAAATATGACATTGCTATGACATGAAGG
Organism: Aptenodytes patagonicus; assembly: GCF_965638725.1. Lineage (NCBI taxonomy): Eukaryota > Metazoa > Chordata > Aves > Sphenisciformes > Spheniscidae > Aptenodytes > Aptenodytes patagonicus. The sequence continues at coordinate 27,490,765 of NC_134981.1, forward strand.
GAATCCCTTTGTCCCTTCCAGTTATAACCACAGAAGCTTGTATTTTGTTTTTCCTCTGATATTTGAAACATAGTTTGTATCTGATCAGACATCACAGTCTTATCTATACGTGTGGCAGGGTGTGGTGCAGGGATCCCCAAGAATGAGGTACTCCAGACAACTGTGGCAGGGCAGGCAATTTATTGTGTCACAGTAAATAAAGCCTTCATTTTATTCCCTAGCTCTGGGGTGCTGCTAGTGGTGCAATGACCTTCATGTCTAGCTACAGGTCCTCATCTTACAAGGCCATTAATGACCATCACAAAGTGTATATTCTCATGCATCAGAGTAAACAGCTCCAGCAGTCATTCATTCTAAATACATTTACATGAACTTTAATTTCCAGGCCACGTTTTACTTTCATGCTCCAGTGAATATCACATTATTTTTGTCATTTATTAGATTCGTTTCTGGATGCTTCCTCCTCCCTTTTACTTGCTTTCCTCATTCTTCTAGATATGCAGTAGCCATATTTTCTAAAACTGCCTTATAATGTGCTTCAAATTTCTGCCAAATTGCCTGTTAAAGGGGATCTGGAGACTAAATGCAGGTTATTAAAACAAGAAAAAAACAGCAGCAATTAGGCTCTGATTCTGTTGCACATGTATGTCCTTGTGCACCCTCTGCCAGTAAAACACGCTGTGCTACAGCAACCATTGTGTGCCACAGCATGTGCACTGCAAATTAGCATCCCTCCATGCAGCCCTTTGTTATTGCCCTGTTTACCAAGAGCCTTTTTGACACACCCGAGACTAGCTTTATTACTGGTCCCACCACACAGTGTGGAGGCAGAAATAATGACATGAATTGCCTGGCTGCATTACAGGAAGGAGAAACAATTTCTTTCCTGCTGCTTAGTGACTAAAGGGAAAACAGCCAGAGATATTACCCTTTTGCCACTTCCAGAGGGAGAGACTTTTGTGTCAGATTGGCAGCAGGGGGCAGGTACAAAAAGTCCTTGCTGTCGCTGAAGAGTACAGCCTGGATGTACTGCCTGAATATCAAAGTTACATGGATGCTACATTGTGCTTTTAAGCTCTTCCTTCCGTTTGTCTCCCCCACTGGTCTCCAAATAAGGAAAACATGATCTTGTCATGTTGGCCATGACATTGCCTTGAATGGGGGGAAATGTGTCCTGATGTGCCTATTTCTCTTATAATTTGTCTAGATGGGGCTGAATCAATGTCCTGTTGGGCTAGCAATGGGAGGAGGAGATTGAACCATAGTGAGAGGTAGAAAAGCTACTACAAAAATCTGAGATGTGTAATCTGCTTTTCAGCAAGAGAAAAAAAACCCACTTTCTTCCCTAGTATTACACAGCTGTGTAATTCTCCAATACAATATTAGTCTCTCAACATAACAATTGTGAATTACCACAGAGAACAGCTCACAGATTTACATGACTGAAGGTCATTTAAGCCTATTAAAATTCTGTGTGGGAGATGAATACCTGTTAGAAACAGCAGAGATGCCAAGTCCTCCACTCTCAGTGTCTGCATGCTCTCAGTGCATACACCATGTAAGCCTTCACTTTTAGACGATGCCATGCCTCATATTTAATCAAACTCCTCAGTCTGGAAAACTCATGTATGTATCACTGCTCAACAAACATACTCTGGTGGCAGTATCTTTGCTTATTAACACTGGGGGAGCAACTGAGTGCTCTAGTAAGAATTAGAGTCCATTTGTGATGTATAATTTAAACCACAGGGAGATAAGATCTTCTAAATAAAGGAAAAAAAGTGACACCCAAAGGATGAGTGCAGAGGAATATGGTTAAATAGCAAACTAGTCATGATATATCTTGATGATTTTAGATTAAATTACTGACAAATCTTGTTGACTGCCTCCACTCAAAGCTGTTTATAAGTTGGACATCATGACAGGAGTAGGTCTAAGAAGATATCTGAAGGAAGGCCTGGCTAGGTGCATCTCTCATCCCCTTATTAGCACCACCTGGAACAAAACATGGTTGCAACTGCAGGCATGTAGCTTTGAGATCCCCCTTTGCAGCCACTGGTTCCAGCACTGAGTGATTTAACGGCATTACATGTGTTTAGGGAACTCCTCTTCCATGTAAGAACAAAGCAGAGAGAGGACTCAGCTATCTTATACACTAGGCTCTCAAATGAGTTAACAATTCTAGTTTGTCTTTGAAATGATGAGGCAAGTTCTAAAGGAATACCATACCAACACCTCACTGGTAAGGCTTCCTTGTGCACTGAAGCATAGGCAGCACTTCCGAAAAATTAGGCCCCATATATTGGACAAATTGCAAGGACCAAGTGAATCAGCACTAGTGTCTGTCTGTACTTACATCCCACTTGAAGATGCACATTACGGCTTTGCCAAGGTGGCTAGGAAAGTATTCAGTATACCTCAGGTAGCTAAAATGAGGCATCTCAATCCACATTTAGCCATCTAGGTAAGACCAATTTCTCTGGTTGCTTTGAACAAAACCATGGCAAACTGCAAAATCAGATTTAAAATCAGCTGAATGTAGGAGATAAAATTCTTGATTGAATCTGAGTCTACCTATCTTGTTTTGACACATCCACTAGGAAAACTCTGAACTCGGTTGTTAAGAGCTACTCTGCACACCAAACACATGCGAGTGATATGGACAGTGGATCTAATGTACAACATCTCACCATTTTAATTTTTTACTCAATTTCAGACCTGAGTACTAAAAAACACTTCACTAAGAACAAACGTGAAGTGCTTTTGTGAGATTTAGTACTGAAAACCAGAACAAGGCTTTAATAGACACTGACATTAATGTCTGTGAACTCCTTTTTCACATCATTAGGAACATGTTGTTATCGGAGTACAAGAATGATGTACCAGACTAATTATATTAAATTAATTTCCAGATTTATTCACTGTGACCTGTAATGTATGTATTGTGTTTAACTAGCTGGACTAAAATACTAGTGAATTATATTGAGATACTTGAAAAAGCTTCTCCTCAAGTGTTATGCTGGGTACCTATTTCAGATAAAAGCACACTGTCTTTCAGAAATGTGAGCTATTTGGGTTACCTATTCATCATTTGCTCTCATTTGTGGCAGTTGCATGATTATGTTGTTCACTCTCCGATTCTGACTCCAATTAAATGTTTGTCAGAAGATGTGAAGCAGTAGTCAACATGTGAAATGATGACAAAACCATATTTATGATAGCACCAGTACCTTGGAGGAAATTTTTTAGAAAGGCTTTGAGTCCTCAGAACTATTTACAGAATCATAGAATAGTTTAGGTTGGAAGGGACCTCTAAAGGTCATCTAGTCCAACCCCCCTGCCGTGGGCAGGGACATCTTCAACTAGATCAGGTTGCTCAGAGCCCCGTCCAACCTGACCTTGAATGTTTCCAGGGAGGGGGCATCCACCACCTCTCTGGGCAACCTGTTCCAGTGCTTCACCACCCTCAGCGTAAAAAATTTCTTCCTTATATCTAGTCTAAATCTACCCCCCTTTAGTTTAAAGCCATTCCCCCTTGTCCTGTCGCAACAGGCCCTGCTAAAAAGTCTGTCCTCATCTTTCTTATAAGCCCCCTTTAAGTATTGAAAGGCTGCAATAAGGTGTCCCCAAAGCCTTCTCTTCTCTAGGCTGAACAACCCCAACTCTCTCAGCCTTTCTTCACAGGAGAGGTGTTCCATCCCCCTGATCATTTTCATGGCCCTCCTCTGGACTTGCTCCAACAGGTCTGTGTCTCCCTTATGCTGAGGGCTCCAGAGCTGGACGCAGGACTCCAGGTGGAGTCTCACCAGAGCAGAGTAGAGGGACAGAATCACCTCCCTTGACCTGCTGGCCATGCTCCTTTTGATGCAGCCCCGGATACGGTTGGCCTTCTGGGCTGCGAGCGCACATTGCTGGCTCATGTCCAGCTTTTCATCAACCAGTATGCTAAAGTATATCTAGTATCTACAAACTGCAATTAAAATTATCTTTCCTTTCAACTCTGATCTATCGCTTCTGATGAATTAAGTTTTGCTATTTCTAAAATAGGTATAAATTTGAACTGTCACAGGCAAGGTTCAATACAAAGAACATATGGAAGCTAAAATTAACCATAGTGATCCCAGTCCATTTGGGCTGAAAATCAGAAAATGAAAGCGTAACATCACAAAGATAGCCTTCTGAGTTTAGCACTTGGCCTCTTCTGAGTGAGGTTCTAAAGCACTGATATGGTATGCATTTTATTTATGAGAAATTCACTAAAAGCAGTGCTATGACTGTGGGTATTACAGCATTTACAGAACACACCTTCAATGCCACAAATGCCACAAACACACACATCATTCTGGAAACCTACTATCAACATACAGAATATGCAGAGAACCTTATACTTATTCTTCTATAAACAGAACATTATTGAACCATATACTCTGTGTTTGCCCATTATCTCATTACATTATACAACATTATTCAATTTACTGTTGTAAACCAAAATAATTTTTACTGTCTTCAAGTGCAAACATCAGAACTGCTACATAATGTGTAACGTTAAACTGCATTTTCATAATAAAACCACAGAAAAGGGTAACATCAATTGCAACCCTAAAGTTATAATCCTTTGTGAAAACATCTCATCAGAAACAAACAGATTTTCTTAAATTGATGTTTTAAAATCATACAAGAGAGGAGTTCAAAGGTACCAAAAGTAGTACTCAGTCTAATGGATTCATTATAAAGGATGGAAATGACTTTTATGTCTACTTAGAAAAGCTGTTTCTATGAACTTGTTTCCATGATCATTAAAAATGTGATAAAATGGAGTACCTGGTCTCGATCCTCCAAAAAAAAAAAAAAAAGTTAAACATTTTCCCATAACTTTTTAAAATAAAATTGTAGAGAAAAAAACATGCAAACATACCCAATACCTTACACATGCCATTGTTGTGGTTTAACCTCAGTCAGCAACTGAGTACCACACAGGCGCTCACTCGCTCCTCCCTCCCCCACGGTGGGATGGGGGAGAGAATCGGAAGAGTAGAAGTGAGAAAAAACTCATGGGTTGAGATAAAAACAGTTTAATAATTGAAATAAAATGATAATAATAATAATATGATAATAATAATAATACACAAAGCAAGTGATGCACAGTGCAATTGCTCACCACCCACCGACCAATGCCCAGCCAGTCCCCAAGCAGCAGCCCCCCCAGCCAGCTTTCCCCAGTTTATGTACTGAGCATGATGTCACATGGTATGGAATGTTTCTTTGGCCAGTTTGGGTCAGCTGTCCTGGCTGTGCCCCCTCCCAGCTTCTTGTGCACCTCCAGCCTTCTCAGTCGGTAGAGCATGGGAAGCTGAAAAGTCCTTGACTAGTGTAAGCATTACCTAGCAATAACTAAAACATCGGTGTGTTATCAACTTTGTTCTCCTCCTAAATCCAAAACACAGCACTGTACCAGCTACTAAGAAGGAAATTAACTCTATCCCTGCCGAAACCAGGACAGCCATTAATACAGATATCTTGGCTGTGCCTTCCTTCAAAGCAAGGAGTACCATCAGTGACTACATTAAGCATTTTCTCTGAAAAATGGCTGTCTATTGGGCAACAGTAGAGCTCACAGGGGTTTGCTGAAAGGAAAACAAAGATACTTTCTCAGAAAATACTTCAGTAGGACATTGACCTGTAATGCACAAGAAATGACAGTATGTCTTTACTGCACCATCCACTCACTTTCCCTAGCATTTACTGACAGAAATGGCCTAATTAGAAGCAGTTAGCAGAGCCAGGGTCATATTGCTAAGAGTGACACAGGCCTGATAAATGCCACTTGTATACTTCTAGGAATCAGCTGGAGGCTGGTGCCCTCACACCTCCCTGCTTTCCATTGCTGATATGTTAACAGCCAGCTGGCTGAGTTGAGCAGAAATGAAGCTGTCAGCTGTGATGGAGAAAGGGACGGGAAACCAGCAAAAACAACTGTCATTAGTGAGGGGAAAGGAGGAATCTGGGGGTGAGATTGCCAAAGACACTGACAAACAAGTTTTCCATCAGCTGATGACTGAGTGACTTCAGAGATAATTTATAACTGCTCATCACTACTGCCAGCCTCTCTCAGAGAGCAGTGAAATCGCTGCTTCTGATCTTCTGCATGTCAGTAGAGTGTCACATCATTGCTTATTTTCAGCTATCTGCTGGTACTTAATAAATTATTTCAAACACTGGACTTTTTTCCTGCTTGGCAATTTATGAAATAGGGATAATATTGGCAGGTCTGAGACATCCAGGCTGTTCTTGGATAGATGTGCATGGAAGCAACAGGGAAAAGAACAGCTGGAGCAAAAGCAATCTGTGGGTCTCTGAAACAAGATTCTCTGCAATAGACCAGCCTTAGTCTAGTCCATCCATGGAGTAAAAAGAGCCAAAGACACACGTGCCCTGCCTCACAGATGCTGGCTCTTGGGAATGGGAAATTTTGAAACTCAGGCTTTGGAGAGTCAAAGGACACAAGTTTGATAAATAAGTTGTATAAACGGAAGATGAGTTAAAACTGAAACCAGGGTCAAAGCAAAGACCGATATAATCCCTGCCCTTATATCCCTCCCCTGGAAACCCCTCAGCAGAGCCAGAGCTATCTGACTGGAAAAAAAATCATCCACTGTCATATTGATGAGGGACAGCAACAGAGGAAATGTCTTCTGGTTTTGGTTTATGACAAGACCCCAGTCTAGAGCAATTTGTTCATGCTCAGCAACCTGAAATGCTTTGCTGAGCAAAGCAGTAGGCCTTAAAACCGCCAGTCAGTAGGGACTTAAGGCACCATTATTGAGCCATTTTAATAGAATCTCCCTGTGTGCTGCAGAGGTGCCTCTGCTGAGTGACAGTTTCATCCTGTGTCTGACAGAGCTGACAAAAGACACTCCCTTGGTCTCAGAGGGATGCAGAGTAACTAGAAATCTTCTATATCCTGGCTAATTTCTTTCTCCCTCTTCCTCCTTTGTTGACCTCACTTGTGTCATACAAAGAACTATGTTTAAAATTGGAGGAATTTCTAGTAATGAGAGAAATTCAAATTTTTGGTAATGCAAAGAAACTAAATAATTTCCTACAAAAGGGTTTATGCTTTTGAAGGAGGAAATTAGCTTTCATTGCTTTGGTTTGTACAGCACCAACATATACACAGCACCATGCAGTGCACAAAAGTGACAGCAGCTCCTGCCCCCAAAGTGCTTGCAGCTCAAGGACTGAATCCTACACAGTCTAAGCTTTAAAACTATTAATGTCATTCACGTAAACAGCATCTCTGTAGAACTGGGATCCAAAAAATTTAAAAAAAGGGACCAAAGGAAATCCAAAACCTCAATGAGGAGTTTTGTGTTTTCCCTCTTGTCAGTAGAGCTAAAATGGCTTCTTAGGACTGACAACAATGTCATGCTTGTGGCTTCTCAAACAAAGATGCCTCCGTAAAGGGCAATAGAGGGATTAGAGGCAGAGGACACAACATGGACCAAGTTATGAAACTGGTGGAATTCAAGGTGATGTGAGTCATGTTCAAGAATATCGACAGAGATGGAGCTATGAAAGAGTCTCAGGCAAGAACATAAAGTTTGTAATCCTTATCAGCCCTCAGCCCCTCTGTGAAAACTGCCAGCCATAACATCCATCAGTTGTTCTGATAAGAGCTGTCATGATAAGTGATACAATACAAAAGGACCTAGGAGTGCTGGTTGACAGCCGGCTAAACATGAGCCGGCAGAGTGCCCAGGCGGCCAAGAAGGCCAATGGCATCCTGGCCTGTATCAGAAATAGTGTGGCCAGCAGGAGTAGGGAAGTGATCGTGCCCCTGTACTCGGCACTGGTGAGGCCGCCCCTCAAATACTGTGTTCAGTTTTGGGCCCCTCACTACAAGAAGGACGTCAAGGTGCTGGAGCATGTCCAGAGAAGGGCAACGAAGCTGGTGAAGGGTCTGGAGAACAAGTCTTATGAGGAGCGGCTGAGGGAACTGGGACTATTTAGTCTGGAGAAGAGGAGGCTCAGGGGAGACCTTATCGCGCTCTACAACTACCTGAAAGGAGGTTGTAGTGAGGTGGGTGTCGGTCTCTTCTCCCAAGTCACTAGTGATAGGACGAGAGGAAACAGCCTCAAGTTGCGCCAGGGGAGGTTTAGATTGGACGTGAGGAAAAATTTCTTTACTGAAAGAGTGATTAAACATTGGAACAGGCTGCCCAGGGAAGTGGCTGAGTCACCATCCCTGGAGGTATTTAAAAGACGAGTAGATGCGGTGCTTAGGGACATGGTTTAGTGGGCATGGTGGTGTTGGGTTGACGGTTGGACTCGATGATCTTAGAGATCTTTTCCAACCTTAATGATTCTATGATTCTATGATTCTATGAATTAATTTTACTTCTATCTGGAGAAATCTTTTTCTGGCCATGCGGCTAATTTGATTACTTCAGTGCTCTAAATTTTGTTTCACCTTGCTTACCTTCTCAATGCACCATTCTTTAAACACAAAGCACAATACCCTTATGGAAAGGAGAATCCCAGAATTCCAGCTAGTCTGTTACCTGCTCAGAATCGATCCTGACGGACACAGACTTTGCATAAAGCTATTTCAGCTTTTACATTGTTCATAATGAAATATGTAGAGCAGTTTGATATCTGTTCTTCCTCCCTAGCTGTGTGTTGACATAACAAGCAAGATGGTATCCAATTTCATTTCAGAAATCACTGAGCAAGAAAAAACAGGCAGTGCTGACTGCTGACATATTCCTGTCATAACTATGATGGTCTAAGTATATAACTCAGAAAAAGTTTGTAGGGAGAGGTAACGCCCTTACTAAGCCAAATGAAAAAGTAAAAATAAATAACAACCAAACTTTCAGACTTGCAAAGCTTCATGATTCAAAGAAGGGCTTTCTAGGCATGAAAGCTTTCCTGGTTTTCCTAATTGTAGTAACTGGTCTAAAATGAGATCCTACCGGTACCCACAAATCTTGTATTGCTTTTCTTCCTATCGGCTTTCTACTGAGCCCTACTGGAAATGAGACGATATTGCTCCCTCCCCACAACAGTCCTATCCAATATTTATACTCCTGCCATCATTCTTCAAGTTATTTTGATATTTCATCTGCATAGAAGGCTGGTTAGGGCACCACTGAGGAAATTATCCTAGCACTGTATTAGCCATTCATTTTCTAAAATTATTTACTTATCTATCATTATTTTTTTACAGCTGAGCTCAGGGACCTGACAAAGGATCAGGGCTCCATTATTCTAGGACTGTAAATAAACCATACTAGAAGCAGCCACTGTCCTCAAAAAGTCTAACATTTTAAACACAAGATAGATGCAGATGTAGAAAGTTCTTTTATCTCCTATTTTCAGATAGAGAACTGACACACAAGGAAAATAAATACATTTCCTGAAATGATGGAAGAACTTGAAAGCAAAGACTGTCATTGAATTCAGATTTTCTAAATCTTATTTCAGTCCTGAAAAACTAAAAAGACTAAACTGAGATCAATATGAGCACTAGGGTTGCTCAGAAGGAACTCATTAAAGCAGCTGGTTTAGGTTCAGTTACTTCAGCAAATTTGATTAATTCATGATGAGACTTTAGCAAAAAGGCTGTCATCTTAGTGACTTTTAGGCCAAAATATACAGAAATTCTTGCAATCCAGCATATGCATGAAATACTAGATCCAATCTGTGAACACAAGGTAATGACCAGATTCACACAGTCCTTGTTCAGAAAAAACACACTTTGAATTCCCGTTTAAACAGTAAAGCCTACAGGGTTTTACCCATCACTTTACACCAAAGTAGGATCAAAGCCACTTAGACTCCTCCTGCCTAGATTGTATTTAAATTACAATGATAATACTCATTCCTCAAACCCTCTAGGTAACCTGCTCTAATGTTTAACCACCCATACAGCAATAAAGATTTCTTAATGTGTAACCTAAAGTTCCCTCATGCTGTTTTGGCTGTTACTGCTTGTCCTACCTTTTACGGACATGAAGAACTGCTGGACCCTGCTCTCTCTTGGGGATTCCTGTACTACTTGAGTGGAGGAGGTTGGAAGATACAGTATGAAGTACAGTGACAGAAAACTTGATGTCAAATCCAAGTTTGAAAGCAGAAGACCTACATTCAAACTGAGCTGATAAGACCACGGGGTCCTGCTTTTCAAAGTCAGTTAACAAGGGCACAGAACTGCTTGGATCTTGACAGCTTCTTCCAGCTCCAAGCACAACACTGCACGGAGCCATGCGGACTTGCTAGCCTGTACCTCTACCAGCTCAGGGTTATGCATGCAATATACCCTTAGAAACTCTCTTCAAGTAGCTGGCATTTAACTCACTCAATCTTCTCTTTTCTAGAGTAAAACTTGCTTTTCTCAACCTTCCCCATAAACTATGTTTTTCAAATCATTTGACTTTCCTGTTGCTCTCCTGTAAACCTCCTCCAGTTGGCTGCATCCTTTTGGCAGTGTGTTGCCCCTAGCTGGACATAAGATTTTAGCTGAGGTGCCACCAACACTCAGCAGCCTAGAAAAATTACATCCTGTTTTTTAATTTTAGTGCCCACATCCTTCACCAAGATTATGCTGCTGATTTGAATAGGGACAAGATCAATCCTTTAATACATAGAAGAAACCTAGATGTAATGGAATCCCAAGCCACAGAGCTCCCATAAGCACCCAGTGACTTATTTGTAATCAGAATTGGACTGAGGAAGCAAGCCAGCAAAGCTGAGTAAAAATCCTAAAATTCAAGCATGTGATTTTTTTCCCCTGTGTATATTATAACAGAATTCAGATTCACCAAGTGTAAACAGAACAACATGAAGATAACTAGAAAGGAACATATTCCCTTCCTAATTTAAATTTGTTTCCCTCACAGCTGACTCACATGAGTTCACATGCAGGAAGGATCCAGCTTAACCTGACTGAGAAGGATGTGATTAATATGTCTGCCAGCAGAAGATAAGGCCTCAATATTTTTTTCCTACTTTACAAGGAAGAAAAGAACTCTTTTCTTCAAACCCTCACCCCTGTGAGAACTCAGAATTGGATGAGGAAATCCAAACCAAAGAAAATTAGAAAAGACAATTACCAAACACAGACAAAACAGGAAAAAGAAGCTGAGATGAAGCTACTTTATCACATTAACCAAGCCTTGAACTCCAAAAGAAAATTTTATTTCAAAGCAATAGCAGCAGAAACATTATCTTGTGCCGTTAGCTCTGCCCCTGCAACTGTATCAGTACAGATCTTACTTGATACACAGATATATTTTGGAAGAAATATAAAGTTTAAAACACTTTATAAAGTTTAAAACACTAATCCCTATCTGCCAGTACATGAGATGATCCTGGCACTGATTGAGAAAAGAAAGGTATTTATATGATTCAGTGTAGGACTCATACTGACTACATGGAAGTTAAAACCTGAGAAACTATCAGATTCAGATAAATGTAATTTGTCAAAAGGTATGAAATAAATAAATGTGGGGTCAGCCTGATGGCAAGAGAAGTAGATTAGCACCAAAGTCTGACTAAAGTGTCAAAGTAGGGGCCCTGAATCATGAGAACAATTCAGAACATATCCTGGTCAGAGCTGCTGGATGCTTTAGCCACCCTTGAACCTGGAAGTCCCCTTCATGTTGAGACTGCCAGGGATACTCAGGTGCTCCAGCGTGAGCACATGGGTTTCTGTGCTCCAGGGCAACTCTACAACAGCACTGTGCAAGTTCCCCAAGAGGCCCAAAGTCATTTAAAACAGGAGGGAAAAATCTCAAAGCATTTGGAACCTTAAATATAGTTAGCCTAGGTAACAGCGAAATGTCATTCACTGCTTTCTTGCCTGGCTGCTTGTTAAAGCTGCTTGCTGCATCTCACCTTATATTAAATCATAAGCTATTCAAAAAAGAGTCTTTATCCTCTTATGAAGGTACAATTTACACAACAGAAAAGGACATTACGACAGTGTTTAATTATGTGACATTCATTAGAACTGGCTTATGTAAGCTATGAAATTAAAGCCAGGAGAGACAATTGTGATCATCTAGATCATTTACCATTTTTCCAGAAGGATGAAGGAACACAGAATATCTAAAATATCACAAAATGTCTAGCTCAGGGTTTCATCTCCTCAACTAGATGCTTCCACACAAAAGCTGTTACGTGCACTCAGGATTTCGGAAAGCTTGAGGACATTTTCTTTTCCCCTTATATCACATGTGCAGCATGAGGGGACTGAAAATGCCTGATAACAAAACACAACCCAAAACCTTCTTGGCAGCAAGCTAAAGTAGTAACAGAGTGCTGTGAAAAGTCTTTGAAATTGGATGGCACCAGTTAAGGGGAAAAGTAAGGGAAGATGGTGTACACTGACAAAGGTTGGTAGACATATGGTGGACATGGTGATTAAGTCTCCAGAGCCCTGAAATGTCAGCTCTTTTTTGTGTGGGGTTTACAAGATGCTGTTGGTTTGCTTTTGTTTAAAGTCTTGCTTTGTTTAGGATAAACACTCACAAGAAAGGCCCAAACTGCTCCGCCTCACAGAGAGCGCACTGTCTCATAAACCTATCTGAACTTATCTTGCCCAGGACACCTTTAGCAACCAATGGAAGGTGGAAGAAAATTTGAAATTGAGATGGGTAGAAAACTCAGACATACTTCAGTGCAGTAGGTAACGCCGTGGCTGGACAAAACTAAAGTGTGCCCACGATAGCCACCTACCCTCAATCATACAATGATGATGTCAGATGAAGGATCAGCACAGGACTTGGCCAACTCCCTACCTAAGATGAATGTTCCCAGGAGAGCCTGCCTATCTGAGGAAGCCAGGATTCTTGTAAGTTAGAGTTTAGCAGCAAGAAAACACTTCAAATGCTGTTAATGGAATGTAAGAATGAAGTTGCAAGCATTAAGGACCTCACAGATCACAGGGGAGACATGTAACTCTAGACTGAAATTCTGGTTGCTGAGAAAACAGGTGAAAATAGTCAAAAAGCCTTTTAAGCCACAAGAGAAATATTTGTTTGGCATTTGAAGGATTTGGCAAAAGGTCACTGAAACCCAGGATGTTCCAGATGAAATATATCAGGCTCAACAAACCAGCATTTTAAAGCTGTGTTTTGTCTGTAAAGCTCCAATCAGCCATTTTTGAAATATTGCATGGACACACCATAGGCGTGCCTTCCAGTGTGCAGGAAGCATTTGATTCATGATTCTTAATGCCCTTTAAAAGCAGACCTTCTGCAACAAATGCACATGCAGAACTATCAGTTCTGTAGAACTGCCCCAGAGAGGACATTAACTGAACCAAGGCTGTACCCTGCAGTGGTACATGTGAGTAACAGAGAGGACTGGAATCCCAATTTCAGTGACAGGGGACTGCAGAAAACAATTTATGAGTTTGGCTTTGGACTAAGCCTTAGGCTGTTAGCATTTACCATGGTTTGTTTTACTGAAAGTCCTTCTGAAAAAGTCTTTTTCTATCAGTCAACCATATTTTCTTTCATCATAAATTTTCCTGGAAGTCTGTCTGCTCCAGGTTCATCTTCAATGGTGTATTTGTTAGATGAAATTGAAACAGTAGCTGAAACTTAGGAAACCTATTCAGAGCTGCCAATAACTGTGAAAATGCAATGAACATGCTGAAAAAATACTACTGGCAAACAAAATTGAAAGTTGAATCTTGAGCTTCACTTCCCTAACTGGTTTATTTTTTCTGAAAAAAAATATATTGATAGCTTCTACTGGATAATCTACTCCTTACATTTATGCATACATCAAGAATCAAACTTCATGGTAATAACTATTACCCCTGTTTTAGTAACTAGTTGTTACAAAGCAAGTTATAAGGCAGAGGCATCGATTCTGTCTCTACAATACAGGGCAGTACAATACTGAACCTGTTGAGGTATTATTTCTTCAATGTGGTGCCAGGTACACTTACCATGCAGATCTGAGTTTGGAAGTAGTAAAGCCACATTTGTGCAGCTGAAGAGCTCTGCTTATTAGGTGCAGTGATGCCTGCAGGCCCAAACATGCAGCTCTACACCACACTACTGTACTTCTTGTTCTGTGGTTGACACTGGAAAAGATGGTTTAGGCCTATCCCAAATAATTAGTATAGATGTGACTTTAATAGCTTTGCTTAGTGTAATATCTTTCCAGGAACTGGGCTAGTTACACTCACAGCCACTATCGCTAGAGCTTTGCAAAAACATCTATGTGTAAAGGAGAACCACTGCCTTTGTGTATACACAAAAGGCACACCTGCATATGGAGGCACACCAGATTTTTCTCTCTAATTAATTAAAAGACTTATAATTCAGTGACTTCTTGCCCCCATAGAGGTCTGTAAATTTGACTTTTTATACAAGATATTAAAAAATTCATAGCTTCATACCTGTGTTATAAACTGGAACCCAATGGTAGAATTCATTCTGGTAGGGAACTGTATCAAATTCACTGCACTGCATCTGATGAAAGGTTGGCAAGCCTTTGCGACAGGGGCTAATGTTACACATGCGATAGCGTTTCCTTTCTCCAGTGCAGTAGTCTCCTCCAAACTGTGGTCTAGAAAAGGAATATTGAGACTGGGACATGAGAGACTAGGTAAAAAAATAGTAGTTTTAAAAGAGCAATGTCTTTCAGGTTCCAATGGGATAACAAGGTGAATCTGAATAACAATCTGAATCCTTGACAGGGTTGAGATACTGTTCACATGTTCAAGTACCCAAACATGTCAGTATAGAGCACAGAGATCTAGACGTACCTTGCGTCTCAAAGAAGTGCTTCGTACATTGCCCAGCTGAGCTCTTGACAAATTACCTTATCAAACTCCCTCAAAATACCATATTTTCCAGAATGTTTGACAGTTCTTCCAGAAAAGCCAAGTGATTTCTGCTGTTAGGCACCCTCATAGTGATTTTTGAAAATGAGATGTAGGGTCCTCATGAACTCAGATATGTATTAGAAAATTCTGCCCTTCGTGTTCTGTACATATCAACTTGTGTCTGAAGCTCAAACAAAGCTGATGACTAGAACAAACCATGAAAGGTGAGTCCTTGATTTCCCTCAGGAACAGATTGCTAGCTATTCTTCTCACCCGGTGTTTGAGAACATTTATTTATTCATGGCAGTATTATTAAAGCAACCCATTTCTAATATTTCCACAAAGCTTGCATGCTAAATAACAGAATTTTTTCATTTTGTGTAGAAATAAGCTCCATGGAGGGTAAGGATTAAAGAACAAGGCAACGACTGTAAAAGGTGAGCCAAGTGAATTTCACACAGGTATGCTTAACTGGGAAGGAGAGATGTTTAGTGTCTGTCTTGCTGCGGCACCTGCTGATAACACAGTCTCATACAAAAGTGTCTCCAACGTCATAAGTACCCCAAAGATCTTGAATAAAAGGTATGAAAAGATTGTGCACTCAGCTTACTCTGGGTTATCGCATGGTTTCTCTGCGCTCTGAACTCCTGCCCCACGTGTCCTTGTGCAATGGGACCAGGATGACCAAACGCCCCATCCGCCATGGATTGCTTCTGGAGTCTTGCCTACTGTAATGCACTCACCAGAGAAGCACCACTGAAGAGAAAGGACAAACAGCTTAAGATCATTATTGCAGGAAAATGTTATTGTGAATTATTTATTATTTTAGTCCCTGAAGGTCGAAAACTCAAGTGGAAATTTAAATGGAGATGTCACAGGATGCCCCTCCTTCACGCTAAACAATGGCAGAGCTATTCACGGTTCCTCTGCTGCCCTTTCGCAGGCAGTGCAGCTCACAGTCACCTTGTTTTCACTGCACTAAGTTCCATCTGCAGCAGCATCCAGTTTGGAGTGGCAGGAGCCTTTCACCGAGCACAAGAGTGTTTGGCAAAGGTTCTGGAAAAGAAAGAAAACTGCAGCAGTCTGAAGCAGAGCTGAACTCCTATGGCCAAGATTTTCAAGTCTCCCACGGTTTTGTACATCAATTTACAAAGCCTTATAAGGGCTTATTTCCAGAGACAGATGTTCAGGGTTTTCCATAAGTTAGGACCCATCAAGGGTCCAAATTCAGGTACTCCTCATTAGTGTACATGGAGGGACTATTTGACAAATACAAAACAGAATACTTTCTATCAAGTGAATTAACTGAACTATGTTTGTGAGTTTATATATGCTCCTCATTGGCTGCTCAGCTCCCAGCTACACACAGGAAAAATGGTTTTACAAAGTTTAGGCAGTACTGTTTATAGCGAAGGTGAACAGAGTCTGTATTATTTTCATTTGATGAGTACTAATGAATACAATGTTCAATTTTGCATTGCCGTCTGCCTGAAAACATACAGTGAAATCAAAGAAGGTTAGAGAAGCCAACCAGGTAAGTAAAAATAATGTCATGTCTCCAAGTACAATAGCCAGGTTAATACTCATGAGGTCCCAAAACTGGATTAGGAAAAAGAGATCAAAACACAGGTCTCTTAAAACATCAGCCAAGCAGACGGCAAGGGAATGATCTAAAAGCAGCAGTCCAGGCTAGCTGGCAGAGAAAAAAGCCTAGTAGGCTGGGTAGAGTAAGGGCTCTGGTTGGTGAATGCTGGCATATTAAGGTACTCAGAAACTGGTGCCAGTTTAATGCAGTACACTGCCAGTAAAGCACAGCATTTCAGCTGCTGCTCCACATGCAGTGGTCAACTCCACAGAAGGGATAGAAACTCCTGAGAGTCAACAAAGCTAGCGGGGCAAGAAACATTACAGCTACCTTATAACAAGTCTTCTTCACTCAGTCAAAACTATTCTCTAGAGAGTGAGGACAGACATCGAGGGCTATTCCCCCCTCCTCAGTTCACATGCACATCAGCTTCTCTTTTGGTTGACACACAGGAGCCTTGCATGCTTGGGAACTCCTGAATGAGCACAGGGCTTTGTGTGGAAGACCACTTCCGAATTGGAGAAACCAGGGGTGTCAGAGAGACTGTGCAGTCCCAACTGGAACAGCAGAAGCAAAAGCCCGGGGGCTCTGGGCCAGGTCTTGGCTGAGGGTGTTTGAACTGCAGAGTTCAGCACTGGGAGAGGGAACAGAGCTGGCAGCATCTACCTGTGAAGCAGGGACAGCTGTAAGTGTCATCAGAGAAAGGAGCTGACAAGAAGGATCCCACTAGCAGTTCCCACTGGGATTCTCAGAGCAAACAACATGCCAGGTTTGGGAGCCAACACAGAAACCGGGCACTTGCAAAAATCCAGCCCCAATGAGCTGCAAGGCAAGTGACTTTTATCATCAACAATATGGTATACACTTTCCACCCAATCTGTGAGATCAGGGTCTGTGCCTTAAAGAGAGTCCAGTCTAAAAAAAACCAGTTTCACTGAAGTCAGCGGAAGTTTTGGAGATAAGGAGTGGGCAATAAGATAAGGATTCTGAGCTCCTACAGCCTGTCCTATAGGAAGCTATGGATCCACCTACCACTTGGAAAATTCCTCCCCCTAATGTGTATTTTGCTTTTCTTTTCCTTATTAGAGGGACAATATTTATGTACTTCACAAGATGCTTAGAGGACTTACTACCTAAATGGTTTGTGGAAGCCACTATCTGAATTGTAAACCTTAGTCTTTACTAAGTGTAATCACTGAACCCTTGGGCATCTTCAGCTAAATACAGATTCTTCTTTCAAAAAGAATCTGGATTGAATTCAGACATTAAAAGTTACAGAACAAATGTAGCCTGATCAGTGAGCGAGTGTTAAGTAAATAGTGGAAAGGCAAAGAACAGTCAGACCTCTTAGACAAAATGACTATACTGATCATTCAGTATGCCAGGCAGACTATACTATTCACAATTCCTTTCCTTGCCAGTGCAGCTACCCGCAAAACACAGGCCTTCCAGTAAAAAGCAAAATGAGATGATACCAATTAATTTTCTGACATATGTCTAGCTGTAAAATTGGTTAATCAGGAGGTGTCGAATGTAAAGGCCTACTAAGTTCAAACCCAAGGTGAGACAGAATGAACCAATACTGCAAAATTACACTTTAATTTTCTATCTGTACCAACAGACAAATTACAGTAGCTGAGGAAACTGGAACAGCAGGTAATGAAAGCAATCTTTCAATACCTGCTTCAGATTCAGTAGTTGCAGTTCAACATTGGTAATCATGTTATGTATTAAGGCTGAGAAGATTAATCAGAAATAATCTCCCTAATAGAAGGGTAAATGAGGATACACATAATTATCCAAATGGAATAAACAGTCAACATCGGCAGTCCCCAATCCACAGCTGTGCACAATACCTTGCCTAAAAAACACTCCAGTGCTGCTGATGCCACTTCTGCTACAGCCCTGTTTAACAGGGGGAGCAAGCTGGATGCTGTCTGCAATGTTTGCTGCATATTGCTGTCCAAAACTCAGCAAAAATTAGTGATCACTTAGCTAGACTAGCACTTGAAACTACTGTTTCTGAACTGTTCTATGTAGAAAAATGCTGCGCAGAGCCAAATAGCTCTGAACAACGTAGGTACAGTTACAATAGCATAGCACTGCACCTTAGCTAATATAACCTGTTACTCTGCAGTGGTTCCTAGCTCTTGTAGAGAGTTGTGCTGCTGTGACTATACTGCTCCCATGCATCTCTACACAACACTTTTGCTGTGCTGTCAGACAAACCCCAGGGTATTTTGTAAATTACCCATTTCCACATAAAAATCTCATCTTTGACGGGAAAATAAAGATTCTTCACGGTACATGGACTGAAATTTCCTTTAATTAGTTAGACCATCAAGAGTGTGAAAAATCAGGGCATATGGGAAAAGAGCACAACCCTGATTTTTTCATAAAACTCTTCCTGGAACTGAAGATTTGTTCCCAGAATGATTTGGTCAGTTGAAAGCTATAAGCTTGAAGCATATTTATTTTTAAAATGGGAATTAAGCTCCATTGATAATTTACCTAAGATCAGTATTATGAGTTTTAAACCAAAATGACTCCACCACTGAAGGACAAGCATTTAACAGTAGATATGGGGCCAGATCCAGTAAAGGTCTTGGAATATACAAGGCAAACAGTGCAACAACTCACTTCCAGAATCTGCAGAGCAAAATTAAAATAGTGTTAGGCAATGTCTGCACCGCACATCTAGCCTACGAGACTCTGAATGTTGCATTTGTAGTTAGAAACTGAGGTTCACTGACTCCACTTCCACACTGTTCAAGAAGCTTAAGTTCTCATTAGGAGAATGAAGAAAAACATACAGCACTTACATCCACATCTTCACATAAAGTAGCATTGGAACTGTACTAAAGCTGGCACTGGTGATGCACATCATAAATCACTCCAGGAGTGATGATTGGGGACTTTAAAACTTCTTTTTGGGGGATATCATCCAGACAGAATCCCCACCCTCGGCTAAAAGACAAAAATTGCATGTTAAAAAAAAAAAACCCACAACCACACTTTTTTGACACTTCTATACAGACTTTCAATATCTAATTGTTAATGGCATTTTTTTATATGGCCTTTGGAAATAATACTTCCAGATTCTAGCTAAGATATGCTGAAGCGCTGCTAACAAACAACACTAATTTCTGGTAGTTTATGGAACCTTAGAGGAGAGAAAAAAACCCTGAAAATACAGAAGAAACTGCCTGCTCAAGAGCAGCCCCAGTATCAATAACAATTCAGCCCTTATCCCAATTTCACACTTTGGAGAAGGACCACTGAAGTCTGCAAAAGCAAAGGAATACATGTGGTTCTTGTATGTGCTGATTGTCTTGAGGCAGGGCAGCTCTCAGCTATCATCACCTCCTCCTATACCTGACAGAGGAAATCCCTCTAACAGCTCTCCATCTAGCAAGGGAGGGGGCGGTTACAAAGGCAAAATATAGCTTGTCAAAGTGGAAATATCATGAGGTCATTACGGTTTGCAGAGTGGCTTCAGAGCACACCACAGCCTCTGGTTAAAGTTATACCACATTGCTGCTCTTAAAAAGAACATAATGAATTTGAACAAGTCATTGAAGCCAAGCACATGTCATTGTGGCCAAAGGCAAGGTCTATGATGTTCCATCAGAGTCCTTGATGGAAAGGCTTCTTTCTTCCTGATAACTGCAAAAAGCTGCAGATTGCACCAAACCTGAGCCGATATGACAAGACTTGAGTTCACTTCCAGAAAACAAGAATATAATGGAGCTTTTCCCAAATACTAAGTGAGCAATAAGCTTGGGGTATGCTCTCCATGGGAATTAACTCAAACACACTAAAAAACCCTACATCTAGTAATGTAATAATACAGGATTTACTTTAAACTCCACATAAAGATCTCATACACAGTTGTACTCATTTCAGGGAAATGCTACAACCTGATCACTCACTCTAGGAAATGTGTGATGTATTCATTGCTGCACTGCGACCAGGTGAGTGGAATAGGATCATACTGCAACTGCCGGGACATAATATATGGGCACTTTCCAACAGGCTCACAGTCATTTTCTTTTCCATCGTGCTGGATACCAAAACTGGAGATAAAAACCACCATCTAATAATTCCAGCTGATTGGTTGTACCACAACACCTACCTATGGGTTTCACACTGTGTTTAAAAAGACACTAAGTTGGCTATAGCCCTGGTGAGCTGTAGATATCTATTTGCTAAAAAAAAACCATATAGAAGATCTGACCCAAAGCCTACAAAAAAATCTACACTCCAACAGGCTTTCAAACATGTCTGTTATGTACAGCAATATTATCCGGCACAAAATAAAGAACAGACTGTCAGAGACTATATTCAGGGGTATTTTTAAGGGAGTCAGAACACTATTGCACGGTTGGGCCGGGAGTCACAGTTTAAACCTCAAAGTTATGTTAAAGCTGCTAAAACTAAGAGCACTTCCTAGCTCTTGGACCCCAGTTATTTCAGACTTGTACCACTTTAACTAAGATCAGGCTTTGTTACACTCTGTCTTACACTGTCTTATAATCATGTCTCTATTGTTTGTTTCTTTTTAAATCTCTCTTGATAGATTGAGACAGAGACACCGTTTTCCACATTACTAAACATTCAGTGAATTAGCCTCCAACCTCCACACCTTCTTCCTATTTAGCTTTCTCAAACTGTGCCTTACAAACAGACCTCCATAGCAGGTCTTCCCAACATTGCTCTCTCCAGCTTCTCTGACTTATTAAAATGTAATTGTACCATGACTCAAATGTTCCAAAAGCAGGGCACGATTTCAGTCAGCATCAACTCCAGTAATGGGTCTGAGCTATAAAAGCAAGTGTGTCCCCTTGCTGACAGGCTCTTTTCCATGAACAGGGCCTGTTGACACAGGAGGCTGCGAACGTCTAGAGGGACAGTATGGGGATGAGTTGACTTTTGGAATCCATCTAAAGAATGGGTGCACGGCTTTCTTCTCATTTTTTGTTCACCTGTTCTTACAGACTTTTATTGTCCATATTTGAACTTTTTAACATACGTACTCTAACCTGGCTTGAGGATGGTTTCATGTTAACAACAAACCCTACAGTATTCCATTTTCTTTGTGGATACAATTCTTACAGGCAAGGCCCTGCACCACTCCTGCAAAGGCAAGTATAGCAGTACTCTGTCTCACAGCATCCAAAGGACAGTGAGTTACCAGCTGCCTAGGCTAGGTCAGGAGAAGGTCACATATGGCTCTACGGGGAAGAAGTGTTTTCTGATAACTAGTGTTAATGAAAAAAGCTCCCTGTCAGCAAGAGGTTGTGGGGACCAAGTAACTAAACTCAAAGTACTCAGATCCAATTGTAATGATTTCAGCATTATTTACTTATTGCCTTTCTGGCAATTGAGGGGTTGAATAAAGAAAGGCCAATTAATGGGTGATAGGATCAACACTTGAGTAATCTTTGTTTCAAATATTATATCCCATCAGGAAATACAGACTTCATCTTGACTGGTGGTTGAGTGCAAAATGAAGTAATGTGATTGTAGATACAGCAATGAACATGTCACCTAGCCAAGCAACATGGCCCAGGTGAAAAGTGCAGGCATTATAGCCAAACTGGAGTATCCATGAGATAATGCTCTACCCTGGGGAAAACAGCTCAGTGTCAAAAAAGATTCAAAAATCAGAATTTTTTCAGGTGAGTTTAATAAATCACCAAACCAACCAAAACCCCTCAGAAACTGGAAATACTGAGAAATATAGTTTAAAGCAAAAATACCGAATCATAAAAAAGTTTAGCCATGTCTGAAACTAAATGCCTAGGAACTTTAGTTGACTTGACCTAAGTGTATCCACAATAAGAATGTTAATATACAGAAGATACCAGTTATTAAGAAATGCCAAAAAGTGACTTTATTTGTTAGTCAGAAAGGAGAAAAAAGATTTGATATTTCCGTGAAGTTTGACTGCTTCAATTAAAAATGGTTTCTAGCTAATCTGCAATATTGAAATACCTTGATATAATGAAACAGGTATTTTCATGTAAAAGATTTGGATTGATTTGGAGATCATCTAAAGTAATCGCATAGTAATTCAGTATATGCTTGGAAAAGTGAGCATGTGAGAAAAGTTAAGGCATAAAAAGCACGATTAAGTGCTGTTTCTTTGTAGTTTAATTATTTCATCCTGATGTACTGCCCTAGCAGACTCTGTTAAAAGGGGTAGACTGAATAGTTGTAAGTATAAACAAAGGTCAAAGGCTTAAGAATCTCTTTCTTATTCCTTTGCTTAGAAAAACCAAACACAGTTTTGATTTTAAAAATAAAGACATTAACTCACTCCTTGTTTTGTTTCTGTCTGGCAATTTGAGTATTAATATAAAAATAGTAAATTAAACTCAGCTAGGTCCCCCTTCACTTTCAACTATAACTGTGTCCAAGTTCATGAGCAATAGTGAAAGCCAATTGTCCTGGTTTCGGCAGGGATAGAGTTAATTTCCTTCCTAGTAGCTGGTACAGGGCTGTGGTTTGGATTTAGGATGAGAACAAAGTTGATAACACACCAATGCTTTAGTTGTTGCTAGGTAATGCTTACACTAGCCAAGGACTTTTCAGCTTCCCATGCTCTACCGACTGAGAAGGCTGGAGGTGCACAAGAAGCTGGGAGGGGGGCACAGCCAAACTGGCCAAAGGGACATTCCATACCATGTGATGTCATGCTCAGTACATAAACTGGGGAAAGCTGGCCGGGGGGGGCCGCTGCTCAGGGACTGGCTGGGCATCGGTCGGCGGGTGGTGAGCAATTGTACTGTGCATCACTTGCTTTGTGTATTATTATTATTATCATATTATTATTATTATCATTTTATTTCAATTATTAAACTGTTTTTATCTCAACCCACGAGTTTTTCTCACTTGTGCTCTTCCAATTCTCTCCCCCATCCCACCGGGGGGAGGGGGAGTGAGCGAGCGGCTGCGTGGTGCTCAGTTGCCGACTGAGGTTAAACCACGACCGTCCTTTTTGGCGCCCAACGTGGGGCACGAAGGGTTTGAGATAATAACAGATTAACCGGAGTGTATTAAGGAACTTATATCTGTTAATAGTTGTGGGTCACAATGTTGGTTTCTCTGTTCTCGATATTGATTTGTATAATCTGCATCGTGCTCTTTTTCCTGCAGTACATGTTAAAGATTGGTGTTGGTTTTTGCAGTTTGCTGTGGTCTGCAGTGAGTAGTGATGTCTCGCTTGGGAGGTTTGTTTTTAGAACATTGACCTTGGCGTTAGCGTGGTATGTACGTTTCGCAATGAAGACGTTACTGTACCACGGATACCACTTCGTGGAGACAACTAGCAATTGCAGTAACTTTTCTGAGAGTTTTTTTCCGGAGGAAATAGAGAATGGCAGTGTCACTACCTTCTTCTATGATGTTTCCTCCTTCATTACAGTAACTTTTCAGTATCTTGAACATCCTTGCGTAGTTCAGATACTTCTATTGGTACTTCTTGGGAATATTGTTTCGGTTTTGTCTAAAGTTGGTAAGCAATTTAAGAATATCATCCAGAGATCTGCCCCAAGGCTGAATAGCTATGAGTGGCAGGGTGTGTGGGACAAGATGGGCAAGCACCTAGGCCAATGGGCACCCCCAGTGTTTTGGAACTTCACCCCTGAGCAAGTGCGGAATCCTGAAGAGTTAGTAGAATATTTTGGACAAAGTATGCTGTCACCCTGGCAACTCCAGAGAGATGCAGATCATTGCAACGTGCTGGGGCCTGGCCCATGCCTACCGAGCCCTGTTCAACACTAATCAGTACTCTCAAAGGGAAGAGAAGATCTCTGGATCTGACGGTAAAACAACATGCACTGCGGCCACTCCGACTCCGGCGACACGCCCTGTGGCCACTCAAACTACGGCAACACGCTCTGCGGCTACTCCGACCCCAGCGACACGCTCTGCGGCCACTCAGATCCTGGCGACATGCACTGCAGCCACTCCAACCCCAGCGACAGGCCCCGCGGCCACTCAGACCCTGGTGACATGCACTGCGGCTACTCAGACTCCGGCAACAGGCCCTGCGGCCACTCTGACCCCAGCGACAGGCCCTGCGGCCACTCAGACCCCGGCGACACGCCCTGTGGCTGAACCAAAGAACCAGCCTATGCTGGTATCAGTCGCCCCTGTACACAACAAGAAATCATGGAAGCAGAAGTCGGCTCCATTCCACTTCCAGAAGTGGAAGAGGCAGACTACCCTGGAGAAGGGCCATCACGAGAACAGGGGGAGGAGAGTCAGCCGCTGATTGGGGAGGAGGAAGAGGAAGAACTCATAAATGAGGCAGTGACCACCTGATCTCTATCCCTGAGTGAGCTGCGAGATATACGAAAAGATTTCAGCTGTCGTCTATGCGAGCATATTGTCACCTGGCTGCTCTGATGCTGGGATAATGGGGCCAGTAGCCTAGAATCAGACGGTAAAGAAGCCAAGCAGCTGGAATCCCTTCCTAGGGAAAGGGGCATTGACAAAGCGATTGGAAAAGGGACACGAGTCCTTAGCCTTTGGAGGCGACTCTTGTCAAGCGTGAAGGAAAGGTAGCCCTTTAAGGAAGATGTCATATGTCGCCCAGGCAAGTGGACCACCATGGAGAAGGGTATCCAGTTCCTGAGGGAATTAGCTGTGCTGGAGGTGATTTACGATGACCTGAACAATGAACAGCTATCCAAAGATCCAGATGAAGTCAAGTGCACACGACCCATGTGGCGGAAATTTGTAAGGAGCGCACCATCGTCATACGCCAATTCATTGGCAGTGATGACCTGGAAAGATGGAGAGGAACAAATGGTGGATGAATTGGCTGGTCAACTCCGGCAATATGAGGAAAGTCTCTCTTCCTCCCTCGTCTCAGCTGTGGAGAAAGTGTCCCGGGAGATCAGCAACTCAGAGAGGATAGGTCCTACTCCTCACCTGTACGGACCAGTATCTCGGCTATTAGGAGTCAGCGTTCTTTTGCTCAAGAGAGACAGCATAAAGGGTACACACCACGGGGCACCCTATGGTTTTATCTGCGTGACCACGGAGAGGACATGAGGAAGTGGGATGGGAAACCTACGGCAGCCCTAGGGGCACGGGTACGCGAATTGCAAGGGAAAACAATCACAGAAAGAGGTTCTTCCAGGAAAATTGCTGCTCCAGTTTCCAGCGGGCAGTTCCCCAGACAGAGTAGAAGGGCTGATCTGACTTCTGATCTTAATGAAGAGACTTCTGACTCGTACGTACAAGAAATGAGAAATGAATACTGTGATGAGGATTAGAGGGGCCCTGCCTCCAGCCAGGTGGAGGAAAGGGACAACCGGGTTTACTGGACTGTGTGGATTCGGTGGCCTGGCACATCAGACACACAGGAGTATAAGGCTCTAGTAGACACCGGTGCACAGTGTACCCTAATGCCATCAAGCTATATAGGGGCAGAACCCATCTGTATTTCTGGGGTGACGGGGGGATCCCAACAGCTAACTGTATTGGAAGCCGAAGTGAGTCTAACTGGGAATGAGTGGCAGAAGCACCCCCTTTTGACTGGCCCAGAGGCTCCGTGCATCCTTGGCATAGACTACCTCAGGAGAGGGTATTTCAAGGACCCAAAAGGGTACCGGTGGGCTTTTGGTATAGCTGCCTTGGAGACGGAGGGAATTAAACAGCTGTCCACCTTGCCTGGTCTCTCGGAGGACCCCTCTGTTGTGGGGCTGCTGAAGGTCGAAGACCAACAAGTGCCAATCGCTACCACCACGGTGCACCGGCAGCAATATCACACCAACCGAGACTCCCTGATTCCCATCCATGAGCTGGTTTGACGACTGGAGAGCCAAGGAGTGATCAGCAAGACTCATTCACCCTTTAACAGTCCCATATGGCCAGTGTGGAAGTCTAATGGAGAGTGGAGACTGACAGTAGACTATCGTGGCCTAAATGAAGTCACGCCACCGCTGAGTGCTGCTGTGCCGGACATGCTAGAACTTCAATACGAATTGGAGTCAAAGGCAGCCAAGTGGTATGCCACAATTGATATTGCTAATGCGTTTTTCTCAATCCCTTTGGCAGCAGAGTGCAGGCCACAGTTTGCTTTCACTTGGAGGGGCGTCCAGTACACCTGGGACCGACTGCCCCAGGGGTGGAAACACAGCCCCACCATTTGCCATGGACTGATCCAGACTGCACTGGAACAGGGTGGAGCTCCAGAACACCTGCAATCCATTGATGACATCATTGTGTGGGGCAACACAGCAGGAGAAGTTTTTGAAAAAGGGAAGGAAATAGTCCAAATCCTGCTGAAGGCTGGTTTTGCCATAAAACAAAGTAGGGTCAAGGGACCTGCGCAGGAGATCCAGTTTTTAGGAATAAAATGGCAAGATGGACGTCGTCAGATCCCAATGGATGTGATCAAGAAAATAACAGCCATGTCTCCACCAACTAGCAAAAAGGAAACACAAGCTTTCTTAGGCGTCGTGGGTTTTTGGAGAATGCACATTCCAAATTACAGCCTGATTGTAAGCCCTCTCTATCAAGTGACCCGGAAGAAGAACGATTTCAAATGGGGCCCTGAGCAACGACAAGCTTTTGAACAAATTAAAGAGGAGATAGTTCATGCAGTAGCCCTGGGGCCAGTCCAGGCAGGACAAGATGTAAAAAATGTGCTCTACACCGCAGCCGGGGAGAACGGCCCTACCTGGAGCCTCTGGCAGAAAGCACCAGGGGAGACTCGAGGTCGACCCCTAGGGTTTTGCAGTCGGGGATACAGAGGATCCGAGGCCCGCTATACTCCAACTGAAAAAGAGATATTGGCAGCATATGAAGGGGTTCGAGCTGCTTCGGAAGTGATCGGCACTGAAGCACAGCTCCTCCTGGCACCCCGACTGCCGGTGCTGGGCTGGATGTTCAGAGGGAGGGTCCCCTGTACACATCATGCAACTGATGCTACGTGGAGGAAGTGGGTCGCACTGATCACACAACGGGCTCGAATAGGAAACCCCAGTCGCCCAGGAATCCTGGAAGTGATCATGGACTGGCCAGAGGGCAAAGATTTTGGAATATCGCCAGAGGAGGAGGTAATGCATGCTGAGGAGGCCCCAATGTATAATGAACTACCAGAAAATGAGCAGCAATATGCCCTGTTCACTGATGGGTCCTGTCGTCTTGTGGGAAAGCATCGGAGGTGGAAAGCTGCTGTATGGAGTCCTATGCGACAAGTTGTAGAAACTGTTGAAGGAGAAGGTGAATCGAGCCAATTTGCAGAAGTAAAGGCCATCCAGCTGGCTTTAGACATTGCTGACCGAGAAAAGTGGCCAGTGCTCTCTCCCTGTACTGACTCATGGATGGTGGCAAATGCCCTGTGGGGGTGGTTGCAGCAATGGAAGCAGAGCAACTGGCAGCGCAGAGGCAAACCCATCTGGGCTGCCGCATTGTGGCAAGATATTGCTGCCCGGGTGGAGAACCTGGTTGTAAAAGTCCATTACGCAGATGCTCACGTACCCAAGAGTCGGGCCACTGAAGAACATCAAAACAACCAGCAGGTGGATCAGGCTGCTAAGATTGAAATGGCTCAGGTGGATCTGGACTGGCAACATAAGGGTGAATTATTTCTAGCTCGGTGGGCCCATGACACCTCAGGCCATCAAGGAAGAGATGCAACATACAGATGGGCTCGTGATCGAGGGGTGGACTTGACCATGGACACTATTGCGCAGGTTTATTCATGAATGCGAAACATGCGCTGCAATCAAGCAAGCCAAGCGGTTAAAGCCTCTCTGGTATGGAGGATGACGGCTGAAATATAAATATGGGGAGGCCTGGCAGATCGATTATATCACACTCCCACAAACCCGCCAAGGCAAGCGCCACGTGCTTACAATGGTGGAGGCAACCACCGGATGGCTGGAAACATATCCCGTGCCCCATGCCACTGCCCGGAACACTCTCCTGGGCCTTGAAAAGCAAGTCCTATGGCGACATGGCACCCCAGAAGGAATTGAGTCAGACAACGGGACTCGTTTCCGAAACAACCTCATAGACACCTGGGCCAAAGAGCACAGCATTGAGTGGGTGTATCACATCCCCTGTCATGCACCAGCCTCTGGGAAAATCAAACGATACAATGGACTGTTAAAGACTACGCTGAGAGCAATGGGTGGTGGGACATTCAAACATTGGGATACGCATTTAGCAAAGGCCACCTGGTTAGTCAACACGAGGGGATCTGCCAATCGAGCTGGCCCTGCCCAGTCAGAACTTTTACGTACTGTAGAAGGGGATAAAGTCCCTGTAGTGCACATAAAAAATATGTTGGGGAAAACAGTCTGGGTTATTCCTGCCTCGGGCAAAGGCAAACCCATCCGTGGGATTGCTTTTGCTCAAGGACCTGGGTGCCCTTGGTGGATAACGCGGAAGGATGGGGAAGTCCGATGTGTACCTCAAGGGGATTTGATTTTGGGTGAGAATAGCCAATGTTCTGAATTATGTGATGTTAAGTACTGCATAATATTATATGCCATACTACTGATATTACAATAAGAATCACCCAGATTAATGAAGAATAACTTCGATGAAACCAAGCAAAGCACAGTGACGATGGAACCAGAACTGACTTCAACATGAAACAATCCAACACCGCGTACCATTTCCATCTTTCCTGCCCTGGAAGATTATTACAACAGATGGAGCCCCAAGTCATGGACTAAATGAACTCACTGAATATTTTATAGGGACAGCCCATAGACTAAGGGAATGATATCTCTGTGTGTGTATATATATATATTAAAAAAAAAAGGGGTGGTGATTAATGAAAATGTACTGGAAAATATGAGACTTGAGCATGACGCAGATGGTATAGAATAAGGGGTGGATGTTGTCCTGGTTTCAGCAGGGATAGAGTTAATTTCCTTCCTAGTAGCTGGTACAGTGCTGTGTTTTGGATTTAGGATGAGAACAAAGTTGATAACGCACTGATGTTTTAGTTGTTGCTAGGTAATGCTTACACTAGCCAAGGACTTTTCAGCTTCCCATGCTCTACCGACTGAGAAGGCTGGAGGTGCACAAGAAGCTGGGAGGGGGGCACAGCCAAACTGGCCAAAGAAACATTCCATACCATGTGACGTCATGCTCAGTACATAAACTGGGGAAAGCTGGCCGGGGGGGCCGCTGCTCGGGGACTGGCTGGGCATTGGTCGGCGGGTGGTGAGCAATTGCATTGTGCATCACTTGCTTTGTGTATTATTATTATATTATTATTATAATTTTATTTCAATTATTAAACTGTTTTTATCTCAACCCACGAGTTTTTCTCACTTGTGCTCTTCCAATTCTCTCCCCCATCCCACCGGGGGTGGGGGGAGTGAGCGAGCGGCTGCGTGGTGCTCAGTTGCTGACTGAGGTTAAACCACGACACCAATGGAAGGCTAGAATCTTCATTGATGTTACAGCTTCTGTGAGGCTGACACATGCCTGACAGATGAGACAAACCTAAGGTTTCACACAGATGATTCATGCCAGCACAAATATCCTTTCTAGAATCACAAAAAAAGACGTGCCAAAAGAGCTTAAAGACAACTGTAGAGTGTCACTTACATTGGGTGGTAAGTCTCCATCTTATAATATATTAGTGCTAATTTGTATTTTAAGCAAAGCATAGTGTTAACATTTTTACAAACATATATGCAACAACGACATGCACTTGTTCTGCTACTATCATATTATGCTGCTATAATTTGTAGTCAATATTTACATTGCTGTAGTGCCTAAATACGTATGTTTATTGTCAGCTTGCATAAGAAAAAAGTTTTAAAACCTCCACCTCTGACAGTGTTTTGATTATAGCACATCTAAAGTTTTCTAGTACATGTCTGATGGTGATCCCAAAGTCTATAATCTGTAAAGGAGGGAATGAGACAGATCTCCTGTGAGGGTCAGGGTGGTTTTCCTTCTCCCAGTTCTGTCAGCAGGCTGAGGGCAGCACAGCCGAATCCCAGGATCTTCGGCCGAGGAACATCTCACCATGATAGAGTCTTCTCTTAGGGTAAGTGGCAGATTTACTAAGAAGAACAGGGATTTAGATCCTCTATAGCACCACTGCCAGGTACAATGCATTTGCAGCCACTGAAGGGCTGCCAGAATGGCTATCCAACACTGTTCACCCAACCATACCTCAGCTTCATTCAAATGAACTGTTTGAAGCCTGTTTATTTGGAGAGGTAAACCATGCATCATTGTGAGACTTCTTTTTCTCATTCTCATTTTAAGATTTGTTGACTCTTCTTTACTGTACCACTTGAGGGGTTTTTTTTGTGTTGTTTTTTTTTTTTTTTGCCTGACAGACTTTAACTTAGGACTTTTTTTTTGCAGACCTTAGACCCAATCTTTTCTCTCAGTTCTGTGCAGACTGGATCCATTCTTATGGACCTGTAGAAGTTCTGTTTCGTGCCCTGCCACAAACTTTACACTCCCTGTGTAACCTTGCTCATCACCTTTAAGTTTTCTGTGCCTCTCTTGCTCACATATAAAAAAATATTTTGTGTCTCTTTAAATACTGAGATAATATTTAAAAATCTGTCCTGGTTTCAGCTGGGATAGAGTTAATTTTCTTTCTAGTAGCTGGTATGGTGCTGTGTTTTGGATTTAGGATGAGAACAATGTTGATAACACACTGATGTTTTAGTTGTTGCTAAGTAGTGCTTACACTAGTCAAGGACTTTTCAGCTTCCCATGCTCTACCGACTGAGAAGGCTGGAGGTGCACAAGAAGCTGGGAGGGGGCACAGCCAGGACAGCTGACCCAAACTGGCCAAAGGGATATTCAATACCATGTGACGTCATGCTCAGTATATAAACTGGGGGGGAGTTGGCCGAGGGGCGGTGACCGCTGCTCAGGAACTGGCTGGGCGTCGGTCGGTGGGTGGTGAGCAATTGCATTGTGCATCACTTGCTTTGTATATTCTTTTATCATCATCATTATTATTATTATTTTCCCTTCCTTTTCTGTCCTATTAAACTGTCTTTATCTCAACCCACGAATTTTACTTTTTCTTCCCGATTCTCTCCCCCGTCCCACTGGTGGGAGTGGAGTGAGCAAACGGTTGTGTGATGTTTAGCTGCCTGCCGGGTTAAACCACAACAAAATCATACACTGTAAAGCTTAAAAATAAATTGTACTGTGTTCACCAAACATTCTTCCATTCTGAACTGCACCTGTATGTTATTTTAGGATTTGTCATTATGGAGTTTTTCATCTACATGCTACGTTGTTTTGGTATATTCCCTCAAAGAAGAATAGAGAAGTGACTGAGCACAAAATGAGATAGGATCAAGTGGAGGAAATGACGTGAGCTCTGCAAATTGCTAATCTCTTGGGACATACAGATCTCAATTTCCCGACTAAGATACATCTCTAATAAAACACCCACATATATACATCAAGTGTTATACGTACCTTGAAAGCAAATGAAAAACAATCCCTTTAAAAGGTACAGGAGGTCTAACCTTAAACCCATGTTTTTATAATATAGCTCATATTCTCTGCCTGTGTGTCAGGCACGCTCACACTAGATTATTTTTGCATTAACACTGTGTTTCAGAAACAGCATGTCTTCATCAGACCACTTTACTGGGTCCTATGCAGGATGAACTAAATGATGACATGAGCCTATAAAAATAATATCATCAACAAAAAACCGCAACTAAACAATAGTCAGTGACAGCTGCTGAACTGCTGTCATACCTGGTTAGAAGGATGGCCACGTCATGGTGTGTAGGGTTGACGTCACTCTTGGGATTGACACTCTTCTGCCATTTACAGAAGCTGGCTAGTGTCTGATCAGCATGGTGAACTAACTTCAAGCCTTGCTAAGGGGAAATGAAGGAAAATATTATTGTAAAGACCACACTACGTTGCAATAACATGTCAGTGATGTTAGCTGTGAAGCTGGGTAATCTTTGAAATGCAATTGATTACCCTTTTGCCTAAAGCTAGAGCCATCATTAGGAGCAATGACATCTATTTAACATTCTGAATATTACATTAAAATGGTGACATTTTTGTAATAGGTGCAGCTAAAGGAAAAATAAAAGGCAGAAATGTACATATTTTTTGGTGAGTTTCGTAAAATCCAAAACTGAATTTAATTTTCCAAACAAACATTTTATATTCTCTTGAAAGCAAGTTTTCCTCTTGCTATAAAGAAGATAAAGATTAATTAGTGTGGAACTTCATGCTCAAGTTTGCCACTCAGTGTTATGTGAACAATCTCATGCTTAGGGAACAAGTATGCTTCTAAGGGTGTATTTCTTTCACAATATTTTTCAATTCCAAAGAGAGACAATGCAGTCATAGATGTTTCTTCCTCATCTTATGATTATACAGTATACACGCAAGTTACTGCAATTTCTTCTGAAATACAAAGTATGCAAAATAAATTCATTCAAAAGTATATTTTCTCATTTCTGGTCTTGGGGCATCCACTGTATCTTGCCTCAGTTTACTCTATTTAAGTAAAGTGAACTTTTTACAAAGCACCTAAACAACATTGTTACCAGATAGTCATTTTGGTGTAACTTAAAACCAAATTTTGAAAGATGCCCATCACCGTTGCTTCCAACATTGCCATGCTTAACTGAATAGGAATCCATGGTTTATTTTCAAAACAGCCACAGAAATTTAGCAAGTAAACTTAATTGGAGATCACCATGGACTTCAGGTCCTAATTGTCCTGTTAAGATGCAAACTACAGTTTTTGGCCTGCATATTCTTACACTGAGGACTATTAGGATAGACTCTATCCTAATAATTATTTCAGAAGACATAGCCTGGCCTCATGGCTTGGTTCACTGCCTTCAATAGCATTGGGACCATCTGGCTTGTGGTCATAAACCATAAGCCACTGAGAAAATCCCCTTAATGTGTTCCTGCAGTCAGAGCAGGCTATGTCATGCAGAGTGTTTTAAAAATAACTATAAAATTATGACAATCAGCATGTATTTAAGCATGTAGCAACATATTTGTGAATGAGAAACATTGGAGACTACCAATATATAGCTAGTTCACAGCAATTAGCATCTACTTAGTCATCATTTTTGAGTTTTGAAGAGATCTAAAAAGAAAAATGTGTGTTGGAGCTGCACAATAATAGATTTACTTCTTCAGAGACCTGCAAATATTCTAGCATTACACTTTATAATACACTTCAGGTAATGCTAGGTAATTAGATTCTGAGTGATGACGTGTACATTAATTTCTGTTTCTCATCTAGTCTTCCTTGGCATCCCATGTGTCGTGGTTTAACCCCAGCCGGCAACTAAGCACCACACAGCCGCTCGCTCACTCCCCCCACAGTGGGATGGGGGAGAGAATCGGAAGAGGAAAAGTGAGAAAACTCGTGGGTTGAGATAAAGACAGTTTAATAGGTAAAGCAAAAGCCACACGCACAAGCAAAGCAAAACAAGGAATTCATTCACTGCTTCCCATTGGCAGGCAAGTGTTTAGAGCCGTCTCCAGGAAAGCAGGGCTCCATCATGCATAATGGTTCCTTGGGAAGACAAACGCCATCACTCCAAACGTCTCCCCCTTCCTTCTTCTTCCCCCAGCTTTATATACTGAGCATGATGTCATATGGTATGGAATATTCCTTTGGTCAGTTGGGGTCAGCTGTCCCGGCTGTGTCCCCTCCCAACTTCTTGTTGGGGTGCACCCCCAGCCTACTCGCTGGTGGGGTGGTGTGAGAAGCAGAAAAGGCCTTGACTCTGTGTAAGCACTGCTCAGCAATGACAAAACCATCCCTGTATTATCAACCCTGTTTCCAGCACAAATCCAAAACATAGCCCCATACTAGCTACTATGAAGAAAATTAACTGTATTCCAGCCAAAACCAGCACACCATGTTCTTTTGACACTGGGGAGATTCCATTTCCCCATGCCTAATTTGCCTATTTTAATTACATTTTCCTTGGCAATTTTATGCAGAAATACCTGAAGTCACAAGCTAAATACTTTGCTATCCAGGGCAGCATTTATTCTAAAAACAGACATACCAAAGTCAACAGATTAATAGAAGAGTAAAATAAACACATTATTTTAAGCAAATAAACCCTCCTCTCCATAATTATGCCTCAATGCATTGAACTCCCAAGTTTCATAAGTGACATTTTGAGGAAAATAAAAACCTTACCTCCTCTTCCTCAAAGAGGATGAGCCAGACCAGCACAATGTGAATTGCATTGCCAATGCTTGGATTGTGGAACAAGCCTGTAACCTGTGCCAGAGCCAGGAGGTATGAGATTAACTGATTCCTCTATAGCAGAACAGGACTTTAGAGAGAAAATACGACATTTACTTCAAGCACACTGTCCATCTTGGGGTCGGGGTGTTGTTTTGTTTGTAATATCCTCAACGCGCTTCATTGAAAGTTTACTGAAATGCAACAGATGCTAGAACTATTGCAAAGGGCAGCTCTGCCAAATGAGTGATGATACAGGATTTGGCAAAAGTTACTAAGCTAAAGAGCAAAAGCACACACAAGATGATTATTTTATGACCATTTGCCTTCTAGAGAAATGCACCAACTTTGGGCTTGCATCCTTCACTGTCAGCTCAACCACTTCAGAGTTCTTGAAAAACATTAGCAGAAAAGAACATAACATCTAGAGTCACGTAACACTGATGGAGAGGTCCACTCAGGGTGCAAAAGAACAGCATATCAAATCATCCTGTTTTTATTTGATAGGAATCGGCTTCTGCCACAGAAAGCAAAAAGAAGTCAGTGCTAGGCAAACAGAAATCAGTTAAATGATGTATACTCTTGTGTTTTCACAGCACAGAAGAGGATGTTAAGAACAAAAGCAAAGATAATGAATCCATTAAAAAAAAATCCACATAAAAAAAGAGCAAGAACTGAACTCAGCAAAAATTTGTCCCAAATAAAATGTGATGAACATCATCACAATGTTGAATTAGGCAGGAGGAAAGTGAATCAGAACAGAAGATAGTCATAATCTATCTATATGTGAGCTATGCCATATATCACAAGAAATATGAATGGATAAAATGGATTGCATTTGGGTCAAAACTGTTTTGGAGAAGACTGTTAAAGGAGAAAATACCGAAATAAAGTGGAAATTGTGTTTACAAAAGTCTGATTTGGATATGGGTCTTTTTCAAGGTATTAGACTGGAAATTAAATCATTGTGGGTAACCCTAACATCTCCGGTACAGACTGCAGAGAAAATGTTAAGACTTGTTTGTTCCTGAATCTGATCATGACAGGGTTTTATTTCACATATTTTCCTTGTGTGGACAAAACCTCACGTGCTCAAGTCAGCTTTGTGTCTGTTTACTCAGGTTCACTGCCTCAGTAGCTAGTCAGACCACTTGGGGCACAGTCAGGAACATACTGTATAAACATAAGGGACAGATCGGTTACCATGGCTAGAATTACATTGTGATTAATTTCACATATATTACACGCGTACCATGATAAGGACACAGAAGACATCCTCAATAGAGTCTCCAAGGTCAATATCTACTATGATACAGATAATAACAGAAGACATATCTGTAGGCAGTCTCATGAAACACTATTGCTTTTCCCAGGTCAACTTACATTTTGAAACTTGCCACATCGGAAAACACTGAAAGTTAAACTTTTTTTTTTAAACATGGACTTTGCATTAGAGGCAGGATACTTATCTGGAAAAACAGTTGTACTGGTTTTGACTGGCATAGAGTTAACTTTCTTCATAGTAGCTCATATGGTGCTGTTTGGATTTGTGACCAAAACAGTAACACACTGATATTTTAGCTCTTGCTAAGTTACTACAATTTCCAGTGGGCTCCTGTGTGCCTTTCTTATCCACAGTCATGGGAAAGAATCTATATGCTTAAAACTGTAGATTTTCTCTCTGTTGCTGTAGCTACCAACCCAAAATCATCAATGAGCAACAGGTTCCAGAGGAGACAGGGAATTTCAGTGGAAAGAAAATTAGTGCTAGAATTTATAGCTATGAAACTTCTCTCACTTAAAATCCAGAGAAAAATCACGCCTATGCAAAATATAAGGAAAAATGCTTTAAAATACAGAGTTTTAATGAATGTATATGAATGATATTCCATTTCTTTCAGTGAACAATGTTACAGACTTGTTTCAAGGTGATCAGTAACATAAGTTAAAATTTGCTTCATTCATCTATCTAAAAAAAGGAAATATTGTACATACCATGTTCATTATAGTGAGGATATATGATTCTACATGATCACTTCCATGATATTCAACCATCTTACTGTCTGCAACCACAAGCATCTCCACCCATCGCTCCTTGCTGATAGAGCGCCGAGAAACCTTTCTGACAGCTATATGATTTTGTTCCCTTCTCTCTCTCCGATGCTGCTGCTGTTTGAAAAAGCTGAGGGTATCTAGAAGAGTAAGAAGTAACACTGACTTCACAATATTTTCAAGCTTGATTTGAAGTGTATGGCTGTAATACTTGCAGACAGAATGGTAGCATCACAGAATCACAGAATGATATAGGTTGGAAGGGACTTCTGGCTGCCGCCTACCTGACCCAAAGCAGGGCCAACTCTAAAGTGACACCAGCCTGCTAAGGGCCCTGTCCAGTGAAGTTCTGAATACCCCCCCCAGATGGATTAAACATGCGTCCAAAAGTTACCACAGAGAAAAAGATACCCTAGTTACACCAGGGATTAAGGTGCGAGACAGAGCCAAGCTAAAAAAATTGAATTGGGGATGTTATTTTCAAGGAATTTCTCTTCTGTGGTTTGGCTCTAAACTGTCTAATGACATCAGTACATAGTTCAAGATAAGGGATATATGCTTTCTCCACAGGCAGCTCTTATTCTCAGCAGGGTGGCAAGTTAAGCCCAGTGCTTTGGCACATCCATGAACGGTTTGTTCTGTGCATGGAAAATATCCCTGAAGAGTGGGAACGCTTCACCAGTAGGTGTTATCTAAATACCAGCCAGGCAGACCTTCGGGCTCCTCAGCTGCTGTCATCTTGTCTGACTGACAGGAGAGACGCTTAGCACTTCCACTATACTTTTGGGATCTGTGCATCTAAATCCTTTTGGGAAGAAGTCTCTGCTCTGTAGTTGCTAGCAACCTTGCACTGTGCTCAGTGGGCCTAATTTTTCCTGCTCATTCTAGCGTTGAACGCCAGCTGGCTGTATTACCAGGGAAATACTGGTAATGTAAATACCCCTAGGCCTGAAAAAGAAGCGAGAGATGCCAGTTTGACAGCAACTGGTGGCATTTTTCCAACCCAGAAGCCAGTCTTCTATGGTGCTGGGATTCCCTTGAGTCCTAGGAAGGATCAGGAGCATTTGTTGCTATTACAGATATGGCAGTAGTCCTTTGGCATCTCATTCATGGAAGAGGATGTCCTTATTCCAGACGGGGCACATCCGCAGGCCAGAAAGACAGCTCCTGCCTCAAAGTGCTTACAGAGCCTGTCCAGCATTACCCCCACTACTGCGTTGCAGGGGACAGTTATTGAGCATTACCTCCATCTCCCAGCACTACTGAGTGTTGAGGGACAGTTACCCAAACCACTCTTCCCTTGAAGAACGGATGACCTGGCAGCTAGGTCCCAAATCTTGTGTTCACACCAGCAGAAGGTCTGTTATGCCTTTGTCATGAATGTGTTGTTTGCCCTTTAGAAAACCTAAGTTCAGCCAGAATGTATCACAGCGTCTTGCATGTCTACAAAATGTGGCACCATCAGACTATTAATGATGTGTATAATACATCTCTCTGTAAAAGGTGATTGATATCTTGGCTTATTGTATATGTGCAACAGAAGATGCACAGGTTTTTAGAAATGGGTTCTCTGAGGTCAGTCTGAAAGATGCCTAGAGAATGAAATGCTGGTACTGATAACACATTATGTATAAAATTGAAATTTTAAAAATTGTTTAAAATTGAAAACACTAATAATCAAAACTACAACAGCCACATTACACATTTAAAACTGAGCTGCAATGCACAAGTGTGCAGTACACAGCAACTCCATTAGTTGACACACACTGATCAGTTAGCACTGCGTTGTGGTACCAGTTCAGGATTTGAGCCAGCACTGGGCACATACCACCGAGAAGCACACAAACCTACAAACCTACTCCAGCCAGGTTCATTCTACTAAATGGAAACCTGTATCTCCCAGGACCACCTTTTAAAGTGTACTGTACGAAGCTAAATTAATATATTATGCAGAATGTCACATATTCTATATTGTAGATTTAGAATATAATAAATAAATAATTAAAAATAGTTGTAAGTAGATTTCTTTTTGCATGAACTGGCATTTACATTTTAAAAGATGCTGAAAGTACTACTTGTGAAGGACAAAGAACCATAAGATTTTTGACCTGCTTGGCAAGGCAAACAGCATAAAATATTAATTGAATGTAAGAAAAGTTTTAATAAATGTAAATAAATGCCAATAAACATGTAAGCTTCTAATTTTTACTATCCATACACTGTCACAATAAAAAGCCCAAGAATATCAATTTCCTTTGTGATTACCAATCCAAATCACTTGTCAGTGTCATCCTG
This sequence comes from Aptenodytes patagonicus, assembly GCF_965638725.1. NCBI lineage: Eukaryota > Metazoa > Chordata > Aves > Sphenisciformes > Spheniscidae > Aptenodytes > Aptenodytes patagonicus. The sequence continues at coordinate 27,529,774 of NC_134981.1, forward strand.
TGCACCCACACAAACAGACTCTGTCCTGTAGATATGTCAACTAGTAAAAACATTAGTCAATAAAGAAAGTTCCCTTCCCACCAAGCCAAGGGACTCAAAGAAAGGCATACATTTTTGTATCTTAATCTTGAAGAATGAACTGCATGGAAAAATAGCTTCTTGTCTACATGGAAGAATATAATTTGTGAGTAAAGACAAAGAAAAGAAAGTAGGTGGTTTATTTGGGTTTTTTTTGTTTGGGATTTTTTGGGTTTTGTTTTAAGAGAAGGGAAATGGACTATGATTGCTATAACCTCTAACCCAATCCCACTAACCCAGGCTGCAGCATCACTCCTGCTGTGTTCCTCAAGCTTTATTACGTTACCGCAATAGTCACCTCTATCAGGGTCTATTTATGAGCTGCATTCATTAGCCTCTCTCATACATTTGCATGTTTTTCAGCATTCTTTTTTCTATGGAGCACAGTTCTCAGGATCTACATTTTTAAGGGTTTTGTGCTGAGAAAAACCTTCCCCACAGCTATCTGAACAAAACATTCTGTTCAGACTGCTGGTTAAAAGTGATTTGTTTATGGCCAAATAAAACATCACGCCAGCTGTCAGGTTTTGTATTCACATCTAGCAAAGAGTTTTGTTTATTGTCTGGACAGGTGATAGCTCTGGAGGCAAAAATGTTTAAAGCCATCCAGACTGCAACAGTGAACAACCCTCAGGGAAAAGTTTGGAATCCCAGTTAAGCATAAGGCTATGTAGTGCAGGAAAATCTCAGAAGAGAGATCTGAGTTGTGAAAATTAATGCCAGGTAGCAAGAGGATGCTGCAGACGAAACTCTCTCCTCAGTGACTGATCCCCTCCAGTGCGGGGATCTAACCTGGAACCAGGGTGCCATCTAAGGACTGAATCCCCAGTCTCCTGGCAGCTTTTTTAGTTAGATGAAGCAAAGAGGGAGAACCTCTTGAGCTACACTAACATACAGGCAGCTATAAAGCATGGTTCTACTTCTGCTTTTATGTCTCTCCAAATGACGATCGCTCTGTTAAGCTTTTCATTCTGAAGTAAAAAAATCTCACCTTGCTTTTACCTTAAATTAGGAAAGTGTTGCAAGTGATTTCAGATTTGCTGAGAAATCCCAGGTGCTCTGTTGTCCAGGAATGGAAATCTTGACCAGGAGCCCACCAGTTCAGGAATACCCAAGTGATGGATGGTTTGAGATCTAGTAACACACAGTGCTGCCTGAGAAAAGCCTACCTCCACACACTCTTCCATCATAACTGCTGAGCAGAGAACACTCCACAAGTAGCAGAAGAGAGAAAAACCCTTAAACTCTGAGGGTTTCCCATTAATTTTTGAAAAAGAGATATAACACAGGTAGGTATAGTGCTGGAGTCCTTTGGAACAGAAACGAAGGTAGTGCTGAAAAGATACCCAGGATAGTCCAAGGCTAAATAAAAGAAGGCTAGTAAGAGATTCAGCTAACAAACTGCATGAAATTCAAGCAGAAATACTCAGCAGTTTCTATCTGTTGTGGGAGATAATTTTGCAGATGTGAGGTTATTATTATAAAACCTGATTCAGCCAAACGAGTCACATACAATGCTATATAGATGATATGTGATATCCAGCCATATCACTATGCATCCAGGAGAAATGGTGTAGATGACAACATTTCATCAACTTCTAGTTAGAAACGGCTAATAAATTTCAGCAAAAGGGTTATTTTTAAAATGAAAACCCAAATAGCTTTTAGTGAAAAATAAAAATCTCCCCTGAAACTATCCATGCAAATCCTACCTGACTAATTCAACAACATATAGGACCCTTAACTCTCAGCTACAAGGAGAGATCTGAAGTTAACTGTAAGTCTCAACTGTATATGAACAAACAGTAATATAAAAACTTCTCCAGTACAGGTTAAAGCTGCATGGCTTCTGTGTAGGAAAGAAAAGTTATATTCTCTCTTTTAGCAATACAATTTTTTTTTTCATTAGGTGACAACAGAACTATATCGTTATTTTGCCAACCCCTATTAAGAAAGAGCTTTCTAATCTTTAAGAAGCAATATTGATAGCCTCACTATAAAAAACATTTCAGTTGTTCTTCACTTTGAACAACTCATCCACTCAAAATATTGCTTCATTAGGGTTTTTTGTTAATTTCTGCTTTTTTCCCCCAAAAAACTCTCTTAAAGAACAGATATGACTCACCTCACTCAAAGGCATTATGTGAGATTTCCATATCAAAGGGTCTTTTTTTTCACCTTTGTTTCCTGCAGGTGTGTTGTGGTTTAACCCCAGCCGGCAATTAAGCACCACACAGCCGCTCGCTCACTCCCCCCCACAGTGGGATGGGGGAGAGAATAGGAAGAGGAAAAGTGAGAAAACTCATGGGTTGAGATAAAGACAGTTTAACAGGTAAAGCAAAAGCCGTGCACACAAGCAAAGCAAAACAAGGAATTCATTCACTACTTCTCATTGGCAGGCAAGTGTTTAGAGCCATCTCCAGGAAAGCAGGGCTCCATCATGCGTAACGGTTCCTTGGGAAGACAAAACGCCATCACTCCGAATGTCCCCCCCTTCCTTCTTCTTCCCCCAGCTTTATATGCTGAGCATGACGTCATATGGTATAGAATGTCCCTTTGGTCAGTTGGGGTCAGCTGTCCCGGCTGTGTCCCCTCCCAACTTCTTGTGCACTCCCAGCCTACTCGCTGGTGGGGTGGTGTGAGAAGCAGAAAAGGCCTTGACTCTGTGTAAGCACTGCCCAGCAATGACAAAACCATCCCTGTATTATCAACACTGTTTCCAGCACAAATCCAAAACATAGCCCCATACTAGCTACTATGAAGAAAATTAACTCTATCCCAGCCAAAACCAGCACAAGGTGTTGCTCAAAGAAGAGTGCAGCCTACAGTGCAACACAAGGGGACCTCAAGGTGCTAACTGCACTCAGCCACCTTTCAGTGCCTTTGGATATACACAGAGCTTTGAAGAAGCAGGTGAATATGTCTGGAAATTCCCAGAAGAGGAGAATGCAGCCTACAACTGAAGGCTGTCAGACAAAATATAGTAATACTGATTTATGTCTTCACTTTCTAGCCTCATCTCCTTTCTCTTTGCGCAAGAGCTCTTTCATTTTTACCACTCTATATTATTCACAGTCAAAATGCTACATCTCCAGACATGAGGTATGAACAATGCTAGGGATGCTAGACTAATACATGCCACACTGTTCAGAACTTGCTACATTATGATTTTTCCTATAACCTTCACTTTGTCTTTGTTCTAAGACATGCCTTTAGTTTAAGTATTAACAAAAAGACTACAGTTTTGGGGTGAGTTATTCAAGAGGTCAATAAACTCTGTTGAAACAAAGTCATTGTACAAGGGGAGATGAATAAACATATGAAATCATCATTAATAACATTAACCTAGCACTAAAAAGTATACACAAGTCCAAACAGACTAAATAAAGGAAAGAGGAGTGACTCAGCTAATAAGAATTAAAAGGATAGTAAGACAGAAAAAATCAACAGTTTTCTGAAAAGTGATTATTATCCGATCAGCCTCGGGCTACATCTAATAAAGGACTTGGGATTTCCCAGGACAGTGCTCTAGCCACCACGCTTCTGGATAAAGAAGGTGGGATCTTCTCCTCCTTCACTCATGAAGGAGGAGAGCAAGTTTGATTCTTGGGTCTGAATCCTCATATCAGATAGGGGTAATCCAAGGCAAAGTGCCAAATCTTGGAGAGAGGTGGAGGGTGAGATACATACCTGTTCAGTGTTTTTCAGTAGCTAATGTAGGTAGCTCCCTAAATGGTATGCTGACTTTTTTTGGTTTCTACCTGTAAATAGCTAACCTTCCCCATCTATAGAGGCAGACTAGGCATCTATGCCAGCACCAACTCCCCACATAACCAGTGCCCAACCTTTCCAGGCTGTATCAAAATGCCACTGAGGCCAAAGGCAACAGGGACCACACCACATGCCCTGAAAGCACAGAGCTCCAGAACCTGGCTGCAGGCAGACGACAACAGGTTTCCCCTTGGCACTCCAGCACTTTGGGGCTGGGAGGATCGTGTGTCTTGTCCCTGAAAGACCTAGTGAGATCAGTCTCCATGGGCATGGATGCCTCTGTTCCTCCTACAGCGATACGGGTTATCCAGTAGCCTGCATGGGCTCCTGACCACACTCATCAAGTAGACACAAGATGGGAGCTGGATGCGAATCATTCAGGATTCACATGCAGTTCCAGAATGAGAGATCCGTCTCCTGCCTTCCAGGCAGGGAAGCAGGAATATTCTTAAAAAATCCTTTCCTATGATCACTTGCAATACTGGTGAACTGGTCAGCTTTGTCAACAAATGTACAGCTGGGTTTGCATGGCAAGGTTTTGGTAAGCGAGGGGGCTACAGGGGTGGCTTCTGTGAGAAGATGCCAGAAGCTTCCCCCATGTCTGATAGAGCCAATGCCAGCCAGCTCCAAGACAGACCCGCTGCTGGCCAAAGCTGAGCCAATCAGCGACGGTGGGAGCACCTCTGTGATAACATATTTAAGAAGAGGTAAAAACTGCAGGGGAACAACAGCAGCCAGAGAGAGGAGTGAGAATATGTGAGAGAAACAACTCTGCAGACACCAAGGTGAGTGAAGGAGGAGGGGGAGGAGGTGCTCCAGGCGCCGGAGCAGAGATTCCCCTGCAGCCCGTGGTAAAGACCATGGTGAGGCAGGCTGTCCCCCTGCAGCCCATGCAGGTTAATGGTGGAGCAGATATCCACCCTGCAGCCCATGGAGGAGCCCACGATGGAGCAGGTGGATGCGCCCGAAGGAAGCTGTGACCCCGTGGAGAGCCCGCGCTGGAGCAGGCTCCTGGAAGGACCTGTGGACCCGTGGAGAGAGGAGGTCCACGCTGGAGCAGGTTTGCTGGCAGGACTTGTGACCCCATGGGGGACCCACACTGGAGCAGTCTGTTCCTGAAGGACTGCACCCCATGGAAAGAATCCACGCTGGAGCAGTTCATGAAGAACTGCAGCCCGTGGAAAGGACACACGTTGGAGAAGGTCATGGAGGACTGTCTCCCATGGGAGGGACCCCACGCTGGAGCAGGGGAAGAGTGTGAGGAGTCCTCCCCCTGAGGAGGAAGGAGCAGCAGAGACAAAGTGTGATGAACTGACCAGAACCCCCATTCCCCGTCCCCCTGCGCCGCTCGGGGGGAGGAGGTAGAGAAAATCGGGAGTAAAGTTGAGCCTAGGAAGAAGGGAGGGGTGGGGGGAAGGTGTTTTAAGATCTGGTTTTATATCTCATTATCCTACTCTGACTTTTGATTGGCAATAAATTAAATTAATTTCCCCAAGTCGTCTGTTTTGCCCATGATGGTAACTGCTGAGTGATCTCTCCCTGTCCTTATCTCGACCCACAAGCCTTTCGTTATATTTTCTCTCCCCTGTCCAGTTGAGGAGGGGGAGTGATAGAGCAGCTTTGGTGGCACCTGGCGTCCAGTCAGGATCAACCCACCACAACAGCTTGCTCTATGCAAATGCAGCAGACTGGTTGCCAGAAATATACGTCATCTTGGGCAGCACAGTTTCGCCACTCTAATAGCTGATTTACTGCAAGAACTTACTATTAATCTACAAAACTCAAATACAGTAAGTGAACCCCTTCCCCTATTCTAACTCTCTCTGCTGAAATAAATAAGGCAGCTATCTAGAAAAGCTCAGTGAAACCAAATACACTAGTAATTTTGTACCTATAATATCTTCTTACACATACAATCTTGGTTACAAATATCCATAACAAAACTAAACCTGGATGCTGACAATGCGAGAGTAAGGGCTCACACACTATATAGAAAAATTGTTGTAAAACAAGGAAGAAAGGATGTGAATTTAAAACAGAACAGGTAACCAAACCAGCTCTTCTTATGAGCATTTCTGAAACAGACTAAGTTAAATCACACAAATGCTTTCTGAGTGTGAAACAACAGTGTTCACACAGGAAACGATTACAGCTATTTAATCATGTATTTCCCCATGCTGACAACCCCCAAGTCCCAACAAAAATAAGCACAGAGAAAGAAAGCTTATAACTTTGCAAGCTTTGTTTAACTTTAACATTCCTGCTGTCAAAAACATGAAGTATCAAACAGTGGAGTCACACCACACCAGAATGAAGCTAAAATTGGACCTGTGTTGACTGATGCACTTAATCAGATACTGCTGCTGAGTGTGTCTGCCACTCATTACCACTTACGCTGGAAGGATGGAATGATAAATATTCTGGGCCACTGGCATCAAGAGGTATGTAGAGAACAAATTCGTGGGAAACAGCTATGCCTGGAGATGCCTACATTTTGCAACCAAGATTTTCCTTCTGCCTGAATGTTCTAATTCTTTTTTTTTTCCAAGGGATTAAACTCAAGTCAATAAGGTACAACAAAAAATTATAGCTGCATAAGATGCTGTTCTAGGAGTACATTATTCAATGTGGTTTGAACTTACCATGCTCATTCACTTGGTAACTTCAGTGGCTGGCTCCTCTTATTTTGCTGATAACATCAGTGTGATGGATTAGAAGGACAAGGTGATTTTTCTATTAATTTAATCTAGCACTTGGTAAAATGGCATCCGAAAACAATTTAATTTGCAGCACAATTCTCCTATTTTCATTTGATGAAAAACAAGTATCTTCTAAAACAAAATACATCTCACTGTAAAACAAATTTGCAGATTAAAAATTCCCGATAAATTAAGTCTATGTCTTAATGTCTGTTACCAAATAATTTAAGAACTGTTGACATAAGAATGACAGAGAAATGCAGTTTTGGGGAGCCATTATGATGCAAATGAGAATTTAAACATATGGGCTTTATGAATAATTTTATTTCTTTTTACATATCTATATGAAAATTCATTTGCACAAAATGAAGGCAAATAACTGAAAGTGACATCTTGAAGCAGTTGTCCGTGCATTGTCAGGGCTTATTTGTTTTCCAGCAAGGTTTAACTAAACAGTATCCAGAAGCTCTTGAATCGGGCTCCAAAAATTTCAATTAATGTTCCATAAATTTCATTCATATTATAATGAAGAAAACCGAACTGGTTATATGTTGGTGATCAGGGGTCACCAACCTGCTTAAGTCAGGAATAAGAATAAGGCTAAAAGGCTACAAGAATCTTATTCTTGCAGTATTCCCTAAGCTCGCATGCCGCAGGTAAGTTTGTGGAGGCACTACAGCATTCAGCAGTGAAAGAAAGGGTTGAAACTCTGGAAGGATACATGTTTTGTGGAGCTTCTTGGACATATGGACAGGAGGACAGTTATGAACCAGCAGGACCCAGAAATTGTCAGAACAGGCCTCTGGAGTGCCCATTAGCTGTCCAAAGTTACCTAAGAGACTTGCTGCTCCAGCTGGATGCACATAAGTCTATGGAGCTCGATGGGATTCATCCTAGGGTACAGAAGGAGCTGGCCGATGTTACTGTGGGACCTCTCTCCATTATTTTTCAACAGTCTTGGGAGTCTGGAGAGGTCCCAGTCGACTGGAAGCTGGCAAATGTGGTCCCAGTTTTCAAGAAGGGAAAGAAGGAAGACCCTGGTAATTACAGGCCTGTCAGTCTCACTTCAGTGCCTGGTAAAATTATGGAGAAGGTTATTCTGGGAGTTACTGAAAAACACTTGAGAGACAATGCAGTCATTGGTCATAGCCAGCACGGGTTCACAAGGGGAAAGTCCTGCTTAACCAACTTAATTTCCTTTTATGACAAGGTCACCCATCTAGTTGACCAAGGGAAGCCAGTAGATGTGTTGTTTTTGGATTTTAGCAAAGCTTTTGATACTGTCTCTCACAGTATCCTTCTGGACAAAATGTCCAGCATGCAGCTAGACAAGTCCATAATACGATGGGTGAACAATTGGCTGACGGGTCGGGCTCAAAGAGTTATAGTAAATGGGGTTACATCAGGCTGGCGGCCAGTCACCAGTGGGGTTCCCCAGGGCTCAATTTTAGGGCCAGTGCTCTTTAATGTTTTTATAAATGATCTGGATGCAGGAATCGAATGTACATTAAGCATGTTTGCTGATGATACTAAACTAGGAGGAGCTGTGGACTCCCTCGAGGGTAGAGAGGCCTTACAGAGAGATCTGGATAGACTAGGCAGCTGGGCAATCACCAACCGTATGAAATTTAACAAGTGCCGGATTCTCCACCTGGGATGGGGTAATCCTGGTTATATGTACAAATTGGGGGACAAGAGGCTGGAGAGCAGCCCCGTGGAAAGAGATCTGGGGGTTTGGGTTGATGGCAAGTTGAATATGAGTCAACAGTGTGCCCTGGCAGTCAAAAGGGCCAACCGGGTCCTGGGGTGCATCAAGCACAGCGTAGCTAGCCGGTCGAGGGAGGCCATTGTCCCCCTCTACACTGCACTGGTGCGGCCCCACCTCGAGTACTGTGTGCAGTTTTGGGCGCCTCAATGTAAGAAGGACATCAAGCTATTGGAGTGTGTCCAGAGGAGGGCGACCAAGATGGTGAAAGGTCTTGAGGGCAAGACTTATGAGGAGCAGCTGAGGTCACTTGGGTTTGTTCAGCTTGGAGAAGAGAAGGCTGAGGGGTGACCTCATTGCAGTCTACAACTTCCTCAAGGGGGGCAGCGGAGGGGGAGGTGCTGATCTCCTCTCTCTGGTGACCAGCGATAGGACACGTGGAAATGGAATGAAGCTGTGTCAGGAGAAGTTCAGACTGGACGTTGGGAAAAAGTTCTTTACTGAGAGGGTGGTCGGTCAGTGGAACTGTCAGAGTTCAAGGAGTGTCTGGACGACACTCTTAGTCATATGGTTTAGTTTTAGGTAGCCCTGCGAGGAGCAGGGAGTTGGACTCGATGATCCTTATGGGTCCCTTCCAACTTGAGATATTCTATGATTCTATGATTCTAAGTGATTTCCACAGGCATTCACTGCAGGCTGCCCTAACGCCATGCTTCAAGAGTTGGTGAGAACGTAGGAATGGTGGACGAAGAGTATCAATGCAAGGAAAGGTGCCAGAAAAAAGAACGATGCTGGAAGAGGCAAAGGACAGGAAAGGACTACCAAGGATTGTATTCCAAGGATTTGGGCAGTGTGAGTCATTTAGATGGCAGGTTTGCTCTCCGCATGTGGCGGGACAAGAGAGCAACGTGGTTTTCAAGCTGTGCAGATTGCAGCCAGCCACTACAGGGACTCAAGAGGCAGCTGAAAAGGGCCTCCACTTCCTGGGCTTTAATAAGCTTGTGTACCCAGCAGCGGGCTGGGTGCTGTACCACAGGGACTGGGGAGAGCCATTCCTCTTGGGCAAAAGCCATTAAGGCAGCTTATGTACCCACACTTACATATTTAAATTCACAATACTAACTATATCTAAAACTGGTGAATATTAGCAGTCCTCTCTTCAAGAAAGAATCACTGAACATAATCACAGTTGATTCAAGGATTATAAGTAAACTGGTGCATTTCCCTGTGCAAACATTTTATTTCAGAAATGTTGTGCAACTCCTCTTTTATCAGACACCGAATTCTGCATGGTACAGGTATCTATCGAAGTCCTAAAATGAAGAAACATTCTGTTCCCCAACAGAACCACAAGCTGAAATACAGGAAAGGAGGCAGGTATGTCAGCATAACACTCTCCTCCGGTCCATAACATGTGCTTCCTTCCACACTGGTCCATCCTCCAGCCAAGAATCATAGAATCATAGAATCACTGAGGTTGGAAAAGACCTCTAAGATCATCAAGTCCAACCGTCGACCCAACACCACCATGCCCACTAAACCATGTCCCTCAGCGCCTCATCTACTCGTCTTTTAAATACCTCCAGGGATGGGGACTCAACCACTTCCCTGGGCAGCCTGTTCCAACGTTTAACCACTCTTTCAGTAAAGAAATTTTTCCTCACGTCCAATCTAAACCTCCCCTGGTGCAACTTGAGGCCATTTCCTCTCGTCCTATCGCTAGTTACTTGGGAGAAGAGACCGACACCCACCTCGCTACAACCTCCTTTCAGGTAGTTGTAGAGCGCGATGAGGTCTCCCCTCAGCCTCCTCTTCTCCAGGCTAAACAACCCCAGTTCCCTCAGCCGCTCCTCATAAGACTTGTTCTCCAGACAAGGTATAAGTTTCCTGTGGTTTGACCAGGGATAAACAGCTGCAGAGCAGAAGGGGAGGGTTTGGGATTCCTCTTGAGGAAAAACAGGAGGCCTCTCTTCCCACTTGCAGTCTTGCTCAGCTCTCTGCAAACACCTCAAGATTTCCCTGCCCCTCCCCGGAGAGAACTGACTGCTTCTCCATACACCCAGGTTGCCCATATTGGTTTTTTCAGACTTGAAACAACTGAGGAAGGGCTCCTTCCACATAGATACCCTTCACAAAATCCTCCCTGTACTGTCACCATCACCACAAAACCAATATGCCCAGCACTATTTTGTCTGTTTATGCTCCCCCATGCAGAAGAATCAGAAATGTCAAGTGAGTTTGAGAGCCTCCTCCAGGTCTCCAAGAGCCTACCTGTGTGCCACAGGAACTGCTTGCTGGCTCATCATCATTTCTCTTCAGCAAATACAGCAAAAGCAGCCACTTGCATCTCTCTATGCTTGCAAATGATTGTTACAGAACCAGCTGGGACCAGCTGCTCCTGCCTCCTCTCATGGAGGGATAGGAAGTGAGAGGCAAACACACACAGGCAGTGCAGAGCAGCCGTGAGATGCCACCACTCCTGTGTTTACTGTTGGGTAGTCCCAAAACGGGATGCAGCCTCCCTGCAGGCTGCGACCCTGCTCATAGTTTCACCCTCACAAAGAAACTTCCAAGTTAACAAGAACTGAATCTCAGCAGTTTGGTTTGCAACTGTCTGTGAAAAGCATGGTTGCTGAACTAAAGCTATTTCATGTCACCCACCTCTGTCCTCTTGCTTGGCCCGATCTCTTTGCATACTTCTGCGCTTCTTGCCCTAACTCCGCCTCTTCTCTTCCTGAAATGCCAAACAACTCCCCTCGCTGAATATTCTGCAAGGTTCCAGCTCAGCTGTGACTCGCATGAGCAAGCCCAGGCATCCTGAACTCCTCATGCCATTTTTAGGGCTGACTCTCTCAGATGTCAGCACACTCTGCTCTGCCGCCTCTGCTCTGCTTGGACTTGTTTTGGGTCAAAGACAGCTCAGAAAGTGCTGCTTAGCTCATCCCCCAGGAAGCTCCAGATAGTCGTAACAGTCAAAAGCAGCAAGCAGACAGTTGTGCCTGTCGGACCTTCTTCAACCTTGTGAATTAATTATCCATATTCTCTTGGCTAAAAAGTTAAATCATGGAGAGATTTTTCAGCTGAGGGAAGCATTAACTTTGCTTTGCAAGTGGAAGATTTTGTCAGCTGTATTTGTGACATGAGTGTAACAAAATACAGGACTTCAGGACATGACTCCAGGTCAAAAACTTGAGCTGAAATCTGCCACATCCTAGGTGAACTGTGGAATGAATCACATCAAATTATATACTGGGACAAGGCCCACTTATCTATAGATGGGCTGGCTGAGGACAGAATAGACTTCAGAAATATTTAGGGACAGAAACAGGTCCTCTAAGTTGTGTCAAAACTGCTTAGGTCACCAACACGTATGAGCTCTATATCTTTCCAAACTGTCCCCAAGCCCATAGCATGGATCCCCGTCCAGACATCCTGGTACTGGGTACCATGATGAACACTATCTATATATATTGAGTCTCTATAGAAAACCTAACAGCTATTGAGTAGCTGCTCTGGGGCAGTCTCTTGTCATTAACTAAGGAGTTTCATGTTCTCTGTATAAACCTCTCTTTATAATTCTAGCATTTGCTTCATTCACTCACAGACAAAAAGAGAACAAGCACTGATGGTATTTGTGTACTAACAGATAGGCAGAAAATGTGGCAAGAGGTTAAACTCAGCAGTGGCATCCAGTATAGCTCATATTTGTTATTTAACTAGTCTTAACTATTAAAGTTGACCCCCTTAAGTTAAAGACTCTCTGAAGTCTTCTGTAGCGGTGTTTCTTGACCACTGATGATCCATGAAGCATCTACAAGACAGTCCAAAAAAATTAACATTTCTACACATATGAGCAAGCCAACAAAATAAGAGCCATAAATGATCACTCAAAGTTTAGCCGATTTTTTAGCTGGACATAAATTAAAACAGTACAAAATACTCATTTTTTTCTTACCCAAACCAATTGATCCTGCAACTAAAAAAAGGCTCAGAAACACTATTCTGTAACAGCAGTTAGTAATAACTGGCATTCTTGACTTGCTATGAGTTAGCATAGAGAGTATTCATTAAAATACTATTACAGCATTCATTTCTGACATTACTACAATGTTTAACTGGTTGTCTCTACGGTTGTAGATTCAAGTGACTGAGAAAGTGCTATTCTGACATATGAATACCATCCAGAGCTGCAGGAAAACTTTCAGTCTGCTACTTTTGTCACCAAAAATGTAGATTCAGGTCAACTGAAACTATTCACAAATTAATGTTGATACCTTAAAATTAATTCAATCAAAGTCAAATGCTTCACTTCAATATTTTCAAAATGAGACTTTTTTTTTAAATTATGAAAACATTTTCAGCCTGAATACAGTTCTGTTTACTTAAAACAGGCGGAAGAACATAAAAGCTAAAAATGTTTCATTTCACCCTAGAAATTAAAAATGCTTTATTTGCACCTGAGCAAAATGCTTTTAAACCTGAAATAACTTTCTAATTTTCCTTTTGTTTTTCATCACAACAAAATCACGTTTCAGAGCGCACCCTAACATATGTTTCATTTCCCTCTTACACTCAAATTCCTCTTATTTTCCAGCTTGACCAATGAACCAAAACTTTTTGTACAAAAAACAACCACCTGGTCAGACCTCAGCAGCTGCAAGCAGAAATCACTCCTGAAAACTTGCTTCCATATTTCCATATGGAGAAGCAATCCTCATACACTCCTGTTTGACTTTTATATTTTGGAGTGATGAGGAACTCCACTACTTTAATATAACTGGCTTATTCCTACTTGACCCTCAGCTATAAAACACTGACACCTTTGGCTTTCTGTGAATGGCATCCTTACATTTCTAAGCCATCCTTGCCGACAGAGCTCAGCAGCCTCGCTGTCCTAAGAGAGATGCTCTTCCAGGGCACAGAGCACCCACCACTAACTTGGTTCCTCTCCAGGTGACATGCTCTTTGTGTACCATGGATACATAATGCCACTCCTGAAGCTTCATGGCCCAAAATGGCACTCCATCCTCTTAAGTCCTCTCCTTCTCACCAAAAAAATTAAACAAGAACTTGCCCCATCAGGCTGTAAACTGTAAGGTTTTGTCTACCTGAATAAGTTAAATATGGTCAGGGAACAAACACACCCAGGCACTGGAACTTTGCCTACTCTATTAAAGTGGATGGTTCCCAGCATGGCTACAGTAAGTCACTGTATTTAAAATATACCAATCCCATTAGCATGCTCAAAGGAAAAAACACACGCTAGCACTTGGAGTGCCTCCTTGCCCTTGGCTGAGGCCAAATATCTTGTATTTCAGATGATGTTACTAGAGCAATACAACTTTCAAAGCCTCAGCCCCAACCCTGCTGTGCTTCTGCAGCAAACATGAGCAGCGCAAGAGCAGCTCTCACAGGTGAAGACTCCCCTCTGAGCCCAGGTCTGAGAAGGGGTTGGTCATTCTGGGAGTTACTGAAATGAATTATGCTAATACGACATCTTGAAAATCTCAGACACATACTGCTTTTAACGTTTTCTATTCTTAGAGGCAGGTCCTGATAACAACATTTTTCAACTTCATGACATTTTGAAAGATGACCATGGAGGTTCTCCTGCTCCAACTCAGCACACAAGATTTCATTTTGCCTGATTAATCCCCTGAAGCAGAGGCACCCATGCACAGACACCAGCCGTTGAAACAACAGAGCAGGGACAGCCCATCACCCAGCTACTCCGTCCTGCAACTGGGGAGAGCTGACAAAGGCATTTGTAAACTGCTAGAAGGAGCAAGGGGAGGAACAGCACGAATGAAATTGAGATGTGTCAGGGGAGGCAGCTGACAGTGTCTGCACATCAGAGGTTAAGGACTCCTGCCACCGGGCACCCCGCATGAGTAGTCCTGTTGTTAGGATAATACCATCTTGGGGTGACCGGTGCCATTTTCAACTCTTCATGAGTACCACTGCACGGGCTAAAAGATGTTTCTGGTTTTAGCCAGAGTTTTGAGAGTGACTTTTTCCTTTGATTCTGGTTTCCTGTCAGAGACTGGTTGTCAGGGGCATTATAACCTGTTCGATGTCACAATCCTGTTAATTCACTTCCATTTTTGTCATGCATAGGGTGGAGGTTCACCAGTAACACCAGCTATAATTAACTGGACTCCCTGTGGTTTGCTGCCTACAGAAAACTATGCCAGAATCCTTCACAGACAGGAGCTATTGGAGCTCCCACAGTAAAATGCCAAGAAGTTTGAAAGTGTTTGCTTAGAACTGGGTTTGAACTTTGAAATTTGCACTCCAGTGGAAAGAGAATCAAGCAAAGACTCAGCCTCTGTTATTTTCTAAATGACAATCTCAGTTTTCATTTGCAGAAAGTCCCTGGCTTCTCTTCTCTCCCAGTAGCCTTGAAATTATAAAGGTATGTAAACGCATGGGACCAGAAAGAGAGAAAAATGCAGGTGGGTTTGCCTGAAAGAAACATCCAGTTCAAAAACATCATAAAATAGTATGATTAATTATAGCTTAAGGAAAGAAAAATATCCCAAAAATTGAAAATGATGGATAAAACCAGGCTACATCCATCAGCTGGGGAAGGGGCTGTTCAGTAATCCATTCTCCAATGTTAAGGCTATCTCTGCTTGGACAACTTTCAGCTGCCTGCCAATGTTACTAGTCCAGGCTTTACAGGAAACGCCCTTCTTTTACTGCCCTTCTTCCCCATTACCTCCCCTGCAGATGAAATTTCATTCCTCTCATATCCTTCCATCTCCTCTAAGGAAGACCTGACTGACAGAAGTACCTCACGATGGGCAATGGATGCAACTGGGACACTGAAAAGAAAATACCATAAAGCAGAGAGTGGTTCAGTGATTTTTTTACCTGGATAATGTCAGGCAAATAATACAGAAAATGTCAGGAATGATCCCTTGTTAAAACTGCAGTACCTGAAAGAAGACTTTGATCCAAATCCAAATCTCTACAGAGCTGAGGGGAACCCAGACTTGGGGCTCAACCAACAACAGTGCAGATCAGAGAGGAAGGAACTTGATCCAGCTTGTTTTAGAGCTCAGGCAGGCAAGAAACTTGCTGCTAATTCTAACTTTGGCAGAGTGGAAGACTCAGACTGAGGCCATATTTTAATTGTGTTTAAAAAGTATTTAAAATGCAAAAATCTATATCTCTGCAGCTTTAACTCAAACACTGTTTTGCAGCTGAGCAAAATATTAGACAAGACCTTTTTTAAAATGAGTACAAACCAGAGACAGCATGGAATTAGACTTTTTTTTTAAATAAATGAATAAAGGACATCAAGGCTTTGGACTTTCTATTTTGCACAAAGATTCATTGTTTCTTGAGTGTTTCTTGAGACTGACTAGAACAGTTTAGAAGAGACTTTCTCTAATTTAACAGTCTAATTTATGTGCACAGAGACTTCATCATTAGTTGTTTAGAGGACAGGAATACGTATTTTTTTCAGCTAAGCCACCTGATTACATGTTGTTTACTGAAGTAAGTTTGAGTATTTGCAAGAGAAGAAAAGCAGAAAGCATAGAAAAGATCATGGCAAAAATCAATATTCTCTTTTATGCTCTTTCATATAGAAACCTGGATATGCAACAAATGGTTCCACAAAGTCTTCAAACAAGTGCAGTATTTAAGGGCAGCAATTAAAAACATTTGCTGTACCTTTTAGCATAGCAATCTTCTGGCCACTTTTTTCGCATAAAGGTGGATGCCTACTTCTGTTGGACAATTCCTTTTTCTAGGAAAATAGTGTGTGTAATTCCTTATGATCTCTAAGTGAATAGTGTCCCTCCAGTCTGTTACTTACATGCATTTTTTTCAGGACACTTCAGAAATAGCACACAGTAAAGAGGTATTATTTGCAAAGATACCCCGCAACATAGCACGCAGTAAACAGGTATTATTTGCAAAGATACCCCGCAACAGACAATCTTTACATAAGCACTGTGAAACTGAGGAAGAAACCTCACCCTACTGGAAGTCTTTCACAACAAATCAAATCCAGCTAGCAAGTCCAGTAGCTCATTAAATGTGTTGAGGCAGATCTTTGTTTTCAGCAACCAAATGCACAAACAGTTCAGATGTAAAGACCTGTGTCAGAAATGACATCCTAGACTCCAAAAGATGCCCTTTGCAGACTGCTGTCTAGTGAAATTGTGCCTATTAAACATGTCCCAAGCTACTCAATACTGCCAGAAATTCATGATGAGAATGGTCCCCACAAGCACCCATCACTGGAGTTGAGAACTCCATCCCACGCTCAGTAGATAATCAGGAGTACAGAATAGGATCTGCGCACCCCAGAACATGCTACTGAGTAATTATGTGAGGAGTGGGATAAGTCCAGATACGGCCACACTTCTCCCTGCAAAAGAGAGAGCTTACAGTTTGCTCTACAAGATGACTGAAGTAATGGTGGATAGGAAAAAATCTTATAACCTCCTAAGTTATGCAGTGCCCCTTGTTCCCAGCTAATCATAAAGCTAAAATCTATGCTGAGAGGAGTATTACTATCTCCTTTTAAGTATATTTCATCCAGAGGAGTATCTCCAAGTACACAAAACGCATCCAAGTTCAAGCAGATGTTGGGAGCATGGAGTGAAGAATACCAGCCCCAAGCAAAAAGTGGACAAGCTGCAAGGACACTGTGTTTCATGCAGAAAAACTGTGCTCAGACACCTGTTTAAAGTGGGTCATGTATGACAGGAGGCTGCCAGAGGCTCATCAGGGACATGCAGACTTCAGAGAAACTAATTGTGAACACTGAGCCCATATTAGTGCATTGGCTCCACAGCACAAGTCCAGCACTTCTCAGAAGAATTAGAAATCTGTGATCTGCCCAGAAATACTAAGGTAATTGTAGTTTCTTTTTAGAAAGTTCACAGAGAGTTCAGTATGACTGAGAAATCTGGCACTAACAAGACTGAAGGCTGAACAGCTTTGCCAATACTACTCCATTAATGGGTCAAGTGTTCTGAGCAAATTTTCAAACTCCTGTAACAAAAATGTTTCCCAAATGCAGCTTTCTGGGTTTTCTATTTCAACTGTGGAAATAAGGTTTACAATTGTTCAAGGCTAGTGTTATTCCACAAAAGAGAAAGGGATGGCATGTGACATGTAACAGTTTAATTTTAAAGCTTGCTATTGGTCTCCAAATCAATACTGCAGCAATTTAACATTTACATTACCAAAGCATTTGTTTACCCAATCAATGGCAATACTCAAGAAGTGCAATAGCATCACACACAGTTTGATAAGGAAAGCTGTAGGCACAGAGCAAGAACAGAATATATTCCTCTATGACAGTACATGGTTAGAAATGCTGAACTAAGTTCAGTCTGGATCCAGACTGAGACTCCTCAATCTGATGAGTGGTTAAGCAAACTGTTTCAATGAAGACATGGAAGAGATCACAATCTACCCTTTAAACTACAGGAAAGCAAGCACAGTAAGCAAGCATGGTGTAGCAAACACTATTTCTTTCCAGTGGCACAGGACTGAACAGAAAGACTCTGTTGAAACACAGTGAAGGAGATTTTTCCCTCCTTATAGTTTTGACTCACATTATTTGGAAAATGGCCTGTCACAGAACTTTTAAATTTATTCAGTTATTGAGTGAGGAAGCGAATCACATTTCTGATGATTTTTGGTGGCAACAAGTGACTATTATCAAGTTATAACGACATTCTCCTGTTTCCACATTTTTCTCCCTTACCTCCTGCACAATACAAGTACTTATGGAAAGCACCTTGTTTCAGTTGATAGGAGCTAGCGAAATACTGAAGGTTAAATTCCAGCAGAAAAGAGAAGAAGATGAGAAAACAATCAGGGACTAGGAAAGCAGGTGCCAGCACTCTGCCAGCATTGAGCTTTCTCTGGCCCCTGTTCAGCACAGACTTTGGATCCACTTGGAGAAAGTTCTGGTTTTGACTCTGGACTCATTTAACTGGAGAGGAATAATTACATAAAATACAGTATTTTAGTCCTTTCTCCTCTACCAATATTTTTACTGCCTGTAACTACAGCCTAAGCAGCTCCCAAGGACAATTCATCCCAAATGTCAAAGAAGACATTTTACAATAGGTTGAATCAGCCTTTGACAATGACTGTTCTTCTCCATTAACTATAAAAGGAGCTAGCTTTTAACACAGCTAACTTAAACTCAAGTATTCAACTGCTAGGCTACTCAAGTTAAGAGACAACAACCTTATCCTGTGTCCTTAAAACCTGAAGTTCAAGTAATATTTTAAACAGATCCATTGAATATGAATATGCTAATGAAACCTAGAATACTTTTATTGCTTAGCAAGAAGGCTACCCATTTGCACCTGCTCATTTGTTAGAAGGTGCACTTTTAGTAACTGAATTTTTGACAGCAAAGTGAAATGAACACAGAAGTCTCTTAAAATTCCTATTTCAGATGTTAAAAACTCAAAGTTGAAGGATTCATATCTACCTAGCAGAGAATCCAGAGGTTTTAGAAAAAGAAGAAGCCTCTCCCTTTTTCTGGAGAAGGAAAGCACGAGACAATGAAAAAAATGTATCTTATCTCTGATAAGCTTCTAATAAACTCCAAAGAGCAACTGGAAAAAAAAAAAAAGTCTTCCTGAAACCTGAACGAAAGTTAGAATCGTCTGCCTTTATTTCATAAGCTTGTTTAGGGGGAAAAAAATCTGTTGATATCAGTTAGAAGCAATGTTTCATCCACTCCTAGAACAAACCAGCTATCATGTCAGGCTCAATATGAGTCAGCAGTGTGCCCTGGCAGCCAAGAGGGCAAACCACATCCTGGGGTGCATCAAACAGCATAACCAGCCGGTCAAAAGAGGTGATTTTATCCCGCTGTGTTCAGCGTTGGTGCGGCCTCACCTTGAGTACTGTGTGCAGTTCTGGGCCCCACAATTTAAGAAGGATGTGAAGGTCCTTGAATGCGTCCAGAGGAGGGCAACAAAGCTGGTGAAAGGGCTGGAAGGCATGTCCTATGAGGAGCGGCTAAGGACTCTGGGTTTGTCTAGTTTGGAGAAAAGGAGGCTGAGGGGCAACCTCATTGCTCTCTACAGCTCCTGAGGAGGGGAAGTGGAGAGGGAGGGGCTGAGCTCTTCTCCCTGGTATCCAGTGACAGGACGCGTGGGAATGGCTCAAAGCTGCGCCAGGGGAGGTTTAGACTGGACATTAGGAAGCATTTCTTTACCGAGAGGGTGGTCAAACACTGGAACAGACTTCCTAGAGAGGTGGTCGATGCCCCAAGCCTATCAGTGTTTAAGAGGCATTTGGACAATGCCCTTAATAATATGCTTTAACTTTTGGTCAGCCCTGAAGTGGTCAGGCAGTTGGACTAGCTGATCACTGCAGGTCCCTTCCAAGTGAAATATTCTATTCTATGTCTTTGTTTCCCAGGTACCTGTCATGGTTTAACCCCAGTTGGCAACTAAGCACCTCACAGCCGCTTGCTCACCCTCCCCCCCCGGTGGGATGGGGGAGAGAATTGGAAGAGCAAAAGTAAGAAAACTCGTGGGTTGAGATAAGAACAGTTTAATACTTGAAATAAAATTAATAATAATAATAAATTGCAATGAAAAGTAAAACAACGAGAGAGAGAGAGAGGAACAAAACCCGGGGGGGGGGGGAAAGTGATGCAACCACTCACCGCCCGCCGACCGACGCCCAGTCAGTCCCCAAGCAGCGATCACTGCCCCCGGGCCAACTCCCCCCAGTGTATATACTGAGCATGACATCATATGGTATGGAATATCCCTTTGGCCAGTTTGGGTCAGCTGTCCTGGCTGTGCCCCTTCCCAGCTTCTCGCTGGCAGGGCATGAGAAGCTGAAAAGTCCTTGACTAGTGTAAGCACTACCTAGCAACAACTAAAACATCAGTGTGTTATCAACATTATTCTCATCCTAAATCCAAAACACAGCACTATACCAGCTACTAGGAAGAAAATTAATTCTATCCCAGCCGAAACCAGGACAGTACCCCACCCCTGAAATGCTAAATCTCCTGCTGTCTGCACAAGCAGGCACTCACTGTTTTCGATTCAACGCAAACTGCTCCAGAGATGAGAGATACTCCATGTACTGGAGGCTGTTTGTTTTGTTTTTCCTGCTTTAAAATAGAGGTCATTCTGACTGAATGTATCTATTAACTCTTTTTTCATGGCAAGCATCTTTTAAACAGGTTAGTAGAGCCTGTTCATAGAAAGCAGAGGGATGCAGGGAGAAAGATGCTCTTCCCTCTACATTGAATTCATCTCAGTTCTACATCCTAAGAAAAACAGTCCTTGTGTTTTGGAGAAACTAAGCAAATTAAGCTGAACAGTAATTGATGCAGTTAAATACAGGATAAACAAATACTGGAAAAATGTCAGCATCATTCTTTAAAATATATGGAAGCTACACAGCATGTATCGGGGGTTCTGCCAGCAAGCAAGGCTGCTTACATTGGCCACAATGTTCTTCCAAAAAAAGACAGGCTATCCTTTGAGAATAAAACAGTGTCCTGGGATTTTTTCCCCCTCTTCCAAGTGGTACAAAGGACTTTACTGTCAAAAGCCAAGACTAACAGTTTATGCTGTACATTTGCAGACCTAAAAATTGAAGAGAATCCTCTGGCAGTAGCAAGTTAATCATCAAAAAGCAAGACCATGATTCAATAAAATCCTACACTCAGACATAACCCTTAGGAAGAACAACAGGTAACTATTGTCTGAAACAGCCTAATGGCATTCTAGTCACCTGTTAAATGAACTACTCCACCAAACCATCATTCAAAAGATTTAAAAACTGGTTTTGCACAGATGATGTTGCTCTGCTCCCTCATCTCCCCCCACCCCTCTACTCACTTCACAGAGCACCCGGCCTCTGTGTCCTCCTCCCTCCCACCCCAGCTTTATCCCATCACAGCTCCAACAAACAAATACCTTCAATCTTATGGAAAAGTTTCAGTTTGGCTCCTCTGCAGCCAAGGAGTTGGAGGTTCATGTACAACCCAAACTAATCCTAACTTCTGATCTGTGTGGAACTCATCTATCAACTCTTTTCAATGCCAAAATGAGGGCAAAGCATATGACAACTTCTATACGCCTAAAGCTCCAATGAAGTATTCTGAGAGATCTATTTTAATACCCTAAACCTCTCTTTCCTTAGTTATATATTACAGCCTACTGCAGCAATCACTGGGTTGCAGTCTGAATAAACTCAACTACCCTACTTCTAAATGACAGCAACCTGACCACCTCACCAGTGGTCACACGAATGGTATCATATCAGTCCTCTCTGCAGCGCTGAGTCAGGAAGGGCTCCATTACATCACAGCATTTTCATTCACAAACTTCACAAAACTTCTTCATTTTGCAGCTCACAAACAAACCAACACCTTGTGGCAGACTGCATGAAAACAAACAGAAAGAAATGGGAGGAGGTCTTTTCTTATTCTGTAGAAGGGAGGGTAATTCCTTCTCTCTTGCATTATATCGCAGAGCACTGTAAAGTTTTTAAGATAACCTATTTAGAAAAACAAAACAAATCCCCAAATCCTTAGTTTTCCTCTCCTACAGGCACAAATGATTAGAAAAGTTATTTGTAAAGCTCAGGGCCACTTTTCATTTATCATTTTTGCTACTTCTCCCACAGATTTCAAATGATACTGTAAGACAGCAGCTTGCAATGTACAGTATCATAATGCTATTTTCAAGATTAGCACTCAGTTTTGCATGCAGCTAATGACTGAGTCATCTGGCAGTTGCCTAAGCAGCAGTGGAAGTGTATAGCACATACCTAAGTTTTAATTTACATCATTTATCACAATGACTTTTCTCCAAATATCTGAAACTCTTAAGGATACTGCAAATTATAAATTAATTAATATAATCATTGCAAGAGCACAGGAATGTAACTGATGCCAAAGTATTAATGTATGTAGATGAGAGACACATGACAAGCAGGTTGGAGCCTGGAGATTCATTTGGTTGTTGCCACAGTAAAAGCTGTTGTGAGCATGCTGCACAGAGCTTCTTCCAAGAAGTGACACAGTCCTTGCATTAAGAAAAAGCTTGAAAAAGACTGCACAGGAGATCAGCATCCTCTACCTATTCCTCCCACACTAATTCCCCTCTTTTGATTTTGCCTATACAACCAGTCTTTATATTCCTTGCCTGACAGACAGGTTAGTTCTGACTTAAAGATTACTATTATCACCACCCAACTTTGTGTGCTGACTTCAAAGCATCCAGGTAGTTCAATTTTTCCAAGCAAAAATCACCATTACATTTTAACCTGGGCACACAAAGGGTTTCCCAAGCATAAATCTTAGAAATGGCTCAATTGTCTTGGCTTAAGTTTAAAAAAACAAACAGAATCAGAGCTCAAATAAACAAAAGCAGACACTCCATGTGATGAATCTCAGGTTAAAATATTTGATTCTGAAAACCAGGTTCTACAAGAGATATAGCAGGCAACTCTTCATCAGTTATGCCCCAGCCCAGCGGAGACAAAGCTAGGACTGAGAATACAAAAGAATGGTCATGATGTTAAATCTGTAAAATAGAATTTGTTTCTACAATTAAATGTAAACTGTAAATTGGAATTGTTTTGCTTTAAAGTGATCCCAAAAGACAGTACTCTGGGCCATCTGTGATATCATGTGGGTGCACCAGACTTCTGGCATCAAACTTAACAGCATGAAGTGCTTGAGGTCTTGAAAAGGGGAAAGAGTCAACTTACCACCTTTTAAAATTTATTTATGAACCAAATATTCCCCAAAGCCTGTGTAGTGAATATATTTAGCAGAGAATGCAAGAATTAACTCACTTTCCTTTTTTGTTCTGTATTCCACCTCTAACAAGCAATTGCTCTTTAACAATGCATAATGTAAACAGAAGACACTGACTTCTTTCTTTTTTCTACCCTTCTTGAAGAGCTGGCTACAACAGAAGTGAAATAACAAAACATAACACAAAATTAAAAGTTAAGGCCTTTAGAGGGACCAATGATTGTTATATCCTGTCACAGCATTCATATTCATTCTTACGGCTTCCCCTTATCCTCACCTACCCAGTATCACAGAAGACTGAATAGCTACCCCCTAGCCATCAGCTTTCTAGTTTCCCCCAGCTATCATTTCATACTGCTCTTGGGTAGCAAGCAATAAGTGCAAAGCAGGTCTATGACCAGAAATACAGTGGGGCTGAGCTGTTGTTTGCTTCCTTAATTCATCAATTCACATTACACAGCAGTAAAACCAGCAGCAGTTGTGACTGAGGATTAATAATTCCGACATTCCTCCTTTTTTTCCACCCCCGGAAAAGAACCAACTATTCTTTAACCATTAACCTGTGAAAAAAAGACATGCACTCCTGCGTATTCTATAGCTCCATTTGTATGTAACTTGGGCCTTACATCATTCAGGTTATTATTTATTCTCCCTACCAATACTGTACCTTTGCTAAAGTTTGGTAGAGACTCAGCTTGAAGGCCTCAAACATCAGAGAACCAATGCAAGATCTGTAAATTTTTGGTATGAAGTCAATCAAGTAAATGATTTTACTAAATAAAGGAACTCATTTTGTAACTGGGAGATGCCAAATACCCTCTAGACATACTCTTCTTTTCCAGGATAGTGTATTTGTTTTCCCAAAAGACACGATGCTGAGTATTATTGTACCAATATTTAAGTTATTTTTACTTATGCTTCTACAAAAAACCTTGTTGTTGATGCCTTGCACTCCACTTTCAGAACAACCAAATAAAAGTCTTTAAATATTTTGGTAACTATCACAGATAATCTAGAAATCCTAAATTTAAACCATGGATTACAGGGGGGATATTTTATGTTGAGGACAGCATTTGCATGGAGTGAGAATATTTTATTAAAAATAATGACTGCAATTCTCATTGCAGAACTACTCAAGTCAAACTCACTGAACAGTTCTGGCTGGAGAAAAAAGTGAGGGGTAGAAAGGATCAATGGTGTGAAAAACCATCTCCCAGCAGTCATAAGGGGGATTTAAGTTTTCAGAAAGGAACCCAGATGGGTGGCCCCCAAGGTGTTTTGACTGAGATGCTCTCATTTTGCATAATCTCTTTTTCAAGAATTTAAAAAAGCCTGGCAGAAGGCAAGGCACACACAACTGGAAAATAAAAGCTGCTTAAAAAGATGCAGAAAGCAAATAGGCAGAAATCCAGCAATATTTGTACCATTCAATCCACATGCTTGTTCTTTTTCCATTGGGATTGCCCGTCTTCTTAAAGCATTTTGAAGGATATTCGCCCCATAGATAATATGGGGATGGGGTGTTCCCTCCTTTTGTGGATGCTTTTTAATGGGCTCAATGAAGTAATCCCCATGGGGCAGGTGGAAATATCCAGTCTGAAAATAAGCACAAAATAGTTAATCTCTACTGTCCAGTACTGGAAGTCAAAAATAAAATACTCTTTTCACATGACCATCCCAGAGCTTTTCTCATAAGCCAGTCATTACACTGCAGAAATACGAAAACAACAGGTTTTCAGCATTTATTTTGCTGCATACATCAAGGTTGCTTTGTACCTCGCAAAGGCGTAACAGTCCAAAGGGGAATAGAAAAATATCTTCTTCCTAATAACCTGAAATCCTGTATATTGAGGCAAAGGCTCCCATATTTGTACAAAGCCACTGAAAGGTCAAAAGTTAATTTGTCAAACATGATGCACTAGAAAGAGTTGCGTCTTGTTCTTCTGGTGTTTTGCATCCATTCCCCAGAGAACAAGCCCTGAATAGAAGCTGTTTCATAAGTGGAAAGCATAATTCTGCTCCTAGCTGCAATTCCACAGTCAGATTACACAACCCATCAGACGGGCTGGACTGTGTGGTCCACTCTCAGCTCAGACTACAAACCCCCCCGGCCCCTAGGCTTACAATGGAAGAAATAAGTAGCTTTTCATGAGTTATAGCAAGCTATCATGATCATACAATAGACCTGTGTAACAAAGGCTGTAAAATTTCTCATGCTATAACTTCTGTATCAACCTCTCAGCTTTGACTGAGCTACAAGACCTTTGATATCCATCTGGACTACACAGGATTAGTTTACACCTCCCTCTGCCACGATCTAAGAGATGTATGCAACTGGGCATGGCCTTGGTCCCTTGTGTCTCAGCATTTTTGCAGGAATTGCTAACATTGCAAAAACATTGTATAGCCCTTCCACTTTAACATATATGGAACAGTACTAAATCTAAAAGCAAAGGATCTACTGACATCCCAGCCCACACTGGGGATGTGACAGGAGATCAAGGTATCCCACTCTTATGGCTTTGTTTCCTCTTAACTTTCTCTCTTGCTGTGGTCAGTGCAGCCTTCTTAACTTGCTCTGGGGCAGAGAAAAAAGTGCAGCAACACTGTGTTCCTGCAGCTGCTGTATTCAAACTTACAAGGACAGACAAATTTAAAAACACTTTTGAAACACTCCAAGGTGTTTTAGATTGGATATTAGGAAAAATTTCTTCACCGAAAGGGTTGTCAGGCATTGGAACAGGCTGCCCAGGGAAGTGGTTGAGTCACCATCCCTGGAGGTATTTAAAAGACGTGTAGATGTGGTGCTTAGGGACATGGTTTAGTGGTGGACTTGGCAGTGCTAGGTTAACGGTTGGACTCGATGATCTTAAGGGTCTTTTCCAACCTAAATGATTCTATGATTCTATGATTCTAAGGTCTTACAGTTTCCCTGAACAGCTGGGAAAGCCAGTATGAGGGTAAGGACAAGAGGGAAATCATATGAATGGAGGAAAAGCAATTCTTAAAAAATAAGCAACCATGGGCACTATGTACTAGGAGCCCAAAGGAGTGAGATCTCCACACAATCTGCTTCAAAGTCCCCTCTACCAGATGTCTTCTGCCTCCACTCCGATTGCCACAGGCCTAATACATCCCATAACAAACTTGTACAAATAAACAACTGTGTCATTTCACAGAGTCTGTCCAACAGTTCTTAAGAGCAGAAACTCTTTCCTTCCAGTTTTCCAGTGCAAGTCAAAGTTTAAAGGCCAGAGGTTGGCCTTGGTTTGAAGCCTTGGTTACACCCCTGAAGTTTCACAGGTTTAGGACTCAAAGTCACATATGTGTGCTCATCTGGGACTACAGTTACTGCTTGTATGTTTTTGTTTCTTTTTTAAGAAAAAAGAAATCAAGTCTTCTGATTCTTAAACATGAAAATAAAAATGCTCAGGTTTCTTTTTAATTTATAAATCAAGGCTACTTTTGACACAGGAGTCTGAGTCGTACTACAAAAGCAATAAATCCCATGTTCAGAATGGATAAAGATGTCAGGCAAGCATGAATCTATATAGCAGGAATGCCTATACGGAGGCTAGAGCAGGAAATCAGTAGATGTGGTTTTCCTCCTGCTGCTCAAGGAATCAAAGCACCGGAACAAATCTTTGACCATTCCTTTTTCATTCCACAGGATTCGATCTTTCCTGAATATTCTGAAAGTCTGGGTTATTTGACCTTCTTTTCCTGTTGTGTTTTTTAATCCAGTTGGAACCAGGAAGAATTAGCCATCTTTACTGCAGACCCTGATTTTATAGGGCAGGCTGATTAGTCACTGGGCTATTGTGTCAAAGTTGCATCTGTAAGAAGGCCAGGCAATCATATAAAAAATGGTGTATATTAGTAGTGACCTCATTTCCCAGGCTCCCCCAGCAATGCTTGCATGTTAAAATTCAGCTCTCCATCCAAGCTTTATGGAGCAGGAGAATAAACAAAAATTTATTGTATTTCATATTGCACACGCGCACACACAGATGACAGTAAAGACTGTTAAATGAGCCAGCAAACACTGGCTACTACAGAACCTAGCTTCAGACATTCCCATTAATTTTTTTTTTATTATTGTTTTTTTTAACATTATCGTTTTTCAGTATGGAATATCTATTTTCTCAGCCTTACAGCTTTTTGCTATAACAATTCTATCCCAGGTCATCTCTCTTCCAATACAGCCATGACAGCCCCAACCGGCTGGCATTGTGGACATCGTTTGTTAAATTCAGCAGTACGACTATACTGTCCCATCCACCTGCAGTAGAAATCCTGCCAGTGTTCCTCTAGATCAGGGGTGAAACTAGGAGTTGTCCCTCTTGTCCTCTGCAATAACTGCTTGTCTGCTCTAGTTCTTATACTGTTCTTGTCACTGTCATTATAGCAGTTTCAGGGAGTATGTGTGGCTACCTGACTCACATCTACTACACGTGCTTCATCCTTTATGCGGATGGATAACTGAATATACACAGAAACACAGTTAGCAGCACCATCCTTCTTTGTGTTGTAATTACTACCTTCCTGTTTGTCTCCTCTTGAGGCAAGGTCCAAGAGATGCCTCCTGCACTTCATGAAGAAAAAGTGCAAATTTTTGATAACCATTAATTTCTGGAAGAGGCCATGTCTGCGTGTCAGATCTCCCCCAAAGAAAGCCACCTCAGAAGTAAATAACTTCTACATGATAACTTTAACATTTGTTCTTTAAAAGAGGTTGATAACAGCCAGAACTTGCATATTTGTTGGCTACAGATTGCTGAATCTTCGGAAGATAAAGGCTGCTCCCACACTTGACGTCCAGACTAAAATCACTGTTGAGCATGAAGAAGTCTGAGGGCCCATTTTACCAGAGACACGCCAGACTGCAGAGTGTCATCAACTCATAATTCAAGTTGCCACAACAGCTCCTGACACCTGGGACTATCAGAAAATCTCTACTTACTGAAAAGCAACTAAGCCTGTAAAGTAGCAAAACTAAGCTGGAGCTAGAACTGCTGCCAGCTCAGAATAAAACAAGAACCCCAAATATATTTTTAGGTCACGTACAATTCTTCATGGTTGGCTTGGCAATACCACTGGGCACACCCACACAGTCATCCATCCCACTCCTACCAGTTTGATGCCAGGGCCAGCAATAGATGCCCAGAGCCTGGAGAAGGATCACAGGTCAGCAGGAGAGTGCCTGAGGAGCAGCACAAAGGAACTCCAGCCAGTAAGACAGCTTCATCGGGGGCCCAACTTAAATGCCTCTATGCAAACACACGTAGCATGGGGAATAAACAAGAGGCGTTAGAGACGTGTGCACGCCTGAAGGGCTATGACACTGGCATCACGGAGCCGTGGTGGGATGGCTCCTATGATTGGAGTGTTGGGATGGAAGTATACAGGCTCTTTAGGAAGGACAGGCAGGGGAGACGAGGAGGGGGTGTCGCCCTCTATGTCAATGACCAGCTGGAGTGCATGGAGCTCTGCCTGGGGATGGATGAGGAGATGACTGAGAGCTTGTGGGTCAGGATTAAAGGGAAGGCAGGGACAGGTGACGTTACGGTGGGGGTCTGCTACAGGCCACCTGACCAGGAAGACCGAGCGGATGAGGCCCTCTATAGACAGATAGGAGCAGCCTCACGCTCACAAGCCCTGGTCCTCATGGGGGGCTTCAACCACCCCGACATCTGTTGGAGGGACAACACGGCAGGGCATAAGCAACCCGAGAGGTTCCTGGAATGCGTCGATGATAGCTTCCTTCTCCAAGTGGTAGAGGAGCCAACGAGGAGAGGTGCTATGCTGGACCTTGTTCTCACCAACAAGGAGGGGCTGGTGGGGAATGTGAAGCTCAAGGGCAGCCTGGGCTGCAGTGACCACAAAATGGTGGAGTTCAAGATCCTTAGGGCACCGAGGAGGGCGCACAGCAAGCTCACTACCCTGGACTTCAGGAGAGCAGACTTTGGCCTCTTCAGGGATCTGCTTGGTAGAGTGCCATGGGACAAAGCCCTGGAGGGAAGAGGGGCCCAAGAAAGCTGGGTAATATTCAAGGATCACCTCCTCCAAGCTCAGGAGCGATGCATCCCAACAAAGAGGAAGTCAGGCAAAAACGCCAGGAGGCCTGCGTGGATGAACAAGGAGCTCCTGGAGAAACTCAAACACAAAAAGGAAGCCTACAGAGGGTGGAAGCAAGGACAGGTAGCCTGGGAGGAATACAGAGACATTGTCCGAGCAGCCAGGGATCAGGTTAGGAAAGCTAAAGCCCTGATAGAATTAAACCTGGCCAGGGACGTCAAGGGCAACAAGAAAAGATACTATAGGTACGTCGGGGATAAAAGGAACATGAGGGAAAATGTGGGCCCTCTCCAGAACGAAACGGGAGACCTGGTTACCCAGGACACGGAGAAGGCGGAGGTACTCAATGACTTTTTTGCCTCGGTCTTCACCGGCAAGTGCTCGAGCCTCACCGCCCAAGCCGCAGAAGGCAAAGGCAGGGACTGGGAGAATGAAGAGCCACCCACTGTGGGAGAAGATCAGGTTCGAGACCATCTAAGGCACCTGGAGGTGCACAAGTCCATGGGACCCGATGAGATCCATCCGCGGGTCCTGAGGGAACTGGCGGATGAAGTTGCTAAGCCACTATCCATCATATTTGAGAAGTCGTGGCAGTCCGGTGAAGTTCCCACTGACTGGAAAAGGGGAAACGTAACCCCCATTTTTAAAAGGGGAAAAAAGGAAGACCCGGGGAACTACAGGCCAGTCAGTCTCACCTCTGTGCCTGGGAAGATCATGGAACAGATCCTCCTGGAAGCTATGCTAAGGCACGTGGAGGACAGGGAGGTGATTCGAGACAGCCAGCATGGCTTCACCAAGGGCAAGTCCTGCCTGACTAACCTAGTGGCCTTCTATGATGGCGTGACTACATCAGCGGACACGGGAAGGGCTACAGATGTCGTCTATCTGGACCTCTGCAAGGCCTTTGACACGGTCCCCCACAACATCCTTCTCTCTAAACTGGAGAGGTATGGATTTGATGGGTGGACTGTCCGGTGGGTGAGGAATTGGTTAGATGGTCGCATCCAGAGGGTAGTGGTCAACGGCTCAATGTCCAGATGGAGGTTGGTGACGAGTGGCGTCCCGCAGGGGTCCGTATTGGGACCGGTACTGTTTAATATCTTCATCAATGACATAGACAGTGGGATCGAGCGCACCCTCAGCAAGTTTGCAGACGACACCAAGCTGAGTGGTGCGGTCGACACGCCAGAGGGACGGGATGCCATCCAGAGGGACCTGGACAAGCTCGAGAAGTGGGCCTGCGTGAACCTCATGAGGTTTAACAAGGCCAAGTGCAAGGTCCTGCACCTGGGTCGGGGCAACCCCTGGTATCAATACAGGCTGGGGGATGAAGGGACTGAGAGCAGCCCTGCCGAGAAGGACTTGGGGGTACTGGTGGATGAAAAGCTGGACATGAGCCAGCAATGTGCGCTCGCAGCCCAGAAGGCCAACCGTATCCTGGGCTGCATCAAAAGAAGCGTGGCCAGCAGGTCGAGGGAGGTGATTCTGCCCCTCTACTCTGCTCTGGTGAGACCCCACCTGGAGTACTGCGTCCAGCTCTGGAGCCCTCAGCATAAGGAAGACACGGACCTGTTGGAGCGGGTCCAGAAGAGGGCCACGAAAATGATCAGGGGGATGGAACACCTCTCCTATGAAGAAAGGCTGAGAGAGTTGGGGTTGTTCAGCCTGGGGAAGAGAAGGCTTTGGGGAGACCTTATTGCAGCCTATCAGTACTTAAAGGGGGCTTATAGAAAAGATGGCGGCAGACTTTTTAGCAGGGCCTGTTGCGACAGGACAAGGGGGAATGGCTTTAAACTAAAGGGGGGTAGATTTAGACGAGATATAAGGAAGAAATTTTTTACGCTGAGGGTGGTGAAGCACTGGAACAGGTTGCCCAGAGAGGTGGTGGATGCCCCATCCCTGGAAACATTCAAGGCCAGGTTGGACTGGGCTCTGAGCACCCTGATCTAGTTGAAGATGTCCCTGCCCATGGCAGGGGGGTTGGACTAGATGACCTTTAGAGGTCCCTTCCAACCCAAACTATTCTATGATTCTATGATTGTGTGATTTCAGGCATTAGTTCAACGGTGCGTCCCTAGAAACAACTGATGGGATGTCATGGAAATACATAAACCAGCTTTGTCAACAAAGAGAGGGGTGTAACTGTCAGCCCACTGACCGAGCATTTCTGAACCACAGCCACAGCTTGTTGTGGTTTCTCTGGTTTTAGCTCCGACCTCAAAATGACCAATGAAAAACCCTTTTAACCTGTATTGGGTTCACGTGGCAAGGTTTTGGTAGCAGGGGGGCTGCAGGGGTGGCTTCTATGAGAAGATGCCAGAAGCTTCCCCCATGTCCAACAGACCCAGTGCCAGCCAGCTCCAAGATGGACCCGCTGCTGGCCAAGGCTGAGCCAATCAGCGATGGTGGTAGCGCCTCTGTGATGACATATTTAAGAAGGGGAAAAAACTGCTGTGCAACAGCAGCCGGGAGAGAGGAGTGAGAATATGTGAGAGAAACAACTCTGCAGACACCAAGGTGAGTGAAGGAGGAGGGGGAGGAGGTGCTCCAGGTGCCGGAGCAGAGATTCCCCTGCAGCCAATGGTGAAGACCATGGTGAGGCAGGTCGTCCCCCTGCAGCCCATGGAGGTCCATGGTGGAGCAGATATCCATCTGCAGCCCGTGGAGGACCCCATGCCAGAGGAGGTGGATGCACCCTGAAGGAGGCTGTGACCCCATGGAGAGCCCGCGCTGGAGCAGGCTCCTGGCAGGACCTGTGACCCTGTGGAGAGGAGCCCATGCTGGAGCAGTTCATGAAGAACTGCAGCCTGTGGGAAGGACCCACATTGGAGAAGTTTGTGGAGGACTGTCTCCCGTGGGAGGGACCCCACGCTGGAGCAGGGGAAGAGAGTGAGGAGGAAGGAGCGGCAGAGACAATGAGTGATGAACTGACTGCAACCCCCATTCCCCGTCCCCCTGTGCCGCTCGGGGGGAGGAGGTAGAGAAATTGGGAGTGAAGTTGAGCCCGGGAAGAATGGAGGGGTGGGGGGAAGGTGTTTTAAGATTTGTTTTTATTTCTCATTACCCTACTCTGATTTGACTGGTAATAAATTAAATTAATTTCCCCAAGTTGAGTCTGTTTTGCCCGTGACGATAATTGCTGAGTGATCTCCCTGTCCTTATTTCGACCCACAAGCCTTTCGTTATATTTTCTCTCCCTTGTCCAGCTGAGGAGGGGGAGTGATAGAGCGGCTTGGTGGGCACCTGGCGGCCAGCCAAGGTCAAATCCACCATAGGGTAAAACCAGCATCTTGTCTTCTTATTTTTGTTTCACTTAGCTTCTAAAAACTCGCCATGTTTTCAGAGTCCGTTGCTGCCTTATCGTCAGAAATATCGCCGTCTGCTTTCAGTGAGTTACACACTGTTTTCACTACAGATGTTATTTTTTTGATGTTATTGTCAATGTACTCAGTAATATAGCTTTGCACTGTAAGTTGTTGTTTTTTTCACTCCCTTTTTCTCCTGATATACACCCACTAATTCCAGCCCCTCTTGTCTGGAATAACATTGCAATTTGCAAAACCTAGCCAAGGCTAAAGCTGCTCTTTTCCCTTCCCACAGGACTCTGCTTCAGCTTCCCACATGGAACTGATTGAAAAAATTCTGCCAGAAAATATATTTTGACAAAAACCCCAAACTTTTGACTGAAAGAAATATGTGAAATATGCAGATTTCTACTGAAAATCAAAAAAGTTGGTTGAAAAACTTTGAGTCAGAAGTGTCCCAGGATCACCACGTCCTGCTGGTGAGCGACACACAGTGTGCAAGATGCAACATATCCAGGGAGCCACATGTGTCAAAATAATGAGACACTTGAACTAAAAATCCCATTAAGTAATGTAGCAGCACTTCTAAATACAGTCTGGGAAACATTTTTGGCCAAAATATGTCAGAATTTGGGGGGGAAGGGGGAGATTTGAAGGAGGGGAGAACAACAATTAAAAAAAAAGAAAAATTCTGTGGTAGATTTTTAGTTTTTCCCCTGTAGGCATTGAGAGAAGCGCCCCCCCCCCCCCCCCCCCCATTTTCTGGCCATTTCTATTACCATTTTATATGGTAGCTTTTCAAAAAGAAGTTTAAATGCGGGAAACTTGGCTGCACTCTTTTTTTTGTGGTAAAAACTAAACTTTGCAATCTGTATTTTGTGTATAAATAAGCATAAATAAGGCTGGCTTTTTTCTTATGAGGCTTTCATAACGACGCTCCTTTGTGTATCCTGAGGCCATGTAAATGCGCTCAGGAACTGCAGTTTGTGGCATCATCAAATGTAGATGATGCTACAAACTGCTAAAAAAAAGCATATATTGTATGTATACACAGCTTGAAATCTGATGGACTTTAAAGGAAAAATGCTTGCTATTATATTTGTAAGTCAGAAAAGAACAGATATAAAGAGCAAAGTTGAAGAAGTACTTAATCAGCAAAGGGAATTTTGCCAGTTCTGAGTGTGAAGATTGGTGGTGTTTTCTTCCAGTTGGTCTCATCATTTCATTTCTCGGTGTATAGCCTGTGCAGGATGAAAGTGCAAGTGCAAAGTGCGAGTTCAGTAAGTACTGGAAGTCTCTGGAAGCTGTTTGAAAGCACATCTGCATGCCAGACACGGACTTTTACAATTGCTTCATCCCAAGCAGCACTGACGGGCACGGTGCGTTTCCCACTCTGATTTCCTTATTTGGCTTTACCGATAAATTTACACAGGTATCTCTGTAACACATTTCTCTATAAGACAGAGCAGGAAATTGAATTCATAAAAAATATTATTTCCCTGAGTAGATTAGCATTTGAAATATGAAATATTAGTCTTTTTTTACAGTAATGGACAATTTTTGAGAGAACCACTTTTCTCAGGGTTAAAACCATGATAATTTTATTCACTAGTGCTAATGTATAGGGTCTTTATACTTCCAACTGATAGATCATGTAATTGATGGAATTTTTTAATGTATGGCTTAGAGTATAACTCGTGTGTGCTCTTCTGTATGATTCTGGACAGGAATGAAAATCACAGTTTCTACCTGACAGCCAATCAGTCAAAAATAAAATAGTTTCAGGATTAACAAAGCAAGGATAAAGGATCTTGCTTTAGAAGATATACAAATGCCTATTTGGGTTAGGCAAAGCATTTCTTGCTATAGAAATCCTTTATGGAAGAAAAACAATTTAAGAAGCATTCTGATGGAACTGCACTGTAATTGTTCATTGTGGTGGTGTGCTCCCCCCCCACCCTGTGTAAGCAATAACCACCAGTGGGGGTCGTTGTGGCTGCATCCAGCTTATGCTGGACTTTGGGGATGGATGGCAACATAGTAGCCAAGGGCTGTCTGGAGCAGTCACCCAAACGTTTTGCTGGTATGCAAATATAAGTCAATCATCTTACTCTATAAATAGTGGACAGCCCAGGGCCCGTTGAGCTCTCCTGCACAGCAGCAGGCTGCACATCAGGATCTCCCCTTGAGTAGGGATGCCTCTCAAGATTACTCCTCGAGGTTGAGAGATTCCTTGCTGCAACAGATCCTCGGTAAGTGACTAATAGCATGCTAAACTTTGAAATCTTAGCTAAGTGATATAAAGGATTGATTGTGCATATATAATCCTTTAGACGTAAACCATTGACCAAGTCTGGGACTAGGATTGGATCCAGCTGCACCTAGACTCCTCTCTGAGATGCTTTGGCATCTTCACTGTTAGGCAAGAAATGGCATACGAGTGACTTCCATACTTACCTTCCAGTTACTTCTGGGAATAACCGTGAGAAGAACATTTCTCCTGGATGGAATCGGTTCCTGTTCTTGTTGTAGTGCAAAAGTGGAACTAGCAGATGTTTTTAGACATTCAAAAATTACATGGTACTAGAATTAGGGGAAAGCTTTGAGGCAGGTTCCGGAACTGATCTTTTACATGAGCTAAACATCGTGTCTTCTCATCTCTGGTAAGCTTAGGCACACAGTGCAGCCGTTTGCAGATAATAAAAGTGGAGCATGTCATAATGTTTTACAGATTTTTAGAGGATATGGAGTAATGCACATTTTTGGTATCACTCTTCAGTTACTTTTGCACCCCAGCCTTTTCTTTCTTTGCAGATTTTTTTATGTACTGTGAGTGGTGCTGGGCTTTAGTCTGTAGACCAACAGAAAACAGTAGAAAGTTTCACACAACAGTCATGACTTATAACTTAGTTTTTTCAATGGCAATTCCCAAGTGCTGAATGTATGTTCAGTCTCATGGCGAATGTCAGGTCTGTTCCATAAATTAAATCTAGATGCAGGATTCATGTTACAATGAGTTTAGAGGCAATAACGGCTCAAGGTATCCTTGCGCCTCCTTACTCCCTCCTCAGACTGCACTGTGGAGAGACTCATGGCCATGATTTGATGGCAGGAACAAGTAGGTGGGGATGGGAAAAAGGCAAGGATACCTTGTTCCCAAATGCTTTGTTGAGTTAAACCAAGAGTTTGATGCAGAACACTGGCCTACTGACTTGCAGCCTTGAATTCATTATATTGACACGTTTCAACCCTGCAAAATAAGCAACAGGAGTGAAGGAAGCATCCTCTTGCCCCAAGAACCACTTTTTAGGCTGAGATTATGTGGTGGGTTGACCTTGGCTGGCCGCTGGCCACCAGGTGCCCACCAAGCCGCTCTATCACTCCCCCTCCTCAGCTGGACAAGGGAGAGAAAATATAACGAAAGGCTTGTGGGTCGAGATAAGGACAGGGAGATCACTCAGCAATTATCGTCACGGGCAAAACAGACTCAACTTGGGGAAATTAATTTAATTTATTACCAGTCAAATCAGAGTAGGGTAATGAGAAATAAAAACAAATCTTAAAACACCTTCCCCCCACCCCTCCATTCTTCCCGGGCTCAACTTCACTCCCAAATTCTCTACCTCCTCCCCCCGAGCAGCACAGGGGGACAGGGAATGGGGGTTGCAGTCAGTTCATCACTCATTGTCTCTGCCGCTCCTTCCTCCTCACACTCTTCCCCTGCTCCAGCGTGGGGTCCCTCCCACGGGAGACAGTCCTCCACAAACTTCTCCAATGTGGGTCCTTCCCACAGGCTGCAGTTCTTCATGAACTGCTCCAGCATGGGCTCCTCTCCACAGGGTCACAGGTCCTGCCAGGAGCCTGCTCCAGCGCGGGCTCTCCATGGGGTCACAGCCTCCTTCAGGGTGCATCCACCTCCTCTGGCATGGGGTCCTCCACGGGCTGCAGATGGATATCTGCTCCACCATGGACCTCCATGGGCTGCAGGGGGACGACCTGCCTCACCATGGTCTTCACCATGGGCTGCAGGGGAATCTCTGCTCTGGAGCACCTCCTCCCCCTCCTCCTTCACTCACCTTGGTGTCTGCAGGGTTGTTTCTCTCACATATTCTCACTCCTCTCTCCCGGCTGCTGTTGCACAGCAGTTTTTTCCCCTTCTTAAATATGTCATCACAGAGGCGCTACCACCATCGCTGATTGGCTCAGCCTTGGCCAGCAGCAGGACCATCTTGGAGCCGGCTGGCATTGGCTCTATTGGACATGGGGGAAGCTTCTGGCATCTTCTCACAGAAGTGACCCCTGCACCCCCCCCACTACCAAAACCTTTTCACACAAACCCAATACATACCCTTAAGTACTTTGCTCCAGCTGCTTATTACAACTGTAATGCATGGTGTCGTGGATCCTGATTTAGAATGCTGCCAACTACGCCAATTTGTCATGGATCCTGATTTAGAATCCTGCCGACTATGCCAATTTATCACGGAGGAGTGGAATGCACCTCACTCAAAAGAGAGAAACAGCAATATGTTTTATTGAGGTAAAATAATAATTTGACAGAGTTCAATAAATTCGATGGAATTTAACAAAATTTTACAGTGGTTTACTAAGATTCAATAAGTTTGATGGCAAAGTTCACCTTATTAATTACTGCGTGGAAGAAACATACAAAGGAAAATTGAGTTAGTGAAACTTACAAAGTTTAACAAGCTATTAGTCACTTACCAAGGATCTGTTGTGGCAAGGATTCTCTCAATGTCAACGTTGAGGAGTAAGGGATCTCTCCGCCTTGGGCAAGGAAGGATCTCTGAGTCTCAGGTGAGGAATCTCAAACCTTGAGAGGTGTCCCTGCTCAAGGGGAGAGTCACCTGGTGGCAGTCTAGCTGCAATTCAGGGGGAGCTCAAATTGGGCTCGTCCAACGATCTGCCATTGGTAAAAGGTCTCTCTGCCTCGAGGAGCAACCTTGAGAGGCGTCCCAGCTCAAGGGAAGATCACTGCCATGCAGCCACGCTGCCTAGCAGGGAGAGCTCAAAGAAGGATCACTTCGGCTGTCATATTTATGGGATAAAGTGGTTGGCTCGTACTCAAATCACATGCAATGGAAAGGTAGGCATGAGACTCCTTGTACCCACAACTTACTTTGTTTTTTGATAAATGAATTTTGGAAAAGCCACCTGTTATTTATGTGTTAATCGCATGATTGGTGTTCCAAACTCATATGCATCGATGCTCACTGTGTCACTCTGTTCCTTTGTGGGTTTTCGGAGAACAGGTTGAAACTAGAGGAGTTCTTGGCCCAGCTACAGCTCAGGCCTTTACCTCCTTTGGAGCCTGTACCAAACTACCGCTAGTTTGGTTAAGGGGTCGAGTGCATCCATCACACATGGTAAGAAATTCATTTTGAATAAAAGAATTTTCTAATTAAAGAAAAAATTGTGCCGCAGGAAACACGCATTACCAGAGAACTTCAGCCACAAATAATCAAAACTCAACTGGTGAAGGAAATTATCTGTAAACATTACACATGCTGAGTTTATTTTCCTTTTTCAGCTTATGAATTAATTGCTTTGTGTACATCATTTTTTTTTTCTCAAGGATCTTTCTCTTTGAGTCGTCATCTGTTCCTATCTCAGCTAGAACACAAATCCGGTGACATGAGGGTCGAGGTGACATTTTCACCTACGTCCTCAGCTAGACCTACAAAAAATGGACCTGCCATGCCATTGCTCAGGCAGAAAGCAGGAGGCTGGTTATCTTTTAGGTCCTGAGAAACTTGACGAGACTTTTATGAACATCGCCCACAGAAAAGGACACCACCAGCTCTTATAGAGTTCTACAGAAAAAAACAATGCTTTCAGCATGATTTGGTGGAAAAGGTGCTACAACACTGGAACACAGCCTTATAGTTTAACATAGCTTTGGTCCAAAATTAAAAGAGCTTATTTTTAAGATGACAAGGTGAGTGAAAGAACAGGATACTGTCATATCACAAGATTTTATACTCTTTTGTCACGCTTGCTACCTTGTATATTTTAGAAGCTGTCAGAAAACTGTTCAGAGGTGTCAGAAATGTGCAGAGTTAGGCCCTGCACACTGTGGGCTCAGAGAGTTCAATCATACACAAAGGAGGGAAAAAATATCAATGAAAAACCAAATTTACAGCAAGGGGAACTTTTGTGGCAGAAAATACAGCATTAGAGGAGGAAGAAGTGTCTGATATCCTCCAGTTCTCAGGTTCTTAACAGTCAGACTTCAGTCCTGGATACTTCAGAGAGAACGGTTTTCCTGGCTGGGGACGTAATCTGAGCAAAGGAGAAAAGTCAAGTTTCTATGGTCGTGTCAATCAGCTACCATACAACCACTAACAATACATGATCACTCAGCTGAATGACTTGGCAGAGAATCATTACGCCAGGTTATGGCATCAGCTTGCTGGTGACCACACTCAACTTCATTTCTTCTTTTCACTGCACTTGAGCAGGACAGATTCATTCCTCTTCCCACAGTTTAGCAGAGATAGGGACTTGGATGAAGATTATCTAGGACACATTTTAAGAAGCTAAGGCAGCTCCACATGAAAAATCCACCCTTAATAAAAATGGGTAAGAGAGAAGCAGTCCAAAACCTGTGTTCATATGATCCTCTGCAGAGCCCCAGAAACAGTTTGCTAAGTAATACAGATATCCAGGAATAATTTCTATGGACCTCTAACTCACTGGAGCTTTGCATCTCTTACAGAATCTCAAATACCTTGGCTACATTCATTTATACTAGAGAAAATTCTCTGTGAAATTAATCTTCTGTGGAGATTTGAGCATGCTCGCATGAAAAAAATACAACTTGGAACACATAATTTTAAGAGACATCTTTGTTCGTATTTCAGGTCACAGTGTCCTCCGCTATCAATCTTTATTGTCCATCTCTCCTGGTTTCGGCTGGGATAGAGTTAATTTCCTTCCTAGTAGCTGGTACAGTGCTGTGTTTTGGATTTAGGATGAGAACAAAGTTGATAACACACCCATGTTTTAGTTGTTGCTAGGTAATGCTTACACTAGCCAAGGACTTTTCAGCTTCCCATGCTCTACCGACTGAGAAGGCTGGAGGTGCACAAGAAGCTGGGAGGGGGGCACAGCCAAACTGGCCAAAGAAACATTCCATACCATGTGACGTCATGCTCAGTACATAAACTAGGGAAAGCTGGCCGGGGGGGCCGCTGCTCGGGGACTGTCTGGGCATCGGTCGGCGGGTGGTGAGCAATTGTACTGTGCATCACTTGTTTTGTGTATTATTATTATATTATTATCATTTTATTTCAATTATTAAACTGTTTTTATCTCAACCCACGAGTTTTTTCTCACTTGTGGTCTTCCAATTCTCTCCCCCATCCCACCGGGGGTGGGGGGGGGAGTGAGCGAGCGGCTGCGTGGTGCTCAGTTGCCGACTGAGGTTAAACCACGACCGTCCTTTTTGGCGCCCAACGGGGGGCACGAAGGGTTTGAGATAATAACAGATTAACCGGAGTGTATTAAGGAACTTATATCTGTTAATAGTTGTGGGTCACAATGTTGGTTTCTCTGTTCTCAATATTGATTTGTATAATCTGCATCGTGCTCTTTTTCCTGCTGTACATGTTAAAGATTGGTGTTGGGTTTTGCAGTTTGCTGTGGTCTGCAGTGAGTAGTGATGTCTCGCTTGGGAGGTTTGTTTTTAGAACATTGACCTTGACCTTAGTGTGGTATGTAGGTTTCCCAATGAAGCCGTTACTGTACCACGGAGACCACTTCGTGGAGACAACTAGCAATTGCAGTAACTTTTCTGAGAGTTTTTTTACGGAGGAAATAGAGAATGGCAGTGTCACTACCTTCTTCTATGATGTTTCCTCCTTCATTACAGTAACTTTTCAGTATCTTGAACATCCTTGGGTAGTTCAGATACTTCTATTGGTACTTCTTGGGAATATTGTTTCGGTTTTGTCTAAGGTTAATAAGCAATTTAAGAATATCATCCAGAGATCTGCCCCAAGGCTGAATAGCTATGAGTGGCAGGGTGTGTGGGACAAGATGGGCAAGCACCTAGGCCAATGGGCACCCCCAGTGTTTTGGAACTTCACCCCTGAGCAAGTGCGGAATCCTGAAGAGTTAGTAGAATATTTTGGACAAAGTATGCTGTCACCCTGGCAACTCCAGAGAGATGCAGATCATTGCAACGTGCTGGGGCCTGGCCCATGCCTACCGAGCCCTGTTCAACACCATTCAGTACCCTCAAAGGGAAGAGAAGGTCTCTGGATCTGACAGTAAAACGACACGCCCTGTGGCCACTCAGACTACGGCGACACACTCTGCGGCTACTCCGACCCCAGCGACACGCCCTGTGGCCACTCAGACTCCAGCAACAGGCCCTGCGGCCACTCTGACCCCAGCGACAGGCCCTGCGGCCACTCAGATCCCGGCGACACGCCCTGTGGCTGAACCAAAGAGCCAACCTGTGCCGGTATCAGTCGCCCCTGTACACAAAAAGAAATCTTGGAAGCGGAAGTCGGCTCATTTAGTAAGGGTGAATTATTTATAGCTTGGTGGGCCCATGACACCTCAGGTCACCAAGGAAGAGATGCAACATACAGATGGGCTCGTGATCGAGGGGTGGACTTGACCATGGACACTATTGCGCAGGTTATCCATGAATGTGGAACCCTGAAACATGCACTGCGATCAAGCAAGCCAAGCGGTTAAAGCCTCTCTGGTATGGAGGACGATGGCTGAAATATCAATATGGGGAGGCCTGGCAGATCGATTATATCACACTCCCACAAACCCGCCAAGGCAAGCGCCATGTGCTTACAATGGTGGAGGCAACCACCGGATGGCTGGAAACATATCCCATGCCCCATGCCACTGCCCGGAACACTCTCCTGGGCCTTGAAAAGCAAGTCCTATGGCGACATGGCACCCCAGAAAGAATTGAGTCAGACAACGGGACTCATTTCCGAAACAACCTCATAGACACCTGGGCCAAAGAGCACGGCATTGAGTGGGTATATCACATCCCCTGTCATGCACCAGCCTCTGGGAAAATCGAATGATACAATGGACTGTTAAAGACTACACTGAGAGCAATGGGTGGCGGGACATTCAAACATTGGGATACACATTTAGCAAAGGCCACCTGGTTAGTCAACACTAGGGGATCTGCCAATCGAGCAGGCCCTGCCCAGTCAGAACTTTTACGTACTGTAGATGGGGATAAAGTCCCTGTAGTGCACATAAAAAATATGTTGGGGAAAACAGTCTGGGTTATTCCTGCCTCGGGCAGAGGCAAACCCATCCATGGGATTGTTTTTGCTCAAGGACCTGGGTGCCCTTGGCGGATAACGCGGAAGGATGGGGAAGTCCGATGTGTACCCCAAGGGGATTTGATTTTGGGTAAGAACAGCCAATGATCTGAATTATGTGATGTTAAGTACTACATAATATTATATGCCATACCAATGATATTACAATAAGAATCACCCAGACTAATGAAGAATAACTTCAGTGAAACCAAGCAAAGCACAGTGATGATGGTACCAGAATTGACTTCAACATGAAACAATCCAACACCACATACCATCTCCATCTTTCTTGCCCTGGAAGATTATTACGACAGATGGAGCCCGAAGTCATGGACTAAATGAACTCAACGAACGTTTTAGAGGGATGGCCCACAGACGAAGGGAATGACATCTCTGTGTGTGTGTGTATATATATATTAAAAGAAACCCAGGGAAAGGGGTGGTGATTAATGAAAATGTACTGGAAAATATGAGACTTGAGCATGACGCAGATGGTATAGAATAAGGGGTGGATATTGTCCTGGTTTCGGCAGGGATAGAGTTAATTTTCTTCCTAGTAGCTAGTACAGTGCTGTGTTTTGGATTTAGGATGAGAACAAAGTTGATAACACACCCATGTTTTAGTTGTTGCTAGGTAATGCTTACACTAGCCAAGGACTTGTCAGTTTTCCATGCTCTACTGACTGAGAAGGCTGGAGGTGCACAAGAAGCTGGGAGGGGGGGAACAGCCAAACTGGCCAAAGGGACATTCCATACCATGTGACGTCATGCTCAATACATAAACTGGGGAAAGCTGGCCGGGGGGGCCGCTGCTCGGGGACTGGCTGGGCATCGGTCGGTGGGTGGTGAGCAATTGCACTGTGCATCATTTGCTTTGTGTATTATTATTATTATTTTATTTCAATTATTAAACTGTTTTTATCTCAACCCACGAGTTTTTCTCACTTGTGCTCTTCCAATTCTTTCCCCCATCCCACCGCGGGGGGGGAGTGAGCGAGCGGCTGTGTGGTGCTCAGTTGCCAACTGAGGTTAAACCACGACACCATCCTAAAAACATTTATTACTTCTTCCAACTATTTGCCGACTAGCCTTAGAAGAAACAGTCCAGGTATCTTATTCATACGTACACTTATGTGTGCCCTGTTGGCCACGGCTATATTTGCATCGTAGAAATATCCTATATGACTTCTTTTCTTATGGTAGAAGATCAACAAATGAAAGATGATAACTGCATGGCCGTGAAGGTGCTTAGAGCCTCGTTAGTCTCTGTACAGGCTTCTGCTTTGAGATCTCCAGCGGTTTATGAGAAACATGAAGCTGTGTTCCCACAGCTTCTACATCTCTAACTGTATCACAGTGCCCCAGCAGCAGTCACTTCATGTTGTCCAATTCCCAGAGAGCCTGTCAGCTTCCTTCCACATTCTCATTTTCTACTTTTTGAAATATATCCCATTTGATCTGCTTAAGCCAGAACTGTCCTCCTTTGCTGCAGCTAATGCTCAGACACACCATTAAATTCCAACAGGGTAAAAATTTATTGTCCAT
This sequence comes from Aptenodytes patagonicus, assembly GCF_965638725.1. Lineage (NCBI taxonomy): Eukaryota > Metazoa > Chordata > Aves > Sphenisciformes > Spheniscidae > Aptenodytes > Aptenodytes patagonicus. The sequence goes on from NC_134981.1 coordinate 27,573,075, forward strand.
TAGAGGAGATTTAGTAACTAGCCATTTTTACGGTCTTAAAATACAACAAAGATGACATTTAATAAATCTTACACAACTTCCAATGCTGGTTATATTAAGTTGAAACAAGCCTGCGTTTGCCACAGGCTGAGCATCCAGCAGGGAGATTGCATGACACAGCTGACTCTTAATTCATTAACTCAAACACAGTTTGAACCCTTATTCTATTTACTAGTGTGATTTCCACATTGCAGCTGAGAGACGGACTACCAAGGGCGCTCTGAAGCCCAGAGCATTCCAGAGATCTGGGGCACCTTTTGTCAACATTTCCTTTGTCGCTCAATTGCTGACAAGTCCGTTGTGTCTTTGGACAACGTTGCAGTCCTTTGGGCTGCCTAGTCTGCCCAAAGCCAGTGAGGTGACACCCCCACCAGGAGAGGCTGACTGGATGGTGCCTAGTCTGTGCCCCAAGCTCATCCACACAGCAAGTTATATCGCTCCTGAGGATAAAGCACACTCAGAGGTTTTTCCTCCTGCAAAAATCAGCTAGGTCACATGGGACACTCCATTAATCAAGGGGTATGAAAAAGTAGTCAGTATAGCCTCAAGCTCTACCTCGGGGTGAATCTAATACCAAGTTAAATCTAAATTAAAAATCAATGTTTTATTATCCAGCTTGAAGGACACACTTTGGTGAACAATAACACAATATTTTTCTGAGCCTTTGACTCCTCCTCTTATCCATGCTTTCTCCCTCCCCCTCCTCCCCTGTTTTGCAAACCCCTTGTGTACTGGAAGTTTTAATGACACCTTGTGCTGAGAAAAAAAAAAAAAAAGAGCTGTTTCTCCAGGTGCAAGAGGCTTATTTTGACTATAGTCAGAGAGGGTGAGACTCTTGCAAGTTTTGACTTCATTTGGGATCCAAAAACAGCTTGGCAAGTGTCACTGTTCTGAGACAAAACAAAAAGTTTGCCCAATTCCTCCAAAAACAACCTTCAGTTTGGAAGAGTAGGAAAGAACAACAGCTTGTTTTATTCCTGAAAAATACTCTTGGAACATCTAATTCAAATCTTTCTAATTAAACTTGTTCAGAAAGCACTGTATCCAGAGGGCTTACATTGTACAAATAGTTTTTTTTTTTTAAATCTCATTAATATCAGAACAGCCTCTCATGAAAATGAACGTTATAAAAATGGTTTGTACTACCCAGCATTTAAAATCCCCTTTGAGACTTTTGATAGCAGGATGAGAAGTTCTAAAGCTTTGATTTGGAAGACAGTAAACTTTTACAGTTTGCAAAGCAGATCAAGTTTGAAGATTTAAAGCTTATGTAACACTGAAGAGTAAAGATTTAAACACTGGATTGGTAAGAGGTTCTTTGCCTAAACTGTGCTTTCTAATAACAATGCAAACGCAAACAAGAGGATCCACAGAGCGGACACAATCTCTAATCCTAGAGACAGAAAGCACCATGGCTGTTTTGGCTTCCTGCTCACTTATATTGTAAAACTAATTTCAAGCGAGTGAGCATGACATTGTTAATACTGCAGAGCTCAAACTTTATTAGAGAATAACTAAATGCATTGTTTCCATTGACAAGTATTGTTTGTATTAGTGACCCACAGGAACCCTAGTCAACAGCCAGAAAAAAAGAGATACGAATGATGACAGCTGCCACAACATGTGCAGATAGATGGAAGAAAGCACAATTATCCCATTTTCCAACAGATGAAAGCCTAGCAGGAGCTTTATTCTCCTCAAGAGCAGACCAAGGGAAGGTCACAGCCCAAATTCTTCCACTCCACAGAAGAAGAAACAGAAGTCTGTGGGGAAAAGCAACATCAGACTGGACTACACTGACCCATCTGCTGACGCTCTTCTCCTTTCTTCATTCTGTCCAGCCCAAAAGCAAACAGAGCTGTTGAGAGCAGACGGTGTATTTTAGGTCTGTAGTTGTGATCGTAGCTGTGTCAGGGGAGAAGGCTTCTGCCTCTCTTTCCACCAAACTCATGAAGACTGCCTGTGCACCACAGATGGGACTTGCAAATGAATTTCAGCATGCCTAAGAAGGGTTGCGCCACCACTTACCATGAAATTGTCACATCAAGGTGACCTAAAAGGCAGCCTTCAGTCTCTTCTTCACTTATCATTTATGCTTCCATGCACTTTCTAAAAGGTGACTTCCCCACACCGAAGGATAACCTCAGAGCAGCACCGTGACATGGAGTTTCAGCTCAGTGCCTACAGGAGAAATCATAGAATCATAGAATCATAGAATAGTTTGGGTTGGAAGGGACCTCTAAAGGTCATCTAGTCCAACCCCCCTGCCATGGGCAGGGACATCTTCAACTAGATCAGGTTGCTCAGAGCCCCGTCCAACCTGACCTTGAATGTTTCCAGGGATGGGGCATCCACCACCTCTCTGGGCAACCTGTTCCAGTGCTTCACCACCCTCAGCGTAAAAAATTTCTTCCTTATATCTCGTCTAAATCTACCCCCCTTTAGTTTAAAGCCATCCCCCCTTGTCCTGTCGCAACAGGCCCTGCTAAAAAGTTTGCCCCCACCTTTTTTATAAGCCCCCTTTAAGTACTGATAGGCTGCAATAAGGTGTCCCCAAAGCCTTCTCTTCTCTAGGCTGAACAACCCCAACTCTCTCAGCCTTTCTTCATAGGAGAGGTGTTCCATCCCCCTGATCATTTTCGTGGCCCTCCTCTGGACCCACTCCAACAGGTCCGTGTCTTTCTTATGCTGAGGGCCCCAGAGCTGGACGCAGTACTCCAGGTGGGGTCTCACCAGAGCAGAGTAGAGGGGCAGAATCACCTCCCTCGACCTGCTGGCCACGCTTCTTTTGATGCAGCCCAGGATACGATTGGCCTTCTGGGCTGCGAGCGCACATTGCTGACTCATGTCCAGCTTTTCATCCACCAGTACCCCCCAAGTCCCAATCATGGCTTCTGCTCCATAGCTGCAGCTTGAAACACACTGCTCTTGTTTCTGTGGGTGGTATGAGAAAACAGCTGCTCTGTTTGCTCTGCACAGCCTTGCAACAGGCTGCGAGCCATGCTCAAGCTGCAGCTTGCTGTGGTATCACCGGGGAGGAATGAAGGGGGAGGGAGCTTATCAAAACCAAATATCTTACAAAACAGGAAAATTCAGTCCTCAGTTGAGGGCAGCTGTGGCACATTAAGATATCAGTGTCAAGTGAGTGACATAAATACACTGACAAGGTTATTTTGCATCACAACCAGTGGCTGTATTGAAAAAGGATTGAGAGTAAGAAATGGCAGTCTGCCTCACCTGGCGAGAAAGGTTCCATACCAATGACCTGTACAGCCTGAGGAACTACCTTCCATATTCTAAATGCGCCTGAGAGTAAGAAATGGGATGTGGAAGGAGAGGGGAGAAGAAAACCGAGACCCAGAATTTGGAGATTTACAAATCTAGTACAAGTCCCAGGTCCCATGCATACCAAAGCTGAAGGCTGATCAGATTCAGCACTGGGTTCAGGTCAGTTTAAAAGCACAAAGCACTTAAGTTAGCTCCGAACTTGATTTAAATCCCCTCTTGAAGCTTTAATTCTGACTGAAACCCATTTCTGTTGATATGAGAGGTACAGCATACACACTGATATATCATCAAAATTACCTGCATGTGTGAGACACTACAGCTTGCAGGCAGAAAATTAACAACTCTCTCAGAGGTGCAGAAAGAGATGACCTATACTTTGAAATTCAAGTTGTGCAAAAAACCCCACTACACTAAGAACAAAAGCCTGCAAGACAAACAAATACTCCTCAATCCACTCAGTCAAGTTTCAGCTCAAAACTTGACAGTTTATATTCAGTAAGAACCAAACCAAATTTGGTACAAAACCAATAACTGAGTAAACTACTTACGCTAAGGCTAGCATAAAATCTCTGCTCCAAGGCCCCCCTTCTAGGAGCTAAATCTGATGAAATGCCAGCTACCTTCTCTGAGGTGCCGAATACTTTAAGCCCTTCCTGAAGCCGGTGGGAAATCAAGGCAAGCAAGGCCCTGTATAATGAGCACCTGAAAAGGCTGGAAAAGAGACAACATGGGGAGGCAGCAAGTGGCACAGAGAAACTGGAGAGTTTCTGACTGTCTGCTGTCTGCCCTAGCACAAGAGGTGCTGGCAGGCAACAAAAGATTTTTTCACCCAAGACATACTTAAGCTGAAGGAGCATTTGCCACAGAAATTGCAAAACGGAAATGTTTAGAGAGGTTCCAGAAGTGGCTGGATAAATCCATGTAGGGAAGATTAGTCCCAAATTTTTAAATAGAAAAATACCACTCAGAAACAGACAGCATGTCAAGGAGACGTCCCTATTTTCTATCCCTGTTCTTACACCTCTCCCCAGGAATCTGCTGTTGACCATTATTTGCTTCTGAAAGTTAGCAGCATACTCAACAAAGCCAAGGGTCTGGCAAATTAACAACCTCCACCAACACGGAAATCACAATCTGCTGCTCAGGTGCTGCCTTTGTAGGAGCTTTTTCAGTAGAAAAAGAGGTTTTCTCAGTTGTGTGCTTAGCCTTCTTGGTTGCTTTTGCAGCCCTAAAGGCTTGTTCCTATTGTGCCTTTCATGCTCCAGGTTTCTATTTTCTTTTAGCTGTAACATCAGCCCAAGATGCACTTCTGGGACTTCACAGCAGGGCATGTGTACTCCTTTCTAACTCTTTAGACTAGCCCTTCTTGTCCCAGACAGACTATGGGGCAGGCTGGACTTTTGGGCTGACCTTGTATTGCCATGTCTTAACTCTTCAAGCAAGCAGCAACCACTTCCTTCAAAAAGTGACACCTTTCCAAACTGTTCTCAGGGATATACTTTTGTCTGCTTGCAAAAAGAAAATGTCTTAGTTGTGCAGCTCACCCATGGAGACCAAAAGGATAGATATTTCAGGCTAAAAATGATGAATTTAGGATTTCAGTTTTTAAGTATTTTGATATACATGTGTTTGCTTCTTCTGTAGAATATTTCTGTAAAAAATTAGGCTTTGTCTTTTGAAAAAGCTATTGTTTTTATTTGAAGCTGACAGAAGAATTAGACTTTTCATCAAAATAGTTTTTTGTTTGACTGCAAAGAGATTGCTTTAGCTATTTTGGAACTACAACACTGTTTGGAATAAAAGTGTTTCATTTTGCCTTGCTTAAAAACAGCAGTCAGCTTTTTAGGTTTGAATGTGGTATCCCGTAGTACAAAAAAAGACAATATAGAGAAGAATTGGGCTATTTACCTGGGGAAAAAAAATTGCAGTAAAACATTCTTTGGAACCAGGCAGGTGAGGAAAAGTATTTTGCTACAGTGAAAGGACTCATTTTCTTTCTTTCTGTTAAAGCTCTGCTGTCACCTCTTGTTTTGCTCAAGGAATGCTAGTTTTGTCTTTAAAATTGGCATGTTTTGAAATCCTCATAATGTACCTTTCAGGAGTTCAGAAATAATGAAAATCCCTTTTAACTTAAAAAAGGCACAGATGTTCAGCATTTCTAAGAATTCAGCAATTTGTTTCTTTAGGATGCATAATACTTTTTATGAGAAACTGATACAGTGATATGTAGGAAAATATGCAAAAGAATAAGCAAATACTTTTGTACAGATCAGACAGATGTTGCCTGCAGATGAAACGCCTTCCTGAAGTCATGCTTGTAGCCCTGTAGAAATGTTGTTTTACTGAAAAAGTGTTTACTCAAACCCAAAAGATACTAAGTATCTTCAACTTCTACTCAGAATGATTCTTGCTAGTCTAAGAATACTGAAAATTCAAAAACTTGATAACAATGGAAGGAAATAAAAGATAATAAAGACTAGATCATATGCAGTTCTGACAGAACTCCAATGGACTTCAGAGTTCTTTAAAAGAGAGGTATATTTGACCCATAAACCTCTAAGAAGCTATTTGTGTGGTCAGAGGACTGTTTAGAAACAAATTTAGGAAGGAAGTCAGGACTGAATCATCGATAATTCACAATTCACCCCTCACAAAGGTGAACTTACAAAAATAGTATGTACAATAAGCAATTCATTCTGCTCTCACTATTAGCCAGAGTTGCACAGCTAAATACCAGAATTTTACTGCAGAAATCTTTACAATTGAGAGATGAGATTGTGGCTTTTTGAGAGAGACATTTTCAAAACCAGGATTTTTGTACAGGATGATGCCATACCATGACAGAGGCACTGAAGCATCGGCAATGGAAATGTTATCACTGAAAAACAATGTTTTTGCACTAGCCAAGCAAAAGCTATTTTTGTTCCTCCCCAAAACAATTCAGGCAAGATTTCCTCAAGTTGATCTGTTTCTTTGTCAGCGCTACATCTTCTTTCCTTCTTCCCTACAACAATGAAAACCAGAAAACAAACACTGAACCAAATCCATCTGTGGCTCAACCTCACAGATTTATCTGCAGCAGGAATGGATCTGACTGCCTACATCACAACAAACTATGTGCGGATTCAAAAGGCAATGAATAATCCCCTCTAGGCTCAGATGCAAAACACATGCATTGTTCCCCTCCCTTCTTTTGCTACTTTAAAATATGCTTGACCTTACTCTATACTCAGTACTCAACACATGGCAGCACTTACAGATCCCCAAAAGGCATTTTGTATGAGAAGACTTTCAAGGTAGGTTCTGCCAGAGCTGAGCTGGAAACACAGAGGTGGTTTAGTGACTAGTTAACTGACTACTAAAAATCACTTTCAGCAGGCTTCTTTCCCCACCGCTGCTGGCTGTTTTCCAAGAGCCACACCACCTACTCCTAGCCCAGGATACAGGTTCTCCTCCCCTTCCACAGCCTGGCTCATCCTCCCAAAAATGGTGATTATTTGGCAGCACATCTCTGAATTCTGCACGATTTTCTTCAAAATGTCAAGACTCGCATGTGCCTTTTTACAGCTTCAACAGGTCTGCCCAATGCTGCTGAGATGGCATCAGGACAACAGCTGCCCTTCACACCGCGACTGCCCATCCAGTGTCCAGTTACCCTCCTCCCTAGGCTCTAGACTTCCCTATGAAGTTACTGCCCAAACTGTCCAAAACCCCGTATTTAGTTTCCCCACATAATCTGATTTGATTAATTTGGCACTGCCTTTGACTACCTTTCATTGAGAAGCATTTGAGTATATTTAAAGATAAGAGCCTTGCCCAGTTAACGAACAAGCTCTGTTTTTATCCTCAGTCTCCTTAGTTTTCAGAACATTTTTTTTCCGTAGTTCAAGTCTCAGCAATTATTTTGTGAGGCTCCAGGGAAGCTGTTGGGATTTTCTTGTCTGCTGTCCTTAAACAATAATTCTGCTAATTCAGGAAGACTGTAACACAGCTGCAGAAATGAGAGATCAGCTCTTAGCTCCAGCATTTGAAATCATGTCCAGCTCTCAGCCACAGCAGTGTAAAGTGCAGAAAGCAAGCAAATGAAGGATAAGCGAAGGATGCAGTTACATGCACACACAGAGTAAAATCAAGCACATGTAAAGCATAGGAATTATAACAAAGATCCCTGCAATTAGAGAGAAGGGTTGAGCAATTGTGTACTACAGCTAGACTAGAACTGAGTAGAGAACTCAGCACAGGAATTTTTAATTAATCCTCGACTTACAACAAACCATCTGACCTATGTCTCATTCTATTGGCAATGCATAAACAAAAATAAGCGAGTTTAACTAAATTTGCAGTCCTCCAGATGGGACATTTGTTAAAAAATACATATATCTGATGTCAGCCTTTTTCAAACTGTAGATAAATATTTTTCCTCTACAGCCATAAATCCTTTAGAAATATCATACTCTGGCTTGCTGTAACCATGTGTGCCTGTATATGAGAAAGAGACAGAGAGAGAAGTTCAGAGCATATAAGCCCATTTTTATTGATCACCTGCCATGGATCCTTCAGACACAAGGGATCCACAAGGATTTTTGGACAATACAGCGATAGGCCACAACTCTGAATTATCTGTAGGGCTAACAGCCAACAAGTGGCAGATTTTGGCCTGCTGACACTAATACCCAACAGCAAACACTGCCTCGCTGATGACACATACCATTTGCATATTTTAGGACTACTCACAGAATTGCTGGTATTTGTCAGTTGGGTTTCTGAACTAAAAGGCTGAAAAACCCCTCAGAATTAAACAGAAAACTCCATTCCCTTTGTTGAAAGGAAAAGGTAGAACACCAAAATGTATGTCAAACGTACCATTTCCCAAGGGAAAACATCCCTTTCAAGCCCGCACTCATCCTGCTGCCTTTTGTTCTACACTCAGTCTCACAGCAATGAATAAATTTTTGGTGATGTTTATGCAGAAACTAGCACAACGCCTGTGACTCAGACACACAGCACTACCGCCATGTGAATTATTACTCTTGATATTAATAACAATAAAAATGAGCAATACCCAACAGGAGTAAAATTTATTTTACTGCTTGGGCTCCCTATAGAGATATGGCTTGAAAAACCATCTGACAAACAATACCATGTACACCCATTTGCCGCAATGGGGTGCATGTGTGTGTTTACAAACCTCCCTCTGAGTCTCAGCTACACAAAACATCTGTGTTACAGCCAAAGCTGCAAGATGTCACAGGTCCTGCTTTATCTCTTGAGGTACCCAGCAAATCCTTTCTGTGGCGGCCAAGACACTGTTTATCAAAGGCATGCTTCCTATGAATCTCTACGACTAGCTACCAGTAAAGTGTTTTGTTTGTTTTTTTTTAATGCCTGGCAGACTCCAGAATCTGTTAAACACACACTAAATACAGAGGAATCAGAAGCATTTCAGAAAGCCAATCTAAAATGGAGACAATTGTCTGAAGTTTGTCTCTGTAACTATACTTCTACAGACACACTGACCCAGGCCACCTCTGGTCCTCCAAGATTAGCAGTGTATTAGTCTTTCTTCTTTCAAACTGTAACAAGGCCTGGAAGGTAAACTTTTTCATTTATATTGCTTTATTTTGCAACATTTACTACTTTTCAAACACTGTATTTTCACATTCCCAGAAAAGCTTCATAATCCCTATGTTGCAAGTTGAATATGATGTTTTCCTGGGTAATTAAAATCAGGCATCTTTGCAAAGAGTGAAGATCAAGGATTTCATTGAAGTCCCCTGCTGCCATGGACTGATTTCTAATAGGAAAGCCCAAATGGAAACAGAAATCTGCAAGCAGAAGTGCGAAATGCATGAGAAGTGCATTTGGATTAATTTCCATCAGATCTCTATCCAAATTCAGACCTGTCTGTTGTCCCGAACGTGGGCTTGTTACCCGGTGCGCAACACCAATTTACACACTGAGGCGAGGTATTTCCATTTCTTTTATTCTAGTTTGCACAAAGTAGGGAGCTAGGTGGTAGCCCACAAAAGACTAGCTCTCTGATTATCAAAACTTCACACTATTTATATTCTATCTCCTATTAGTTAAATGATTCTCTCACTTCTTATGCTAATTAGTCCGCATGCTCAGTCTTTCTCTTCTTTTGGGTTGGAGGGTTTCTTGAGTTGGTAGGCCATGAGTCGGTGGTCGTGATCTCCCCCTGTCAGAATTAACTCTCCTTCACCTTTAGTTCACGCTTCAGCTGTTGCAGCCAAATTCCTGTGGTTTTGCTGATAAAACAAGTTATCTCCTAACAGCCTGATTTATACAAGCCAGGATGCCCTGTTTGTCCAGGATGTTCCTGATTTATCTCCCTTGAGATTAGATGCCATGCCGAGTATTTACTTTGAACCTCCCCAACCTTGAATAGTTAACGAAGCACTGGACAAAATAATTGCACATTAATCAATGTGCAATGTTGCCTGCTGCAAACTTACATCATGTCCACTTAGACCACGGCATTCTCCTGCTAACATCTGCAATTTGGAAAACACATTCATTTAGTGAATGGCACATAATATAATTCACAATCAAAGAATAATATATCATATGTTTTACAATGTTTGGAGGAGCCCATGGAAAACTTTATGATGTTCAAAGATCTTGCTGCAAAAAAAGCCCACGGTATTTTCATTCCTCTGTTCAGATGAGTCCTGCTTTCACTGCTTCTCAATAAAAATTGGATTCCTCATGGTTCAATTACCCTCCTGGCAGCCCTTCCACCTGCACTGACTGTCTCAGTTGTCCATTTGGACATGACTAAACAAGTGAAAAGGTGCGGGCAAAGTCAATGCTATTGCTATCATGTGTTGTGTTTCCACAGGGTATAGGCAGGAATTAAGTAACGAAGTTTGTGATTGTGCTCAACTAGCTTTGAAGGTCTCTGTAGCACAATTCTACCTCAGAGTTTGCCACCCAAGAATCAACTTTAAAACATCTGCTGGGCTAATTCTCAGTCGAGGGAAAAGCCCACACAGAGGGCTGGGGAGCAGAAAGGGCTACACAGAGACCTCGTGCTCATGTGAAGTTCTGCTGCTTGTTCCCAGAAGCAAACCCAGGTATTGCAAGCTGTGGTGAATAGACAAGCCCATGGTTTGTATATCATTGTGTAGCACTGGAGAGCAGCAGGATGTTTTGACAGGAAGGTCTTTTGCTTGCCACAGGCTACAATCTCCTGGCTTAATGTCACAGCACAGCAGCGACTATTGACTGGAATTAACACTACCACTTTGACAACATCATCAGAGTCTTTGATCTCATGTTTAAATCATCACGCAAACAACTCTTGAGTTGTGCTGTCTTTTATAACTTTGTGGAAAGAGACAGGCATCTCCAGAGGATGACTGAAACCATGGGCTACAGAAGGACCACAGATTAAGGAGATGTCTAATTTAAAAATCTCAGTTAAGTAGGTGGGAAGACCCTAGAGCAAGGTATTCAGGGTAACATTGGGTGGTAAAAGGAACAGGAATTAGCAAAGGTAGGCAGCAGAAATCAAAACTGACACTGAACTGTTAGCATTGCTTAATTTATTCTATATTTGTAACTAGCCTGAGCTGAGCTCTTTCAGCAAGGCCAATGGGATAGAATGACCAAGTCCCATGTAGCACTACTGTCCTGTAGACCCCTGTGAATATGGAGGGGCACGACTGGTAACATAAGCAGGGGATTTAAGCAGGCAGGATTTGACAGTAAAGATCAAAGGTTTTTCTCTGATCTTTTGAGAAACTATTGAGCCTCACAAGCGTAACTTTCTCAAGCCTTCTGAGTTTGAGAGCATGATTTAAGAGACACTTGACACATTGAGATCCAATGATGACTCAAAACAGAAAAACAATTTAGCTTGCTAGAAAATTGATTTTTTTTTTTTTTTTTTTTAATACTGGCTTCAGCCAATAGCCAGGAGGAAAAATAGTTTCAAACCCTTTCATGGTACCTCGATACACCAGTACCCAGTCACTTGTATCTATGTGGAGTACTAAATCATGAAGGTTCGAGAAAAGGACTGTCTTTGTCTGCTTGAACTAGAAAGGAGCAGCTTTCCTCCCCAGACAATGACAGCTAGGCCAATCTGCTTGTGGGTGGTTTAATTAAAGATCTGTAATCTCCTGGCATTGACTAGCTATGTTTCCCCATCCCTGTTCTTCACTGATAAATCATTTGTTACCATCACGATCAGAAGCATCTGCTCTCTGTCTGAGGGAAAAACGCTATTATCTTTTAACTGGCAATGTACAGAATGCAATACTGGAAGTGCCTTTCTTTATTCTGACTTGCACAAGTCAGGCTGACTTGCGTTTTGCTGCAACACATGCAGTAATGAATAACAGTACAGAGTTAAAATAAAATCGATTGCTCATATGCTGCATTACCAAGCTTCTAGCAGTGACCTGGAACAGAAGGGAATTCAAAAAAGCAAGAACAGCATGAAGAGTCACTACGTGTAGGACTACAGCAGGAGAAGCAAATATATTTCCCAGTTCCAGCTGGCTACCAGTTCAAATCCTGACCAAACACACTTATGCAGTTACTGCACAGTAATGATCTTGTTTATACGCTCTGATTCTTGTCTAAACTATGCTTCCTGGGAGTTTAATGTAAATCTAGTCGAGTACAAAAATTCACATTAGTGGGAACTTGACTGTGGTGAATGGAACAGTAACTGAGAAGACTCCTGACAAGACTCAGAGGGTCAGTGATCCCAAGCTGAAACACAACACACAAGCACAAGATTAAAAAGCAAGAGAGAAACCAGATTGCTGGTTGTGAAAGGAAAGGAGCTCATGCTTGCCATCAGCTCACATTATTGCAGCAAGATGACTGCAGAGTCTTCAGAAGCATCTCTGAAGTAACTCAGAAGATCCTATTCAGCAGAGTCAATGAGCATCTATGGATTTTGTGGCTACATTTTAATTGCTTACAGAACAGAACTGCTACCAATGAAATTGTTACTTTAATCATGTAAACCAATGTTTACTTTAGCCTTACATTGGTGGACAGGCCACATATTGACTTATGTTTTAGGGAGACTTTTTACTGTTGCTTTTATCCCTTTAGATTCCCTCCCTCCCCCCCGATGTCTTGTCTCTGGCATCGTGTGACTGGCAGATCTGGTAAAAATGAATCCTAGATGTTAAACTTATTCTTACAAGCTGAAACAAACAAAGTTACCCTCCCAGTGATGGGCAGATTGGACCCAATTAGCTCCACCCATAATTTAGTATTTTTCGAGGCCAAAAATCAGACTCCAGATGTGGCATTCATCTGACCAAATGTAAACATATACCTCTAAGCTTGTGCCCTCAGGATCTCTTTCATAATCAGTGAAGAATAGGCAAGTTCATCTGATCTGAACCATCAATCTTGGGATGAATTAAACTGCACCTGAGAAAGTGTCCTAGAAGTGTCCTCTTCATTGGCCCTGAAGAAGGTCTGGACAAGCTGAGAAGTGGACACCTATACATGAGACATTCATGTTTGGTCAGATACATCTCATTTATGGTGACCTAGGATACCATGAGACTATTCTGTGTTCCACTTAACTGTTTTCTCCCTGCCACACTGTAAAAAACCTGACTGCTGCGAAGTCTGTACTGCTGTGTGAAGTTCAGACACCTGGGACATAACATCTTCATCTAACTCGTGTAAAATTCAGCATGTGTAAATAACACCACAGCCCAACAAGTAGCACTGAGGATATTCTCCACTGCATGGAGGTATTTCTAATCAGGGCATAAAGAAAGGATAGAGATTCTGGAATATTTTTAATTTCTGAATTATCATCATTTGCAGTAAGCCCTCACCTGTCCAACTAACAAAGCATTTAAGAGTAAAGCACTGGAAGCAAATTATGACAAGCGTTTCATTGAAAAGCACATGCCTAAATATTCTCATTAATTTACAAGTAACTGAATCTCTCTCCAACTGTGGAAAAATTTTTTCTCCAGCTTTCTGATTTTTTTTTTTAATCTAGGCATTTATGATTTTATTCTTCTTGTTGATGATCATTTCATAATATTGAAGTTAGTGGCAATATCAGTAAATAATACTGGACCAGTCAGTTGATCCACTGGGCAGTTCTTATGCTCCTGTGCAAATTTTTTGCTGCTATGAATGCCATTACTCAGAAAATACTACCCCCTCCACTGTCTTTATTCCTACACCTCACAAAGCAGACCTGCAAGAGATTAAATGCTTCCATCCCATTCCAATCCATCTGAATTAAAGTACTCATTATCATTAGCAAATTGTAGCAATAATGAAATAAAAAAACCCAAAGCAGTTTGTAAAAATTACACTCCATAAACACTAAAAGATATTACCCCTGAAACAATGTAATTTAATCAGTATTATTTTTACTAACTCATAGATGATGCTTATTATACAATCCTTCTTAGATCTCTATATTACACAGTGATGGGAAAGCTAGTTTAGAGCACAGAGTGCTACATATACTATACCAGTTCCCAAAGCATAAGGGGTAGGACCCCATAAAGCATATAAAGTCAGCAAACACTACCACTTCAGACCATTCGGTTCTTTAAAGCTAGATTCTTGCCATTACAGATGTGAAAGACTTGTGAAAACACAACCAGAGTCTACGTATGAACCTTTATATTTGCTTGAGTTTGCAGGAAGCCTGAAACAAGAGCTCTGAGATATGCCCTATTTTGTTTTCAAATAGTGTTATCTCAGATATCAAGAAGAATACAATAGCCTCGTGAAGCCTGTCCTTCCTCAAAGCACACATAGATGAAGAGGAATTCAGTCAAAGAACTCTGCCAGTATTTTCCAAAGCAAATGTAGCCTGCGTTCAGAACAGGGTGTAAGGAGTAAAGTTTTTGTCAGTTGGGCCCAGGACAGTTGCATTAAAAAAGGGGCCAATCCTTAACTTCATGTGGGTGGAAAAGACAAGGGCAGTCTTCCCCCAAAGTATAATGCCAATAATGCTGTTATATACTGTGTGGCAGATAAAAATCATTCTCCTCTGATGTAGTTGCTCCTGCAGTGCTATAAAAAGATATTTTGGAGCCCAGCACTATTTCCCCGAAGCCTTGCTTGCAGGTCCTTATTGTCCTGCAGAATCCCTTCCTAGACAGCCACAGCAGCAGCCAGAACTGCTTGTTTATTAATCCCTTTGGAGCCCTCTCACTCACCCTTTGCTACAGCTCTGTACCTTGTTTCCAGTAATTGCAAAACTAGAGTTAGCAAGCAGCAGCTAAACTGGGATTACCCTAGTGCCTCACATACTGGTGTATTTGCCTTGAATTTCTGGCTGCTCCTGGAGCAGAGATGCTAATTAGACAAATGGGACCTTTGTTGGCTATTTAGGAATCCTTAAGATGTGATTTCAGGACTGCTTTTAAAACAGCGATATGGGTAAAACTGTACACAGACATAGTGATGAGGTCTTCACTACCAGTTACATGCAACAGACTTTTTCCGATACTACCTTCATTCTTCCTCTTAATTCCACTAGCACTATTAGTCAAAATAGTGAGCCTTCATCTGAGAACAGCATTAGTTTTAATCCAAATTATGTCAGCTTTGCTCAGTCAGTGCGACAACTTCACAAGCTGGTGCTGCAAGATACTAGTAGAGTGTTAGAAACTGTTGAATGGCATTTATGTGCTAATAACCATGTTCATATTCCAAATTCCAGTCCCCATGTGTAATCACTCCAACAAAATTGCAACTGATTGCAGCTATACCTAATATGGCATTGAGTTCCAGATTTTGGACCATGACACTATTTATGAATAAAATCTGTCTCATCGGCCAAGTTATAAAACCAACAGAAAGAGCAGTTGCACATTCCACTTCAGTTTACACAATAACTGTTTTTCCCCAATAAAATCAACATTTTATCAAGCCCTGTGCAAGTACTTTACTAACATCTTTAAAATATCAATATACAATTCATAGGTAACAAATGACCTAGCTGTTAAGCTCTTGGCAAAAGCTGAATTTTTGAGGACTCTCCTCAATACAAATAACAGGTAACTGTTGTCTGATTCTTCTGCTTATGTCTAGCAGTGCAGCTATAGGACAATGCACAAAGCCAGATTCTCCTGTCCACTTCTGCTGCTCTACCCTTTTATAGCAACTCACCATATTTTAAAAGGAGGGAAGGAAAAAGGTTGCGTGATTAGACCACCATTTGTTTCTATCTGCGATCATATGCTGGAAGAGAATAAAGGACCTATTGTAGAATAGAAGAGTTCAGTTGGAAGGGACCTACAACGATCATCTAGTCCAACTGCCTGACCACTTCAGGGCTGACCAAAAGTTAAAGCAAATTATTAAGGGCATTGTCCAAATGCCTCTTAAACACTGACAGGCTTGGGGCATCGGCCACCTCTCTAGGAAGCCTGTTCCAGTGTTTGACCACCCTCTCGGTAAAGAAATGCTCCCTAATGTCCAGTCTGAACCTCCCCTGGCGCAGCTTTGAACCATTCCCACGTGTCCTGTCACTGGATACCAGGGAGAAGAGATCAGCACCTCTCTCGCCACTTCCCCTCCTCAGGAAGCTGCAGAGAGCAATGAGGTCGCCCCTCAGCCTCCTTTTCTCCAAACTAGACAAGCCCAAAATCCTTAGACGCTCCTCATCGGACCAGCCCTTTCACCAGCTTTGTTGCCCTCCTCTGGACACATTCAAGGACCTTCACATCCTTCTTAAATTGTGGGGCCCAGAACTGCACACAGTACTCAAGGTGAGGCCGCACCAATGCTGAATACAGCAGGATAATCACCTCTCTTGACCGGCTGGTCATACTGTGTTTGATGCACCCCAGGATGTGGTTTGCCGTCTTGGCTGCCAGGGCACACTGCTGACTCATATTGGGCCTGCTGTCGACCAGCACCCCCAGATCCCTTTCTGCAGGGCTGCTCTCCAGCCACTCGTTTCCCAATTTATACTTGTGCCCAGCGTTACTCCGTCCCAGGTGCAGAATCTGACATTTGCACTTGTTAAATTTCATCCCATTAATCATTGCCCAATGCTCCAGTCTATCTAGATCCCTCTGCAAGGCCTCTTGTCCCTCAAGAGATTCAACAGCACCTCCAGTTTAGTATCATCAGCAAATTTGCTAATGGTGCATTCAACTCCTGCATCCAGATCGTTGATAAACATATTGAACAGAACTGGCCCTGGAATTGAGCCCTGAGGAACACTGCTGGAGACTGTTAAAGCAATCTTTGATAATTTAATTCTACCACTGCATTTGTTGTAACATTCTTATTTGATGTTGGGCACATCACTAACACAAAACCTCATAAGCAACCCCTGATAACATATTACTTTTTTTTTTTTTTTATATCTAACCTGCAATGAAAGCAGGCAGGAGCTGAACATACAAAGGCTTGTGATTTTACGTTCCCAGGGAAAGTATAAATGAACTTTCCGATACTTTATATCAAATATCTCAAAGCAGTGAACGGGCCTGATTTTAATCTCTATATACTCAGAGTTATTTTATGTAAAATAGGGTAATACTATCACCTTAGTCACTTTAGTTTTGTGAAAAATACATGAATGTTTGTGAAAGTCACACTGATGAGCACAGAAAAACTCAAAGAACTACATAAGTTTGTTCTCAAAACCAAAAGCATGTTCTCATTAAACAAAACATGGGTCCACACAGCAAGTAATGAGAAACAGTTGAAATAGCAACAATTAAGTGTCATTAGAAACACTTGAAAGGAATCAATACAAAAAGCATTTATGATTGAGTCTTTTAAAGATCTCGTACCACATACACCCTTGATTCCATACTTGAGGTTGTAACTGCAACACTGCAGCAGGCATTTCTCAACCTTAATGCTGCTATAGTAGATTTCTTTAATAAAAAAAAAACCAAACAACTCAATTTGCTGTGTGTTCTTCCCACACATGGCCACCTTTTGCAGGAGTCATATATTTGACAAGTGCACTATGTTTACTGCTCCAAAGTATCTCCCCACAGCATGGCCAACAATAATAAAGAGCATACAGCAGCATATATTGTATCAGGTGGCATGGAATGGTGACTTTAAAAAAAAAAAAAAAAAAGAGAGAAAGCAAAGCTACACATACAATCCACCAACAACAGTGCTTTAATGCAACTGGTTTTAATTCTCAGTAATAGAATTATGGGATTGTAGGGAAGTGAGGCTGTACATATGACTTCCAAGTATCTGCTATTTCTACACACACGAAATCAGCAAAATCTTATTTTTAAAAGCTAAAAAGGATGCAGGAGACAGCCTGTTTCGTAGAGATTGAGCCTTACTTTGAATGAACATCCAGACATAAGTAGGCATGCATGGTCTCCAACAAACTTCCAGATTACAATAATCCTTTGGGAGAAAAAAATATTTTGTTGCTATTTTGTATCTGTCTTTCCCTTAATTAATTTTGCATGTAATCAGCAATCTATTCCTGGAGCCTGAGGAGAGGTTTTTTCTTAGGTTTTCCTAGGGCAATTAACAGCTTTCAATAAAACCTCTCCTGAAGAAGAAAAATGTTCTCTTATACTCAGCAGATTCACCTACAGTTCTTGAATTTAGACTACTCCGAAACAATCAGAACCAGGAAAGTCCTAAATAAGAGTTTCAAACAAAGAAAAGCTGATCTAAAAGAAACAGATTTATCAACTGTTGTATTCTTCCAGATCTTGACATTACCCGCACTTTTTCTTTGTGCGCGCCTTTCCAGTGCTCAGACTATGTACTGTACCACCTAACCATGCACAGCATGCAAGTCTTGGTCCAAGACAGCTTTCTCCTCTCCCAGTAATGCTAATGACTGGTTGCAAGGCTCAGGCAAGCCACTTCTGTACAAATCTACTACCTGTAAGAAAGATAGCACTTCTCAATCTCACACCAAATGAAAATTAAGAGGAATAAACAGCAGAGCTGGATAAAGTGTCCTTAGTGAAAGAAACAGACTGAGTATCTTCAGATTTCAGATGCAATTCTACACTCAAACCAGCTTCACCTGACTGTCTGCTGACACTGGGGATGATGAGTGAGATGCAAATGAATCCTGGCTAAAGGACTGGAAAAAAGGTTTCTGTTAACATCCTTCAGCAACTGCCTAATCAAATTTTTAGTTGCACATAGTTGTGGAAAAAGCCTAGAGAAACTGCCTTCAATCAAAATTTACCTTTGGCAAAGAAAAATATAAACTCAGAAGGATAAAACCCATCTGGGTCACTCATTTAAACACTGCAGAAGCAGCAGGAATATCTGCACAGAACTATCACCTTGCACCTACAGCAACGAGAAAGTTGCAAAGCCCATTAAGACACATTATTCATTTTTTAATGGTCTTTCTAAAGAAGAAATGGTTACATTTTGCATCAGTGGAGATTCCTTCTCAAACCTAACCATGGGAATTAAAGAATAAGTTTCAGTCAACAACATAGTCATCCAACAGATCGTTATACCCAGCTATCACACACACAGAAACCCCAGCTTTGCCAGATGTAGCAGGGAAATGACACACCTTATAAACTGTAAGCCCCAAACTTTGGTCTATCCTGTTCTATGGTCAAGAGCATCCAAGGTCTGTTTATAATGTGCAGCGTGTGCATATTTGGGATTGTAATCTGAATATCTATTTAGAAATAACAGCTCTGAAGAAAGAATGTGAATATAATCCATGCCAGTAAACATCTTCTTTAGATGTCTGACTAAAACCATGAAGACTAAACTAATCCCCAACTGTGGGATTAGGATAGATCTTCCTTACATCTAACTGTCAGGGACTACCAGAAAGGAACCAGCACCACCTTCTGCAACGTGGCACAACTTACTTACCAGAATCCTCTGGATATACCAATTTCCTGCCACTTATGGGACTTCAGGCATTTAAGGTGCCCTTGGTCTCCCCTCCTCTCCCCTAATGTTAAACACTGTCAAAACAAGGCTAACAGGATGAAATTTGAGAGTTTGATGTCTCAATTCAAATAGATGAGGTGTTACGTTGTATTATCTTTTTAGGCCACACGAATTAATTGGTATCACTTTGAGCCAAAAAAAAAAAAATCTCTCCACCATTGCAGTTTCACTATCATTTCAATAAATAATTTCACAGCATGTTGCATGCATGGGTTTGAAAATAATAATTGTGAAATTGCTAAACCTGAAGTAGTAGATTGTATTCATCCATTTAGGGCCTAAACTCAGTTTGAGCTCTTCAATTTCATTTTTCATACTCAAGCTGGCTGCCTCGCCAGAGACACACGAGGGACTATCCTGTTTTCATGACTATACAAGCTGTATACATGCATGATCACAAATCCAATAAAGTATACAGCCATGTATTTAACAAGACATAATATATTTTCCTGTAAACAGAGGAAGAATTTACTCAAATTAACAAAAGAACTCAGAAAAATAGTCAAGTCCATCTGCTTAACACGCTTGAACTTTAGGATTCGTTTAGGAGCACTGCTCAGATGTAACTTGCCTAATAATATAATCTGTAATTCAAACATAACGCAGCTGAATTTTAAATGCAACCTGAAGCTAGCATCTATGCTGGTTTGCTGAAAAGCTTCAGATAGGGGAAAAAATACTCACAAATAAGATTTGTTTCAATCATACACACAAATTACTGAGTATGATACCAACACCAACAATGTTATCTTTACCAAAGTGATACAAAACTAAGACTTTGACTCAAAGTCTCCACTGACTCAAAACTGGATAGTACAAAAGCACTTTTGTCTATACCAGAAAAAGGCAAATATGTAAGTCTATTCTATATCAGGCTCATCAGCATGGCATTAAATGACATGAAGTCCCCAGAACAGCCTGGACAGATTTTCAGTGACAGAAACATCAGTTAGGATTGTAAGGTGTTTGTTTTCAAATGGGATTTCGATCTCTTACCATTCATGCATGTCAAAAATATTTCTCAGGTCTAGCACGCTAGGTGCTTAATGCATTAAGACAATAAAAAACACAAGAAGTTGCACATCATCCATCTTGTTTTTATTACTGTCCTGTCTCACACTGCTTTTCCTCAGCATGCACAGCACCAGCTACTTTTGGTTGAGGATTTTTTGTTGTGTTTTTTGTTTGGTTGGTTTTTTAAATGGCTATGCCTCCCTCTTCATTTCCATAGAGGGAATGGGTGCCTTCCCCAAAAAAGAGCAGGGACTGAATGCTATCTTGTCTACGAGTGCAGAAGGAAGGAGCAAAACCTTCCTGTTCCTCCCCCTGCTCTGGTTCCCCAACCTCTGCATATTTTAAGGATCAGGCACCACATAGACCTAAGGAACCTACAGTCAATACTAGAAAAACAGTCTCATTTCCCAATTTGATTACAGCTGTACAGCTCCTTGATTTTGTAGGTTCAGAAAAAAACCTGGAGCTGAAGGTGGAAAGATCAAGTTCTTTACCTCTGGGATGTTAATAACGTGTTTACTTTCAGAAAGCTTGGAGATCTTTCTTTGAAAAGCAAATGAAAAAAGCAAACACAGGATTAAGTTTGAGAGCCATGTGGTCTATCCCAGGGAAAGGCTGTACAATGAAGTCCTTCTCTCAGCTCAGCGGCTTTGAATGCTTCAGATGGAATCACGCAACCAATTTAGTCACCTATTTATGCAGATGCACCACAGTTTTAGGCATTTAATCCTAGATGGTAGAGATCCAAGGCTAAAGTAAGCCCTGCAGTTCCTGGATGTGGCAGGGTGAAATGAAAACCTCTCAAGTTGAGCCTTGAAATGGGTCACCTACTTACTGAGCAAAATATTCTCACAAGTAGGCTATAACACAAAAGATGAACATTATTTCCCAAAATCATTGCCACGATGTATTGGCTCTACTGAACATGGAGGAAGCTTCTGGCATCTTCTCACAGAAGCCACCCCTGTAGCCCTCCCGCTACCAAAACCTTGCCACGCAAACCCAATACACACGACCACAATTAACTTTGCATCGGCTTCACTAGAATCTAGGTCTGCAGCCAAGCTGCAGGTGAGATGTTAGTGTGTAGGAGCTTTCAGGGTTAGATAGATCCAGAAAGTAAGCAGACTGAATCCTTTTGTGGGACTGTGGTAGGATTTTACATACCCGACTTAACAATTAAATAGGATTCAGACAGGATCTTATCTTCAGATATCTGGTCTCCCTCTTTTCCCATCAGCACAGCTGAATGGAAATACATACTGTAATAACTTTCACCAGAACACAATGGGTTTTTAAGCAGTCACCACTTTGAAAAGTAGATAATGCCTTGAACCCGCCAAACTATTAATATCCGTTTCACTGTGCATTACAGACACCTTTGAAATAAAATTCATTACTTCTGTCTGTCACTAATGCAGCACTATCAATGCAGAGAAGTGAGTATTGTCCAAAACTCTGCATCAGTCAGTAGTCTCAAGTTCATCATATGACAGCAATAGATATTGTACAGAATAAGAGAATATCCTCTTCTAATAAAGAATAAGAATATCAAAGACAGGGTGACCATGCACCACCAAACATATGTATTTTTCAGATGCTTACTTTCACGAGAGAAAGGAGGAGTAGCTGCACAGAGGCTGGGTTTGGAGTAGCCACACCAAAGAAAGGGAAATGCAATCACTGATAACTGCGGGGACAGTCTGTGCTCCTGCAAGCAAATTCTGCAAGGAGAAGATAACTTGAAAACTCAGATCTGACAGAGATTTAAAAAAAAAAAACCCAAAACAAAAACAAAAAAAAAACCACTAATGAATTTCAAGCATGCTTTAGCTGGAAAATCCACTCTTCTCACACATACTATCTCCATGCAAGCTAAAGAGCATTCACCAGTTTTCCTAACCTCAGCACATACAACAAGAGGACTATGACTGGGGAAAAAAACAAACAACTATGAGATGTAATCTATAAAAATGCTTGAGTGATTAGGATTTCTCCAGATTCATTTTTACTTTTTTTTTTTACCACAAGAAAAATAATGAAAAGGAGCTTCTTTGAAGATGATATGCAGGAAGGCCAGCTGTGTCAGTCATGCACATCCCTCCACTTTCTCTAAAAAGAAGAGCTATGATTTCAAACACATTCCTATGTACTGCCAGGTGTGAAAATACCCTATAGCCCAGAGCCACACTGAAAAGGCTAACATGCTATAATGATAGCCATAAGCTATCATTAACAGGGGTGAATTTGACGCGTAAGCCATAATGTCACTACTAGAGCATTTCTGGCTTTCATGAAAAACAAAATTCCTAGTATTGTTCGGTATTCATATAGTTTGTCTATTTTGTGTTTTTATCTCACATTAGTTTAAAAAAAAAAATAATAAAAGCGAAAAGCCAAAATAAACAAAGTCATCCTACGGCCACATGTTTAAAAAACAAATATATCTTTGAGAGGGAGAAATTGATGGAATAAAACCTGCTGGGAGACAGATGTGCAGGTCTTCATTTCTTTGGCTTTCTCGTTAGCTATTTTAAAGGACCACCCTTACGCAGGTGGCACAGTTTGAATAACTCTATTTCTTTTTAATGCTGCTCAAATTGCAATCAAAAGCTGGTAAATCTAAGCCACAGTCCTGTATTTTCCTCTAGAATTTGGCATCTCTCATGTCCAAACTGAGTTCAAACACAACGGCTTATCTGCCTGAAGAGCTGCCCACATACTGCAAGGACAGTATGAGTTAAAATAACACAGCAATCTCATCCTAATAAACTGTACCTACCATATGTCCATTTACATTCATGAACAAGTCATGCTACCTGGCTCAAAAGCAAGGATTGGGATTTACAAGTTTCCCCTAGAAGTATCCTCAAGCAAAATGAACAGATGCCCAGGTCAGCAGAGAGAAAGAATTAAAGAATTCAGTTGAGGTAGACATCTACCTTGTCTGCATCCTTTCTACCCCTCAGACTGTGATTACAAAGTCAATGAAACACAAATATAGCATACATATTGGAAATGAAAGTATTAATATAACTTCTGGTCCATTATTAAATGGAAATGATAGAACTGTTGGCACATAGAAGACAGCCAGAAAAAAAAAAAAACAGAATTGTTTATCAACGTGTTCTTGTTTTGTATGTGGGAAGACAGTCCTGCAATGTAGTCATACCATTTCTACTTCAAAAATAATTAAGGAAGATGTTAAACTCCTAAAGCTTAATACTTTTAGGGCCAGCAAGTTTTGGTAACTTGTATCCAAGAGTTGTAAAAGGGAAGGTCAAGAACTGTGTGGGAACTTCACGGTGTTATTCAATAAATTTTGGAACAAGAGAAATTTTCCCAAGAACTGACAAAAGTCAATGTTGGCATAGTATCTATGGAGGACACAGCACAACATAGGATATCATAGTCAAGTCACCTTGACATGATTCAGGGTGGGCAGGGGAGGGAAAGGAGGACAGCTGATATTAACCAGACTAGTAAAGAATTAACAGCAGGAAATACCGCCAAAGCCAACTTTATAAACAACAGATCCTATCTAATGAGATAACAATTTTACATTTTCTAATCACATTTCCTAATGAGATTACAAGTTTGACCAGTTGTCGTGGTTTAATCTCAGTCGGCAACTAAGCACCACACAGCCGCCCGCTCACTCCCCCCCACCCGGTGGGATGGGGGAGAGAATTGGAAGAGCACAAGTGAGAAAAAACTCGTGGGTTGAGATAAAAACAGTTTAATAATTGAAATAAAATAATAATAATAATAATATGATAATAATACTAATAATACACAAAAGTGATGCACAGTACAATTGCTCACCACCCGCCGACCGATGCCCAGCCAGTCCCCGAGCAGCGGCCCCACCCCAGCCAGCTTTCCCCAGTTTATGTACTGAGCATGACGTCACATGGTATGGAATGTCCCTTTGGCCAGTTTGGCTGTGCCCCCTCCCAGCTTCTTGTGCACCCCCAGCCTTCTCAGTCAGTAGAGCATGGGAAGCTGAAAAGTCCTTGACTAGTGTAAGCATTACCTAGCAACAACTAAAACATCGGTGTGTTATCAACTTTGTTCTCATCCTAAATCCAAAACACAGCACTGTACCAGCTACTAGGAAGGAAATTAACTCGATCCCTGCCGAAACCAGGACAATATCCACCCCTTATTCTATACCATCTGCGTCATACTCAAGTCTCACACTTTCCAGTACATTTTCATTAATCACCACCCCCCTTTTTTTCTATATATATACACACACACACACACAGAGATGTCATTCCCTTCGTCTGTGGGCCATCCCTCTAAAACGTTCGTTGAGTTCATTTAGTCCATGACTTGGGGCTCCATCTGTCGTAATAATCTTCCAGGGCAGGAAAAATGGAGATGGTATGTGGTGTTGGATTGTTTCATGTTGAAGTCAGTTCTGGCACCATCATCACTGTGCTTTGCTTGGTTTCACTGAAGTTATTCTTCATTAGTCTGGGTGATTCTTACTGTAATAACATTAGTATGGCATATATTATTATTACTATGATTAGTATATCTGTGTGTTATTAGTATAACTATTATAACTATAATTAGTACTTAACATCACATAATTCAGATCATTGGCTATTCTCACCCAAATTCAAAACCCCTTGAGGTACACATCGGACTTCCCCATCCTCCTGCATTATCCACCAAGGGCACCCAGGTCCTTGAGCAAAAACAATCCCATGGATGGGTTTGCCTCTGCCCGAAGCAGGAATAACCCAAACTGTTTTCCCCAGCATATTTTTTATGTGCACTACAGGGACTTTATCCCCATCTACAGTACGTAAAATGTTTTGACTGGGCAGGGCCAGCTCGATTGGCAGATCCCCTCGTGTTGACTAACCAGGTGGCCTTTGCTAAATGTGTATCCCAATGTTTGAACGTCCCGCCACCCATTGCTCTCAGCGTAGTCTTTAACAGTCCATTGTATCGTTTGATTTTTCCGGAGGCTGGTGCATGATAGGGGATGTGATACACCCACTCAATGCCGTGCTCTTTGGCCCAGGTGTCTATGAGGTTGTTTCAGAAATGAGTCCCGTTGTCTGACTCAATTCTTTCTGGGGTGCCATGTCGCCATAGGACTTGCTTTTCAAGGCCCAGGAGAGTGTTCCGGGCAGTGGCATGGGGCACGGGATATGTTTCCAGCCATCCGGTGGTTGCCTCCACCATTGTAAGCACGTGGCGCTTGCCTTGGCGGGTTTGTGGGAGTGTGATATAATCGATCTGCCAGGCCTCCCCATATTTATATTTCAGCCATCGTCCTCCATACCAGAGGGGCTTTATCCGCTTGGCTTGCTTGATTGCAGCGCATGTTTCGCATTCATGGATAACCTGCGCAATAGTGTCCATGGTCAAGTCCACCCCTCGATCATGAGCCCATCTGTATGTTGCATCTCTTCCTTGGTGGCCTGAGGTGTCATGGGCCCACCGAGCTAGAAATAATTCACCCTTATGTTGCCAGTCCAGATCCACCTGAGCCACTTCAATCTTAGCAGCCTGATCCACCTGCTGGTTGTTTTGATGTTCTTCAGTGGCCCGACTCTTGGGTACGTGAGCATCTACGTGACGGACTTTTACAACCAGGTTCTCCACCCGGGCAGCAATATCTTGCCACAATGCGGCAGCCCAGATGGGTTTGCCTCTGCGCTGCCAGTTGCTCTGCTTCCATTGCTGCAACCACCCCCACAGGGCATTTGCCACCATCCATGAGTCAGTATAGAGATAGAGCACTGGCCACTTTTCTCGGTCAGCAATGCCTAAAGCCAGCTGGATGGCCTTTACTTCTGCAAATTGGCTCGATTCACCTTCTCCTTCAGCAGTTTCTACACCTTGTCGCATGGGACTCCATACAGCAGACCTCCACCTCTGATGCTTTCCCACAAGACGACAGGACCCACCAGTGAACAGGGCATATTGCTTCTCATTTTCTGGGAGTTCATTATACATTGGGGCCTCCTCAGCACGCGTCACCTCCTCCTCTGGCAATATTCCAAAATCTTTGCCCTCTGGCCAATCCATGATCACTTCCAGGATCCCTGGGCGACTGGGGTTTCCTATTCGAGCCCGTTGTGTGATCAGTGCGACCCACTTACTCCATGTAGCATCAGTTGCATGATGTGTACAGGGGACCCTCCCTCTGAACATCCAGCCCAGCACCGGCAGTCGGGGTGCCAGGAGGAGCTGTGCTTCAGTGCCGATCACTTCCGAAGCAGCTTGAACCCCTTCATATGCTGCCAATATCTCTTTTTCAGTTGGAGTATAGCAGGCCTCGGATCCTCTGTATCCCCGACTCCAAAACCCTAGGGGTCGACCTCGAGTCTCCCCTGGTGCTTTCTGCCAGAGGCTCCAGGTAGGGCCATTCTCCCCGGCTGCGGTGTAGAGCACATTTTTTACATCTTGCCCTGCCCGGACTGGCCCCAGGGCTACTGCATGAACTATCTCCTCTTTAATTTGTTCAAAAGCTTGCCGTTGCTCAGGGCCCCATTTGAAATCGTTCTTCTTCCGGGTCACTTGATAGAGAGGGTTTACAATCAGACTGTAATTTGGAATGTGCATTCTCCAAAAACCCACGACGCCTAAGAAAGCTTGTGTTTCCTTTTTGCTAGTTGGTGGAGACATGGCTGTTATTTTGTTGATCACATCCATTGGGATCTGACGACGTCCATCTTGCCATTTTATTCCTAAAAACTGGATCTCCTGTGCAGGTCCCTTGATCTTACTTTGTTTTATGGCAAAACCAGCCTTCAGCAGGATTTGGACTATTTCCTTCCCTTTTTCAAAAACTTCTCCTGCTGTGTTGCCCCACACGATGATGTCATCAATGTATTGTAGGTGTTCCGGAGCTCCACCCTGCTCCAGTGCAGTCTGGATCAGTCCATGGCAAATGGTGGGGCTGTGTTTCCACCCCTGGGGCAGTCGGTTCCAGGTGTACTGGACGCCCCTCCAAGTGAAAGCAAACTGTGGCCTGCACTCCGCTGCCAAAGGGATTGAGAAAAACGCATTAGCGATATCAATTGTGGCATACCACTTGGCTGCCTTTGACTCCAATTCATATTGAAGTTCTAGCATGTCTGGCACGGCAGCACTCAGCGGCGGCGTGACTTCATTTAGGCCACGATAGTCTACTGTCAGTCTCCACTCTCCATTAGACTTCCGCACTGGCCATATGGGACTGTTAAAGGGTGAACGAGTCTTGCTGATCACTCCTTGGCTCTCCAGTCGACAAATCAGCTCATGGATGGGAATCAAGGAGTCTCGGTTGGTGCAATATTGCCGCCGGTGCACTGTGGTGGTAGCGATTGGCACCTGTTGCTCTTCGACCTTCAGCAACCCCACAACAGAGGGATCCTCCGAGAGACCAGGCAAGGTGGACAGCTGTTTAATTCCCTCCGTCTCCAAGGCAGCTATACCAAAAGCCCACCGGTACCCTTTTGGGTCCTTGAAATACCCTCTCCTGAGGTAGTCTATGCCAAGGATGCACGGAGCCTCTGGGCCAGTCACAATGGGGTGCTTCTGCCACTCATTCCCAGTTAGACTCACTTTGGCTTCCAATACAGTTAGCTTTTGGGATCCCCCCGTCACCCCAGAAATACAGATGGGTTCTGCCCCTATATAGCTTGATGGCATTAGGGTACACTGTGCACCGGTGTCCACTAGAGCCTTATACTTCTGTGGGTCTGATGTGCCAGGCCACTGAATCCACACAGTCCAGTAAACCCGGTTGTCCCTTTCCTCCCCCTGGCTGGAGGCAGGGCCCCTCTAATCCTCATCACAGTACTCATTTCTCACTTCTTGTACGTACGAGTCAGAAGTCTCTTCATTAAGATCAGAAGTCAGATCAGCCCTTCTACTCTCTCTGGGGAACTGCCTGCTGGAAACTGGAGCAGCAATTTTCCTGGAAGAACCTCTTTCTGTGATTGTTTTCCCTTGCAATTCACGTACCCGTGCCCCTAGGGCTGTGGTAGGTTTCCCATCCCACTTCCTCATGTCCTCTCCGTGGTCACGCAGGTAAAACCATAGGGTGCCCCGTGGTGTGTACCCTTTATATCCTCTCTCTTGAGCAAAAGAACACTGACTCCTAATAGCCGAGATACTGGTCCATACAGATGGGGTGTAGGACCTATCCTCTCTGAGTTGCTGGACCTTCCGGGACAGTTTCTCCACAGCCGAGATGAGGGAGGAAGAGAGACTTTCCTCATATTGCCAGAGCTGACTAGCCAATTCATCCACTGTTTGTTCCTCTCCATCTTTCCAGGTTATCACTGCCAATGAATTGGCGTATGACGATGGTGCGCTCCTTATAAACTTCCGCCACATGGGTCGTGTGCACTTGACTTCGTCTGGATCTTTGGATAGTTGTTCATTGTTCAGGTCACCATAAATCACCTCCAGCACAGCTAATTCTCTCAGGAACTGGATACCCTTCTCCATGGTGGTCCACTTGCCTGGGCGACATATGACATCTTCCTTAAAGGGATACCTTTCCTTCACGCTTGACAAGAGTCGCCTCCAAAGGCTGAGGACTCGTGTCCCTTTTCCAATTGCTTTGTCAATGCCCCCTTCCCTAGAAAGGGATCCCAGCTGCTTGGCTTCCCTACCCTCTAAATCTAGGCTACTGGCTCCATTATCCCAGCATCGGAGCAGCCAGGTGACAATATGCTCGCCTGGATGACGGCTGAAATCTTTTCGTATATCTCGCAGCTCACTCAGGGATAGAGATCGGGTGGTCACTGCCTCGTTTATGAGTTCTTCCTCTTCTTCCTCCCCGATCAGCGGCCGTCTCTCCTCCTTGCGTTCTCGTGATGGCCCTTCTCCAGGGTATTCGTACAGTTTTTCCTCCGCTTCCCTTTTAGAAGAAGCTTCTTCCTCCCTTACTAAACGAACCGACTTTCGCTTCCAAGATTTCTTCTTGTGTACAGGGGCGACTGATACCGGCACAGGCTGGTTCTTTGGTTCAGCCGCAGGGCGTGTTGCCTGGGTCTGAGTGGCCACAGGGCGTGTCGTTTTACTGTCAGAGCCAGAGACCTTCTCTTCCCTTTGAGGGTACTGAATGGTGTTGAACAGGGCTCGGTAGGCATGGGCCAGGCCCCAGCATGTTGCAATGATCTGCATCTCTCTGGAGTTGCCAGGGTGACAGCATACTTTGTCCAAAATATTCTACTAACTCTTCAGGATTCCGCACTTGCTCAGGGGTGAAGTTCCAAAACACTGGGGGTGCCCATTGGCCTAGGTGCTTGCCCATCTTGTCCCACACACCCTGCCACTCATAACTATTCAGCCTTGGGGCAGATCTCTGGATGATATTCTTAAATTGCTTATTAACCTTAGACAAAACCGAAACAATATTCCCAAGAAGTACCAATAGAAGTATCTGAACTACCCAAGGATGTTCAAGATACTGAAAAGTTACTGTAATGAAGGAGGAAACATCATAGAAGAAGGTAGTGACACTGCCATTCTGTATTTCCTCCGTAAAAAAACTCTCAGAAAAGTTACTGCAATTGCTAGTTGTCTCCACGAAGTGGTATCCGTGGTACAGTAACGGCTTCATTGCGAAACCTACATACCACACTAAGGTCAAGGTCAATGTTCTAAAAACAAACCTCCCAAGCGAGACATCACTACTCACTGCAGACCACAGCAAACTGCAAAAACCAACACCAATCTTTAACATGTACAGCAGGAAAAAGAGCACGATGCAGATTATACAAATCAATATCGAGAACAGAGAAACCAACATTGTGACCCACAACTATTAACAGATATAAGTTCCTTAATACACTCCGGTTAATCTGTTATTATCTCAAACCCTTCGTGCCCCCCGTCGGGTTCCAAAAAAGGACTGTTGTGGTTTAACCTCAGACAGCAACTGAGCACCACGCAGCTGCTCGCTCACTCCCCCTCCCCCCGGTGGGATGGGGGAGAGAATTGGAAGAGCACAAGTGAGAAAAAACTCGTGGGTTGAGATAAAAACAGTTTAATAATTGAAATAAAATGATAATAATAATAATATGATAAGAATAATAATACACAAAACAAGTGATGCACAGTACAATTGCTCACCACCCGCCGACCGATGCCCAGCCAGTCCCCGAGCAGCGGCCCCCCCGGCCAGCTTTCCCCAGTTTATGTACTGAGCATGACGTCATATGGTATGGAATGTCCCTTTGGCCAGTTTGGCTGTGCCCCCTCCCAGCTTCTTGTGCACCTCCAGCCTTCTCAGTCGGTAGAGCATGGGAAACTAAAAAGTCCTTGGCTAGTGTAAGCATTACCTAGCAACAACTAAAACATCGGTGAGTTATCAACTTTGTTCCCATCCTAAATCCAAAACACAGCACTGTACCAGCTACTAGGAAGGAAATCAACTCTATCCCTGCCGAAACCAGGACACCAGTAAAAGATACAGTATGCTTATGACACATTTAGGCTTTTTAAGTCATTTATCTCGGCACATTTTGATGAAGAGTGATTTAAGAGAAAATCAATGCCATACACATTCCACTGATTCAAAACCTGGCTAATTGAGAGAGCTTAAGATACAATTATAAATGAATAGCCATTATCAAGCAGGTACATTTCTACCAAAAGCCTCCGGAGGTATCAATTTTGCCCCTCTGGCACTGAACATTCTTACAAAGATTTGAAAAACGACATGAAAACATTCCTGGCGATGTCTGCAGATAATACAAAGATTGTGGGAATGCTTTGTTATTGGGAGGACAGGTGACAGACATGCAGCCATCAGAGCCCATTTGTAATCTGAGCTCCAGGAAACAGCACAAATTTCTGTATGTTCAAACAAAAAGTCACATAACAGAGAAATTAAGCCTCAGGAAATAGGGCTGTAGTCTGCGAAGCAGCAACTCCGAGACTCTTGGTGTCACCTTAGACTGGTTGAACACTAACTCTTAACAGACCTCTGCAGTCAAAAGGGTTAACACAATCTTGGGAGACACAACAGTATCTCTGAGTCTCTCCTAGCACTACCATCTATTGCTGCAGGGGCCTGCTTACATCTCTGCCAACTCTGCTTTGCCCAGGCGATACGTTTACTCTGCTTTCATCAATATCCAGGCTTCTCTCGGCACAGAAAAGCTTTGCTAGAAAGCAGGTACCAGGCTAGTATTGCTTTCTTTTTTCAGAGCTGCCACACCAAATGACAAGAAAAAAGTATACACTTCAAATTACATGTTGCTACCTACCATCATATGGTAAGCAGCATGACATTTCATATTTTTCTCCATGGTCTTTTTGTCTTAAGCCGCCTGTACAGTTAGACCTTCACTTACGCAAGCTATACTTACTACAACCTCGTTATTCTTCCATCTGCCAGTGCTGATTTGCTCACATCAGCAGGCTAGCTTATGTTTCCTCAGAAACAAAGAAAAATACATTTTCTTTCTCTGTGGCACAGTGACCACCATTGCTTTATCCTTCTCTCCGATCTTTGTATTTTGGCAAATCCAATGCAGCATTTATCTTTCTTTGCAAAGGCACACACCAGCTCCTGAAAATCAATGATCCAAACTGTTTAAACCTGTCCCCAGTATCAGCCCATCAATTACTATTCATTGACGCACGTTTCTGAAGTGACATGCACAGAGTATTTTTAGGACAGAGTATAGTGGGCAGAGTAAGAGGAAGGCACGTGTGGCAGCTCAGGGGAACATCCTATGAGTTTCAGATCAGGCTCAAGTCAGCCCAGTCCTAAGGACATGAACTTGCTATTTTTCCCAGTAAGCTCAAAAGCATTACCATGCTTGCAGGAACAGTCTACACATAAAACAAATTGCTTGAAAATTAACTTTTTTTAGATTCCCAGGGGATTCTTTCCAACTGCCTGCTGCCTTTCTTGTGGGCTTGTTATTTCAATAAATATCAGCTGTGGCCTGCTATATAGTCTTCTGTATGCAAAGAGATACTGTTTTCCACCTTAAACTGAAGGATATATATTAGATTAAAAAAAACAAAACCCCCAAACCATTCAGGATGCAAGCTTCTTTTTCTGGGTAGGATGCAGTAATTAAAACAGCAAAATGACTGCTCTGATTACAGAAGTGGGGAGTGTACTGGTTCTGCATCCTCATGTCAGACATCCAGTTTTCACAGCTGCATACGCCTCGTGAACCACAGCAGTACGAAACAATCTGAACTGCAGCAAGCAGACTTCCAGCACTCGCAGGTACCACCTTCGCTGGTAGCCTGCACTCCCCCCACTACTGCTCACAGTGTCAGGATACTACTCCCAAATGTCCCACTTTCTGCTCCATCCCATCCCTGGCTTCTCCTGCCTGTCTTTTCTAGTTCCTTACAGAGCTTATCAGACATGTTTCCTGATTTCTCTCATAGGTTTGAAAACTTTCCAGTACCCCTACTTCTATCATTAGTAGTTACACAGACAAGTATTTCACTTCAATTTTTCTACTAAGCATCAACTCCAGTTTCAAATGGTACTGAACTATATTTAATAGGGACAACTAGATAACAACACTACTTCTGTATACAGTTCTTGACAAGACCACACAAGTAACCTGAGCTACATTGAAAATGCTGAAGTTATACTCTTCAGTAAAACACTTAGTCTGGTTGTAGACCCTGCCCTTGTGTGACAGCTGTGTTGTCTAATAAACCTACAAAAATGGAAACATTATTTAGAAGCACTACATTCTTGCTTCATTATACACAAGGAAATCTGCACCAACATACAGCCAAAGATCTAAAGTTGTTCTGAGCACATGAAAACATTCAACATCACAGTCTGGTGTTTACCCTTTTCTTGGCTGTTCAACAAGAGCAGAATTTGGCCCTTAGCTGTGACTGCCTTTTACAAATATTCTTATGAGCTTTTATGGCTCAGAAAATTACAAAAATCCCTGCTCTTCTCATACTCCAAAACCCCCTGGAGATACTATGACAATCTGCTGCTGTACTACTGTTTAACTAGCCCTTGTACAGAGTAAATTTATGTGCAAAACCAAATACTTTGCATTTAAACACTGCTTTTTAATTTGTATTTCACAACTGGATTGGGCAGGCAGCGACTGCGCTGACTGGGCAGAGGAGCCAGCTGTCCAGTTCCTGGGAGCCAGGAAACCTGCCTAAGACTGACAAGACTCAACAGAGTCTGCCCACAGAGGTAGCCAAGAGCAGCAAGGTCCCCAGAAGCCATGGGCACCCACTACACCTGCTCACCCTGCTGCCCAGCTGTAACTATCGCACCTCCATTCTCAGCCCTGACCCCAGCACCTCTTCTCAGCTCTAGTGGGAGCAGTTCTACCCATTTTACAGATTTTTTTAATCTGGCACAGTTAACAAGTCAGAAACAACAGAGTAAATTATCTGGGACTACTGTCTCTTTTCCTACTGTAACCACAGCATGAAACTGCCCCTCTGGGTAAATCTTTGCTCTAATAACACATAATACAATGTGGAGAACTGTGTTACGAGTCAGACATTAAGTTTATGCTGCTGTGGAAGACAGAGAGAGCACGTTTCCTTCTTTGACGTTATAGTAATACAGAAAACCAGAGATGGTCTTTGTCTCAGCCTCTGTACAAGACAGATCTGGAAGCACTACAACAGTATTTTCTGTGATGTTATCCAACACTCACACAGAGCCAAAGAATTAGAATTTCTTGTTGTCAGCATCAAGTTCACCTCTTTCGTCTTACCGCAGTCCTTGGAGCACAAATTAGCCTTCTAAAGATAAAAAAGCAGAGACTACAGAGTAAGCATTGCATCTGTTGTCTGACTAAAACCAATGCAAGTCTATACAGAAAAGAATCCAAGCCAGAAAGTAAATAGTTTGCTGCCTGACATACTTGCCCAGTAACTTCTTAAAAAGAAAGGTGACCCTGAGAGCCTTTCAAGCCCTGGCAAACTCTTCAGAAAATAATTCTCTAAAGAGTTAATCTGGCTCTTATGTTGCAGAATTTAGCATGCAAGTACAGGATGCCCAGGCTTCTCTATCTGCAATTCCAGTGCACTGCGATCAGGTAACGAACCAATGTAAGAGACATTGTCTTACTTCAGCAACAGAAAGCAGTGAATTTGAATCCTTCATGAAACCAACACCAAAAAGACACACGATAGTACTAGAAACTGTAGTGCTATTAAGCCTTTTGGACAAAGGGTTAGTGAGCTTCAGGGGACTCCAGCCACCTATGGTCACTCCCAGGTTACTCTGCTCTTGCTGACAAGCAAGGATATGGCCCTGGGAGACACCAACAAAAGACGGTAGGCAGTAATTGGAGCCTATCTAATTACAAAAGTCAGAGGCTGTATTTAGAGTAACTCATCCCCCCCATCATCCCTTTACTCCTTCAATGTACAAGACCTCTGCTCTCAGTCAGCCTTCTCCTACAACCAAACATTTCTGATACCGCACAAAGGCACCACAGCACTTTGCTGAAGAGAAAAAAGGATGCCACTGACTGCGAGGAGGTAAGGGGATGCCCAGCCTGCCTCCAAACCCATCACCCTCCTTGCTTTTTGACTGGAGAGGCCATGCAAGCAGTCGGCTCCAGCTGCAAGTAGCAAAAGCCAGAGCAAGCAATGAAGAGAAGAGAGCTGAACCGCACCACACAGAGCAGTATATGGTAGATGACAGCCACACCTAAAAGCTGGTATTGCGCTGCAGAATTGCACTCACAAAGCAGTGCAGCATCAGCGTGTCATCCATGAAGGGACAAAAGGGGTCTTATGGCAAAATTACATGAAGACAGAGATGTTAATTTGCTTTAGACATCATATACTCTAAGGTATGGCTAATGGATACAGAATACCGCAACAGGTTGCCCAGAGAGGTGGTAGATGCCCCATCCCTGGAAACATTCAAGGTCAGTAGAGAAACACTTAATACTAGGGAACAGAAATTCCCCAGATGGGAAGGCAGACAGGACAGCCTGAAAGAACCCATTTGCAAGTATGCTTTTGGCCCAGAACAATGTTTTCTGCCACAACCAGAAGGAGAGAGGTTAATGCTATGCCAGACTCCACAACTACAATGCTGTGGCATCCACACCCTGCTGCCTGTGACTGAAAGGACCAGAGAATTATGCTACAACATCCCTGAAAGCAGGGCACATTTTGCTGTTCTTCCAAAAGCTCTTAAACAGTTTCTAAAGTTCTGCTGCAGTCTCCCTAAATACCTGTGTTCCCAAATAAAGCCACTGGCGAGTGGATGCTCCTGATGCATACTGCTGCGAAACACTCCCTGACACAAACCCTACAGGAATATTGCTGTGCTCGCTGCCCTTTAGACATATACACACTGCATTGCCTCAGCTTCTGTATATAACAGAACCCAGACAACTGAACTTTATGGCTGCCAAGATCTTTTCTCTGCAATCAGTTACATGAACAACACCCTCTCTTTTTTTTTTTCTCTCTTAAAGTTCTGTCTCTACCTCTTCTCTCCTCTGTCTCCCTGTATTATCCACAAGTGTGTTAATTTAGCTCATGTTAGGTGTCTCACTTGGTTCAGAAGTCTTTTGGGTATTCTGGGGGTTATATTTGGGAAAGGTGCTGGGTTTAATTATTTATATCAGTTCCATTATCTGGACTCATACCAAATAAAGGCACGCTGTGCCCTGGAGAATTACCTTCACTTTAGCCTTTATATCCTTAAAAGAAAGATAAAGTTGAAGTGAACAAAGGCCACTTGTGAAGGAGATAAGATGTTTATCAATCAGATTTCAGAGTAGTGCTAAAAGGGAATATCTTGACTACTTGAAATCCCACCCTCAGATAGGTCCAAGTATGCCTAAATCATCTCCCACAGTTGCCTAATCTCTTGTGCTCCAATTTCAAAGCTTATTTACTTTTTCTTAGTTTTCCAGGTCTTCCCAGGAATGTTAGCCTGCTTGTTCCAAGAAGAGTCTGTGAATCCTCACAAGCCACTCTGGTCTAAGCATCCAAAACAGTACTCAGGCAGCTAGAAACAGGACTTGAAGGAAAACCTTGAATCAACAAATCCAGTTGCCAGTTCTCCTTCATATAAACTAAATCTCATGTAAGAATAGCAGGACTGGCTCAGACCAACATCTCTCACCCCTCATCCTATTTCCCAGAACTGCCAAATGCAGACACCTGGAGAATAGTAAAATAGAATGTGATACTTCCCACTAGTTCTTTCTCTGCCTTTTTCAAACTGAGTGATGAGAAATGCCTGCTCTATTCTAAGTGAACCTTTAACCATATTTTCCCATATTTTTTCTAATCTCTACTCAATCCTAGGATCTTTTTTTCTTTTTTTTTCCCCCCAAGGTAACATCCTGCTAGTAATAAACTATAAAAAACCCCAAACTATAAAGCAAGTATATTCAAGTCTTATACTTCCAACAGATGAGCTTTTAAAAGCAGAAATTCCTATTATTTGCTAAGTTTATGACTTCACACTCTGGACTATGACACTTGAATTTTCCCCCCTGCAACTTCAACTCTAACACTATCTATTTTAGTGATACAACATCCCGGTCCTTCTCTGTACTGATGATACTTTCCAGCTTTGCGTCTTGAGCAAAGTTCATCACACATTCCTTATTCTTGTCCCATGAGTATCAACAAAAATTCTAAATAAAAGCAGCCCCAGAACAGAGACTTAAGTGACTATGTGAACAGTCTTACTTCTCCCAATAATTTCCCCTCACTTGATATTCTCTAGATTTATGAAGCCATGCAATTCAGTAGACTTACTTAAAATATTTGCTGTGGTATTTAGTTTTATTGGCTTCTTTCTCCAGTACTCCAGAATGGAAGTTATTGTCTTGTCCAGGACCTGTAGTACATCTGTCTCACCACACTGCCACTAGCCCTGCAAATAGGTTTCAAGCACACCAGGAGGTTTCTGCTATCTGTTCTATGCTGGGGTCTGTTACACACCCTGCCACACAGAAAACCTCTGCAATCACCAATGACTACCCCCTTGTCCCTAGGGGTTGCATTCAGGTTCCTCTTTGCCGCTGCCAAATTAGACAAATTGGACAAATTGGTCAACTATTCCACAATCAGTCAGATATTATATCCAGGAGAGCAATGAGCAACTCACATGAGCTGAGTCAGCCAAGCTCAGCTCCCTTTCTAGTCAATGGATATGAAGCGTTGCAGTGCCTAAAGCAGAACTGAGCACGGCTCATGTCTTGACACCAGACAGGAGAAAGCCAGGTACCACTGACCTGCACTTATATCCTGTAACCCCAAGTAACACAGTGCTCTGAAATGCAGAGCTATCATTCAACTTGATCTGTGCCAAATACTGGAGAGTAAATGCTACACACAGATATATATGTGGCAAGATGAGTATGTATGTATCATTAGCCTGCTTAGCTGGATGCAGCTGGGTGGGTAGAAAGGATGAAAGGCAGTTCCCAAATGCCTAACACGATTCCTCTCAGTCAGTAACACAGTGGTGCTTTACCAATAGTAGATGTACCATGCAAGTATATAAATTAGAGCCCTGATTTAATTCTACAGGGGACAAATGATGGTGAGGAATACTACTCAATTCTCTGTGGCACTGCTACAAATTAACATAGATAAACAGCTCAATCTACTGCCGTGGCCAGGTTAAACACCTGAAGTGACCTTGTCTTGTAATCAGGTTAAAAAACAGAAAAGAGAGGCCCTGAGCACACTGGTTTGGGGTTGGGGTTTTTTTTTGTTTGTTTTGGGGAGGTTTTCTGTTTTGATTTTTTGTTTTGTTTTTAAATCAGATCAGTCTGATCTCCTGACTTGGACAGAAATGGGACCCAAGTGACTTGCTCAGTCACAAAAATAGCCTGTATGAGGGCCAAGAGTCAGGAATGCCAACGGCAGACTGACAATTCACAAATTCCTACACTTCACAGAAATCCATCCACTTTGAGAGTGTGAGCTATTATGCCTCATGTTTTTCTGATTTGGACTTTTAACTCCCTCAAGACTTATCCATTTACAGGCTTTGTATGTCACTGTGTCTCTGTGTTCTGCATCTTGGGTCTTCACACTGTAGTGTCTGGATAAAGACTAACTTCCCATGCAAGCGTTAGATGGGAATTCATAGTTCAAAGAACAGAAATTCTTAGCAATGGGGAAACATAGAACACTTGTCAAAGGATGAAAAACACAACTCGGTTTGGCTAGCTTCAGTCTCCGTAAAGAAGCACAACATAAACAAGCTTGGCTGGTTTATATTTTAAAATATCCAATTGTCATTCAAGCTCTTTACAGAACACATTTCTTAAGAAGTGTTACGATAATCAACTTAACTAGAAAAAGTACCATATAAAGCAACATTCACAGCCATAACATGAAGAGACTATGCCAAAAGCTGCTCTGCTATCTTAATGGAAGAAGACGTCCTAATTACAAAAAAATGGCCAAAAAGAGAAGACAACTGGCTTGGAGATCATATTCCTTTTTAATGACCAACAAAGCAATTCAGAGCACTGCTACAAAACAAATTAGATGGCCTAAAACCTCACCTGAGTAAATCAGTGTAGCTGATGATCTGGCATTACATATTTAGCCTCTCTCAATACATTCTTACCCCTTTTCCTGGAAGATGGTGATTATTACTGCAAGCAGGGACTGCAGCTAGTTGTAGCTAATTTATACTCTCCAGTTTCATTCCATCCTTAGATCTGGATTGCCTCCCACGGGAGTGGTAATGGTCATTTAGCTTTAGAATTCTCCTTGGCATCTCTCTCCTGAATTGCTACTACTCTCAGACTCTTGAGCTCTTCTCCAAAGCTAAGTGAAATCCATTTCCTCATTTGAAAGAGAACACTTAATTGGATAAACAAGTGGCATGTTGTCTCTGTAGCTTAGATAGCAATAAAATAAGAAACATGCATTTCTCCGTGTAAGGAAAAACCTGTACTATTCTAATTTATCCCTTTTTTCTGGCTGTTGGGACTGGGGTCCTACTTTGAAGAAATAGCAGCAGCTTCCTCTGTGCATTTTGATGCAAAAAAAAGGTTAAACGCATCTGCCATTTTTTGACAAGCGTCTGCTACCAGGCTGTAATTTAATTAGATTATATAAAGATACATCAAAAGCTGTCAGCAAGTACTGAGCCACTCTGAACTGACATGATGTAAAAACCTGTCGGGGGAAGAAATACGGTTTCTCTCTTTGGTTATGAGTTATTAAGTTATTAAGAAAAAGACAATAGCTGTTGTAAAATGTGTAGGCAATGCAGTTCAAATGCTTTAGTGTCATCTATAGACATGGCCAAGACTGTTTAATGCCATAAGAACACAAGAATGACCAGATTGGATTAAAATAAAGATCCCTTCAGCCCAGTAGCCTTCATCTGGCAGCAGACAAGAGCAGGCTCTTACAGAAAGGCTGTAAGACCAGTATAAGGATGAAAGGACACAATCCCTGACCTCCAGATGTTCTGGCAATCTTCCGGTTAGGGACTTCGAGTCAAAGGTTGCATTCTCATCACTTTGCTGGAGCTTTCCTCCATCAGTTGCTCATTTGATCCATTTACTATTCTGCCATCCAAGACATCTCATTGCCCTCATGTTTACCCATCTTCTAAGGTCAATTTAAGTGATAGATTATGTCTCACAGTTAGTAATTCAGCAATTTTATATTAATCCCTTTTGAACCGCCATCTGAATAGCACCTCCTCTTAGTGATTTGATATTTTTCATTAAATAACGTAGCTGCTTTGCTATGGCCTTGTCTCCTTCAACCACTTCTTTTATTCTCAATCACACACTTGTTAACAGAATCTCAGGAAGGCTACCTAATTCTGAAGTGTTTGAAAAAGGTCCCAATTTGTGCACCTTTAACAAGCTTTTCTTCAAGACATTTTTTGCTTATGAACCAAGTTTTTTCAGTTATCTTACCAGCTTGTATGTTAATTTTCATTTCTCCCCTACCTGAATATAATTACCGCATTTGCAAAAGAACAAAATTTTGTTTTTCCTTTTACTGGCTTTTACTTCTTACTCTTTATTCCCACCAGCTTTTTTGTGCTTTTTAAAAATAAATAAATAAATAAATAAAGACAATAATTATAAATTATCACTTGTCTTGAGCTTCCAAGAAGGTATCATTAAACAAGTTCCATACAACTTAAGTATTTCACCCCACCAGCTGCTTCTTTTTAATCCTTCATCATTTTTAAGCAGTTTCCCTTTTAGAAGTTAAACAAACCCATAGCGGACTCACACTAGATCTACAGAATTAGAAAACAGCTGCAAGCTCCAGCACAAGTTCATAGTTACAAATTATTGCTTGTAATTATAACAGATCTTAGAGTCCTAGTCTTAGATCCAGTACCTTATTATATTCAGCACAGTGCTAACACAACTTAAAGATGTTTTTCACCCTAGCAGAAGGACCCTTGACAGTCCCAGTGTGAAAAAGAAGTGATAATAAGCTGATAAAGACTAAGAAACACAACATTGTTTCCTTTTTTTTTTTTAAATAATGAAATACAATGCATCATTAAGACAAGCACAGTTTCCTTTTCCTATTTGTTCTGCACACCTTAACACAGCAGAAAGACTGAGGAGGGCAAATACTACATATTTAATACCTGTTTGTACAAACATTTAAAGACATAAATAATCTTCATTGTCAGAATAGGACCACAGATGAAAGAAGTACTCACTGACAGCTATGGTAATAATAGCTGAGTTGGCTAAAGAAACTTAGCTAGAAGAAAGTGCAAATGAAATACAGCAATCACAAGGGTAGTTATACTTTGGCAGCTGGTATATTATGCCATGCTGCATAGCAGGCAAGGGGGGGGGGGGGAACAAAAAAAAAAAACAACACCACCTCAGTGATGCTGCAAGGAGCAGTTTTATTCCATTCATGTTTCCCTGCTCCATTTAAGATGCTTGAGTACACAGCCATTGACTAAGAAGTTGAAGCTACTACACCAACTTTAATTGCCAAGGTAAAACAGGGACTACACACAAGACATCCACTCCAGGCATCTGTGGGCAGGATTCACTATGATTATTCATGAATCAAGTTTGGAAGTCCTTTCTTCCAAGACATTTAATTTTCCCTTTCCTGAAGGAATAGCAGATTGGAAAACTACACACTCACCCCAGAGAGATCTCCAAATGCTTTTTGCCTCCCGTGCCCTCTATTATACCACACCCCAGCTAGTTTGTCAGCCACCTGCCAGCATACTGCACTCTGTTAGAAGCTTCTTTTTAAGGCAACTCTGCCAAAGAAGAGGTGTATATAAAAAAAAAAATCCACCTTATGAAAAAAAAGACTCTCACCCACATGAGGTGCAAGACTCAGACCTATTCATGCTAAATAATATTCTTTTTATTGTCATACTGGTATATACAATAACACCTGGACTGTTGCTCTCCAATGCAGTCCAGAGCAAGGGGCATGTTACATTACCTCCAGATGGAGGTGGAGACTGAAAGAGTGACCCATGTTTTGGCCTCCTCGCTTCTCCTGGCTGAAGCACATTTGAACACGCTGTGTTTCCTGGCACGCAGGGCCAGTTGTAGCAGCCCCTTCGTACTGCCTAACCTCACCTGCCTCCTGTCCGACGCTTCCCATGCCTGGGAAGCAGCAACAGTGCTGAGCACCAGCGCTGAACACCAGCATGAGGGCGAGGGCACATTACAGTTCCTTGCTGCTCCACATGGCTGCCCAAGCAGATCCAGAAACTTCATGCAGCCCTCTCATACATCAGTGCACTGCAAGAACCAGGCCTGCGATGTCTGCAGATGCTTACTCAACCCTCTGGCCTTCATACAAGTTCCTTACCTGCTCTTTCCAGCCCCCATTATTATTCCAAAACCTACAGCCCAGTAAGGCACTTATGCCCTGAGCAGGAAGGGCTCCATGCCATGAAACGACACACAAAGGAGTAGTGAAGGACAGTCCCAGTTTATATTCACCAAGTACTCTTATTCAAGCTCTCTCTTCATTTAACCACCTGCGAGTGGACAGAGTTGTGAGGAGTCAGAGCAGTCACCATACTGAAATTATTTGGAGTCAACAGCAGCAAACTGAATTTTAACCTAAATGCACTCAGGTCTGTAACTTCCCCATACACGATTATTATTTACAATCTCAAGACACAGCCCCTCCAAGTCCCTGGCAGTACTGACAGTGCAATGAAAATGCTGCCTTTTAAAACTGGTATACCATGGTTTGCCACAGACAAACCATGGTATACGTGACCTAGAAAGATCGATGATTTCTGGCTTATTAAAATACATTATTACCAGAGAGTAACAGTTCTAGAGAAAACTGCAGACAATTTTCTTTCATTTGAAGGACCTGAGTGAAAAAAAAATTAGCATAAATTTAGGAAATTACATGCCAGGCTTGTTTGTTTTCAATTTAAGATGATGTTTCTGACTATAAACATTCACAGATCACAATATTCCTCTGCCAATCTTGCAAATACAAATTTGATCCATTGTAGAATGCAAAAATGATTTGCAATTAATTGATTGCCACCACTGTGCAAATCATAAACAATAATTATGCAACATACAAAACAAAGACACTAGAAATATTTGCATGGGTGCACCACAATATAACATCTGTCATTCAACACTGATGGAAATACAGCCCAAAAGAAAATTCTACTAGTTCAGCTGCCCCCATGCCCATCCCCAAAGTAACAGGCATCTAATCGGGGACTTATTAAACAACATTTTTGGGATGGGAACAATTGTTTGGGATTTGTTGTTAAACTACCTGACATTCAGAAATATAAAGCTGAGGATTTTTTCTGCCAATTCTCACTGCCCCCCTTCAAAAAAACTGCAGATTAAGATCAACTAAAACAATGTAATGAACAACCTGGGAGAATTTTTTTCCAATACTTCTCATAATTCCAAAACATAAACTGTTTGCTAGCTTTCATTTTAGGAAGTTATCCAAAGTTACATATAGAGAGGCAAAATCCTGGACAAAAATTTAGTTTTGGATCCAACTAAAGTTCCAGTTGAAATTATACTACGTGGGCATGTAGGGGAAAGGGGAGTGGAGGAAATGTTTTGTTCAGTGATAAAACTCTCCAAATTAAATGTAGTTGATCTAAAGTTACTAAAAGTAATTATTCATAGTATACGTTTTGGCAGAGACATTTTTCTCAAGTGGTACACATGAACTGAAGTGTAATGGACTTCAGTAAGGGTGAAATACTACCTACAATGTAATTTCAGCTCCATAAGTATCCACCAAGGGGATTTATAGTAATACAAATTATTTGTATCTCTCTTGCTAACACAGAAGCATGTTAATTCTTAACAGAGGAGCTTCTGCAAAAGGAAAATAAATTACTTGGCAATTGGATTTTTTTGCCAAAACCAAACATGCTTTGTCACCCAATACCTAATCCACTATTTGCTTGATCTGATATAATCATAAAGACAGTGGACCTGACTAGATCTCAATTTATCTATTTAATAAACTCAAATTTGGAGAAAATCTGGGGGAAATAGAAAATGAAGGTACAAACCACAGATGAGAAAAATGAAGAAAAACATTTGCTTGCACTATTAAGTTCCATTAATCTCCAGAGCTATGGCCATGTAACAATGTTGCAAAGGAACATAAAGATTTTTTTCTTTATGGCAACTTTTCTTGTGTTTACATTTTGGATTAAAAATTAGAGTCTGTTATACAGGATATAATACGGTTATAAGAAGTTATTCAAGAGTAAGGACAAAGGACGACCGATGAACTTCAGAAAGCTCTCCTGAACCTCAGCAGCTGGACAAGAA
The DNA here is from genome assembly GCF_965638725.1 of Aptenodytes patagonicus. Lineage (NCBI taxonomy): Eukaryota > Metazoa > Chordata > Aves > Sphenisciformes > Spheniscidae > Aptenodytes > Aptenodytes patagonicus. The sequence continues at coordinate 27,617,093 of NC_134981.1, forward strand.
AGAGGAAGATGCAATTCACTGAAGATTAATGAAAAGTGATACAGCATGGCATGGCGAAGGGGAAAAGGCAGCAGAGAAACAATCCCAACCTTTGTGTATTAAATGATGGGCTCTGACCTACCTGCTACTGTGCAGAAATAGGAACCAGAGCTGACATTTTCATGGAAAAAGACCTTGGAACTATGTAACAAGCCCACCTCAACAGCTGTCCAAAGAGCGCTATATATCTCTCTCTCTTGGTAATTCCAAACACTTGAGAGAGAGAAACAAAAAAACCCCAAAGAATACACTATGCCACTGAGTAAATCCATCTCAATGAACAGTCAAACACTGAACGCAGTGTCTCCTCCAAGACAATAGCTTAAGAAGCATCAAATGAAGCTGATAGAAAGCTAGTTAAAAACAAATCAGAGTAGGATAATGAGAAATAAAACCAAATCTTAAAACACTTTCCCCCCACCCCTCCCTTCTTCCCAGGCTCAACTTCACTCCCGACTTCTCTACCTCCTTCCTCCCCCTGAGCAGCACAGGGGGACGGGGAATGGGGGTTGCAGTCAGTTCATCACACGTTGTCTCTGCTGCTCCTTCCTCCTCACACTCTTCCCCTGCTCCAGCGTGGGGTCCCACCCACGGGAGACAGTCCTCCACAAACTTCTCCAATGTGGGTCCTTCCCACGGGCTACAGTTCTTCACGAACTGCTCCAGCGTGGGTCCTTTCCACGGGGTGCAGTCCTTCAGGAATGGACTGCTCCAGCGTGGGTCCCCTGTGGGGTCACAAGTCCTGCCAGCAAACCTGCTCCAGCGTGGACCTCCTCTCTCCACGGGTCCACAGGTCCTTCCAGGAGCCTGCTCCAGCGCGGGCTCTCCACAGGATCACAGCCTCCTTTGGGCACATCCACCTGCTCCGTCATGGGGTCTTCCATGGGCTGCAGGTGGATATCTGCTCCACCGTGGACCTCCATGGGCTGCAGGGGGACAACCTGCCTCACCATGGTCTTCACCATGGGCTGCAGGGGAATCTCTGCTCCAGCACCTGGAGCACCTCCTCCTCCCCCTCCTTCTTCACTACCTTGGTGTCTGCAGGGTTGTTTCTCTCACATATTCTCACTCCTTTCCTAGCTGCTCTTGCGCAGCAGTTTTTTCTCCTTCTTAAATATGTTATCACAGAGGCACTACCATTGTCGCTGATTGGCTCAGCTTTGGCCAGCGGCGGATCCGTCTTGGAGCCAGCTAGCACTAGCTCTGTCCAACATGGGGGAAGCTTCTGGCATCTTCTCACAGAAGCCACCCCTGCAGCCCCCCCACTACCAAAACCTTGCCACGTAAAGCCAGTACAAGGGGAAACCAAGAAAGTATGTGAAAGATGAATCCATTGATAAATTCTCAACAAAGAAAACATACCCATATCAAGAAATTTGATCTGAGTTGAAAACAGAAGCAGGGATGAACACAGGGAAGATGTCCTACTACCCTGTTCTTACTCTTCCCTAGATATTTACTTAGTCATTGTTGGACAGAGGATGCTGGATAAAAACAGACATTCACCCTATCCACAGTCTCCATTCTTATGGTTTTGACCAGATTTGGTCCATGACTGTTCTAGAAAAGGAAGCCGATAGAGTTAACATTGCATCCAAATAAACAGATATTCAAGTTCTGACTGAGTATTTAGAATCGTCTTGGTTTTAAATATATACATTTAAAAATTATAAAAGAGTGGAATTTGAACAAAAGAAAAATTTACATCAAGAACTGTGTCTGCATGAACCTTTAGTGCAAGTTACAACTACAATTGATTTAGATCTACTCATGGGATTTCCATGCATCAACAAGCCTAAGCAGTTTTACTAGGGACTTGCTGTTTGCCATCAGAACTGGAACACACAATGGATGTGTTTAAACACAGGCACTGCTTAGCCAAGGCAACCAGCATTTTTTATTATTACTTATTTATTTTTAAAGCTTGCAGTTTCAGATGAGTCTTTCTCCAGAGCACACCCTGGAGCCAGTGTGTACATAAAGCGCATAAATATCCCAGCCTAAATTACTAAATACTTAAAATTCTGTTGCAGTTTACAAATGGGTTGAGAAAGTCCATTGTTAAGTGCCAGTTTCTGGAAAAAAACAATATATTTGGGCATTGCTTGGTAATACCCAATACATATGACAGCACAGAAGTCTTCTCAGCACACAGCATGGATCTTAACCCACAAGCTTTAGCTGCAGTCTAACTGTTCTGCAGTGATAGAGCTACATATGTGTGTGTGTGTGTGTGTGTGTGTGTGTCTAATTATGTGTATATATAATCGTCCCCTGATGCTGCTCAGGGACTGCAGCTGCTCCACTCCAACAGACAAAGAGAATTAAAAAGGCAGGATCTGATCTTCAGGCAGCTGCTTTTCAGCTGGTGCCAGAAGCCAGGCTCACACAGCTGCTGTAAAAGTACCACTAGCCCATCTATCCTTTAAGTGCAAGCAGTAGACACAGGCTATTTGGGTCTGTTGTTTACATCACCCATTGCCGTTCACCACCTAACATCTTGCCAATGTTCATCTGCTCAGAACAGGAGCAAGACAGGCTTTTCTTGTTACTTTTCTTTTTTTGAACAGCTAGAAAATAAGGCATGCAATCAGCAAGATTTGTCCCTATTAATGTCACATTATATGCATCACTGACTGGGTATGTAGGAAAGCCTAGGTTCTTCCCCTCTCTTCTGCTCATCATTAATGATTACGCACAAAGCATATGCTGTGATGGGCAGCAGGTATAGCACATTGTTAATATGGCAACCAGTGCAAACAATTCTGTTTACTTCCAAGCTAGACCCTTCCTTTCAACATCGTGAAAATGGATTAAAGAAAAAAAAAAAAGTTCTGTGAACAGCAGAATTATCAAAACCTGGTTTCCCCACAGATTTGCTTCCCATATTTTCCATTTCCTCACTTAAAGCCATTTTCTCCAATCTCATGAATTTCCTCCTCCAGCAATCCTCACTGTCAGCTGGGCCAAGGATAGCACTGCACCCTGCTCAGTAGCAATTTACAGTTGTGCTGAGTCACTGGTCAACCTGCATGTGTTCATCCATCATTTCACTGATCAAAAATTCCCACCTTTACTTGCAAAATTCATAAGAACTTAATGGCTTTGATACCTCCATTTCTCTTTCAGATTGGGCTGAATTTGGCCAACAACTTCCAAAGATATTAGAAGAAACAAAGAACAGACCATCTTACAAACCTCACATTATTACAGAATCAAGGCAAAATAGATGTTATGTATATTTTTTACTTCTGGGTTCTGAATCTTTAGACTGAAGTCACACTCCCACAGTTTTCCCTCGGTAAACAAGATGCTTTTTATAAAAAACACCACACTCAGAAAATCATGAGTGAAGACTTTCAGAAAAAAGAAAAAGAAAAAAAAATACACACACACATAGAAGATTCATTAAAGAGACTCATGGAAACTGGAAATATAATTGACAGCTCTGTATCTGTCGTGGTTTAACCTCAGCCGGCAACTAAGCACCACACAGCCGCTCGCTCACTCCCCCCCGGTGGGATGGGGGAGAGAATCGGAAGGGTAAAAGTGAGAAAACTCATGGGTTGAGATAAAGGCAGTTTAATAGGTAAAGCAAAAGCCACACACGCAAGCAAAGCAAAACAAGGAATTCATTCACTACTTCCCATGGGCAGGCAGGTGTTCAGCCATCTCCAGGAAAGCAGGGCTCCATCACGCGTAACGGTTACTTGGGAAGACAAACGCCATCACTCCAAACGTCCCCCCCTTCCTTCTTCTTCCCCCAGCTTTATATACTGAGCATGACGTCCCATGGTATGGAATATCCCTTTGGCCAGTTTGGGTCAGCTGTCCTGGTCGTGCCCCCTCCCAGCTTCTTGTGCACCTCCAGCCTTCTCAGTCAGTAGAACATGGGAAGCTGAAAAGTCCTTGACTAGTGTAAACACTACCTAGCAACAACTAAAACATCGGTGCGTTATCAACATTGTTCTCACCCTAAATCCAAAACAAAGCACTGTACCAGCTACAAGGAAGGAAATTAACTCTATCCCTGCTGAAACCAGGACAGTATCCACCCCTTATTCTATACCATCTATGTCATGCTCAAGTCCCATATTTTCCAGTGCAACCTCATTAACCAACCACCCCGCTTTCCATCCTTTGATATAACACACAGATATCATTCCCTTAGTCTATCGACCACCCTTGTGGAATGTCTGTAAAATGTCCAGAAATGTCCATGAAATATCCATTGAGTTCATTTAGTCCGTGACTTTGGGCTCCATCTGTGATGGTGGTCACTCAGGACAGGAGAGGTGGTGAGTTGCGTGGAATTACTGGGTACCAAAGCCAGCTCAGGTCAGGTCACTGCTGCACTTGCACTGCTTCTTGTAAGGCTTGTCCTCCACTTGTTCGGGTGGTTCCTGCTATAGTAATTCCTATAACACGCAACTCAAATCATGGGTTACAACAATTTAAAGGCATTTCCATTACAATCTCCACCCCTGGTCCCTTTGGGCCAGGTTATAGGGTTTAACATTGCAATGAACTCCTCCCCTTGCTCCTAGCCTGGCTAGCAACAAGGGGTTTCTGCTATAGTAATTCCTATAACATGCAACTCAAATCATGGGTTACAACAATTTAAAGGTGTTTCCATTACAATCTCCACCCCTGGTCCCTTCAGATCAAACCATCGGGTTTAACATTGCAATGAACTCCTCCCCTTGCCCCTGCTCTGGCTTGGACTTATCCACAGACTGCAGTCCCTTAGGGTAGTACCTGCTCCAAGTGGAGCCTTATCTATGAGCCACAGTCTCTCCAGGGGTACGCCTGCTGCGGCATAGACTTATCCACAGTCACTTTGAGATGCACCTGTTCCAGCACGGCCTTCTCCATGGGCCACAATGTCTTCAGAGATATACCTGCTCCAGCGTGGCCTTACTCGCAGCCACAGTCCCTTCAGAAGTAAACCTGCTGTAGCACAAACATAACCGCGGCCACAGACGCTTCGAGATGTACCTGCTCTGGCATGGGCTTATCCACGGCCACAGACGCTTTGGGGTGTCCTGCTCCTGCATGGACTCATCCACAGGTCACAGCCCCTTCGACTCGAGTTCACACTGGAGTTCCAGCCTGTCCAGTACAGCAGCACAGAAACAGCAGCGATGCCCTGGCCATCTGCCAGCCCAGGCGCATCGCCATTGCGTTATCAAAATGTTCCCAGGCACAGCAGAATATGATGATAAGCAGTACAGCAGTACAGCAAGCAGTGAAAGCAAAAAACAGCCACTAACGAGCATTGGACTCTAATATACAGTAAGGCAAGCAAGCCCCATGGCAAGCACAGGAGCCTGCCAATTAATAGCTAAACAGCAATAACAGCTATAAATTCGATCTAGCACATTCCAATCAAACCTGTCATTATCTCGAACCCTTTGAGCCCCACGTTGGGCGCCAAAAAGGACTGTCGTGGTTTAACCTCAGCCGGCAACTAAGCACCACACAGCCGCTCGCTCACTCCCCCCCGGTGGGATGGGGGAGAGAATCGGAAGGGTAAAAGTGAGAAAACTCATGGGTTGAGATAAAGGCAGTTTAATAGGTAAAGCAAAAGCCACACACGCAAGCAAAGCAAAACAAGGAATTCATTCACTACTTCCCATGGGCAGGCAGGTGTTCAGCCATCTCCAGGAAAGCAGGGCTCCATCACGCGTAACGGTTACTTGGGAAGACAAACGCCATCACTCCAAACGTCCCCCCCTTCCTTCTTCTTCCCCCAGCTTTATATACTGAGCATGACGTCCCATGGTATGGAATATCCCTTTGGCCAGTTTGGGTCAGCTGTCCTGGTCGTGCCCCCTCCCAGCTTCTTGTGCACCTCCAGCCTTCTCAGTCAGTAGAACATGGGAAGCTGAAAAGTCCTTGACTAGTGTAAACACTACCTAGCAACAACTAAAACATCGGTGCGTTATCAACATTGTTCTCACCCTAAATCCAAAACAAAGCACTGTACCAGCTACAAGGAAGGAAATTAACTCTATCCCTGCTGAAACCAGGACAGTATCCTAACAATATTCCTACGTAATTAGCAAATAAGTAGGTACAGATTTAAACAAGAGAATAAGATTTCTTAAAACTATATAAAAATGTCTGTCTTTCGTATTCTCAAAAAATAGTTATCTTAAAGGAGCAAGACATTCTAATCCTAGGTACTCCATTCAAATCAGTTCGTACCAACTAAACCTTATTTTAATCTACCCCATCAATGAGAGTTCCACTGAAACTTAACAACTACGTTATAAAAACTGCAGCCATACCCAGCTTCTGGGCTAACAACTTCATATTGGTTAAAGGTGACAAGGCCAAGACCAGGAGCCACAGACACAGCCGGATTCTCATGTATCGAGATCATTAATGAGATTCGTTTGACCTGTCAATTAGAGTATTTTTGCAGACAAAAGACTGGGGGAAAGGAGCTGGCAGATGGATAGTTGAAGTTCAAACACAAAGAAAAGAGATGGATGTAGACGTACTGCAGCAAATACTAGTCAAAGTTTGAATGATGAATCTGTTGAAAAAAACCCAAACAACAAAAACAAACAAAAAACCACCACTACACACTCTACCTTTGGATGGTCTTCAAAAAAAAAAAAAAACAAACACAACAAACACCACCACCCCAAAACAAAAACAAAAAACACACAACACAACCACAACACTAGTCAAGCAAGGAGAATATCCAGATATTTATTATTATATGGAGAAAACTGGCAAACCAAGCATGACATAGAACAGATGCACAGGGAACACTGGATTTACTTTCAGTGTAATTTTTTCTACTTACAGTATTTTCCGTACTATTGCCTAAGAGAAGAAACATACAGCAGATACACAGCAGAGTTACTTAGCAGGTTTTTCCTTCTTTACATGTGCCAGAACAAGCCAAATCACAACATTTAGACTTTGGAAGCTCCATTATATCCAACCACGGAGCAATTCCCATCCCCAAGGAAAAGGCCAGCCAGCTTGCTTTTGTGCCTGGCATTCTCCAGACACCTTATTCCTACATTTTGGCTCCAGCAGATTATCACTGGCTGGACAAACCAAAAGAGGCCACTGTGGAGATGTCACTGACATCTAAATAAGGAGACATGACTGGCAGATAGGGCCATCTGCCATACTTCCAGCCACAAGCAGGACCCACCAAGAACTATAAGGCAGGGGAACGGCAAACGAAGTAAGTGACTCTCTTAGAGAAAACAAGGAGATGAGTGAAGGGGAAGAAACCCCTGGAGAAGGACTTGTGTATTTGTCTCCCAATGCCCTTGTTCCCAGAACAGAGTTCATTTATTTGAGGTAGCGCAACAGGAATACACTCCAATTCATTGTCATCTCTTAAAAGAACAGCCTCCAAAACAGCATGTGTGTCCAAATGTGTTCTGGGGATGTATGGTTCCACGTCAGGGATCGGTGCTGAATCCAGTTTCAGACTGTCACAAGTGCAACTGAAGAAAAGGGGAAATGTAACCTTTTCTTAAGTGTATTTCTTCACTGCCACATACTTACCCCACTTGCATTTGAAGAGAAACAATTTTGTTGGACGCAGGTATACCACAAGGGAGTAGAGAGACATGGCCATTTTTCTGGGCTATGAGAGTGAATTGTGTAGAACAGTAGCTTTGTAGGGCTCTGGTAACTACGTTTAACAGGTTAATAAACGAACTGTTAATAACCAACCAACCTCACAAATTGGGAAACATAGAAGCAGATAAAAATCCCTATTATAAGCTTAGTAATGCATTTTTTTCTTCCATTACTTTAGAACAAAATATTATAAAACTGTTTTAAAGTAAAGATTCTTTTATCCCTAAGCCTCATCTAAGGAAAACACCAAGTAGTCTGACATCCTGATGCAGGCTTTCCATATCCGTAGGAGAAGAAAGTCTAAAACGGCAGTATTAGACCACTCTCAAAGAGCACACTACTACTGAAGTACTGTCACAGTACCTGCACAGAACTGTTCAACCTGGGACAGATCATAAGATGATAACATGTGGGTCGGCATGGAAAAGGCATCTCAAGCTAACTAGAAAAGCTTCTTGGCATGTAGCAGGAGAACAGAGATCATGCTGAATTCCCCAAAACTGAAGCAAGTCTGCAACAGATAAAATGCCATTGGTGGATTTTATGCTACATCGAGTGGACCAGATTAAGAATATAGGTGATGCTGCATAAGTACCAGAGCTCATTCTTAGGTTTCATATAATGGTGATATCCTGCAATAAGAACAGTTACACTTGAGCAGAATTCAGCCACCGTTCTGCTTTTCGGTGACATATTTATTATTTTTCACCTCGGTGGCTTCGCTGAAATAATAATAATAATATACCACATTTTCCTTTTTGCCGAGATCTCTCTTCTTCCTCATGTTTGAGATGTGATGGTGTAAATTAAAAGAAAGAAAATGCCCACTTGCATCTACTCTTGCTGGATCAACCACATGGTATTCTTGCAATGTCTTGTGTCCTGGTTTCGGCTGGGATAGAGTTAATTTTCTTTCTAGTAGCTGGTATAGTGCTGTGTTTTGGATTTAGGATGAGAACAATGTTGATAACACAGCGATGTTTTAGTTGTTGCTAAGTAGTGCTTACACTAGTCAAGGACTTTTCAGTTTCCCATGCTCTACCGACTGAGAAGGTTGGAGGTGCACAAGAAGCTGGGAGGGGGCACAGCCAGGACAGCTGACCCAAACTGGCCAAAGGGATATTCCATACTATATGATGTCATGCTCAGTATATAAACTGGTGGGAATTGGCCGAGGGGTGGTGACCGCTGCTCGGGAACTGGCTGGGCATCGGTTGGCGGGTGGTGAGCAATTGCATTGTACATCACTTATTTTGTATGTTCTTTTATCATTATTGTTATTTTCCCTTCCTTTTCTGTCCTATTAAACTGTCTTTATCTCAATCCATGAATTTTACTTTTTTTTTTTTTCCCCCGATTCTCTCCCCCATCCCACTGGGTGGTGGGGGCAGTGAGCAAACAGCTATGTGGTGTTTAGCTGCCTGCCAGGTTAAACCACAACATCTTGATGAATTGCTCTGAGAGGAAGAGGGAGGGGAAAAAAAAAAAAAGAAGCAGAACTAGGGTAAGTGCTAGCCTGTTCAGAGCTTGCATGATTTAAAGGGAAACTCAAGAGTGACAGCAATTCACCACACCATCCTACCAGCACAATGGCAGACCACCATGCAATGTAATCCTCATTTGGGCTTTCTAGTCTCCCATTATAACACTCAATTTAGAAGCTGAACATTCTTCTTTTCAAATATTTTGTCACCATTCATATAAAGGATTGAATCTCTAACATATCCCTCTTCCCAATCCCACAAGAGCTGGGAACCCTTTCTGTCCTAGGTCCCCAGCACACAAGGCTCTGATCAAGATGATCCCCACGCATCCAGAAAGCTGACCACCTGAAGTAGGAGACAGAGCCTTACAAATACACATGGGTGAACCAAAGAGAACACTACTAATTGGCTTGATAGGCTGTAGCAATAGCACCTCAGTAGCATCAGCTTTAGCAGATGTTGCAGCAGAGGAGGGAATTTTAAAGAAGGGTTTGAAGGGGAATGAAGTAACCATGCCCTTTTGTATAAGGAGTTCCAACCAGGGTAACATTGGACACCTTATAACTTGTCAGGATCTAGCAGAGGAAGAAAGCATTACTGGCATTCTTGTCTCCTGCTATGATACAGAACAAACAACACCTGTTCCCAATTTTATTTTTTTTTAAATTAGTGTAAAACTCAAAAGCCCCAAGCAAATAACATACATCCACGTAAAACACAATCCCTAAGAACTCATAAGATCTAGCCCTTAGCTAGATCTTCTGCTGGCATACTTGACTTCAGCCCAAGAAATCACAGTCTGAACATATTTCAATCAAAAAGAAAATGTGAGGATACATGTCATTCCAGTTCTTCTTTCTCCAGACTAGTTCTTCATTCCCAAAGTCCCAGCCACTTATACATGAAGTGATTACACCTCATTCGTTAATTAAGCTGGTTAACAAAGCAATTAACCTGCTCCAGGTACTTCCAGAGCAATTCACTCCTCCCTAGGACTGGTAAGACAATCCTTCTCTCCACTGCCTGCACCTTCAAAGCCACACAGGATAAGTCATGTCCAGACAGATAGCTGTCTGGATTCATCCCCTTCGGGAAGGAACAAGAATAAGGGTTGTATTCTTCAACATTAACTGCCTCAATTTTCCTGAAGTAATAATTAATTCCTATTAAAACACCACAGGTTCCCATAAAACTTAGTGCCAGCAAGCATTAAACAGAGGGAATCTATCCCAGTGCCACTGACAAGCCTCAGGGCTGGCATGTCATGGCGTCCTTCTCCTTGGCCACCTATAACACTCTCTACTCCAGGGAAGCACTGCCTGTCGAGTGGCACTGCTCAGGATTTGTAGGCCAGGAAAGGGAAGACTTCCCTGGGTGGCTTGTGTAGCTCCAGAGAATGCTCTGTCTTTCCACAACTGCAGCCTGAGCATGCCAGCTTGCATTGGTGCCATGAGCAAGACCAAAACATCACACTGAGCAGGATGCATTCAAGTCAGTACTTTGCCTTGCAATCACCATGTTTGCACAGGCCCTTCCAGGTACACAGGACGAGCAAGGTTCAGGCCCTTCATGCTTGCTTGAGGAGTCTAAGAATTGCTTAACTCCTTGGAGAAACCCTCCCTGCAGACCCTCCTAATTCTGTATCATTGTAAAACATCTGATAATATTCAAAGCCACTGCTGTCTGTTCTGCTCCTCTGTGGATTCAAACTCACCACACGTCGGAGAACTGCCTATATTAAGAATGGCTGTACACAAAGTGAATAAACTAGGATAAAGAGAAAAACATACACAGTCTGTCACGTGACAGGAAATGCACAATTTCTTTTAGACAGAGAACATGTTTTCCAACAAAATTCCTTTAAAATGTGACACATCATCATTTGCCATTGTTTCATCTTCATCTTTGTAGTTCATCTACATCTGCCCCTCAGACTCTCTGGCTTCTTTTCAAACAATTCCTTGGGATAGGAAATAGTGTTGCTCATCTCTGGAGGAAGCGTCTTCCCAAGCCAAAGAAAGGCTCTGTACCTAGGAAACATCCCAAGCTGTGAAGCCCCATCACAGGGAGCAGGCCTTGAACATTCAGCAAGGGCATCCTTAACTGTCCCATCCATCACACTCGTCATGGATGCAGAATGAGCACAACACTTAACAGTCACTTCAGCTATGCAAGACACAAATTTTAGTCCTTCACACTTAGCACTGCATTCAATCTTTCTTTGCAAAAAATTAGGAAAATTTTGAACTGTCCCTTTACACAAAGCTATTTGCAAACTCTTGGAAAAGCCTAGGTTTTGATGCCTAGAAAGTGAAATTAATTCTACATTAATTTCCAAATGCTTGACAATTAAACAGCTACTACACGCTAACACAGCTATCTCTGTTCTGTCCCTCTTAAGAGTCACAGAAATGTAATGATTGTTTGCATTCACTTTAAATTAACCCAGTAGGAACTAACCAGGATAATTGTTCACTTTTCAGACAGCTTACTTAACTACTTTTCCTTTCCACGATCTCTGAGGGGCACAGAAGATTTTCTCCTCGTGTTCAAGCTCTCCCACTGACAGCACCACAGCTGTTGATTGCATCAGGAAGGTTTTCAGGAAGCAAAATTTCCTCCTACACTTTCAGGTCTTCTACTACCAGGCAGAGTCTTCCAGCTAATCATAATTTTTCTCTCTTGAGAGTTGCTTCTCTGATTTTCCTTAAACAGGCAACAGGATAAAATTCCTGAGTTAGACTATCCCAGCTAGATGTGCAGCCGGTACGAACTGGTGGAATGAAGTTAAGCCACCTGAGGGAGCAACCTCAAGACTCCTCTAGCAGATTGTCCTGGTTTCGGCAGGGATAGTTAATTTCCTTCCTAGTAGCTGGTACAGTGTTTTGGATTTAGGATGAGAACAAAGTTGATAACACACCGATGTTTTAGTTGTTGCTAGGTAATGCTTACACTAGCCAAGGACTTTTTAGTTTCCCATGCTCTACCGACTGAGAAGGCTGGAGGTGCACAAGAAGCTGGGAGGGGGCACAGCCAGGACAGCTGACCCAAACTGGCCAAAGGGACATTCCATACCATGTGACGTCATGCTCAGTACATAAACTGGGGGAAAGCTGGCCGGGGCGGGGCTGCTGCTCGGGGACTGGCTGGGCATCGGTCGGCGGGTGGTGAGCAATTGTACTGTGCATCACTTGCTTTGTGTATTATTATTATTATTATCATATTATTATTATAATTTTATTTCAATTATTAAACTGTTTTTATCTCAACCCACGAGTTTTTCTCACTTGTGCTCTTCCAATTCTCTCCCCCATCCCACCGGGGGGAGGGGGAGTGAGCGAGCGGCTGCGTGGTGCTTAGTTGCCGACTGAGATTAAACCACGACACAGATGAAGCCTCACTCTTAATTTACCATCCTCACTGAATATGAATAACTCACAGTGAGTTTTATATCCTGATAACACCAATCCTTCTGTAGTTTGTGCTGCTGCAGTACAGAAGTGATCATTTGTTTAAAAAATAATCAGGACAGTAAACTTTTTCAGTTTAGTAGTAAGAAATTATACTGGTATTTAGAGAGATGCCTCTTAACAAGGAACATGAGCAAAAAGCAGGATTTAGCAATGCCTTCATCTACACAGTGCAACTCAATGACTTCCAAAAAGCAGCAGGAAGACACAGCCAGAGCTGTGTGCTATCACTGCAACACTTTAAATGAAAGTCTCGAGCAACCAGTCCCAGGAGGAGTTAAGGGTACCGCTGCGAGCTTGTACCTCGCAAGAGTTCGGGTAGTAAGGGTAACACCAAACCGGGGACGGCGGGGGGGCCGAAACAGCAAGGCTTACCACCTCTCCTGCCTTAGTAGCGCCAAGGAACAGCGACTCGACCTGCTGGAAGCACACCCGCGGCGAGGCTGCTCGGCGGGGAGGCGGCGGCGGGAACCCGCTCTCTCTCACGCCGTGCCCGGGAAACTCCCCGCGCCCCAACCCGCCCGCCGCCACTGACCTTGCCTCCCGTCGAGGAAGAGCGAGCTGACGACCGGCGGGGCCCTGCCCAGGCAGGGCGCTTGGACGTGAAGGACGAGGAGCCAGAAGGAGACATGTGCCGCCCGGCTCCGCGGGACACATGGCATGGTGCGGGCAGGGAGCTCCGAGCGGGGCGCCGCGGCCGCCGACGACTAGCCGGGCCGCGGCGCAGCGGCGAAGCGACCTCCCGGCGCCACCCGGACACAGGCACCGCTCCCCAGAAGGGCTGCGCGGGGCCGTCCCGGTGTCTGGCTTCTGCCGGCGGAGGAAGGAGGGCTGTGGGGAGGGAGCCACTCCCGGGAGCTGCCGGGGTTAACGCGCCGGAGCGAACCGGGCCGGGCCGGCTGCGGGCGAGAAGGGGAGGCCGCCAGCCCTCAGCGGCAAAGGTGGGGCGTTAGCCCCGGCAGCCCTCGGGAAGGGCCATCCGCACAAGGCAGCCTCCCCTCCCCGGCCCCTCAGCGGAGACCCGCGGTGTGGGGCTGAAGGAAAGAGCCCGCCGCAACCCCGCACCCGCCCAGGCAGACATTCCCTTGCAGTAAAGGCGCTCGAAGCACGCAGGTATTTAACGCGTTTTCCGCCACCTCCCGCCGCGGCGGCGAGGGACGGCCTCGCCCCGCCTGAGGCGCCCGGAGGGCGGGCGGGAGCCCAAGGCCCCTCAGGGCCCAGCCGGGGCCTCTGGCGCCCGCGCAGCCAGGACGTGGCTTCCAGGTTGTCTCCCCGGGGCGCTGAGGCCGTTCCTGGGTTTTAACAGTGTGTTATCACATTGGGGTTACTTCTCAATATCGTCCCTTTGTAGGGAAAGTTTCTAATCGCCTTGGCGCTTATATTTTTAAGTGCGTGCCATGTACTCTCCGCCAAGGATCCCCTCACACGGTCTCTGCCGAAGTTACTGCCTGGCTGCCGCTCCCCAGGTACCACAGGCATGTGCCCAGGGCACTGCTTCGGCGCCATCCTGTCCTTGAGACCTAGGCTGAGTTCCTCATCCTCCTCAATAGTCCTCAGCTTAAAATTGATCATACCATGTGTTTCTTGGATTGTTTCATGGCAATCTATGCTTAATTATGCTCATTCCTCTGCTCAAACTTTCCCAAAGGCGAATGGCTGTCGCAATTCAGCTGCCTAAACTGCGAGAAATGTGAACTTCAAACTCCAGAGAATGAAAATGCAAGAAAGAGTTAAAACTCCAAGGATTTCTAAATCAGATAGAAATGTGGCTTCTCCCAGGCTTGAGACATGATAACTCTGGAAACAGAACATATTTATAAAAGAGTGGTATTTGATTTATGAGTCATAATGTGCTCTCTTCTAGCTAATAGAATGACACAGACTATGCAAAAGAGGATAATTTTATGCAATATTTGATATCTAACAACATTTGCCAAGAGAAGATTTGTTCATTGCAGGGTATTTCTTTTAATATAGCCATCCATATAGTCTGCATATGAATAATGTTATCTTGCCTGTTACAGCAACAAGTTTCCTGGTGTGCTTGCCATTAGGATTCTTTGAATAGTCTAGTCACATATTGAGCACTAGACTGTTTTGTGACGTTGGATATTGTAGCCTGCTTAGCTCTTTATCAGTACTTCCCTGAAATTAATTTAAAGCTGTGTGACGAAATTGATGTAATGTCTATAATACTTAACATTTTAAAAACACTTGACAATTGTTACATAGAACAAGCTACACAATTTGCTGTGAATATTTAAAAATAATTAAATTGGAGAATAAGGAAGTATCTGCAGTAAATGGAATAAAAAGGAAAAGAACTGTAAAATGAGCAGAACAGGCCAGGAATGTTGGAAAGAAGAGGTGAAAGTTCAAGGGATGGGCATATGTTTACAAAGTACTGGTTTGACAAACTTCTTGAAGGCAATCAGAAAAACAGCCCTTCTGTGTGAGACATGTAGCTATTTGCTTCAATTTCCAGTCATCTTTTTGGGTAGGTGTTCACTGTGTCTGATGTGAGGCAACTAGTATTTCATGCAGGATTCCATCTTGCTTTCTTCCTCAGCAGGAAAAGTTAATTCCCATTGCTCATAATTCTCTTGAAGCATGAGATGTTTTTCCTTCTGCCTTTTCCTGAGACTACAGAGTTTCTCATTCTGGACTAACTCTGTCAACCTGTTTTCTTCCCTATTATCTCTTCTCCAGACAGCATCACATGAGAGAAAGAAAAAAAAACAGGAAATGATGGACAAATAAAAGCTTGAGGAACTCAAGAGGGTTTGTGTTTTTGAGTGTTTTGTTTTGATTTGATTTTTTTTTAATGACCAAAAATTGTAGATGCAAAAGTCATACAGAATGGAGAAAGAGAACTGTGGGAATCTGATCCAAAACATCTATAATTACCTGGGCTTTGTGCCAGTGTGCACACACAGAAGAAATGATTCACTGGGTATAGTGTCAGAAAATACCCTGGGGGACAGTAGAGTTCCTGCTTAAGGGATGCTGTGGCTCTAGCTGACAGTCACATACAGTTAAAATGTGAAGCAATGGCACAAGCAGAAAGCACTTTCCTGCTGTGAGGGCATACTGAGGCCAGCTATTTAAGTGAACAGAATTTATGGCACTGTGTCTTCCCAGTACAGACCTGATTTACGAGATAATTTGTGGGCTATTTAAGATACCTATATATTAAACTATTTTGCCATTCACAAAGAATTGTAAAAATCTAATGATAAGGAATTAATTAGTGGTTTCCTGTTCCGAAAGAGGCATAATCTGAGTTTTTTGAGCCTTTTGTGAATGTAAGGGCTTTTTTTTTCTTGGTAATTCAACCTCAATTATAAAAAGAAAAATAATTCAACACCACATCAGCTGTGTTCTTGTGTCAGCAAAGATATTGCAGTTCAGTAACTGCAGCTCAACACAGAAAAGCCTGTACATTTATTGAAAGGAGATCAGAAAAAAACAAGATACATGATCAAGAGACACAGTCAAGCCACCCATATCTGGATCCTTTTCAGTTTCCTTAAGTAGACCTCCCAGCCAGAGGTAGAAGAAATGTGTGTTTAGGAATTTATATGCTTGTGTAAATGTGTGCAGAGAGATAGAAAAGCAGAGGTTATGAGCAGTGGGGAACTGCAACATAAATTATATCATTTGACATTGAGCAGTTGCTACAAAATGAAGCCCAACTGAAGACAGTCAGGAAATTCTGCTTCACTGGGAATGAGATTCTCTTGCCCAAAGTTTAAAGATCTAAAAGGCATCTAATATACGCTTGCTTGTCTGCTCCTCCAGTCAGTAGGGAGAGAAGATACCTCTGGAGGATAACGCATCCCTTTCTGTCACATACAAGGTGAAACACTGCCCGGACCTGACTATCTATTAACTATACAGGCAGCTTAACAATTTGCTTGGGCTAGAAATGTTACAAAGATGAATCACATGATGTGGTGGCCCATGTTAAAGGTACTAAGTATTAGCAGAGAGATGAACTGAAAGAGAATGACTCTGAATCCCAAAGACTCTGTGGAGTTTGCTGGGTAATTGTTGTGCATCTGTTGATTTTTTTCTGAGACAGATTTAGATGGAAGTTTGTGAGTACATTTATTTTTAAAATCTTATTTCCTCTTTCTCATTTAGAGATGCAGTCTCTTAAGCAACACAGCTAACTTCTGGCAATTGAAACAGAGACACTGTTGGATCTCTCACCTTCCATTTCAGTTCTAGTCTTTAAAGATTTTTGGAATTTCATAAGTTACTCATGCAAAAAATATTTGCTTACATTGCACTTATGGTATGTCTGTGGGCAGATCTAAGTAGCAAAATGAAGCAAACTCTAAACTAGTCAGTGATTCCATTACATTAATTTTTTGGGGATGCTCACATTCAGATTCCTGATCAGTGTTCAAACATGGATTGTTATTTGTAATTGGTCAGCTAATTCACAAAATGATCATTTTGTGCTTGGATTATGTAAATTTAAAAGCTCATTTGGTCTTACTATCCATATTAACAATTTTAAAGCATGTTTCTGGAGCAACAGGTCACTTCTTTGAAATTAACTTTTTATGAAAATTAGCGCCAGGAAAAAATGTTCTTAGTGATGTACCTAGAAAGCAAATGAGGAGTGGATGTGAACATGTTTAAAGTAATTTTTTTAATTAAAATTTTTATCTGTATTCAAATAATACTTTCTGGAGAATATGTCTGTGGTCCATGAAGCGTACTAATGATGTTTTCCTCTGGATGACTGTGTTATCTAACTGAGATTTTGTAATGAAAACATATATGCATTTCCTTCTACACTTTTAAGAAAAGAATTGCCATGAAAATCTTCCCATGGTGAATACACACCAAGTCACACCAAATTTGCACTCTCAGGATGAAGAAAGTAGAGTTGCAAAATCCAGTTCAAAATGTAACTGTTAGCAGTTATTATCTGAGTATAATCAAAGGATGAGATCGTAGCCCCGAGCTCATAAAAAGCTAAGGGGAGACTATATGGGTTCCAGAAATTAGAACTGAGAAAATAAACAAATATGAAATGTCCTTTTTTTCCTATTTCCCTTTCCTTCTCCTGCTCCAAAAATTTGAGAAGAAAATGCCGTAAAAAGAATTATTCATAAAACAGAATTCTATGGCGAGAATGCAACACTTAAGAATAATATCAAGCCCATCTAACACATTTTAATAATTCTTTTTAATGAAATCTGTTCAAGAGCTTTACTACTGCTACTCTTTTCTTCAGTATGTCGAATAGAAAAAGATAAAAAATCCTTTGCTGTTACAAAAATGCCCTGAGAAACAGTCCTATGTTTCTGTATTTAAAATAATGATACATTCAATATTTCAAAAATCTGCTTTAAGCTACAAAAATGGCTTTCATATTGAAAACAGAACCCCATCTCCCTTGCCAAAACATTTCAGAACAGTGTACAGCTGGTTCAGTCACTATTGTAATCATAATCAATCCTTCGTTTGTGTACAAGGTCTGTAAAGGAAGTGAAAAATAATAGGGATCCTTTGGGGTAAATTGTAGGAAAATTATCATTTTCAGCAAATGTTTATTTGGCATATTTATCTGAAACATTTTTAAAGGCTATTTGAGAAATACATGCAGGGACACTTTTATCTCTGATACAATATAGTTGAAATCAATGGGCAGTTTCTGTTGGTATGAACTGGTGCAAGCTTTTTAAGTTTAGTGTATAGACTGATGCTATCTGAAGGCAAACTAGCAACCTTAGCCCCATGGATTATTTTATCATAGTATTATATAAACCCAAATAAGCCTCTTACAAAACTCTACAGGATCTGTTTGAGATTTCCAAAGTAAACAAATCGGCCATTATTTCCCCGTTATCACCAGAATACTTCGCAAAAGCCTATGCCCATCAAGTTTATTACAGTTTTCAAAAAGATTGAGTCAGTAACACCATAATTGGTGACACTTTGATAAAGAGAAGACTCCGGAAAGTTACATATTAGCAACAAGCCTTTGGCAGCATTGCTGCACTTACAAGGAATAAATGGAAGAGAATATTTTCCAGAATAATAACCCTTAGGTAATGTATCTGTTGAATTTTGCAATACTTTTTCAAAATAGCTGATGACTTTTTTAACATTTTTCCAGCTATGGAAATGTTCTGATGGTGTGACGAATATTTCTTTTATTATTCATCTAGGTGTAGCAATTTCCCTTACCTGCCTCTAAAACTTCTTCTCTGAAGTGAAGAATGACGAAAGAAAAAGACAACCCCCCTGAAACTGAAAAGGAATTTGTCTGGTGGTCAGGATATGAGCAAAAAACCTGGACAAGCATTTCACACTTGCAGCCCTGAGTTCAAAGTCCACTACCAGTGTTCCCTTGAGGTACCTCAGTTCACATTCTGTTTCTTTCTCTGGGTGGCTAACAAAAAAAGCAATATATCTTCAGACATGATTTCCCTCCCCCTTCTGAATCTTTATTACTGTTCAGCCTCTGCAGTATATCAACAAGATGTGCCGAGCAGGGAAACATTCAAATGGTAGAAGAAATTATTTTGTGCAAGACACGGTTTCTGCAATTTTCCCAGTGAAATATTTAAAATTGGGTGTGGAGGAAGCAATGTGACCAGAATGGGGCAGAATTCAATCTGGAAAAAAATCCACTTCTGCACTGTCCATCCCGCTAATGATTTACCAAGTGAACGTGTCATAGTCTCTGCATGGCTCAATTACAGGTGATTTTTCCCTTGTGAGCTAATAGTGGAAGGACTAAGTAGAGGGGAAAAATTGAACAAGAACTTGCTTATTTCAAATATTTTACTAACCTTCATTTTGGATAAGCACTGAAACTAGTGCTAAGGCAGCCAGCACTACTGAGGGCTGGGGGGCACTTCACCTCCTTTACTTTTTGCAGAACCTCTGCAGTGGTGCGGCTCTGATTAAAACTTGGCATTTTCACTTTGCTTGTTTATATGGTTGTTGTGCTACTGGTGTGAAAGGATCCTTGGCTTTCTCTCCTGCCTGTACTGCTTTACAGTCTGCTGTGCAACACTGATAGGGTTGTTGGGTTTCGCTGCAAGGATGGTTTACTTCGGGTGAGAGAATTTGAAAAACTGTTGCCATTCAGCAGACTAAGGGATGCAACTTAATGCCCTACTATTGAAAATGTCACCTGAATGCAACCCTAGTCAGCGATTAAGAGGTACGGAAGCCTAGAAAAAATCCATGATTTGGAAAAAGCGGGGAAGAAATGTCAAGAGTCCATTTTTCAAGGCCTGCTGCAGTCAGCCTTTTTGAATGACCATTATTTCGATATTTTTTGTTTCGTTCTAGTACCAATGTATTTAGTGTAGCAAGTAACCTGGAGGCTAAACCTTCCCAGAGCATTACACTGCTAATTCCAGTAAGTTATTCCCTCATTATATGCAATACAAACGATGTACAAAACTTCCTAATTACTCTTGTTCCCCTTTAGCACTTCCATGAGCTGGCTGATACTTTTACAGGGTCACTGTAGATATAAACCAGAGTGACAAGTGGACTGCTGGCAACAAATGGCACACACAACGATGTCTTTGCAGGATTTCAATAAGATAAATCAGCTTAAAGACTATGGAGAAATAATTTACTTTTTAAATCTTTCCTTAATCTCCCCCAGATGGCTAATTTACAGTGCTTTATTTAGGTATATTTAGAATCTATTTCGTTTTCAAAATGTGCACTTATTTTGATTTATTTAAAAGCAGAATGGGAGAAGGAAAGCCTCGGTTCCTATTCCCATCGGTTGCTTTCTGTTTCTGCTGCAAACTTGGTGGGAAAGCGAGTTTCAGGCACCGCGCAAGGCAGGGATGGGGCCGGCTGCAGCTGCAGAGCTCCCTGTGGGCGGGCGGCTGCCGGGAGCCCGCGGCCGCCCCTCTGCCTCCCGGGGAAGCGGCTTCTGCCCGCAGTGGGTCTTGCCCGCTTTTGTCTTCGCCCAAGCACTGCGCGCTACCGGCAGCCGGACTTGACAGCTTCGCTGGCCGTGCCGTTCATTTTAAAATTAGGGATAGCCACCGTCTTCCGATTTCCTGAAAGCAGGAAAGGTGTTTGTCGGTTCCTGTCCTGAATGTGGTCATTTGGGGGACGGAGCAGCACTTCCAGGGTTGGTGCCGAGGTTTCTCAGGCAGGAAAGCGCAGGTTGTTTCGGGCTCGCCCTGCAGCTGAGCAGAGTGCGACGCCCCCAGCACTTCCCAATCGCCTCGGGAAGGCTGCGGAGGGGCAGAGGACTTTCTTTAGGACCTGACCCGCTGGGCAGACTTTTTGGGAGAGGGCATCGCCTCGGGTCGGGCACTTGCCAAACTCAGCCCACGGAAACGCGCCGCCCGGTTGGTTCACACGCACGGTTCCCAGCAGGGCAGGCGGAACAGGACGCAGGCGAGCGGCAGGAATAAAGCCGGAGTACCGCAGGGCGCGGGGCGGGGCGGGGTGGGGGGCCGGGGGCGCGGCCGCCCGCGCTCAGCACCCGGGAGAGCTCCGCCGCCGGCGCCGCGCATGCCCCGGCTTCGTGGGGGCGGATATAACCGCTCGGTGGGCTCGGTGCCAGCCGCGCGGACCCGCCGAGCCGGAGAGACGCTGTCCCCATCCCCGTCGCCGCTCCGGCAGCTTGCCCGCCGAGGAGGCTGCCCCGCCGCTGCTGGCTCGGGGGTCTGGGGAAAGGCTCCCGCGGACCCCCCGCCCTCCCTAGCATGGGATGGGAGAGCCCTGCGAGCGCGGTCCCTGCTTGCCAGCCGCCGGCATGAAGGAAGGAGCGGGCGGGGAGTCCTGGGACGCGACGCCGGGTTTCCTGGAGGGCGCCCAGATGGGCAACAGGAGCAACGTGTCCTTCCTGCAGCTCTTCAAGAACATCAACATGGAGCGAGCCGACGGGATGCAGGGGGACAGCTCCAACGTGGTGTGGATTGTCATCTCCCTGGTGTACTCCGTGGTGTGTGCCCTGGGGCTGGTGGGCAACCTGCTGGTGCTCTACCTGATGAAAAGCAAGCAAGGCTGGAGAAAGTCCTCCATCAACCTCTTTGTGACCAGCCTGGCAGTGACTGACTTCCAGTTTGTGCTGACCTTGCCGTTCTGGGCAGTGGAGAATGCGCTGGACTTCAACTGGCTCTTTGGCAAGGCAATGTGTAAGATTGTCTCATATGTGACAGCCATGAATATGTATGCCAGTGTCTTCTTTCTCACTGCCATGAGCGTAGCTCGATACTGCTCTGTGGCTTCAGCCTTGAAGAATCAGCGAAGTGACCCACTGGGTGGCTGCTGCTCTGCCAAATGGCTTTGTGCACTCATCTGGCCGTCAGCTATCCTGGCTTCCCTGCCCCATGCCTTTTTTTCCACCACTGCCACCATCTTTGACGTGCTCTGCCTCATCAAGTTCGCCGAGGGCCGAGGCAGCAATGCCCAGTTCTGGCTGGGTTTGTACCACATCCAGAAGGTGCTTCTAGGCTTTGTGGTACCACTGGCCATCATCAGCCTCTGCTACTTGCTTCTGGTGTGCTTCATCAATGACAAGCATGTCAGCAGCACCTGCAGCGGCCCCAGCACCAAGCGCCACTCCAAAGTGACTAAGTCAGTGTCCATCATGGTGCTGTCTTTCTTCTTGTGCTGGCTGCCTAACCAAGCACTCACAACATGGGGCATCCTCATCAAACTCAACATGGTCTACTTCAGTACTGAGTATTTCCTCTCCCAAGTGTACTTCTTCCCTATCAGCGTGTGCCTGGCACACTCCAACAGCTGCCTCAATCCCATCCTCTACTGCCTCATGTGCAGGGAGTTTCGCAAGGCACTGAAGAGCCTCCTCTGGAGGATCACCTCACCCTCCCTCACCGCCATGCGCCCTTTCACCGACACCACCAAGCCTGAGCAGGAGGAGCAGGCCCTGCATGCCTTGATGCCTGTCCATCCTGTCACTGCTTCTTCCCCTGCTGCAACTGTCCAGCCGGAAGTGGCCTACTACTCCCCTGGGGTGGTGGTGTACAGCAGCCGCTATGACCTGCTGCCTGCTAGCTCCACAGAGCAGTGCTGCTGAGATGGGCAGGGGGCTTTGGGGGGTGGGACTGTGGGGTCTGTGCAAAATGTGGCCCTGGGACATTGAATGCCTGGTAGGGACAAGGGGAGGAGGGATGGGTAAAGGAAGGCTTCTGTGTGAGAGATGCTCTTTTGAGATTGTGTCTGCTCTCGGAAGCTTGTTGATGGAAATTGTTGTTTTGAAAGTGTCCCCCAGACTAGAGAACAGGAGTAGGAGGAGGTGGTGGTGGCCCACTGGGGATTGGGGTGTCTCTAGGAGATGCTTTTTAGTGCTTGTACCTGTTCTGGGGAAGAGGAACTGGGGATGGTGATGGGGCTCCAACCAGGGAGGATGCAGGGTGTGCAGGGCGCCATAGGGAGGAGGGGGGCTGGGTGGGGTGGAGCGAGGCTGGGAAGCCTTGGCTGTGTCCCTCCCGTGATCTGGAGGTGCAAGCAGCAAGGGGCCAGCAGCCCTCCTGCCCCTGTGTGTGTGTTTGTGGCAGGGGGAGGGAGCCGGGCTGCTTTCTCACTGCTGCATGGCACTGTAAATGGTGCCAGCCCGGCTGTGGTCACTGCTCCCTGGGCTCCAGTGAGGGCACAGGGATCAGGCAGCCTACATCCTGTTTCACACATGCCTTGATGGGAACAGCCAGGACAAGTGGGTACAAGGCTTCTGCTTGTTCAGGCTTGGCCCCTTTCCCCTCTCTTAGGGACCCAGGAAAGAGAGGGGACAAGGAGCACTGTGCTCTCCTCCGGATCTGTGCAGGACCTGCTTTTCCAGCTCCCCCCATCCCCTCTGCTGCCAGGATACAGAGCAACCCAGACAGCCAAGGAGTAACCCAAGGACAGGACTTGCAGCTTCATGGAGAGGTGTTGCTTTGCCTGGGTTTGGAGGGAAGGGTGTGAGCCCCCGGCATTGTGTTCCTCAGCCTCTCTCCAGGCTGCTGGGGGGAAACCTGCAGCCCCAAACCATATGCGGCAAGGCAGGCGTCTCTCCCGGGGCACTGAGGTTGCAGGCTTCATTCTTGCTGCGCTTCAGACTGTTTGCTAATTCACTCCAGGAAATCAGCACAATTGTAAATAAAAAAAGGGAAAAAGAAACAAATCATAGCCACTTCAAACTGCTTTCTCTGGGATACTTCTGGGTTCAGCTAAAACCAAGCACAAAGGTTTTTGTTCTGCTAAAGTGTTTAAGGGTCTGCACTGATACTTGCCAGTGTTTCAATTAACTCCAGTTCAATTCCTCTGGTGTGAGCAGACCTAGAGCCTGGAGAAGGGCAGGGACAATGCCTGTCCCAGCCTGTGTTCCAGAGAAACATCTGGGAAATAATCTGGGGCTGATCTGAAATGAACTTTTAAGGGCATGAAAAAAGTGTAATTTCAAGCTGTGAAATTTTTTATGGTAAGGTTATTGTCCTGGTTTCGGCTGGGATAGAGTAAATTTTCTTCCTAGTAGCTGGTACAGTGCTGTGTTTTGGATTTAGGATGAGAATAATGTTGATAACACACTGATGTTTTAGTTGTTGCTAAGTAGTGCTTACACTAGTCAAGGACTTTTCAGCTTCCCATGCTCTACCGACTGAGAAGGCTGGAGGTGCACAAGAAGCTGGGAGGGGGCACAGCCAGGACAGCTGACCCAAACTGGCCAAAGGGATATTCCATACCATGTGACGTCATGCTCAGTACATAAACTGGGGAAAGCTGGCCTGGGGGGGGCCGCTGCTCGGGGACTGGCTGGGCATTGGTTGGCGGGTGGTGAGCAATTGCATTGTGCATCACTTGCTTTGTATATTATTATTATTATTATTACTATTATTATTATTATGATTTTATTTTATTTCAATTATTAAACTGTCTTTATCTCATCCCACAAGTTTTCTCACTTTTACTCTTCCGATTCTCTCCCCCATCCCACTGGTGGGGGGGGAGTGAGCGAGCGGCTGTGTGGTGCTCAGTTGCTGACTGAGGTTAAACCACGACAGTTATATATTTACTTTTTAAAATATTTTTTAAATTGAGGAAAAATAATTTTAAATTGAAAGGTCAAAATATTTCTTTTAAAAGATAGAAAAATGCAACAGTTCTGGTTTTGTTGTCAAAATAGAAGTTCGTTAATCCCCAATACTGCATATGGGATGAATACATAAATACAATATTCAAAACCCCTCTCTATTTCCAGCCCTCTCCCCTGCAGCTTAACTCCAACATCTGCCTGACTGCTAGAAAAGCATTTCTGCAGAGGGTTGTTTGTTACCTCTAAGTACTGATGCAGAACAAACTTGCTATTTCTGTCCAGAGAAAATTGCAGTGCCATTAGTGGCAATTATGTTTTGCAGACTCCTTTAGGTTTACTGTACATGTCAATAACTCCTGTTGTAAAATTTGAGTTTGGTCTGGAAGCAGCTGGTTCTGCTACTTGCAACAAGAAGCTGTTTCATTTTTTCAAGGCAGCAGGGACTTCTACTACAGCCTTGGGCACTTGCTAACTGGGAAGATACTGATTTGCAAGGTGCCTGGAGAAGAACAGCAGAAGTGAGCTGGCAGCTGATGGACATACTTAAACAGATGCGAAGACTCTTAAGAAATCAGATATAGCCACAGAAGAACTTGAGCATCTAAGTACTGTACAGCTGCCCCTCTAAGTTCCTAAACTCTGACTTGGCTGCCAGTTGAAGTCTGTAGGTACTTAAAATTTTTGCTAGTAAATTTTTTTGTGCCTAGAAGTCTGCTCCTGAGCATGCCTAAGTCTGCTTAAGTCTGTAGCATCTATCTCTGTGTTTCATGGGGATCCCTCAGTGGGGACTGGCTGCAGCGTATACCCTAAGCGAGGGAGGCAGCTCTGCATCCTGACACAGAACACCCTGACCCAGGCCATGCTAAGTTAGGAGGGGCTGTAAACTTAACTCATTCCCCCATCCCTTTGCATCTATGTCTAGCTATGCTTCTCCTGTCCCACCTTCAATGCATGTGCAGATTATGCTCTCTCCTCTTTCTTTCTGAAACGCTATATCAGTGTGCAGAGCTCTCACCCACAGCCTGGGAGACTCAGCTTCCCCCCTTCCACATCCCTGGGGAATGACTGAGTCTCTGGGCTACTCCGTGGATGTGCTCAAATCCTCTGGCTTGAAACAGTTCCCTGTTGCATGAGTTGCTCACCATTGCTGGATCAGAAAGGGAAAGCAAGCCCTTGAACACTGCTTTGCAGCATAGGGTTAGGGTGTGAACCCTAGAGAGGACATACCAAGATTTTTTTTTCCTTGTATGAATAAATACAGAAGAGAAATTGGATCCAGGTCTGGATTCTAGGTTTCCCTTTTCCAAGGACAATGATTAACTTGCTCCCAGGTCCTGGTTCAATTAAAGTTTCAGTATGCCAGGCAAGATGAGGTGGCTTTCACAGCCTGAGAGCTTTCTGGACCTATAAATCTAGCAACCTAATGTGTCAAAGGATTTGCAAGAAATACATTTGGGTCTCACATGTTCTGGGAGAAAGCCCTAATGCCTGTGCTATCAGATGAAGAAAGCTACACTGTTGTGTGAGAAAAGGATACCGTGAACACCTGACTCCAGAGTTCAGACAGACCTAAGTGTATCTATAGGTCAGGAGAAAGTACCTAAATTAAGAAGAGGAGATGGATCGCAAAGCCAGATTCTTTTCTTAGTGTTTGCTATTGAACAGCATAGCTTCTTGCTTGGCTTGCTGGAATTTTAATCCCTATCCTGATGCTTAAATGTTCTTGTGCATTACATAAAAAGCTATCCAGGTATCTAAACCGTACCTTTGAATTTCAGTAGATAGCAAATTGCCTAAAAGACATCCTCTGCAGTGCTCAGCATGACAAAACCCATGTGCTTTTGTGGATGTCAATGTACACATAATTTTATGCTAGCAAAACAACACAGTAAAATAGATGATGTTCAGAACAATCCATAGTTAGCCCAGAATACTAGCAAGGTACCATGATCAAAAGAAGCCCCAAGATATTTGATCACTAAAGACAAAAACTTTACATAGGGCAAATCACCCAAATAGGAAAATATCCTGGGTGTGTAGGGCGGAACTGGACTATGGACTTAGAGGGCAGCTCTCTTAAGCCACCGATCCACCAGGTGTAGGTCATGAATCTGCTGTTCGAAAGAGGCACAACCCATCCACAATTGGTCAAATGTTGGTTTAGGCCAGACCTGCAATTCAGGCTGCGTAGCTGGTCAGTGTGTGTCCAGCATGGCCAAGGAGTGCTGCTCTGGCTGTGCACGAGCAGAGAGAAATTTTGCTTCACATGTGCTGTGAGTCCCAACTGTCAGTGCATGAAATCTGGGCTCTGTGTTGCATGGGCAGGGGCACCAGCCTGGGCATTGCAAGGAAGGGGCAGTTGCTCTGAGTGTGCACACAGCATCAGGCGTGTGGCCTGAGCAGAGGGTCTTTGCAGCTCCAGCTTTGAGACTACACATTAACAACAAATCCTACTGGGTATCTGGGGGTTTCCTAAGTAATCAGTACAACACTCTTCAAAAACACTCCTGTTTCCTCCAAATGTTCATGTCTTTATTTGTAACAATCACCTTTTCATGGACTAAAATAAACACAGCTGAAGGATACAAAACAATACTTAGAGTTCTTTAAGAGATTTTTCGTGACCGGTCTCCTGTTAGAGATTCCTTGTGGGGTGCTGGTAGAGAGGTGCACATTGCTATCGAATGATAGGGACCCAAAGGTGCAGGCTGACATCTAGTGACAATCTGAAAGAACCTTTAAAGCCCAGATATTCTCATCAGGCACCAACTTTGATTGCCTAAGGACTTTTAAAATTCTTCCCCCCCCCCCCCGCAATAACTAACCGAGCTCTTAATATAATAACAACCTCCAATTGCATTTCCAGGTTTCCCTTTGAAATGCCTCTTTAGTAGAAATATCGCTTCACTTTCTCTTTGAGTTATTTTGGCACTCACTTTAGCAGTAAAAAAAAATCCAGTCCCTTTCATTCCCATTCACAACTGTCTGCTTTAAAACTTGATTATTCAATTGAGTGCCTGCAAAGAAGCTCTGATCTAATCAGTATCCTTGAGCTTGAGCAGGCATAGATATGGGTGCGGTGCAGCTCAAGAACATTAGATTGGGAATTTCAATATCCAATTATTAGTGAGGGTTATTTCTCTCCCGCTTCAAAAGAGAATTCTGATTAATCAGTTCAGAGGGGGTTATTGAAAATATCTTTTTGTCATGATTAAGCAGTTATAAGAGTGTCCTCCAGGTACATTCTCAGCATCAGTCAGTGAAGCAGCAGCTGAGACAAAGTCTGCAAGAAAAGGCTGGGCAGCCAGTTAACTTGTTCCTTTGCTAAAGTGTAGCTGGTAACATGCCTTAGACATGTTCCCTAATTGCAGGGAGTTGTATTCTAAGGAAATAGAACTGGCTTTCTCAAATCCTACGCATATGTGCAGGTTTCTCAGCCTATGTTCGTGCAAAGCCTCAGAGTCCTTCCCAAAACCTTAACTGTAAAATACAGGCTCACAGGACGCCTGAGCAAATTGGGCAAAAAAACAGCTGTAGACAGAAACCATTTATTTAGTTGTGCAAGTTTTTTGAAACCTTGACCTACCTGCTTGGGGAGTGTTAACAGAAAGTTAAGGTGACCAACTGCAGACTATTCAGTGTGGGAAAGAACAAAATAAAGGTAGTTCACTCAGATATTAACTCTCCCTCACTCATCCGTTCCTTGGGACAATGAGATACTGTTCCTCCAAGGACCTGTGTTGTTCCTTGCACAGACCAACTGAATGAGTACACTCATTGGACAATGATGAAATTAACTGTTCAACACTGACTTCTAGCATCATTGTTCAATGAACCTTTCCACTTTCATTCAGAAGTCACATCTAACCTCATGCTGGATAAACCTGGAATCTTTGCGGAAAAATTATTCTCTCTGTATTTGTGAAAAGGTCTCTGATCAGCTTAGACAAGAAATCTGAAAATCAAATACCTTCAATTTTCTTTTCAGGCCAAATCCTAAAGCTGAGATAATAAAGTTGCTAGCAATTCATAGCTACCAACAATTAGCCCGGAGTTAAGATGATGGGAAAATCACATCTGACCAAACCGGTAACCTTCTATGATGAGACAACTGGCTTGGTGGCTGAGGGGACCGCAGTGAATGTTGTTTATCTTGACTTAAAAAAGGCTTTTGATGCTCTCTCCCATGACATCCCCATAGACAAACTGATAAAGTATGAACTAGATAAGTGGAAAGTGAGCTGGATTGAAACTGGCTGAACTGCCAGGCTTAAAGGGTTGTGGTTAGCAGCACAAAGTCCAGCTGGAGGGCAGTGACCAGCAGTGTACCCCAGAGGTCAATACTGAGGCCAGTTCTGTTTAACATCTCCATTAATGATCTGGATGATGGGACAGAGTGCACCCCAGCATGTTTGCAAATGATGCAAAAGTGGGAGGAGTGGCTGATACACCAGAGGGTTGTGCCACCATTCAGAGAGTCCTCGATAGGCTGGAGAAATGGGCTGACAGGAACCCCAGGCAGTTCAACAAAGAGAAATGCAAAGTCTTGCACCTGGGAGCAGATACCCCAAGCACCAGTACAGGCTGGGGGCTGATTGACTGGAAAGCTTTGCAGAGAAGGACCTGGGGATCCTGGTGGACAAGTTGAACATGAGCCAGCAATGTGCCCTTGCAGCAAAGGCAGCTGAGAGCATCCTGGGCTGCATTAGGCAGAGCACTGCCAGCAGATGAAGGGAGGTGATCCTTCCCCTCTGCTCAGCCTGGTGAGACACATCTGGAGTGCTGGGTCCAGTGCTGGGCTCCCCAGTACAAGAGAGAGCTGAACTTACTGGAGAGGCCTCAGTGACGGGCCATGAAGATGACTAAGGGCTTGGAGCATCTACCATGCGAGGAGAGGCTGAGAGAGCTGGGGTTGTTCAGCCTGGAGCTGAGAAGGCTCAGAGGGATCTTATCAATGTGTGTAAATACCTGATGGGGGTTAAAGATGGAACCAGACTCTTTCCAGTGTTGTCCATGGAATGGACAACAGGCAATAGACACAAACTGAAATTCAATAAATTTCATTTAAACATAAGAAAAAAAATTTTTATGGTGAGTGTGGTCAAGCACTGGAACAGGTTGCCCAGAGAGGGTGTGGAGTCTCCATCTTTGGAGATACTCAGAATCTGACTGGACACAGCATGACCACCCTGCTTTGGCAACTGCGCTGAGCAGGGGGATTGGACTAGGTCATCTCCAGAGGCAACTCCAACTATTCTGTGCTTCTGTGTGATTCTATAATGGCAAATAAATTGCTATGAATCATAGAATCATAGAATCATTGAGGTTGGAAAAGACCTCTAAGATCATCGAGTCCAACCGTCAACCCAACACCACCATGCCCACTAAACCATGTCCCTAAGTGCCTCATCTAAACGTCTTTTAAATACCTCCAGGGATGGGGACTCAACCACTTCCCTGGGCAGCCTGTTCCAACGTTTAACCACTCTTTCAGTAAAGAAATTTTTCCTCACGTCCAATCTAAACTTCCCCTGGCGCAACTTGAGGCCATTTCCTCTCGTCCTATCGCTAGTTACTTGGGAGAAGAGACCGACACCCACCTCGCTACAACCTCCTCTCAGGTAGTTGTAGAGAGCGATGAGGTCTCCCCTCAGCCTCCTCTTCTCCAGGCTAAACAACCCCAGTTCCCTCAGCCGCTCCTCATAAGACTTGTTCTCCAGACCCCTCACCAGCCTCGTTGCCCTTCTCTGGACACGCTCCAGCACCTCAACGTCCTTCTTGTAGTGAGGGGCCCAAAACTGAACACAGTATTCGAGGGGCGGCCTCACCAGGGCCGAGTACAGGGGCACGATCACTTCCCTACTCCTGCTGGCCACACTATTTCTGATACAGGCCAGGATGCCATTGGCCTTCTTGGCCGCCTGGGCACACTGCCGGCTCATGTTCAGCTGGCTGTCGACCAGCACCCCCAGGTCCTTTTCCGCCAGGCAGCTTTCCAGCCACTCTTCCCCAAGCCTGTAGCGCTGCATGGGGTTGTTGTGACCCAAGTGCAGGACCCGGCACTTGGCCTTGTTGAATCTCATACAATTGGTCTGGACCCATCGATCCAGCCTGTCCAGGTCCCTCTGCAGAGCCTTCCTACCCTCGAGCAGATCAACACTCCCGCCCAACTTGGTGTCGTCTGCAAACTTACTGAGGGTGCACTCAATCCCCTCATCCAGATCATTGATAAAGATATTGAACAAGATCGGCCCCAAAACTGAGCCCTGGGGAACACCGCTCGTGACCGGCCGCCAACTGGATGTAACTCCATTCACCACAACTCTCTGGGCCCGGCCGTCCAGCCAGATTTTGACCCAGCGCAGAGTACGCCTGTCTAAGCCGTGAGCCGCCAGCTTCTCTAGGAGAATGCTGTGGGAGACGGTGTCAAAGGCCTTGCTGAAGTCCAGGTAGACCACATCCACAGCCTTTCCCTCATCCACTAGGCGGGTCACCTGGTCATAGAAGGAGATCAGGTTGGTCAAGCAGGACCTGCCTCTCATGAACCCGTGCTGGCTGGGCCGGATCCCCTGGTTGTCCCGCTCATGCCTTGTGAGTGCCCTCAAGATGAACCACTCCATAATCTTCCCCGGCACCGAGGTCAGGCTGACAGGCCTGTAGTTCCCCGGATCCTCCTTCCCGCCCTTCTTGTAGATGGGCGTCACATTGGCAAGCCTCCAGTCATCCGGGACCTCCCCCGTTAACCAGCACTGCTGATAGATGATGGAGAGCGGCTTGGCGAGCTCCTCCGCCAGCTCCCTCAGCACTCTCGGGTGGATCCCATCCAGCCCCATAGACTTGTGAGCATCCAGGTGGCGTAGCAGGTCATTGACTGCTTCCTCTTGGATTATGGGGGGTTCATCCTGCTCGCCGTCCCTGTCTTCCCGCTCGGGGGGCCGAGTACCCTGAGGATAACTGGTCTGCCTGTTAAAGACTGAGGCAAAGAAGGCATTGAGTACCTCAGCCTTTTCCTCATCCTCGGTGACAATGTTCCCCCCCGCATCCAATAAAGGATGGAGATTCTCCTTGGCTCTCTTCTTGTCATTAATATATTTGTAAAAACTTTTTTTGTTGTCTCTAACGACAGCGGCCAGATTGTGTTCTAGCTGGGCTTTTGCCTTTCTCATTTCCTCTCTGCACGACCTAACGAGATCCCTGTACTCTTCTTGAGTTGCCTGCCCCTTCTTCCACAAGCGGTAAACTCTCCTTTTTTTCCTGAGTCCCAGCAAGAGCTCCCTGTTCAGCCAGGCCGGTCGTCTTCCCCGCCCGTTCTTCTTACGGCATACAGGGACAGCCTGCTCCTGTGCCTTTAGGACTTCCTTCTTGAAGAACGTCCAGCCTTCCTGGACCCCTTTGCCCTTCAGGACCGTCTCCCACGGGACTCCCTCAACCAGCGTCCTGAACAGGCCAAAGTCCGCCCTCCGGAAGTCCATGGTTGCGGTTTTGCTGCCCCCCCTCCTTACTTCACCAAGAATCGAGAATTCTACCATTTCATGGTCGCTAAGCCCAAGACGGCCTCCGACCACCACATCTCCCACCAGTCCTTCTCTGTTTGTAAACAGCAGGTCGAGCAAGGCACCTCCCCTGGTTGGCTCACTTACCAGCTGTGTCAGGAAGTTGTCTTCCACACACTCCAGGAACCTCCTAGACTGCTTCCTCTCTGCCGTGTTGTATTTCCAGCAGACGTCCGGGAAGTTGAAGTCCCCCACGAGAACAAGGGCTAGCGATTGAGAGACTTGTGCCAGCCGCTTGTAGAACGCTTCATCCGCCCCTTCATCCTGGTTGGGTGGTCTATAACAGACTCCCAGCAGGATATCTGCCTCGTTGGCCTTCCCCCTCATCCTTACCCATAAACACTCGACCGTATCATCATCACAATCGTTGAGCTCTAGACAATCAAAACACTCCCTAACATACAGGGCCACCCCACCGCCTCTCCTGCCTCGCCTGTCCCTTCTGAAGAGTCTGTAGCCATCCATTGCAGCACTCCAGTCATGAGAGTCACCCCACCATGTTTCTGTGATGGCGACTAAGTCATATCTCTCCCGCTGCACAATGGCTTCCAGCTCCTCCTGTTTGCCGCCCATGCTGCGTGCATTGGTGTAGATGCACTTGAGCTGGGCTATCGATTTCACCCCCAGCATCGGCATGCCACCCCTAGGCTCATCTCTAGCGAGCCTGGTTTTATCCCCTTCCCCCTTCGAACCTAGTTTAAAGCCCTCTCAATGAGCCCTGCCAATTCATGAGCAATGATCCTTTTCCCCCTGTGAGACAGCTGGACTCCATCTGTTGCCAGCAGGCCCGGTGCCGTGTAAACCTCCCCATGATCAAAAAACCCAAAATTCCTCCGATGGCACCAGCCCCTGAGCCACGTGTTCATCAGGTGTGTTTTCCTGTTCCTTTCAGTATCCTTCCCTGCCACTGTAGGGATTGAGGAAAACACTACCTGTGCTCCCGACCCTTGAACCGGTCGCCCCAGTGCCCTGAAGTCCCTTTTGATCATTGCAGGACTTCTCTCTGCAACCTCATCACTGCCAGCCTGTATAACCAACAGCAGGTAGTAATCAGAAGGCCGTACCAGACCAGGGAGCTTCCTAGTGATGTCTCTGACCCGGGCCCCAGGGAGGCAGCAGACTTCCCTGTGAGACAGGTCCGGTCGGCATATCGGGCCCTCTGTTCCCCTCAGAAGGGAATCGCCTATGACAATTACCCTCCTTTTTTTCTTAGCAGAGGCAGTCATAATGCATGGGGCTGACTGCCTCACCCTAGGCAACCTCCTGGATGGACCTTCGTCTACATCCTCATTTGCCTGGCCCTCAAGCTCCAGGGCCCCATATCTGTTGTGTAAAGGCAACCGGGAAGGTGAGGGAGGCCGGGCGGGGGTTCGCCTGGCACCCCAAGCAGGGACCTGTTTCCATTCCCCCCCTGTCACTTAGGTCCCCTCTTTCTACCTGGTGGCAAGAAGGCAGGGGATCCTCTGCTTCTTGTGGAGCCTCCATCTGCTGCCTTTGCCTCAGGGATGGTAGGGTGTGGCTCCACCAATCTATCTCCCTCTCACACTCCCTGATACTCCTTAACCTTTCCACTTCCTCCTTCAGCTCTGCCACCAGGCTGAGCAGATCATCCACCTGGTCACACCACACACAGGTGGTGTCTCTGCTGCCCTCTGGTACAGCTGACAGGCTCAGGCACTCCCTGCAGCCAGAGACCTGGACAGCTGTATGCTTGCATGAGGGCTCCATCTGAGTTGCCACGTTCCTTCTGGCAACAGCTTTCAGCCGAGTGGAAACCATAGCTGGTCCTCTTCTTGGAAGCCAACGATTACTAATTGAGTTGGCCTCTAGAGCCAGGAGGGGGGCTATGCCCTGCCCGCTCGCCTTCCCTGCACGAACTGACACACCGCGCTCCGGGTCGCTCGCGCTCCCTGGGGGCTGCTCTTCTAAGTGAGGGGGTTTGGCCACCGCCCCTCTTGTCCCCGCCCACGCTGAGTCAGAGCTGCCGCTGGTCAGGAACTCCCTCCTCCGGCTCGGGGAATGGGGGGGCTGGGGCACCCTCTCACTCCCTGCGCTTTTGCTTTTCGCGGGTTTGGCCGCGGTTTTGCCGCTTCAGGAAGGGTCCCCCGGCGCGATCCTCCGCTCCGGAGCCCTTCGCCTCGGTGGCTTCGCTGAAAAATGAATACATCTTTGTTCCAGTACAATAGAATTAGCACATATTTGTATTGCTTGACATTTATTCTGAAAAACCTCCAAAACTTTTATTTATGTCCTTCTCGTGGTTTAACTCCAGCCGGCAACTAAGCACCACACAGCCGCTCGCTCACTCCCCCCACAGTGGGATGGGGGAGAGAATCGGAAGGGTAAAAGTGAGAAAACTCATGGGTTGAGATAAAGACAGTTTAACAGGTAAAGCAAAAGCCGCGCACACAAGCAAAGCAAAACAAGGAATTCATTCACTACTTCCCATGGGCAGGCAGGTGTTCAGCCATCTCCAGGAAAGCAGGGCTCCATCATGCCTAACGGTTACTTGGGAAGACAAACACCATCACTCCAAAGGTCCCCCCCTTCCTTCTTCTTCCCCCAGCTTTATATGCTGAGCATGATGTCATATGGTATGGAATGTCCCTTTGGTCAATTGGGGTCAGCTGTCCCAGCCGTGTCCCCTCCCAACTTCTTGTGCACCCCCAGCCTGCTCGCTGGTGGGGTGGTGTGAGAAGCAGAAAAGGCCTTGACTCTGTGTAAGCATTGCTCAGCAGTAACGAAACCATCCCTGTATTATCAACACTGTTTCCAGCACAAATCCAAAACATAGCCCCATACTAGCTACTAGGAAGAAAATTAACTCTACCCCAGCCAAAACCAGCACAGTCCTCAAATCATCTCCTATTATATATTTATGGTCATAAACAGATTTCAAAACTGTTTTTACTGCTTTTTATTTCTGCTGAAACAGCTCAGGGAGCTCAGAGGAAATATCCCCTTCCTTTTGCCCGTCAAAAGACATTTCCTGCTGAACTGCGGTCCCTTATTTATAGGCAAATCCAGTGATGCATATAGGGGTAGAGAGCTACCCATGAGCTCCTGAACTGAAGGTAACAGGGATCCTACAGCTCTCAGGACATACTCACTGTATTAAATAATTGCTGAACCTGTACAGCTGATCATAAATAGTGAAAAGAAGACTCTAGTCTGAATTTCAGATTTGGGGTTACATTTTCAGAAATGTAAACTGATTTTGATTTTCTTGGATTTTGAGCACACTTGATATAAAGTCATTCCAAGTCAAATATTCCAAAAAAACAAAATTACTGTTCAGAAAAGAACACCACCCTTTGATAAGGTGCCATCTCTCTCTGAGATAACTGTAGTTTTAACAACTGTTTTATTGCCAAGTTTTGCAATGTTATGGCGATCTAACTATATTTGGGATATATTTCTTAAAGGTCTAGTTATTGAGATTGGGATTTATGTTATAATTTCAGCACTTATTAAAGAAACAAGTACTTCAGCACTTAAAATCCCTGGAATCTGATAACTTGCAAATTGTATTGCAAGATGTTATTTCTTTTATAAAAAAAAATAATCAGATCTGAATGTTGAAAAGCAAAACAAATAATTTGGGATACAATTGCACTTATATGGTGATCTGCCAGCCATACAGCTCCAGGCTAGTGCACCCAGCCTTTAACAAAAAGCATCACTGCCAGAACCTTTTCCCTCATGCTACTCCTTAGACCCCACATTTCTGCTATTTTTCCCTCTCCTCCTCAGCACCTAATGAGCAGAGAGGCCCTGAAAACAGAGGTGGCGAAGAGCCTGATGCTGCCTATTGTCCTCTCTATGTGCTGTCCCTACCTCCTGATGCACCTTACCTGTTGGAAACCAATTCAACAAAAATTCATCTGCCAAACAAATGGGGGAACGGCTGCACTACAGGTTTGACTCTTGGCATTAGCGCTGAAGGTTTTGAAGGCCAGATTCTAGCATGAGTTGGATGCTAAGCATGTCCTCGGTGGGCTCCTACCACCAAGTGTCCATATGGCAGTGTCTTCATTGGCATTATGCAGCTGGGTTACAGCTAATAGCAAGCAACTTTCCTTTGTTGTCTATGCACAAAAAAAGAACTGAACTGCAGCAGTGCATCACTATAAGGAAACTTCTGAGAAAAACAAAACAGAGAGGCACAGGACTGGGGTTAGAAAATGATGCAAGGAAAGGCAGCTCCTACGCTCTGGAGAAGTGCTATAATGTCATTGAACACTGGGGGGGCAACCAAGCACCCAGCCTTCGGGGAGGAAAGTACTTGATTCTTAGAAAGAGAGCAGCCCCATTCCCTCTCCTCCTTGGAGCAGACATAGTCTTTGATAATTATTATTTAAAAAAGCAGTGCCTTTTTTAGAAAAGGTCACAGATCTCTCTCCTTGAAAATAACAGACAGGATCTGCTTATCGCAGTCTACTGTGCAATCCAGAGTGGAAAGCACTGAAATTTGTTTTCCCACTACTGCAAGTACTTACCTAGAGCAACACAGGGCAAATGGTTTGATGTCTCTGCATGATGTGAAGTCATTATCTTTAATACACAGGTAAAATATTAATATATGGTGAGGTAAAAAGTTCATTTCCAAGAAGAAACTTTAGGAAATACAACTGATTAACACACTTTGCATACCTAAAGGAGCAATGTATGAAACGGAATACACCATAGAAGGCAACAGAATTACAAATCGTTTTTCACAGTTTAGTCTTGGACAAGTGGCCCCGAACATTTGCTGCTTAAATAACCAAAGAAGGAGCAGCTAGGGAACGAGAAATGAATGTTGGAAACTTAGAGGGAAAAGTTTTGGTTTATAGATTATTTTTCTATAGCTTTATCATGCCAAAAATCATTTGAAGACATTTTACAGCAGATACTTCCACCCTTTTCCACCTCTACAGTTCAGAAATATCAAATGTCATCATTGCCACATCTCCTAGTTACACCATTCTCCCTATCTTTTGACATGCTGCAGGGACTGGTACTGATTCGTGGGCACCAATGCTAAAGCTGTGAGTTCTGCCAAGGCAAAGACATTTATGATTCATCCTGACTTGTGTAGTTTATCTGGAATAAAAGTGTCTCCCACAAACCACCTGAGTTGCTTGTTTTCAAAGAAGTCAAAGAAACTTAATGAGATCACTGTGAAAGACAGAATGAAAGTTGGAAAAAAGCCAATTGTAACATTACTAATATT
Organism: Aptenodytes patagonicus; assembly: GCF_965638725.1. Classification (NCBI taxonomy): domain Eukaryota; kingdom Metazoa; phylum Chordata; class Aves; order Sphenisciformes; family Spheniscidae; genus Aptenodytes; species Aptenodytes patagonicus. Next base: position 27,654,520 of record NC_134981.1, read on the forward strand.
GCAAGTACTCTAAACAAGAGAACCAAAACTTCCTTGAATGGTTTGCTTGCATGACACGCCTGTTTGTTAAATCAGAATAAATGGCAAGCATTTGTAAGAGAAAGAAAAAGGAAAGTGTCAGGAAGATAAGACAGCAGACTTCTTTCCTGCCTCGTTTCATTCAGCCATGACTAGTTCTGTTAAAGTGGGAGGGAGGAGGGGTTGGTTATCTCAAAACATCTCGTCTTCATCTAAATGTATCATTTGCCTAAACACAATATAGATCTTTGTTTATTTGATTTTATGTATATGGAAGCAAAACTAGATGAGAAAGATCAGACCCAGGGTACTTCTAACTTTGAAACTCACATCATTGCAATAAAAGCTGATATTAAGTACAATAACTGATCATATTGATAACTCAATTCAAGTCCTGAACTAATATAAAAGGACAGAAAAGGTGGAACTTCTTAAATTAGTAGCACCACAGTACAGTTCTTCAATGCCTTTAACATTTTTAACATTTCAGCATTTCTAGTGCTGAAATAAATACTTATTTTCTCCCTTCTCATGAATTAATAACATTTTAGATTGTTTTCAGTGACATCTGAAATATATTTTTGGCTTCAGAATGAACACCATCATAATTTTTCTGTTTTAAACACATTTTTTTCAAATTGTACTTAGTTTTTTGCCTGCTTGCTATTTTTGACAAAGACCCATTAAGATGGATATTTTTTCAAGTCTTAAACAAGTATAGGATATTGTATAGGATTATGGGGAGATTTCCAAAGAAAAACTGACTCTATTCTGTGTTCTGTAGCATACAGTGAATTTTAAAATGAAAGATCATGAGAAAGATGATAATGTGAGTGCCTGAAACAGTTTTCTCTGAATAAATTTGTAAATAAGAGCATTGATATACGTGATGGTCACATCTCCCACAATTCTTGTTATGTTGCTACAGATCTACAGTCACTCTGTGGGTCTGAATCAGTGCCAGCTTTCTCTTTGTATAACAGCAGAGATAGCACTGACCATTCAAATTTTAATGTTCTGATGATGTTAAACCTCAAAGAAAATGTTGACAAAGACATAGGTAAACACTGCAAAGTTCCTTTCCCAGCCTCACACTGGAATCGGAGCTTTTTATCCTCAGCTCCTGGAGCACGGGTTTACACGGTGCTTTGAGTCCTGCAGTCCTATAAAACCAGATCACCTCCTCCTTTCTCTATTTTTATGGCTCCACAGAAGCCTTGCTCTTCCCTTAAAAATTCCTCCTTCCAGGAGATACTGAGTTAATGGAAGTTAGTGAGTTAGCGATGGCATAAAGCGAATTGAGAAGACAACCATCCTTCATTTTCTGGCCTTCTCCTGTTTGTTCTAGTTGAGACCCTTGTGCTCCAGCCATCCCAGCACCTACAAAGTGTTTCAAGCACAGTCCAGGGGCTCACTCTTCTCAAGCTTTTATCTTCCATGGGTGTGACATGAGAGGGATTCATGAAGAGCCACAAAATGAAAGAAACCATAAAATGTGGCTTTTTCATAAGGCAGGATGAAGGAGCCGTGAAGAAAGGTAAGGTTTGCCATGCACTGAGCCCCATTTTGAGCCTACAGTGGAGACAAAATCATCACCAAGAAAAGGCTTCCATGGGCTTGTTATAATTAATAAGAATTTACCTAAGTGAAATTTGTTTTTCCTGAGAATAAATGACTCGCACTACTCTTGAAAACATACAAAAAGGATGAAGTTGGTACACTTGTGCAGAGGCACCTCATGTAAAAATCCAACCATTTATATGTGGTGTTGTCAGTTCATATAACACAGAGCTTCTAAGAGCTGATCTGCTCAACAGTGCATTTGACGGAACGGTGTTGATTATACACATGCAACATTTAAAAAAACCAAACAAAAACATACTGGACAATAGTCTCTCTGTGTCACTGTTCATTAACAATATTGCATTAGCAGATGGCTTCATGTGGCTTAGCATATAACATAGCAAATGGATATGACAGTCTTCAGGACAGAGGAAGCACAGCAAAAATACAGCGTATCACTTTCACAAACACAGGATTTTCAAAACTCTGGTAATATTATAACAATAAGAATGAAGCTTCATATGTAATTAAATACAAATAACTGGACTTCAGTATTTACTGTACAATAATTCCTGATAGTGCTTTGCAGAACCAAATTAATTTACAATATTTTGTAAAGAGCAAACACCATTTCACTCAAAGCTAGACGCCTGAATGAAAAGAGAGAAAACAGTGATACTACTTCAAGGTAAATACTGTAGTATCCAATGGCAAGATTTAAGTGGCTTACAACCATTACAATTCATAAAATTCTTATTTTGGCCAAGTTTATTTTTTCAATTACAGTATCGAAGTGAAGAGGCCAGTATTTTAAGAAGGAAGAAATGGCAGCTGTTTCCCGTAGATTGATTGTTTAGGTGCCTAAACATGGATTTGCAGAGCAGCCTTAGGCAGACTTTCATGACAAGATCAGTCAGTACTTTCATTTTGTTTATACACAAGCAGCAGGATCCAGTATAAAATAATTACTTTACAGTTATGCTTTTAAACAACAGCCTTCAACCTTTTTTATATTCCAATCACCTTTCATACCCAAATCTGCTTTTGACAGTAGTTGGGAATTAACTGATGCCATTTAACAGTAGGACTAATCGTAATATAATAGCACCATGGATGGCCTCTGACACCTGTTTGATCCTCCTGCAGCTTTTGACTACTAGAGGGAATAGCCCCAAACTTAAGATACTTGAAAAACAAGATAAATAACAACTTTCATCCTAACTCTGTCCATTTTTATTACTTCTTCAATTTATCACATACTTCATCTATTAACTTCCACAAATTGGTAATGAGGAGTTTCATAATGACTCCTCATGTAGGGCATTGAGATACCACGGGCATACATGCCACCATGTGTAATAGTGTGTTAATATACTGAGGTCAGCAGGAAGGAAGTAATAAAGCAGTCAAAATAGAGAAGCTTTCAATCTGAGGCATTAGGCAACCAGTTTTATCAAGTCTCCATTTCGTGGATAAGTAATGCTCTGGAATTGCAACCACTCCGAGGAGGTAAGAGAGGAGGATGTGCCAGTAATATCAGCATGGCAACAGCACCAGAGCTACTGACCCAGAAAGAAAGTGCTCCCCTGGGGAGATTTCTTCCAGTCACTTCACACAGTCCTCCACATATCGAACACAAAAAGCAACAAAGCAGCAACCAATCAGTGCCACCGTAGATGCCGAAATCACAGTGACCGCACTGCCAGCAACACTAACCAAGAGCCCCAGGCCCATGCCAAGAATGATCTGAGCCAGCTGGACCACACAGGTGAGAGCAGCACAGTCAATACCCTTCCCCGGCTTGTACTCTCCAGCTTGTTCTCCATCCTGCAGCTTCAGGCTCTGCAAATAAACACAAAACAAAACCCAGTGAAATGAGACAGGGCTGGTAACTTGCAGCTCTCAGCCAATGTACTGTCACAAACCCCAGATGCAGTAAGACAGGCCAATAGCTCTCTGCTTCCTTTCTGTTTTTTCTGCCTGTCCCAGAAAGGTTAAAGAATTCAAACAGAGATTTTACAAGTGATAATGAGTTTTCCAAGCTCCCCCCAAATTGTCCTGTTTCTCTCACCTGCAATTTTTCCCTTTAACCCTTCTCTCAAGGAAAGAATTGAAACTTGATCAGAAAAATTAGCCGTTTCCTTGAAGTTCAGGTCTATTTGAGCTCTGGCAAACTGATATTTCATAGCACAGGACACCCCGTCACGGATAATTTAGCTCCAACTCTCATGGTTGAAGGAGAGCCTCAAAGGGATGTTAAGATGAGTCATACTATGTCCCACACACATACAGATCATAATTCATTGTAATGGAGCACTGTGCTCTGAAGTTATGCCTCAAAGCACATAAAGGAGTTCAGTACTAAAATCTAAATGTAATGCTTCTATTGCTGGGGGAAAAAACAATCTGAAAAAAAATGTCCAGACTAGGATTCTTCTACATTACAGAAGACCATTATCAACTACTGATTATCTGTATATCTGCTATGATATACATAGCAGAGCAAAAGGCTTTATTTATTATATACAAGCATCTCATATATAAGCACCCTGTGAGGGTGGTTGAACACTGGAACAGGTTGACCAGAGGGGTTGTGGAGTCTCCATCCTTGGAAATATTCAAACTGGACTGGACATGACCCTGGGCAACCTGCTCTAGGTGGCCCTACTGGAGCAGGGGGGTTGGACTAGATGATCTCTGGAGGTCCCTTCCAACTTCAGCTGTTCTGTAATTCCCTCCAGGAAGGAACTATTCTGTTTTGTTGGGAAACTATGTGATAGTTTACATATTTGTTGTTCTTCTTGCATAGGCTGTTGAATGGAGAAGGTTGCATTGTAACAGACAAGGGGTTTCCATGCTGTATGCTAGCAGCGCTGCTGTCTTCTGGTATCTAAATCTCGCGGCCATTAAGATGCTTTTTACTTTTCACAAGAACTACTATATTGCCTTTGAGCTGTTACCACACAAAACTCAAAAGTACTGGAGACAAACAGTCTCCTCCTAATCCAGTAGACAAAACTGAATTTGGATCTTAGGGAACAGCAGCACAGAACAGGAGTTAAAAGGGCAGCATTTTAAAAACCAGCACATGATTTTGGTAGAATGCTGTCCTGGTTTCGGCTGGGATAGAGTAAATTTTCTTCCTAGTAGCTGGTACAGTGCTGTGTTTTGGATTTAGGATGAGAATAATGTTGATAACACACTGATGTTTTAGTTGTTGCTAAGTAGCGCTTACACTAGTCAAGGACTTTTCAGCTTCCCGTGCTCTACCGACTGAGAAGGCTGGAGGTGCACAAGAAGCCAGGAGGGGGCACAGCCAGGACAGCTGCCCCAAACTGGCCAAAGGGATATTCCATACCATGTGACGTCATGCTCAGTATATAAAGCTGGGGGGAGTTGGCCGGGGGGGCCGCTGCTCGGGGAATGGCTGGGCATTGGTCGGCAGGTGGTGAGCAATTGCATTGTGCATCACTTATTTTGTATATTCTTTTATCATCATTATTATTATTATTATTATCATTATTATTTTCCCTTCCTTTTCTGTCCTATTAAACTGTCTTTATCTCAACCCACGAATTGTACTCTTTTTTTTTTTCTGATTCTCTCCTCCATCCCACTGGTGGGGGGTGGAGTGAGTGAACGGCTGTGTGGTGTTTAGCTGCCTGCTGGGTTAAACCACAACACTCCTTTTTGGCGCCCAATGTGGGGCATGAAGGGTTGAGATAACGACAGATCTGACCAGAGTGTATTAAGGCAAATTTGTTATAAGCATTCATCATATTGTTTTAACAGTCACCGGTCACAATGTTGATTAATTGACTCTCAAAGTTGTCGTGCTTGCTCTCAAAGTTGTGTTATGTAACACCTTACTTGCTGTATATGTTCCCTGTTGTGCTGTCTATCACCTCTGGGAGCTGGATCAAGGATATAATTTTGCTGCACTGTGTAACACTACTGGTTTATGATGTGATAAAATTTTTGGTCGTGAGACTAATTTTTGTTTTTGTACTTCTGCATTTGTACTCAGCACTGTCGTCATCTCCATACCTCGGGAGCCACTTTTTGGAAACTATTAATAATGACACCTTTTACCTTTTCTCCTTGGGGAACCAATCTATGGGGGAGATGGCGGGGACACTTTCCTCCACTCCTTCATCTTCCCTTTCTCCTTCAGGAAGAGAGACTTTCTTCGTATTGCCGGAGTTGGTCAGCCAATTCATCCACCGTTTGTTCCTCTCCATCTTTCCAGGTCATCACTGCCAATGAGCTGGCATATGATGATGGTACGCTCCGTACAAACTTCCGCCACATGGGTCGCATGCACTTGACTGCATCTGGATCTTTGGATAGCTGCTCGTTGTCCAGGTCATCATAAATCACCTCCAGCACAGCTAATTCTCTCAGAAACTGAATACCCTTCTCCATGGTGGTCCACTTGCCTGGGCGACATATGACATCTTCCTTGAAGGCATACCTTTCCTTCACGCTTGACAAGAGTCGCCTCCAAAGGCTGAGGACTCGTGTCCCTTTTCCAATTGCTTTGTCAATGCCCCCTTCCCTAGAAAGGGATCCCAGCTGCTTGGCTTCCTTACCCTCTAATTCCAGGCTACTGGCCCCATTCTCCCAGCATCGGAGCAGCCAGGTGACAATATGCTCGCCTGGACGATGGCTGAAATCTTTTCGTATATCTCGCAGCTCACTCAGGGATAGGGATCGGGTGGTCACTGCCTCGTTTATGAGTTCTTCCTCTTCTTCCTCCCCGATCAGCAGCCGGCTGTCCTCCTCCTGTTCTCGTGATAGCCCTACTCCAGGGTAGTCTGCCTCGTCCACTTCTTCCTCCGGCTCCCTCTTAGAAGAAGCTTCTTCCGCCCTTACTAAACGAGCCGACTTCCGCTTCCAAGATTTCTTCTTGTGTACAAGGGCGACTGATACTGGCACAGGTTGGTTCTTTGGTTCAGCCGCAGTGCCTGTTGCCGGGGTTAGACTGGCCGCAGGGCCTGTCACCAGGGTTGAAGTAGCCGCAGTGCCTGTCACTGGGTTTGGAGTAGCTGCAGTGCCTGTTTTGTTGTCAGGTCCAGAGACCTTCTCTTCCCTTTGAGGGTACTGAATGGTGTTGAACAGGGCTCGGTAGGCATGGGCCAGGCCCCAGCACGTTGCAGTGATCTGTGTCTCTCTGGAGTTGCCAGGGTGACAGCATACTTTGTCCAAATATTCTACTAACTTTTCAGGATTCTGCACTTGCTCAGGGGTGAAGTTCCAAAACACTGGGGGTGCCCATTGGCCTAGGTGCTTGCCCATCTTATCCCACACACCCTGCCACTCATAACCATTCAGCCTTGGGGCAGATCTCTGGATGATATTCTTAAATTGCTTATTAACTTTAGACAAAACCGAAACAATATTCCCAAGAGATACCAATAGAAGTATCTGAACTACCCAGGGATGTTCAAGATACTGAAAAGTTACTGTAATGAAGGAGGAAACATCATAGAAGAAGGTAGCGACGCTGCCATTCTGTATTTCCTCCGTAAAAAACCTCTCAGAGGACGAACTGTAATTGCTAATTGTCTCCATGAAGTGGTACCCGAAGTACAGTAATGGCTTCAGTACAAAGCTCAAATACCAGATTAAGCTCAAGGCCAGTGTGTTAATAACAAACCTCCCAGGCAAAACATCACTAATCACTGCAGACCACAGCAAACTGCAAAACCCAACACCAATCTTTAACATGTACAGCAAAAAAAAGAGCATGATGCAGATCAGATAAACTAATATCGAGAACAGATGAATCAATATTGTGACCTGTAACTGTTAACAGATATAAATTAATCTGTTATTATCTCAAACCCTTCGAGCCCCACGTTGGGCGCCAAAAAGGACTGTTGTGGTTTAACCTCAGTCGGCAACTGAGCACCACACAGCTGCTCGCTCACTCTCCCCTCGCCTGGTAGGATGGTGGAGAGAATCGGAAGAGTAAAAATGAGAAAACTCGTGGGTTGAGATAAGAACAGTTTAATAATTGAAATAAATTAAAATAGTAATAATAATAATAATAATAATAGAAGAATATACAAAGCAAGTGATGCATGATGCAATTGCTCACCACCCACTGAGATAAAGACAGTTTAATAGGTAAAGCAAAAGCCGTGCACAAAAGTAAAGCAAAACAAGGAATTCATTCACTACTTCCCATTGGCAGGCAGGTGTTCAGCCATCTCCAGGAAAGCAGGGCTCCATCACCGATAACGGTCACTTGGGAAGACAAAACACCATAACTCTGAACGTCCCCCCCTTCCTTCTTCTTCCCCCAGCTTTACATGCTGCCAAGTAGCTCACTGTGTGCAAAGAGCTGCAGAGCCTGAGGCCAGAGAGGCTGCAGTGCAGGTGAACGGCCTTGTGCCGACAGTGCCCATGCACCAGGATAAGGCCAGCTGCATCCAAGCAACATCAGCATTACTTTAGTTAGGAAACCTGCCCATGTTGGATTGGCTCTGAAGCCGAAGCAGAGAATGGATGTGTTTGGAGCAGCTCCGAGAGCTTCATTTGAAACAGTTAAATAGACACAAATAACCTTACAAATACTAAAAGTTTTTCCCCCAGCAGACTCTGCCTCAGAACAAGGGCCTGAGATCAATTAGCTGTTTTACAAAACTCTTGTTCAGCCATCCAGATACAACTGGCTCTGCCACCACTGCCATTTCTTTAGGTTTATAACACTCATTTCTTTTTGGTGGAGGAGATGCTACGAGGACAGAGAAGTGAGAGGATTTTACGCTTCTACCTGTCCCATGAAATCCGTGAAGAAGAGCATGTTGGATAGGAAAGCCATCCATCAGAAGAGGTGGCTCACACACTGTCCTGGTTTTGGCAGGGATAGAGTTAATTTCTTTTCTAGTAGCTGGTACAGTGTTTTGGATTTAGGATGAGAACAAAGTTGATAACACACCGATGTTTTAGTTGTTGCTAGGTAATGCTTACACTAGCCAAGGACTTTTCAGCTTCCCATGTTCTACCGACTGAGAAGGCTGAAGGTGCACAAGAAGCTGGGAGGGGGCACAGCCAAACTGGCCAAAGGGACATTCCATACCATGTGACGTCATGCTCAGTACATAAACTGGGGAAAGCTGGCCGGGGGGGCCGCTGCTCAGGGACTGGCTGGGCATCGGTCGGCGGGTGGTGAGCAATTGTACTGTGCATCACTTGCTTTGTGTATTATTATTATTATTATCATATTATTATTATTATCATTTTATTTCAATTATTAAACTGTTTTTATCTCAACCCACGAGTTTTTCTAACTTGTGCTCTTCCAATTCTCTCCCCCATCCCACCGGGTGGAGGGGGAGTGAGCGAGCGGCTGCGTGGTGCTTAGTTGCCGACTGAAGTTAAACCACGACAGTCCTTTTTGGCGCCCAACGTGGGGCTCGAAGGGTTTGAGATAATAACAGGTTAACCGGAGTGTATTAAAGAACTTATATCTGTTAGTAGTTGTGGGTCACAATGTTGGTTTCTCTGTTCTCGATATTGATTTGTATAATCTGCATCGCGCTCTTTTTCCTGCTGTACATGTTAAAGATTGGTGTTGGGTTTTGCAGTTTGCTGTGGTCTGCAGTGAATAGTAATGTCTCGCTTGTGAGGTTTGTTTTTAGAACATTGACCTTGACGTTAGTGTGGTATGTAAACTTCGCAATGAAGCCATTACTGTACCACGGAGACCATTTCGTGGAGACAACTAGCAATTGCAGTAACTTTTCTGAGAGATTTTTTTACGGAGGAAATACAGGATGGCAGGGTCACTACCTTCTTCTATAATGTTTCCTCCTTCATTACAGTAATTTTTCAGTATTTTGAACATCCTTGGGCAGTTAAGATACTTCTATTAATACTTCTTGGGAATATTGTTTCGGTTTTGTCTAAAGTTGGTAAGCAATTTAAGAATATCATCCAGAGATCTGCCCCAAGGCTGAATAATTATGAGTGGCAGGGTGTGTGGGATAGCATGGGCAAGTACCTAGGCCAATGGGCACCCCCAGTGTTTTGGAACTTCACCCCTGAGCAAGTGCAGAATCCTGAAAAGTTAGTAGAATATTTGGAAAAAGTATGCTGTCACCCTGGCAACTCCAGAGAGATGCAGCTCATTGCAACGTGCTGGGGCCTGGCCCATGCCTACCGAGCCCTGTTCAACACCATTCAGTGCCCTCAAAGGGAAGGGAAGGTCTCTGGCTCTGACAGTAAAACGACACGCACTGCGGCCACTCAGACCCGGGCAACGCGCCCTGCGGCCACTCCGACCCCAGCGACAGGCCGTGCAGCCACTCAGACGCCGGCAACAGGCCCTGTGGCCACTCAAATCCGGGCAACACGCACTACGGCCACTCCAACCCCGGCGACATGCACTGCGGCCACTCCAATCCCGGCGACATGCACTGCAGCCACTCAGACCCCGGCGACATGCACTGCGGCCACTCAGACCCCAGCGACATGCACTGCGGCCACTCCAATCCCGGCGACATGCACTGCAGCCACTCAGACCCCGGCGACATGCACTGCGGCCACTCAGACCCCAGCGACATGCACTGAGGCCACTCAGACCCCGGCGACATGCACTGCGGTCACTCAGACCCCGGCAACAGGCCCTGTGGCTGAACCAAAGAACCAGCCTGTGCCGGTATCAGTCGCCCCTGTACACAAGAAGAAGTTTTGGAAGCGGAAGTCGGCTCGTTTAGTAAGGGAGGAAGAAGCTTCTTCTAAAAGGGAACCGGAGGAAGAACTGTACGAGTACCCTGGAGAAGGGCCATCACGAGAACGGGAGGAGGAGAGCCGGCCGCTGATTGGGGAGGAGGAAGAGGAAGAACTCATAAACGAGGCAGTGACCACCCGATCTCTATCCCTGAGTGAGCTGCGAGATATACGAAAAGATTTCAGCCATCGTCCAGGTGAGCATATTGTCACCTGGCTGCTCCGATGCTGGGATAATGGGGCCAGTAGCCTGGAATTAGAGGGTAGGGAAGCCAAGTAGCTGGGATCCCTTTCTAGGGAAGGGGGCATTGATAAAGCAATTGGAAAAGGGACACGTATCCTCAGCCTTTGGAGGCGACTCTTGTCAAGCGTGAAGGAAAGGTATCCCTTTAAGGAAGATGTCATATGTCGCCCAAGCAAGTGGACCACCATGGAGAAGGGTATCCAGTTTCTGAGAGAATTAGCTGTGCTGGAGGTGATTTATGATGACCTGAACAATAAACAACTATCCAAAGATCCAGACGAAGTCAAGTGCACACGACCCATGTGGCGGAAGTTTATAAGGAGCTCACCATCGTCATACGCCAATTCATTGGCAGTGATAACCTGGAAAGATGGAGAGGAACAAACAGTGGATGAATTGGCTAGTCAACTCCGGCAATACGAGGAAAGTCTTTCTTCCTCCATCGTCTCGGCTGTGGAGAAACTGTCCGAAAAACTGTCCCGGGAGATCCAGCAACTCAGAGAGGATAGGTCCTACTCCTCACCTGTACGGACCAGTATCTCGGCTATTAGAAGTAAACGTTCTTTTCCTCAAGAGAGAGAAAATAAAGGGTACACACCACGGGGCACCCTATGGTTTTACCTGCGTGACCACGGAGAGGACATGAGGAAGTGGGATGGGAAACCTACCGCAGCCCTAGGGGCACGGGTACGCGAATTGCAAGGGAAAACAATCACAGAAAGAGGTTCTTCCAGGAAAATTGCTGCTCCAGTTTCCAGCGGGCAGTTCCCCAGAGAGAGTAGAAGGGCTGATCTTACTCTTGATCTTAATGAAGAAACTTCTGACCCGTACGTACAAGAAATGAGAAATGAGTACTGTGATGAGGACTAAAGGGGCCCTGCCTCCAGCCAGGGGGAGGAAAGGGACAACCGGGTTTACTGGACTGTGTGGATTCGGTGGCCTGGCACGTCAGACCCACAGAAGTATAAGGCTCTGGTAGACACCGGTGCACAGTGTACCCTAATGCCATCAAGCTATATAGGGGCAGAACCCATCTGTATTTCTGGGGTGACAGGGGGATCCCAACAGCTAACTGTATTGGAAGCCGAAGTGAGTTTAACTGGAACGGGTGGCAGAAGCACCCCATTGTGACTGGCCCAGATGCTCCGTGCATCCTTGGCATAGACTACCTCAGGAGAGGGTATTTCAAGGACCCAAAAGGGTACCGGTGGGCTTTTGGTATAGCTGCCTTGGAGATGGAGGAAATTAAACAGCTGTCCACCTTGCCTGGTCTTTCGGAGGACCCCTCTGTTGTGGGGTTGCTGAAGGTCGAAGACCAACAGGTGCCAAATGCTACCACCACGGTGCACCGGCGGCAATATCGCACCAACCGAGACTCCTTGATTCCCATCCATAAGCTGATTCGTCGACTGGAGAGCCAAGGAGTGATCAGCAAGACTCATTCACCCTTTAACAGTCCCATATGGCCAGTGCGGAAGTCTAATGGAGAGTGGAGACTGACAGTAGACTATCGTGGCTTAAATGAAGTCACGCCACCGCTGAGTGCTGCTGTGCCGGACATGCTAGAACTTCAATACGAACTGGAGTCAAAGGCAGCCAAGTGGTATGCCACAGTTGATATTGCTAATGCGTTTTTCTCAATCCCTTTGGCAGCGGAGTGCAGGCCACAGTTTGCTTTCACTTGGAGGGGTGTTCAGTACACCTGGAACCGACTGCCCCAGGGGTGGAAACACAGCCCTACCATTTGCCATGGACTGATCCAGACTGCACTAGAACAGGGTGGAGCTCCAGAACACCTGCAATACATTGATGATATCATCCTGTGGGGCAACACAGCAGGAGAAGTTTTTGAAAAAGGGAAGGAAATAGTCCAAATCCTGCTGAAGGCCGGTTTTGCCATAAAACAAATAAGGTCAAGGGACCTGCACAGGAGATCCAGTTTTTAGGAATAAAATGGCAAGATGGACGTCGTCAGATCCCAATGGATGTGATCAACAAAATAACAGCCATGTCTCCACCAACTAGCAAAAAGGAAACACAAGCTTTCTTAGGCGTCGTGGGTTTTTGGAGAATGCACATTCCAAATTACAGTCTGATTGTAAACCCTCTCTATCAAGTGACCCGGAAGAAGAACGATTTCAAATGGGGCCCTGAGCAACGACAAGCTTTTGAACAAATTAAAGAGGAGATAGTTCATGCAGTAGCCCTGGGGCCAGTCCGGGCAGGGCAAGAGGTAAAAAATGTGCTCTATACCGCAGCCGGGGAGAATGGCCCTACCTGGAGCCTCTGGCAGAAAGCACCAGGGGAGACTCGAGGTCGACCCCTAGGGTTTTGGAGTCGGGGATACAGAGGATCCGAGGCCCGCTATACTCCAACTGAAAAAGAGATATTGGCAGCATATGAAGGGGTTCGAGCTGCTTCGGAAGTGATCGGCACTGAAGCACAGCTCCTCCTGGCACCCCGACTGCCGGTGCTGGGCTGGATGTTCAGAGGGAGGGTCCCCTGTACACATCATGCAACTGATGCTACATGGAGTAAGTGGGTCGCACTGATCACACAACGGGCTCGAATAGGAAACCCCAGTCGCCCAGGGATCCTGGAAGTGATCAGGGATTGGCCAGAGGGCAAAGATTTTGGAATATCGCCAGAGGAGGAGGTGATGCATGCTGAGGAGGCCCCAATGTATAATGAACTCCCAGAAAATGAGAAGCAATATGCCCTGTTCACTGATGGGTCCTGTCGTCTTGTGGGAAAACATCGGAGGTGGAAAGCTGCTGTATGGAGTCCTATGCGACAAGTTGTAGAAACTGCTGAAGGAGAAGGTGAATCGAGCCAATTTGCAGAAGTAAAGGCCATCCAGCTGGCTTTAGACATTGCTGACCGAGAAAAGTGGCCAGTGCTCTATCTCTATACTGACTCATGGATGGTGGCAAATGCCCTGTGGGGGTGGTTGCAGCAATGGAAGCAGAGCAACTGGCAGCGCAGAGGCAAACCCATCTGGGCTGCCGCATTGTGGCAAGATATTGCTGCCCGGGTGGAGAACCTGGTTGTAAAAGTCCGTCACGTAGATGCTCACGTACCCAAGAGTCAGGCCACTGAAGAACATCAAAACAACCAGCAGGTGGATCAGGCTGCTAAGATTGAAGTGACTCAGGTGGATCTGGACTGGCAACATAAGGGTGAATTATTTCTAGCTCGGTGGGCCCATGACACCTCAGGCCACCAAGGAAGAGATGCAGCATACAGATGGGCTCGTGATCGAGGGGTGGACTTGACCATGGACACTATAGCCCAGGTTATCCATGAATGCGAAACATGCGCTGCAATCAAACAAGCCAAGCGGTTAAAGCCCCTCTGGTATGGAGGACGATGGTTGAAATATAAATGTGGGGAGGCCTGGCAGATCGATTATATCACAATCCCACAAACCCGCCAAGGCAAGCGCCACGTGCTTACAATGGTGGAGGCAACCACCGGATGGCTGGAAACATATCCCGTGCCCCATGCCACTGCCCGGAACACTATCCTGGGCCTTGAAAAGCAAGTCCTATGGCGACATGGCACCCCAGAAAGAATTGAGTTAGACAATGGGACTCATTTCCGAAACAACCTCATAGACACCTGGGCCAAAGAGCATGGCATTGAGTGGGTGTATCACATCCCCTATCATGCACCAGCCTCTGGGAAAATGGAACGATACAATGGACTGTTAAAACTACACTGAGAGCAATGGGTGGCGGGACGTTCAAACATTGGGATACGCATTTAGCAAAGGCCACCTGGTTAGTCAACACTAGGGGATCTGCCAATCGAGCAGGCCCTGCCCAGTCAGAACTTTTACGTACTGTAGATGGGAATAAAGTCCCTGTAGTGCACATAAAAAATATGCTGGGGAAGACAGTCTGGGTTATTCCTGCCTCGGGCAAAGGCAGACCCATCCGTGGGATTGCTTTTGCTCAAGGACCTGGGTGCACTTGGTGGATAATGCGGAAGGATGGGGAAGTCCGATGTGTACCTCAAGGGGATTTGATTTTGGGTGAGAATAGCCAATGACCTGAATTATGTGATGTTAAGTACTAATTATAGTTATAATAGTTATACTAATAATACACAGATATACTAATAATATTATATGCCATACTAATGTTATTACAATAAGAATCACCCAGACTAATGAAGAATAACTTCAGTGAAACCAAGCAAAGCACAGTGATGATGGTACCAGAACTGACTTCAACATGAAACAATCCAACACCACATACCATCTCCATTTTTCCTGCCCTGAAAGATTATTATGACAGATGGAGCCCGAAGTCATGGACTAAATGAATTCACCGAATATTTTAGAGTGATGGCCCACAGACGAAGGGAATGATATCTCTGTGTGTGTGTATATATATATATATATATATATATATATAAAGGGGTGGTGATTAATGAAAATGTACTGGAAAATATGAGACTTGAGCATGACGCAGATGGTATAGAATAAGGGGTGGATATTGTCCTGGTTTCGGCAGGGATAGAGTTAATTTCTTTTCTAGTAGCTGGTACAGTGTTTTGGATTTAGGATGAGAACAAAGTTGATAACGCACCGATGTTTTAGTTGTTGCTAGGTAATGCTTACACTAGCCAAGGACTTTTCAGCTTCCCATGTTCTACCGACTGAGAAGGCTGGAGGTGCACAAGAAGCTGGGAGGGGGCACAGCCAAACTGGCCAAAGGGACATTCCATACCATGTGACGTCATGCTCAGTACATAAACTGGGGAAAGCTGGCCGGGGGGGCCGCTGCTCGGGGACTGGCTGGGCATCGGTCGGCGGGTGGTGAGCAATTGTACTGTGCATCACTTGCTTTGTGTATTATTATTATTATTATCATATTATTATTATTATCATTTTATTTCAATTATTAAACTGTTTTTATCTCAACCCACGAGTTTTTCTAACTTGTGCTCTTCCAATTCTCTCCCCCATCCCACCGGGGGTCGGGGGGGAGTGATTGAGCGGCTGCGTGGTGCTTAGTTGCCGACTGAAGTTAAACCACGACACACACAGATAGCGATAGCGGGATGGCATGCTTAAAAGTGTCTTCAAGAGTGATTTAAGGGTCATCCGCCTTTGATCCTAAAAGCAAGTATTTAACAATAATATTGTATTATTGCCCTGAAGGCTAATAAAATAGCTGACAGCAAATGGAGAAGGCCTTAGCATCTTTTAATTGCTAAACTTCCAAAGATTTTTATTTGTTTTTGCTAGGAAGGGTTGATTTGGTACTGAACGTCCTTTTCTATTTGATTTGTAGAGCCATTGCCTAATAAAGTCATCTGAAAGATTCTCAGAGACTCTGGGAGAGCTGGGGTACATCAGCAAGGATGTAACATTTCTTGCTGTTACAATCAGCAGGATTATTATTTACTTGTAGAACCAAGTGAAAATTTTCTGCCAAAACAGATTCAGTGGAGTTTCCAAAAAAACCCACCAAACAACCAAAACCAGAAACAAAAATAATTTCTTTATGGAGACAATCAGCTTTCCATTGGAAATTTAAAGCTGACAGAAAAAATGAAACCCAAAATACTTCCTGATAATTAAAATGTAGCAGTTGTGGAATACTGCAGTTCTGAGACCTCATTCCCATTCCCTTCTATGTGCTAAGTTCCCTAGAAAACTTCACCTTTTCTGGTGTATCATTACCATGAGATTTCCACTATGTACTGTCTTCCTCCCCATGAAGCAGGGAGAGACTGTGATACATCACAGGAGATGCAGCAACACCCAAAATCCTAGCGCCCAGAGAATGCGAGCTCTAGCACCTGAACACCTCATCCAATGGGAGAAATAACTCATTTCAAAATAAAAACATTGGTACTGGTTAACAGATCTCACTGATGGGGAAAAACAAAATTTCTCACCACCTTCAATGCCCCACCTTATCTCCCTCGTCCTTGTCTGTGCCCTGTGCCCAAAAAATCTCTCAGTTTCTTTTCCAGTCACATTCATCAGATCACTTGTATCACTTGAATTTTTTTTTAGTACTGTAGGTGTGCTTGATGTCAGGCATTTGCAATATACAATTCTTACTGCTTTAAAGCTCCTGCATGGTTCTTTGCTTTTAAAGAAAACCAAAAATATTATTTTATCTGTGCATGATGATACACTTCCAATTTTCTCCAGTGATGTTTAGAGGCAACAACATTGGGAGAGATGGTAAGGGAAGCTGTATGGTCATGAAATGTGGAAGAACTGTAAAAGTTATGTTCATTACTGGAAAGCTGAATTTTGTCTTCAATTTGCTGTAGGCTAATGACATTTTTTCCTTCCTTCAGTGTTCTACTTACTTTTCACAATTCTGCTTTCCTTTGAACTAGGTTCTGCTGCAAGCTACTCTATGAATAATCACCACGTATAAAGTTGGAAAATACTTTGCTCCAGTGGGAGGTTTTTAATCCTCATAGGAATGCCAAAATTCAAGTTGCTGACTTTCATCTTGAACTGCATGTTATCCAAATCCCTTGGAATTTCTCTTGGCATCACTGTCTCTTTTAAACAGAGTAAGCTTTCTATTCTTCTACAGTTATAAAAAACAACAAAAAAAATCCCACATTGACTCATTAGTGTTATTTCAAGGATAATTACTATCGTTTGACTCGGCTTATATAATTTGTTCAACTATTCCACACGGTTCTTTAAAACAGCCTTTCCAAGCAAAGTATTAACATAAGGTCAGGGAACTACAAAGGACACTCATGTAATTACAAATGATAATTTGACATCTAGATAGAAATGCTTGCTTTCTATTTAGATATTTTAGAGAGTGGAAATGGAAACTGAAATGTCTAATGCACACATTCAATACACACCAACACACAAACCCCACGCTAATTTAAATGAAGTGCTGAAGTTTGGCTCTAAGTGGCTTATCCTTCAAAAGCGCACAATACCCAATCCTTTTCCCTATAAAATCACTACAAATCAAGGCCTAAGATGATTCATAAGGATACAGAGGAATCAATATGATTTAGGTTTTATGGCAGTAGATCCTGAGTAATTTGGCACCAAACTAAAGAACAAAAGACGAATCACTTTGAATGTCTGTTCATACTGTAACAGGTCAAATTTCATTAATAATCATGGAAGCTATTAGCATGTAAGAGCACAATCCTTAATTTAGAAGATATAGGGCCATGATGCCTGCAGCAAAAAAAGAGACACAGAAAAACAGGAAGCCAAACCATTTCTTCAAGGAAGCAATTACAGTAACGAATGAACTCAGAAAACATGTGCCACAAGAGACAGACCATTAAGGCAGTGAGTGTCTAGAATTTATACATGCCCAGGCACACCAAAGAAACATGAGACAGATCAAAGCACTGTGAACCTCTGACAAGCTGTCCAGCTAAAAATGTGGAAAGGAGGGCAACGGCACAAGCTGGCCTACAGTGGATGCCAGAGCTTTACCTTGGGTGTCAGATGTTACCGATTCAGTGGAATTAGTTCTTGCCAAGGTAGAGGCTACCCCAATCCATAGTCTGTTTCCCTTGCTTTCACTGCATTTGCTCTCTCTTCTTCATTTACCTTCTTTTCTTTAGAGCCCACATCGGCCAAGCAGTCAATGACACTCAGCATCTCTGACAATTTGGAGGATGCTCAGAGTGAACAGTGCTGGTAAAGGATGCTGGCTGCTCAAGTTGGCCTACGGTGGGGAAACAGGGACAGCATCACAGTGTGCTAGCCATATTTTCCCAACAAACTGTTGCTTTGCTGTCTGTCTCTCTCTGTGTTTGTCTGGCATTATCATCAGGCAGTGTTCATCTTTTATTCTACCTTTGTGTAGTATCTGGTGTAATAATATTCTTCTTTGTGTTAGGAATACCAAGTGCTATGATAATACAAACGATAAAAAGTAAAAAATAATAAATCCCTTTTATTTGTAGCTTAAACATGAGTTTAGGTTTCTAACTTATAACCATCTGCACATTCTCAGTATTTTTTACCTGATTTATCAAGATGTATCAGGGATAGACATACATAACACCAAGGGATCAGAAGTGAAATTAAAACAACAGGCAACTGTTTCATTACTTATTGTTATACTAGGAGCCAAACATATATATTAGCCTTTGCTTACCTAGGATACCATGAGAGTGCAGTGAGGATTCCTAGCACTAAAAGTCATCAATAAAACAGTAAAAATTATCTGTTCCTGTATTGGGTTTGCATCCAAGGTTTTGGTAGCGGGGGGGGGGGGGGGGGCTACAGGGGTGGCTTCTGTGAGAAGATGCCAGAAGCTTCCCCCATGTCCAATAGAGCCAATGCTAGCTGGCTCCAAGATGGACCTGCCGCTGGCCAAGGCTGAGCCAATCAGCAACGGTGGGAGCGCCTCTGTGATAACATATTTAAGAAGGGGAAAACACTGCTGCACAACAGCAGCCGGGAGAAAGGAGTGAGAATATGTGAGAGAAACAACCCTGCAGACACCAAGGTCAGCGAAGGAGGAGGGGGAGGAGGTGCTCCAGGCGCCAGAGCAGAGATTCCCCTGCAGCCCGTGGTGAAGACCATGGTGAGGCAGGTCGTCCCCCTGCAGCCCATGGAGGTCCACAGTGGAGCAGATATCCACCTGCAGCCTATGGAGGACCTCACACCGGAGCAGGTGGATGCGTCCCGAAGGAGGCTGTGACCCCATGGAGAGCCTGTGCTGGAGCAGGCTCCTGGCAGGACCTGTGGCCCCATGGAGAGGAGCCCACGCTGGAGCAGGTCTTCTGGCAGGACCTGTGACCCTGTGGGGGACCCATGCTTGAGCAGTCCGTTCCTGAGGGACTGCACCCCATGGAAGGGACCCACGCTGGAGCAGTTCGAGAAGAACTGCAGCCCGTGGGAAGGACTCATGTTGGAGAAGTTCATGGAGGACTGTTGCCCATGGGTGGGACCCCACGCTGGAGCAGGGGAAGAGTGTGAGGAGGAAGGAGCGGCAGAGACAACATGTGATGAACTGACTGCAACCTCCATTCCCCGTCCCCCTGTGCCGCTCAGGGGGAGGAGGTAGAGAATTTGGGAGTGAAGTTGAGCCCGGGAAGAATGGAGGGGTGGGGGGAAGATGTTTTAAGATTTGTTCTTATTTCTCATTACCCTACTCTGACTTTTGATTGGTAATAAATTAAATTAATTTCCCTGAGTCAAGTCTGTTTTGCCCATGATGGTAATTGCTGAGTGATCTCCCTGTCCTTATCTCAACCCACAAGCCTTTCATTATATTTTCCCTCCCCTGTCCAGCTGAGGACGGGGAGTGATAGAGCAGCTTGGTGGGCATCTGGCGGCCAGCCGAGGTCAACCCATCACAGTTCCTAAGACTGTTCTAGAAATGTGCTCTCCAGATATTTTTCAGGTAGATTCACCTTTTCCTAGTTACCTTAGATTAAAGCAAACTCTCGTAAAAATGCAGCAGAAACAAAATACCAGTGATGATTTGCAAGTACTCACTGTTCCCTCCCACCTAAAAGTTCTGTCAAAGATGCAGCTATACCATCACTTCAAAATAAAACTAAAACTCCGGAAGTGAGGTAGCATTGTTGTATAAGTAGCAATTTTAAACAAATCAGTACTGTCAAAAAATCCTCAATGAAATGTTGAGCAGCAGCATAAATGGAATGTTTATTAGACTAGGGAAACATACACTTCATATGTACTATGTATGTAAGTGTGTGGACTTCAATGGGAGTTACAGATTTATATCAAAGATTAATGGTCTGTAGTCCTTATCCACAATGTGATGTAAATTCCATCAGGACTAAAGGACAAAGTATACCCTCTTGACAAAATTCACATGAGGAGGATATCAAGAGACTGACACAGAGCAGAAACCTGAATCTGGTTCTCCCTCATCCCTGCCAATTGTTCAAATCATCAGGACTAGTCTGTCTCGTCCCTCTTGCTGGAAATACTCTACATATAACAAAAGAGAAAAGAAAGCAGGCTTTCTACTGACCCTGTATCCTGGTGGAGTATTCTTTTTCTGTGTGTGTGAAAGGGCTCCATTTCAAATAGTCAGCATTAGCTAATTAAAGGGCTGTTGATGGTCTCCAAGGATGGAACAATATGGATTACAAAATCATCTGTGCACTTACCTCTGTACGTGACGTAACAGCGCATTTCCCTGGTTTAGTTGCAGCCTTTATTTCAGTACATGTTGATTTTAAGTAACCATTCTTGATTTCCTCTGTGGAGGTATACTTATACAATTCAGTTACTTCCAACAAGAACTTTGTCTCTTCATTGTCATATCTGAGTGGGACTTCAGTAATACTGCGTAGATGTATGGTAAGGCAGATTAGGAAAACCAAGGCTGTGAAGAAGAAAATCACCTGGAATTCTGATGCCAAGGAATATCCTAGTACAGTTTGACCCCGATCCATAGCACCTGTCAGGTAACCCAGGGCTCCTCCCAAGCCTATGGGGAGGCGGGGGGGAAAGGAGAATAAAGATTTACTGGCATCGATAAAATAAATAAACAGTACACAATACCCTCAACATGTGATCCCCTCTAGAAATGAATGAATAATCACTCTTCAGATATTAGTACATGTGGTAAGAATCACAAGAAATTGGAACACTGAGCTAATCACATACATGAGCAGTTACCAAAACATCTCTTGAAACATCTCCTCAGCTCTGGTGGACAGAGCTCTCCAAAAAATGCCTGAACATGTAGCAACATGGACCTCCATTTCTTTTCCAGCAAATATTCTGTGTGATTCAGAAATGTTTCATTGAGGCTTTCTTTTCTCTGAAACAGTGAGTAATACAAAATAAAACTTTACTGAAATTTATGGTTTTTTTAAAACTTCACAGAACAAACAAACATAATTTTTTATTATATCGAGACTATCTATAGTTTAGACTTTGTAAAATGTATTTTATATAGCTGAATCTAAACAGAAATACTGTCTCCATGTAAAATTTTAAAAAAAGGAAATAAAACCAAAACCATTGCTTTGTAGTTATCAAAATCCAAGTACCTTACCACTCAGAAAACAAAAAGGATCAAATACAAATGTGTAATTGTTTTTACTGATTTTCTCAGAAAAGTTAGACTAAAACGTAAAATGAGAATGCTATCTTTTGTCTTGAAGTTAATAAAACCAGAGTTCAGTCTGATTTTTTTGCAATTTCTTCTTTTGTTGTTAGTGCACACAGTTTCAGAAGCACAAGAAAGTGCACACTATTACATACAGTACAGAGCTCTGGTAGGGGAAGCAGCTTTGTACAGTCCTACACCTTGTTAACCAGGTGGTTTGGCAGGACATGGGAGTCAAGCAGGATGGAAGCATTTGAAGGACTTGGAAGTATTTCTGCTCTTCTGCTTAGGAGAACTGAAGACAATGTATGGCAGAACCATTCTGTTTAACAAAAAGCAAGAGGTAACAGGACCTACATTTGCTTCACCTAAAAAACACGTGATTTTTATTTCATTCTGGGCTTTCTGTACTTTTTTCCCTCTTGGGTCTGATTGTGGCTCTCCTTCATTGTGTCCTACTGAATTTTACAGAGGACTGTATCCTTGCTTGTTCTCATGAAAAACAATTAAGCTGTTAATATCTTTTTGAAGAAAACCTACACCTTGCACAGCAGTGAATGTTTGATGTTTGAGGTCATTTTTGCATACTGTTTTGACAAAAAGTAATCATGATATTGGAATGTACAGACTGAGTGTTGCGTGTTGGATATGTGCACTCTTTCTTCTACTTGTCTCAGTGGTCATAAGTTTTGTAACTGCAAAGCTATCGAGTTTCATGTTCAAACCTTAAAATGCTGAAAACAAATTGGATAGCAAAATCTTGGAGATATGTAGTATAAAAAGAAGGAACTAAAAAGGAGAAACAAAATAAATCAATATCTAAAACAGAAGCAAGAAAAGAAATGGGAATGGAAGAGTGCTCTCTCTGTCTAATAGGGATAGAACAAGAAACAATAAATGTAAATTGTAGGGAATGGATATTAAGATTAGATTTTAGGGAAAACTGTCTAACAAGGCCAGTGATGTGCTGGAACAGACTGCCTTGGGAGTGCTGCAGAAGCTCTATCAAGGGAGGATTTCAAGAACAGGCTAGGTAATTACCCGTCAGGAAGGGTTAAGATACCGATGATCTTGCTATAGAGGGCACAAGGTGCTGGAGCAAATAATGCAGAGAAATCTGTTCCAGTCTTATTTGATGTGATTTGTCCCACATCCCTTTTCACAGCTCGGTACACAAATGAATTGGCTAAATCTGTAGCTCCAAATTTGGAAATCAAGCCTTTTTAGTATCATCCAAGGAAAAATTGTAACTAGAGTTCTGCTGAAGGCAGGAATATACATAGTGACTCACTGTTCTCTCTGGCCAAACAAGTGATTGTTAAAAATTTTATCTGTCAGTTTCTAATGGATAATACTGATTTCATTCCCATGTGGTTTTAAGGTTCCCTTATAATCTGTGTCCAGGTTCCTGGACACAGCTACTTTGTATGTCCAAAATCTGCCTGTTGTCAATACACCTCCCTCTCAACTAGAGTAACTGCCACTGAATCTACGTGCCTCTGCCCTTGGTTTGGCTCAGTAACCACAAAAATCTGCATCAATACAGATTGCATGACTTCTCATCTAGTCTGCTTTTTGCCTAGTCCTTCCACAGTGACTGCTCTCAGACATGGCTGGAAGCTCCTCCTGATTCACATTACAGATACATAGCCTTATGCATCTTCCCTGTGCATTTTCTCAACACAGGGCTCACATAGTACAGAAGGCTTTGCTCCTTCCTTCTGTAACTCAGCAACATTTCAAACATGTATAAATGCAATCAAACGAAGCAAGAGCCTGGACTGAACCCCTTGGTCTTTTGCAGAAGTTGTGAAGCTCTGAATTTTACACAGAACCCCTATTTCTATACAGGAAGGCAGCACATATTGGAGCACTGCTGAAGAATGGAAATCAGCGATGTCGCATGCTGAGTCAAAAATGTTATTTATTTTTATGTGCTATGGCAAGGAAACAAGTTACATCCCTTAATTTTTGCTTCACCAAAAACTTGAAAAAAATCAGAACAAGCTGAATAAACACTACTTCACTTTTTAAAAAATAATTAATTGCTCTTACTTAAACCATGGTTATGTTGCTGTAAATGTTTACGCCTGCAGCCTTCTGCAGCAGAATTCTTGTAGCAGCAATCACAAAGTTGCTGTTCTCTGGAGCAGTGAAAACCCAGCAACAAATACTTGTGACTGAAGCGTGGGATCAGATGATCAGTTCATTCAAGTTTAGAAATACAGTGAGAATAAAATCCATGCAATTGCCTTCCCCTCCCTCGAGAGGCAAGAAGGAAAAGAAGGGATCTGAGTACCTGTAAAGAGGGTGTGGTAATGCAGACCCTTCTCTTTATCCTGATGAGAGCAGACATCAAATAAATATGCTTTGATGGGGCCATCAATAAAATCAGCTGCAAAATCAAAAAGCACTACTCCCAGCATGGTAATGACTATTGCCCACATCCGCTGCTTGTCTCTCTCACCGATGAAAGCTACAAAAAGAAAAAAACCCTCATTCTGACAGCAACAGTGCCATGTTCTGCAAAACCACACTTTATCTTTCCTGATACCTCCAAATCTAAACAATGCTTAGTTATGCAAGAGAGAGCAGTGATACCAGAATCACAACAGAGAAGCAGGATAACTGAGTCTGTGTAGCGCTGAGCTGTGCTAGGTTGACTTACTGCCTTGAGTCAGCACAAGCTCAGGGTACTCCAAGTTCCACAATCAATAGCATCACTAGCCTTAATCTACTCCTTTGCACTTCCATGGCATGCTCTGGTAGCCTCACACACATGCATTTTGTAGTACTTTTTTGTTTTATTCTATTTGTCCCACCCTTCCATTGTTTTAGATAATCAAGAGTTAACTATAACATCTCTTTTTGGGCAAATGAATACAAGTATATACAACACCAATGATATCCAGGAAGAGAAAATAAACCAATCCATAAAAACACACACCTCCCCCCACTGCCAAGTCATAATGACAGTAACAACTTTCCACCAAGACTTTGAGAATTTACATCTCAAGCTGAAATATAACAGTATCTAGAGATGTCACTCCTATTTGATTTTGCACGTTCCAGGTGCAACACGGTTTCCAAGGAGTTGCTGATTTCTATTATTCACCAGCATAACACATTCCCAAGTCAAGCCAGCGCTGCAATAATTAAAGATACATATTTTGAATGCCAATCCATCTAAAATAGGGATTAATAAATATTCATTTTGGATGTGTATTACATCACATAAACAATATCAATCATTTAACTTAACAAGGTAGATTTTAGTTCTTAAAAGCTTCTCTGGGCCTAGGCAGTGCTTTACTTGTGTGAATTTATCAGGCAACCACACCAACATACAACATATGTAATCACATGCACAAATTACAGAACACCGTACAGGGTACGTAACATGCAGTGTTAGGATTGAACATATATAAAGATTGCAGTGTTCCTCAGCTCCTTCAATCCTGGTGGGATGGGGGAGAGAATTGGAAGAGTAGAAGTGAGAAAAACTCGTGGGTTGAGATAAAAACAGTTTAACAATTGAAATAAAATTATAATAGCAATAATAATAATAATGCAATAATAATAACAACAATAATAATAATAATAATACACAAAGCAAGTGATGCACAGTGCAATTGCTCACCACCCGCCGACCGATGCCCAGACAGTCCCCGAGCAGCGGCCCCCACCGGCCAGCTTTCCCCAGTTTATGTACTGAGCATGACGTCACATGGTATGGAATGTCCCTTTGGCCAGTTTGGCTGTGCCCCCTCCCAGCTTCTTGTGCACCTCCAGCCTTCTCAGTCGGTAGAGCATGGGAAGCTGAAAAGTCCTTGGCTAGTGTAAGCATTACCTAGCAACAACTAAAACATCAGTGTGTTATCAACTTTGTTCTCCTCCTAAATCCAAACCACAGCACTGTACCAGCTACTAGGAAGGAAATTAACTCTATCCCTGCCGAAACCAGTACAGATGCCCAGACCCAGAATGTAAGGTCACCTCCTGCCCCAGCTACAGGTGCAGTGATCACTGGCTGAACCTACCATCGGCTGCAGCATGAAGCCCAGGATAGGGTTGATGAGCCACACCAGGCTGTAGAGGTTCTTGGGCAGCCCTACACTGAGCAGCACCGGCGTGACAAAGGCAGCCTCCACAGCATAGCAGAACTCCCAGCCAAACATCGCCATGCTGTGCATGACCAGCCTTCCCACTGCTTGCTTCCTTGGCACCACTGCTCCAGTCCTCGTCACAGATTGCAGCACAGCCTCCTCCTTCCCTCTGGTGCTGTCCATGTCGGCCTTGGCCACCTCAGAAGGGGGTGGAAGAGCCCCGTGGAAACTCTCATTAAGGTCATCACTCTGGCTATGCGCAGCGCTCCAGCAAGTTGGTGCTGCCTGCTCTGGCTGACATGGAGCCCAGATCATATGCTGGGTGGGATCGGTCTGTGCTGGGGGAGGGACTCATACTTTCATGGCTCTGTGATCACAAGTTATGAAAGGAAGGGGGTCGGGAAGTGTGTGTTAACATTAGCAGATCTGCGCTCTTGAGCGTCTGCAAAGCTCCCAACTATCCACAACTGAAGAATTACTGTTTAAGCACGAACCACACATATAATGGGAACATACATCACATGGGTGAGGTGCAGGATTAGCCTGACACAAAGCTATTCCTCTTGGTGCTGTAAAACAAGTCATACCAAGAATCTAGAGCCCTCATCTTTCCGTTCAGCAAACAACATGAGCATCAGACAGAGTGCCGATTTCCTGTTGATCAAACAGGGGGGAAAAATCTATAATATATATCCAGAAAAGAATTTCAATGCACTTCATGAAGATAAGTAAGTGAACCTACCTATTACCCTAGAGTATTAGTGGCAGATAAAAAGCTTGACAGAAGTCTGTCAAACAGCAACTGGTGAATATGTTTTTGCATCTGCTGTGTGCCACCCTCAATACAACTGATTATTTTCTTGGTTTCTGAAAAACAAAGGATATCAGGATCACTTAGGGTTTTTTTGAAACAGTCTTACCTGCCAACAGAAGGCCTTAAAAGAAATCTGTAGTGACATACCAAAACTGTACCTTTCAGGTTAGCCACCTGAGTGAGGCAGCTGATCCAACCTATGCTGAAGTTAACATGAGTTCTTAAATTGACTTCAGTGATTTTGGGGTTAAAACTTAGGTGCATTGTAGATAACATTTGACAATGTTTATTGTTCTCCAACACAATCCGATGCATCTGGGACTAAGCAAATTGTCAAATCTTATTGCAAAGGTGTTTAATATTCAGTAATTCATTAGAGTGATTATCAGCTGGAAACATAAGATGCTTCTGCTGATTGTTTATCCAATTTGTCAGGACCTACTAGATAATTCTTGCTTCCGTGCAGGTGTTTATGTAGTAGAATGTAAAAGGTTTTTTTATAGTAATAATGCTGACATTTTGGCATGACACATGTAAAATGAGCTAAAGTATATCTCAGCTTTGGAAGTCTTTGTAAGCAAGAAACTAATCTTCAGCAAGGTAAACACTGACAAAAATATCAAAAAACCCAACCCCTCATATCATAACTCCTGACGTGTAGGACTAAAGAAAACTGTATTAAGGTCATATAACTAATTCTTTTTAAAAGCATAATTATTTTTGTCTTGAAAGAGGCCATTTCAAATGACGGTTTAATTTTGAAGGAAATAACAACCACCATGGAACAACCATTGTTTAAAACCTGTGCAGCTAAGTTGCCTACCATTTTTCCAAAAAGAGAGGAAAGGATTAATACTTGACAGCTATTTTAAAATAACAAATTTCGTTCTGAAGTGATTTTCTAGGCAAACTGAAATTCCAAATGTAATATAATCAGGAGACTGCATTAAGAAAATGTAGTCAGGCTGTTAAACGATAAGGCAAATGAATTAATATGATAAGATAGAGGAAAAATCACTTAATCTAGGAGTAAACAACACAATCACCTGTTTAGGAAGCATATAACTATATTTTATGAAAAGTATTGCCTTCAAGTAATTACAACATATATTACAAAGCAATAGTGTAACTAAGAATTAAGAGAAACAAACATTTCACAGGATATGCTATTTAAAGAAACATTTTGAGGATTTACAGCTGCTTACTAAGCAAACAGTGTAGATCTTCAGAACACAATTTTGGTATCATTCTAGACTGCAGACCATCCATGTACACAAGTACATAATTCCCACTGTTTTCAATTAAATTTAAAACTTCAATAATTTAAAAAAATATTTTAAAAAATATTTAAAAGCAACATCATGCAAACATTTATTTGTCATATAATTCAATTTTAATGCATAAAAACTTACTGCATCAGCCTGAAATTTGTCTGATCTGCATAGTTAGAGATTATAAATTAGCTTTTGGTTTACTGAATTTTATTTATCAGAATAAAGTTTAGCAATTTCTTGCTTAGTAAATCCATATTCTAGAAGTATCTCTTCTGTGTGTTCCCCTATAAAAGGATCTCTTTTAAACGATGGAACAGCAGGGGTCCTTGAAAGAAGAGGAGCAGGTCTAGGACTTCTCTCTTCCTGATCGTTTTTGATAAAAGAACTTCTTTGTTTGTTATGCTGATGTGAGGCAACATCATCAAAGGATAAAACAGGCATCAGTATCATCAAATATGCTGCACCACTCAGTTTGTGTCTTCTGTGCAAATATGGATGCAAACTTTTTCTTCATTTTGGGCCAATCAGAGAAACTCAACTGACTGGGAAGTTTATCTGAATCTAGTCCAAGTCCTGAAAGGAGAAAAGCAAAGTTTAGCTTAGATAAATTAAAGTGCTGCTTACAACTAAGTATGTTCCTCAAGAAGCTGTTATTTTGCAGGCAGTCCAACACAGCAGAGCATACTAACTAAAAGTTGCTTCAAACTTCTTTAGGATTATCTATGATCGAGGGGGAGGGAGCAGAATAAAAAAATGTTCTCTTACTTGCAATTAGACTAAACCCCATCAGCTACAGCCTTTTAACTAAGTACATATAATAAACATTCATTTGTATAAACACTTCATAAGAGTAGCAGCTGCCTAGAGATAACATTTTGTCCTGAGAACATTTTCTATAATAGGTATTGTATTATCTACCTGGCAGTAACAACACAAAAGTCTTCTGAATGGATCTAGGGCTACAGCAATATACTCATCTCATAGAAGCCAGTACATCTGCCAGAGCTGGACATTCAGCAGGCTAGAGTGTTTGAAGTCCAACATGATTGGATATTTCTATGTCAGGGATGAGAAGATGATGTGGATGGATATACTCAGGCTCGATGTGAATGAGGTAGCTCAGCTGCAAGTGCCTGCAGGCTAACTGACCTGCTTCTCGACTCCCTCAGTCCAAATGGACTCCAGCAGTGTCTGCTGGTCTCACCTCTTCAGCACACTTCCCAGGTTCCAACTCTCCACTGCTGCTCTTTTGGAAAAGTGAAACCTATAGCCCTTACACTCACTAACTGCTTAAGAACTCTGCTTCCCAGAAGATCAGTCGCATGGACCACCTAGGTATGCAATACACACATCCCTTCTGAGACACAACAGCAGAAGATTGACACACAGGCTTTGTACTGAAATTTTCCTGAATTAGGCGAGTCCTAGGTCCTTCCCTCAACTACGCACCACCTTCCCTCTCATTGTGGAGTTTATATCTCTCCTGTGCAGCCAGTTTCTCATCTCTGTTTCTGTTCTCATGGATTCTGCTCTCTGTACTCCATACCCTTCCATTCTCCTAATTCAAGGAGATGCAAGAATTGTTATCGTTTCTTGTAGGGTTTACCTCAAAAAGGAGGTAAGAAACAAGAAAGAGAAAAGCAATTAAACCACACTTTCAAAATGGAGATAGTACAAACAGAGTCTACGATATCAAATAGAATTTAGAAGTGGTATATTGAAGGCTGTCCAAACAGTCACAGCTGGAATGTTGCAGGAAAAATTCAGAAAAAGCAGGGATACAAAAGAAGTTAATTTGAGAAATTAAGAAAGGCTAGAGAACAACTATCATCATAATGCTTTACAAACAACAAAAAAAGGGAGCTACTTAGTAAACAACAGCTCTGTGTAAAAGGCAGAGAAAATGTGGAGCTCTGCAAACATTTAATTTTGAGCCTTCTTTCTTATATCTTTGGATATCTGCTATCAGATTGATGATTTGACTTGCAACTGTTAACAGGCTTGGCTACTAGATGCCTGTTTGCAGGTAGAATTTACACAGAACTCCTCTAATCTTTAGTTGTAGATAGGCAGAAAAAACTTTCTGTATCTTCTATTTCTACAGCTTCCTTATCACTGAGAGGGGTAGACATATAGCAACTGAAACATACAGGGGAGAAGAAAGGAAGATAATGTCCATTCTTCTGCTCTTTAAGTTCTTTCTTTCGGTTCATAATCTCTACTACATGCACTTCTTGGGGCTCATAGTCTCCCCCAAATTATAAAGTTATCATAATATTTAAGGGGTTTCACTGTTGCTCACAAGACTCCTAAATAGTAGCTTTGAAAATTAATACATGCTTTGAAATCTTACTTTGGTACTTCAAAGGAAAACACAGAGAAATTGCCAACCTCCAGACTCAGAAATACAGCCTTGCAGTACTTCATGTTTAGAAGAAAATCAACACAGTCAAAGACAGAATAAGCATTTTCACATCTTTTTAGAGATTCCTAAGGATATCAGAGTAAGTATTACTACAAGGTAAACATTAGTCCTTATCAAGTTACCAAGTTACGTGCACCTTAAATCACTAAACTTACGATCTAGTCTTCATAACCATTCATATCATCCTAAAAAAAGATCAGCTGAAGATTACTCATACTGGTTGAGCATCCATAATTAAACTGAAGCTAATGATGCTTTCAAAATTAATGTGATTATTAATCTTCAAAGTATAACACTAAAGATGAACAGTGCTATATAGTTTACTTAAGAACTAGGAGGTGAGGCAAGTTTACCTTCCACAATAATTAAAGCTAAGTAACAACACACTGAGATTCTGTCTCAATGCATGAAATCTTGTCAATTGGAAACACTGTTTCATAAGTATTGATTTGCTTATTAATTATGTTTTGGGTTCTAGTAGCCAGTCCAACATGAACAGAGCTCTACCATTATCCCATTACACAACTGTATTTGAAGATCATGCCAGATGGAAAGTTGGCTGAATCTAACCGTACATGCTCTAGCAAAATAGAACAATATGCAGAACCTAGAATTTAATATTACATGCTCATTTTCCATTGACCACTGAAGACTTCAACTTTAAATAGCATGAACCGACAGCATTTAAGTACTACAGCTTCTCATTTTCCAGCTTGTGCTAACCATTTGTGGTGCAGACGAACAGAATCACAGCAGGAGCGACTAAGTCAACAAGGAAACAATTACACAGCACAGAATTGTTTGGGATACCACAGGATGACATATTTCACCCAACATAATCAAAAGCAAAATATCTTTTACACAGAATATCTTGTAAAGCAATCGTAACTTGTTTCCAAGTTTTTCTTGTTCAAATTTTCATCTAGGGATTTTTGTTTAGAAAAGCCCGGTAACCTACCCTAGTATAGCTTTGAAATAATGATTTTTGAAAAATGAAAAATTAAATCTCCTTATAATGCTATAGCTTTAAGTCTCCTTTAAATGCTATAGCTTTATTGAGATATATCTGCACATCATTTATTAATACAACAAATGGAAATCTCTATTTCTAAAGAACTTCTTAGACAAACTGCAGTAAAATTAGGCACCTATTTCAAGAGAGAGAAAACAATAAAATTCATTAGGTAAAATCAGCGAAGTTGCTTTGGTATATTGGAAATAAACAATTTCTTACAGTATTTCAGCCATAGCAGAGCTTTGTTCAGGATTTCCTTGTTTTAACTTGCTGATTTTCTTTCTCAAAATTGTATGCTCATAGCACAATAATTTTGAAATTATGTTGCCACAACATGACTGAATAGAACCATCTAGTATGGGAATCCTTAATTTTGGCCCAAACCACAGCTGTGAGGTGTATGCCATTGCGCGCTCTCTCTCTATATATATATAATTCTCACTCTCAGAGGGAATTGAACTCTAGAATATTCCAAGACAGCAGTGAATTTTCATTAAAGTAACTATGTAAAGTTTTTTCTCTGCTCAAAGTTTCTGAAACTAAATAATTTTTTAGAAAGCGACAGTTCATCAAAAGGTTGATCAGGCCCAGAGTACTACCAGAGCATTGATGCAAATGCATCCATAGCTGTACTCCAAGTTTGCACATGTAATTACCACAATTGCAAATGTTTTGGTGCAGCAAGAACCTGTCCTCTGGAGTTCTTGTACAATGTTTAAGGCCTATTGTGATAAATAAATTCAAATAAAACTTAATATTATGTGCAACTGAGGGTGTCTAAAATGTAATGAAGAAACTGTTCATCCACCTTGCACATCTTAATAACAATGCTGTATTGAATTCAGTACATTATATTTTTAATACAGTACACAATACTTCACAATCACAAAATGGAGAGCCCTGTGGAAATCCTTCGTAATGATGTAAACGATATTTTTCAAGTGCTTCCTAAATTTTTTCCTTCTTTTTAAATAGAAGTCACATAATGTAGGAGTATCAAAGTAGTATCAAAGGAGTAGCATCAAATACATGTTCAGAACTTTAGCGACTGTTTGTGCTTTTCACAACAATGTAAGTTGATACTAAGTTCATCTTAGATAACCGAGTTTATACCACATGATAACGCAGAATCAAACCTTTACTTCTCACCTGATATAGAAAATTTACTGTGTTCTGCACGCGTCTTGTAGCCTGGCTACAGCAATACTAAGCACATATTGCTAAAAATCATGAGAAACCTGCAGAAGCAATTTACAGGTCAGTTGGAAGACATTCTGTCTCTTTTTATCAAAATATTGAGACTTAACATTAGTAGCACATTTCTTACATCAGATTTCTCATAAGATGCAAAGGTATTGTAATTATTTATTGGCTGACTTCAGTAGTAATAAAATTAATATAAGCAAAAGGATTACAGTATGTTAACAACAAATAGTCTATAGTGAGCCCAGAATACAATTCCTAATACTGCAGCTACTACAGCAATTATTTACCATATCTAGTTTACATAGCTTCAGTTTCTCATATAACCTTTTTTTTTTAAAATTAATAAATTTGTGGTAAGCAGAAATTTAATTTTCTGTGCCAAGCACGATCCACAAAGCCAACAATTATCTCAAACTAAGATGCTATATTTTCTTAAACTTAGTTAGTTTCCCTCTGCAGACCCCTTAAGAACTTTCCTCACCATGTCATTAACTGCACTCTGGTCTAGCACTGGGTTTGTAATTCTGCAGGGAAACACTGAAGTGAACCAAAACCAAAAGGAAATTAGTTTCACTTCTGCTAACCAGAATTCTGAGAGTGGTGACAACTGGTTCAGAAATCATGTTCCTTTCTCAATTCTGCAGTCTTTAAATCTCCAACTCTTACTTCTGCAACACCCATATCCTTGTGTTCTCATTATATAGGAGTGGCAAAAGTAATCTACTCTCTGAATATGGACAGAGAGACATAAAGTGGCTTTTGAATATATTTTATCTGGAACAGCACCAAATTGTTCACCAACAGAACTGACCAGAATTATGGGGGAAAAGTATGAAATAAAATTATGGAAATTGTAACTGGAACATACCATTTTAAAACTACTGCAAAGCAGGGAATTAATGCCTTGAACAGATGACTCAGCCAAGGTCAAAGCTCCTTGGGTTTGTGAAAGAGCAATACAATTCTCACAAGCAGCTTTTTCTTCCCTATAACATTCAAAGGCTTAAATTCTGAATTTAATTTCTGCAATAGGTATCCCAGAAAGGAAAAAATCCCTAAGCCACAAGAAGGATCTGCTGTTCTAATTTAGTACACTATTGCTTCAGAAAGCTTGCAACCAGAACTAGTGAAGGGGATAAATATTTCCTGTGTGAAAGTCTGAACAATTTATAATATGCACCTAAAATAGAATGAAGAAAGACCACTTATTTTAAATGCAGTATTGTGAAAAAATCTTGAGTTTGGTCTGATACTTTGTCGTGGTTTAACCTCAGTCGGCAACTGAGCACCACACAGCCGCTCGTATTCTCATACTAAATCCAAAACACAGCACTATACCAGCTACTAGGAAGAAAATTAACTCTATCCCAGCCAAAACCAGGGCATACTTTAAACAACACACTTTTACAAAATAAACAAAGAAAAATTATTTACTGGAAACAAGCAAAGATTGTGATACAATTAAAGGCAAAAAGCAGCATTTCCTCAGAAGACTGTAGTCTAGATGTTAGATTTTTTAAATATGACAGAAGCAGACTGAAACACAGGCACAGCTGTGATTGCACTTGTCTTTCTACTTACAAACAGAACACTGGTTCTTTGTTGCTGGAATAACTATTTTTGAAATTTCATCTGTTAAAATCAAGCCATTTCTGTGCATTTTAAGCATAAGGAATACTTTCAAACATGAAAATAAAGTTGTCCAATGTGGGTGCCCCAATATAGGAAAAAGAAAATATATGTTAAAAAC
This sequence comes from Aptenodytes patagonicus, assembly GCF_965638725.1. Classification (NCBI taxonomy): domain Eukaryota; kingdom Metazoa; phylum Chordata; class Aves; order Sphenisciformes; family Spheniscidae; genus Aptenodytes; species Aptenodytes patagonicus. The sequence goes on from NC_134981.1 coordinate 27,688,746, forward strand.
AAGGACCCATCCCCTAGCATGGGTTTGCAGTAAAAACAGTGCAATACCATTTAATATGTATCATTAATATGCAGCAGCAAGTAGGTGGCTGTATGAATTCAGCACTGCAGAGGCAATGCATATAGAAAAGGAGGTTGTTTTCGAGGTTAAAAATGCAGTCTGGGTGGCAGGACACTCGGTTGTGTTTTAGATCTTGTCAGACTGCTTTTGTGAGCTTGATTAAGTTACCTCAGTGAGTCACTATCTGTGTCATCCTGTGAAATGTATACACTTCCTATACTGAAGTTAGTGTATTCCACAGTCAGTGTTAAAAAACTGAAATAATATATACTGTGTGTTATATCAACATTTCCTACAGAGGTACAGGCACTTCTGTGGTACAGGCTGGCTACGCTGCATGCCAGACTTTTACAGTTCGTATCAGATTTGCTGTTTACAATTATTCTCCCTCTTCAGTCCTTTGGAAAAGTACCAAGGCAGGAATGTGAAGTTACAGCTGTACGCAAAACCTTGATTCTCTCCTTTCACATGTATATCGTTTACAATTTAGTCCATCTTAATACATGGTTAAAGAGATACTGGTAACAGTACAGTTTCTATTGGTTTTGTTAAATGAAAAAGCAAGAATTGCTCACATCTGTTGTAATATTTCAAATCTTGACAATTATCATTGCCTAAAAATGCAAGTAGTAGGTGACTACGTAGGGTGAAACTTCCCTAGTCAATTTAAACATATCTGCATTAATCTGAAACTGAGAACTTTAAAGATTCTCATGAAATTTATGGTGGTATTTTTTTGTCCCAAGTTTATCAAAGCTTGCAAGTGTGGGTGCTTTATCCCAAAGCCTTCATTAACGCCTTGCCTGATGTCCTCGTTTCGGCAGGGATAGAGTTAATTTCCTTCCTAGCAGCTGGTACAGTGCTGTGTTTTGGATTTAGGATGAAAACAAAGTTGATAACACACCCATGTTTTAGTTGTTGCTAGGTAATGCTTACACTAGCCAAGGACTTTTCAGCTTCCCATGCTCTACCGACTGAGAAGGCTGGGGGTGCACAAGAAGCTGGGAGGGGGGCACAGCCAAACTGGCCAAAGGGACATTCCATACCATGTGACGTCATGCTCAGTACATAAACTGGGGGAAAGCTGGCCGGGGGGGCCGCTGCTCAGGGACTGGCTGGGCATCGGTCGGCGGGTGGTGAGCAATTGTACTGTGCATCACTTGCTTTGTGTATTATTATTATTATTTCTATTATTATCATCATTTTATTTCAATTATTAAACTGTTTTTATCTCAACCCACGAGTTTTTTCTCACTTGTGCTCTTCCAATTCTCTCCCCCATCCCACCGGGGGTCGGGGGGGAGTGATTGAGCGGCTGTGTGGTGCTTAGTTGCCGACTGAGGTTAAACCACGACAGTCCTTTTTGGCGCCCAACGTGGGGCTTGAAGGGTTTGAGACAATAACAGATTAACCGGAGCGTATTAAGGAACTTATATCTGTTAATAGTTGTGGGTAACAATGTTGGTTTCTCTGTTCTCGATATTGATTTGTCTAATCTGCATCATGCTCTTTTTCCTCCTGTACATGTTGAAGACTGGTGTTGGTTTTTGCAGTTTGCTGTGGTCTGCAGTGAATAGTGATGTTTTGCCTGGGAGGTTTATTTTTAAAACATTGACCTTGGGCTTAATTTGGTATGTGAGTTTTGTACTGAAGCCATTACTGTACTATGGATACCACTTCGTGGAGACAACTAGCAATTACACTTCTTCCTCTGAGAGTTTTTTTTGGAGGAAATAGAGAATGGCAGCGTCACTACCTTCTTCTATGATGTTTCCTCCTTCATTACAGTAACTTTTCAGTATCTTGAACATCCTTGGGTAGTTCAGATACTTCTATTGGTATGTCTTGGGAATATTGTTTCGGTTTTGTCTAAGGTTAATAAGCAATTTAAGAATATCATCCAGAGATCTGCCCCAAGGCTGGATAGTTATGAGTGGCAGGGTGTGTGGGACAAGATGGGCAAGCACCTAGGCCAATGGGCACCCCCAGTGTTTTGGAACTTCACCCCTGAGCAAGTGCAGAATCCTGAAAAGTTAGTGGAATATTTGGACAAAGTATGCTGTCACCCTGGCAACTCCAGAGACATGCAGATCACTGCAACGTGCTGGGACCTGGCCCATGCCTACCGAGCCCTGTTCAACACCATTCAGTACCCTCAAGGGGAAGAGAAGGTCTCTGGATCTGACGGTAAAACGACACGCACTGCGGCCACTCAGACCCCGGCGACACGCCCTGTGGCTGAACCAAAGAGCCAACCTGTGCTGGTATCAATCGCTCCTGTGCCTTTTGCCGGGCATTTGATTTTGGGTGAGAATAGCCAATGATCCGAATTATGTGATGTTAAGTGCTACATAATATTATACGCCATACTAATGATATTACAATAAGAATCACCCAGATGCACACCCAGAAGTGTGCATCATTGGCTTTGTGTAGTATTATTATTATTATTTTTACATTATTATTATTATTTTATTTCAATTATTAAACTGTTTTTATCTCAACCCACAAGTTTTTCCTCACTTCTACTCCTCCAATTCTCTCCCCCATCCCACCAGGGGCGGGGGGGGGGAGTGAGCGAGCAGCTGTGTGGTACTCAGTTGCCGACTGAGGTTACACCACGACACCTGAATAGAAGCTGTGCTCCGTTCATAACACTTCTCGATATCCACAAAGACAGTGTAGGTGATACTCCACATTTCTGTCCTCATATTGTGTGCTGTTGTGACACCCTGTCCCTTGTACAGCACGCTTGTCAAATGCAGCAGCTTAATCCCTGCAATTTCAATAGGTTCTTCAGCTTGGAGCATCTCTTTGCCTTTCTGTGTTTCTCTGCTTCTGTGTAAGTGTGGATTCACGCATTATTGCTCACTCTCTTAAGTGTACATCCCACCACACACCAAAAAAAGCCAAAATGAATCTATCATGAGATCAATACATCCCTCTAAAGTGGCTGTGAATTCATGCTGTCTGAGAATCTGTCTCTGTCATAGAATCATAGAATCATAGAATCATTAAGGTTGGAAAAGACCTCTAAGATCATCGAGTCCAACCATCGACCCAACACCACCATGCCCACTAAACCATGTCCCTAAGCGCCTCATCTACACGCCTTTTAAATACTTCCAGGGATGGTGACTCAACCACTTCCCTGGGCAGCCTGTTCCAATGTTTAACCACTCTTTCAGAAAAGAAATTTTTCCTCACGTCCAATCTAAACTTCCCCTGCCGCAACTTGAGGCCATTTCCTCTCGTCCTATCGCTTGTTACTTGGGAGAAGAGACCAACACCCACCTCGCTACAACCTCCTTTCAGGTAGTTGTAGAGAGCGATGAGGTCTCCCCTCAGCCTCCTCTTCTCCAGGCTAAACAGTCCCAGTTCCCTCAGCCGCTCCTCATAAGACTTGTTCTCCAGACCCTTCACCAGCTTCGTTGCCCTTCTCTGGACACGCTCCAGCACCCATCTGTCTGAGATTATGAATTATAGATTTAGAAATGAAAGCTCACTCTCATCCACAGAAAGTAGTTGTATAAGCTGCCTTGTGCTACTTCATTAAAATCGACATATCCTAGAAAAACTACTGTTTGTGAGTTGTGTAGTCCAGTCAATCATTGGGATGATGATCTGGCCTTGGTGCAGTGAAGAAGCTTTGCCCCCTGATAATCTGTTAAATTAGGAGAAAAAATTACTGATGTCTGTGACAGTGATTTCTGTACTTTGGACCTTCACCCTTGTACCTGAACTAAAATATTCCTCTTTTATTTCCTTTGAGTAACAGCTTATGATATTACCGTGCTTTCATGATTTAGATTGAGAGACTGGCAAATAGCTTTATATAGCTGTATTGGGTTTGTGTGACAAGGTTTTGGTAGCTGGGGGGGGGCTACAGGGGTGGCTTCTGTGCCTGACACCAGGTGCCCACCAAGCCACTCTATCACCCCCCACAAAAGGCTCGTGGGTCGAGATAAGGACAGGGAGATCACTCAGCAATTACCATCATGGGCAAAACAGACTTGACTTGGGAAAATTAATTTAATTTATTGCCAATCAAAAGTCAGAGTAGGGTAATGAGAAATAAGAACAAATCTTAAAACACCTTCCCCCCACCCTTCCCTTTTTCCCAGGCTCAACTTCACTCCAGAATTCTCTACCTCCTCCCTGCAAGCAGTGCAGGGGGATGGAGAATGGGGGTTGCGGTCAGTTCATCACACGTCGTCTCTGCCGCTCCTTCCTCCTCACAGTCTTCCCCTGCTCCAGCGTGGAGTCCCACCCACGGGAGACAGTCCTCCACGAACTGCTCCAGCATGGGTCCTTTCCACGGGGTGCAGTCCTTCAGGAATGGACTGCTCCAGCGTGGGTCCCCTGTGGGGTCACAAGTCCTGCCAGAAAGCCTGCTCCAGCGTGGACCTCCTCTCTCCACAGGGTCACAGGTCCTTCCAGGAGCCTGCTCCAGCACAGGCTCTCCATGGGGTCACAGCCTCCTTCGGGCACATCCACCTGCTCCGGCCTGGGGTCCTCCACGGGCTGCAGGTGGATATCTGCTCCACCGTGGACCTCCATGGGCTGCAGGGGGACAACCTGCCTCACCATGGTCTTCACCATGGGCTGCAGGGGAATCTCTGCTCCGGCGCCTGGAGCACCTCCTCCCACTCTCTCTTCACTGACCTTGGTGTCTGCAGGGTTGTTGTCATGGTTTAACCTCAGTCGGCAACTAAGCACCACACAGCCGCTCACTCACTCCCCCCACAGTGGGATGGGGGAGAGAATCGGAAGGGTAAAAGTGAGAAAACTCGTGGGTTGAGATAAAGACAGTTTAACAGGTAAAGCAAAAGCCGCACACGCAAGCAAAGCAAAACAAGGAATTCATTCACTACTTCCCATCGGCAGGCAGGTGTTCAGCCATCTCCAGGAAAGCAGGGCTCCATCACGCGTAACGGTTACTTGGGAAGACAAACGCCATCACTCCGAACGTCCCCCCCTTCCTTCTTCTTCCCCCAGCTTTATATGCTGAGCATGACGTCCCATGGTATGGAATGTCCCTTTGGCCAGTTTGGGGCAGCTGTCCTGGCTGTGCCCCCTCCCAGCTTCTTGTGCCCCTCCAGCCTTCTCAGTCGGTAGAGCATGGGAAGCTGAGAAGTCCTTGACTAGTGTAAGAGTTACCTAGCAACAACTAAAACATCGGTGTGTTATCAACATTGTTCTCACCCTAAATCCAAAACACAGCACTGTACCAGCTACTAGGAAGGAAATTAACTCTATCCCTGCCGAAACCAGGACAGTATCCACCCCTTATTCTATACCATCTACGTCATGCTCAAGTCCCATATTTTCCAGTACAACCTCATTAACCACCCACCCCGCTTTCCATCCTTTGATATAACACACAGATATCATTCCCTTAGTCTATGGACCACCCTTGTGGAATGTCTGTAAAATGTCCAGAAATGTCCATGAAATATCCATTGAGTTCATTTAGTCCGTGACTTTGGGCTCCATCTGTGATGGTGGTCACTCAGGACAGGAGAGGTGGTGTGTTGCGTGGAGTTACTGGGTACCAAAGCCAGCTCAGGTCCAGTCACTGCTGCACTTGCACTGCTTCTTGTAAGGCTTGTCCTCCACTGGTTCGGGTGGTTCCTGCTATAGTAATTTCTATAACACGGAACTCAAATCATGGGTTACAACAATTTAAAGGTATTTCCATTACAATCTCCACCCCTGGTCCCTTTGGGCCAGGTTATAGGGTTTAACATTGCAATGAACTCCTCCCCTTGCTCCTAGCCTGGCTAGCAACAAGGGGTTTCTGCTATAGTAATTCTCATAATGTGCAACTCAAATCATGGGTTACAACAATTTAAAGGTGTTTCCATTACAATCTCCACCCCTGGTCCCTTCGGATCAAACCACAGGGTTTAACATTGCAATGAACTCCTCCCCTTTGCCCCTGCTCCGGCTTGGACTTATCCACAGACTGCAGTCCCTTAGGGTAGTACCTGCTCCAAGTGGAGCCTTATCTATGAGCCACAGTCTCTCCAGGGGTACGCCTGGTGCGGCACAGACTTATCCACAGTCACTTTGAGATGCACCTGTTCCAGCATGGCCTTCTCCATGGGTCACAATGTCTTCAGAGATATACCTGCTCCAGTGTGGCCTTACTCGCAGCCACAGTCCCTTCAGAAGTAAACCTGCTGTAGCACAAACGTAACCGCGGCCACAGACGCTTCGAGATGTACCTGCTCTGGCATGGGCTTATCCACGGCCACAGACACTTTGGGGTGTCCTGCTCCCGCATGGACTCATCCACAGGTCACAGTCCCTTCGACTCGAGTTCACACTGGAGTTCCAGCCTGTCCAGTACAGCAGCACAGAAACAGCAGCGATGCCCTGGCCATCTGCCAGCCCAGGCACATCGCCATTGCTGTTATCAAAATGTTCCCAGGCACAGTAGAATATGATGATAAGCAGTACAGCAAGCAGCGAAAGCAAAAAGCAGCCACTAACGAGCACTAGACTCTAATATACAGTAAGGCAAGCAAGCCCCATGGCAAGCACAGGAGCCTGCCAATTAATAGCTAAACAGCTATAACAGGTATAAATTCGATCTAGCACATTCCAATCAAACCTGTCATTATCTCGAACCCTTCGAGCCCCACGTTGGGCGCCAAAAGGACTGTCGTGGTTTAACCTCAGTCGGCAACTAAGCACCACACAGCTGCTCACTCATTCCCCCCCCCAGTGGGATGGGGGAGAGAATCGGAAGAGTAAAAGTGAGAAAACTCGTGGGTTGAGATAAAGACAGTTTAATAAGTAAAGCAAAAGCCGCGCACGCAAGCAAAGCAAAACAAGGAATTCATTCACTACTTCCCATGGGCAGGCAGGTGTTCAGCCATCTCCAGGAAAGCAGGGCTCCATCACGCGTAACAGTTACTTGGGAAGACAAACGCCATCACTCCCAACGTCCCCCCCTTCCTTCTTCTTCCCCCAGCTTTATATGCTGAGCATGACGTCACATGGTATGGAATGTCCCTTTGGCCAGTTTGGGGCAGCTGTCCTGGCTGTGCCCCCTCCCAGCTTCTTGTGCACCTCCAGCCTTCTCAGTCGGTAGAGCATGGGAAGCTGAAAAGTCCTTGACTAGTGTAAGCACTACTGAGCAACAACTAAAACATCGGTGTGTTATCAACATTGTTCTCACCCTAAATCCAAAACACAGCACTGTACCAGCTACTAGGAAGGAAATTAACTCTATCCCTGCCGAAACCAGGACAGTTGTTTCGCTCACATATTCTCACTCCTCTCTCTTCCAGCTGCTGTTCCGCAGCAGTTCCCCCCCCCCCTTCTTAAATATGTTATCACAGAGGCGCTACCACCGTTGCTGATTGGCTCAGCCTTGGCTAGTGGTGGGTCCGTCTCGGAGCCGGCTGGCACTGGCTCTATCGGACATGGGGGAAGCTTCTGTCATCTTCGCACAGAAGCTACTCCTGTAGCCCCCCCCACTACCAAAACTTTGCCATGTAAACCCAATACAGCGCAAACCATCATTTTAATAATGCGAGTTAAGTAGGAGAAAAATCAGTTTTAATAAAAAAAACACTTTTATTAAAAACTGCTTCAGAAAACAATAGGGTGTAATTTAGGAATCTCAATGCAAAATTTCATGGGCAAGATGAAAGATCTGAGTGAAGAGTATGTTCCTTGTTTTCCCTTTAGAAAACTGTTACTTTGTTTTAAGTCCTTCCTTTGGCTCACAAGGTTTTCAGTGGGACTGAGGCTGCAAACTGTTGTCAGTCTAAATTGCTTCCTCAGAATCAACTCAGTCACCCTCAGGCCATGGACTAACCTCTGAAACTAAAACCATAGACTGATTTTTTTTAACAAGGATTTCTGATTACTAAACTGAGCTGCTTTCTGCTTTCTTTAAATACCACTTGTGAAACTGGGACCCAGATCTAAGAGTTTTTCCTTCAGTTAGGTTTCATTCTAGTTCATGTTTTTCTCGCACAGAAGTTGTGTTTTACCTCTGCCAAGGGGGTCCAACCAGCATTTCTCAAGTGACACACAGCCCTATTTTGTAAAATTCAGCCCTTAAGCTCCTAACGCAGCTGGAGATGAGAGCTGCTACCTTGCAAGAATGTCATGGGGAAGGACAGCAGTCCCTGGGTCTCAGGGGGAAGGGAGGACCAAGAGTAGAGGCTGGTGTTTCATACAGAGCAGAGCTCAACTTGTCTTTGTGTGGGGCAGTGTTTTCTCCTCCTGCTAGGATGTCAGCTCCTACCACAGAGGCACGATATCACCTACCAAACTACAGGTTTCGTGGCAGGCAGGGGCTTGCAGCTCTTGCCAAGTTTTGGTTAAATCCAGGAGCTCATGGACTGGGAGAGAGAGAGACACAGACTCAGCTTAGCAAAGACAAGAAACCATTAAGTATACTCCTAATTGCAGCTTTTGAGTTTCCAGGAGGTTTTTCACTTGTTGTTACACAAATTACAAGATACCAGCTATTTTATAACAGACGACAAAAGTCTCTGACAGAAGACATTTTGTCTTGAGTATGTGCTAAGCAAGAGGATTTCAATTATCAACAGCAATGGAAAGATGAGTAATTTTCATAAATATTTCTGAGAAAAAAACATACATTCCACATGACACTGAATATAAAACTTGATAATTTTGAGGGACAGAAACACATACACACAGATTTTTACATCAGCTGCTATATTTTGAAGGATCTTTGAAATTAATATGAAAGTTAACAATTTATTTGGAAAGTATCACAACACTCAGTCAGCAGAGATTGCATGCAATAACTTTGCAGAGAAAAGACTGTAGAGATTTCATATAAAAACTAGGAAGTTTCAACCTTGATGTAAAAAACCTCTTAGCTTTAACCTTGGAACTGAGACCATGCTGCTGTTTGTCAGAAGCTTTTGTGGTGGTTCTTAGTTGCCTTCCACTCTGTCTTAGCGGGCCAAGTTGTACAAAACTTGAGAAAACAACATAAAACGAGAATGGCAAAACTTGGCTTTCTTTTATATCATGGCCATTACAAGAAATAATGTAAAGGAGCTTAAAATGGGTGTATGTATCATAGTTTCTAAGTAAGTGCTTTATTCTGACCAAAATGGATTAAAATGGCCATGCCATAAAGGAAAATGAAGTCCCCAAAGGAAGTCTTAGGGATTTAAATTTTGTGTGTATATATACACATGTAAAATAAATATATTTTTGACCCTTAGTACTGATTTTCTCTAATTCAGTAGTAAAATGAATGCTTAGGAAATACATATTAAGAATATTAAGAATATTAAGAATATATCTCCATAGTCTCCAAATGGTAAAAGTTGATCTCAGATATATTATAGTAAATATAGATATGAACAAACCAGTATAGTTTTATGACTATTAATCTTTATTGGGTAAATGTATGATTTACAAAGTAAGCAAACATTCCTAACACAACAAGAAATACTTTTTTCAAGATTTTTCCTACTGTGAACATTAGCTCATGATACCATATATCTCATACAACTTGTGCACTTATTCCAAAAGAATAACATTATCTGATTTCCTGGTGGATGGGTTTTAGTTTGAAGGCATGCCAGAATGTTACTAAAATGCTTATTAAAATTACATGGTCTCAGGTTTTGAAAACCTATGTAGTGCAAACCTGACCCAAGTTCATAAAGAAAATATAAAAATTATTGGATGACAGTTCATTAAAGCTAATATTTTCAGTGGTTGATGCATAAAACTAAAAAATCACAAGTCATAATCATCAAGTATCAACATGCATTTTTTTATCATAAGACATGGTTTACATACACTGGGAACATGTACAGGGGCATACAAATTCATAGGGTGGATTTTGATTTGTTTGCTCTATTGTCCTGCTAATAGTATCTTTATCCAGTATAAAAGAATTTCAAATAAATGTTGTCCTAACCCCACCTGTTGTTATACATTAATGGCGGGTAATGTCTCATGCAACACCCTGTTAAAATGTAATTTATATTTCATTAGTTAGTGTGTGGAGAGCCAGAACGTGCAGAAGATATATTCAAACTTCAGTATTGTCTTAGTATATTTGGTGCTCACTCTGATGAAAAGAAAACAGCAAGACAGGATTTCAAGTACCCAAATTTTGAAAAACTGGTGGCAAATATTAATGCTGAAGAATGGCCCAGTTTACTGTGATCAGAACTTCTGAGCCAGCCAGTGTTTGCTTTCACCAGTTAAATATTGAACTGGGTTAGATGCTGCTTTGCCAGGCTGCAATGTATTTCCTGAAATACTGGCTCTTGGAAGGCACAGGAAAACTGTATCAATAGCTTCACTGTTAAGTAAATATGCAATATTAAAATGGACATCCTTCTAAAAGAGCTCCAAACTCCACAAAGCGTGTGTTTCTCTGTTTGTGCTGTTGACATATCCCAACTTCTCCAGCGTATATGCCTCTGCTTTGACACCTTGCATTCAGTTACATCAAGTTTTAACAATTTGAAGGCTAGAAAGAAACATTACAGTTCCCCTGTTCAATCCCCTGCACACTGCAGGCTAAATTACCTTAGCTTCAAGCTGCTACTAAGGCAAGAATTACTACCACACTTTTTTACGAGAGAGAGCAAGCATAAATATGTACTAAAAATCTATGAAAAATGACATCAGATGCATCTTCAGAGGTTTGAGATGAGGATGCAATAAACCTGAATCCTTGACATTTTTATGTTCACATTTTTTTCTTCTATTTGTAAAGTTCATTCTAGTCCAGTAAAAACTTCTTCCTTTAAATCCGGTCTCAGCTGAGCCTACTTACAATTCGTTCAGGCCTATTTCCATGATGCAAACTTAACTGAACGTGTAATAAGAACTGAATAAATGAACAGAAAAACATGAATCAATTGTTCAATTCCTGACATATACTTAACTAAAGTATATTTACAGACAAAATTGACTTTACTGCGCAAACTGCTTTCTAATCCTTTATTGGATGCAGGGGGAAACATAGTGACAAAGGATGAGGAAAAGGCTGAGGTACTTAATGCCTTCTTTGCCTCAGCCTTTAATAGTAAGACCAGTTGTTCTGGGGGTACCCAGCCCCCTGAGCTGGAAGACAGGGATGGGGAGCAGAATGAAGCCCCCATAATCCAAGACACACAAGTCTATGGAGCTGGATGGGATCCACCCAAGGGTACTGAGGGAGCTGGCGGAAGTGCTCACCAAGCCACTTTCCATCATTTATCAGCAGTCCTGGCTAACCGGGGAGGTCCCAGTTGACTGGAGGTTAGCAAATGTGACGCCCATCTACAAGAAGGGCTGGAAGGAGGATCTGGGGAACTACAGGCCTGTCAGTCTGACTGCTGTGCCGGGGAAGGTTATGGAGCAGATCATCTTGAGTGCCATCACACAGCATGTACAGGACACCCAGGTGATCAGGCCCAGTCAGCATGGGTTTATGAAAGGCAGGTCCTGCTTGACTAACCTGATCTCCTTCTATGACCAGGTGACCCGCCTAGTGGATGAGGGAAAGGCTGTGGATGTTGTTTTACCTGAACTTTAGTAAAGCCTTTGACACCATTTCCCACAGCATTCTCCTGGAGAAACTGGCTGCTCATGGCTTGGACGGGTGTACTCTTCGCTGGGTAAAAAACTGGCTGGACGGCCAGGCCCAGAGAGTTGTGGTGAAGGGAGTTAAATCCAGTTGGCGGCCGGTCACGAGCGGTGTTCCCCAGGGCTCAGTTTTGGGGCCGGTCTTGTTCAATATCTTTATCAATGATCTGGATGAGGGGATCGAGTGCACCCTCAGTAAGTTTGCAGACGACACCAAGTTGGGCGGGAGTGTTGATCTGCTCGAGGGTAGGAAGGCTCTGCAGAGGGACCTGGACAGGCTGGACCGATGGGCCAAGGCCAACTGTATGAGATTCAACAAGGCCAAGTGCCGGGTCCTGCACTTGGGTCACAACAACCCCATGCAGTGCTACAGGCTTGGGGAAGAGTGGCTGGAAAGCTGCCTGGCGGAAAAGGACCTGGGGGTGTTGGTCGACAGCCGGCTGAACATGAGCCGGCAGTGTTCCCAGGTGGCCCAGAAGGCCAATAGCATCCTGGCCTGTATCAGAAATAGTGTGGCCAGGAGGACTAGGGAAGTGATCGTCCCCCTGTACTTGGCACTGGTGAGGCTGCACCTTGAATACCGTGTTCAGTTTTGGGCCCCTCACTACAAGTATTCGGCTCATATCTGATACACAAATAGCAACGCATTGCATCAAAACAAGCCTTCTTGATCTTTATATGTTGTAATGCTATTCCACAGTCCAGAGAAAAATACCAGTTCCAAAAAAGAAGCTTCCTCAGATAAACATCTATTGGGTTGTTTCTTGTTTTTTACTTGGTTTCAAAAAGAAGATAGCCAGCAAAGGTGGAGAAGCGTTGATGGTCCCCATGGAGAGCTCCGTTTCCCATTTGCAGCCAAACTTCATCTCCTTTGACAAGTTTTAGCACCGCACTGTTTCCTGAAGTGTCTGCTTTCCCTTTTGATTCATAGCTAAGGATGAGTATTTTAACAAGTCAGCTTTTTCTTTCTCAACAATGATCAAGCAAACAACTTTAAAAAAATGAATCCAAGAAAGCACATTGTTATCCTGAGCAAAACTTCCTTGAAAGGCTTGCTAACATTTTTTTCAGCTTTATAAGGAAATTTTGGCATCTTTGTGCATTTGATCTCCTAGTCAAATTTTGCACCTTACCTAATTGCATGATTTCATTTCTTTCTGAAATTCTGGAAGTTTAACTTACATGTCTTTTTCCAGGGCACAGGAACAAATTTATTTTTTAAAATAAACCTCTGCTCATTCGTCACGACACTCCGGATTCCCTGTGATGTTCTTTTTCCCTTGGATTCATCCCAGCTAATTTTAAATGCCTGTAGGTCAGGAGTCTCACGTGAGGCACAGGCAGCGGGCAGAGACAGGCAGTTCGCTCCATCCTGAGACCTTTCATTGGAACATAGATATGTTCGATGTGGGCTAACATGCTGGCTTTGTGTGAGTGTTGGTTCCTTTTCTTCCACCTGCTGCCTTTTCTGACATTAATGCTTCAGGGGAAAAAAATTGGGTCCTTTTTCTTTTGCAGGAAAGATCTATTGGGAACGAAGTACCCTTTGGCGGTGCCTCTGTTACAGACTGTTGAAGAAGCCTGGACAGCTTAAATGAATCTGCTATCATCTAAGTGCCTAAAATCCAGTGTGATCAATCTAAGCTTTTGTGTCTGTTTATTCAGGCTCAGGAGAGAAGCTTGGTTTTGGCATCAGACCCCTGATTGGTATTAAACAAATAATATTTTTTTCAAACATTTTTTTTTTTCAGATATCCATCTGGCTACAAGCTTCTTGACCTGGTCCTTATAGAAGTTGCTAAGCTCGAAGTGGATCCTATTCTTGATGATCCTCCAGGTAACATAAAGAGTTCAGAAACTTTTTATTCAAAGCGTGCTAATGATAACAAAGCCAGTAAGGAGGACCTTTGCTTCTTACTCTTCCTTACTACTGCAGTTTAAATGCTCTCCACCTTTAAAGTAAATTGCTTTCCCCTAATCTTTAACAAGACTGTTATTCGTTGCTGAACACTTCATTATGCCCTTTCTCTGACAGACAAAATGAGGATGAAGATATGTTTTAGCAGAATGACAGCATGTTACGACTGGACTCCAACCCTGACTTGCAGTGCTAATTCCTTTCCCCTGAGCTTTGAGGAACTTGTGATCAAGGCTGAATTTTAGGTCCAGGATCAGTGGCAGGTATGATTCAAATTTGCAATTTGAGGAGGGCAAAATACAATACTTTTTCTTTGTTGGTTATTTTACCCTACAGAATTTCTTAAAAAAAGGAACAATTTCATGTTTCTTGAAATGTGAGCAAGCAATCACATCTGTACAAACATGTCTTTTGCAGTCAAAATGGCCTGGCCCTTCACTTACCTATATAAGCTGAAAACTGTATTGCCATTATGCATCAGGTACACGTACACTTCCTCCACATCTTCATGTTTCATCATATTGAAGGTGAAGAAATACACCCCTGAAATGATTACCAAATATAATGTGTTTGCTTCATAGAGGAAAGTAGTCATGCTACAGACTTGCACTTCTTGCTTAGAAAACATAACAGCTGAGGCCAAAATTACCTTCCAGTTGACAGTGGCTATTTTGCTTCTGCTTAATAGTGTGCCAAAATCGGATTCATTTTTATTCTGCATATGGCAGGGGTTCAGCCACATCCTGTTCCAGAGAAATGACTGTACTTGAACGCGGCAGGGCTGCCCATCCCTCCCTTCTCACCGAAAGGGAAATTTCCCAGAGGCTGAGTCTAGTGACCTCTCTTTCACCATTTTTTCCTTACTTTCTTGCTCCTGCCCTCTCCCCAAAAGGGCAGTCTCCAGGCCAGCCAGGGCTCAGGCTCAGAGGCTGTCAGAGAGCCAGCATGTCGCCCAGGTCAGGCAGGGCATGAGCAGTTTTAGCAGCACCCACTGCTGCTCACCTGCCGTACCACATCCTGCACAATGCAGACATAGCCACCGCTTTCTCTTCTTGCACGACACACCCCTTGCCATTACCCTTTCCCTTCTAAGTTCTTTCTCTGCCTGAAAGGCACCAACAGTGTTGTCAGTGCAACTATATTATGTGTCATGAGCTCTACAAGGCTCCCCCAGGAGGGATGACAAGCTCCTGGTTCCTGAACAGTAAGTCTGTAGCATTGACCCTGCAATGGGAGCTTGGAGTATGCATCAAAGCCAAGGCTCAATTAGAGATGAAACTGGCCAGTGTTGTGTCAGACAACAAGAAGGGCTTTTTTAAGTACGTTAATAGCAAGAGGAGGTCTAAAGAAAACATTGGACCTATACTTGGTGATGATGGTCACCTGACTAATAGGGATGAAGAAAAAGCGGAGGCATTCAATGCTTTTTTTGCCTCAGTCTTTAATAATACTGATAGACCTTGGGCTGCCCGGTCCCCTGAGTCGGAGGACCATGAGTGTGGGAACAGTGACTTTCCATTTGTGGACACTGAAATTGTAAGGGACCAGCTGTATCAGCTGAATGTTCACAAGTCCATGGGGCCTGATGGGATTCATCCTAGAGTACTGAAGGAGCTAGCGGATGTTATGGCAGGACCCCTCTCGATCATCTACCAAAGGTCTTGGGAGTCTGGGGAGGTCCCTGCTGACTGGAAGCTAGCCAACATTATTCCAATTTACAAGAAGGGCGTGAGGGAAGACCCAGGAAACTACAGACCTGTTAGTCTAAGCTCAGTTCCGGGAAAAATTATGGAGAAGATCATACTGGGTGCTACTGAGAGGCATTTAAAGAATAATGCCGTCATCAGGCACAGTCAACATGGGTTCACAAAGGTAAAGTCCTGTATAACTAATTTGGTATCCTTCTACGATAAGGTCACCTGCCTAGTGGGTGAAGGGAAGGCGGTGGATGTAGTTTTTCCAGATTTTAGTAAGTGTCCTGGTTTCAGCTGGGATAGAGTTAATTTTGTTCCTAGTCGCTGCTATAGTGCTGTGTTTTGGATTTAGTATGAGAATAATGTTGATAACACACTGATGTTTTAGTTGTTGCTAAGTAGTGCTTACACTAGTCAAGGACTTTTCAGCTTCTCATGCCCTGCCAGCAAGAAGCTGGGAGGGGGCACAGCCGGGACAGCTGACCCAAACTGGCCAAAGGGATATTCCATACCATATGACGTCATGCTCAGTATATAAACTGGGGGGAGTTGGCTGGGGGGTGGTGACCGCTGCTCGGGGACTGGCTGGGCATAGGTCGACAGGTGGTGAGCAATTGCATTGTGCATCACTTGCTTTGTATATTATTATTATTATTATTATTATTATTATTATTATTACTATTGGGATTTAATTTTATTTCAATTATTAAACTGTTCTTATCTCAACCCATGAGTTTTCTCACTTTTACTCTTCCGATTCTCTCCACCATCCCACCGGGCGAGGGGAGAGTGAGCGAGCAGCAGTGTGGTGCTAACTTGCCCACTGAGGTTAAACCACGACAGTCCTTTTTGGCGCCCAACGTGGGGCTCGAAGGGTTTGAGATAGTAACAGATTAACCAGAGCGCATTAAGGAATTTATATCTGTTAACAGTTGCGAGTCACAATATTGATTCATCTGTTCTCCATGTTGGTGTGTGTGATCTGCATCATGCTCTTTTTTTTGCTGTACATGTTAAAGATTGGTGTTGGTTTTTGCAGTTTGCTGTGGTCTGCAGTGATTGGTGATGTTTTGCCTGGGAGGTTTGTTATTAACACACTGGTCTTGAGCTTTATCTAGTATTTGAGCTTTGTACTGAAGCCATTACTGTACTTCGGGTACCACTTCATGGAGACAATTAGCAATTACAGTTCCTCCTCTGAGAGGTTTTTTATGGAGGAAATACAGAATGGCAGCGTCACTACCTTCTTCTATGATGTTTCCTCCTTCATTACAGTAACTTTTCAGTATCTTGAACATCCTTGGGTAGTTAAGATACTTCTACTGGTACTTCTTGGGAATATTGTTTCGGTTTTGTCTAAGGTTAATAAGCAATTTAAGAATATCATCCAGAGATCTGCCCCAAGGCTGGATAGTTATGAGTGGCAGGGTGTGTGGGATAGCATGGGCAAGCACCTAGGCCAATGGGCACCCCCAGTGTTTTGGAACTTCACCCCTGAGCAAGTGCAGAATCCTGAAAAGTTAGTAGAATATTTGGACAAAGTATGCTGTCACCCTGGCAACTCCAGAGAGACACAGATCACTGCAACGTGCTGGGGCCTGGCCCATGCCTACCGAGCCCTGTTCAACACCATTCAGTACCCTCGAAGGGAAGAGAAGGTCTCTGGATCTGACGGTAAAAGAACACGACCTGCGGCCACTCCGACCCCGGTAACAGGCCCTGCAGCCACTCCAACCTGGACGACAGGCACTGCGGCTGAACCAAAGAACCAACCTGTGCCAGTATCAATCGCCCTTGTACACAAGAAGAAACCTTGGAAGCGGAAGTCGGCTCGTTTAGTAAGCGAGGAAGAAATTTCTTCTAAGAGGGAGCCGGAGGAAGAAGTGGACGAGGCAAACTACCCTGGAGTAGGGCTATCACGAGAACAGGAAGAGGAGAGCCGGGCACTGCCTGGGGAGGAAGAAGAGGAAGAACTCATAAACAAAGCGGTAACCACATGATCTCTATCCCTGAGTGAGCTGCGAGATATACGAAAAGAATTCAGCCGTCGTCCAGGTGAGCATATTGTCACCTGGTGTCGTGGTTTAATTTCAGTCGGCAACTAAGCACCACGCAGCCACTCGCTCACTCCCCCCCTGACCCCCGGTGGGATGGGGGAGAGAATTGGAAGAGCACAAGTTAGAAAAACTCGTGGGTTGAGATAAAAACAGTTTAATAATTGAAATAAAATGGTAATAATAATATGATAATAATAATAATACACAAAACAAGTGATGCACAGTACAATTGCTCACCACCCGCCAACCGATGCCCAGCCAGTCCCCGAGCAGCGGCCCCCCCGGCCAGCTTTTCCCAGTTTATGTACTGAGCATGACGTCACATGGTATGGAATGTCCCTTTGGCCAGTTTGGCTGTGCCCCCTCCCAGCTTCTTGTGCACCTCCAGCCTTCTCAGTCGGTAGAGCATGGAAAACGAAAAAGTCCTTCGCTAGTGTAAGCATTACCTAGCAACAACTAAAACATCGGTGTGTTATCAACTTTGTTCTCATCCTAAATCCAAAACACTGTACCAGCTACTAGGAAGGAAATTAACTCTATCCCTGCCGAAACCAGGACACCTGGCTGCTCCGATGCTGGGATAATTGGGCCAGTAGCCTGGAATTACCACCATGGAGAAGGGTATCCAGTACCTGAGGGAATTAGCTGTGCTGGAGGTGATTTATGATGACCTGGACAACGAGCAGCTATCCAAAGATCCAGATGAAGTCAAGTGCACACGACCCATGTGGCGGAAGTTTATAAGGAGCTCACCATCGTCATATGCCAATGCATTGGCAGTGATGACCTGGAAAGATGGAGAGGGACAAACGGTGGATGAATTGGCTGGTCAACTCTGGCAATATGAGGAAAGTCTCTCTTCCTCCCTCGTCTCGGCTGTGGAGAAACTGTCCCGGGAGGTCCAGCAACTCAGAGAGCTGGTCCTACTCCCCACCTGTACGGACCAATATCTCGACTATTAGGAGGCAGCGTTCTTTTGCTCAAGAGAGAGAATATAAAGGGTACACACCACGGGGCACCCTATGGTTTTACCTGCGTGACCACGGAGAGGACATGAGGAAGTGGGATGGAAAACCTACCGCAGCCCTAGGGGCACGGGTACGTGAATTGCAAGGGAAAACAACCACAGAAAGAGGTTCTTCCAGGAAAATTGCTGCTCCAGTTTCCAGCGGGCAGTTCCCCAGACAGAGCAGAAGGGCTGATCTTACTCCTGATCTTAATGAAGAGACTTCTGACTCGTACGTACAAGAAATGAGAAATGAGTACTGTGATGAGGACTAAAGGGGCCGTGCCTCCAGCCAGGGGGAGGAAAGGGACAACCGGGTTTACTGGACTGTGTGGGTTCAATGGCCTGGCACATCAGACCCACAGAAGTATAAGGCTCTGGTAGACACCGGTGCACAGTGTACCCTAATGCCATCAAGCTATATAGGGGCAGAACCCATCTGTATTTCTGGGGTGACGGGGGGATCCCAACAGCTAACTGTATTGGAAGCCGAAGTAAGTCTAACTGGGAATGGGTGGCAAAAGCACCCCATTGTGACTGGCCCAGAGGCTCCGTGCATCCTTGGCATAGACTACCTCAGGAGAGGGTATTTCAAGGACCCAAAAGGGTACCGGTGGGCTTTTGGTATAGCTGCCTTGGAGACGGAGGGAATTAAACAGCTGTCCACCTTGCCTGGTCTCTTGGAAGACCCTTCTGTTGTGGGGTTGCTGAAGGTCGAAGACCAACAGGTGCCAAATGCTACCACCACGGTGCACCGGCGGCAATATCGCACCAACCGAGACTCCTTGATTCCCATTCATGAGCTGATTCGTCGACTGGAGAGCCAAGGAGTGATCAGCAAGACTCCTTCACCCTTTAACAGTCCCATATGGCCAGTGCGGAAGTCTAATGGAGAGTGGAGACTGACAGTAGACTATCATGGCCTAAATGAAGTCACGCCACCGCTGAGTGCTGCTGTGCCGGACATGCTAGAACTTCAATACGAACTGGAGTCAAAGGCAGCCAAGTGGTATGCCACAATTGATATCGCTAATGCATTTTTCTCCATCCCTTTGGCAGCAGAGTGCAGGCCACAGTTTGCTTTCACTTGGAGGGGCGTCCAGTACACCTGGAACCGACTGCCCCAGGGGTGGAAACACAGCCCCACCATTTGCCATGGACTGATCCAGACTGCACTGGAGCAGGGTGAGGCTCCAGAACACCTGAAATACATTGATGACATCATTGTGTGGGGCAACACAGCAGGGGAAGTTTTTGAAGAAAGGGAAGGAAATAGTCCAAATCCTTCTGAAGGTTGGTTTTGCCATAAAACAAATAAGGTCAAGGGACCTGCACAGGAGGTGCAATTTTTAGGAATAAAATGGCAAGATGGACGTCGTCAGATCCCAATGGATGTGATCAACAAAATAACAGCCATGTCTCCACCAACTAGCAAAAAGGAAACACAAGCTTTCTTAGGCGTCGTGGGTTTTTGGAGAATGCACATTCCAAATTACAGTCTGATTGTAAACCCTCTCTATCACGTGACCCGGAAGAAGAACGATTTCAAATGGGGCCCTGAGCAACGACAATCTTTTGAACAAATTAAAGAGGAGATAGTTCATGCAGTAGCCCTGGGGCCAGTCCGGGCAGGGCAAGATGTCAAAAATGTGCTCTACACCGCAGCCGGGGAGAACGGCCCTACCTGGAGCCTCTGGCAGAAAGCACCAGGGGAGACTCGAGGTCGACCCCTAGGGTTTTGGAGTCAGGGATACAGAGGATCCGAGGCCTGCTATACTCCAACTAAAAAAGAGATATTGGCAGCATATGAAGGGGTTCGAGCTGCTTCAGAAGTGATCGGCACTGAAGCACAGCTCCTCCTGGCACCCTGACTGCCGGTGCTGGGCTGGATGTTCAGAGGGAGGGTCCCCTGTACACATCATGCAACTGATGCTACGTGGAGTAAGTGGGTCGCACTGATCACACAACGGGCTCGAATAGGAAACCCCAGTCGCCCAGGAATCCTGGAAGTGATCATGGATTGGCCAGAAGGCAAAGATTTTGGAATGTCACCAGAGGAGGAGGTGACGCGTGCTGAGGAGGCCCCAATGTATAATGAACTCCCAGAAAATGAGAAGCAATATGCCCTGTTCACTGATGGGTCCTGTCGTCTTGTGGGAAAGCATCGGAGGTGGAAAGCTGCTGTATGGAGTCCTATGCGACAAGTTGTAGAAACTGCTGAAGGAGAAGATGAATCGAGCCAATTTGCAGAAGTAAAGGCCATCCAGCTGGCTTTAGACATTGCTGACCGAGAGAAGTGGCCAGTGCTCTATCTCTGTACTGACTCATGGATGGTGGCAAATGCCCTGTGGGGGTGGTTGCAGTAATGGAAGCAGAGTAACTGGCAGCGCAGAGGCAAACCCATCTGGGCTGCCGCATTGTGGCAAGATATTGCTGCCCGGGTGGAGAACCTGGTTGTAAAAGTCCGTCACGTAGATGCTCACGTACCCAAGAGTCGGGCCACTGAAGAACATCAAAACAACCAGCAGGTGGATCAGGCTGCTAAGATTGAAGTGGCTCAGGTGGATCTGGACTGGCAACATAAGGGTGAATTATTTATAGCTCGGTGGGCCCATGACACCTCAGGTCACCAAGGAAGAGATGCAACATACAGATGGGCTCGTGATCGAGGGGTGGACTTGGCCATGGACACTATTGCGCATGTTATCCATGAATGCGAAACATGCGCTGCAGTCAAGCAAGCCAAGCGGATAAAGCCTCTCTGGTATGGAGGACGATGGCTGAAATATAAATATGGGGAGGCCTGGCAGATCGATTATATCACACTCCCACAAACCCGCCAAGGCAAGCGCCATGTGCTTACAATGGTGGAGGCAACCACCGGATGACTGGAAACACATCCCGTGCCCCATGCCACTGCCCGGAACACTCTCCTGGGCCTTGAAAAGCAAGTCCTATGGCGACATGGCACCCCAGAAAGAATTGAGTCGGACAACGGGACTCATTTCCGAAACAACCTCATAGACACCTGGGCCAAAGAGCATGGCATTGAGTGGGTGTATCACATCCCCTATCATGCACCAGCCTCTGGGAAAATTGAACGATACAATGGACTGTTAAAGGCTACGCTGAGAGCAATGGGTGGCGGGACATTCAAACATTGGGATACGCATTTAGCAAAGGCCACCTGGTTAGTCAACACGAGGGGATCTGCCAATCGAGTTGGCCCTGCCCAGTCAGAACTTTTACGTACTGTAGATGGGAATAAAGTCCCTGTAGTGCACATAAAAAATATGCTGGGGAAGACAGTCTGGGTTATTCCTGCCTCGGGCAAAGGCAAACCCATCCGTGGGATTGCTTTTGCTCAAGGACCTGGGTGCACTTGGTGGATAATGCAGGACGATGGGGAAGTCCGATGTGTACCTCAAGGGGATTTGATTTTGGGTGAGAATAGGCAATGATTTGAACTGCATGATGTTAATTGCTACGTAATATTATATGCCATACCAATGATATTACAATAAGAATCACCCCGATTAATGAAGAATGAACTTTGATGAAACCGAGCAAAGCACAGCGATGATGGTACCAGAACTGACTTCAACATGAAACAATCCAACACCACATACCATCTCCGTCTTTCCTGCCCTGGAAGATTATTACGACAGATGGAGCCCAAAGTCATGGACTAAATGAACTCAACGGATATTTTAGAGGGATGGCCCATAGACTAAGGGAATGATATCTCTGTGTGTATATATATCAAATGACAGGAAAAGGGGTGGTGATTAATGGGAATGTATTGGAAAGTGGGGGACCTGGGCATGACGTAGATGGTATAGAATAAGGGGTGGATACTGTCCTGGTTTCGGCTGGGATAGAGTTAATTTTCTTCCTAGTAGCTGGTATAGTGCTGTGGTTTGGATTTAGGATGAGAACAAAGTTGATAACACACCGATGTTTTAGTTGTTGCTAGGTAATGCTTACACTAGTCAAGGACTTTTCAGCTTCCCATGCTCTACCGACTGAGAAGGCTGGAGGGGCACAAGAAGCTGGGAGGGGGCACAGCCAGGACAGCTGACCCAAACTGGCCAAAGGGATATTCCATACCATATGATGTCATGCTCAGTATATAAACTGGGGGAAAGCTGGCCGGGGGGGCTGCTGCTTGGGGACTGGCTGGGCATCGGTCAGCGGGTGGTGAGCAATTGCATTGTGCATCACTTGCTTTGTATATTCTTCTTATTCTTCTTTTTCTTATTCTTATTATTTTATTTTATTTCAATTATTAAACTGTTTTTATCTCAGCCCATGTGTTTTCTCACTTGTGCTCTTCCAATTCTCTCCCCCATCCCACTGGGGCAGCGGGGGAGTGAGTGAGCAGCTGTGTGGTGCTCAGTTGCTGACTTAGGTTAAACAACGACACTTGGCAGCCTAGAAGGCAAACCGCATCCTGGGGTGCATCAAACACAGTATAACCAGCCAGTCAAAAAAGGTGTTTATCCCTCTGTATTCAGCATTGGCGCGGCCTCACCTTGAGTTCTGTGTGCAGTTCTGGGCCCCACAATTTAAGAAGGATGTGAAGGTCCTTGAACGTGTCTAGAGGAGGGCAACAGAGCTGGTGAAAGGGCTGGAAGGCAAGTCCTATGAGGAGCGGCTAAGGATTTTGGGCTTGTCTAGTTTGGAGAAAAGGAGGCTGAGGGGCAACCTCATTGCTCTCTGCAGCTTCCTGAGGAGGGGAAGTGGAGAGGGAGGGGCTGAGCTCTTCTCCCTGGTATCCAGTGACAGGATGCGTGGGAATGGTTCAAAGCTGCACCAGGGGTGGTTTAGAGTGGACATTAGGAAGCATTTCTTTACTGAGAGGGTGGTCAAACACTGGAACAGGCTTCCTAGAGAGGTGGTCGATGCCCCAAGCCTGTCAGTGTTTAAGAGGCATTTGGACAATGCCCTTAATAATTTGCTTTAACTTTTGGTCAGCCCTGAAGTGGTCAGGCAGTTGGACTATATGATCATTGTAGGTCCCTTCCAACTGAACTATTCTATTCTATTCTATTCTATTCTATTCTATTCTATTCTAAAGTCATTAAATCATTAAATCATTGTGGGTCAAAGTTTATTAACATCCACATATACATTAACCTCAAGAGGAAGCAGGTGTGAGGACACACCCCCCTAACTGTCAGTAAGATGTGCCACAGCAAGCTTGGAGGGCCTGACTTTCATTTAATCTAATATCACTTCTCATAGTTGTGAGTAAATGAATGGCAGGGTGAGAAAGGCCAAGTGAAGGAAGGTGGTCTCAGGCTTCGGTTAGACATGTTTTTGGTTATGGCCCTACCTCCCCCGTCTCCTATTGCACCTCCTGCACCACAGCTGTGTGAGATGAGGGACTGATACAGATGAAAAATAACTCAGGAAAAACTGTAATGCCTCATTTCCAGCCACACATCTGTTGCTGGCCAGCTCACAGCTGGACTGGCATGAGTGAAGATGGGGATGAAGAGAGTGACTGGAGGCAGGAAGTGGAGGAGGAGACTGTGAAACCGCTGCTGTGACATCAGGCCATGGTTATCTCATCACAGTGGCAGAAGGGCTAAAGGTCTCAAAGCAGATGGTCCCACTCCCTCCCCAACTCTGGCCATGTGTCTTCCTCCTGCCTTTGTGCCAGCACTAGTCTCACTGGCTGGCAAGCCCTCTCTTGGCTTGCTCAGTTTCCAATTTCATTTTTCCTGAAAGTAGGTGGCAAGAGCTATGCAGAGAGAGTCTCATCAGTGCCTTGTACAAAGGCAGTTACTATTTTCTCATCATTATTGACCACGCTTCTCCCCATAGCTCCCAGAATTGCATTATTTTGTTTTGCAAACACTCACCGTTCACTGGAGCACCAAATCTCCCAGTCATGACATCAAAGAAATTCCCAACATTGGTTTCGACACTACTGAAGATGATCCCACTGTTCTGGTTGCTGAAGTGAGTAGCCATGGAAGCCATGAATGCAACCTGCCAAAATGTAGTTCTTAGTCAGTCAGCCGTTCACGAAATGCACATGTATAGAGGAATCAGCTACAGATTTTTTTCCTGTATTTGCAGTCTGTTTATTTTCCTGACAGAGATGTTCTTCTAGGGCCTGCTCCAAGGCCATTAAACTCTAGTAACAAAACTCCCATTGAATAAAACTGGAAGAGGACTAGGCTTCTTACATTCAATTGGACTATTCATGACTGTAAAGGTAAGTGTATGGGCAAGTGTTTGCAGGTCAGGATCTTCATTTGGGATTTTATTTACCTTTAACTCTCTCTAGAATGATGCAATAGAAAACTGGTATTGAAATGTATGGTGTTTTTGATAAAAGTGATTTAATTGTTTTTTATATGTTCCCCAATGCATTTAGACTGGATATTGCTTTTAACTGAATGTGTGAAATAAATAATGCTTGGTAAAATCCATACACATTAGTGTTTCTTGCTAAATACCTTCAGAGATACATTAAGCATTTTTATTAGAGGTCCCCTAGAAGTGCAGTGGCTGGGACTCAAGAGTCAGTGCTTTTTCTCTCTTACCAGTTGCCCTGTATCCCTCAGTCACGACAACGGAGGGTGGTGGACATCAAAAGAGGAAACTAAGAAAGTGAAAACTGTGCTTCAACTTCATATTACACTTCTTGCAGTGAGACATATTGGCCGTGGAAAATGTTTCATAGGAAGCAGTGCAAAACCTCCCACATTGGACAATTCAGATGATTACCCTCAGTAAGACATCAGGGAACGACCTATAGAGAACCATCTTGCATGGGCAGGAAAGGGGGTTATCTCTTCTGTGAGTCTGTGATCCTCCCATCTGACTGTCAGTAGATGGGGTACAGGCAGAATTGCTGCACCTGGATGCCAGAAGATCACATAGTGACTTGGCATTTTATTTAGAATCATAGAATCATAGAATCATTGAGGTTGGAAAAGACCTCTAAGATCATCGAGTCCAACCGTCAACCCAACACCACCAGGCCCACTAAACCATGTCCCTAAGCGCCTCATCTACACGTCTTTTAAAAACCTCCAGGGATGGGGACTCCACCACTTCCCTGGGCAGCCTGTTCCAATGTTTCACCACTCTTTCAGTAAAGAAATTTTTCCTTACATCCAATCTAAACCTCCCCTGCCGCAACTTGAGGCCATTTCCTCTCGTCCTATCGCTTGTTACTTCGGAGAAAAGACCAACACCCACCTCGCTACAACTTCCTTTGAGGTAGTTGTAGAGAGCGATGAGGTCTCCCCTCAGCCTCCTTTTCTCCAGGCTGAACAATCCCAGTTCCCTCAGCCGCTCCTCATCAGACTTGTTCTCCAGACCCCTCACCAGCCTCGTTGCCCTTCTCTGGACACACTCCAGCACCTCAACGTCCTTCTTGTAGTGAGGGGCCCAAAACTGAACACAGTATTCGAGGTGCGGCCTCACCAGTGCCGAGTACAGGGGCACGATCACTTCCCTACTCCTGCTGGCCACACTGTTTCTGATACAGGCCAGGATGCCATTGGCCTTCTTGGCCGCCTGGGCACACTGCCGGCTCATGTTCAGCCGGCTGTCGACCAACACCCCCAGGTCCTTTTCCGCCAGGCAGCTTTCCAGCCACTCTTCCCCAAGCCTGTAGCGCTGCATGGGGTTG
Organism: Aptenodytes patagonicus; assembly: GCF_965638725.1. NCBI lineage: Eukaryota > Metazoa > Chordata > Aves > Sphenisciformes > Spheniscidae > Aptenodytes > Aptenodytes patagonicus. The sequence goes on from NC_134981.1 coordinate 27,714,739, forward strand.
TTGTGGCCAAAGTGCAGGACCCGGCACTTGGCCTTGTTGAACCTCATACAGTTGGCCTGGGCCCATCCATCCAGCCTGTCCAGGTCCCTCTGCAGAGCCTTCCTACCCTCGAGCAGATCAACACTCCCGCCCAACTTGGTGTCGTCTGCAAACTTACTGAGGGTGCACTCAATCCCCTCATCCAGATCATCAATAAAGATATTAAACAAGACTGGCCCCAGTACTGAGCCCTGGGGAACACCGCTCGTGACCGGCCGCCATCTGGATGTAACTCTATTCACCACAACTCTCTGGGCCCGGCCATCCAGCCAGTTTTTGACCCAGCGCAGAGTCCACCTGTCTAAGCCGTGAGCCGCCAGCTTCTCGAGGAGAATGCTGTGGGAGACAGTGTCAAAGGCCTTGCTGAAGTCCAGGTAGACCACATCCACAGCCTTTCCCTCATCCACTAGGCGGGTCACCTGGTCATAGAAGGAGATCAGGTTGGTCAAGCAGGACCTGCCTCTCATGAACCCGTGCTGGCTAGGCCGGATCCCCTGGTTGTCCCGCACATGCCTTGTGAGCGCCCTCAAGATGAGCCGCTCCATAATCTTCCCCGGCACCGAGGTCAGGCTGACAGGCCTGTAGTTCCCCGGATCCTCCTTCCGGCCCTTCTTGTGGATGGGCGTCACATTGGCAAGCCTCCAGTCATCCGGGACCTCCCCCATTAACCAGGACTGCTGATAAATGATGGAGAGCGGCTTGGCGAGCACCTCCGCCAGCTCCCTCAGCACTCTCGGGTGGATCCCATCCGGCCCCATAGACTTGTGAGCGTCCAGGTGGCATAGCAGGTCATTGACTGCTTCCTCCTGGATTACGGGGGGTTCATCCTGCTCGCCGTCCCCGTCTTCCAGCTCGGGGGGCCGAGTACCCTGAGGATAACTGGTCTGCCTGTTAAAGACTGAGGCAAAGAAGGCATTGAGTACCTCAGCCTTTTCCTCATCCTCGGTGACAATGTTCCCCCCCGCATCCAATAAGGGATGGAGATTCTCCTTGGCTCTCTTCTTGTCATTAATATATTTGTAAAAACTTTTTTGTTGTCTTTAACGACAGCGGCCAGATTGCGTTCTAGCTGGGCTTTTGCCTTTCTCATTTCTTCTCTGCACGACCTAACAAGATCCCTGTACTCTTCTTGAGTCGCCTGCCCCTTCTTCCACAAGCGGTAAACTCTCCTTTTTTTCCTGAGTCCCAGCAAGAGCTCCCTGTTCAGCCAGGCCGGTCGTCTTCCCCGCCCATTCTTCTTACGGCGTACAGGGACAGCCTGCTCCTGTGACTTTAAGACTTCCTTCTTGAAGATTGTCCAGCCTTCCTGGACCCCTTTGCCCTTCAGGACCGTCTCCCACGGGACTCTCTCAACCAGCGTCCTGAACAGGCCAAAGTCCGCCCTCCGGAAGTCCATGGTTGCGGTTTTGCTGCCCCCCCTCCTTACTTCACCAAGAAGTGAGAATTCTATCATTTCATGGTCGCTAAGCCCAAGACGGCCTCCGACCACCACATCTCCCACCAGTCCTTCTCTGTTTGTAAACAGCAGGTCGAGCGAGGCACCTCCCCTGGTAGGCTCACTTACCAGCTGTGTCAGGAAGTTGTCTTCCACACACTCCAGGAACCTCCTAGACTGCTTCCTCTCTGCCGTGTTGTATTTCCAGCAGACATCCGGGAAGTTGAAGTCCCCCACGAGAACAAGGGCTAGCGATTGAGAAACTTCTGCCAGCCGCTTATAGAACGCTTCATCCGCCCCTTCATCCTGGTTGGGTGGTCTATAACAGACTCCCAGCACGATATCTGCCTCGTTGGCCTTCCCCCTCATCCTTACCCATAAACACTCGACCGTATCATCATCACAATCGTTGAGCTCTAGACAATCGAAACACTCCCTAACATACAGGGCCACCCCACCGCCTCTCCTTCCTCGCCTGTCCCTTCTGAAGAGTCTGTAGCCATCCATTGCAGCACTCCAGTCGTGAGAGTCACCCCACCATGTTTCTGTGAGGGCGACTAAGTCATATCTCTCCCGCTGCACAATGGCTTCCAGCTCCTCCTGCTTGCCGCCCATGCTGCGTGCATTGGTGTATATGCACTTGAGCTGGGCTATCGATTTCGCCCCCGGCATCGGCACGCCACCCCTCGGCTCATCTCTAGCGAGCCTGGTTTTATCCCCTTCCCCCTTCGAACCTAGTTTAAAGCCCTCTCAATGAGCCCTGCCAATTCATGAGCCATGATCCTTTTTCCCTTGTGAGACAGCTGGACTCCGTCTGTCACCAGCAGGCCCGGTGCCATGTAAACCTCCCCATGATCAAAAAAGCCAAAATTCCTCCAACGGCACCAGCCCCTGAGCCACGCGTTGATCAGGTGTGTTTTCCTGCTCCTTTCAGTATCCTTCCCTGCCACTGTAGGGATAGAGGAAAACACTACCTGTGCTCCCGATCCTTGAACCAGTCGCCCCAGTGCCCTGAAGTCCCTTTTGATCGCTGCAGGACTTCTCTCCGCAACCTCATCACTGCCAGCCTGTATAACCAGCAGTGGGTAGTAATCAGAAGGCCGTACCAAACCAGGGAGCTTCCTAGTGATGTGTCTGACCCGGGCCCCAGGGAGGCAGCAGACTTCCCTGTGGGACGGGTCCGGTCGGCATATCGGGCCCTCTGTTCCCCTCAGAAGGGAATCGCCTATGACAATTACCCTCCTTTTTTTCTTAGCAGCGGCAGTCGTAATGCGTGGGGCTGACTGCCTCACCCTAGGCGACCCCCCGGATGGACCTTCGTCTACATCCTCGCTTGCCTTGCCCTCAAGTTCCAGGGCCCCATATCTGTTGTGTAAAGGCAACCGGGAAGGTGAGGGAGGCCGGGCAGGGGTTTGCCTGGCACGCCGAGCAGGGACCCGTTTCCATTCCCCCCCGTCGCTTAGGTCCCCTCTTTCTACCTGGTGGCAAGAAGGCAGGGGATCCTCTGCTTCTCGCGGAGCCTCCTTCTGCTGCCTCTGCCTCAGGGACGGTAGGGTGCGGCTCCACCAATCTATCTCCCTCTCACACTCCCTGATACTCCTCAACCTTTTCACCTCCTCCTTCAGCTCTGCCACCAGGCCGAGCAGATCATCCACCTGGTCACACCGCACACAGGTGTTGTCTCTGCTGCCCTCCAGTACAAGTGACAGGCTCAGGCACTCCCTGCAGCCAGAGACCTGGACAGCTGTATGCTTGCGTGTGAGCTCCTTAACTTCTTAGATGAAAAGTGTTCAATTACAGTTGTTACTGCTCCTCACAAAAATGACATTTTTCATGAGATTCCAGCTATACTGGTATTTAAAAAAAACAAACCCAGAACTTCTTTTGATTTCAGATCCAAATGAGAACAAAACTGAAACAGGCAAAATCAAATGCAAGTCCGGATCCAACAATGGAAATCATTAGCCATCTGCTCAGAAATTTGAGGAGCTCCAGATGTAAGCTGAAAGCTTGGGCTGATTTTCCTTATCCCTGCATGGATGCATTTTCTATGACAGCAAACTGTTAACTTCTTGCTTCTCAGCCAGGATCACATCAAAGTTCATCATGTATTAAAGCAAAGCAGCTGCAATGGCAGCTTGATGGGATTTATTACTTTTTGTCTAGATTCCATTTCACATTCTCTTTGACCGCAAGCTACTTTTCTTGGGCTGGTCAGAAGAGTTGAAAAAGATGTCCTTTCTCCCTAGGTCTCATTTTGAAGTAGCAGATCAACATGGACATGCCAAGTCTTTCAAAATAATCCTGTACTTAAAACAGTATTGTATTCAAAAGTGTTTTCTCCTCTCCCTATCCCCTCTCTCAAATTCTTAAGCATGATGTTAACAAGAAATGATATGCTATACTGTGTAAAGAATTTTTAAGCACATCTATTAAAAACAGTGATGGAATTTTACTTGGAAATAGCTATTGCAATACGAGCCTTTGTTATTCACCCCCTTTCATTATTCAGTTTTTAATTAAATTACTTACCACTATCTTTATGTAAGAAAAAATTACTGATAGCTCATTTTAAAATTGCAAAAGGATTTATGTTGAATGTAATTACAACAAATATGCTTTTAAGATATTCAGCTATAATGTTAATTCCAGTTAATTCCCTAAGAATACTAAAATAATTCTGCTTTATTATAAAAGTCCAGTAATTTTGGAAACTATTTTCATTGTGAATTTTATCCTGTGCAATTATCCCATCTTCATGCAACCTAGGGTGGAGAATTCAAACATACACAATGCCAAGAAATCCGAAGCCATTTTCCCACGCTGCACATGTTGGTTGTACTGTTGATTTTGTTGTTAATTTGCATGCCCTTTATGAGGATATAAACTATATACGAATGACTGTTATTGGGAAACAGTATCTTTCAGTTAAAAGGTGTAGATCTGTAAATAGATCAGAACTTCAGTTTTCTCCATAGTCAAAGGGTTTGGAAGTGGGATTTCTTTTTGTGCATGTTTGCTATATCCCATTTTGTCCCTTCTGTGGTGAACTGGGTTTGGGGGGTATGAATCAGATCAAGATTAAGACAATTCCATTTAAGTGTATATGTGTGAGTGAGGATGTAAACTCCCTTATAGTTTCTGGAGATCTATATTATACTCTGTGGTGTCTGAAATCCCATTTGCCTAAAAGCAGCAGTGACCATCAGATTAAGTTGAGTTGTTCTTCCAGTAATTGTAATTGGAGCTTAGATGCTTCCCTCACATGTAGGCTCTCTGGAGCTGAATCTGACTCCAATCACTTGCCCATGCAAATGTACCTAGTGCCATCTGAAGTCCTTTAGGATCCCCCCCACGGGGCTGGCTGATCTGATGCAAGACCTACAGAAGCCCCTTCCACAGTGGCAGCTGGAGACCAGGAGGGATATATCTCAAAGGCTTGCCATGCATCTAAATCTTGCCTTTATTTAGCACCTTAGCTGCACTACATCATAGAGATACCCAAGTCTATTCCTGCTATTGAAGATGAACTGCTCATATATCCTTACACTGCAGTGTACAGTGTGGACAACTCTTTTAAATCCAATTGTCAACAGCAACCAAGGGTCCTAGTTAGCCAAGTCCCATTTACTTTTGGTTGCCTTAAGAACAGGACTACACCATGCCTCCGCTGTACTGCAGGTATATATACACACACACACAAGCTCTCCACTGTCTGCCAAATTCCTGGGACATGAAGAAGCTCTAATCAAAAAGCTATGGGACTATGTCAACACAGTGTTGAGCCCAAACAAATATATTCCATGCCTCAGCAGAACTTATCAGCTCAGGCTTGAACCCATGTTTTAATGCTCACCTGGCTTTTGGGTAGCTCATTCATAGACAGAACCTACATGCTTCTCAACATATTTAAGGTATTGAGACATTTAAAAACACAGATACTGAGGGGTATTTTTCAAAACCAGAGGACTCCTGTCTGCACTCAAAGGTTTTGATCCAATATTTTGAGGAGTTGGATACATATGCTTCTGAGAATCTCATAAAGCCTGACTGAGCTGAGAAGCGTGGGCCTGAATGACTCCTTTACTCTTTTCACATGCCCTAGGAAGTGCAGAGTTAAGTATGTGATACAGCTTAATACAAAAATTATAGTCCCCACTATTCTCCTTTAATGACCCAGATGCTGGCTTTCTGCACTAAAAGGGAACCATATATATTTCTTCCTGCCCATTTCTCAGCTGGATTCTTACTCTAAAGAAAGGCTAAGCCCTGTTGTCTTTCTTTTCCAGGAAGATCTGGCAGAGCACATTTGTCAATCATGACAAGTGCTATATATGTCTCTCACTGTATTAATTTACAGGTGGATTTGCTTCTTAAGTATCCTACAGTAGTTAGGTGCTGCTTTTCAGAGAAGAAAACTCCATAACCTGAGAACTGCTGCAGCCAACACAAGCCAGAGATTTTGTACCTGTAGCTCTGGGGGTATCCCAGGGTAACCCTTCTCGCCTTTGGGTCCATGATAGCCACGCTCTCCCCTCAGTCCCATATCTCCTTTGTCTCCTTTCTCACCTTTGGCTCCTTCCTGGCCAGTTGCTCCATTATTTCCATTGTTTCCATGATTTCCTTAAAGGAAACAGAGCTTTCTGTTTAACTTAAATAATTTCATATAATATATTTTAACAGATACCTGTGACAGGGTCCTTTTCCACCAGTTTGCAACACATACACTTTTCAGTACCATAAAACCCATATTGAGCTGCGATGAATAAGAAAGAGTTGTGGGGTTAAGCTGAAGGTGAAGGTTTTGATGAGCAAGTTTCCAGAAGGACGTACATTGGTGTTTAAGAGTTAACCCTCATGCTATCTTCATGTTGCTGTATAAACTGCAGATATCTCAGGTCATAGAATCATAGAATCATAGAATCATTGAGGTTGGAAAAGACCTCTAAGATCATCGAGTCCAACCGTCAACCCAACACCACCATGCCCACTAAACCATGTCCCTAAGCGCCTCATCTACAGGTCATTGCGTTGTTGGGGAGATGTACAAGGACGAGACCTCAGCAGACATGAGGCTTGGGGAAAGCGAAGGCCACTGCCTGCTGACACATACCAGGTAGCCTGCATAAGCACTCTTGCTTTTCCTTTTGTGTAAAAACTTATTTCCTGACAATTTAAGTTAATTAGGATAGGATAAGATAATTTTGAAGAACATTTTGCTATCTTTAAAACATGTCTACACAAATGGAGAATGGCTGTAGCCTTAAACTAGCTAAATGACCTATCTGTGCCAAAAATGAGAGGATCTGCATTCTCAGGGTGCTAGTTAGCTTGAAAGGGTTGATTGCTTTTTCCTAGATTTAAAGAAAGACAAAAGTCTTATAATGAAGCTTTCTGAGATGGCTTCTTATAAAAAGGGTCATTATAAAAACATATTCCTGCATCTGCAGTATTACTTACTTCCTGATGTTTACTGAGGAAATTACCAAGCAAACATCTATGTGACTAACAAAATTTTAAAGTTGGCTAGAATAACTGAGCAATTACTGTGCCTACCTGAATCAAAAGCCTGATCTTTCAATTAATTACTCAGGGGATTAATTAGAGTCATCATTGTTCTAATTCTACCTGAATTGAAATTAGGTTCTTTGCCACTCTGCTTACTCTCTGATTAGTCACTCTGGTTATGAATTTACAAGAAGAATGGTGTTGTCTGAGATCAAATCTAATGATTAAGTGATTCTTCAGAGTTTTTGTATTGAGAAAAAAATTGACTTCAAACAAGGAAGCTAAATGGTGGAAGAAATTAAGCAAATTTTGATTTGAATGGAGAAATCAATAACTTTTAAAAATAACAAGAATGATCTTTCCTGTAAAACCAGAACTACTTCTCTACCAGTTCAGAACAGAAACATGCAAGCAACATTTGATTCAATCAAGGGAAAAGCAGCTGTTGTCATTCCCCTTATGTGCACGATATGAAATGCAGCAGATGAAGGAGACAGAAATTCCAGGCTGCAGAAGGTTGCTGTGGGCCACGTGTTTGTGGCATCCTGTTGTGGCATGAGAGTGTGATTGAGATACATCCTTGCATAAGGAAAGGGCAAAGCTGGGACTGGGCTGTGTCTCCCTGTATCAACTGGTAGCCTTGAAAGTGTGGGTGTAATACAAAATCTTGTCCCACTTCTAAGAACCCAACGATTTATTAAGACGTAATGCAATATTTCCACACAAGAGGCCTCACCATTAGATTTCTCTTGCATCTGTAATGATCAATACTATTTTTATAAAGGGTTGATGCATGAATAGCTCACAGCAGGCTAATGCCAAATATGCCTATGACCTAATTATGCCTAATACCCAAAATATGTCAAAGTAACAATTTATTTCAATATTTTACCAACTGAAGCTAATTCTTGAAACACTTCATTCACTCAGATTTAACTTCATAACAGTCAGATTTAACTGTTACTGTAAACTTTCTACCAAAAGTCACCACACTAATGTTTTTTTGTGTATGGTTATGTTATGTCTGTTATTGTCAGTATATTTGTGAGACAGAAGGATTATGAAATTGCATTTTTATTGTGATAAAAGAAGAGGAAAGCTTTGGAAGATGAGACAAATCTGTCAGTCAGTGACATGTTCATTTACATTATACATCTGCTTTAGGAATGGTGATTTTCAAATCCCTGAAGGTAGCTGCTGTAACAAACTTACACCAACATACAACTATCTTTTTCCCTTCTGTAGGCTCTTCTTTTTCCATGCCAATTATCAGATCAAAGTATACCCTTTTCTTGTGTATCTTGTTCTTCTGTGTGCATTTTTAATGAAAAAAAAAGTATTTTTTTATTATGGAAGACAAGATGAAAGAAGGAAAAGAAGACATTTCTATGAGAGAATAGGAGCATGTGTGTGTCTGTAAAATATTGGCTAGCAGTATGCTAGATGAAAAGAAGCTCCTGAATACAGTACACAACAGCATAGCTGGATATTCAAAGGTGATCGCAATAATCAACTCCAGGGAACAAGTTCTTCCAACTTTAATAGAAGCTTCATGCTGCCTTAAGAAGAGAGAACAATTTGCCCTAGAAATGTAATAAGATTACTTTCAGTATGAATTTGTGAAAGCTGAATTTTATTAACAAATGGGTTTTCACTGGAAAAGACTTTAGAGTCTAACTGAAAATCTCTGTCTCCCCAGAAATTATAGAAAAACTTGTTTCTGAATCTGTCCCCAAATACTGATGTTTAGACCATTCTCTGATATTTCATAGAATAGCCTGTAATTAGACTGATCAAAAAATCAATTAAACTTCATCTTTACCTGGCATCCCAGGGGGCCTGGGAGGTCCTGGAGGCCCTTGGTAGAGTCGAACTCCAAAGTCACCACGGCAGCAGGAACTACAGTCTGGATTCTGCAGTCTGGTTTGTGGGGGCTAAGTACACAAAAATAAGCTTTAAATAGCTAATTCATGGAGGGCATCAATCATATGCATGTTGGTTACAGGGTCTTCATTATATATTCTCTGTTTATATATTTGCTAAGTTTTCAAAACAGTTCTTATCTGGGCTGAAATCTCCCATACTTGGATTGTCCCTAAAGATGTTATTTTTGGAACATTTAAGGGGAAAGCTCTACAAATGTTCTAAGAGCTATATGAATATTAAAAAAAAAAAAACCAACTTGTCCTGTCAAATAATGGGGGTTTTGAAAATAAAATAATACCGAGTAATGAAAGTTAGATGAATATTTCAGTTAGGTTCCTATCCTGCTTTTCACTGATCCCACATTTCAGCTGACCTTTGTTGACAAACAAGCGTATGTGCAATGAGTGGTAGGAAACAAGGCACTTCATCTGACCTTCAGCAATGAACTAAGAAAACTGGGTTGGACCGCTGGAAGGAGATGTTAAAAAATGTCTGTGCAGCATATTCCTGTTCATGGCCCCAGACTTACATATTTACAGGCTATTAAAGTTGGGAGAACCTAAAAAAGTGCCAAGGTACATGGCAAAAATTTGAACTGACCACAACACCTGGTGTTATGGATGTTTGATTATTAGTAGTTGTGGGTGTGTAACTATGAAAACCTGTTTATATGCTGAAATTAATATAGCAACATAAATAAACTAATGAGTTTATTATACACAGCTCAGCTACTGTAATAATAGTTTGATAATAGCTTTATTTCAGTGCTTTTCTTTCCCAAATTGTTGTATTTATACTAATGGGGTCTCAGTCAATCCTGGCTGGATTTCATAACTAGGGTCTTGTGGTGATTTAGCGGTCACAAAGCTTCCAATGGGTCAGCTGAGGTAGAGGTCCTGAGTTTGATTTTATTTCTCTACCTCCTTCGCATTTTTCCTTCTTTGTTGCTTTTCCCCTACAATTCTTTGCTATTATCCTGAGGTGCAAATCTGCAGTTCTTAAATTCTGGAGGGGGATAGTTACACCAGTCCGACTACTACTTTAATTATTCTACTATTTGTCTTCCTTCCCTTTCTTTCCACTCATCTTTATCATCCTCAAATTACTTGCCTAATGCAAACCTATTGCTTAACGGCAGCAAATGAGCCTCTGGTGGGATGGGAGCTGCCAAATGAACATATAGATGTGCCGTATTCCTGCCCTCAAGGTCATCAGCTGGCTTGATCTGAAACACTAAAGCTTTCTACCTGTGTTTTGAACAATACCAAGTATACCCCCAGAATTCATTAATTTCAAGAGGCTTGGGAATTTATGTTTATGGATACAGAAAACACCTTTCATGCCACCAAAATACTGCTACTCCTCCAATGGGACAGACACGTGCCCTATCCAGCTGGAACCACCGACGGTGGAGTTACCATGGGAATAATGGCTGACCTGACAGCTCAACAAATATTCTTCATATTCAAAGAGTTATGGAAATGTTAAGACTTGCCAATGGGCAGAAGGGCTTCAGATTTATGGGGTTTTGGTCAATACTATGCTTTTTACCTTAATTCTGGATAAGGTCTATATTTTATGAGAAAAATTCATTCTGCCTGTTGGACTGTCTGTTCCTGGAGAACCTGTTTGTATCTTTCTTGCTGTCTTATCCCTCCCAGTTGTTAAGAAGAACATAACTGACAATCACCAGACACACTGTTTAAAGCTTTCCTAATATGAGAGAAGAAGTAGCCCTGCTTTCAGCTCATTTTCAGTCCTTGAAGGGGAGCCAAGTACAAGAGGACTGGAATTGCGCAAACATTTTGCACCACCTGAAATGCTAATGTTGCATTGAGATTAAAATCTCCAGCTCTTTTTTCAATAGTGCTTCATATTCATGTTAAATGAGAAGGCAAACTATATACACACCTGCCAAGAGCAAATAAGTAATATCGGCCTAGAAATATCCAAAGACTTAGAACTGTGGATTATAGGTAAGGGAAGGCATGAGTCCAGCAAAGTGGATTGCATGTGAAACTCTCTCTGTGCAGGTAAGACTTGGATTTTTACCCAATGCACTGAAATCCTGAACGACATTATTAGCTAACCAGCAACATTATCGTAAAATAGATACTAGTGCTGGTCATAACCAAATGCTATTTGGCATTATCTCTCCAAAAGCTCAGCAGGATATGAAATGGGGCAAGTCCTGCCAGCCTGGTTGTATGAGAACAGTTCCACTGACTTCAAAATAACTACTTATGCAAGTCATAAAGTAGTATTAACTTATTATCTTTACTGATCCTTTGACTAGGAGGAAAAAATGTTCACAGTCAGCTGCCAAGAACAATGAATATTCAGGATACTTTTTTAATCTCTCAAAACAGAGAACTTTATGAATATACTTAAAAGAAAAAAACTGTGCCTAATGTAAAATTACACTCAAATGGGACAAAGAGATTAATTACAGCCTACTTGCCAAAGGTGTCCTATGCAGCCATTTGCACATAAATTTTATTGCATGAATCTTTGGCATTGCTCTCAGAACATGAATATGATTTAGGAGCTTGTGAAATGCATCTGCCACATTGATATCCTAATACAGATAGAAAACTGGAAATATTTCTGAGGCTATTTGCTGAATTTCCTATGATTTAGTATGTAGGAGGAAGTTCTAGGCAGCAGATGGTCTATAAAATTCCCTTAACTTAAAGTTGTGAACTAATCATAATTGGAGACCCAGCCCTTTTCCACTTCCTGATTAATTTTTTTCTGTTGTCTAAGACAACGCAGAAGTAATGTACATCCGCCGTTCTTGGCTCCTGTTCTGAATGCGAAATAGCACGTCTCTGTGGGCACCAAGGCCCTCCATGCCCCTTCTCTAGCAAAGAATTAAACAAACCACCAAAATTCAGGGCAGAACACCAGTAGGTTGAGGGGTACCTGAAGGTTTTCAAGGAGCAACCTAAAAAGGAAGAATGTGTCTGGCATGGCTCTCCCCAGTCACTAAGAGTTCTTGTGCTTGGGAAATGCATATTATATTTTTCATAAGTTACCAGCAGCATGGAAACTGGCCTTTTACCCGATGCAGCAAAGACAAATGCTGTTGTCTCTATTCCACAACAGGGAATGGGATCATTAAAACACTTTAGCAAGAGGATGAAATTCTCCAGCCAGAGCTAAGATAACCAAGAAAGTAGGGACTTAGGGGTGAAACCTTTCCATTCACGGATTGGTTGTTTTCAGCTGTTGTAGTTGCCAAACAGCTTTCAGATAGCTCAAGGGGAAGGGAGAGGTTCGACATAAATTAAAACATGCACCCCAAAGACAGTGACACTTTCTGTGAGGGAGAGTTTGACCCCTAAAAAAGTCATAATTTTGTATTAAGTCCTGCATTATCTGAAATTATGTTGAGTTAAAGGGGAATCTTCTTTAAATACCAATAATATATGGTCTATAGTATGCAGCTGCACAATTGTCTCTGCAGTTAAGAGGAACACACACACTAGCTGGCTCATTGGACTATATACCTGATTGTTTACACTGTTTATATACTGCAAGTGCAATTTAACGTACCTACAGTTAAATATCTATTTTGCTGAGTGCACTTGACGAACATATAACTCCTGCCCAAGAAATATGAAATGCAAAGCACTATAAAATTTAAATACAGGGAATATAGTGGTGTATTAAACCTATTCCAATACTTGGATGTGTTTCAGTTCTTTAAGCCTAGGACAGGATTAAAATCAAATCTCCTCATGAATTAATGAAAAAGTTCATGAATTCATGAATTTCACTTCATGAAAAAAATTCATGAAGTAGGTTATTATTCAACACTTTTCTGCATGTCCATGATTTTTGGAATTCAAAATATCATAGTTTGATCTGAAAGAGTTTTAAAACACAAATGATAAAAGGTGAACTTTACAGGACTCAAACATTTGTATCAATAATAGGAACAAAACACTCATGTTCTTGTTGTTTCTAAAAAACATCAATCAACAAAAACTTCATTTGAGTGGAATTTTGTTTTGTCTAGTGCTAGAAAATGCTTCATCTTCTGCCCTTCAGGTTTTTCCTTTTAAATTTGGATTGCAATATTTTATGTATAATCAAATTGTGCCATTTTCCCTTTGCTGTGAGCTAATGACTATAATATCTAAAATGCCATGCAAAAGGCATAAAAAGATCCCCAGTTTAAAAAGCAGATACTACAGATTGATTTAGAATTTCATTCCAAGTCTTTTTTACACTGAAACTGTCAAGTTGATATATATTATTATTAAATCTACTCAGATCTCAGATACATTAGTACCTGTTTTTTCAAGCTATTCCTTAGAATAAAATTTTTGAACACTCAGAATTTCATTATGTTTGTCTCAAGCTTAAAAGAATATACTTTATATACATAATTTTCAAGTAAACTTATTCTCTGCTAATTGAATCTTTCCAAATTTCTCTATAAAGTCTGTAATTTTCCTTCACATCCAAATGAGTTAAAAGAATCTAAAACTTTAATATATTAAATAAGTAATACCTTGAAATAATTAAGAGACTGTATATCACAATATATGATTGCAGAGGATCATAGTTTCAGCAAAACAAAGGGCTGCTGTCTATGTTGATATTAGTGTCCCCAACCACTGCTGGCTCTACCAGCTCATTAAAAGATCCTATAAAGAAACCCAGCAGGATACAGACCAATATACAGTTTTAATAAAAATAATTTCATAAATATATCACTAATAATCTTAGGGGAAAAAAAAAGATCTCATTAGCTTTAAAGATATCTTTAGAAGATTAATTCAGAGTACCTGGACTCTATCTGAGGTAGGCAGTTCTACATTATCTACCTCTGGTCTCAGGACTTTTTGGTCTGTAGAAGTGCTATTAACAACAGTCCACTCTGTAAGTTGACTCCGCTGTTTCAATATTTCCCTGCTTCTGGAACCTTTATGGCCAGTCTGGTGGTGACTTTGCAATATTTTGGCCACTGGTTTATAAGATCTTCTGCTCACCTCCATGTATTCATCTTGACACAGGCAAAATGGAAGAAAAAATAAAGCCAGTAGACGCCAACTGATGAAATCCTTCTCTGCCATGTTATTCAAAATAATTTCTCAGGAGTCCAGCAAATGCCTTGCAGAAGGAGAACCTCTTTGCTGCACCAGGAGTTATGTGGTCCTTTCAGCTTTCCTGGCACTGAGACCAGTACCAGATTTTATACAGTTGTGTGCAATAAATAAAACTAAAAATGCCAAAGTGTCAGGATCCTTCATCCAAAATCAGTCATGCTCCTTTAAACAAACCAGGCATTATTCACCACTTCACCACCACAAGGAAAATTGATTTGTATGCTGGAAATGGCCACAGCATTTAACAGACTCCTGTGGTTCCTATTCGGGGGCATTAAAAAATGTAGCACCTTTTCTTTGGCATGTTTTTGTTTAAGTGTGAAAAAATGTGATGGAAATGGAGAACATGTGGCTAATGGTTTACATTCTTTGATTAGACATGGAAAAGCTGTGAATTCACGCTCTAAAATGTCTTTCGGACACAGTCATCTTCCTTATTTGCCAAGAAATTCACACACACAACTGCGTCAGCTCAGTCCGAAAAATCCTTCCAAGAGCAATTAGGAAACAAGAGCACAAGAGGAGCTTTTGCATATGATTCTGACCCAATGGCTGTTTCTGACTATGCTTTTCATTCACTAAAAGAAAAATATTGAATTTCTGTCAGCTGGCCAACAGTGGAAGGAAACTGAGTAAGTAGCTCTGAAAAACTGGGTTGAATTCAGATTCACAGAGTCCCATTTTTCAGCATTAGTTCAACCTACTCAGCCAGGCAATATTTTTTCCCTTGAGTTCCGAGTGTTTTGCTAAATGCAACTGCCAAACCAAGTTTTATATCTTCACTGCCAAGTAAATATAAATTTACCGTGGGCTTATTTCAGACTAAAAGAATCAAATTATATATGTATAATAATATCCTTATTATATTTTTTGAACCACCCACTAGTATCCTCTAGAAAGCCACAACTGCAGAATGCAGTCCTGCAAATGCATACACATACACACGCACACTAAACCTTCCCAAGAGCAAGTAGTTCCCTGGCCTGTGAGAAACACTTCACCAGTACATGGCTACAACAACATTACTGAAGGCATCAGTCCCAGGGAATGATCCCTGGCTCCACAATGCAATGGACTAACTCATACTCAAGTTGTTCAAGGCTGACCACCCTGCTTAGCGTTTGGCTGGAGCTCCTCTATGACCTCTGGGGTGCTCTATGGACCTAAATTATCCCCCTTTTTTTCTTTTTTTATTTTTTCTTCCTGTTCAGTTGCCTGAAGAAATGTGAGGGTTGTGGTGCAGGGTGCTAAAGTGGTTGTTTTCAGAGCATGAGGCTAAGATTGCATGTCTCAGGATGGGATGTGAGGGAACTGGGAGCACCAGAGGCCTGTTGCGATGGTGGTGAAGGTCTCATCCATCCAGAAGGCAGTCTCTGAATCCACAAATATCACCCAGGCTTAATTCTGAGGGGGGAAATTGTGCACTCCAAAAGAGATCCTGGGAACAAACCAGGATGTGACTAAACAGAAGGCCAAGACCCACTGGTGAAATGAGGTGCTAAGTTATTCGATAATGTCAAAAGCCTTAAGCTTTTTATATTATATTAAAGCCTTAAGCCTCAGCCTATCAGTACTTAAAGGGAGCTTATAAAAAAGATGGCGGCAGACTTTTTAGCAGGGCCTGTTGCGACAGGACAAGGGGGAATGGCTTTAAACTAAAGGGGGGTAGATTTAGACAAGATATAAGGAAGACATTTTTTACGCTGAGGGTGGTGAAACAGTGGAACAGGTTGCCCAGAGAGGTGGTGGATGCCCCATCCCTGGAAACATTCAGGGTCAGGTTGGACAGGGCTCTGAGCAACCTGATTTAGTTGAAGATGTCCCTGCTCATTGCAGGGGGGTTGGACTAGATAACCTTTAGAGGTCCCTTCCAACCCAAACTATTCTATGATTCTATTCTATGATTCTATACCAGCATGCTATGGCAGCAAAGGATAACATCACAGGCTCTGCTAAACAAGGAAACTGAGTTACATCTGCTAAAATGCCCCAACTTCATCGATAGCCCAGCTCAAGTGCATCTACACCAATGCACGCAGCATGGGCGGCAAACAGGAGGAGCTGGAAGCCATTGTGCAGCGGGAGAGATATGACTTAGTCGCCGTCACAGAAACGTGGTGGGGTGACTCTCATGATTGGAGTGCTGCAATGGATGGCTATAGACTCTTCAGAAGGGACAGGCGAGGAAGGAGAGGCGGTGGGGTGGCCCTGTATGTTAGGGAGTGTTTTGATTGTCTAGAGCTCAACGATTGTGATGATGATACGGTCGAGTGTTTATGGGTAAGGATGAGGGGGAAGGCCAACGAGGCAGATATCCTGCTGGGAGTCTGTTATAGACCACCCAACCAGGATGAAGGGGCGGATGAAGCGTTCTACAAGCGGCTGGCAGAAGCCTCTCAATCGCTGGCCCTTGTTCTCGTGGGGGACTCCAACTTCCCGGACGTCTGCTGGAAATACACCACGGCAGAGAGGAAGCAGTCTAGGAGGTTCCTGGAGTGTGTGGAAGACAACTTCCTGACACAGCTGGTAAGTGAGCCTACCAGGGGAGGTGCCTCGCTCGACCTGCTGTTTACAAACAGAGAAGGACTGGTGGGAGATGTGGTGGTCGGAGGCCGTCTTGGGCTTAGCGACCATGAAATGATAGAATTCTCGATTCTTGGTGAAGTAAGGAGGGGGGGCAGCAAAACCGCAACCATGGACTTCCAGAGGGCGGACTTTGGCCTGTTCAGGATGCTGGTGGAGAGAGTCCCTTGGGAGATGGTCCTGAAGGGCAAAGGGGTCCAGGAAGGCTGGATGATCTTCAAGAAGGAAGTCTTAAAGGCACAGGAGCAGGCTGTCCCCATACGCCATAAGAAGAACGGGCGGGGAAGACAACCAGCCTGGCTGAATGGGGAGCTCTTGCTGGGACTCAGGAAAAAAAGGAGAGTTTACCGCTTGTGGAAGAAGGGGCAGGCGACTCAAGAAGAGTACAGGGATCTCGTTAGGTCGTGCAGAGAAGAAATGAGAAAGGCAAAAGCCCAGCTAGAACGCAATCTGGCCGCTGTCGTTAGAGACAACAAAAAATGTTTTTACAAATATATTAATGACAAGAAGAGAGCCAAGGAGAATCTCCATCCTTTATTGGATGCGGGGGGGAACATTGTCACCGAGGATGAGGAAAAGGCTGAGGTACTCAATGCCTTCTTTGCCTCAGTCTTTAACAGGCAGACCAGTTATCCTCAGGGTACTCGGCCCCCCGAGCTGGAAGACAGGGACGACAAGCAGGATGAACCCCCCATAATCCAAGAGGAAGCAGTCAACGACCTGCTATGCCACCTGGATGCTCACAAGTCTATGGGGCCGGATGGGATCCACCCGAGAGTGCTGAGGGAGCTGGCGGAGGAGCTCGCCAAGCCGCTCTCCATCATCTATCAGCAGTGCTGGTTAACGGGGGAGGTCCCGGACGACTGGAGGCTTGCCATTGTGACGCCCATCTACAAGAAGGGCGGGAAGGAGGATCCAGGGAACTACAGGCCTGTCAGCCTGACCTCGGTGCCGGGGAAGATTATGGAGCGGTTCATCTTGAGGGCGCTCACAAGGCATGAGCGGGACAACTAGGGGATCCGGCCTAGCCAGCATGGATTCATGAGAGGCAGGTCCTGCTTGACCAACCTGATCTCCTTCTATGACCAGGTGACCCGCCTAGTGGATGAGGGAAAGGCTGTGGATGTGGTCTACCTGGACTTCAGCAAGGCCTTTGACACCGTCTCCCACAGCATTCTCCTAGAGAAGCTGGCGGCTCACGGCTTAGACAGGCGTACTCTGCGCTGGGTCAAAAACTGGCTGGACGGCCGGGCCCAGAGAGTTGTGGTGAATGGAGTTACATCCAGATGGCGGCCGGTCATGAGCGGTGTTCCCCAGGGCTCAGTTTTGGGGCCGATCTTGTTCAATATCTTTATCAATGATCTGGACGAGGGGATTGAGTGCACCCTCAGTAAGTTTGCAGACGACACCAAGTTGGGCGGGAGTGTTGATCTGCTCGAGGGTAGGAAGGCTCTGCAGAGGGATCTGGACAGGCTGGATCGATGGGCCGAGGCCAACTGTATGAGATTCAACAAGGCCAAGTGCCGGGTCCTGCACTTTGGCCACAACAACCCCATGCAGCGCTACAGGCTTGGGGAAGAGTGGCTGGAAAGCTGCCTGGCGGAAAAGGACCTGGGGGTGTTGGTCGACAGCCGGCTGAACATGAGCCGGCAGTGTGCCCAGGCAGCCAAGAAGGCCAATGGCATCCTGGCCTGTATCAGAAACAGTGTGGCCAGCAGGACTAGGGAAGTGATCGTGCCCCTGTACTCGGCCCTGGTGAGGCCGCACCTCGAATACTGTGTTCAGTTTTGGGCCCCTCGCTACAAGAAGGACGTTGAGGTGCTGGAGCGTGTCCAGAGAAGGGCAACGAGGCTGGTGAGGGGTCTGGAGAACAAGTCTGATGAGGAGCGGCTGAGGGAACTGGGGTTGTTTAGCCTGGAGAAGAGGAGGCTGAGGGGAGACCTCATCGCTCTCTATAACTACCTGAAAGGAGGTTGTAGCGAGGTGGGTGTCAGTCTCTTCTCCCAAGTAACAAGCGATAGGACGAGAGGAAATGGCCTCAAGTTGCGGCAGGGGAGGTTTAGATTGGACGTGAGGAAAAATTTCTTTACTGAAAGAGTGGTGAAACATTGGAACAGGCTGCCCAGGGAAGTGGTTGAGTCCCCATCCCTGGAGGTATTTAAAAGATCAGTAGATGAGGCACTTAGGGACATGGTTTAGTGGACATGGTGGTGTTGAGTCGACGGTTGGACTCGATGATCTTAGAGGTCTTTTCCAACCTTAATGATTCTATGATTCTATGATTCATTGATTGCAGCTGCAAGGGGCAGCCATCATGTGTCTTCACTCCCTGGCATATTACTGAGATGGGGATGAGGTATGGAGAGTTTGAAGAAACAAAGACTAGTCTTAATCCTTGTGGAATCATAGGAAACCCTCTTTTTGACCCCAAGTGAGCAGAGTAAGGCTCAAGCAACAAGGATTTTGAAAAGGGCTGTGGTTCTCCTGTCTAAATGGAAGATGAGCCCAGAAGGGAGATCCATGATGCAAAGGCTGTTCAGACCCTTGCAGATGCTGGAAGGGATGCGCAGTTGATGGTTGCTGAATGATGATGAGAAAGTGCTTTCTGTTTTATATTCAGATTCTTTCTGTGGGAGACAGCAGGGCAAGTGAAATCATGGGAGGAGGTGCTGGGTGGTAGATGCAGTGGAGAGGGGTAAGCAATGTTCAGTTGGGGTATTTCTGCTGGCAGCACAAGTGCTGGGAAGGGTGTCAGCATTAGCCTGTACCCTGCCACTTTCCTCTGTTATTTCCTATTTAACAGCTCACAGAGAGGAGTGTGGGGCTGTGCCGGTCCCTCAGAAAGGCAGTGCCAGCCCCCACAGACACGCAGGGTCTGGGCTGAGCCAGTGCAGGGGCAGTGCTCAG
Source organism: Aptenodytes patagonicus (assembly GCF_965638725.1). Taxonomy (NCBI): domain Eukaryota; kingdom Metazoa; phylum Chordata; class Aves; order Sphenisciformes; family Spheniscidae; genus Aptenodytes; species Aptenodytes patagonicus. The sequence continues at coordinate 27,734,257 of NC_134981.1, forward strand.
GGCTGCCAGGAGTGAAGGTCACCAAGGGCAGCTTATTCCCATTTTCTCCTTCTCCATTAGCCAACCATATCATAGGAGCAGAGACTTCAGGTGCTGTGGGCTCAGTGTTTCCCCCCAAAGATAAACTTGACCTGCTGCCTGCAGTACCCCAGTTGTCTCAGCGACAGCCCCAGGAACAGGGGCAGCTCATGGTTATCTCAGTCCACAGGCTTGCCAGACAGAGCTGTGTCTCCTTGCTTTATGCTTTTGTTGTATTTATCTCCCTTATTTTGAAGCTCTAATGGCAGGAATCTTAATTCGATTTCAGTGAAATCTTGGATTCTCAAGCCAAATGTTCAGGATCATTGAATGCACATCATAGATTAGCTCTTGAGCCTTGCTTCAGTGTATAAATATTAATCAACTAAATAGCCTTGCAGAAGAGGTTCATCAGCCTATGCTTTATGACTACTGAAAATCCTGATTTGAAAAAAAAAGCAAATATTCCAGTTATTTCAATGGGCAAGGAGAGATGGAAAGGAATTCAGTGGAGAGTGAAGCAAGACTTCTGTAAACACGGTTCCAGACTTTGGAAGCTGCTGCCACCAAAATGGGGTTTCTTTTTCAAGGAGAGAGGATTTTCTTGGTAGGAAAGGAGTTTGAAAACCCTGGACTCTGTAAAATTGGGAATGACTCAGAGACAAACATTAGTTTATCTTGGCACTTAATAATTTGATTCAGCAAGTGCTGGGACAGCACTGATGTTTTCAGCTGCTGTTAGGGCTTTCATGGCTTTCCAAACTCCATTCTAGGAGCTTCCTGTGGCAAATGTTTCCAACATGAGTAATGAACATCCACAGCACCCATGTCCCAAAGGGAGGAGGAATAAAACCAAAGAGATTTGGGCTTCAAAGCCCCCATCTATCATTTCATGCAAAAGCTGAAACAAGCATGTTTCTTGGCAGCTATTAGAAAGAAGAAACATTCCCTTCTTCGCTTTCTAATAGAGTCCACCTTGTTCCTACCCATCACTGCTCTGGTAGTTTGATGCTACACACATTTTTTGGTCCAAATTAATAATAGAGTTTAGACTTTGCTCTTTTATTTCCAATCCTTTGAACAGAATCCCATCTGCAGAAATCTTTGCTGCCCATCATTCTCCTCTGTGCCTTCAGCAAGGAATAGCTGGCCCACAAAATCACCGTCTACAGGCAGAAATTTTGGACTCAGAAGTAAAAAGCAATGGAGGAACTGATTCTCCGTTCTTGATCTCCAAATGATCAAATACACTTATCCGAATACGTGAACCGAAACTAAAATACTAGGACATCAAAATAGCAGTGCTTTGAATTCACTTTGTACTGGAATAAAATAATGAAAATGCTTCATGCTGAGAACATATCCTACTGATCTGGAGATAAGAAAAGGACTGACCTAAAAAGTTTGATTTTGCTTTTAGTTCCGGGGCCAGTGAGCGTTGCAAGAGTGCTGACAGAGAAAATAAAATCTGACCCCTCCCTACCTCTCCCTACCTGCGAACCCACAGGAGCAAGTGAGGTATTTTCACTGAAGGCTTCTGTGATCTGCTCTTTGTTTCTGCAGGAGTTTTGGTCAGTAACGAGAATTCAGGCAAAACCCACCACCCTCCTCCCCAAGGGAGCCTCCACAGAGATGGGCTACCAAGGGGAATGCAGATTCATGGGGCTTTCCAAGTGTTGTGCACCCAAAAAGGGCTTACAGTCACAGCCTGTGCAACATCTTCTCCATGGTTAAACCTTTTCTTCTCTGCAACTTACTGCCACTGAGCTCTGTGGACAGTGATGGTGCAGTGAGTGCTGCAGTTGGTGCAGTTTGTTTCGTGACACCCAAGCTGTGTGTAGTTTGCAGTTACACCAGTTCCCAGAGGTACCTAGTAGCAAGGTGTGTTTTGTAGGTGTTTTCCTCACTGGTTAGAGGAAGCTATTGCTAGCTGTCAGAGGAGGAGAGTGGGGCAGATCCAGCTCTGTTACATGGCTTCTGCCCTCACCTGAAGCAGACGAGTCTCCAGAGGGGTCTGGATCCTCCCTAACTTTGACTTTTCTGTCAATCAGGAAACCCTCTTGCCTTGCTTGACACTGGCATTTTCTTTCCAATATAATATGAGAGCTTGTGGCGGTATTTGGGGCTGAGGTCCTGGCTCTCCACTGTCCTGCACCGCCCCTTGGGCCCCCATGGTTTGCCCAGGGAGGTACCCTGGGGTGATGTTCTCCAGCAGCCCTGGACTGCCATTGCTACCTCATCCCTCCACTTTTTACAGCCTAAAAAGCATCTTTCCCCCCCTCCATACACCTTTGTCCATATAAACTAAGGGATCAGCAATGGGCAGAAATTCAGGCCTGAGCTCCTGGCTATCAGTAGAGCCACAGTCTGGGTGATCCTCCAAAACACAGCACAGCCTCCACCAGCTTGTCTGCACAAACCCTCACTCCAAAATATGCACTGGAGAAACAGATCCCTTCATTCCGTCAATGTCATTTTCAAGGGTCCATGATAAACTGCCTGGATCAGACTGTCGACAGTCCCAGATGGGATCGCCAGGTGGTTTATCCAAGTCTCTTTCAAACTTGCAGAAATAGATTTCACAGTGGTGATAGGGCTCCGGTGGTGGAACAAATAATGAAGTGTGATAAGCTTTTTCCAGTCTGCAATGCAACAATTATCCATCTCTAATTGAAGAGCCAGAGCACAGTGACTTCCAAGAAAGCAGGGTGGGGAGAGAACAAACATGGTGCCAAAAAAATAGCCGTGGTCAACATTTTTGTCAGGGATGGATATCCTGGTTTGGATTAAACGAGATCTAACCTGAATCTTTGGCTTCATCTTAATTCACCTTTTTTCTCAAGTTTCAAAATGTTTAAATTTATTACTTGAAATATGCTCTTCTCTGCAATTCTCTGTTCTGGCCAGGACCAAAAGTGTAACAGCTAAAATACCACAGAAACAACTGCTCATTATTTTAACCACCCAACAAGCAATAAAGAACATCTTGTGAGAAATCCTGTTCTGACTGCATTCCCAGCTCAATATTTGCACGTGCAGGAGATGTGGGTAGTTCAGATAAGGTGTGCTGGTTTTGGATGGGAAGCTGAGGCACAGTTTCAGGCCCACCGTTAACCCAAGACTATTCTTCTGCCCTGTACAATGAAAGGCATGAAGACAAAACACTCTCAGTGTGCCCCAGTATCCAGGAGAGGTCAAGAATAAACTGTAAAACGTTTGTCTGGGGACTGTAAGCAAAATTGCAGAATTTATGTGACCTGATGTCACATAAATCATTTTTAAGGGCCCAGATTTAAGAGAGTTTCTCAGATTCCTAAAACATATCAAAGACATTATGTCTTTGGGAAAGTGTGCCATCAAGTGAAAAACAGGACTTCTATAAATGGTCAAACTCTTCCAGGAGTTCTCCCCACCCTACTTGGGCACTGGATGAAAATGAACTGTGACTGATCCATAATCTATTAACCCGGTAAGATCTGGTTACTGGGATAGTTCTTGACTGTTCATATCAGATTATTAAAGTCTTTTTGCTTAATGCGTGTATTGGGATGCCATAGATCAAGAGCAGGGCTGTTAGGAAAATGTCAGGAAGGCAGTGCTATAGTGTTGGATTACAACCTTCTGGTGAGCTCTGCAGAGATCATTAGAAGAAAGGTCCAAGCACTTGCTTGTGAACTGTCCAGGGTCCAGCCAAAATGAGAAAACCTGCATCATCATGCTTGGGATCCAAAGGTCACAAAACAGATCACATCATTGATGTATTTTATCTGAAATAAATCACATTGTGGTAAGAAGAGGGGTGTCCATCACCATCTGATTTTGCTAAACTACCTGTATAGCCTACCAACACTACATATCCTGAACGGACCAGATTGCAAGGAGCTAAGAAGCCAGCCCTAGAAAGAGGGAAAAAGATTGGGCTTATCAGAACAACCCAGGCCAGATGCCAACCTAGCATATAAAGCCAGCAGCTGTGGTGTGCTGCAGGCCTAGCTTTTTGCTTCATTTCTTCCCCTTGTAAAAGGTTTCTGATAAATACCCAATCCATAGGCATCTGTTTACCCCAGAAGAGGCAGAAAATGGGACTGGATAGAATTGAGAGGGACATCTGGCACATTCACTTTCATTCATTGCCTGCCTGTTTGAGCTAAAAATATTTTTAAAAATATATGCTGTAATAATAACTGGGAAAGAGCCACATTGACTGGAGAGAAGAGTAACCTCTCTTACAGAGCTGGCAGCCCTTGCTGGGTAAAAGCCCAGCCAACTAGCACCATTTATAACAGAAAAGAATGAGCTTCCTGCAAGGCAAAAGCTGTGTTTGTTTTCCTAATTTGGTTTCTAAATATTCACTTTCACAGGGAGAAAAAAAAAGATAGTTTGAAAAGGAAATTATATCATCACGGTGGGTTTTTTTATGGCATTTGCAAAAGATTATGGCTTTATATGCTTGAGGAATTCCTTATTCATCCATAGGAAAGGATGGATGTTCCTACAATGTTCCACATGTTTACAGACCATTTCTAGACTTGTTACCAATCACATCCAGGCCTTCGGTCTCAAGACTGTCAGTAATGACTCCCTCTGGTTGAAGGTATGGCTCTTGCAAGACTTCCAGGAGGTTGTCCAGTTTTTGGCAGCCACATCTGTTACCAAATGTTCATCCCCTTATGACAGCCCTTGGGCTGATTCGGAGTAAGTGGAAATAAAAGCAAGCTAGACCTAAATGTTTTGGCTGGACACCTCAGGTCTCTAGGAGTGCCATAGGCATACTTACTTCTCCTGCTGTTTCAGGTGTCTGTGTTAATTGAAGTCTTCACTGTATCAAAGGCAAAAGAGCAGTCTGCCAGCTCCTGGGCTCCTTGCTGCACTCTACCTCCATGTCTGAGACTTGAGTAGCCATAGACTGTCTTCTTTAAATGCTCTTGACATAAGAGAGGCAGTTTATATGTCATCTGCCTCATCTCAGGCTCCCTGTGAATGCAGACACCACTGCATGTTGTCTAGGCATTTGTAATTGGGGATCCAAATTACTGAGGGGGGGTGTCAAAATTAAAGACCTGAGCAACCTATTTATGGCTATATATCAAGGGAGTGATGTTGTAACCTGCCAAATCTATCCATATAGTCTCTTCAGGAGACAATGTTGGTAGGAATAGGTGCTGTACAGAGCTGAGAGTGCTTCTGAGAGCTATGATCATTTCAGTGTTAGCCAAGTGATGTGAAGGGTGTCCTTCAACCCTGGAGAAGTCCCTTCTCCTGCTAGCGTGACCAGGTCAAGCACAGTGAGGCAGTGTGTCCAGCCTGTGGTGCGCTACCCTGGAGAGAAGATGCATCATGTGAGTAGATTTCCATGAGCACAACCACACACATTGACAAGATGAATAAAATGTTCTGTCACGACATAAATCAAATACAGACAGCAGTTCAGCAGACAGTGTAAAAAAATAAGTGGAAAAGCAATGCTACCTAAGGTTTTTGCCCTTTAGGCCTACAAGCGTTATAGGATTTCCCCAAATTCTTTCTGCTAGCAGCACTGGAGTAGTGTCCTGTTCTTGGTAAGGCTGATGCTCTGGGATAATCCAAAACAGGGTTAGAACGGCCTTTTTGGTGATGGGCCAGATGCAGACAGTGGTATTTCCATCCGAGATGGCCATAGGGTTGTAGGATCATGGATAATTCCTTCGCAGAGCAGTTCTGGCTCTCCCTGAGCTTTCATAGGCGCACTGTGAGGAAAGCTGTGAACTCTCCCAAACTGGACAATTTCTTACACTATGCCTCACTCCACTCTTTCCCCATCTGGCTCATTGCTTTTAACAAGGGTTAGTTGTTTCTCAAGTCTACAGTGACATGTTCTGCACAATGTCAGTTACTCTACTAATTGTTCTGTACCCTGCCACCAAGGACAGCAGGATCCTTTGCTTTGCTCTTCCCATGTATGGATCCTGCAGGAGTTTTGTCGACAAATAGGATAGCCAAAAAGCTTATTTTTCTGTAACATTAAACTAAAAGTCACACAAGTGACTGAGGACCTTGTATAATGCAATTCATCTCCAACACAGTGTAAGCCGCATACACCCACCATAACCAGAGGCTGTCAGAGCTGCCCCATTGCCTGTTTCAGGTGACACTGACCCTGCCAAAGGGGTATATACCCCTAAGGTGTATAAATTAATTTGCTTTCTTGTTGGCTCATTACTGTTTCTATTTAGGAGAAAAAATGGCTTTAATTTTTTTTTTTTTTAGAGAAGTCTATCATCTTGGCACCTTTGGCAATTTAAAGTTAACAAGTGCAGAAGTCTGGATGGGTTCATAGGAGGTGTAATTTTTTTCATATAGAGCTTAGATTCATTTAGCCAACACAGGCTTTGGAGAGAAATAAAAAGACCTTATTTCTCTAACACATCTTTAGAAAAGCCTCAGAAACCTCAGGACATGGAAGCTGCTAAAGCAGACATTAAATTTACTGATCTGATTTTAATGTTGCTCATTAGTTAATAAGAAAAACAGATGAGACTGAATTATGGCCAAGAGATCTTCTGCAGTGGGACACTTGCTCAACAAGTCTCGCTCCATATCTGTAATTTCTATTAACTTCATCAATAATGTCAAATTCAGTTTCTGGTGGGAAAGAAACCTGAGTAGTACTATGAAAGGCTCAGCCACAGCATTGTTAGCAAATCTCTGAGCAGAGACGCTCCCGATGCACAAGGCAGCAAGTCCAGCCTATGCCTCCACCTTTAGGCTGAGTTATAAGGATGATACATAGGAAAAGCAACGCTATCATTGCAATCAGCACATTTATTTTGCTGCACCCTGTGGACAGCTGTAGGCATGGGTGAAGCAGACAGCTGCCAGGGTGCAGCCTGAAAGACAGCAGCAGCATCGCAGAGGCATGCAAGAGAAACTCTGTACCGCACAGCCCCCATTGGCGATATATCTGCTGTTGCAGCAGCAAAGCCAGCAGAGCCTGCCTGCCCGGGGGCAAGCCGGCGGACCACAGCCCCACCGGGGCAGCAGGGAACCGAGACGGGGCTGGCCAAGGTCATCCCCCCTCCTTCCCCACCGGATGAGGGGGGGCCAGTGGAGTGGGGCTGGGGTAAATCTTCATTTTACCCCCTCTCCCCAGGGCAGCAGCTTTCAGCTCCTCTTGGAAACTCAGATTAACCTATCTGCTGATAAAATTGATCCAGGAGACTAGCCACAGATGTGCCTTTTAAGTAATTTTTTTTTTTTGGAGAAAAACTGTTTCTCAGGATGCCTCTGAAAAGGAAACTGCACCACTTGGGGGAAGGAGGTAGAGAATTTGGGAGTGAAGTTGAACCCGGGAAGAATGGAGGGGTGGGGGGAAGGTGTTTTAAGATTTGTTCTTATCCTACTCTGATTTAGATTGGCAATAAATTAAATTAATTTCCCTGAGTCGAGTCTGTTTTGCCTGTGACAGTAATTGCTGAGTGATCTCCCTGTCCTTATCTCGACCCACAAGCCTTTCGTCACATTTTCTCTCCCCTGTCCAGCTGAGGAGGGGGAATGATAGATCGGCTTGGTGGGCACCTGGCGGCCATCCAAGCTCAACCCACCACACCTAGGCAACAGGCAAGCACGTATTTTCCTGAAAACCAGGAAAAATCAATCCCCACCGGCAGAAGTATGCCAGGAGGTTACACAGGCAGAGCAAAGATGAGCAGCAGAGACGGGGGAAAAAGGTGTCCACCCTGCCTGCCAGGAGAGAGCACTCTGCCTGGCTTGGTGTCGTGGTTTAACCTCAGCCGGCAACTGAGCACCACACAGCCGCTTGCTCACTCTCCCCTCCCCCGGTGGGATGGGGGAGAGAATCGGAAGAGTAAAAGTGAGAAAATTCATGGGTTGAGATAAAAACAGTTTAATAATTGAAGAAAAAAAAAAAAAAAATAATAATAATAATAATAGAATACACAAAGCAAGTAATGCACAATGCAATTACTCACCACGCGCCAACCAACACCCAGCCAGTCGACGAGCAATGGTCCCCCCCGCCAGCTTTCCCCCAGTTTATATACTCAGCATGACGTCACATGGTATGGAATATCCCTTTGGCCAGTTTGGGTCAGCTGTCCTGGCTGTGCCCCCTCCCAGCTTCTTGTGCACCTCCATCCTTCTCAGTCGGTAGAGCATGGGAAGCTGAAAAGTCCTTGACTAGTGTAAGCACTACCTAGCAACAACTAAAACATTGGTCTGTTATCAACATTGTTCTCATCCTAAATCCAAAACACAGCACTGTACCAGCTACTAGGAAGGAAATTAACTCTATCCCTGCTGAAACCAGGACAATATCCACCCCTTATTCTATACCATCTACGTCATGCCCAGGTCCCCCACTTTCCTATACATTCCCATTAATCACCACCCCTTTTCCTGTCTTTTGATATATATACACACAGAGATATCATTCCCTTAGTCTATGGGCCATCCCTCTAAAATGTTTGTTGAGTTCATTTAGTCCCTGACTTCGGGCTCCATCTGTCATAAAAATCTTCCAGGGCAGGAAAGACGGAGATGGTATGTGGTGTTGGATTGTTTCATGTTGAAGTCAGTTCTGGTACCATCATCACTGTGCTTTGCTTGGTTTCACTGAAGTTATTCTTCATTAGTCTGGGTGATTCTTATTGTAATACCATTGATATGGCATATAATATTACGTAGCAATTAACATCATACAGTTCAAATCAACGGCTATTCTCACCCAAAATCAAATCCCCTTGAGGTACACATCGGACTTCCCCATCCTTCCGCATCACCCACCAAGGGCACCCAGGTCCTTGAGCAAAAGCAATCCCACGGATGGGTTTGCCTTTGCCCGAGGCAGGAATAACCCAGACTGTCTTCCCCAGCATATTTTTTATGTGCACTACAGGAACTTTATTCCCATCTACAGTACGTAAAAGTTCTGACTGGGCAGGGCCAACTCGATTGGCAGATCCCCTAGTGTTGACTAACCAGGTGGCCTTTGCTAAATGCGTATCCCAATGTTTGAACGTCCCGCCACCCATTGCTCTCAGCGTAGTCTTTAACAGTCCATTGTATCGTTTGATTTTCCCAGAGGCTGGTGCATGACAGGGGATGTGATACACCCACTCAATGCCGTGCTCTTTGGCCCAGGTATCTATGAGGTTGTTTCGGAAATGAGTCCTGTTGTCTGACTCAATTCTTTCTGGGGTGCCATGTCGCCATAAGACTTGCTTTTCAAGGCCCAGGAGAGTGTTCCGGGCAGTGGCATGGGGCACGGGATGTGTTTCCAGCCATCCGGTGGTTGCCTCCACCATTGTAAGCACGTGGCGCTTGCCTTGGCGGGTTTGTGGGAGTGTGATATAATCGATCTGCCAGGCCTCCCCATATTGATATTTCAGCCATTGTCCTCCATACCAGAGAGGCTTTAACCGCTTGGCTTGCTTGATTGCAGCGCATGTTTCGCATTCATGGATAACCTGCGCAATAGTGTCCATGGCCAAGTCCACCCCTCGATCACGAGCCCATCTATATGTTGCATCTCTTCCTTGGTGACCTGAGGTGTCATGGGCCCACCGAGCTAGAAATAATTCACCCTTATGTTGCCAGTCCAGATCCACCTGAGCCACTTCAATCTTAGCAGCCTGATCCACCTGCTGGTTGTTTTGATGTCCTTCAGTGGCCCGACTCTTAGGCATGTGAGCATCTACGTGACGGACTTTTACAACCAGGTTCTCCACCCGGGCAGCAATATCTTGCCACAATGCGGCAGCCCAGATGGGTTTGCTTCTGCGCTGCCAGTTGCTCTGCTTCCATTGCTGCAACTACCCCCACAGGGCATTTGCCATGAGTCAGTATAGAGATAGAGCACTGGCCACTTCTCTCGGTCAGCAATGTCTAAAGCCAGCTGGATGGCCTTTACTTCTGCAAATTGGCTCGATTCCCCTTCTCCTTCAGCAGTTTCTACAACTTGTCGCATAGGACTCCATACAGCAGCCCTCCACCTCCGTTGCTTTCCCACAAGATGACAGGACCCATCAGTGTGAACAGAGCATATTGATTCTCATTTTTTGGTAGTTTATTATACATTGGGGCCTCCTCAGCATGCGTCACCTCCTCCTCTGGCGATATTCCAAAATCTTTGCCCTCTGGCCAATCCATGATCACTTCCAGGATTCCTGGGCGACTGGGGTTTCCTATTCGAGCCCGTTGTGTGATCAGTGCGACCCACTTCCTCCATGTAGCATCAGTTGCATGATGTGTACAGGGGACCCTCCCTCTGAACATCCAGCCTAGCACCGGCAGTCGGGGTGCCAGGAGGAGCTGTGCTTCAGTGCCAATCACTTCCGAAGCAGCTCGAACCCCTTCATAGGCTGCCAATATCTCTCTTTCAGTTGGAGTATAGCGGGCCTTGGATCCTCTGTATCCCCGACTCCAAAACCCTAGGGGTCGACCTCGAGTCTCCCCTGGTGCTTTCTGCCAGAGGCTCCAGGTAGGGCCATTCTCCCCGGCTGCGGTGTAGAGCACATTTTTTACATCTTGTCCTGCCTGGACTGGCTCCAGGGCTACTGCATGAACTATCTCCTCTTTAATTTGTTCAAAGGCTTGTCGTTGCTGTCCTGGTTTCGGCAGGGATAGAGTTAATTTCCTTCCTAGTAGCTGGTACAGTGCTGTGTTTTGGATTTAGGGTGAGAACAATGTTGATAACGCACCGATGTTTTAGTTGTTGCTAGGTAATGCTTACACTAGCCAAGGACTTTTTAGTTTCCCATGCTCTACCAACTGAGAAGGCTGCAGGTGCACAAAAAGCTGGGAGGGGGCACAGCCAGGGCAACTGACCCAAACTGGCCAAAGGGATATTTCATACCATATGACGTCATGCTGAACAAAAACTGGGGAGGTTGGCTGGGGTGGGGCAGGGCCGCTGCTCAGGAACTGGCTGGTCAATGTGTGGTGAGCAATTGCATTGTGCATCACTTGTGTTGTATATTCTTTTATCATTACTATTATTTTCCCTTCCTTTTCTGTCCTATTAAACTGTCTTTATCTCAACCCATGAGTTTTACCTTTTTTCCGATTCTCTCCCCCATCCCACTCGGGGGGGGGAGTGAGCGAACGGCTGTGTGGTGTTTAGCTGCCTGCCGGGTTAAACCACGACAATGTCCAAGTGTTTTCTTGTACTGTGGAGTCCAAGCCACTGGCTACTGAGTTTCGTACATGTATGTTCAATGTCCTGGTGTGATGAGACCTACAGTTTGATACCAAAGTCAAAGACCTTCATGCAAACAAACAAACAAACAAAAGGAATAATACTCAAACTGATGGCACTGCAGTGCCTATAGTATAGGAAGGAACTGAGAGCAAAATCTGGCTGGAAGGGGAGCTCTGCAAGTTCATATCTGCTATATTTTTGGTCCTTTGACTTTGTATCCTTTTTGTGCTATAACATTCTTTCAACCACACTCCAGAGGGGAAGATTAATTGTTAACAAGAACCGTTCTTCCCCTCGTGTATCTCTGTGTCGATGTTACAAAGGCACCTCCCCTGCAGCTTTCACACACAGTCACAGCAGAAAATCAGTGTCAAAATTGTTTGACAAATAGTCTTGAGAAGTTTGAAAAGTCTTGAAGACCGGCTGGTGGAAAAACCATCTCTCTTCCCGCAGCAGTCTGGGCACTGCAAGGAAGCACTGTGGCTATATCTATCCTTCTAGTTCAAACTGACCTTCAGACCCCCACGAGACCCATTTCCACCAACCATCAACACAGTAACTCTCAACAGCTGTCTTGGCAGCAGATACAAGCTCAGAAGAAGCGACAAGCCCACAGACCAGCTCCATGAAAGAGAATGCTAAACATCTCACTCGCAGAGGCAATCAGCTCTGGTACAGGCGCGTCCCGCAGCGGAGCGGCGGATCACGGCGTACAGGCGGGTTTCCTGAGCTGTGGAAGCCCCAGGGGAGCGCAGAGACCCGCCAGGAGCCAGCAGCTCTCACCAGGGCATCTGATGAGGCATGGGCGGGGCCAGGAGTAACGGCTGCCACCCCCCATTCCCACTACAGGCAGCCCCAGGGAGTGCTAGTGACTAGGACGGGCGTGGTGTGGCACCCCCTGAAGGAGGGGCATTCCACGGGCTGAGTCGGAGACTTGGAGTACACATAACCCAGCAACCAGGAATCGTTCTGTGACAATCGGCAAAGATCAAGGGCACTCATTCTACCTGACCCTCAAGGCAGAATAGTGGGCACTCATCTGAGAAAAAAGGCTGCGGCTCCGGCTGGGGGGTCTGCACCATCTACCTCAGTGGTGGCCGATGCCTCCACGCAGACGGAACTGCTGAAGGGAGAGGCTGCAGTGCAGACCTCAGGCTGCAGGAAGTGCCTAGACCTCTCTCCTGGGGTAGGGACAGGCAGCAGACCTGCCTGCAAAAGGTGTGTCCAGGTCGAGGACCTCCTGCAGCAGGTGACTGAGATACAGGAGGTGGTGAGAAGACTGCGTAACATCAGGGAGGCAGAGAAGGAGCTAGATTGCTGGTTCCAAGTGCAGTCTGCAGTGGACCCACAAACAGCCAAAAACTCCCCCACTGGCACACACAGAAGGGAGCTGGGGGGCCAATAATGCAGAAGAATGGATGGTTGCAAAGGCAAGGACCAGCAGGAGGAAGAGGCTTCCCCTGAAGCCTGAGGTGCCCTTGCAGAACCGCTTCACCGCTCTGCAGACTGAAGAAGAAAGACCTGTCACACCAGGAGAAGCACTGGAGCTGAGTAATGCAGCCCGATCTGCCCCCTGTATAACAACCAGCGCAACTAAGAAAAGGCGACGGGTGATAGTAGTAGGCGACTCTCTTCTGAGAGGTACGGAGGCACCCATTTGCCGACTGGATGCACTCTCTAGAGAGGTGTGCTGCTTACCGGGGGCTCACATCAGGGATGTCACCGAGAGGCTACCAAGCCTTGTACAATCCATTGACTATTATGCACTGCTGTTGTTTCACATAGGCACCAGTGACACAGCCAGGAGCAGTCTGAGGACTATCAAGAAGGACTACAGAGCCCTGGGAGCGGCGGTAAGGGACTCAGGAGCGCAGGTAGTTTTCTCATCAATCCTGCCGGTCAAAGGGAAGGGGTTTGAAAGGGCCAGTCGAATCTGGCGAGTCAACAAATGGTTACAGGACTAGTGACACAGCCAGGAGCAGTCTGAGGACTAACAAGAAGGACTACAGAGCCCTGGGAGCGGCGGTAAGGGACTCAGGAGCACAGGTAGTTTTCTCATCAATCCTGCCGGTGAAAGGGAAGGGGTTTGAAAGGGCCAGTCGAATCTGGCGAGTCAACAAATGGTTACAGGACTGGTGCCACAGCCAGGGGTTCGGCTACTTAGACCATGGGACTCGCTTTGAGAAACCTGGTCTACTGGGGGCTGTCGGGGTCCATCTGTCAGAGAAGGGGAAGAGCATTTTCAGTCATAGGCTTGCCAAGCTGGTGAAGAGGGCTTTAAACTAGAGATGCCAGGGGAGGGGAGCCTCAATCCATCCCACTCCTACCGGTTTGATGCTAGGGTCAGCAACAGATGCCCAGAGCCTGGAGAAGGATCACAGGTCAGCAGGAGAGCGCCTGAGGAGCAGCACAAAGGAACTCCAGCCAGTAAGACAGCTTCATCGGGGGCCCAACTTAAATGCCTCTATGCAAACGCACGTAGCATGGGGAATAAACAAGAGGCATTAGAGACGTGTGCATGCCTGCAGGGCTACGATCTTCTTGGCATCACGGAGATGTGGTGGGATGGCTCCTGTGATTAGAGTGTTGGGATGGAGGGATACAGGCTCTTTAGGAAGGACAGGCAGGGGAGACGAGGAGGGGGTGTCGCCCTCTATGTCAATGACCAGCTGGAGTGCATGGAGCTCTGCCTGGGGATGGATGAGGAGATGACCGAGAGCTTGTGGGTCAGGATTAAAGGGAGGGCAGGGACAGGTGACATTACAGTGGGGGTCTGCTACAGGCCACCTGACCAGGAAGACCGAGCGGATGAGGCCCTCTATAGACAGATAGGAGCAGCCTCACGCTCACAAGCCCTGGTCCTCATGGGGGGCTTCAACCACCCCGACATCTGTTGGAGGGACAACACGGCAGGGTATAAGCAACCCGAGAGGTTCCTGGAATGCGTCGATGATAACTTCCTTCTCCAAGTGGTAGAGAAGCCAACGAGGAGAGGTGCTATGCTGGACCTTGTACTCACCAACAAGGAGGGGCTGGTGGGGAATGTGAAGCTCAAGGGCAGCCTTGGCTGCAGTGACCACGAAATGGTGGAGTTCAAGATCCTTAGGGCACCGAGGAGGGCGCACAGCAAGCTCACTTCCCTGGACTTCAGGAGAGCAGACTTTGGCCTCTTCAGGGATCTGCTTGGTAGAGTGCCATGGGACAAAGCCCTGGAGGGAAGAGGGGCCCAAGAAAGCTGGGTAATATTCAAGGATCACCTCCTCCAAGCTCAGGAGCGATGCATCCCAACAAAGAGGAAGTCAGGCAAAAACGCCAGGAGGCCTGCGTGGATGAACAAGGACCTCCTGGACAAACTCAAACACAAAAAGGAAGCCTACAGAGGGTGGAAGCAAGGACAGGTAGCCTGGGAGGAATACAGAGACATTGTCCGAGCAGCCAGGGATCAGGTTAGGAAAGCTAAAGCCCTGACAGAATTAAATCTGGCCAGGGACATCAAGGGCAACGAGAAAAGATTCTATAGCTACGTCGGGGATAAAAGGAACACGAGGGAAAATGTGGGCCCTCTCCAGAACAAAACGGGAGACCTGGTTACCCAGGACACGGAGAAGGCGGAGGTACTCAATGACTTTTTTGCCTCGGTCTTCACCGGCAAGTGCTCAAGCCTCACCGCCCAAGCCGCAGAAGGCAAAGGCGGGGACTGGGAGAATGAAGAGGCACCCACTGTGGGAGAAGATCAGGTTCGAGACCATCTAAGGCACCTGGAGGTGCACAGGTCCATGGGACCCGATGCGATCCATCCACAGGTCCTGAGGGAACTGGCGGATGAAGTTGCTAAGCCACTATCCATCATATTTGAGAAGTCGTGGCAGTCCGGTGAAGTTCCCACTGACTGGAAAAGGGGAAACATAACCCCCATTTTTAAAAAGGGAAAAAAGGAAGACCCGGGGAACTACAGGCCAGTCAGTCTCACCTCTGTGCCTGGGAAGATCATGGAACAGATCCTCCTAGAAGCTATGCTAAGGCACATGGAGGACAGGGAGGTGATTCGAGACAGCCAGCATGGCTTCACCAAGGGCAAGTCCTGCCTGACTAACCTAGTGGCCTTCTATGATGGCGTGACTACATCAGTGGACACGGGAAGGGCTACAGATGTCATCTATCTGGACCTCTGTAAGGCCTTTGACACGGTCCCCCACAACATCCTTCTCTCTAAACTGGAGAGGTATGGATTTGATGGGTGGACTGTCCGGTGGGTGAGGAATTGGTTAGATGGTCGCATCTAGAGGGTAGTGGTCAACGGCTCAATGTCCAGATGGAGATTGGTGATGAGTGGCGTCCCGCAGGGATCTGTATTGGGACCGGTACTGTTTCATATCTTCATCAATGACATAGACAGTGGGATGGAGTGCACCCTCAGCAAGTTTGCAGATGACACCAAGCTGAGCGGTGCGGTCGACACGCCAGAGGGACGGGATGCCATCCAGAGGGACCTGGACAAGCTCGAGAAGTGGGCCTGCGTGAACCTCATGAGGTTTAACAAGGCCAAGTGCAAGGTCCTGCACCTGGGTCGGGGCAACCCCTGGTATCAATACAGGCTGGGGGATGAAGGGATTGAGAGCAGCCCTGCCGAGAAGGACTTGGGGGTACTGGTGGATGAAAAGCTGGACATGAGCCAGCAATGTGCGCTCGCAGCCCAGAAGGCCAATCGTATCCTGGGCTGCATCAAAAGAAGCGTGGCCAGCAGGTCGAGGGAGGTGATTCTGCCCCTCTACTCTGCTCTGGTGAGACCCCACCTGGAGTACTGTGTCCAGCTCTGGAGCCCTCAGCATAAGAAAGACATGGACCTTGTTGTGGTTTAACCTCAGCCGGCAACTAAGCACCACACAGCCGCTCGCTCACTCCCCCCACAGTGGGATGGGGGAGAGAATCAGAAGGGCAAAAGTGAGAAAACTCGTGGGTTGAGATAAAGACAGTTTAACAGGTAAAGCAAAAGCCGCACACGCAAGCAAAGCAAAACAAGGAATTCATCCACTACTTCCCATGGGCAGGCAGGTGTTCAGCCATCTCCAGGAAAGCAGGGCTCCATCATGCGTAATGGTTGCTTGGGAAGACAGACACCATCACTCCGAATGTCCCCCCCCTCCTTCTTCTTCCCCCAGCTTTATATGCTGAGCATGACGTCATATGGTATGGAATAGGCCTTTGGCCAGTTTGGGTCAGCTGTCCTGGCTGTGCCCCCTCCCAGCTTCTTGTGCACCTCCAGCCTTCTCAGTTGGTAGAGCATGGGAAGCTGAGAAGTCCTTGACTAGTGTAAGAGTTACCTAGCAACAACTAAAACATTGGTGTGTTATCAACATTGTTCTCACCCTAAATCCAAAACACAGCAATGTACCAGCTACTAGGAAGGAAATTAACTCTATCCCTGCCGAAACCAGGACAGACCTGTTGGAGCGGGTCCAGAAGAGGGCCACGAAAATGATCAGGGGGACGGAACACCTCTCCTATGAAGAAAGGCTGAGAGAGTTGTGGTTGTTCAGCCTAGAGAAGAGAAGGCTTTGGGGAGACCTTATTGCAGCCTGTCAGTACTTAAAGGGGGCTTATGAAAAAGATGGTGGCAGACTTTTTAGCAGGGCCTGTTGTGACAGGACAAGGGGGAATGGCTTTAAACTAAACGGGGGTAGATTTAGACTAGATATAAGGATGAAATTTTTTACGCTGAGGGTGGTAAAACAGTGGAACAGGTTGCCCAGAGAGGTGGTGGATGCCCCATCCCTGGAAATGTTCAAGGTCAGGTTGGACGGGGCTCTGAGCAACCTGATTTAGTTGAAGATGTCCCTGCCCATGGCAGGGGGGTTGGACTAGATGACCTTTAGAGGTCCCTTCCAACCCAAACTATTCTATGATTCTGTATGCCCTGTCTGTTCTGCAGTGGTTACTTGGGTGCTACCTCTCACCTGCTAGGACATGCAAGGTAATTTGAAAGAGGGAGAAATCCTGAAAGAAGTATTTCTCCTATATGTTTTTCCATCTCTGCAATGGATGGTAGGGACCCTGCTGCTGTCTCTGTGTTGAAGAGGGAGACTTCCTTGCCTCCCCCAGTCTGGGAAAACCACAGGGGTGCCCTGTATTGCTAGAACCATGGCTGTAGCTGAGGGGACTGCAGTGCCCAGCCTGGGTCCTGCCATGCTGGCATTCACTCCTGCAGTATAAATAAACCAGAACAATTATTTTGCATATCTGAGTTGTGTATTTTTTTAAAGGCTTCTGGGGAAGGAAAGGAATGCTGGGAGTGGGTTTGCATGGGAAGAGTGAGCTTTTGGGAAAAAGGCCACGGGACTGGATTAGTCAGAGCTTTACATGGGCCAGATTAGTGAAACCTACTCCTGGAGTATCAGTTAAGTAATTAGTATGGTGTATGAAATGAAGTGTAATTTATACAAGGATTGTAGGTCTGTTACGAAAAGAACTGTGACGGAAGACAAGGTTTTCCTTGCTTAAATTA
Organism: Aptenodytes patagonicus; assembly: GCF_965638725.1. Lineage (NCBI taxonomy): Eukaryota > Metazoa > Chordata > Aves > Sphenisciformes > Spheniscidae > Aptenodytes > Aptenodytes patagonicus. The sequence continues at coordinate 27,751,974 of NC_134981.1, forward strand.
AAGCAGCCACTTTGCAAATTCAACAGGGATTTGACTGACCTCAGTATCACTTACCCATGTGCCGTAGAGTCTAGAAAAATAAATAGGCTTTTCTTTGTGAAATGAAGATATGTTCCTCCAGCACTGCACATGTGCACAACGAGGGACAAATGGCTCAGCAGACAGTGCAACCCACTGTTCCCCAAAAGTCACGTCAGAATGTGGAGGTGTGTGGCCAGAAATGCTGGTGTGTGGGAGGATAAACAAGGAAACAGGAGGAGAGGCTGGGGGGGACTGGGGAAAGAGCTGTCTCAAGGGAGTTCATGTAGCAGAGGAGCCCATTGTGTAGGTAAGTATGCAGACAATTTCTGAATTTGCAATATTCGCTTGATAAATTGTAACAGATTCCTTGGAGTCATGCCAGGCTATGTATAAATACGTGCGTTTCAGATGAGATGAGAAACACATGCGAGGACTGGGGAGGTTATAGCTGCCACTTTGAAATGCAGTGCCAAGCAGGAATTTGGAGCCATCAATTAAGAGCGCTCTTCTGGATATTCCAGTTGGTACTTGGAACAGACTCATGTTATGAAAATATTGTAAAATAATGTGCTATTCATACACAATAATGTTGAGTAATACTCTGCAGTGTTTCTCCCTTGCTATGGTAAAGGCTCTAAGAAATAATGCCTCCCTAGATCAGAGATCTGTAGATAAAACATACAACTATTGTATTATCAATGAGTTATGTTAGTTTAGAAACCTTTTCCTGTTGTTAATTTGCACATCACAAGATACAGTGTTCAAGACAAGGGTAATTTCAAAATGGCAAGAATGCAGCACAAGCTTAATTGTGAATGAAGGCTATAAAAGAGCTTTTGTACCCTGGAATCTTGATATTTTAAAGTTTGTTCACAGAGATCTACTAAATGTAATGACAATGAATCATAAGGCCTTTCTAGTTAGGCGAGATGGAGCCAAGACTGGATATCTGCATGTATGTTGAAAATAATAGAAGCAAATCCATGCAAGTATGGGGCACATGATGTCCTCCATACAAGTTAACTGCTAGCAGAAGACATCACTTTTCACACCATAGTCCCAGTTTATACTCAGTGCATGCAGGTATCTTACCTTATGGGTTATTAACCCATGGGTTAATCTCATGATTAATACTATGTAAGTCTTGGTGCTGAGTAAGCCACAAGGGCTGCCAGGCTGGGGCATGACTTTGATTTCTGGTGGGAGAAACAAGCAGAAGATGCTGTGGTCCATGAAAACATCTGAAGCACCATGTGTGGTGGGGTGAAGGGGTAAAGCAGATGCCACACACAATAGAAAAAGGGCGGAGCAAGTCACCTTCAGCCATGAGGCAGTCTGCTCCCGTGGAAAGGGCTGGCATTCATCCCAACTGAGAGCTCTGGGGGGGGGAAGCAGGGGTGAAGCAGACGTCCCGGGGCTTTTGGGGAGCACCAGCGGTGCAGCCAGGGATCAGAAGGAGCCGCCTGGGTGACTCATCACTGCAAGCACAGCGGCGAGGCTCACGAGGACCTCGGCCAATGAGCCCTGCCATTGCCCAGCATGAGCTGGTGTCGTGCTTCAGAGAAGACGTCTGGAGAAGAGCTTCATCTGGGGCTTAGTCTGACCCAAGGCGAACCACCCGCGTCTCTCTCATGTAATGGCAACACACCCACCCATGCTCCACATCCTCTGGCAAGTATTTGAAGCTGCTTAGCTGGATATTGCTGAAGGTAGGCAGGTTCAGAGAAAAACGCAATGACCTCCAGTCATGGTCCCCCCCTTTCGATTTGCAGGCTGAGCAGAGATCACCCCCGGAGCATGAAATTGCACTGTGACAGACATAAACAGGCTGGTGGCAGGCTGTTATTGTGGAGGTGGTGGGAGTGCACACACTGGCTGCTGCTATCTGTAATGTATGTATTGATCCTGGGTATTTGGGGCCAGATGTGTCCCATACTCTCCTATCACCATGGAGATTCCTTCTGGGAAATAAGCATTTATTTCTTCTTCTTCTTGGATCTGTCACATTACTGCCTGCAATTAGGATGATTATTGATACTTGGGTCCTTGTTTCCATTAGGAGGAAAAACCTGACTATAAGATTCAGCTATCTTTCCAGCATACTACAGTTTATTAACATGTAACATGCCCTCAGTCCTGCAGTTCTGCAAACAGCTGGAACAAGCAGGAGAAGCAGCTTTGGTTGTCTCAACCATGGCCAAAGGAAGGGACATTTAATGGCCTCCTTGTTTCAGCCTGGCCAGTGCTTCAGCCCCCTGCTGGCAAGGGCAGTGTTTGCTCGTGGTCAGTGACTTGCTGGCATCTCTCCGAGTGTGCCGGCATGACCATGCGCTCACATAGCTATTCTTTAAGGGTTTTAATTCAAGGCAGGCATAATAAGCAAAATAAGAAAATATCTGAACGTCCTCTAAATTTGGACATGCCTGAAATTGCAGATAGGATCTCAGTTTCACAAATGTGAAATCTTTAGCTGCCAAATCCCCAGATGCGACCATCTTTGAATTTCAGAGAGTCTTAAAGCATGAACCAGACTGGATTTCCTGGTTTGTTTTTTTTCTTTCCCATTTTTTTTGTCTTTGTTTTTTTCCCCTCTGGCTAATGACCCATTCTGGCAATTCCGTAGCAGGTTATTTGTTTAAAGATATAATGGAGATGGTGATCAGGCTGGCTCAGGAAGGAGGAGGTGGGAGACAGCACGCAGAGCAACACCAGCTACTTGGCAGAGGGCTCTGGGAGGCTGCGGCACCCGGTGCAGCACTCGCACTCGGCAGGGAAGGCTGAAGGGCTCTGTTTAGCCGGGATGGCAGCCTGGAGCTGGAATAAGGCAGGCTTGTAGTGCCTCAGCCTTTCGAATGGTCTCCGAGAAAGCTGGGAGGTGATTTTTTGGGTCCCCGGGGAGGCAATGGTTTCTAATGATGAAAAGTTTGGTTTGACAGCAGGAAGGATGGCTGCCAGCCGCACTGAGAGCTCACACAGCTGGGCAGGGCAGGCGGCCAAGCACCACTGAAGGGGGAGGTTGTGAAAAGCTTGGTGGACCCAAAGGGACAGAAGTGACACTCTCGGAGGAGAGCACAGGGCTTCTCTGGCCAGGCCAAACAGCCTTGCAGCTAAAGGAAGGTCGCTCCTTCCCACTTCCGGCAGGTCTGGAGCATCCCCAGTCAGTGTGGTCCTCAGAGCAGAGCTGGCTGTTTCATAAATTTAAGCACTGTAAGTCAGTCCCCAGTCCCCAAGTATCTCCCGCTTCCAGTCCTGGGACTGGCATTTCTTATTTTCTCTAGAACAAAGTTTGAAGGAAACACAAGAATGTCTCAAAGAGAATTTGTAGCAATTTTATACATAAGATAGCGTTACACCAGCAGTGACATAAATTTAAAAGTATAATGTACCAGACAAAAATAACTGCTGAGAACAGCATGATAGCTGCATTTCATGGTGCTTGCTATAATCTTCTCATATAATGTGGCATACATATTTCAGAATGAAAACACTCCAACTTGCTTCTCCTTAAGTTTTGAATTGGTAATACAATCCACATGACAAAGACTAGGAAACAAATGTTTGAGAGATGCAGATTCATCTGTATCTATCTGCAAGTCTGTCCTGGGGAAAGGCAGGAGGAGGAGGTAAATATAATGCAGAAATAAAAGAGAAATGGAAAGCAAAATAGAGAGGACACAAAATTAACCTTTTACAAAAGCCCTTATTTCATCAAATAGAAAAAATCCAGGGCAAAATTTCCAATATTACTGTACTTATCTTGGAAGCATCCTGTAAAAATGTATTTCTAACAAACACAACTGAAGCAAATTTACAAAGCTATAGACAAAAATATCAGGCATATGCTATGGAGCTCCTGGGAGCCTCTGGCAGTGAAACAACACAACAGTGGTTCAACAGATCAGCAAAAGCTCCCAGTGTGATGTGACAAAATTGAATTTGTACCCAAGGGACAAATGCACATGATCATGGAGGTAATTTTGATCCTGTGTGTAGCCTTGATGCGCCTGGCTCTGGAACCAGGCAAACTGTTCCGCTGGCAGTGTTTTTTTAAAGATTTCGAAAAATTTGGAGAAGATAAGAAGAGAGTCATGAAATTATTCAAAATGCCTTTCAAGAACCTCTTCCTTCACCTCTTTACAAAATGAAAATTGAGAGGGCATTTGAATATAGTGTCTAAATAAGTTCATGGGGAGAAAATACTTGCCAAGAGAGAAACACATTGCAAGAACTTGTGACTAGAACCTAAAACCAGGTGAATTCAAATCAGAAATTAGAAAAGCTGTGCAAGTAGTCCATTGCCCAGTCTTTGATATGCTTGGCAGGTGTCCTGCTGGAAGATATGTTTGTTTATGCTCAATGGAGGAGAAAGAGGGTGGCGTGGAATGGGCAAAGATGCACGGCAGATCCAATTAAAAGTTATGCTCGGTCCGTCCAGCACAAGCCAGCAGCAAGGCAGCTCTTCTAGGTGAGGTGTGTAGGCTTCTTCTGTAGCCAATAGAGAAAGTAAATCAAGGGAATGAATCACGCCATTTATCTCAAACATCAGTCCTGGGAGGAGATGAATTGCCTTTTGGGTGTGTCTTTGTTGTTTGGACTGGGAGATGAGACAGCTTCATCTAGACATTTAACTTTCAGACAAAGTTCTGTGAGGTGAGTCCCAGCTCTGCCTGATGGTCCCTTTCGATCTGAAGTGACCAGACAGTAGTGGCTGTCACCACCTGCCGTCCTTCCTCCAGCTTAACTCAGCTCCCAGTCACCCACTGCTTTAACCCGAGGCCTGGGCTATCCATTCTGTATGGGAAGAGCTCCTGGCTGTATTTATATAAACATTGCTCAGTAAGAACAGATTTCTTTCTTCAAACCCTGCCTTTTTTCTGCAATTCAGCCATTCCCAGCTCCTTGTGTCCCCCCACTGTCACTTACGCTCCTGCTTGGTGGGACCAGCAGGTACCTCTTGCTGCTTTTCCTTTACAGCGGCCCAAGCCCTCCACAGCCGACTCTTCTTTCTCATGTCCTCTTACACATTCAGTATAGACCCAAATATTGGTGCTGCCTCTTAGCTGCTTTACAGACAGGGTGTGTTCATGTTGGTGCCAGCTGCCATCACAGGGCTCTGTGCCCCCGGTGTTGGCAGGGGAAGCCCTGCAGGGTCCTGGCAGAAGAGGCCAAGGGCCCAGCAAGTCTGGCATACTCCGCAATGCCGTAGTTTCAGCAATAATCTCAAACAGAAAGAAAAGGCATGGAAAATAGGACTTAAGGAGCTACTTCTGGGCAGTGCCACAAGACAGTGCTCTGTTTCCCTCTAGTGATGCCTGGGAGCGGGGAGGCAGATGGCACAGCTCAGGTTGGACCATGGCTGGTGTTTGAGTTTGGCTCATGCCTTACAGTTGAGCCCTGGGAGGGCTGCTCACCCCTCTGGGGACCTCACTCCTCTCCACAGCTTCCCTTAGCATCTTCTTAGCCCTGTGTCCTCCCCTGAAGGGAAGACCTCAGCTGTCGAGGCCACGGGAAGGACAAGCAGGCCCAATTAATTGTACAGGTCAGACTAAAATAAAGCGGTTTCATCCTCAGGCCACGCCACAGACGTACCACACAAGGGGTATGTGGTGACACATTGTCATGGTTTAACCCCGGCCGGCAACCACACAGATGCTCACTCACCCCCACAGTGGGATGGGGGAGAGAATCGGAAGGGTAAAAGTGAGAAAACTCATGGGTTGAGATAAAGATGGTTTAATGGGTAAAGCAAAAGCTGTGCACACAAGCAAAGCAAAGCGAAGCAAGGACTTCATTCACTACTTCCCATCGGCAGGCAGGTGTTCAGCCATCTCCAGGAAAGCAGGGCTCCATCATGGGTAATGGTTGCTTGGGAAGACAAATGCCATAACTCCAAACGTCCCCCTCTTCCTTCTTCTTCCCCCAGCTTTATATGCTGAGCATGATGTCACATGGTATGTGTTGTGGTTTAACCTCAGTCAGCAATTGAGTACCACACAGCCGCTCGCTCACTCCTCCTCCCCACAACCCCCCGGTGGGATGGAGGAGAGAATTGGAAGAGTAGAAGTGAGAAAAACTCGTGGGTTGAGATAAAAATAGTTTAATAATTGAAATAAAATAATAATAATGATAATAATAATAATAATAATAATGATGATGATAATAATAATAATACACAAAGCAAGTGATGCACAATGCAATCGCCCACCACCCGCCGACTGATGCCCAGCCAGTCCCCGAGCAGCGGCCCCCCTGGCCAGCTTTCCCCAGTTTATGTACTGAGCATGACATCACATGGTATGGAACGTCCCTTTGGCTGGTTTCGCTGTGCCCCCCTCCCAGCTTCTTGTGCACCTGCAGCCTTCTCAGTTGCTAGAGCATGGGAAGCTGAAAAGTCCTTGACTAGTGTAAGCACTACTTAGCAACAACTAAAACATTGGTGTGTTATCAACATTGTTCTCACCCTAAATCCAAACCACAGCACTGTACCAGCTACTAGGAAGGAAATTAACTCTATCCCTGCCGAAACCAGGACAGTATGGAACATCCCTTTGGTCAGTTGGGGTCAGCTCTCCCAGCTGTGTCCCCTCCGAACTTGTTGGGCACCCCCAGCCTACTCGCTGGTGTGGTGGTGTGAGAAGCAGAAAAGGCCTTGACTCTGTGTAAGCACTGCTCAGCAATGACAAAAACATCCCTGTATTACCAACACTGTTTTCAGCACAAATCCAAAACATAGCCCCATACAAGCTACTATGAAGAAAATTAAGTCTATCCCAGTGAAAACCAGCACACACATGAACCCAGTCCCTGCGTCCATGCCCAGACGGGCTTTTGCCTCCCCCAGTACATGGTGGGAGGCACAAGTCCATACCTGACCAGTGCCTCCTGTCTCTCTCTGCAGGACAGAGCTCTGGTTCAGGCTAAATACATCATTCATTACTGTTGGAAGCCATTGTATGGAAGAGCTCCGGTCTCTCAGGCAGCCCGATCTAGCAGAGGCCATGTTAGCGCTCACGCTGTCCTGCTGCTGCCAGACAAGCGTGGTCATGTATCTATGGATACGACCATCCATGCAAACAGTTTGCAAAGCAAGAATGCAGGAGCTTGCAAAATGGTCTCATGCCCCAAGGGAGTGTAACTGGTCTCCTTGATGTAGGCATTGGCCCTGCTTTGTGCACTGCTCAGAAAACACCCTGGATTGCCTTCCCTGAGCAAGAGACCTCCCAAACCTGCTCTCTCTGGATAGTGTCATGTGGCAGGGGATAAATACGGTGTCTTGGGTCATGCGATGAGAAAACACCTTGGTCATGCATCCTGGCACAAGGGGTGAGTGTGCGGCCTCCTGGGCTCCTCTGAACAGGCCCTGCTGTACCATGGGACTCAGCCAGTTACCAGCCATGGGGCTGGGCAGCGGGATGGCAGCGACAGCTCAGGCTGCAAATGCCTGTGGGACAGAGGAGATGGAACAGGATCTACCATTCAGCAAAGGTAGGAAAGGACACAGGGCACAGCCATTTCCTGCAAGCTTCTCCAGGAGGCACTGATCTCACTTGAGTTTGCATGAAAAGCAGAGCCCGCTAGATGGCAATCACAGGTCTAGGATGGCCAAGATCCCTGCAAAGCTCCTCTGGTTTAGATCTCTGGAAAAGTGAGTAAAACATATTCTAGTGCGTGTATCGTGAGCACACTGGTATTTAGTGTTCCTAATATTTCCTGTGAGTTGCTTAGGGATAATTGTCCAATAAATGTGAAGTTGCATCGCTGTATGATGTATGCTTCTGTAATTAGAAGTTCTTTTTCGAATTGTCACCATCGTGGATGCTTCACCAGGGTGCAGTTATATGCATCAGCTTGAGCTAATCAAACAGGTCTCCATGGCTGAAAGGGAGGGGGAAGGCTCATTTTCTGTCACATCTCTCCCGCTCCAAACACTGTGAACACCCTCGCTCTGCTGGACCTGATTTGCCCTGAGCCTGTGCCACCCTTGATAGCGCTCTGCTGGGCTGGGGGTTGGGGAGGCTCCACAAAAAGCCCAAAAAGTGCCAGAACAAACATGAGGGAGAGGGCAAGCCACATCTGTGAGCAGAGAAGCGAGCGAGGGGGGCAGGACCGCTCTGACGCTTCTTGGTGGGAAATCACAGAATCATAGAATATCTCGAGTTGGAAGGGTCCCATAAGGATCATCGAGTCCAACTCCCTGCTCCTTGCAGGACTACCTAAAACTAAACCATATGACTAAGAGCGTCGTCCAGACGCTCCTTGAACTCTGACAGGCTTGGGGCCGTGACCACTTCCCTGGGGAGCCTGTTCCACTGACCGACCACCCTCTCAGCGAAGAACCTTTTCCTAATGTCCAGTCTGAACTTCTCCTGACACAGCTTCATTCCATTTCCACGTGTCCTATCGCTGGTCACCAGAGAGAAGAGATCAGCACCTCCCCCTCTGTTACCTCTCTTGAGGAAGCTGTAGACTGCGACGAGGTCACCCCTCAGCCTTCTCTTCTCCAAGCTGAACAAACCCAGTGACCTCAGCTGCTCCTCATAAGTCTTGCCCTCGAGACCTTTCACCATCTTGGTCGCCCTCCTCTGGGCACACTCTAATAGCTTGATGTCCTTCTTACATTGAGGCGCCCAAAACTGCACACAGTACTCGAGGTGGGGCCGCACCAGTGCAGTGTAGAGGGGGACAATCGTCTCCCTCGACCGGCTAGTTATGCTGTGCTTGATGCACCCCAGGACCCGGTTGGCCCTTTTGGCTGCCAGGGCACACTGTTGACTCATGTTCAACTTGCCATCAACCCAAACCCCCAGATCTCTTTCCACGGGGCTGCTCTCCAGCCTCTCGTCCCCCAATTTGTACGTATAACCAGGATTACCCCGTCCCAGGTGGAGAATCCGGCACTTGCTCTTGTTAAATTTCATACGGTTGGCAATTGCCCAGCTGCCTAGTCTCTCCAGATCTCTCTGTAAGGCCTCTCTACCCTCGAGGGAGTCCACAGCTCCTCCTAGTTTAGTATCGTCGGCAAACATGCTTAATGTACATTCGATTCCTGCATCCAGATCATTTATAAAAACATTAAAGAGCACTGGCCCTAAATTTGAGCCCTGGGGAGCCCCACTGGTGACTGGCCGCCAGCCTGATGTAACCCCATTTCCTATAACTCTTTGAGCCTGATCCATCAGCCAATTGTTCACCCAACGTATTATGGACTTGTCTAGCTGCATGCTGGACATTTTGTCCAGAAGGATACTGTGAGAGGCAGTATCAAAACCTTTCCTAAAATCCAAAAAGAATCCACACCTACTGGCTTCCCTTGGTCAACTAGATGGGTGACCTTGTCATAAAAGGAAATTAAGTTGGTTAAGCAGGACTTTCCCCTTGTGAACCCGTGCTGGCTATGACCAATGACTGTGTTGTCTCTCAAGTGTTTCTCAATAACTCCCAGAATAACCTTCTCCATAACTTTACCAGGCACTGAAGTGAGACTGACAGGCCTGTAATTACCAGGGTCTTCCTTCTTTCCCTTCTTGAAAACTGGGACAACATTTGCCAGCTTCCAGTCGACTGGGACCTCTCCAGGCTCCCAAGACTGTTGAAAAATAATGGAGAGAGGTCCCGCGATAACATCGGCCAGCTCTTTCTGTACCCTGGGATGAATCCCCTCAGGCCCCATAGACTTATGCACATCCAGCTGGAGCAGCAAGTCTCGAACAAGTTCAGGGTCGGCTGGGAGTTTATCATCCCCCCAGTCACAGTCTTCCAACACAGCGCTCCGGGGGTCCCAGGGCCCATCATCAGTGTTAAAGACAGAGGCGAAGGTGGCATTAAACGTCTCTGCTTTGTCTACATCCCTATTTGTGAGGTGACCGACCTCATCAAGTAACGGACCAATGTTATCTCTGATCCTCCTTTTGCTGTTGACATATTTTAAAAAGCCCTTTTTGTTGTCCTTCACAGTGCTGGCCAGCTTGAACTCTAATCGAGCTTTGGCCGCATGAATTTTCTCCCTACAGTGGCAAACAGCATCTCCGTAGTCCTCCCGTGTCGCCTGTCCTTGCTTCCAATGTCCATACGCTTTCCTTTTCCGCCTAAGTTCTAGGAGGAGATCCCTGCTCAGCCAAGCCGGCCTTCTGCCCTGCTTGCTTGACTTCCGACGCTTTGGAATTGCCTGTTCCTGCGCTCTTAAGAGAGGGCTCTTAAAAAGTGACCAGCATTCATGGACCCCAATACCTTCAAAAGCACATCCCCAGGGGTCCTTACTAACTAGCTCCTTCAGCAGCCCGAAGTCTGCTCTCCCCATATCCAGGGTCAAAGTTTTGCTGGAAGTTTTTCTCCTATCTCCAACGATTTGAAACTCAACTACTTTGTGGTCACTGTGACCAAGACAGCCACCAATCACCACTTCGCCCACGAGTCCCTCTCTGTTTACAAACAACAAATCTAGGAGGGCACCTTTCCTAGTCGGCTCCCTTAGTACCTGCACCAAGAAGTTATCTTCTACGTGCTTCAGGAATTTCCTGGACCTGTTTGTGTCCGCTGTATGATATTCCCAGTTGACGTCTGGGAAGTTAAAATCACCCATAAGGACAAGGGCAGCTGATCTAGAGATATCCCTTAATTCCTTATAGAATAATTCATCGGTCTTGTGATCCTGGCTGGGTGGTCAATAGTAGACTCCCACAACACCACCTGCTTTATTTGCTTTCCCCTTAATCCTTACCCAGAGGCTCTCAACCGTGTCATCACCAACTGCAAGCGCCATACAATCCAACTCCTCCCTTACATACAGCTCCACCACCCCCGCCTCGCCTGCCCTGCCTATCCCTCCTGAAGAGTCTATAACCATCCATCACGGCACACTAGTCACAGGACTCATCCCACCAGGTTTCACTTATGCCAATGATGTCGTAGCTCTGGGACTGGGCCAAAGCTTCTAGCTCCTCTTGTTTATTCCTCATGCTGCGCGTGTTAGTATAGAGACATTTCAAATGTGCTCCAGTGCACTCAGCACATTGTGGAGCAGACTGAAGGACCTCGCTAGCACACCATCCCTCAAACATTGGCGTGTCACCCCCAGGCTTATCTCTAGCGAGCCTGGCTTTATCCCTGTCCCCCTTCAAATCTAAAGCTCTTTCAGTGAGCCCTGCTAACTCTTGTGCAAAGATCCTTTTCCCCCTTTGAGAAAGGTGTACCCCGTCTGTTGCCAGCAGGCCTGGTGTCATGTAGACCGACCTGTGATCAAAAAACACAAAATTCTGCTGGTGATACCAGTCACGGAGCCAGGTATTGATCAGCTGGGTCTTCCCGTTTCTTCCAACATCATTCCCTGCAACTGGAAGGGAACTACTTGTGCTCCTGATCCCTTAACCAGTCGTCCCAAGGCCCTGAAGTCTCTCTTGATTGCCCTTGGACTTCTTATTGCAACTTCACCGCTGCCTACATGAAAAATCAATAATGGGTAATAACCCAAGGGCCCGTACCAGAGTAGGAAGTTTTCTCATCACATCTTTAACCTGGGCCCCAGGGAGGCAGCAGACTTCCCTAAGAAGTGGGGCTGGTCAGCATATTGGGCCTTCTGTTCCCCACAGAAGAGAGTCTCCTATCACAATAACCCATCATTTTTTCTTTATGGAAGTGGTTTTGATGTGGGGCGTAGGCCAACTTAACCTTGGCGACACTTCCAACCTAGACATACCATCATCCTCATCATTGTTTGGTTCCACTTGCAGAGCCTTGTACCTATTATGCAAGGGCACCTAGGAAGGTGGGGTAGTCATGGAGGATATGCGCTTGCTGCGCCAGGCAGGAACTTGTTGCCATTCCCCCCTATCCTTCAAGTTAATGCGTTCTGCCAGGTGGAGAGAGGATAGGGAATCCTCCATATCATGTGTCCTGTCTGCCTGACAAGTCTGTCCCAGGGATGGTAGGGTGTGGTTCCAGTAGTCAATCTCCTTCTCAGACTCCGTGATACTCCTCAACCTACTCACCTCCTCCCGGAGCTCTGCCATCCTGTACTGGCATAAGAGTAGGGCACACCCTGCAACCTGACACCTGGGTGGCAGCATGTTCCCATCAGAGCTCTGTCTGTGAAGCTGCGTCAGTCGTGGCGTGTACAGAGTTTAGAGAGGACATGGCCTTCTGCCAGGTAGATACCATTGCTCCCTGGTCGAGCTGGCAGAGCTACAGCGCCCTTCCTGCACACCCTTCCACGCAAACTGCTGTGCCACGCCCTTGATGATGCGCCACGCCCTGTCTGCCCTCTCTGTTCATGCCACTCCTGGTCGCTAGCGCTCCCTAGGGGTTTCTTTTATACGTGTGGGGGCTTGGCTTGTTAGATGTTACCTGCAATTCACCTTTGGAGACTTTTTCCTTAGGAATCTGCTTTTCTTTGAGGAATACATGTGGTTTTCAGTTGGTTACATTCATAGAATCATAAAAAAAATTCATTTTGGGAGGGACACCAAAGTGGAGGTCGCCCAGTCCAACACCCTGCTCAAAGCAGGTGAGATCAGGTTGCTCAGGCATTTTTCCATCCGAGTGTTGAAGATCTCCAAGGATGGAATTTCCCTACATCTCTGGCCCCTGTTTCAAGATTTGTTCACCCACACAGTGAGAAACTTTTTCCTTTTATCAAATGCTCCAGCTTGTGTCTGTTGCCTCTTGTCCTACCACTGTACACCTTCGAGGTGAGTTGCCTGGCTCAGTCATACCCTCCCATTAGATAACTGTAGACAGCAATAACATTCCCTTCACCTTCCAAAGAACCCACTCCCAGAGTATTGCACCTACAGAGTTTTGCTATCAAAAATGACTGCAGTTTGTTTAAAATTATATTTTTTCTAATTAAAAAACACATTGCAAAGCATTGGGCAATTACATACATAAAACCAACTGATATATGGGTCCTGAAGCAAAGCTTTTTATGTTGCTTCATAAAAATCAGTGCCTGTGGTTCCCCCCATGTGGTTCTCTACACCCGCTCAAGGAAGTGCGGTTTGCAAGACTGGCAGTTGACACCCACATTTGCATTATGTGTCTGATTGCCAGAGACACACTGAAGCTGGGGTGAGGGCTCTGACTCACTAATGGGCTTATGACAAGTCTGGGAGAGCTGACCTGACCGCCTGCCCCCCTCTATCTATCCCACCCTCTTCTGGAGGTTCCCATCCCAGCTGCAGGCACGGCTAGATGTCTCCTTATACACTCCTGAACTGCCATAAACTATAACCCAGCATGTTAAGGTAAACCAGCACCAATTTTGGTTCTCTTTCATGCACCAGGGCTGTAATTTGTAAGTTGTGAACTGCTTTCCTCACCGATTATCTGGAACTCAATGGACATGGAAAGCTTCATTTCCAAACTCAGGGAGCTCTGATAACAAGAGCGCTGAATCTTACAGACTATATTGTGCTCATGGATGATGTGAGCTACAAGGAAAAGGAGAGGTTATCTCTGCACTCACAGGCAATGAATCAACAAAAAGACATCATTAAAGAACTAAAGCTGAGGGAGGAGAGCAACGCGAGTTCAAAGTCACATGAACTCACTGGCCATGTTCAACATAAGCCACCTGGGAGGTGGGAAATTCTGCATGACTTTGAATTAACCTTGACAGCATAATATTCCTTCAAAAAACAGAGCACAAGAAGAATAGAATCGTTCTAAAAGCCACTGTTGTTGCCAAGTATCTCATTTAGTGACTCAAATAGTCAAGTCTCTATATACAAGTAGAGCAGATCTGCAGAAGTGTCAGTCTAACTTTTAGACCCTTTATTCCTGAGTAATACAAAACTCCCATTGAAATGTAAAGGTTTGACTGACCATAACTTGTACTTAAATATTTCCACAGCCAGTTTGCAAAATAAATATTCTCCAAACCAGGAAAGGGACATGAAAGTCTCCCTTGACTCCAATGATTTTCTATAATTCATAAAATGACATCATGATTCCAGGTACTAACTTCTGTGCTCACTATCGCATGCTGGATGAATGCTACGCTGTCTCACCACCCCTTCCCGATCTCTTTGATCCAGGCAGACACACCAGCTGCAGCAGCTGCTGACATGTCTGGAGGAAGAAAATTCTGTTCTATGGAAGATTAAAAGATTTTCCTGGTTGATTCATTTGAAGCTGGAACAAACCTGAATTTATTTTATGAAGAGAAACCTTGTCTCAAGCCTATGAAGATTTCATTTTGACAGAACAGGAGTGTTTGTATTTTGTATTGTATTATATAACGCACAGTTTAAAAATGTTTGAATATTCAAAAACATTGAAGTGAAAGCAGTTTAGTATACAAACTAGAAACATATGTTGAAACAGGGCTTTTTCTTCCATCTCATGAGTTGAAACCTCAGCAGATTCAATTCTACTTCTGAGAACATTTCGAATTCCACAGACGGGCATATCCTAGCAGCCTTTTCCACTGCAGCTTGTTTCACCACTTCCACTGCTGGTACCCACACCGTTTTCAGAGCTGCTTTGCATCAATACTGGAGTTACAGGAGTCCTATCACAGCATTTTTATACGTTTTTGGGGGTTGTTTTGAGCACAGCTGTGCAAATCTGCTTGAAAAGACAACCTAGCACAGGTTTACTCAGGACACTGGCCAGCTCTGCCTGGCATGTGGTGAAACACAAATGGAGGTTTTTCTCAGCTCTAATAATCACAGCCAGACCTGGTGCTGCTTAATTTAACAGCAAGGCTTTGAGGCCAAGATTTGCTGTTAGCAGAATTACGTGGGAATTGTAAAAGGCTCAGAATGACTGAAAATCAGACAGCTTATTCAGATGGCTGAACAGTGGGCTTGGGGACACAACTTTAAACAGACAGTTTCAAAAGTCTTGGCTCTCTCAGCTGTAGGAAGGAAGGTGATGAGCAGTGTTCATTTATATTGCTTAGAGAGATACAGGTATTCAAATAACTGAGACACATTGCTAGCTTAGGAAATCTTGCCTCTAATCTTGTGCATATTATATTGTCCCCCTTCCATTTGGGTATTCATAACTTTATCATGCAAAAGTCAGTCTTTATTAGGGAATGGAAAAGAGATCAGGTTTAGCCTCATAAATGTCTTTTCTTTAGAAATGGGGAAAATATTTTCACTGCTACATTTTTGCCTAGCAGAAACTAGAAAGGATATCATAGAAATGTGCTGGCATGGGAGAACTGGTGGTAAGATAGACCAGGAAGGAGTCTCAGGGGAAACACAGGGAAGCAGGTGCTGACATAAGCAGCAAGAGTGCTCTCCTTTGGCCACCTCAAAGGTAAGTCCCAGAAAAATTTGTCACCTGTCCAGGTCTTCTACCATCTTTCCTCAGGACCTGTTTGAATTGTGCTGGCAGCCCACTTCCAGCTGCCCCCTTTCCTCAGTCCCCCAGATGTGCAATCATGTGGCCACAGACATGAGTCCCTCCTCCTCTGATCGCCCATCAGGTTGTTAATGTGACACTCAGTCCTGTGACCCAGACTGCATGTGATGGACATACGTCCAGCTGTCCAAGGGGACATGCAACAGTTTCTGGTCATAGATGAGCTAGTCCTTCTCTGGAGCACATCTGATGAGATGCTGGAGGAGAAGATATGGTGTGTGTCCCTCAAACACCTCCTGGGGCACCAAATCATTCCCACATCCAGGTGTAGGTCCAAAGGCCCCCATCCCCTGTGAAGGGAGGGCGCCTCCAAGAATGGGTGCCTGGAGATGTCTTTAAGCAGCACATTTAAGAGGGAAGGGTTTCCTTGATAAGATACATGTGCCATCACTGCGGGGCGTCACACCTGCCCTGCTGCAAACAGACATTTCTCAAGTCCACAGCAAGACCCAGAGCTGCTCAAGACACAAACTTTTTTTTCAGCACAACAGTATAATTTAATTTTTTTCTGGGGGAAAAAGATAGCTTTTCACTGGCGGAGAAGTTGAACCTTGAAATATTTGCCTTAAAATCCAGAAGTTGGAATTCAGGTGTTTCCTAAATAGAAGCTTATCAAACTGTAAATACCACCATCATCCATCATGATAAAGGGAGACAGTTATATTGCAGGAATCATATCACAAGAGATATAGTTCAGCTGAGAAGCCTGGATACAGAAAAGTACAGAGGTATAAAAAAATCTGATTGCACCTTCCCCCAGAAAACTCAAATGCAATGTCCAAGCTAAATTATTTCAGTGTATGGATTAAACAAAAAAAAACCCACACTTTTTTTCCCCCAGAAAATGCATGCAGTGAAAGCCCATATTTTTCAACAGTAAAACAGTTTAAATAAAACAATTCAACTAGTTTTATCAAATTATTTTGTTTAATATTTAAAAGAAATAAAAAGTAGCTAAGAGCTCGAGAAGCCACACCACCCCCAGCGGACACATTTCCAACAGGGAGCAAAACAGTCTGAGGACTCTGAGTGGTTCAGCTTCCTAGCACAACCTAATTGATAATCTTGCATGTGAACCTTGCCAATAGCCCCGCTCAGTGGTAAACACATGACATACATAAACACTGGCTTCTCAGAGGGAAGGAGTCACCTCTGACTGCGCGGGACAAACCACTGCAGACCTGCACATCTAGGACTTCAGGCAGTGAACTCTGAACTCATCCATAGGGATGTGGTATTTGTCCCTCTGCAACGCCCTGTACCAGCAGCTAAAACCATTTCAGTCTGAACAGGAGCACCTGAATTTCACCGTGATTCCTACTATCCAAATTAGTCTGCTACATAAGATTTTCAAAGCTGTGGAAAGGAAGAGCTATTAGGACTATATGATGTATTCACAGTTCATTCACTCTCTTTTGGAGAATGAATATGTTTTCTGGGAGCTCTGGCAGGTTACAATCCTGCCACGTGCCAGCAGTGCCATACTGATGCAAAAATGCACACACTACGTTGAAATGTAATAAATAAGATGCAGAAAGTAATAATTCACCTCAGATCAGCACTAGTAAAGCATCACCTGCAGAACCTGTGTCCATTTTGGGGAAATGTTCTTCAGAAAAGATGTAGACCAAGTGAAATAAGGATGCCAACAAGAATGTTGTACTGAAACTAGGGAGATCATATAGCTAAAATCTCCAATAGCTGCCAGGGCCCAATCATTTCTGGAACAGCTGTAGTGATTTAAGGTGTTACCGCCTGTGATGGGGGAGGTCTCCATCACTTTTAAGGAAAGGAAGAGTTAAATAAAAGCATACCAGGGTCCCAGAGCTCCCTGGCTTGGAAGGCTTAGACCACCTGGTAGGTAGCTACATAAGGGAGCAATCCACTGACCTGTTATAGCAGTAAGGAGTTAAAATTCTTGCTTCCCTTTTCTTTAGACAAATAAATCTTTCTGTGGTTGCCTTGAAGGAAAAGCAAGCTGTGGTATGTGGACCTCTGAGAGAGGCTTAGGCCACCCTTTGTGGTGGGGGGAGAGACCAGCGTGGCAAGGCTGCTGCGAGCCACCTCCCACCCCACGCTTCTTGCTCAAGCTTGGCAGTGGCCGTTCAGCTGCCTGCTCCTGTCGTGGCCACGCTGGGATGTGATGTTCCCCAGCAGCCCACATTGGTCTGAGACAGGCTTGTCCATGCCAGGTTATTCTGTATTTACCTTCCTGTCCCTGGAGTCAGTGGCACGCCGAGAAAAAAAGGTCACTAAAAAACCTCATGGAACAGGAATGCAGGACCCATGAAAAACGCAGCAGAATAATGAAATAAGTGAGTTAATAGCTCTTGGAGCTCCCTTTTCAGCAGTGCTGGGTGTGCCTTCCTATTTATATTTGGCAGTGTTTTTCTCACACCATAAGGACAAGGGCAGTGGCACAGACTTTGCTGCTCTGCGTGGAGACACTGAGGAGCCCAGCGGAGTCACACCCTGTGGAGCTGCTCACAGGAGACCATGCTTTCTGTCATGAAGTCCCCGTCCAAACAATCTCCCCGTATGGCTCCTACTGAGACTCCAGAGGCAAAGCGACACAAAAACACTCTGTGTTAACACTTCCATGCAGAAAGTTGTTTCGGAAGCTGTTGTCCCTGCCAAGTTTAAAAAAAAAAAGGTATTTTACCTAAAGGAAATTACTCCTGCCAGACAATGAGCTATCAGATCCCTTCCAGATGGAATTTGTACTTTGAAGCAACACTATGCCCCGAGGAATCATGTTACAGAGCAGGAGTCATTGACCTCAGAGGAAGCGGAAAGGTTTGCATGGCTCCTGCGTGCCTGGCACAGATCAGAGCTGAGGCTCCTTTTAATGAACACACACAGTTTTTGTTGACAGGTCAAATACAATAGGTATCGAAAGCGGTGTGCCTGGCCACTCTGCTCCCTGGGTTGGCAGCACTCATCCCTCTTCCCTGCAAAGAGCTGGAGAGGAGCAGGGCTGTCTGCATGCTGTGGAACCTCAGAGTGGGTTTACGCCCTGTTTTCCAGAGGGATGTAGGAAAAAAGCCATCCTACATGGTAATCTGCACTGTGGAGCGATAGTCCCAGGGATGTAACTTCATTTCCCGGGCAAATCAAATCACAAGGGGAGCAGAAGGCTTGTGACTGTCCAAGAGACATGGATGCACAGCCAGCCTTGACCCTCACTGCCTTTGTCCAAAACTGGTGATATCATGCTATGAGATGAATCATAGCGCTGTTTTCCTTTGTTTTTATGAAAGATGCAAGTGGTATTGCCCATGGCTGTTACATGATCTGTTTCCTCTTTAAAATGTTCTTCCAAGAACATTCCTTCCCTATTATCTTCTCTTTTCTCTCCTCTCCCCTTCTTCCTAATCCCTTCTCCACAGACCAGTCATTTGTCATTGTTTTCTCAGACTAAATTCCCCATCAAAACCTCCTCCACTAGAGGTGGAGAAAGGGGGCTGCAAGCATCCTACATACCAGTCTTCAAGGCTTTGCAATGCCTTGCACAGACCAGCCATGGCTGCCCACTCCAAAACTCTCCACAATCCCTCTTCTCTCAAAACACATATCTCAGGGTATTAGGTGGGCAATACAGTGACTTGTAAATGCCAAGAAAGCTTAGCGTGGGGTGCTTGAGGAACAGGGGAGGATCTTGTTCTGCTCCTGTCCGCTCGTCGCTTACCCAGGCTTGCCACACACTGAGCAGCCAGTAGCTTTTTAATTGAAAAAGCCACCTCACAAACTCTATTTGGTTTTAGTTTTGCAGGATTGAAATTACCAGCAGGATGCTGTGAATAAGCTAATGTAATTTTTACAGGAGATCAGGTACATGGCCTACTAATTTTGACAAACTTGATCATACACATTTAACTCAAGCACTTTACTACAGGTTTTTATATAGGTGTTTTCAAGCAGCTGAAGGCAGAGGGGTCAGGGGAGTCTCATCTATCTGAGCTTCAGGTCAGCTTCAGGGTAGGGCAGTTTGTCAAGGAAAAGAGGTGTTGTGGTTTAATCCGGCAGGCAGCTAAACACCACACAGCCATTCACTCACTCCCCCCAGCCCAGTGGGATGGGGGAGAGAATCAGAAAAAAAAAAAGTAAAATTCGTGGGTTGAGATAAAGACAGTTTAGTAGGACAGAAAAGGAAGGGAAAATAATAATAATAATAAATAATAATAATGATAAACTAATATACAAAATAAGTGATGCACAATGCAATTGCTCACCACCCACCTGCCGACCGATGCCCAGCCAGTCCCCGAGCAGCAGTCACCCCTCCCCCGGCTAACTCCCCCCAGTTTATATACTGAGCATGATGTCATATGGTATGGAATAGGCCTTTGGCCAGTTTGGGTCAGCTGTCCTGGCTGTGCCCCCTCCCAGCTTCTTGTGCACCTCCAGCCTTCTCAGTCGGTAGAGCATGGGAAGCTGAAAAGTCCTTGACTAGTGTAAGCACTACTTAGCAACAACTAAAACATCGATGTGTTATCAACATTAGTCTCATCCTAAATCCAAAACACAGCACTGTACCAGCTACTAGGAAGAAAATTAACTCTATCCCAGCCGAAACCAGGACAGAGGGCAGGGAGAGGAGGGAAACCAGACTGTACACAGTCTAGTCCTGCTGTGGTTTTGGTCTCTCAGGATTAATTAACTTCATTGAGAGCAGCCAGAAAGCAGCTCTAATGTACAGTGCAGCTGCAAGCAGTGTAGGCACAGCATGAGGAACAAGGAGTTGCCACTACTCCTTGAAAGTCACATGCTTGAAACCAGTTGCCATTGCTCATGGTTAAGGTCTAGAGCATGCTTTCACTCATCTCCCTCTGAACAACTGCCACCAGCGGCTGAGAAATGTCCTCGGGCAGGACGCGGAGGAAAAAAGCCAAAGGCTCTTGTTTAAACCAGTTCTGTGCTTGTGTTTGCTTCAGAGGAGTCACCCCAACCATCGCGGGCAAACCAGACAACAAAGTTTTAGGCCCTCAGGACTGGATCCCGTTTCCTGGGAAGTCAGTGACTAATCTCCCAGGAATGGCTGCAGTGGGAGATTGCTGCTGCACAGTCCTGCTGCCTCACAGCTCGCCCCAATGGTGGGTTGAATAAGGCTCAGCTGAGGAGCTCCACAATGAACACACTTCTTTGTGTTGCCCAGTAACTGTGCAAACATCATTGTTTCTCACACTGATCCTTCCCATCCATCCTTACCAACCTGAGCACCTCTGGCTGAACTGATTAGTATCACTGAGATTCTGGATGAAGAGTGGCTGGAGAGGGGACAGGGAAAGGATGGGGTGAATGCTCCTGGCAATGAAATTTGAAATTTCCCTTCCAGGAGAGCCCTAACTCTCTCTGTCCTGGGGAAGAAGTGGCTATCAGGAGCTGCACACTTTCTGTTGTGGGGAGAGCTGAGACCCTGAACTGACCTGTTTTAATGTATGAAAATGAGCGCAGAAAAGTGGGAATACAAAACTTGCTTCATACCGTCTTTCATACCCTTCATACCCGAGGACCTGAATTCATCTAAAACTGGGGATTTAAAGCTCACATTTTACCTCTTGGGGGAGAGTCAGACTAAAACACCCACCCCATTTAGCCTTCTGAGTCAGTGTCGGAAATAAGAGTCTATGTGTTGGAAAGCCCCTTGTGCTCCAGCAGTGACAGCAAAGGCTGGAAAACGTCCCCGTTCCTGGAAATCCCCCGTCAGCTCCAGCAGCCCTGGGCTGGGGAGGTGAGCCAGAAATGACCAGCATTATACTCCCGGAAAGCCCAACCAGGCAGCGGAGCCGGGCAGGGGCTGTGGAGAGCATCGCAGGCAGCGGGGCAGAGCAGCGTGCACTGCAAAACAGTGGGACTGGGAGCTGCAGGATGGTGAAGGAGAGTAGGAGAGGGTGGTGGAGAGGAGCCTGGGCTTTTTCAGCAGGGAATAATCCAAGAAAATGAGGATGACTGAGGGGATTTTTCATTCCTCCCTCAACCTCCATTTTGGGACAGGAGTTACCAGGGGTCAGCTGAGACTGGGGGAGACCAGCATCTGCTTCCTCTGCCTTTTCACTTTGTTTATATATGTATATTACTGTCTGGAAGAAATGTCTTCTGCATTCCAGACAGTGATAATGAAATCCATTCAGGGCAGGGAGAACGGGGACGGCAGGTAAGGCAGCACAGGTGGCCCAAGCCAAGGCCTTGGTTGTGCACAGGCAGCAGGTCAGCAGTTCCACACCATTGCCATACACCGTTACACGCAGGAATCGGCTTCCTTAGGCCTCCTCCCCCTTCCTCCCACTGCTCCATCCCTTCCCCTCCATCCAGTTCCTAAGGGAACTGAAGTGCACTTAGGAAGACACAACTCATCAGCCTGGGACTTGCTCAGAATATTCAAAATCCCTTTCTCATTAGAGTTTTTCACATCAAATTGGTTTGATAAACGTTTTGACCTCTGCATACCACTGATAAACTCTGAAGGCTGCTCCCCTCTTCCCTCTACCCTTACTGTAAATATCTTGCAGATGCTCTGCTCATTTTTCTTCTATTATAGCCAGCTGGCAACTTTGTTGGCATGCCAAAGAATTCCAGTCCTCGTAGCAAAGAAACATTTTAGTCTTTAACTCTGGATGTTTTCTCACCAATATGCCAATCAGTTGATATTTTTTAAGATTTCTATTTAATTTTGCCATTAGACCAGTGGACAGAAAGTGTAATATAGAATAAGAATCCTCAGAATAAGCGCCTTCAGAAAACCCTGTCCATCAGAATGAGAATATTAAATAGATGCAGCTGAGGGGTGACCTCATAGCAGTCTACAACTTCCTCAAGAGAGGTAGCAGAGGGGGAGGTGCTGATCTCCTCTCTCTGGTGACCAGCAATAGGACACGTGGAAATGGAATGAAGCTGTGTCAGGGGAAGTTCAGATTGGACATTAGGAAAAGATTCTTCACTGAGAGGGTGGTCAGTCAATGGAACAGGCTCCCCAGGGAAGTGGTCACAGCCCCAAGCCTGTCAGAGTTCAAGGAGCGTCTGGACGACGCTCTTAGTCATATGGTTTAGTTTTAGGTAGTCCTGCAAGGAGCAGGGAGTTGGACTCGATGATCCTTATGGGTCCCTTCCAACTCAAGATATTCTATGATTCTATGATTCCATGAATTGAACTGAGACTTAAAGGCATATTGGCATGGCATGGATTCAATTTAATTTAATACAGCTTTCATACACTGATGCATATCATGCAATCCTACCTCCTCACAGGCAGAGAAGGGATTTGGACAGGCATTTGCTATTGTGCAGCAAGATAAAGGGACTGTCCTGGTTCTGGTTCCTTGTCCTGGTTTCGGCAGGGATACAGTTAATTTCCTTCCTAGTAGCTGATACAATGCTGTGTTTTGGATTTAGGATGAGAACAAAGTTGATAACACACCGATGTTTTAGTTGTTGCTAGGTAATGCTTACACTAGTCAAGGACTTTTTAGTTTTCCATGCTCTACCGACTGAGAAGGCTGCAGGTGCACAAGAAGCTGGGAGGGGGGCACAGCGAAACTGGCCAAAGAAATATTCCATACAATGTGACGTCATGCTCAGTACATAAACTGAGGAAAGCTAGCTGGGGGGGCCGCTGCTCGGGGACTGTCTGGGCATCGGTCGGCGGGTGGTGAGCAATTGCACTGAGCATCACTTCCTTTGTGTATTATTATTATTATTATCATATTATTATTATCATTTTATTTCAATTATTAAACTGTTTTTATCTCAACCCACGAGTTTTTTCTCACTTGTGCTCTTCCAATTCTCTCCCCCATCCCACTGGGGGTGGGGGGAGAGTGAGCAAGCGGCTGTGCGGTGCTCAGTTGCCGACTGAGGTTAAACCACGACAGTCCTTCTTTTGGCGCCCAACGTGGGGCACGAAGGGTTCGAGATAATAACAGATTAACCGGAGCGTATTAAGGAACTTATATCTGTTAATAGTTGTGGGTCACAATGTTGGTTTCTCTGTTCTCGATATTGATTTGTATAATCTGCATCGTGCTCCTTTTTTTGCTGTACATGTTAAAGATTGGTGTTGGTTTTTGCAGGTTGCTGTGGTCTGCAGTGATTAGTGATGTTTCGCTTGTGAGGTTTGTTTTTAGAACATTGACCTTGACCTTAGTGTGGTATGTAAGTTTCGCAATGAAGCCGTTACTGTACCATGGATACCATTTCGTGGAGACAACTAGCAATTACAGTGACTTTTCTGACAGTTTTTTATGGAGGAAATACAGAATGGCAGTGTCACTACCTTCTTCTATGATGTTTCCTCCTTCATTACAGTAACTTTTCAGTATTTTGAACATCCTTGGGCAGTTAAGATACTTCTCTCGGTACTTCTTGGGAATATTGTTTCAGTTTTGTCTAAAGTTGGTAAGCAATTTAAGAATATCGTCCAGAGATCTGCCCCAAGGCTGAATAGTTATGAGTGGCAGGGTGTGTGGGACAAGATGGGCAAGTACCTAGGCCAATGGGCACCCCCAGTGTTTTGGAAGCCGAAGTAAGTCTAACTGGGAATGGGTGGCAGAAGCACCCCATTGTGACTGGCCCAGAGGCTCCGTGCATCCTTGGCATAGAGTACCTCAGGAGAGGGTATTTCAAGGACCCAAAAGGGTACCGGTGGGCTTTTGGTATAGCTGCCTTGGAGACGGAAGAAATTAAACAGCTGTCCACCTTGCCTGGTCTCTCAGAGGACCCCTCTGTTGTGGGGTTGCTGAAGGTCGAAGAGCAACAGGTGCCAATCGCTACCACCACAGTGCACCGGCGGCAATATCGCACCAACCGAGACTCCTTGATTCCCATCCATGAGCTGATTCGTCGACTGGAGAGCCAAGGAGTAATCAGCAAGACTCGTTCACCCTTTAACAGTCCCATATGGCCAGTGCGGAAGTCTAATGGAGAGTGGAGACTGACAGTAGACTATCATGGCCTAAATGAAGTCACGCCACCACTGAGTGCTGCTGTGCCGGACATGCTAGAACTTCAATACGAATTGGAGTCAAAGGCAGCCAAGTGGTATGCCACAATTGATATTGCTAATGCATTTTTCTCAATCCCTTTGGCAGTGGAGTGCAGGCCACAATTTGCTTTCACTTGGAGGGGCGTCCAGTACACCTGGAACCGACTGCCCCAGGGGTGGAAACACAGCCCCACCATTTGCCATGGACTGATCCAGACTGCACTGGGACAGGGTGAGGCTCCAGAACACCTATAATACATTGATGACATCATCGTGTGGGGCAACACAGCAGGAGAAGTTTTTGAGAAAGGGAAGGAAATAGTCCAAATCCTTCTGAAGGCTGGTTTTGCCATAAAACAAAGTAAGGTCAAGGGACCTGCACAGGAGGTGCAATTTTTAGGAATAAAATGGCAAGATGGACGTCATCAAATGCCAATGGATGTGATCAACAAAATAACAGCCATGCCTCCACCAACTAGCAAAAAGGAAACACAAGCTTTCTTAGGCGTCGTGGGTTTTTGGAGAATGCATATTCCAAATGACAGTCTGATCGTAAACCCTCTCTATCAAGTGACCTGGAAGAAGAACGATTTCAAATGGGGCCCTGAGCAACGACAAGCTTTTGAACAAATTAAACGGGAGATAGTTCACGCAGTAGCCCTGGGGCCAGTCCAGGCAGGGCAAGATGTAAAAAATGTGCTCTACACCGCAGCCGGGGAGAATGGCCCTACCTGGAGCCTCTGGCAGAAAGCACCAGGGGAGACTCGAGGTCGACCCCTAGGGTTTTGGAGTCGGGGATACAGAGGATCCGAGGCCCGCTATACTCCAACTGAAAAAGAGATATTGGCAGCCTATGAAGGGGTTCGAGCTGCTTCGGAAGTGATTGGCACTGAAGCACAGCTCCTCCTGGCACCCCGACTGCCGGTGCTAGGCTGGATGTTCAGAGGGAGGGTCCCCTGTACACATCATGCAACTGATGCTACATGGAGTAAGTGGGTCGCACTGATCACACAACGGGCTTGAATAGGAAGCCCCAGTCACCCAGGAATCCTGGAAGTGATCATGGATTGGCCAGAAGGCAAAGATTTTGGAATATCGCCAGAGGAGGAGGTGACGCATGCTGAGGAGGCCCCAATGTATAATGAACTCCCAGAAAATGAGAAGCAATATGCCCTGTTCACTGATGGGTCCTGTCATCTTGTGGGAAAGCATCGGAGGTGGAAAGCTGCTGCATGGAGTCCCATGCGACAAGTTGTAGAAACTGCTGAAGGAGAAGGTGAATTGAGTCAGTTTCCAGAAGTGAAAGCCATCCAGCTGGCTTTAGACATTGCTGACCGAGAAAAGTGGCCAGTGCTCTATCTCTATACTGACTCATGGATGGTGGCAAATGCCTTGTGGGGGTGGTTGCAGCAATGGAAGCAGAGCAATTGGCAGCGCAGAGGCAAACCCATCTGGGCTGCCGCATTGTGGCAAGATATTGCTGCCCGGGTGGAGAACCTGGTTGTAAAAGTCCGTCACGTAGATGCTCACGTACCCAAGAGTCGGGCCACTGAAGAACATCAAAACAACCAGCAGGTGGATCAGGCTGCTAAGACTGAAGTGGCTCAGGTGGATCTGGACTGGCAACATAAGGGTGAATTATTTCTAGCTCGGTGGGCCCATGACACCTCAGGTCACCAAGGAAGAGATGCAACATACAGATGGGCTCGTGATCGAGGGGTGGACTTGACCAGGGACACTATTGCGCAGGTTATCCATGAATGTGGAACCATGAAACATGCGCTGCAGTCAAGCAAGCCAAGCGGTTAAAGCCTCTCTGGTATGGAGGACGATGGCTGAAATATCAATATGGGGAGGCCTGGCAGATCGATTATATCACACTCCCACAAACCCGCCAAGGCAAGCGCCATGTGCTTACAATGGTGGAGGCAACCACCGGATGGCTGGAAACACATCCCGTGCCCCATGCCACTGCCCGGAACACTCTCCTGGGCCTTGAAAAGCAAGTCCTATGGTGACATGGCACCCCAGAAGGAATTGAGTCAGACAACGGGACTCATTTCCGAAACAACCTCATAGACACCTGGGCCAAAGAGCACGGCATTGAGTGGGTGTATCACATCCCCTATCATGCACCAGCCTCTGGGAAAATCGAACGATACAATGGACTGTTAAAGACTACGCTGAGAGCAATGGGTGGCGGGACATTCAAACATTGGGATACGCATTTAGCAAAGGCCACCTGGTTAGTCAACACTAGGGGATCTGCCAATCGAGCAGGCCCTGCCCAGTCAGAACTTTTACGTACTGTAGATGGGAATAAAGTCCCTGTAGTGCACATAAAAAATATGTTGGGGAAAACAGTTTGGGTTATTCCTGCCTCGGGCAAAGGCAAACCCATCCGTGGGATTGCTTTTGCTCAAGGACCTGGGTGCCCTTGGTGGATAATGCGGAAGGATGGGGAAGTCCGATGTGTACCTCAAGGGGATTTGATTTTGGGTGAGAATAGCCAATGATCTGAATTATGTGATGTTAAGTACTAATTATAGTTATAATAGTTATACTAATAATACTAATAATATTATATGCCATACTAATGTTATTACAATAAGAATCACCCAGACTAATGAAGAATAACTTCAGTGAAACCAAGCAAAGCACAGTGACGATGGTACCAGAACTGACTTCAACATGAAACAATCCAACACCACATACCATCTCCATCTTTCCTGCCCTGGAAGATTATTACGACAGATGGAGCCCTAAGTCATGGACTAAATGAACTCAACGAACATTTTAGAGGGATGGCCCACAGACTAAGGGAATGATATCTCTGTGTGTGTATATATATATATATATATATAAAAAAAGAAAGGGGGGTGGTGATTAATGAAAATGTACTGGAAAATATGAGACTTGAGCATGACGCAGATGGTATAGAATAAGGGGTGGATATTGTCCTGGTTTCGGCAGGGACAGAGTTAATTTCCTTCCTAGTAGCTGGTACAGTGCTGTGTTTTGGATTTAGGAGGAGAACAATGTTGATAACAGACCAATGTTTTAGTTGTTGCTAGGTAATGCTTACACTAGTCAAGGACTTTTCAGCTACCCATGCTCTACCGACTGAGAAGGCTGGAGGTGCACAAGAAGCTAGGAGGGGCACAGCCAGGACATCTGACCCAAACTGGCCAAAGAAACATTCCATACCATGTGACGTCATGCTCAGTACATAAACTGGGGAAAGCTGGCCGGGGGGACCGCTGCTCGGGGACTGGCTGGGCATGCGTCAGCGGGTGGTGAGCGATTGTACTGTGCATCACTTGTGTATTATTATTATAATAATATTATCATCATTTTATTTCAATTATTAAACTGTTTTTATCTCAACCCACGAGTTTTTCTCACTTGTGCTCTTCCAATTTTCTCCCCCATCCCACTGCGGGGGGGCAGTGAGCGAGCGGCTGCGTGGTGCTCAGTTGCCGACTGAGGTTAAACCACGACATTCCTAAATCAAGTTGAAGTAAAAAAATTTAAAATAAGTCCAGAAGCTTTGACTGTGTCTGCAGTAACATTTTGGTTTGGTGTGGCTTTAGAGTGAACCTCCCATCATGTTGGTTTGACTTGCGGAGCAACTTTGGTGTATATGAATTAGATTCAGAATCAGCTCCATCCCAGATGCCCATTCAACATGCTCCAACTCCTGGGGGGAGATATATGGGTCTAAATCAACAACTTGCACTTTGGATGTCTTTGAACCACCTGTGTTGGGGATGCTTTGCCCAGGAGACCTGACTGAACATTGTCTGAAGGAAAAACTCCCAACTGCATGTAGTATAAGTATGGGGGCCTGTGACGGATGCACTCCTCCTGTTTGAACTAACTGAACTTTGGTCCAGGCAGATGCTCAAGAAGTAGGCCTAACCAAAGTTAATCCTATTGTGTGAGGCTATCAGTGAGAACTCAGCACCAAACCCAAAAAAACCCGGTTTGGCTGGAGACTGGGTTGATAAGCATCTGAAACTGTATAAACACAGCAGAAAATCTGACTACAAATCAACCACTTTATGCTGTAAATATCTGCAGCCATCAGGGCCCGTTGAGCTCTCCTTCCATAGCAGCTGGCTGCGCGGCAGTGATCTCCCCTTGAGTAGAGATGCCTCTCAAGGTTACCCCTCGAGGCTGCGAGATCCCTTACCTGACACCAGACATCGATGGGTTGGTAAGTGACATTTTTTGCATGCATGTAACATTTAAGATACGTATAGTAAGCTTACGCGATAATCTTTGTATCCCATACTAACTTTAGGTGTAGTAAATAGTAAAGTATTGACCGCCAATCCATCTGTACTTATTAAATATTTTACATACCTAAATTTACTGATTAGAACCCAATAAAATAACCACTAGATCAGATCTGTCTGAGTGATCTCTGACTCTTCTCCTGCCCAACGTCATGCCCAGGTCCCCCACTTTCCAATACATCCCAATTAATCACCACCACTTTTCCTGTCTTTTAATATAT
The DNA here is from genome assembly GCF_965638725.1 of Aptenodytes patagonicus. NCBI lineage: Eukaryota > Metazoa > Chordata > Aves > Sphenisciformes > Spheniscidae > Aptenodytes > Aptenodytes patagonicus. Next base: position 27,780,863 of record NC_134981.1, read on the forward strand.
ATACACACAGAGATATCATTCCCTTAGACTATTGGCCATCCCTCTGAAATGTTCGTTGAGTTCATTTAGTCCATGACTTTGGACTCCATCTGTCATAACAGTCCTTCAGGGCAGGAGAGATGGTGTGTGGTGTTGCATTGTTGCATGCTGAAGCCAGTTTTGGTTCCATGACCACTGCACTTGTCCGGTTCAATCATTGCTGCACTTTGCTCGGTTTCATCAAAGTTCATTCTTCATTAATCTGGGTGATTCTTACTGTGATACAGTTGATATGGCATATAGCCACCACAGAAGCGATGACATACAGTATTATATAGCAATTAACATCATACAATTTAATTCATTGGCTATTCTCACCCAAAATCAAATCCCCTTGAGAACTTTTAGAAGCTTAATTTATATTTTTCCAATTATGTTTTTGAATATCTGTATACTAGAATAATATATGGTAGTATAATTAGGAACAAGGACATGGAATTATGGAGGGAAAAATTATGTTGGATAATATGAAAAAAAATTTGAAAATTAAAAGTATGGAAAAAAAAATTGTCATTCCATAAAGCAGAGTGCTTCCTGCAAATGTTTTACTGTTATTTTCCATTCATTGAAATAAGTGTTTGAATATTTCTATCTTGTTTTTTGTCTTCTGTAGGCTTCTGGGCCCGTGAAATAGGCAAGATGACTGGCTTGCAGCACCCTCTTGTACCTGTTCATCATCAGTATGTTGTGACATCAGCTATCCCTGAATTGAAAGCCCTCTTTTTAAGAGAATTGCCTGTGATTCGTGACTTAGAAGGATCATATTATCTAAGGCAAGAAAGGGATGGTCTTTTATTTGGTCCGTATGAAAGTGAGGAGAAGATGAAGCTGCAGGACTCATGGGTAACAAATGGAGTCCCACCAAGTAAATAAGAACATTAAATCTTTAAACTTGATAAGTACTAGCATGTGTTTTAATATGTATAAATCCAACCCTGTCACACTGCCTTATGTGATGGAAAATAGAAAGTATTTGCAATGCATGATTGTAATACAGAAACTTTTTTTCCCCAAAGAATAGTTGTAACCTCTAATGATAAGAGTAAATAGAAATAAAAATGTAACATAAAAAGACTATTTGAAATAGGCACAAAATACACATCTACAACATAGTCTTACCCTACTCTCTGAACAGGTGCCTGTGGGTTGTGATTAGATGCAGTCACTAGATCTGTATTATATAGCCTTTTGCAACTGAATAGGGATTTTTCTAAGCTACAGTTCTCTCCAGCATACTGACAGGGGCTTTGGATTTTTGGCTGTTCCCCCAGAGATAATGTGGTTGTCAAATAGGAACACAGATATAGCAAGGGAATGTCTTAAAATGCTGTGCTTGGATATAAGTGCAAGAGAACTATAGATTTGTATAGATTTTTTTGTACAAAAATATCCCAACCCTGTCATACTGCTGCTTATAAAAAATAAAAATTAAAAAAAAAAAAAATTACTGTGCTGTATCTCAGCTCCAGCTTTTCATTCACTTCTGGACAGAAAGTTATATTAAGTTGATGGTCTTGCTGTTTTTAAAAAAAACAGAAGGTGTTTCCTAAGGAAGAGCAATCAGCATTGTTGCGCTTTGGAATGCACTGTCACAGCTTCCCAAACTTATTGTCTCCACTAGTGTCAAGTCCCTCTACAGAGTGATATTCAATAATGCTTAGAGCCCAGACTGAAGGCTGAAATATACCCAGGAATTTACTAAACACCATGGTGTCCTGGTTTCGGCAGGGATAGAGTTAATTTCCTTTCTAGTAGCTGGTACAGTGTTTTGGATTTAGGATGAGAACAAAGTTGATAACACACCGGTGTTTTAGTTGTTGCTAGGTAATGCTTACACTAGCCAAGGACTTTTCAGCTTCCCATGCTCTACTGACTGAGGAGGCTGGAGGTGCACAAGAAGCTGGGAGGGGGCACAGCCAAACTGGCCAAAGGGACATTCCATACCATGTGACGTCATGCTCAGTACATAAACTGGGAAAAGCTGGCCGGGGGGGCCGCTGCTCGGGGACTGGCTGGGCATCGGTCAGCGGGTGGTGAGCAATTGTGCTGTGCATCACTTGTTTTGTGTATTATTATTATTATTATCATATTATTATTATCATTTTATTTCAATTATTAAACTGTTTTTATCTCAACCCACGAGTCTTTCTAACTTGTGCTCTTCCAATTCTCTCCCCCATCCCACCGGGTGGGGGGGAGTGAGCGAGCGGCTGCGTGGTGCTTAATTGCTGACTGAGATTAAACCACGACAGTCCTTTTTGGCGCCCAACGTGGGGCACGAAGGGTTTGAGATAATAACAGATTAACTGGAGTGTATTAAGGAACTTATATCTGTTAATAGTTGAGGGTCACAATGTTGGTTTCTCTGTTCTCGATATTGATTTGTATAATCTGCATCGCGCTCTTTTTCCTGCTGTACATGTTAAAGATTGGTGTTGGGTTTTGCAGTTTGCTGTGGTCTGCAGTGAATAGTAATGTCTCGCTTGTGAGGTTTGTTTTTAGAACATTGACCTTGACGTTTCTGTGGTATGTAAACTTCGCAATGAAGCCGTTACTGTACCATGGATACCATATCGTGGAGACAACTAGCAATTGCAGTAACTTTTCTGAGAGTTTTTTTACGGAGGAAATACAGAATGGCAGTGTCACTACCTTCTTCTATGATGTTTCCTCCTTCATTACAGTAATTTTTCAGTATTTTGAGCATCCTTGGGCAGTTAAGATACTTCTATTAATACTTCTTGGGAATATTGTTTCGGTTTTGTCTAAAGTTGGTAAGCAATTTAAGAATATCATCCAGAGATCTGCCCCAAGGCTGAATAATTATGAGTGGCAGGGTGTGTGGGACAAGATGGGCAAGTACCTAGGCCAATGGGCACCCCCAGTGTTTTGGAACTTCACCCCTGAGCAAGTGCAGAATCCTGAAAAGTTAGTAGAATATTTGGAAAAAGTATGCTGTCACCCTGGCAACTCTAGAGAGATGCAACTCATTGCAACGTGCTGGGGCCTGGCCCATGCCTACCGAGCCCTGTTCAACACCATTCAGTACCCTCAAAGGGAAGAGAAGGTCTCTGGCTCTGACAGTAAAACGACACGCACTGCGGCCACTCAGACCCGGGCAACAGGCCGTGCAGCCACTCAAACCCGGGCAACACGCACTACAGCCACTCCAACCCCGGCGACAGGCTCTGCGGCCACTCAGACCCCGGCGACAGGCCCTGTGGCCACTCCAACCCCGGCGACAGGCCCTGCGGCCACTCCAACCCCGGCGACATGCACTGCGGCCACTCCAACCCCGGCGACAGGCCCTGCGGCCACTCCAACCCCGGCGACATGCACAGCGGCCACTCCAACCCCGGCGACAGGCTCTGCGGCCACTCAGACCCCGGTGACAGGCCCTGCGGCCACTCAGACCCCGGCGACATGCACTGCGGCCACTCCAACCCCGGCGACATGCACTGCGGCCACTCCAACCCCGGCAACAGGCCCTGCGGCCACTCAGACTCCGGTGACATGCACTTGCACTGCGGCCACTCCAACCCCGGCGATATGCACTGCGGCCACTCCAACCCCGGCAACAGGCCCTGCGGCCACTCAGACTCCGGTGACATGCACTTGCACTGCGGCCACTCCAACCCCAGCGACATGCACTGCGGCCACTCCAACCCCGGCGACAGGCTCTGCGGCCACTCAGACCCCGGCGACAGGCCCTGCGGCCACTCAGACCCCGGCGACAGGCCCTGCGGCCACTCAGACCCCGGCGACAGGCCCTGCGGCCACTCCAACCCCGGCGACATGCACTGCGGCCACTCCAACCCCGGCAACAGGCCCTGCGGCCACTCAGACTCCGGTGACATGCACTTGCACTGCGGCCACTCCAACCCCGGCGACATGCACTGCGGCCACTCCAACCCCAGCGACATGCACTGCGGCCACTCCAACCCCGGCAACAGGCCCTGCGGCTGAACCAAAGAACGAGCCTGTGCCGGTATCAGTCGCCCCTGTACACAAGAAGAAATCTTGGAAGCGGAAGTCAGCTCGTTTAGTAAGGGAGGAAGAAGCTTCTTCTAAAAGGGAACCGGAGGAAGAAGTATACGAGACAGATGACCCTAGAGAAGGACCATCACGAGAACGGGAGGAGGAAAGCCGGCCGCTGATCGGGGAGGAGGAAGAGGAAGAACTCATAAACGAGGCAGTGACCACCCGATCTCTATCCCTGAGTGAGCTGCGAGATATACGAAAAGATTTCAGCCGCCGTCCAGGTGAGCATATTGTCACCTGGCTGCTCCGATGCTGGGATAATGGGGCCAGTAGCCTGGAATTAGAGGGTAGGGAAGCCAAGCAGCTGGGATCCCTTTCTAGGGAAGGGGGCATTGACAAAGCAATTGGAAAAGGGACACGTTTCCTCAGCCTTTGGAGGCGACTCCTGTCAAGCGTGAAGGAAAGGTATCCCTTTAAGGAAGATGTCATATGTCGCCCAAGCAAGTGGGCCACCATGGAGAAGGGTATCCAGTTTCTGAGAGAATTAGCTGTGCTGGAGGTGATTTATGATGACCTGAACAATGAACAACTATCCAAAGATCCAGACGAAGTCAAGTGCACACGACCCATGTGGCGGAAGTTTATAAGGAGCGCACCATCGTCATACGCCAATTCATTGGCAGTGATAACCTGGAAAGATGGAGAGGAACAAACAGTGGATGAATTGGCTAGTCAACTCCGGCAATACGAGGAAAGTCTTTCTTCCTCCATCGTCTCGGCTGTGGAGAAACTGTCCGAAAAACTGTCCCGGGAGATCCAGCAACTCAGAGAGGATAGGTCCTACTCCTCACCTGTACGGACCAGTATCTCGGCTATTAGAAGTAAGCGTTCTTTTGCTCAAGAGAGAGAATATAAAGGATACACACCACGGGGCACCCTATGGTTTTACCTGCGTGACCACGGAGAGGACATGAGGAAGTGGGATGGGAAACCTACTGCAGCCCTAGGGGCACGGGTACGTGAATTACAAGGGAAAACAATCACAGAAAGAGGTTCTTCCAGGAAAATTGCTGCTCCAGTTTCCAGCGGGCAGTTCCCTAGAGAGAGTAGAAGGGCTGATCTTACTCTTGATCTTAATAAAGAAACTTCTGACTCATACGTACAAGAAATGAGAAATGAGTACTGTGATGAGGATTAGAGGGGCCCTGCCTCCAGCCAGGGGGAGGAAAGGGACAACCGGGTTTACTGGACTGTGTGGATTCGGTGGCCTGGCACATCAGACCCACAGAAGTATAAGGCTCTGGTAGACACCGGTGCACAGTGTACCCTAATGCCATCAAGATATATAGGAACAGAACCCATCTATATTTCTGGGGTGACGGGGGGATCCCAACAGCTATCTGTATTGGAAGCCGAAGTGAGTCTAACTGGGAATGGGTGGCAGAAGCACCCCATTGTGACTGGCCCAGAGGCTCCGTGCATCCTGGGCATAGACTACCTCAGGAGAGGGTATTTCAAGGACCCAAAAGGGTACCGGTGGGCTTTTGGTATATCTGCCTTGGAGACGGAGGGAATTAAACAGCTGTCCACCTTGCCTGGTCTCTCGGAGGACCCTTCTGTTGTGGGGTTGCTGAAGGTCGAAGACCAACAAGTGCCAATCGCTACCACCACAGTGCACCGGCGGCAATATCGCACCAACCGAGACTCCCTGATTCCCATTCATGAGCTGATTCGTCGACTGGAGAGCCAAGGAGTGATCAGCAAGACTCGTTCACCCTTTAACAGTCCCATATGGCCAGTGCGGAAGTCTAATGGAGAGTGGAGACTAACAGTAGACTATCGTGGCCTAAATGAAGTCACGCCACCGCTGAGTGCTGCTGTGCCAGACATGCTAGAACTTCAATATGAATTGGAATCAAAGGCAGCCAAGTGGTATGCCACAATTGATATTGCTAATGCATTTTTCTCAATCCCTTTGGCAGCAGAGTGCAGGCCACAGTTTGCTTTCACTTGGACGGGCGTTCAGTACACCTGGAACCGACTGCCCCAGGGGTGGAAACACAGCCCTACCATTTGCCATGGACTGATCCAGACTGCATTAGAACAGGGTGGAGCTCCAGAACACCTGCAATACATTGATGATATCATCGTGTGGGGCAACACAGCAGGAGAAGTTTTTGAAAAAGGGAAGGAAATAGTCCAAATCCTGCTGAAGGCCGGTTTTGCCATAAAACAAAGTAAGGTCAAGGGACCTGCACAGGAGATCCAGTTTTTAGGAATAAAATGGCAAGATGGACGTCGTCAGATCCCAATAGATGTGATCAACAAAATAACAGCCATGTCTCCACCAACTAGCAAAAAAGAAACACAAGCTTTCTTAGGCGTGGTGGGTTTTTGGAGAATGCACATTCCAAATTACAGTCTGATTGTAAACCCTCTCTATCAAGTGACCCGGAAGAAGAACGATTTCAAATGGGGCCCTGAGCAACGACAAGCTTTTGAACAAATTAAACGGGAGATAGTTCATGCAGTAGCCCTGGGGCCAGTCCGGGCAGGGCAAGATGTAAAAAATGTGCTCTATACCGCAGCCGGGGAGAATGGCCCTACCTGGAGCCTCTGGCAGAAAGCACCAGGGGAGACTCGAGGTCGACCCCTAGGGTTTTGGAGTCGGGGATACAGAGGATCCGAGGCCCGCTATACTCCAACTGAAAAAGAGATATTAGCAGCATATGAAGGGGTTCGAGCTGCTTCAGAAGTGATCGGCACTGAAGCACAGCTCCTCCTGGCACCCCGACTGCCGGTGCTGGGCTGGATGTTCAGAGGGAGGGTCCCCTGTACACATCATGCAACTGATGCTACATGGAGTAAGTGGGTCGCACTAATCACACAACGGGCTCGAATAGGAAACCCCAGTCGCCCAGGAATTCTGGAAGTGATCATGGATTGGCCAGAGGGCAAAGATTTTGGAATATTGCCAGAGGAGGAGGTAACGCGTGCTGAAGAGGCCCCAATGTATAATGAACTACCAGAAAATGAGAAGCAATATGCCCTGTTCACTGATGGGTCCTGTCATCTTGTGGGAAAACATCGGAGGTGGAAAGCTGCTGTATGGAGTCCTATGCGACAAGTTGTAGAAACGGCTGAAGGAGAAGGTGAATCAAGTCAATTTGCAGAAGTAAAGGCCATCCAGCTGGCTTTAGACATTGCTGATCGAGAAAAGTGGCCAGTGCTCTATCTCTATACTGACTCATGGATGGTGGCAAATGCCCTGTGGGGGTGGTTGCAGCAATGGAAGCAGAGCAACTGGCAGCGCAGAGGCAAACCCATCTGGGCTGCCGCATTGTGGCAAGATATTGCTGCCCGGGTGGAGAACCTGGTTGTAAAAGTCCGTCACGTAGATGCTCACGTACCCAAGAGTCGGGCCACTGAAGAACATCAAAACAACCAGCAGGTGGATCAGGCTGCTAAGATTGAAGTGGCTCAGGTGGATCTGGACTGGCAACATAAAGGTGAATTATTTCTAGCTCGGTGGGCCCATGACACCTCAGGTCACCAAGGAAGAGATGCAACATACAGATGGGCTCGTGATCGAGGGGTGGACTTGACCATGGACACTATAGCCCAGGTTATCCATGAATGCGAAACATGTGCTGCAATCAAGCAAGCCAAACGGTTAAAGCCTTTTTGGTATGGAGGACGATGGTTGAAATATAAATGTGGGGAGGCCTGGCAGATCGATTATATCACACTCCCACAAACCCGCCAAGGCAAGCGCCATGTGCTTACAATGGTGGAGGCAACCACCGGATGGCTGGAAACATATCCCGTACCCCATGCCACTGCCCGGAACACTCTCCTGGGCCTTGAAAAGCAAGTCCTATGGCGACATGGCACCCCAGAAAGAATTGAGTCAGACAATGGGACTCATTTCCGAAACAACCTCGTAGACACCTGGGCCAAAGAGCACGGCATTGAGTGGGTGTATCACATCCCCTATCATGCACCAGCTTCTGGGAAAATTGAACGATACAATGGACTGTTAAAGACTACGCTGAGAGCAATGGGTGGTGGGACATTCAAACATTGGGATACGCATTTAGCAAAGGCCACCTGGTTAGTCAACACTCGGATATCTGCCAATCGAGCAGGCCCTGCCCAGTCAGAACTTTTACGTACTGTAGATGGGAATAAAGTCCCTGTAGTGCACATAAAAAATATGCTGGGGAAGACAGTCTGGGTTATTCCTGCCTCGGGCAGAGGCAGACCCATCCGTGGGATTGCTTTTGCTCAAGGACCTGGGTGCACTTGGTGGATAATGCGGAAGGATGGGGAAGTCCGATGTGTGCCTCAAGGGGATTTGATTTTGGGTGAGAATAGCCAATGATCTGAATTATGAGATGTTAAGTACTAATTATAGTTATAATAGTTATACTAATAATACACAGATATACTAATAATACTAATAATATTATATGCCATACTAATGTTATTATAATAAGAATCACCCAGATTAATGAAGAATAACTTCAGTGAAACCAAGCAAAGCACAGTGATGATGGTACCAGAACTGACTTCAACCTGAAACAATCCAACACCACATACCATCTCCATTTTTCCTGCCCTGAAAGATTATTATGACAGATGGAGCCTGAAGTCATGGACTAAATGAACTCACCGAACATTTTAGAGGGATGGCCCACAGATGAAGGGAATGATATCTGTGTATGTGTGTATATATATATATAAAAGGGGGTGGTGATTAATGAAAATGTACTGGAAAGTGTGAGACTTGAGCATGATGCAAATGGTATAGAATAAGGGGTGGATATTGTCCTGGTTTCGGCAGGGATAGAGTTAATTTCCTTTCTAGTAGCTGGTACAGTGTTTTGGATTTAGGATGAGAACAAAGTTGATAACACACCGGTGTTTTAGTTGTTGCTAGGTAATGCTTACACTAGCCAAGGACTTTTCAGCTTCCCATGCTCTACTGACTGAGGAGGCTGGAGGTGCACAAGAAGCTGGGAGGGGGCACAGCCAAACTGGTCAAAGGGACATTCCATACCATGTGACGTCATGCTCAGTACATAAACTGGGAAAAGCTGGCCGGGGGGGCCGCTGCTCGGGGACTGGCTGGGCATCGGTCAGCGGGTGGTGAGCAATTGTGCTGTGCATCACTTGTTTTGTGTATTATTATTATTATTATCATATTATTATTATCATTTTATTTCAATTATTAAACTGTTTTTATCTCAACCCACGAGTCTTTCTAACTTGTGCTCTTCCAATTCTCTCCCCCATCCCACCGGGTGGGGGGGAGTGAGCGAGCGGCTGCGTGGTGCTTAATTGCTGACTGAGATTAAACCACGACACATGGAAATCATAAGCTGACACAGGCAATATCTTTCTTTCCCTCCCCAAATTGTTGGCATATTGAGAAAAATAAGTCATAGAATCATAGAATATCTCGAGTTTGAAGGGATCCATAAGGATCATCGAGTCCCAACTCCCAATTTTAAATTTATTTTAATTTAAAATAAATAAGTGTTGTAAATGTAACTCAGAAGAATGTTTAACTTCACATTTAGTTTCCAAGTGCATCCCCCCTCTCTCTCTACCAAACAAAAGAGATATGCTTATATAGTAGACAGACACTCAATAAAAGGAGGACTGGATAGGACTGATAAATGACCGCAAGTATGCTGAGAAGCACTGAATTTCAAGCATTAAAATTTGTAAGTGGGAAGACTGTCCAATAGCTGGCAACATCTAGGTGGTTTTATTCAGTAAAAGCATTGGGAAGTTTATTTTGAATATATTTGGGTTTCTTCCTCTGCTTCTGGAAGCGGCGTGACTCTCTCAGAACAAACCTAGTGCTGTGATCCAAACAACACATTAGGACACATTTATAGCAGCTTTTGGAGGGGGAAAAAAAAGCAGGAAGTCAGGCCACTGTTACCGTGCTTACAGACACCCTGTATAAGCAGCAATCAGCCAAAACTAACGCATCTATATTTCCAGATGTATGGAAAATACCCGACCTCAGGCCTGCTGGTTTTGTACTTTAAGCTGCAGCTGTAAGGTAAGAAAAGAGGATCCAATTCTAAGACATGAGGACAGGAGCCAGCCGAAAACTAGTTTTACATCTATTGCTGATCAGAGTCATGTACAAGAAAAGATTTCCCTGACTTCAGATGTAGCAGAAGCATTAAGGTGTGCATGGCCTGCAGGGAAGACTGCCAGCCTTAGAGGATCATTATTTCACTTTTCTCCAGTTTCTTCTTTTGAGGGGAGGAGGAAGAAAAGACTACATTGACCTAACACCTTTTTTTCTTTAAAAATAACCCCCCCAAAAAAAACCCCACTTCCAGGGATATAAAGCTGCCAAAACTTAGAATTACAAGCAAATAGCAGAGACAAATGATCTAATCTACAGGCATTAAAGCCTCACAGTTGTGTCCAGAACCCACATCATAATATCTTGTATTCCCTCTTCCTCAGTGTTTACTTGAGGGGGGACTGCTCCGATTGCGTTCTGTCACTTATCTGGCACACAATAAACAGAGCAATCTGGAGCTAATTTAAGCAGTTTAGCATATCAGGATACAGCTGGGAAAGGTTTCGGGAGAAAGGCTAGGGAGGAAGAAGAGGGCTGTGTGTGGCCCAGCGGAGCCTGCGCGCAGGAAGGCAGTGCCGACAGGCTGGCAGACAGCTGCCAGCCCTTCCAACAACAATGCCTGCAGCCAGCGAAAACTGCCCCATGTCGAAACTCTCCAACCAGCCCAGGAACAACAGAAATCTCAACACAGGGAATTAAGAAGTCTGCTCCAAACGGCTGGAGTGGCAGGGCCACCATTCAGTGTCAGGAGCATTTCAGCTGATCCTTGCTCATCTAGCAGTAGCCCAACTCCTCCTGCCTGTCTACGACTTTTATATTTCATCTGCTATGGGCCAGATGTCTTTTTTTTCTTCTTCTTAATATTAAGTGTAGGCACATGCATTAGCTTTACACAGTGCAAACTATGACTTGATTCAGGCAATTGGACAGATTTATATCTGTTTTTCACATCACTTTTCTTTGAGATGAGTGACTTGAGTTTTTAATCACTTGGGGCCCTAGCTACACCCAGAATATCTTGGCTCAATTCACTAGCAGAAAGAAACGCACATCTGCTGACATAAAGACATTAAAATGAAACAAAACTCTTTAGTTACTACCTACCACACCAGACACTTGAAAAAAGGGCAGCAAGCACATTAGTAAGAAGTATCTGTCCCTAAGCTAAATCTTACACCAAGCACATCAACCACAAGAATTGAAATTCCACCTGACAATTCTCTAAAACAAACACATCAATAAAAGAATAAAGAAAAGAATATTCTTTATAACACTAGTCTTAAACTTCAGAGGGGAAAAAAGGTTAATTACTTTGTGATCTTTGTAATTATTTTTGTGACTATCCTGTCTCCTGTAGGCTGTTTCATTCACCTAGGGATGATAATGAAATGAAACAGGTAAGTTTATTCAGCATTTACGGACAAGGTGGAAAATACATTGGTCTTGTATAGGTACATTCAGCAATGTCCAAGCCTCTCCCAACAGCTACCTCAGCTTTTCCTAAATGCAAATCAAGCTTACAGGGGAGGAAAGGGATTATTTGATAAGGTAACATGGTGACATAGAAATACAGGTAATGAAGAGAAATGGGAGTTTATATAAATAATTTTCTTTCCCTTTAACTTTCTAAGCAGCATTTTTAATCAGTTTTCATAAATCTAAGTTTTTCAGCGATGGATTATGTCTTCAGAATGGGGAAATGGCAGAGAACATACTTGCTGAATGAATATTTCAGAGTAATTTTTTACTTGTTATTTATTTCTTTAACATCTTTGCTGGGTGACAGGTAATAATAGCTGAATAACACACTGCCAAATCTAAGAAAAAGGATATTAAGCTGGCTAAAACTGAACCTATTTTCTCCAAATAAACAGAAAAAACCCTAGTGTTTACAGCATGTCTAATATTTTTCTCCCCCTTCTTAATTTTGTCACATCGATGCTACATTTAAGTGAGTGACAAGAAGGAGCACTTAAAATTTTTAATTTAATAAAAATTATTTTATTCCAAATTTGTGATTTTTTTCCCCCCATCTACATGCCAAAACATGCCCTCTTCTAATTGCTCCCATTGTCTGAATCTCTGCAACACACCTGCAAGACACCATGGTAGTTTGGTAAGTGTGGGGATGGGAATCTCACTAACGGACATTCCTGAGTTTAATTTTAATGAGCAAACACTGTACCACCTGGCATGACAAGGCACTTAAGCAGAAAATAACGGAGAAAGGAATGTGCAGCTGGAAGGAGAAAAACAAGATAAAGACCATGAAGGCATTTCGCATGATCAGAAAGAACGGGCCAATCTGCTAGAGCATAGATGCGTGTGAACACAAGGCTATAACCTATCTGCAAGCTGCAGGTAGCGCGTGTGTACTTCTGCTTGCTATAAAAGATGCTAACAAAAAGCAATAAAGGTCTTTGGTTGCCGTGCCTGCCAGAGTCCGTGCCGCTTTTCACCCCCACAAATGGCGCCCAACGTGGGGCGAAAATGCTGGAACTGAGCACCGGTGGGGAGCCAGCTGAACGAGTCACAGCCAGCGGGAGACAGAGCAGTCTCAGGAAAGAGCTGGAGCCGGAACTTTGAATCATCGCCTCGTCGGAGCAGAGGTGAGCAGCTGGGAAACTTAAAATGGGATCGCAACTAACTAAGGAGGAGGAATCTATACTATGTATTATTAAGAAGTTGTTAGAAAAGCGTGGAATTAAGTATGATGACCATACCCTCCGCCTATTGCTTTCATGGCTAAAACGAAAGGGAATTCCCCCTGATTCGGCTACTGCTTTTCAGAAGGAAAGTTGGGATAAAGCGGGGAACTTGTTGTGGGATGCGGCTACCGGGGGAGATGAGACTGCAAAAACGGTCCTTACTACATGGCGCTTAGTCTCAGATACGTTAAAACAATTGAAGTGTGATCGTACTGCCCATCAAGCTGTGGTGGCAGCCACTGCTCCTGATCCACCGACTCCGGCCACTCCAGACCAGGCTCCCTCGGAACCTTTGCCCGGTCCGAGTGGGACAGATCAGCCTGAGGGAGGGGAAAAATTTCTGACCGAGGCTCTTTCGGCCCTGACGATATCAAGTGATCTCGGACAGTCTCCTAAACAACAGAGCATAGGGGTCTCAAGCCACGACAATGAACCCTTAAACTATGATCCGGCTGCTCACTGGCAGGCCGTTCGACAACAAGCCTTGGCAGAAGGAGACCTTTCTACTGTGGCATACCCTGTCATAATTAGTGAACAAGGTCCTAACAGTTGGCAGCCCCTTCAATGGGATTTGGTTAAGGAGTTAAGGCGGACCATCATGCAATGTGGATTGGGAGCGCCTTTTACACAGAGCCTATTGCAAAATATTGTGAAGGGACACTTGTTAACCCCTTTCGATACCAAAGCGTTAGCTGATTTAATATTTTCCCCTACACAAAGAGTGCTCTGGCAAGCCCACTGGCGAGAGCTCTGTGATCGGGCAGCTTTACAGAACTTGGAGCGGCGAGCGGGAGACCCGCTACGGGCTGCGGGACTCGCTCAGTTAATGGGGGAGGACCCTATCAATACGCCGCAACTGCAGGCACGGCTGGCGCCTGAAATTTTAAGACAATCAGCGGACCTTGCGTTTCAAGCAATGGTAAAGGTCCCTGATACAGGACGACCGGTAAAATCTTTTACTAGCATTAAGCAAGGGACCAACGAACCTTATATGGATTTTATCGACAAGCTCCAAGAAGCTATTCAAAAACAAATACAAAATCCTGAAGCCAAAGAGGCATTGCTTATGAAATTGGCTATAGAGAATGCCAATGAGGACTGTAAAAGAGTCTTACAGACATTGTGAAATCCGACCATAATAGACATGCTTGACGCGTGCAATCGTGTGGGTTCAATTACACATAAGAATGAGGTTTTTGCAGCCTGTTTAGCCGCTGCCTTGCGTCCCGGTAACAAAGCGTGTTTCCGCTGTGGAAACTCGGGGCATTTTAAACGGCAATGTCCTGAGAATCCTGTACAAAAGGGAGGATCGGAAGGAATTCAGCAGCCCCCTGGTATTTGCCCGCGCTGCCGCAAGGGGAGGCACTATGTTAATCAATGCCGGTCGAAATACGATCTCCGTGGTCGACCCTTGTCAGGAAACGGGAAGTCGAGCGCGAGGCAGGGGCGCGCACCGACACAAATGCCACCCCAAAATCCCCAACCCCAAAACCCCATGAGACCGCTGTCTCAGCAGGCCTGGATCACCTCAAGGCCAGAACCATCGGCAGTGCCGGAGTGGATGTCTCCACAGCCACCAACCTCTCTATAAACGATCAGACTGTGCACAGGGTGCCCCTCAATGTGAGAGGCCCCCTTGGCCAGGGGCTGAGTGCCCTATTGGTGGGGAGGTCCAGTGCTACTATGCAGGGTTTGTTTGTGTTACCTGGGGTTATCGACTCTATACGGGACAGCTGCAAGCGTTGCTATGGACCCCGTCTCCTCCAGTATTTATTCCAGCTGGAAGCAGGATTGCACAGCTAGTTCCTTTTAAGAGTATGGTTCGTAATCGGGATCCTATTTCCCGGGGAGCTGGTGGATTTGGGTCCACAGGTGAACCAAATATTTTTTGGACTCAGCTTGTCCAAAGAACTCAGCCCACTTTGACCTGCACTCTGAAAAATAAAGGCAGCAAACTGGAACAACTGGTAGTGAAGGGAATGATAGATACAGGGGCAGACGTTACTATCATCAGTACTGCAAAGTGGCCTGGATCATGGGAAACCATCCCGGTCAACACGGGGCTAGTGGGAATTGGAGGCCTGTCGACGTCCAGGCAGAGTGCCAACTTAATACAGATTGTAAGCCCGGAAGGACAGGTTGCAACTATTCGACCTTTTGTGGTTCCTGCGCCGTTAAACCTGTGGGGACGAGATGTCTTGAGCACTTGGGGACTAGTGATTGGCACTGCTGATCCGCATCAACATTTTTAGCGGGGGTCACTGGCGCTCGGCCCACCGTTCGACTCACATGGCTCACCGATCAGCCAGTGTGGGTGGATCAGTGGCCCCTATCACAGGAAAAGGCCAACGCGTTGCGAACGTTGGTGGACGAGCAAGTGAGTCAAGGGCATCTGGTTCCCACCACCAGCGCCTGGAACACCCCAGTGTTTGTTATAAAAAAGAAAAGT
The DNA here is from genome assembly GCF_965638725.1 of Aptenodytes patagonicus. NCBI lineage: Eukaryota > Metazoa > Chordata > Aves > Sphenisciformes > Spheniscidae > Aptenodytes > Aptenodytes patagonicus. Next base: position 27,796,155 of record NC_134981.1, read on the forward strand.
GGCAAATGGAGACTTCTACATGATTTACGGCAAGTAAATGCCGTGATTCAGGATATGGGGACATTGCAACCAGGTATGCCTTCACCAACATTGATACCTCGTCAATGGGACATTGTGATTATCGATTTGAAAGACTGCTTTTTCACGATTCCCTTAGCGCCGGAAGATGCTCCCAGATTTGCCTTCTCTCTACCAGTTGTAAACCATCAAGGGCCTAGGTTGCGATATCATTGGACGGTGTTGCCCCAGGGCATGAAAAACAGTCCCACAATATGTCAAATGTATGTTGCACGTGCGTTGTCGCCCATAAGAAACAAATATCCTGACTTAATTTGTTATCACTACATGGACGATATTTTAATTGCCGGACGAGACCCAAAGGAACTGGTCACAGTTATGAAAGATATGTTGGAGGGGTTAAAGACATACGGCTTGCAAATAGCTCCTGAAAAGGTGCAGGTGCAAGCCCCGTGGAAGTACTTGGGGTGGAAGATTTTAGAACATACGATACAGCCCCAACCCATAACCTTGCAATCTAACATTAAAACACTGAATGACTTGCAAAAACTAGTAGGGACTATCAATTGGGTACGCCCATTGCTGGGAATAGATAATGACATGTTAAACCCACTGTTCAAGTTGTTAAAGGGTAATCCCAAGTTGACATCTCCACGAGAATTAACGACAGAGGCCAAACAAGCGCTACAAAAAATATCACAGGCGCTTACCGAAAGGCAAGCACAACGCGTAATTGAAGGATTGGGAGTTAACTTGTATGTCCTAAATCAGTCCCGACAAGCAGTGGGCCTCTTGGGCCAATGGGACAGCAAGGGTACCCAGGACCCCTTAGCCATCATTGAGTGGGTATTCCTGCCGCATCAAGCACCAAAAATGATAGTAACGAGGGTGGAAATGTTTTTGATGCTTGTGCGAAAAGGACGTGCGCTATGTTTGGAATTAACAGGCACAGATCTTAAAACAATTTATCTCCCACTGACTAAAGACCACCTTAATTGGTGTGAGGCTAATAGCCTAGAACTACAGATAGTGCTGGAAAACTTTAGGGGACAAATTCTAATTCACTATCCATCTCACAAATTATTCTCCCTTAATGAGGAAATTAGTATAATTCCTGAATCGTTGAGTAAGGAGGTACCTGTCGAAGGACCCACCTTATTCACCGATGGATCAGGACGAACAGGTAAGGCAGTTATAGTGTGGTGCGAAAAAGGGGAATGGAAACATCAAGTTCACCATGTTGTAGGAAGTCCTCAGCTGGTGGAAATATACGCAGTAATTCAGGTCTTTCGCCAATGGGAGATGCCATTAAATTTGGTTACTGATTCTCAGTACGTCGCCAACGTTGTCAGGCGCTTGGAAAAGGCTTGGCTCAAAGAAGTTGATAACGAACCAGTGTTTTTAATGTTCAAACAGGTATGGGACTTGTTGAATCGCCGCGTAAACCCGTATTATGTGCTCCACGTGAGGAGTCATACCTCTCTCCCAGGGTTTATATCAGAAGGGAATACGCGAGCTGATCGTCTCGCTGCCCCCGTATGGACAGTCCCTGTACCAGACGTTTCTACACAAGCCCGATGATTGTCACACGAGTTTTTCCATCAATCTGCCTGAATGCTGGTTCGACAATTTGGGTTGACTTGGGACACGGCACGAAGTATCGTACAAATGTGTCCTGACTGTCAGCAATTAGTTCCCATACCCCAAACAGGGGTAAATCCCCGAGGAGAAAAGGCCCTACAGATTTGGCAAGCCGATGTTACTCATATCGGAGAATTTGGCAAACAAAAATATGTGCATGTTTCCATCGATACGTTCTCCAGAGCTCTATGGGCGACCGCAGAGACCGGAGAAAAAAGCAAAGATATTTTACGGCACTGGAAAGGGGCCTTTGCTGCTCTAGGGGTTCCACACCAGATCAAAACGGACAATGGGCCCGGGTATGTAAGTGCAAAAACGCAGGCCTTTTTGGCACAATGGGGCATTCGACATATCACTGGTATCCCTTATTCCCCTCAGAGCCAGGGTATCGTTGAGCGGGCTCATCTCACTCTCAAGCAGCTACTACAAAAACAAAAAGGGGGAATGCTAGGGGAATCACCACAAGCCCCCCTCCATAAAGCAATATATGTGTTAAATCATCTTACAATAAGGGAAGACAGGACAGCAGTTGGCAGCCCTAACACGGTAATAGCGAGACACTTTACATCTTGTAACTCAGCTTCTCCGGCAGGGGAAAGGGCTCAGGTGTGGGTCAAGTCATTGGAAAATAGCCAATGGGAAGGCCCTTATGATCTTATAACATGGGGGAGAGGATATGCTTGTGTTTCCACAGATCGTGGACCCCGGTGGATACCTGCCCGCTGCATTCGACCGTATCTGGACAAGGAGCCCAAGGAGCCCACAGATGCATCAATGGTTTGAAGTAGATTACTGGGACTTACACAAAGTATCTCATTCGATATTCGGGGAACCACCTAGTGGGCCAGGCCGTGCCAGGGTATATAGGGGACCAAGTGGGTTGCCATTAGCCGTGGACTGGGAACACCAGGCGGCAGAGAACAGTCAACTGGATAATCGAGAGGTGACAGGGATTCCCTGCTTCCAGTGTCCCGGATCAACACATCATGCATGGACTTTGTGCAAATGCGATAATTGCGAAAGAAACTGATATTGTCACTCTCAATTCCGGGCGGGAAGGTGCACAAGGTGTAAAGGGCATACCACCAGGAGCGCCGAACCACAGATTCTACAGCTAGTGTGTGGGAGATCACATGGTGTCCCCCAGCTGTGGACTGTGTGGGAAACGGACTGGGAAAGTACCAAACGACAGTGTGACAAACGACTTGGGTGGAAACGGAACAAAAAGAGAACGTAAACCATGACGCCAGTATGGGGGGGGTGTCTTGTGGCTAGTATCACTGTGTGCGGTCGCTGCGTTATGGGCACCCTCACAGCCGAAGGAAAATGTTTGGGTAACTCTGGCCAATCAGACAGGACAGGATTCCATCTGCCTGTCGATATCTTCCCCCGGCAACCCCTTTTCTACCTGCCTAGTGGGGCTTCCTTTAGATAATTGGGACTTGGGCCTGACTAGTCCTTTCAAGGAGGCCTGCGGGGGGGGACGACACGCCACTGACAATTGGGATGGATGCCTACCACATCTTCATCACTTGCCAATAGAACCTCAGGAACTCAAGCTATTAGGGTCCATAAAAATGGATTGGTGTTTGTATTTCAATTATTCAGGGGCCAATGTTTCCCGGGCCTGGTCAGTTAACGCTACCCTGGAAATCTATAAAAATGAATCACTGTGGTGTAACCACACAAGCAGCAATATATCTAAATCATCCAATGCACCTATAGGATTACCCAGGGGGGTCTTTTTAATATGTGGAGACCGGGCCTGGCCTGGCATTCCCTCTCATATTAAAGGTGGGCCGTGTTCGTTGGGAAGATTAACTCTACTAATGCCAAACACATCTATGATCCTAGACCACAGAAGGGGCACCCCTAAGACGCGCAGTAAGCGCAGAGCACATGCCTACACTTCACAATGTGATGATGCTGTCGACCTATGGAACCGGAACACTATAGCTGCGGTTGCAATCTTGGCTCCAGGTGTCGCAGCAGCAAAGAGTTTGGTCACATTAAATAAATTAGGATGTTGGCTAGCGAAACAATCAAATGCAACCTCTGAAGCACTAACGGGATTACTAATGGATGTAGAGTCTATACGACATGCTACTTTGCAAAATAGAGCAGCGATAGATTTTTTGCTTTTAGCGCAAGGCCATGGGTGTGAAGAGTTGGAGGGAATGTGTTGTATGAACCTATCTGATCATTTGGAATCAATTCACCGCAGCATTCAGATGTTGAAGGAAGGAGTACAGAAGCTAAGAGTGGAAGACCCCTGGAATTGGTTGGATAAATTATTCGGGAAATGGGGTCTAAGTGGCTGGTTAAAAGGACCAGCCAAGCTAGGAGGGCTATGCTTAGTAATGTTCCTTTGCATCCTGGTTTGTGTGCCGCATCTGTTACAAGGTATGCGAAAAATGATTGAGAGATCGGTTTCAGCAGTGTTTCTAGTAAAACAAAAAGGGGGAGATGTGGGGATGGGAATCTCGCTAACGGACATTCCTGAGTTTGATTTTAATGAGCAAACACTGTACCACCTGGCATGACAAGGCACTTAAGCAGAAAATAACGGAGAAAGGAATGTGCAGCTGGAAGGAGAAAAACAAGATAAAGACCATGAAGGCATTTCGCATGATCAGGAAGAACGGGCCAATCTGCTAGAGCATAGATGCGCGTGAACACAAGGCTATAACCTATCTGCAAGCTGCAGGTAGCGCGTGTACACTTCTGCTTGCTATAAAAGATGCTAACAAAAAGCAATAAAGGACTTTGGTTGCCGTGCCTGCCAGAGTCTGTGCCGCTTTTCACCCCCACAGGTAAGGTCACCAGCAATTTCCTCTTAGCAAGATCCAACCTTTCTCCAACATCATTATCCTTGAACTTTCTGCCACTTTTGATATTTCCTGAATCCTGAAGTTGTGAAATCTCTCCTCTTGCAACTATTTAGGGGATCCGGCCTAGCCAGCACGGGTTCATGAGAGGCAGGTCCTGCTTGACCAACCTGATCTCCTTCTATGACCAGGTGACCCGCCTAGTGGATGAGGGAAAGGCTGTGGATGTGGTCTACCTGGACTTCAGCAAGGCCTTTGACACTGTCTCCCACAGCATTCTCCTAGAGAAGCTGGCGGCTCACGGCTTAGACAGGTGTACTCTGCGCTGGGTCAAAAACTGGCTGGATGGCCGGGCCCAGAGAGTTGTGGTGAATGGAGTTCAATCCAGTTGGCGGCCGGTCACGAGCGGTGTTCCCCAGGGCTCAGTACTGGGGCCGGTCTTGTTTAATATCTTTATTGATGATCTGGATGAGGGGATTGAGTGCACCCTCAGTAAGTTTGCAGACGACACCAAGTTGGGTGGGACTGTTGATCTGCTCGAGGGTAGGAAGGCTCTGCAGAGGGACCTGGACAGGCTGGATAGATGGGCCCAGACCAACTGTATGAGGTTCAACAAGGACAAGTGCCGGGTCCTGCACTTCGGCCACAACAACCCCATGCAGCGCTACAGGCTTGGGGAAGAGTGGCTGGAAAGCTGCCCAGCAGAGAAGGACCTGGGGGTGTTGGTCGACAGCCGGCTGAACATGAGCCGGCAGTGTGCCCAGGCGGCCAAGAAGGCCAATGGCATCCTGGCCTGTATCAGAAATAGTGTGGCCAGTAGGAGTAGGGAAGTGATTGTGCCCCTGTACTCGGCACTGGTGAGGCCGCACCTCGAATACTGTGTTCAGTTTTGGGCCCCTCACTACAAGAAGGACGTTGAGGTGCTGGAGCGTGTGCAGAGAAGGGCAACGAGGCTGGTGAGGGGTCTGGAGAACAAGTCTTATGAGGAGCGGCTGAGGGAACTGGGACTGTTCAGCCTGGAGAAAAGGAGGCTGAGGGGAGACCTCATCGCTCTCTACAACTACCTGAAAGGAGGTTGTAGTGAGGTGGGTGTTGGTCTTTTCTCCGAAGTAACAAGCGATAGGACGAGAGGAAATGGCCTCAAGTTGCGGCAGGGGAGGTTTAGATTGGATGTAAGGAAAAATTTCTTTACTGAAAGAGTGGTTAAACATTGGAACAGGCTGCCCAGGGAAGTGGTGGAGTCCCCATCCCTGGAGGTTTTTAAAAGACGAGTAGATGAGGCGCTTAGGGACATGGTTTAGTGGGCATGGTGGTGTTGGGTTGACGGTTGGACTCGATGATCTTAGAGGTCTTTTCCAACCTCAATGATTCTATGATTCTATGATTCTATGATTCTATGATTCTATTTGGCATTACAGACCACATTCAGTCCTCAAATATACACATACAACTCTCAGCAATTTCAAAAGGGAGCTGTTCATATGCACAATGGAAACAACTGTAGACTTCAAAGGAACAGTCAAATTGCATATTTTGCTCTTGGTGGGCATTTTGGTTTTGATGTTTTTGTGCCTAATGATCAATTCTTAGAAAGTTTATCCTGGAAACTCTATCCTTTACAGGTTAACTGGTTTCCTATTCCATTCCTGATACTGGGAAAGAAGCAGAAAAACCCATAATGCACTGACAGATTCCTCTGCTCAAAGAGAGTATTTCACTATAAACAGAGCTTTAGCCCTGGATGGCCAAGTGTTTCTCTACATATAATGGCCACTATGAAGCAGCAAGAAATGGTTAGTACTTGGCACTGTCTGTGCAGAAAGTTAAAGCCATAAAAGTGCTCAGCTTTACAATACACTTTCCAGTTCATTTTATGCATCGCTTTGAATTACATTGTGTTCAATAATTGTTTGGCATAGGCAGAAACTGGTGTCACTGAAGTTGTGGCAAGAATGAGTGGTTCAGGGATAACTTCTAATCTGAAGTATTAACTTTTGGGTGAAGAGTTGAAGGCATACTAAACAGAAGGCGCTGCCAGCATACTGGGTGACTGACTGCTCTAGGGATACGAACGTAATGGTTCTGACTGTTGAAGGTTGAGCTAAAAAATGATGTTGCTGGGTGTTGGAGGAAAGCAAATGAAGAGGGTAGTGTGACAACAGGTGTTTTACTGGTGTCATTTATTCTCTCCTGCCCATTATGATATTTTCTTTGAATGTGATTTACATCTTATAGGCTCTGGCCCCACTGAAGTCAGTGGTAAAACTCTTACTGACTTCTCTTTAATTGTCTTAGTTTGCCTATTGATTCAAGATGGATAGAATGAACTGAATCCAATTCCAGGCACATGTTATTGAACATTGTTTTTCCAATTGCCTAATTTGCTGTTCAAAATCCAGCTCAGCTTTTTCCAGTTTTCTTTCAGCCCAAACCAAACAAACCCTCAGATCATAAGATAAGGCAGTATCACTAACGTGCTTTCAGAGGCCCTCAAAATAAAACGGTTTGGTAATTTTGCAACGATTCATTGTGAAAGATATTCACCTGACGTGGTTTAACCCAGCAGGCAGCTAAACACCACACAGCCGTTTGCTCACTCCGCCCTCCAGTGGGATGGGGGAGAGAATCGGAAAAAAGGTAAAATGCATGGGTTGACATAAAGATAGTTTAATAGGACAGAAAAGGAAGGGAAAATAATAGTAACGATAAAAGAATATACAAAACAAGTGATACACAATGCAATTTCTTACCACCTGCTGACCGATGCCCAGCCAGTTCCCGAGCAGCGTCCGCGCCCCCCCCCGGCCAACTCCCCCCAGTTTATATACTGAGCATGATGTCACATGGTATGGAATATCCCTTTGGCCAGTTTGGGTCAGCTGTCCTGGTTGTGTCCCCTCCCAGCTTCCTGTGCACCTCCAACCTCCTCGCTGGCAGGGCAGTATGAGAAGCTGAAAAGTCCTTGACTTAGTGTAAGCACTGCTCAGCAACAACTAAAACATTAGTTTTCTGTTGTTATCTTTTAGTAACATTTGCAGAACTTATAGTTACAGAAGTGGTTTGCCTAGTCCTAGTTCACATTATTGTGCTGCCAGACTTTGAAGCCTGTTTTCCTTCATTGGCATCAATGGGAGCAGAATCGAAGTTCCATATAGGAATAACTGAAGAACAGTGTATATGTTTAAGTTTCTTAAAACAACTTATTTCAGAAATTTGATTAATCTCTAAATGTTTAGACACAGGTCGCAATTATATTGCTGTCATTGGATTACTTTGTCTGCTTTTCAGGGACTTTTGACTCTTCTACGCTTCTGGGTCACTGCAATGTTTCTACCAGTGTTGTAATTTTTTGTGTGCATTAGCAAATCCTTATCTCATAGTCAACTAGCAGGGACATTGTGACAGAGGACTTAGTGCTTTTAGCTTAGAGGAATTTTATTATTTAAAATTATCAGCTTGCTAGGCATTTTAATGTGCAAATAAGTTAAGTATAGTTAGCAGAGCTTGTAGCACTGTTTATTATTAAGGTTGCTCAATACTTCCCATTTAAGACTGTTTTATTTACTTATAGCTTTGAAAATGTTAACAAGAGTAGGCTAGAACTTTATTCAGAAAAGTTTAAGTCAAAGCAGTGTAACCATTCCAAAGAACGAGATTATTGGAAGGTATGTTGTTTTGCTGTGTTAAGTTTTTTGGGGTGAAGTCTGTCTTTTGAAAAGCTCTAATCTCCCCATTTTCTGAGAATGAACTTCACACTTGGCAGAAGTGACCTTTCTCCTAAAGACATGCCTTTCTGCCATTCTTCACAAAATCTATCCATGAAGCCCATTCACAAGCCTTTATAAATGTTACAGCTCATAAACACTTGACAGAGACTCACTAAATCTTGCACTAGAAGTCCTGAATTGTATCTACAGTAGTATTCCACAGCCAGAAACTGAACAGGAGTTTTTTCTGTAGAAATGGGGTAGAAAAATGGCTAAACCTGGGACAAAGACACTAGAAAAGGGACCATGGTGTGCAGGGACTCGGATTTCCTAGGAAAAAGGAGTGGAATGAGAAACTTCAGGAGTTGAAAATCAGTGAGAAGCAAGGACTCATAAACAAGTAAGACACAAAAATAGGACAGGAACAATGGGGAACATAGCACAGAGCAAACCAAGTTTGGCAGGGATTGGAAGGATTGTGTTCATTAAGGAAAATTTTCTCTAAATCCTTATATGAAGACTGAGATCCCTAAGCTGTACCACTCTACAGCTACTTGTAACATCCCATCCCTGCAAAGCATGTTTCATTCCTGTGTAGCAGAACTTCAGTGGATATATTAATACAATCAGCTCTCCATTATCTGAGGTGATGAGGGATTTGGGCACCCTGCGTAATTTAAAATCTCTGATAATGTAGGCCCAGCTAGGAGTACCGTACAGAATCAACTGATTGCACAGAGTCAGAGCTGCAAAGCTCTGCAGAATGCAGAGACCAGTCAGCCCAGGTGCAGTGCTGTATTCTGCAGAGCAACTCCACGTCACAGGGCTGCCTCCCGGGCTGTCTTGCCCCTGGGTTAACCTGCCACCAGCTCAGCAGCCTTCATCTGAAGCTAAAAAGCTTCATTGTATTTGGTCTGTCGCCACCCACAGTCATGCAATGGTCTCTGTGCTACGTTCCCCTGTGCTTTTTGCTGCAGTGAATGGTGCAGGGAGACTTAAGCTGGCTAAAACTTCTGGAGCTGTTCCTGAAGGCATCATAGCCATGCTTGCAAAACGTATGAATAACTTAGAGTTGCCTAATTAAATTAACATCAGCAACAGCTAGCTCTTCTGTAGTACTTAGACTGGCAGTTTACAAGCACTCATCCGTACCACATCGACTGCAGTGATACAAGCTTGTGCTGAGAATCTGAAAATTTCTGCTGAACAGCCTAAAGGAGCGTGTTTGGCAGAATTATTTCATGTACTCAACTGTTTGATATTTCTGTTTTATTTTTTTTTTAAATTACAGATAAAAAAACACTACATCAAAGTAAACTCATGAAGATTATGAAGTCAGGCATTCTACAGTTAGGAAGTGCCAGAACTAAGTTGTCTATGTAATCTGAATTCATTCTTATGCATACGCATTAGAATTAAATTATTACATCCTTCTTTTTTTTTTCCCCATAAGATCTTTGCCTATTTAACTGATGGCATAGAATTCAGAATGCAAAGTTGATGAGCAGCAATTCAAGTTTGTCTTAGCTTCACTATTCAGTATCAGTGTCTGTGATTTAATTGCTGCATGCTAATCTAAACTTGGTTTTGGACAGACTTACTATTTCTTCAAGGATTTTTCTGTTGTGCTCATTGGAGCATTTCACAAATAACTAAGAATTTATTTTCACATCTTCCCTAGACAGAAGGATATTTTGGCACATTTTTAAATATGGCAAACTAATTCAGAGAGGTATTAAAATCAAAAGTTCTTCGGTATTAATAATTATTTGTCATTAACCATTGGAGTGTCAAATCTGAGATGCCTGTAATTTAGCATTACATAGTACTGTTTGGTCATATGTGGACTGAGTGGTGACATACACATATTGCAGCACAACAAAGTTCCTTGCCTCCCAGTTGTCCAGTTCAGGTACCTCACAGGAGCACATTTCACACATAGCCTTTTCCCTATGGATGTCAAGATGTCAGGCATTTTGAAAGTTCAAATTATGTACAAAATGTTTAAGTAAGGAAATCTTAAATCTATCATTTCATAACTTTTGAGTACCTACTTTTGCTGTCTGGTGTGGTTCCTTTTAATGCAGGTTTCTAACAAGAGATCTGCTCTACAGTCTGATCCTTCACACACTTATTAGGTAGAAACAGGACAGGCTTTTGCTACAGACTGGTAGCAGAAAATTCCTACATGTGTATTTCGTTAGTATAAACTTTTTAGAACCAGTTCTCTTTGTAGTTGTAGTGGAGAACAGAGAAGGTAAATCAGATGAGAAAAGGTAGCACTCAATTCCGGCACCACTGCAAACAAGTCTCCTAGTTTTATTCCCAATTCCTCTACATTCCCTGATTTTCTGTGGAGCAATATTAAAAAGTACTGCTGGTCTTTCAACTTCTTTAAAGCTGTCTCGGTAACATTGTCTCCTGACTTTTGCTGCTGTTGCTCTTATCACTGTAATGTAAATATTCACTGTAGCTGCCAGAATGTCTCAGTCTGGTTTTCAAAACTGGGTCTGGTTTAATCACATCTGACTGAAAAAGGAGATATTCTATGACTAGAAAGGGTATTATTTAATGGATATCAAAAGTTTGAGAACTTTCTTTAGTATTAATTGTTGAGGACTTCTAATGTCCCTGAAAAAGATTATTAAATTCTGAACTTTAGAGAAAAAAGAGCTTGCTGTAATCTCAAGCACTGCAACTGCTGTACATTAGCAATGGAGTTTTGCTGCTGACATTGGGGCAGTAGAAATATCTGTCAATAAAGCATGTAATCTTGGAAAACAAGACAAAACAGAACAGAACAAAACAAAAAAAAGAGGGAAAATTTAAAATACTTTAGGGGGTGTATTAGTAGTATATGCTAGTACTGATTGTTAAAAACAAAACAAAAAAAGACTTGGCACTGCAGGACTTTTTCCTGTTTTTAAGGTATGGCATTATACATGCTGGTGGCATAGAAAAGTACCTCAGTGACTGGATCATTGAGGGGGAACCTCCATTTGACCTGATAGAATTAGATCCCAATCACTATGGAAAGTGGACCACCACGGAATACACAGAAGCCAAAGCAAGAGAATCTTATGGTTTTAATAACATTGGTAAGAAGGGGTTTTTTTAAATGCACTTGTATCCTGAAAATGAATTCCAACAAAGCCTGCCTGTAGATTTCTCTGTTTATATATATGTGTATTATATATATTCTATCTTGGTGATGTACAGTATTTAGTATGCCATGGGTTTTGGTTGGTTGACTGGATACAAGTAAATGAAAGATTACCTTTTTATTTTGCCTGATAAATTGTCATGACAGCAAGGGCCAGCTGAGTTAAACTTAATGAGAAGCATACATTTATCATTCATTTCAGCTAAAAGGTATCTATTAAGTAGATCTTCCATTACTGTTTTTTCCATATTTTAGAATCCATTTCATTCTGATAATGCAGACATTCCAAAACACACATCGAGGTGTTCTGTAACTCTTCTAGATATGGGGTATCAGGGAGCAGCCTAGTTCAAGGAAGAGATTAGAGAACAATTTGTTCATCATAAATCTGTATTTTTCTCCCTTTCTTCTTATTTGATCAGCAGCACAGGATAATGTTTTCATGAAAAATCTCATTCCTCTCTGTATAATTCTCAGAAAAGGAGAAGCCCAATCCTCCTTTCTTTTTTTCTGTGCCTGCCTACCTAGTTACTTGCTTGCATCAGGGAGCATCCAGCAAATAAAAGTTTTCCACAGGGATACTGGAGTCCCAATCTAAATGAGGCTCATAAAGGAATAGACACACTCTGCTGTTCAGAAATAAAGCCTTTGACACCTTAAACTCAAATAAATGATTCAGTAACAAAGTATGCTGTAAATTTACATGACAGACTACTACTTCTTCTAACATTTGAACAGTTCACAGTTTATTGTACAAAATGGTTGATAAAATATCAACCCATATCTTTCTCCGTTGTTAAAGGATTTTAATAATGTTAGACCAAGGAAAATATTGGGTAAGCTACCTACAATTAGGAAAGTCACTCTCTCTTGAAAGATTATTAAACTGAAGAAATTGAAGACTACATTTTACTGAAAAGAGCACAAAATGGCCAAATTGTGTTTTATGTGTGTAAATGCTCTGTTTCAGACCCAGTTTTCAGCACACAAATTGGTTTGACCCTGTGGGTCATGAGTATAAACAGGTTATGGAAAAAGTCGGTGTGATTGACCTGTCACTATTTGGCAAATTTAAAGTAAAAGGCACAGATTCTGTTAAGCTGCTGGATCAACTATTTGCAAATGTTGTTCCAAAGGCAAATGGGACAGTGATAACTGTTTTAATGTAGGATTTAGATAAACAAGATCTGATTCAGAAATGGAAAATAAGGCATAATATTATCATCATATCTTTCAGATATCAAACAGATCTTTTGGAGAAATTCCTGTGTCAGGAGATATAACTTCACTCAATTAAGAGCACAAACAGTGGAGTTTATACTAGAGTAGCCCCAAGGAGAAGTACCTTTTGGCACAAATCATTGAATCTTAGAATGGTTGAGGTTGGAAGGGACCTCTGGAGGTCCTCTTGTCCAGCCCCCTGCTCAAGCAGGTCACCTAGAGCTTGTTGCCCAGGACTATGTCCAGGTGGCTTTTGAATATCTCCAGGTGTCCTGATTTCAGCAGGGACAGTTAATTTCCTTCCTAGTAGCTGGTACAATGCTGTGTTTTGGATTTAGGATGAGAACAAAGTTGATAAGGCACCGATGTTTTAGTTGTTGCTAGGTAATGCTTACACTAGCCAAGGACTTTTTAGTTTTCCATGTTCTACCGACTGAGAAGGCTGGAGGTGCACAAGAAGCTGGGAGGGGGCACAGCCAAACTGGCCAAAGGGACATTCCATACCATGTGACGTCATGCTCAGTACATAAACTGGGGAAAGCTGGCCGGGGGGGCCGCTGCTCGGGGACTGGCTGGGCATCGGTCGGCAGGTGGTGAGCAATTGTACTGTGCATCACTTGTTTTGTGTATTATTATTATTATTATATTATTATTATCATAATTTTATTTCAATTATTAAACTGTTTTTATCTCAACCCACAAGTTTTTCTCACTTGTGCTTTTCCAATTCTCTCCCCCATCCCACCGGGGGTCAGGGGGGGAGTGAGCAAGCAGCTGCGTGGTGCTCAGTTGCTGACTGAGGTTAAACCACGACACCAGGGATGGAGAGTCCACAGCCTCTTTGGGCAACCTGTTCCAGTGCTCAGTCACCCTCACAGTAAAAAAAAAGTGTTTCCTGATGTTCAGACAGAACCTCCTGTTTTTCAAATCTTTGTCTAAAGAAGGCCAAGTGAATCTCACCTGGAATTCTTTTATAGTAGTACTGGAATAGCTTGGTAGCTGCCTGCCTAAAACTGCGCTGTGCTGTAGCAGCTTCAGACAGCTTCAGGCAGCAGAGGAGAGCAGAGGAATGGCCTGACTGTAGCTGGATGTTGTATTCTTCCTGGATGCCCAAGGGGGAACATTTTTGTGTTTGGGTTTTTTTGGTTTGTTTTTTGTGTTTTTTTTTTTTAAATATGACCTATGCTTATTTTCCATCCCTCTCAAACTGACTGTTTTACAGCTGGCTGCCTGGAGCAGGCAGGGTTGCAAATATTCAGCCTTCAACTCACACCTGTCCTTTCTCCACAAGTGTGGCTGCTCACAGATCCTCAGAATATGATCCTGTTCTCAAAAATGGCACACTGTGACAAACTACCCCAGGATTCTTATTCCTGGTCCTCAGTTCATGGTAGTGCTCCATGAGTCCCTTTATCGTCCTGCTTCGTCAACCACTCTCATCTAGTGTCTTTAACTTCAGAGATACACCTCCAGCAAGCAGATTGTTCCTTTCTGAAGTGCTACAGCCATGGGGTTTGCTCATTTCAGCACTGAATTTCACTAAGTTTTTGCTGTAGGTGATGGTTTTAGCTGCTTCAGACACCAGAGAGAGGAAGCATAGGAAAACGGTAAGTACACTGAGACTATAGTCACAAAGGTAGATAACTTCTCAGAGGTCAGAGCCAACTGAATGGGAAGGCTGTACGCAAGAATGGTGTCCTATAGGTTTAGGAGAAAGAAGAACCTGAATTGCCATGTAGTCATATTTTTTACTGTATTAATTTTGTGATAGCAATATAGATTGTTTGTCTTCTCTCTAGCTTGGGGTAGAGGTGGGGTAACTGTGTCATCAGCTGGCATGGATAACACTTGCTGAATATATTTATGTGGTGGTGGGAAAGCAAGATTAAACAGGAAACTATGAGAACAAAGTGAGTGCTTTCTATGGAGTTTAATCAGTGTTGCTAAGGGGAAAAAGAAAGATAGACAGCAAAATAGAACGAACAGTTTATGAGTCCACTTAAAAATCCAGCATTCAACAACAGTTGATTATTTAAATTGCCTGATTTTTGGTGTGACTAGCACCAGATCCTGAAGATTCAGCTATGTGCCTGTAATATGCCAGTAACTATATTAATGTAATATGACCTTGCAAAAGAATGTTAATATCTGCAATATTTTTCCTTTTTCCATTCATTGTCTGGAATATGGGCACTGACTGGGTGATTGACAAGGTTCTTATGAAAGCAGAATGAAATAAGAGAGATTAAATTCTGTCTCTGGAACCCGACCAGCACAACAGCTATGGCACATTCATATTTCTGTTTGTATGGAAGATATCTGTATGAACATGCATACATGTTATGGCCACAGCTAAGTAACTGTTATTTGAAATTTTGCCTCTAGAGACCACATTTATACACAGAACCTGATTCAAATGTACAGAGATGTAGATTCATAGTCAGCAACTACATAAAATATAAAAGCATGCATAAATCAGGGCCACAAAAGCATAAGCCAGCTCAGTATTTCTTTCCTTAAAGTAAGGGGCAAAGTATATGATATCCTTTAGGGATTTGAAAGCCTTATTCACATGATTGAAAAAGAATATTTATGTCAGTAACACACGTAGAATTTTTTATTCTGATGATCAGAAAACAAACTAAAATTGATTGAATTTGCATAGAAAATGCATTCTTAAATCAAATGAACACCTTGTCTAATACACAATTGAAAATATTTATAAAGGTCTCAATTTATCTCATTTCAAAAATTTCTTTTTTTTCTATGAAGAAAAATGTGAAAATTCAACTGTAAAGCTTAAGCTTGGCCAATTGTGTATCTGTCCTCTCCTATTATGGCATAACAGAACAAACAAAAAAGTTGTTCTTTCAAGTAAAGACATATTTCCATATATTTCTTAATGTTTAAGAATTCAAAGGTTATATTTTGCATCCTTAATAATTGCAAATTTTACTCTGTAGGTGGGTTCCACAAATATAAGCCATCTGTTAACACCAAGAGGAAAAGTTCATGCTGAGCTAACAGTCTCTCAACTGTATCCAGGAGAATTTATGCTTATAACTGGCTCGGGGTCAGAACTCCATGATCTGAGGTTAGTTTATTTTTGATACAGTAAGTACATAGTGCTATACAGTCACATTAATATAGAAACCTTTTTACTAAGTGCCAAATTCTTAATTATTACTCAACAAACCTTTTACTAGCTTCAAGAGAATTCTACTTATTTATTGATCTCAGTTTCTTAGAAACTTGGTTGAATTGAATCCTGAAGTATAAGCAGTTGCTTATTGGATTATTGTTGATGTAAAAAGATGGAGAATTTACTGATAGTTATGTAATATAGTTTAATGTAGGTAGTTCTTGTTTTGTTGTTGAACCTGTTTGTGTTTGGCATTGTATGATGGAACACAGCACAGTTGTTCCTTTCTAGTTTTTTCTCTTACCCAAAAAAGAAAATTGGCTTTAAACATGGATGACCACAGAGGCACTGACCTGGCCAATACAGATCGGTAGTGCAGTCTTCCTGATGCTGTGATAATGTCTTCTGCTTTGGGCTCTGGGGTCACAAAGTGAAACAAAGGAAAGAAATGCGGTAGAAGCAGTCACAGGATGGCTTCATTAAAATGCTTTTCATAGATGTGTATTGGAAGTGACATTTCTAGTGTTATTAGTGGTGTACATACTAAAAAAAAGAATTTTTCTTACTGGACATTGCTGACTCTCCTGGTTTCGGCAGGGATAGAGTTAATTTCCTTTCTAGTAGCTGGTACAGTGTTTTGGATTTAGGATGAGAACAAAGTTGATAAGGCACCGATGTTTTAGTTGTTGCTAGGTAATGCTTACACTAGCCAAGGACTTTTCAGCTTCCCATGCTCTACCGACTGAGAAGGCTGCAGGTGCACAAGAAGCTGGGAGGGGGCACAGCCAAACTGGCCAAAGGGACATTCCATACCATGTGACGTCATGCTCAGTACATAAACTGGGAAAGCTGGCCTGGGGGGGGCCGCTGCTCGGGGACTGTCTGGGCATCGGTCGGCGGGTGGTGAGCAATTGTACTGTGCATCACTTGTTTTGTGTATTATTATTATTATCATATTATTATTATCATTTTATTTCAATTATTAAACTGTTTTTATCTCAACCCACGAGTTTTTCTAACTTGTGCTCTTCCAATTCTCTCCCCCATCCCACTGGGGTGGGGGGGAGTGAGCGAGCGGCTGCGTGGTGCTTAGTTGCCGACTGAAATTAAACCACGACACTGACAAATCATTTCTTCAAAATGAATCAACACATAAAAGACTGAAATTTGCTACCCCAACATACGATGAATAATGTACTGTTTCATAACAGTCCCATGGGAATCAGTAGGACCATTGGCATATTCAGGAGCCAAATGGCAGAACCAGGCCTAATGTATTTACCTCTATGGAATTTCTACAGTCCTGTTTGGTACTCCCCTGTGCCTGAGATCTTTTAACACTGCTTAACAAAATAGTACTTTATAAGATTTTTTAAATATATCCCTTTCATTTATTTTGTGAGCTTCCTGAAAGACAGTACCCAGCTGATGTTTTTTATTAAATCAAAACTCAAAGCTGAACTTTCTGCCAATACTTTAAATACTGTATTCAGGAAGGAACAAGGCTGGTTGTTCATTTCTGTTGACACAGGAATTTATTTTGAGATTTCTTATGTTCATTGTGTTTACTGCTTACTCTTTTTGTATGACTTTTAATTGACACATTCTGGATCCAAAGGCAAATCTGTGTTCAGTCCTATGACATCTCTTCTTACTCTTATCTTCAAAATACTGTTCCACCCATTTAAATTTTCTCCTTTCCTTGCTGTATCCCAGATACCTGTGTTCCTATACCAGTATCTCACCAGAAAACACTGTTTAACATCAGTGACATATTTGACTATCTAATGTAGCACATACTTTCATTGGTTTTGAGAAGGTGTGGGACTGGGAGCTGCTGGGAAGATGAACACTAACAGATTTTTTTTTATTTTTAATCTTTATCTAAATCAGTTATTTTTCATTAAAAAAATTAACATCACTGTTGTGTTTTACATGCAGATGATAGAAGAGGAGGTAACGAAAGGTGGATATAAAATTGAAAACATGACAGATGAGATGGGAGTACTTGGTGTAGCAGGTCCATATGCATGACAGGTCCTCCAGAAGTTGACAACTGAGGATCTGAGTGATGGTTTATTTAAGTTTCTTCTGATATTGCTGTTACTGCCATTAGGATATCGTACACAGGTAAGCAATAGAGAAAAGAGACTCTTAAGGAAAGAGGCAATAAATAAAATAAGAAGTGTAACTGAAATTATGTTGAAAAATAAATCTCATCATGTATTCATAAGCAATGGGATAATCTCATTTTATATATAAATGTGCGAGGAAACGCAGCACATCACTGATTTTCAAATGTGATCTAGTCAGGGTCTGTGCTAAGTTTTCCAAGACCTTTTTCTTTAGAATACCCTATAGTGTAAATATTTATTTTACAAAACAAAAGGCCAGTTCTGATAACCTCTGTGGTATTTGCTGCAAAATCAATGTCAAGAATTTTTTTTGGATTACCGTATATTAGTGTTTGTCAAGTGCCTTGAAAATGTAATGCTGTAGTGCTGAGTATTTGTTTTTCTCAGTTACTTTTTATTTCTTTTCATGTCTATCTCTACTGCAATGGACTGAATTCAGAGCATTCTGAAGCAGCTGAAGTCCTTATAATTTATATTCTCTTTCCATCATACTAAATATGATACAATATATTACTTTATGCTTATTTACACTGTTACATTTGCTGTTCACTTGCCAAGTCATCATCTATTTATAATGCCGTTAAACTTAATCTCTTATTGTGACTTCATTACATGACCTTTTCTTATCAGTTATTCTGACTTCCCCCCCCCAGATTTCAGTTAACAGTTTAAATTAGAATGATAGTACCACTCCTTAAGATCTAGGGCATAAATCCGCTGGTGGTCCTTGCAGGGAATTAGACTTGCTATATGATAGCAGAATTGACCCTAAAACATGCATTAACACTTACAGCATTGATCCCCACTTTTTACCAATTATAGGACTGTATTTATTAGGATTGTTTCATTGTTGAGTTGATGAAACTGTTAATCTTGTTTGTATAACAGGTGAATTGGGCTGGGAGCTCTATCATAGAAAAGAAGATTCTGTAACTCTTTACAATGCAGTCATGGAAGCTGGCCAAAAAGAGGGAACTGACAACTTTGGAACATATGTTCTGAATGCTTTAAGGCTGAAAAAGGGTTTCCAAGCCTGAGGGGCAGAGGTCAGGAAATAGAACTTGTTTATTATTTTTTCTGTTTATTTTCCTTATTTCATTATGATTACACTGCTTTTAGTCAGAGCTAACACAGATAGTATTTGTTCCAGTTTCTCAATTTAGCATGAAAAGAAAATTTACCTTGAGCAGGAAAAGCTGCTATAATTCTGAAGTGTCTTCTCAAAATAAACTAACTAGTATACTGCATTGCACTGCTGGCAAAGAGACACTTATTTTGATTCACTGATGTTTTTCCCTCTTGTGTATAACAAAATTATGAGGATTTTGCCGAGCTCTAGTGTTGTGAAATCAAAGGTTTGGCTGATAGATTCTGTAAATGTTTTATTTCTGTAATAACTATGTCATGAGATGCCAATTATTCTTGCTTCATAATGTATTTGGAACTTGTTCATTTCCCATTAGCTTGTTTCTGCCAAATTTGCTCACTCATAATAAAGAACTATTCAGGGGGCCTACAGAATTTGGGGAAAATCTGTATAATTTCTGCTTACCTGAAATTTTTCCTAATTCCTTTGAAAAGGAAAGAACACAGGAAGGTGAAACGGTGGGCATTTAGGGGTCCTTTTCATTTGCCCACTGATAATTATTTTCATTCTTGCTTCAAATGCTGCCTAACAAACCATTCCCCCTACACCTAATGGGAAGATGATAAATAAAATTGACTTTGTATTTTCTTTTCCTGTCCTGGTTTCGGCAGGGATAGAGTTAATTTCCTTCCTAGTAGCTGGTACAATGCTGTGTTTTGGATTTAGGATGAGAACAATGTTGATAACACACTGATGTTTTAGTTGTTGCTAGGTAATGCTTACACTAGTCAAGGACTTTTCAGCTTCCCATGCTCTACCGACTGAGAAGGCTGGAGGTGCACAAGAAGCTGGGAGGGGGGCACAGCCAGGACAGCTGACCCAAACTGGCCAAAGGGATATTCCATACCATGTGACGTCATGCTCAGTACATAAACTGGGGAAAGCTGGCCGGGGGGGCCGCTGCTCAGGGACTGGCTGGGCATGGGTCGGCGGGTGGTGAGCGATTGCACTGTGCAATATTTGGAAAAAGTATGCAGTCACCCTGGCAACTCCAGAGAGATGCAGATCACTGCTACGTGCTGGGGCCTGGCCCATGCCTACCGAACCCTGTTCAACACCATTCAGTACCCTCAAGGGGAAGAGAAGGTCTCTGGATCTGACGATAAAAAAACAGGCCCTGCGGCCAATCTGACCCCGGCAACACACCCTGCGGCTGAACCAAAAAGCCAACCTGTGCCGGTATCAGTTGCCCCTGTACACAAGAAGAAATCCTGGAAGCGGAAGTCGGCTTGTTTAGTAAGGGAGGAGGAAGCTGCTTCTAAAAGGGAGCCAGAGGAAGAAGTGTACGAGGCAGACTACCTTGGAGAAGGGCCATCACGAGAACAGGAGGAGGAGGGCCGGCAACTGCTCGGGGAGGAAGAAGAGGAAGAATTCATGAAAGAAGCAGTGAACACCCGATCTCTATCCCTGAGTGAGCTGCGAGATATACGAAAAGATTTCAGCCGTCGTCCAGGCGAGCATATTGTCACCTGGCTGCTCCGATGCTGGGATAATGGGGCCAGTAGCCTGGAATTAGAGGGTAGGGAAGCCAAGTAGCTGGGAACCCTTTCTAGGGAAGGGGGCATTGACAAAGCGATTGGAAAAGGGACACGAGTCCTCAGCCTTTGGAGGCGACTCTTGTCAAGCGTGAAGGAAAGGTATCCCTTTAAGGAAGATGTCATATGTCGCCCAAGCAAGTGGGCCACCATGGAGAAGGGTATCCAGTTTCTGAGAGAATTAGCTGTGCTGGAGGTGATTTATGGTGACCTGAGCAATGAACAGCTATCCAAAGATCCAGATGAAGTCAAGTGCACGCGACCCATGTGGCGGAAGTTTATAAGGAGCGCACCATCGTCATATGCCAATTCATTGGCAGTGATAACCTGGAAAGATGGAGAGGAACAAACGGTGGATGAATTGGCTGGTCAACTCCGGCAATACGAGGAAAGTCTTTCTTCCTCCCTCGTCTCGGCTGTGGAGAAACTGTCCCGGGAGATCCAGCAACTCAGAGAGGATAGGTCCTACTCCCCACCTGTACGGACCAATATCTCGGCTATGAGGAGTCAGCGTTCTTTTGCTCAAGAGAGAGAATGTAAAGGGTACACACCACGGGGCACCCTATGGTTTTACCTGCGTGACCACGGAGAGGACATGAGGAAGTGGGATAGGAAACCTACTGCAGCCCTAGGGGCACGGGTACGTGAGTTGCAAGGGAAAAAAACCACAGAAGGGGGTTCTTCCAGGAAAATTGCTGCTCCAGTTTCCAGTGGGCAGTTCCCCAGACAGAGTAGAAGGGCTGATCTGACTTCTGATCTTAATGAAGAGACTTCTGACTCGTGTTTACAAGAAATGAGAAACAAGTACTGTGATGAGGATTAGAGGGGCCCTGCCTCCAGCCAGGGGGAGGAAAGGGACAACCGGGTTTACTGGACTGTGTGGATTCGGTGGCCTGGCACATCGGACCCACAGGAGTATAAGGCTCTAGTAGACACCGGTGCACAGTGTACCCTAATGCCATCAAGCTATAAAGGGGCAGAACCCATCTGTATTTCTGGGGTGACGGGGGGATCCCCACAGCTAACTGTATTGGAAGCCGAAGTAAGTCTAACTGGGAATGGGTGGCAAAAGCACCCCCTTGTGACTGGCCCAGAGGCTCCGTGCATCCTTGGCATAGACTACCTCAGGAGAGGGTATTTCAAGGACCCAAAAGGGTACCGGTGGGCTTTTGGTATAGCTGCCTTGGAGACGGAGGGAATTAAACAGCTGTCCACCTTGCCTGGTCTCTTGGAAGACCCTTCTGTTGTGGGGTTGCTGAAGGTCGAAGACCAACAGGTGCCAAATGCTACCACCACGGTGCACCGGCGGCAATATCGCACCAACCGAGACTCCTTGATTCCCATTCATGAGCTGATTTGTCGACTGGAGAGCCAAGGAGTGATCAGCAAGACTCGTTCACCCTTTAACAGTCCCATATGGCCAGTGCGGAAGTCTAATGGAGAGTGGAGACTGACAGTAGACTATCGTGGCCTAAATGAAGTCACGCCACCACTGAGTGCTGCTGTGCCGGACATGCTAGAACTTCAATACGAACTGGAGTCAAAGGCAGCCAAGTGGTATGCCACAATTGATATTGCTAATGCATTTTTCTCAGTCCCTTTGGCAGCAGAGTGCAGGCCACAGTTTGCTTTCACTTGGAGGGGCGTCCAGTACACCTGGAACCGACTGCCCCAGGGGTGGAAACACAGCCCCACCATTTGCCATGGACTGATCCAGACTGCACTGGAACAGGGTGAGGCTCCAGAACACCTATAATACATTGATGACATCATCGTGTGGGGCAAGAGAGCAGGAGAAGTTTTTGAAAAAGGGAAGGAAATAGTCCAAATCCTGCTGAAGGCCGGGTTTGCCATAAAACAAAGTAAGGTCAAGGGACCTGCACAGGAGGTGCAATTTTTAGGAATAAAATGGCAAGATGGACGTCGTCAGATCCCAATGGATGTGATCAACAAAATAACAGCCATGTCTCCACCAACTAGCAAAAAGGAAACACAAGCTTTCTTAGGCGTCCTGGGTTTTTGGAGAATGCATATTCCAAATTACAGTCTGATCGCAAACCCTCTCTATCAAGTGACCCGAAAGAAGAACGATTTCAAATGGGGCCCTGAGCAACAACAAGCTTTTGAACAAATTAAAGAGGAGATAGTTCATGCAGTAGCCCTGGGGCCAGTCCGGGCAGGACAAGATGTCAAAAATGTGCTCTACACCGCAGCCAGGGAGAATGGCCCTACCTGGAGCCTCTGGCAGAAAGCACCAGGGGAGACTCGAGGTCGACCCCTAGGGTTTTGGAGTCGGGGATACAGAGGATCCGAGGCCCGCTATACTCCAACTGAAAAAGAGATATTGGCAGCCTATGAAGGGGTTCAAGCTGCTTCGGAAGTGATCGGCACTGAAGCACAGCTCCTCCTGGCACCACGACTGCTGGTGCTGGGCTGGATGTTCAGAGGGAGGGTCCCCTGTACACATCATGCAACTGATGCTACGTGGAGGAAGTGGGTCGCACTGATCACACAACGGGCTCAAATAGGAAGCCCCAGTCGCTCAGGAATCCTGGAAGTGATCATGGATTGGCCAGAGGGCAAAGATTTTGGAATGTCACCAGAGGAGGAGGTGACGCGTGCTGAGGAGGCCCCAATGTATAATGAACTACCAGAAAATGAGAAGCAATATGCCCTGTTCACTGATGGGTCCTGTCGTCTTGTGGGAAAGCATCGGAGGTGGAAAGCTGCTGCATGGAGTCCTATGCGACAAGTTGTAGAAACTGCTGAAGGAGAAGGTGAATTGAGTCAGTTTCCAGAAGTGAAAGCCATCCAGCTGGCTTTAGATATTGCTGACCGAGAAAAGTGGCCAGTGCTCTATCTCTATACTGACTCATGGATGGTGGCAAATGCCCTGTGGGGGTGGTTGCAGCAATGGAAGCAGAGCAACTAGCAGCGCAGAGGCAAACCCATCTGGGCTGCCGCATTGTGGCAAGATATTGCTGCCCGGGTGGAGAACCTGGTTGTAAAAGTCCGTCACGTAGATGCTCACGTACCCAAGAGTCGGGCCACTGAAGAACATCAAAACAACCAGCAGGTGGATCAGGCTGCTAAGATTGAAGTGGCTCAGGTGGATCTGGACTGGCAGCATAAGGGTGAATTATTTATAGCTCGGTGGGCCCATGACACCTCAGGTCACCAAGGAAGAGATGCAACATACAGATGGGCTCGTGATCGAGGGGTGGACTTCGATCCACTTCGAGGGGTGGACATCGGATAACACACCGATGTTTTAGTTTAGTCCTAGCCACGGACTTTTCAGTTTCCCATGCTCTACCGACTGAGAAGGCTGGAGGTGCACAAGAAGCTGGGAGGGGGCACAGCCAAACTGGCCAAAGGAACATTCCATACCATGTGACGTCATGCTCAGTACATAAACTGGGGAAAGCTGGCCTGGGGGTCCGCTGCTCGGGGACTGGCTGGGCATTGGTCGGTGGGTGGTGAGCAATTGCACTGTGCATCACTTGCTTTGTGTATTATCATTATTATTACATTATTATTATTATTTTATTTCAATTATTAAACTGTTTTTATCTTAACCCACGAGTTTTTCTCACTTGTGCTCTTCCAATTCTCTCCCCCATCCTACCGTGGGTCGGGGGAGTGAGCGAGTGGCTGTGTGGTGCTTAGTTGCTGACTGAGGTTAAACCACGACATTAGGATAGCTCACCGTTGCAGCACTTTGCACAGCATGAAAAAACTGTAAGGGGAATGTTCACACATATAAGTCAATCTTTCATAGTTATAAAATGAAAATGATAAACCTGAAGAAATGGATGGTGGATTTTGGCAGCTTTTGTGGTTTCCTGTCACTGCTTCTTTTCATTGTATGTTGTGATACAGTGTTGCATAAACTTGTGGTGTCAAGATACAGCAAGAGGAAGTGAATAGGAGCAAGAATCTTTAAGCAGTACATCCATGTTTTAAGACGGCTTCCAACCAATGAAACCAAAATACCCGGGTAGAAAGACTGGCAGGGACATCTTTTGAGTCTTCTGCAACCTCATTAGCTAACAGAGGAGACACCTCTGTAATGAGGTGAAAAAATGATAGCTGGTCATCTAGGAAATTTTCTGAAATACTCAAATTTCTGCGTCTGGAGAGATCAGGACATGTCAAAAGGCAGGTTTCTCAGACACATTTTATATAGTTTTCCCTTATTCTCCTTCCAGCTCCAGAGAATTTTAGTACCCCAGAGTAGATGTTACTACTACCATTTGAATTTTTGTTCTAAGTTCCCACATACTATGGCAAGATGTGCCATGTTCATACTTTGTGTGGAATGATAAATCAACATGGATACCATAATCTCATGTGTCACTCTAATGATTTCATTAATCATTGACCTCAAAACAGCATCCAAATTATTCAAACCTAAATTCAGAAAAAGTAGACTGAAACATAGGGGACTGAACATAGGCCATTTCCAGTATTTATTCTTTTGATTCAAGAGAATACTCTCTGATATAAATAGTATTTTCTGATTGGGATTCCAAATCCCTCAAATAGTAATTAGAAAAAAAAGCACTAAGAAAATATGACAGCAGCAATATCCAGACTGTGACTGTGCAGTATCTGCTGTGTATGTTTTAGATGGTTTGATTTAATGTTTTAACTCTGGGAACTCAGGCAACCAGGTTATCCAATTCTGGTGGAGCAGGACAAACAGCAAATAACTCCTGACACCCCTCTACACGGGGATATGAGTTCAGTGGCACTTGAACACCGTGATACCTTTGAAAACATGCCAAGTGAATAGGTATTATGATTTTTATTGCAAAATTTGTATCCAACATTTCTGATTTCATCAGCGCTGTCTAGATTTTCAAAGTAATTATTTTGAATGAACTAGAATGGTTTCCATGGGAATGTGCTAACATTTGAATGGAATTTTACATATAATAAGGACGTGGAAGAAGTTAGCAAAATATACAATTCAGTGAGACAACTGTGACTGGTGATGGGATCTGAAATAAAACCAAGATAAATCGGAACTTTCCTGCCTTTTGAACAGTATGAATCACATCTCAACAAAGAAAATATAACTCATAGCCACATACCAGTTTGTCAGCAATTCTGGAATTTACTTCAGGGAAAAGTGACTTTAGGACAGTATTGTTGCTTCTTGTTCCAATAGCAGTGTCCTGTTTTGACACCAGGCTGATAAGCAAAAAAAGTCTTCTTGGCTTCCTTCCCAACAAAGAAAGAAATTTGGGTATCTTATTTATGTAACTTGTTTAATTTTCACCCAAGTCCTAAAGCAGAGATGAACAAAAGCACGCAGGAAAAGCCTTCTTCCAGAACTTTCAGCACACCAGTGCTCAGTTCCAAAAATTGACTCTTAACCAGAGACTCAAGGAGAAAATAAATGTGGTATAATATGCAGAATAAAACTATAAGAACATAGCAATAATAATTGTTTGCATGTAAAGAAAGAAAACTTGCAGGTCCATGTATAACAAAACCAGTGGTAACTTGCCTTAATAGTATCCATTCATTCTTCATTGTCTTTTATGAGAGAAAAATTTAACAACAAAATAATTTTTTTTCTTTTAATTCACCTCTTCCCTCTCAAATTCTGTTTTATGTCTTTCTTTTACCTTAAATCAGATTGCTTTTTGCATGGATTTCCTTGGCACTTTACATTACCTGTCAGATACATCTTCTTCTCACCACTGCTGTCCTCATCTGCTTCCCTACTTTCTTTTTATTATGGATTTTCCTCTCCTGTGTGTTGAGTGCAGTTCCAGTCTCTCCTCCTGACATCTTAATTGGAGTTGCGTCTGTGGGACTTCCCATTTCTTCAACCCAAAAGTTCTGGAGAAACATCTGGAAGCAGGGAAGACAGCGAGCATCATTGGCCTAGACAGATATCAGGACCACTAACAATCAAAAAATATATATTCTGGGCATCAGTAGGATGATATTGTATATGCTTCAGAGTTGAAAACTTAAGGTTAAACTGACTCCTCAAGAGATTATAAATCAGTCACTTGATTTACACAGAATTATATTAACTAAGGAAGACCAACAAGTTAACTACCACTCACAAGCACACCTTCATAATTTGGAGATATCACAGTTTGAAGTTATCAAGCCATGTTTTTGAGCTGTGGAGTATAACACATCATTACTGTAGAAAAAAAGTGTGGCATCACTCATCATTGCTGCTGTTTTCAAACCAGCAGCGAATCCTCTGGGATTTATAAAAAAAAATCTAGTAACTTCATAGGCTTATCCACTAGACTTCATTCATAGGAGCAGGAAACTTCTTTCTACAGAGACTTGTCAATCAAAAAGAAAGACAGGATTCTGGCATACTCAATATTTGCCTTTCTTACTGAGAAATACTATTTTTCATGTGGATTTTTCTTTCACCTGTTACCAAACGGCTACATAAATTCGGGAATGCACATATAGAATCATAGAATCATTTAGGTTGGAAAAGACCTTTAAGGTCATCGTGTCCAACCGTCAACCCAACACCACCACGCCCACTAAACCATGTCCCTAAGCGCCACATCTACACGTCTTTTAAATACCTCCAGGGATGGGGACTCAACCACTTCCCTGGGCAGCCTGTTCCAATGCTTGATAAAACTTTCAGTGAAGAAATTTTTCCTAATATCCAATCTAAACCTCCACTGGCACAACTTGAGGCCATTTCCTCTCATCCTATCACTTGGTACTTGGGCAAAGAGACCGACACCCACCTCGCTACAACCTCCTTTCAGGTAGTTGTAGAGAGCGATAATAAGGTCTCCCCTCAGCCTCCTTTTCTCCAGGCTAAACAGTCCCAGTTCCCTCAGCCGCTCCTCATAGGACTTGTGCTCTAGACCCTTCACCAGCTTCATTGCTCTTCTCCGGATGCGTTCCAGCACCTCAATGTCTTTCTTGTAGTGAGGGGCCCAAAACTGAACACAGTATTCGAGGTGCGGCCTCACCAGTGCCAAGTACAGGGGCACGATCACTTCCCTACTCCTGCTGGCCACACTATTTCTGATACAGGCCAGGATGCCATTGGCCTTCTTGGCCGCCTGGGCACACTGCTGGCTCATATTCAGCCAGCTGTCCACCAACACCCCCAGGTCCTTTTCCGCCAGGCAGCTTTCCAGCCACTCTTCCCCAAGCCTGTAGCATTGCATGGGGTTGTTGTGACCCAAGTGCAGGACCCGGCACTCGATCCCCTCACACAGGTCATTGATAAAGATATTGAACAGAACTGGCCCCAATACTGAGCCCTGGGGAACACCATTTGTGTCTGGCCGCCAACTGGATTTAACTCCCTTCACCACAACTCTTTGGGCCCAGCCATCCAGCCAGTTTTTTACCCAGCGAAGAGTATGCCCGTCCAAGCCATGAGCAGTCAGTTTCTCCAGGAGAATGCTGTGGGAAACGGTGTCAAAGGCTTTACTAAACTCCAGGTAAACAACATCCACAGCCTTTCCCTCGTCCACTAAGCAGGTCACCTTGTCATAGAAGGAGATCAGGTTAGTCAAGCAGGACCTGCCTTTCCTAAACCCATGCTGACTGGGCCTGATCACCTGGGTGTCCCGTACGTGCCGCGTGATGGCACTCAAGATGATCTGCTCCATAACTTTCCCCAGCACCAAGGTCAGACCGACAGGCCTGTAGTTCCCCGGATCCTCCTTCCAGCCCTTCTTGTAGATGGGCGTCACATTTGCTAACCTCCAGTCAACTGGGACCTCCCTGGTTAGCCAGGACTGCTGATAAATGATTGAAAGTGGCTTGGTGAGCACTTCCGCCAGCTCCCTCAGTACCCTTGGGTGGATCCCATCTGGCCCCATAGACTTGTGTGTGTCTAAGCAGTGTAGCAGGTCGTTAACCATTTCCCCTTGGATTATGGGGGCTTCATTCTGCTCCCCATCCCTGTCTTCCAGCTCAGGGGGCTGGGTACTCCCAGAACAACTGGTCTTACTATTAAAGGCTGAGGCAAAGAAGGCATCAAGTCACCTTCAGCCTTTTCCTCATCCCTTGTCACTATGTTTCCCCCCGCATCCAATAAAGGATGGAGATTGTCCTTAGCCCTCCTTTTGTTGCTAATGTATTTATAGACACATTTTTTTATTGTCTTTTACGGCAGTAGCCAGATTAAGTTCTAGTTGGGCTTCGGCCCTTCTAATTTTCTCCCTGCATAACCTCACAACATCCTTGTAGTCCTCCTGAGTTGCCTACCCCTTCTTCCAAAGGTCATAAACTCTCTTTTTTTTTCCCTGAGTTCCAGCCAAAGCTCCCCGTTCAGCCAGACCGGTCTTCTTCCCCGCCGGCTTGTCTTTCAGCACATGGGGACGGCCTGCTCCTGCGCCTTTAAGATTTCCTTCTTGAAGAATGTCCAGCCTTCCTGGACCCCTTTGCCCTTCAGGACTGTCTCCCAAGGGACTCTCTCCACCAGCGTCCTGAACAGGCCAAAGTCTGCCCTCCGGAAGTCGAAGGTGGCAGTTCTGCTAACCACCGTCCTTACTTCTCCAAGAATTGAAAACTCTCTCATTTCATGATCACTGTGCCCAAGACAGCCTCCAACCATCACATCACCCACAAGTCCTTCTCTGTTCACAAACAACAGGTCCAGCGGGGCGCCTTCCCTAGTTGGCTCACTCACCAGCTGTGTCAGGAAGTTATCTTCCACACACTCCAGGAACATCATAGACTCTTTCCTCTCTGCTGTATTGTATTTCCAGCAGACGTCCGGGAAGTTGAAGTCCCCCACGAGAACAAGGGCTAGCGATCGCGAGGCTTCTCCCAGCTGCTTATAGAATATTACATCTGCCCCTTCATCCTGGTTGGGTGGTCTGTAACAGACTCCCACCATATCTGCCTTGTTGGCCTTTCCCCTTATTCTTACCCATAAACACTCAACCCTATCATCACCATCATCAAGCTCTAGACAATCAAAACACTCCCTAACATACAGGGCTACCCCACCGCCTCTCCGTCCTCACCTGTCCCTTCTGAAGAGTTTATAGCCATCCATTGCAGCACTCCAGTTGTGCGAGACATCCCACCCTGTTTCCGTGATAGCAACTATATCATAGTTTTCCAGCTGCACAATGGCTTCCAACTCCTCCTGTTTGTTGCCCATGCTGCATGCATTGGTGTAGATGCACTTCAGGTAGGCTACTGATCCCACCACCTTTTTTGGGGGAGAAGCCCTAATTCCTATGCAACTGTTCTCAGGCGCTTCCGTGGTTTCTAACACATCCATAACCCTTGCGTCTTTGCTGCCACGTGGATCTCCATCCCCTACCTCCACTGGGATGGCAGACTGAAGGATCTTGCTAGCACACCGTCCCTCAAACATTGGTGTGCTGCCCCCAGGCTTATCACTAGCGAGCCTGGTTTTATCCCCTTCCCCCTTCAAATCTAGTTTAAAGCTCTTTCTATGAGCCCTGCTAACTCCTGCGCAAAGATCCTTTTCCCCCTTTAAGAAGGGTGTACCCCGTCTGTCGCCAGCAGGCCTGGTGTCGTGTAGACTGACCCATGATCAAAAAACCCAAAATTCTGCTGGTGACACCAGGCTCAGAGCCAGGTATTGATCAGCTGGGTCTTCCTGTTTCTTCCAACATCATTCCCTGCAACTGGAAGGATAGAGGAGAACACTACTTGTGCTCCTGATCCCTTAACCAGTCATCCCAAGGCCCTGAAGTCTCTCTTGATTGCCCTCGGACTTCTTGTTGCAACTTCGCCGCTGCCTACATGAAAAATCAATAATGGGTAATAATCTGAGGGCCGTACCAGGGTAGGAAGTTTTCTCATCACATCTTTAACCCAGGCCCCAGGGAGGCAGCAGGCTTCCCTAAGAAGTGGCTCTGGTCTGCACATTGGGCCTTCTGTTCCCCTCAGAAGAGAGTCTCCTATGACAATGACCCGTCTTTTTTTCTTTATGGAAGCAGTTTTGACGCAGGACATAGGCCGACTTAACCTTGGCAACACCTGCGACCTAGATGAACCATTGTTCTCATCATTGTTCGGTTCCACTCGCAGAGCCTCATACTTATTATGCAAGGGCACCTGGAAAGGTAGGGTAGTTGCAGAGGAGACGCGCTTGCTGCACCAGGCAGGAACTTGTCACCATTGACCCCTATCCCTTAAGTCACCAGGTGACTTCTGCCGGGTGAAGAGAGGATAGGGAATCCTCCGTATCATGTGTCCTGTCTGCCTGATGGGCTTGTCCCAGGGAAGGCAGGGTGCAATTCCAGTAGTCTATCTCTCTCTCGGACTCCCTGATACTTCTCAACCTACTCACCTCCTCCCGGAGCTCTGTCACTAAGCTGAGGAGTTCCTCTATCTGGGCGCACCTCCCACAGGTGTGCTCACTACTGCCATCCAGTACTGGCATAAGAGTAGGGCACACCCTGCAGCCTGACACCTGTCTGGCAGCATGTTCCCATCGGAGCTCTGTCTGGGAAGCTGCATCAGTCGTGACGGGTGCAGAGTTTAGAGTGGACATAACCTTCCGCCAGGGTGGATACCATTGCTCCGTGGTCGAACCGGCAGAGCTGCCACTAGCGCTCCCTAGGGACTTCTTTTATACGGGGGGGCTTGGCCGCCGTTGCTCCTGGCCCCGCCCAGGTCTCGTCAGCTGCTGTCGCGCGAGCTGCGGGCTCCTAGCGGCTCTCTCGGCTCCCCCTGAGGTTCCCCCGGCTCAGGAAACCCTCCTGTGCACCACGCTGGAGCGCTCCGCTGCCGATCCTGCCGGCACCGGAGCTGCTCGCCTCGGCGACTGAGATACTGCGCTAACATCGGGAACAACTTCACAATCTCTTTTTTTAAATCATTTCATAAACTAATCGGCCTAAAGCTACACTGCTTTCACCCACAACATGTATTCCGGAACCTCGCTATTCTTATCGTTGAACAAACTCGGACTGAGCTACAGCACAGGGGTGCAGTAGTAGGACCCTAACCCCGGGAGGTCTGCGCCCCAGCCCCGCCGGGTCGGTGCCCGAGGACGGGTGCGCCCCATGCCACCGCCCCCGCAGCCCCGGCCCGCCCGGCGCTGCCCCCGCCATGGCCCGTCCCCGGGGCGGGCCTCGTGGCCCAGTTCCTGGTGGCGGGGATGGCGCGGCGGGCGGGCGTTCTCCCGCCGCTCTGCCTGTTGCGGCTGGCGTCGGCGCAGCCGCCCGCCCCGCGCTTGGTGGTGATGCTGGCTGACGACGTGGGCTGGCACGGCTCGGCCATCCGCACGCCGCGACTGGACGCGCTGGGGGCGGGCGGCGGGCGGCTGGAGCGGTACTACACGCAGCCGCTCTGCACCCCGTCCCGCAGCCAGCTCCTCAGCGGCCGCTACCAGGCAGGGCGCGGAGCGGCGGTCGAGGGGGAAACCCGTGAAAACTCAGTCCCGGAGTTGTTGTACAGGCATGGCAGCGTATCGTGAAAAATATCCCTGTCATAGTCATCTTCTGTTATGTACTTCTGAACTGGCCAGGCACGCAGTCAGAAGCAGATCAGCACTACGTGCTCGGTTTATGCAGCTAATTTTCCAATGCAGCATTTAAATGCATCCTAACCTGTATGTTATCCTTCATATGATACTGTAGATGTAGACGTTTATGGGCCCCTTGATGGAGTGCACACAGACTGATCCTTAGTCTGGGTATCTAGCTGCTTTGTCATCATAGTTATGATTTTTCCCATTTTTTTTCAGTTGCACAGGTATAAGAATTGGACTTTATCATACTGCTATATTTTTTTTTCCCTCTACCTCTTCTTTTTATTGCAACTTTGGCAAAAATGGGGAGGGGAGAAGAATACAGCATGGACAGAAAGAAGAAACTCACAAAGGGTTAAGTGTATTTCAGAAACTTCCCCTCTCTCTAAAAAGTCCTGCACGTACATGTTAACCATAGTGATTTGTCAAAGAAACTGTTCAGAATGAAAATAAATGTCATCCTGTAATAGTGGATGTTCTCTCTTATTGTCACAGGAGGGTTGTTCTAGGTGATACTCTTGCCAAGCAACATTTGTTCTGTTCCTAGAAACTCCAAGAGTCAATAATAAAGAATAGGAAGATGTAATTGACTTTTTTTTTACCAACAACTCTTTAAATTGTTTTATGTAAATAACCTAAAACATGTCTTCATTTTGACTATTTCTAGAAT
Source organism: Aptenodytes patagonicus (assembly GCF_965638725.1). Lineage (NCBI taxonomy): Eukaryota > Metazoa > Chordata > Aves > Sphenisciformes > Spheniscidae > Aptenodytes > Aptenodytes patagonicus. The sequence continues at coordinate 27,828,850 of NC_134981.1, forward strand.
AGAGTTCATACTCTGAGCATGCTTATCTAGAAATGGGTCAGGGTTAACTGGATGTTACTGCATCTGATTTTAAAGTGGAAATTGGAAATGCTCATAGTTCAGTCTTGATTTAAATTCATCATATGCATCTGATGATAATTTAATTATCTTTGTGTTGACCTTGTTACAAATGAGTAAAATAATATTAGAAAATGGAAGTAATTTTTCTATAAAATTGAGGAGAGATTCTGTGCAGGAAATAATTATGTAGCAAATATATGGGATTTTGTTTTGATTTACCCATTGATATAATTAACAACTGCTCAGAAATTTGAAAAAGTAACCTAAAAAAGGGCCCCTCACTACAAGAAGGACGTTGAGGTGCTGGAGCGTGTCCAGAGAAGGGCAACGAGGCTGGTGAAGGGTCTGGAGAACAAGTCTGATGAGGAGCGGCTGAGGGAACTGGGGTTGTTTAGCCTGGAGAAAAGGAGGCTGAGGGGAGACCTCATCGCTCTCTACAACTACCTGAAAGGAGGTTGTAGCGAGGTGGGTGTCAGTCTCTTCTCCCAAGTAACAAGCGATAGGACGAGAGGAAATGGCCTCAAGTTGCGCCAGGGGAGGTTTAGATTGGACGTGAGGAAAAATTTCTTTACTGAAAGAGTGGTTAAACATTGGAACAGGCTGCCCAGGGAAGTGGTTGAGTCCCCATCCCTAGAGGTATTTAAAAGACGTTTAGATGAGGCGCTGAGGGACATGGTTTAGTGGGCATGGTGGTATTGGGTTGATGGTTGGACTCGATGATCTTAGAGGTCTTTTCCAACCTTAATGATTCTATGATTCTATGATTCTAAATATGGTCCTATCTGGAGCTGGAATTTTGATAGTCATCTTGCACTCCATAAAGAAAGAAGAGCAAAGGTATTGGTTTATGAAAGCTATAGATTTATTATTATTATTATTATTATTATTATTATTATTATTATTATTATTATTATTATCCAGAAGTGATCAAAAGGGACTTCAGGGCACTGGGGCGACTGGTTGAAGGATTGGGAGCACAGGTAGTGTTTTCCTCAATCCCTACAGTGGCAGGGAAGGATACTGAAAGGAACAGGAAAACACACCTGATCAACACGTGGCTCAGGGGCTGGTGCCACCGGAGGAATTTTGGGTTTTTTGATCACGGGGAGGTTTACATGGCACCGGGCCTGCTGGCGGCAGATGGAGTTCAGCTGTCTCACAGGGGGAAAAGGATTCTCGCTCATGAATTGGCGGGGCTCACTGAGGGGGCTTTAAACTAGGTTCGAAGGGGGAAGGGGATAAAACCAGGCTCACTAGAGATGAGCCTAGGGGTGGCGTGCCAATGCCGGGGGCGAAATCGATAGCCCAGCTCAAGTGCATCTACACCAATGCACGCAGCATGGGCGGCAAACAGGAGGAGCTGGAAGCCATTGTGCAGCGGGAGAGATATGACTTAGTCGCCATCACAGAAACATGGTGGGGTGACTCTCATGATTGGAGTGCTGCAATGGATGGCTATAGACTCTTCAGAAGGGACAGGCGAGGAAGGAGAGGCGGTGGGGTGGCCCTGTATGTTAGGGAGTGTTTCGATTGTCTAGAGCTCAACGATTGTGATGATGATACGGTCGAGTGTTTATGGGTAAGGATGAGGGGGAAGGCCAACGAGGCAGATATCCTGCTGGGAGTCTGTTATAGACCACCCAACCAGGATGAAGGGGCGGATGAAGCGTTCTACAAGCGGCTGGCAGAAGCCTCTCAATCGCTGGCCCTTGTTCTCGTGGGGGACTTCAACTTCCCGGACGTCTGCTGGAAATACACCACGGCAGAGAGGAAGCAGTCTAGGAGGTTCCTGGAGTGTGTGGAAGACAACTTCCTGACGCAGCTGGTAAGTGAGCCTACCAGGGGAGGTGCCTCGCTCGACCTGCTGCTTACAAACAGAGAAGGACTGGTGGGAGATGTGGTGGTCGGAGGCCGTCTTGGGCTTAGCGACCATGAAATGATAGAATTCTCGATTCTCGGTGAAGTAAGGAGGGGGGGCAGCAAAACCGCAACCATGGACTCCCGGAGGGCGGACTTTGGCCTGTTCAGGATGCTGGTTGAGAGAGTCCCTTGGGAGACAGTCCTGAAGGGCAAAGGGGTCCAGGAAGGCTGGACGATCTTCAAGAAGGAAGTCTTAAAGTCACAGGAGCAGGCTGTCCCTGTACGCCGTAAGAAGAACAGGCGGGGAAGACGACCAGCCTGGCTGAACGGGGATCTCTTGCTGGGACTCAGGAAAAAAAGGAGAGTTTACCGCTTGTGGAAGAAGGGGCAGGCGACTCAGGAAGAGTACAGGGATCTCGTTAGGTTGTTTAGAGAGGAAATGAGAAAGGCAAAAGCCCAGCTAGAACGCAATCTGGCCACTGTCATTAGAGACAACAAAAAAAGTTTTTACAAATATATTAATGACAAGAAGAGAGCCAAGGAGAATCTCCATCCTTTATTGGATGCGTGGGGGAACATTGTCACCGAGGATGAGGAAAAGGCTGAGGTACTCAATGCCTTCTTTGCCTCAGTCTTTAACAGGCAGACCAGTTATCCTCAGGGTATTCAGCCCCGTGAGCTGGAAGACAGGGACGGCGAGAAGGATGAACCCCCCATAATCCAAGAGGAAGCAATCAACGACCTGCTACGCCACCTGGACGCTCCCAAGTCTATGGGGCCGGATGGGATCCACCCGAGGGTGCTGAGGGAGCTGGTGGAGGAGCTTGCCAAGCCACTCTCCATCATTTATCAGCAGTCCTGGTTAACGGGGGAGGTCCCGGACGACTGGAGGCTTGCCAATGTGACGCCCATCTACAAGAAGGGCGGGAAGGAGGATCCGGGGAACTACAGGCCTGTCAGCCTGACCTCGGTGCTGGGGAAGATTATGGAGCGGTTCATCTTGAGGGCGCTCACAAGGCATGAGCGGGACAACGAGGGGATCTGGCCTAGCCAGCATAGGTTCATGAGAGGCAGGTCCTGCTTGACCAACCTGATCTCCTTCTATGACCAGGTGACCTGCCTAGCGGACGAGGGAAAGGCTGTGGATGTGGTCTACCTGGACTTCAGTAAGGCCTTTGACACCGTCTCCCACAGCATTCTCCTAGAGAAACTGACTGCTCATGGCTTGGACGGGTGTATTCTTTGCTGGGTAAAAATGTGACTGGACGGCCGGGCCCAGAAAGTTGTGGTGAAGGGAGTTAAATCCAGTTGGCGGCCAGTCACGAGCGGTGTTCCCCAGGGCTCAGTACTGGGGCCGGTCTTGTTCAATATCTTTATCAATGATCTGGATGAGGGGATTGAGTGCACCCTCAGTAAGTTTGCAGATGACACCAAGTTGGGCGGGAGTGTTGATCTGCTCGAGGGTAGGAAGGCTCTGCAGAGGGACCTGGACAGGCTGGATCGATGGTCCGAGGCCAACTGTATGAGATTCAACAAGGCCAAGTGCCAGGTCCTGCACTTGGGTCACAACAACCCCATGCAGCGCTACAGGCTTGGGGAAGAGTGGCTGGAAAGCTGCCTGGCGGAAAAGGACCTGGGGGTGTTGGTGGACAGCCGGCTGAATATGAGCCAGCAGTGTGCCCAGGCGGCGAAGAAGGCCAATGGCATCCTGGCCTGTATCAGAAATAGTGTGGCCAGCAGGAGTAGGGAAGTGATCGTGCCCCTGTACTTGGCACTGGTGAGGCCGCCCCTCGAATACTGTGTTCAGTTTTGGGCCCCTCACTACAAGAAGGACGTTGAGGTGCTGGAGCGTGTCCAGAGAAGGGCAACGAGGCTGGTGAGGGGTCTGGAGAACAAGTCTTATGAGGAGCGGCTGAGGGAACTGGGGTTGTTTAGCCTGGAGAAGAGGAGGCTGAGGGGAGACCTCATCGCTCTCTACAACTACCTGAAAGGAGGTTGTAGCGAGGTGGGTGTCGGTCTCTTCTCCCAAGTAACTAGCGATAGGACGAGAGGAAATGGCCTCAAGTTGTGCCAGGGGAGGTTTAGATTGGACATGAGGAAAAATTTCTTTTCTGAAAGAGTGGTTAAACATTGGAACAGGCTGCCCAGGGAAGTGGTTGAGTCCCCATCCCTGGAGGTATTTAAAAGACGTGTAGATGAGGCGCTTAGGGACATGGTTTAGTGGGCATGGTGGTGTTGGGTTGACGGTTGGACACGATGACCTTAGAGGTCTTTTCCAACCTAAATGATTCTATGATTCTATGATTCTTATTTTTTTTTCCCCTCCTTTTTCTTGCTTTGTATAGACAGCGGAAGAAATTACAATGCTTTGCTAGCTTGTGTCTTTCACTATATTAATAATCTTTTTTCTAATACTGCATGTAAAAAAAAACCCCAAAACCCAAGTTTTTTTCCAGCTCCTGTTTCAAAGAAAATTGGTAACTAGTATACCCTTTGTGAGAGTCTACTTACCCACTCGCCTAAGATCAGGGTTATTTGGTTTAAAAGTGAATTCAAAGTGTTGCTAAAGCAATGCTTTTAAAATTAATCATGCAGCTTGCTACACGGGAGTGCTTAGTGGAGTTTTAAAATCTTATGTCTTGTGGTCTAGGGGGTCTTGGAGGTTTTGTGCTTTGACACATTACTAGAATTGACAGATTACTAGAAATATTTAGTAAACAAACAAGATATTTTTTCTTGTATATGTAAGTTTCCCAGCCTAGGTTTAGGATAGTGGGGGTTTTTTTGGTTTTTTGTTTTTTTTCCTGGAGGAGATAGGGGAGTCGACAAAAGTCAGCTTATAGTACACAGTAAGTGAAGAGGTTTCTTGCATCAAGCAAAATGTACTACTTGGAGTATCATTATCAATCATGCTTTTGTAAAGAGATAAAATTCACCACTTATTAAGATTGGAAACTTATGTGGAACTATTAGAGTTTAGATCTAGTCAGCGTCTAAAACATGTTGTCCCCAGTATCCAAATGCTTTTTTTGTAAAAGTGCTCACACTCACTTTAAGTATGTAAATAAATATACAAATGTGCCAGGTGACTATTCTCTGATACAGGCAAAAGCTCGGTAGCTTCATCTGCCATGCGTCTTTTTGCCCACCTCCATCCCATTTAAAATCTCTCACTCTGTGTTGAGATGTTGTCCCTAGCCTTCAAAGAGACCACAATGGTAATTGTTACCTATTAAGATCTTTAGATGAAAACACAAAAGGCTCTGGGGTTGGGTTTTTTTATTGCACTTAATTTATGCCTGGGAAGATTTTGTTAACCCCTGCGGTGCTATTTCCTTGTCTTCCTCCATACTCCTCCTGTCCTCTACCTGTGGCTTCCTAATCTTCCTCTGTGCTACATTGGTGAAAACAGCAGGCCCTAAAACTAATGCTAGCTTCTGGTGTAGCTTTGTTTCTTTTTGCACCTGCTTATAAAGTAGCCTACAGGAATGTGTCGCTGTGTTGTAACTAATATCTTTTCCTTCTTTTCTCTACTAGATCCACACAGGTTTACAACACCAGATAATTTGGCTGTGCCAGCCCAGCTGTGTACCACTGGATGAAAAAACTCCTCCCAGAGCTACTTAAAGAGGCAGGATATGTTACCCACATGGTGGGGAAGTAGCATTTAGGGATGTACAGAAAAGAATGCCTTCCAACCCACATTACTTTGATAATGATTAAATTTAACATGGGCAATAAATGTGGTATTAAAAATGATTAGAAACTGCCTGATTCTTTGAAGAACAGCAGATTTATTATTAGTGTATAAGTAAAACAATACTTGGGCACGCATGTTTCCAAAGTATAACGGCTTAAAATAAGATAGTGCCTTAAACGCATGCCCAAGATTTACAACTTATTGAAGAAAATATCATAATTATTGAGTGGCTCCAAAGAAAGTATTTCTCTCTTAAGATCTGCATTGAATTTGTCTCCATGATGGTTAGAAGATTTAAGGTGTAGTGATCAGTTTGTTTTTAGAAGTGTCTTTAATCTGAATGTTTTGCGTTAGATCAGACAGTAGACATCACTTGCTCTGCAAATAACATTACACTTCTAAAAGCTGATATTTTTAAAAGAGAGAAATAGATGTCATACCACGCTGTGTTCATGCTCTGTGAATAGAGTAGCATTGGTTTCCCAGAGCCTGTGGCAAGGAAGGTGGTGTGAGAGCCTCTATAAAACAGCATCCAAAAGGTGTGTTACAGGAACTCGCAAGTTATGAAGTCAAGCCCTCAGATTAAAAAAAAAAAGTGCCAGAATTAGATTGTCCAAGTGTGAGTGTGTTACAAAGCAACTTGTAACTGCACATAGTTTATTCTTCCTCTCGCAAAGGCTCCTGTCCCAATATTGATTGGACATTTAATAGTTTTGCACAAGTATCACAGATGTTATGTGAATCAGGCTGTCTGCAATACATCTCATTCTGCATGGTACTGAATGGAAAGTTGATAGGAAGATACAGAGAAACTTAAGCTGAAGCCCATGTTCCTCTTGTCTAACTTTAGGTACTTAAATGAAGAGCCTGGTTGTGCAACATGCCCTTTATAGACAGTGGCGATTCAAACTTTAGGTGGGAAGGACTGTTCCCTTAGATTGTTTATCTCTTTTTTTCAACTCTTTAGGGAGCTCGGGGCCATGTTTTCATGACTGAATTAAGCTAATATATATGGATCATAATATAACGGCTCATTGCTTAAATGTATATGCCTCCTCCCGCATTAGCTGCCTGCTCCTGTCCCTTCACAGGAGCTTGGGACCTTTTTGAAAGCATAGATGTAGATAGGCTGGTGCTCGTCGTGAAATCTCACCCTGGGACTGAGCAGGCTCTTAATGCAGGGGCCTTAATACAGGCTGGCTCTAGGCATGGTCGTTGGGTGCCCAGCGTGACATTATTTTTCAGAGAATGTAGTAGTTTAATATCCTATAATGTTCATGTAATTCCAGTAGGCATTGATTGCAATTAGGGGCATTTGATTCTTCGGCAAACTTGACGCAGTGTCTCCCACAATGGGCGCTCAAAATGGAAAAACTTAACTTGCAGCTCTGAGTATATTGATGTAGGCAGTCTGCCCACAAAATCACTCTTTATGCTTTAAAAGAAAAGCCATTTTTTCTCCTAAAAATGTATTAGAAGTTTATATTGTATTTAAAATAGAACTTCATTTTTATGTACATACTTTTTTGCAGAAGTAATTGCACTTGAAGCTGCTGAAAAAAATTCAAGAGAAGTTCCTCGATTTTGGATTTTTGTCCCCGGTTTTAATTTGGTTTTGCGGAAATTCAGAATATATTTTTCCAGATTTGGCTGGTTTTTTCAGGGTATTGGGGGATAAATCTGAAATCTAATTTCAAAAGTAATAATTACTGAGATTCAAACAATTTTGAAGAGTTTTGTTTCTGGTCAATAAAAAGCAAAGGCATTCAATGCTTAACAGCATATCCCTTGATAGGATGTCCTGGTTTCGGCAGGGATAGAGTTAATTTCCTTCCTAGTAGCTGGTACAGTGCTGTCTTTTGGATTTAGGATGAGAACAAAGTTGATAACACACCGATGTTTTAGTTGTTGCTAGGTAGTGCTTACACTAGCCAAGGACTTTTCAGCTTCCCATGCTCTACTGACTGAGAAGGCTGCAGGTGCACAAGAAGCTGGGAGGGGGCACAGCCAAAATGGCCAAAGGGACATTCCATACCATGTGACGTCATGCTCAGTACATAAACTGGGGAAAGCTAGCCGGGGGGGGCTGCTGCTCGGGGACTGGCTGGGCATCGGTCGGCGGGTGATGAGCAATTGTACTGTGCATCACTTGCTTTGTGTATTATCATTATTGTTATTATTATTACATTATTATTATTATTATTTTATTTCCATTATTAAACTGTTTTTATCTCAACCCACGAGTTTTTCTCACTTGTGCTCTTCCAATTCTCTCCCCCATCCCACTGGGGGTCAGGGGGGGAGTGAGCGAGCAGCTGCGTGGTGCTCAGTTGCCGACTGAAATTAAACCACAACAGTCCTTTTGGCGCCCAACGTGGGGCACGAAGGGTTCGAGATAGTAACAGATTAACCGGAGTGTATTAAGGAACTTATATCTGTTAATAGTTGTGGGTCACAATGTTGGTTTCTCTGTTCTCGATATTGATTTGTATAATCTGCATCGTGCTCTTTTTTTTGCTGTACATGTTAAAGATTGGTGTTGGTTGTTGCAGTTTGCTGTGGTCTGCAGTGAGTAGTGATGTCTCGCTTGTGAGGTTTGTTTTTAGAACATTGACCTTGACGTTAATGTGGTATGTGAGTTTTGTACTGAAGCCATTACTGTACTATGGATACCACTTCGTGGAGACAACTAGCAATTGCAGTAACTTTTCTGAGAGTTTTTTTTTGGAGGAAATATAGAATGGCAGTGTCACTACCTTCTTCTATGATGTTTCCTCCTTCATTACAGTAACTTATCAGTATTTTGAACATCCTTGGGCAGTTAAGATACTTCTATTAATAATTCTTGGGAATACTGTTTCGGTTTTGTCTGAAGTTAGTAAGCAATTTAAGAATATCATCCAGAGATCTGCCCCAAGGCTGGATAGTTATGAGTGGCAGGGTGTGTGGGACAAGATGGGCAAGTACCTAGGCAAATGGGCACCCCCAGTGTTTTGGAACTTCACCCCTGAGCAAGTGCAGAATCCTGAAGAGTTAGTAGAATATTTGGACAAAGTATGCTGTCACCCTGGCAACTCCAGAGAGATGCAGATCATTGCAACGTGCTGGGGCCTGGCCCATGCCTACCGAGCCCTGTTCAACACCATTCAGTGCCCTCAAAGGGAAGAGAAGGCCTCTGGCTCTGACAGTAAAACAACACGCCCTGTGGCCACTAAGACTCCGGCGACAGGTACTGCGGTCACTCTGACCCCAGCGACAGGCCTTGCGGCCACTCAGACCCCGGTGACAGGTACCGCGGCCACTCAGACCCCGGAGACACGCCCTGTGGCTGAACCAAAGAGCCAACCTGTGCCGGTATCAGTCGCCCCTGTACACAAGAAGAAATCTTGGAAGCGAAAGTCGGCTCATTTAGTAAGGGAGGAAGAAGCTTCTTGTGAAAGGGAACCGGAGGAAGAAGTGTACGAGACAGATGACCCTAGAGAAGGGCCATCACGAGAACGGGAGGAGGAGAGCCGGCCGCTGACCAGGGAGGAAGACGAGGAAGAACTCATAAACAAAGCCGTAACCACCCGATTTCTATCCCTGAGTGAGCTGCGAGATATATGAAAAGATTTCAGCCGTCGTCCAGGCGAGCATATTGTCACCTGGCTGCTCCGATGCTGGGATAATGGGGCCAGTACCCTAGAATTAGAGGGTAAGGAAGCCAAGCAGCTGGGATCCCTTTCTAGGGAAGGGGGCATTGACAAAGCGATTGGAAAAGGGACACGAGTCCTCAGCCTCTGGAGGCGACTCCTGTCAAGCGTGAAGGAAAGGCATCCCTTCAAGGAAGATATCATATGTCGCCCAGGCAAGTGGACCACCATGGAGAAGGGTATCCAGTTTCTGAGAGAATTAGCTGTGCTGGAGGTGATTTATGGTGACCTGAGCAATGAACAACTATCTAAAGATCCAGATGAAGTCAAGTGCACACGACCCATGTGGCGGAAGTTTGTAAGGAGCGCACCATCGTCATATGCCAGCTCATTGGCAGTGATGACCTGGAAAGATGAAGAGGGACAAACGGTGGATGAATTGGCTCGTCAACTCCGGCAATATGAGGAAAGTCTCTCTTCCTCCCTCGTCTCGGCTGTGGAGAAACTGTCCCGGGAGATCCAGCAACTCAGAGAGGATAGGTCCTACTCCCCACCTGTACGGACCAATATCTCGGCTATTAGGAGTCAGCGTTCTTCTGCTCAAGAGAGAGAATATAAAGGGTACACACCACGGGGCACCCTATGGTTTTACCTGCGTGACCACGGAGAGGACATGAGGAAGTGGGATGGAAAACCTACTGCAGCCCTAGGGGCACGGGTACGTGAATTGCAAGGGAAAACAACCACAGAAAGGGGTTCTTCCAGGAAAATTGCTGCTCCAGTTTCCAGTGAACAGTTCCCCAGACAGAGTAGAAGGGCTGATCTTACTCCTGATGTTAATGAAGAAACTTCTGACTCGTGTTTACAAGAAATGAGAAACAAGTACTGTGATGAGGATTAGAGGGGCCCTGCCTCCAGCCAGGGGGAGGAAAGGGACAACCGGGTTTACTGGACTGTGTGGATTCGGTGGCCTGGCACATCAGACCCACAGAAGTATAAGGCTCTAGTAGACACCGGTGCACAGTGTACCCTAATGCCATCAAGCTATATAGGGGCAGAACCCATCTGTATTTCTGGGGTGACGGGGGGATCCCCACAGCTAACTGTATTGGAAGCCGAAGTAAGTCTAACTGGGAATGAGTGGCAAAAGCACCCCCTTGTGACTGGCCCAGATGCTCCGTGCATCCTTGGCATAGACTACCTCAGGAGAGGGTATTTCAAGGACCCAAAAGGGTACCGGTGGGCTTTTGGTATAGCTGCCTTGGAGACGGAGGGAATTAAACAGCTGTCCACCTTGCCTGGTCTCTCGGAGGACCCCTCTGTTGTGGGGTTGCTGAAGGTCAAAGACCAACAGGTGCCAATCGCCACCACCACGGTGCACCAGCGGCAATATCGCACCAACTGAGACTCCCTGATTCCCATTCATGAGCTGATTCGTCGACTGGAGAGCCAAGGAGTGATCAGCAAGACTCGTTCACCCTTTAACAGTCCCATATGGCCAGTGCGGAAGTCTAATGGAGAGTGGAGACTGACAGTAGACTATCGTGGCCTAAATGAAGTCACGCCACCGCTGAGTGCTGCTGTGCCAGACATGCTAGAACTTCAATACGAACTGGAGTCAAAGGTAGCCAAGTGGTATGCCACAATTGATATCGCTAATGCATTTTTCTCAGTCCCTTTGGCAGCAGAGTGCAGGCCACAGTTTGCTTTCACTTGGAGGGGCGTCCAGTACACCTGGAACCGACTGCCCCAGGGGTGGAGACACAGCCCCACCATTTGCCATGGACTGATCCAGACTGCACTGGAACAGGGTGAGGCTCACTACCCGCCGGCTGATGCCCAGCCAGTTTCTGAGCAGTGATCAGTGTGTTATTAACATTATTCTCATCCTAAATCATTATTATTCTCATCATTATTCTCATCCTAAATCCAAAACACAGTACCAGCTACTAGAAAGAAAATTAACTCTGTCCCAGCCGAAACCAGGACAAGGGTGCACAGTGACTGCTAAATGTGAGAACTAGCAGTGATAAAATTTGCCTTGTCTCCTATCAGAATCAGTTTTGGCTGGCCAGCCAACCCTGTCCTGCTACCCTTCTCCATTTCTTTTTTAATAATAAAAGTAATGAATTTATAGAAATGATTTAGCATGTAATTTGCTCTTCTAGAAAGAGAATGGAGAGTTTAGTGGGAGGAGTTTCATAGAAAGAAACTGTTATGAAGAAAAGATACACTTGATGTTTTTCCACAGCTTCACATAAGTCCTTTATCAAAGTTTTATTAGTTTATGCTTAGGGATTAGAAGAAAGAAGTGTAAAAGATATCAAAACACAGTGCCTGTACCTGTGGATGAATCGGAGCTGCTTTTGCTGCAGTAACTTTGGCCTTTAGTACTTCATGTTCAACTAATTTCCATTCTATCCCTTCCATCCCAGCCTCTCTTTCTCTACCTTGCTTTTCAGTCTGTCTGTGAACCTCTTGAGTCTCTGAAGAATACATGAAACCGTATTCCTCTATTAAAAATGGAAAGAGGCGCCATTATGCAGGAATGGTGTCTCTTATGGATGAAGCTGTAGGAAATCTTACTGATGCTCTTAAAAGATATGGTCTTTGGGACAACACAGTTCTTGTTTTCTCTACTGGTAAGTTAATTTAAATATACTTTCAGTAATACCTTTGATATGGTGTTTAACAAGCTGACTGCAGAGACATCTGCCCCCTTTGTCCTTCCTCAATATATTTTGTAACTACAGAAGAGTGATGAAAATGAAACAGAACTTTATACCAGAAGGAGCAGTTTCTCTTCCCCCCTCTTATGGCTATCTCAAGCATGACTAAAACAGCTCTGAAGAAGCATCTGTGGAAATAGGGGATACTCCTACTGGAGTAAAAGCAGCATTGTAAAGACTGAGTACGGTGAAGTTGGAGGCATCTTACTTGCCACTGTGGTCACTGAGTATCTGTCAGAAATGAATCCTTACTGAGAGCTATCTACCAAATTAGTTTGTCCTGAGCTGTAGGTAGCTGTCTGATCACTCTATAAATTGCCACATGTTGCATGAGGCACAAACTGCCAGACAGCAAGCACTTTGAAGCCAAAACTCTTTCTTTCCCTTACTTTAATGTAATGTAATTTTTGTCTTGCCTGAAATATTTTCCTGGCACCTTACTCCTGTGAAGCAAAGGTCTGTTAATAAAAGAGCTTAATGTGATGATACAGTCTAGGCTGCCAAATTACAGGGTAAGTTTTTGTATGTGTTAGTACACAATCTGTTTTCTAGATTATTAGGATAATGCAAATAATACATTACAAAGCAGTCTCCTTTGTTTCCAAATTAGGAATGAAACAGAACCTTTTTGAAATACAGCTGCTTGGCTGGGTTTCAGGAAAATAGTAGTTCTTGTTTGGTTGGGACTGGGAAGTAGCCTTTCAATGCTTAAAATTGCTCTTTTGCCCAGGCTTTACAGATTAGGGCTGTCAAAATGGCAAATTCATTTTCTGTGAACAGTTTAAAAAAAAAAAAACAAAAAAAACCCAAACCCCAAGTTTTGATGAAAATGCAGTGATGTGTTTTGAGTTTAGCAGCTGCTTCATATAAGACTTGGAATCTTGGAATTTCATTTTAAGTCCAAACTGTTTGCCTTGTGGTGTTACGTTTGTGTCCAGGTTTTGGCTCTAACAGGATTTGATAACTCTTCTATGCTTGTTTCTGCTTATGATGTTTTCATATTTAAAACTAAAAGTAAGCAAAGCCATATGGAAAATGATAGCAATATTTATTCCATATGGAAAAAATCCAGTCTTTGCTGATGGGGTCCTGGTAGTTATTTCAGTAATGTTTCTTCAGTACATTGTGGAATAAAACTAAAGACATCCGAGTTGGAATTACGGGGTATGACTGAATTAAAAAGACAAATTTATTTTTTGTTTATAAACATTTTTCCAAACAATGACAGTATATCCTGCTTTTAACAGTAGTTATCTTGCAATCAGTTACAAGTACATTTCAACAAGAGTCAGAATCTAGTGTCTGTCCTATCTAATGGGACATGTCTTGAGTTAATTGACATTTTAAATTGCCAGGAGTGGAATTCAATATGATTGTGTCGTGGTTTAATCTCAGTCGGCAACTAAGCACCACGCAGCCGCTCGCTCACTCCCCCCCACCCCCGGTGGGATGGGGGAGAGAATTGGAAGAGCACAAGTGAGAAAAAACTCGTGGGTTGAGATAAAAACAGTTTAATAATTGAAATAAAATTATGATAATAATAAAAAAATGATAATAATAATAATACACAAAGCAAGTGATGCACAGTACAATTGCTCACCACCCGCCGACCGATGCCCAGCCAGTCCCCGAGCAGCGGCCCCCCCGGCCACCTTTCCCCAGTTTATGTACTGAGCATGACGTCACATGGTATGGAATGTTTCTTTGGCCAGTTTGGCTGTGCCCCCTCCCAGCTTCTTGTGCACCTCCAGCCTTCTCAGTCGGTAGAGCATGGGAAACTGAAAAGTCCTTGACTAGTGTAAGCATTACCTAGCAACAACTAAAACATCTGTGCGTTATCAACTTTGTTCTCATCCTAAATCCAAAACACTGTACCAGCTACTAGAAAGGAAATTAACTCTGTCCCAGCCGAAACCAGGACAATATCCACCCCTTATTCTATACCATCTGCGTCATGCTCAAGTACCATATTTTCCAGTACATTTTCATTAATCACCACCCCTTTTTTTTTTTATATATATACACACACACACACACAGATATCATTCCCTTAGTCTGTGGGCCATCCCTCTAAAACGTTTGGTGAGTTCATTTAGTCCATGACTTCGGGCTCCATATGCCATATTAATCTTCCAGGGCAGGAAAAAATGGAGACGGTATGTGGTGTTGGATTGTTTCATGTTGAAGTCAGTTCTGGTACCATCATCACTGTGCTTTGCTTGGTTTCACTGAAGTTATTCTTCATTAGTCTGGGTGATTCTTATTGTAATAACATTAGTATGGCATATAATATTATTAGTATTATTAATATATCTGTGTATTATTAGTATAACTATTACAACTATAATTAGTACTTAACATCACATAATTCAGATCATTGGCTGTTCTCACCCAAAATCAAATCCCCTTGAGGTACACATCGGACTTCCCCATCCTCCCGCATCACCCACCAAGGGCACACAGGTCCTTGAGCAAAAGCAATCCCATGGATGGGTTTGCCTCTGCCCGAGGCAGGAATAACCCAGACTGTCTTCCCCAGCATATTTTTTATGTGCACTACAGGGACTTTATTCCCATCTACAGTACGTAAAAGTTCTGACTGGGCAGGGCCTGCTCGATTGGCAGATATCCGAGTGTTGACTAACCAGGTGGCCTTTGCTAAATGCGTATCCCAATGTTTGAACGTCCCGCCACCCATTGCTCTCAGCGTAGTCTTTAACAGTCCATTGTATCGTTCAATTTTCCCAGAGGCTGGTGCATGACAGGGGATGTGATACACCCACTCAATGCCGTGCTCTTTGGCCCAGGTGTCTATGAGGTTGTTTCGGAAATGAGTCCCGTTGTCTGACTCAATTCTTTCTGGGGTGCCATGTCGCCATAGGACTTGCTTTTCAAGGCCCAGGAGAGTGTTCCGGGCAGTGGCATGGGGCACGGGATATGTTTCCAGCCATCCGGTGGTTGCCTCCACCATTGTAAGCACATGGCGCTTGCCTTGGCGGGTTTGTGGGAGTGTGATATAATCGATCTGCCAGGCCTCCCCATATTGATATTTCAGCCATCGTCCTCCATACCAAAGAGGCTTTAACCGCTTGGCTTGCTTGATCGCAGCGCATGTTTTGCATCCATGGATAACCTGCGCAATAGTATCCATGGTCAAGTTCACCCCTTGATCACGAGCCCATCTATATGTTGCATCTCTTCCTTGGTGACCTGAGGTGTCATGGGCCCACCGAGCTAGAAATAATTCACCCTTATGTTGCCAGTCCAGATCCACCTGAGCCACTTCAATCTTAGCAGCCTGATCCATCTGCTGGTTGTTTTGATGTTCTTCAGTAGCCCGACCCTTAGGTATATGAGCATCTACGTGACGGACTTTTATAACCAGGTTCTCCACCCGGGCAGCAATATCTTGCCACAATGCGGCAGCCCAGATGGGTTTGCCTCTGCGCTGCCAGTTGTTCTGCTTCCATTGCTGCAACCACCCCCACAGGGCATTTGCCACCATCCATCAGTCAGTATAGGGATAGAGCACTGGCCACTTTTCTCGGTCAGCAATATCTAAAGCCAGCTGGATGGCTTTCACTTCTGGAAACTGACTCAATTCACCTTCTCCTTCAGCAGTTTCTACAACTTGTCGCATAGGACTCCATGCAGCAGCTTTCCACCTCCGATGCTTTCCCACAAGACGACAGGACCCATCAGTGAACAGAGCATATTGCTTCTCATTTTCTGGTAGTTCATTATACATTGGGGCCTCCTCAGCACGCGTCACCTCCTCCTCTGGCGACATTCCAAAATCTTTGCCCTCTGGCCAATCCATGATCACTTCCAGGATTCCTGGGCGACTGGGGTTTCCTATTCGAGCCCGTTGTGTGATCAGTGCGACCCACTTACTCCATGTAGCATCAGTTGCGTGATGTGTACAGGGGACCCTCCCTCTGAATATCCAGCCCAGCACCGGCAGTCGGGGTGCCAGGAGGAGCTGTGCTTCAGTGCCAATCACTTCCGAAGCAGCTCGAACCCCTTCATATGCTGCCAATATCTCTTTTTCAGTTGGAGTATAGCGGGCCTCGGATCCTCTGTATCCCTGACTCCAAAACCCTAGGGGTCGACCTCGAGTCTCCCCTGGTGCTTTCTGCCAGAGGCTCCAGGTAGGGCCATTCTCCCCGGCTGCGGTGTAGAGCACATTTTTTACATCTTGCCCTGCCTGGACTGGCCCCAGGGCTACTGCGTGAACTATCTCCCGTTTAATTTGTTCAAAAGCTTGTCGTTGCTCAGGGCCCCATTTGAAATCGTTCTTCTTTCGGGTCACTTGATAGAGAGGGTTTACAATCAGACTATAATTTGGAATGTGCATTCTCCAAAAACCCACGACGCCTAAGAAAGCTTGTGTTTCCCTTTTGCTAGTTGGTGGAGACATGGCTGTTATTTTGTTGATCACATCCATTGGGATCTGACGACGTCCATCCTGCCATTTTATTCCTAAAAACTGGATCTCCTGTGCAGGTCCCTTGACCTTACTTTGTTTTATGGCAAACCTGGCTTTCAGCAGGATTTGGACTATTTCCTTCCCTTTTTCAAAAACTTCTCCTGCTGTGTTACCCCACACAATGATATCATCAATGTATTGCAGGTGTTCTGGAGCTCCACCCTGTTCCAGTGCAGTCTGGATCAGTCCATGGCAAATGGTGGGGCTGTGTCTCCACCTCTGGGGCAGTCGGTTCCAGGTGTACTGGACGCCCCTCCAAGTGAAAGCAAACTGTGGCCTGCACTCTGCTGCCAAAGGGATTGAGAAAAATGCATTAGCAGTATGAATTGTGGCATACCACTTGGCTGCCTTTGACTCCAATTCGTATTGAAGTTCTAGCATGTCTGGCACAGCAGCACTCAGCGGTGGCGTGACTTCATTTAGGCCACGATAGTCTACTGTCAGTCTCCACTCTCCATTAGACTTCCGCACTGGCCATATGGGACTGTTAAAGGGTGAACGAGTCTTGCTGATCACTCCTTGGCTCTCCAGTCGACGAATCAGCTTATGGATGGGAATCAGGGAGTCTCGGTTGGTGCGATATTGCCGCCGGTGCACTGTGGTGGTAGCGATTGGCACCTGTTGGTCTTTGACCTTCAGCAACCCCACAACAGAGGGGTCCTCCGAGAGACCAGGCAAGGTGGACAGCTGTTTAATTCCCTCCGTCTCCAAGGCAGCTATACCAAAAGCCCACCGGTACCCTTTTGGGTCCTTGAAATACCCTCTCCTGAGGTAGTCTATGCCAAGGATGCACGGAGCCTCTGGGCCAGTCACAATGGGGTGCTTCTGCCACCCATTCCCAGTTAGACTCACTTCGGCTTCCAATACAGTTAGCTGTGGGGATCCCCCCGTCACCCCAGAAATACAGATGGGTTCTGCCCCTATGTAGCTTGATGGCATTAGGGTACACTGTGCACCGGTGTCCACTAGAGCCTTATACTCCTGTGGGTCTGATGTGCCAGGCCACCGAATCCACACAGTCCAGTAAACCCGGTTGTCCCTTTCCTCCCCCTGGCTGGAGGCAGGGCCCCTCTAATCCTCATCACAGTACTCATTTCTCATTTCTTGTAAACATGAGTCAGAAGTCTCTTCATTAAAATGAGGAGTAAGATCAGCCCTTCTACTCTCTCTGGGGAACTGCCCGCTGGAAACTGGAGCAGCAATTTTCCTGGAAGAACCCCCTTCTGTGATTGTTTTCCCTTGCAACTCACGTCCCCGTGCCCCTAGGGCTGCAGTAGGTTTTCCATCCCACTTCCTCATGTCCTCTCCGTGGTCACGCAGATAAAACCATAGGGT
Organism: Aptenodytes patagonicus; assembly: GCF_965638725.1. NCBI lineage: Eukaryota > Metazoa > Chordata > Aves > Sphenisciformes > Spheniscidae > Aptenodytes > Aptenodytes patagonicus. Next base: position 27,846,655 of record NC_134981.1, read on the forward strand.
GCCCCGTGGTGTGTACCCTTTATATTCTCTCTCTTGAGCAGAAGAACGCTGACTCCTAATAGCCGAGATACTGGTCCGTACAGGTGGGGAGTAGGACCTATCCTCTCTGAGTTGCTGGATCTCCTGGGACAGTTTTTCGGACAGTTCCTCCACAGCCGAGACGAGGGAGGAAGAGAGACTTTCGTCATATTGCCGGAGATGGCCAGCCAATTCATCCACCGTTTGTCCCTCTCCATCTTTCCAGGTCATCACTGCCAATGAATTGGCATATGACGATGGTGCGCTCCTTATAAACTTCTGCCACATGGGTCGTGTGCACTTTTCTTCATCTGGATCTTTAGATAGTTGTTCATTGCTCAGGTCACCATAAATCACCTCCAGCACAGCTAATTCTCTCAGAAACTGGATACCCTTCTCCATGGTGATCCACTTGCTTGGGCGACATATGACATCTTCCTTAAAGGGATACCTTTCCTTCACGCTTGACAAGAGTCGCCTCCAAAGGCTGAGGACTCGTGCCCCTTTTCCAATTGCTTTGTCAGTGCCCCCTTCCCTAGAAAGGGATCCCAGCTGCTTGGCTTCCCTACCCTCTAATTCCAGGCTACTGGCCCCATTATCCCAGCATCGGAGCAGCCAGGTGACAATATGCTCACCTGGATGACGGCTGAAATCTTTTCGTATATCTCGCAGCTCACTCAGGGATAGAGATCGGGTGGTCACTGCCTCGTTTATGAGTTCTTCCTCTTCCTCCTCCCCAATCAGCGGCCGGCTCTCCTCCTCCTGTTCTCGTGATGGCCCTTCTCTAGGGTCATCTGTCTCGTACACTTCTTCCTCCGGTTCCCTTTTAGAAGAAGCTTCTTCCTCCCTTACTAAACGAGCCGACTTCTGCTTCCAAAATTTCTTCTTGTGTACAGAGGCGACTGATACCGGCACAAGCTGGTTCTTTGGTTCAGCCACAGGGCGCGTCTCCGGATTCTGAGTGGCCGCAGGGCCTGTCGCCGGGGTTGGAGTGGCCGCAGTGCATGTCGCCGGGGTCGGAGTGGCCGCAGTGCCTGTCACCAGGGTCTGAGTGGCCGCAGGGCCTGTCACCGGGGTCTGAGTGGCCACAGGGCCTGTTGCCTGAGTCTGAGTAGCCGCAGTGCATGTCACTGGGGTCTGAGTGGCCGCAGGTCCTGTTGCCGGAGTCTGAGTAGCTGCAGTGCATGTTGCTGGGTTCTGAGTGGCCGCAGGACCTGTCGCCGGGGTCTGAGTGGCTGCAGTGCATGTCGCTGGGGTCTGAGTGGCCGCAGAGCCTGTCGCCGGGGTCTGAGTGGCCGCAGGGCCTGTCGCCGGGGTTGGAGTGGCCGCAGTGCGTGTTGCCCGGGTCTGAGTGGCCGCAGGGCCTGTCGCCGGGGTCTGAGTGGCTGCAGTGCATGTTGCTGGGGTCGGAGTGGCTGCAGGGCGTGTCGCCGGGGTCTGAGTGGCCGCACGGCGTGTCGCTGGGGTCGGAGTGGCCGCAGGGCGTATTGCCTGGGTCTGAGTGGCCGCAGTGCGTGTCGTTTTACTGTCAGAGCCAGAGACCTTCTCTTCCCTTTGAGGGTACTGAATGGTGTTGAACAGGGCTCGGTAGGCATGGGCCAGGCCCCAGCACGTTGCAATGATCTGCATCTCTCTGGAGTTGCCAGGGTGACAGCATACTTTGTCCAAAATATTCTACTAACTCTTCAGGATTCTGCACTTGCTCAGGGGTGAAGTTCCAAAACACTGGGGGTGCCCATTGGCCTAGGTACTTGCCCATCTTGTCCCACACACCCTGCCACTCATAATTATTCAGCCTTGGGGCAGATCTCTGGATGATATTCTTAAATTGCTTACCAACTTTAGACAAAACCGAAACAGTATTCCCAAGAAGTATTAATAGAAGTATCCTAACTGCCCAAGGATGTTCAAAATACTGAAAAGTTACTGCAACGAAGGAGGAAACATCATAGAAGAAGGTAGTGACGCTGCCATTCTGTATTTCCTCCAAAAAAAACCTCTCAGAAAAGTTACTGCAATTGCTAGTTGTCTCCACGAAGTGGTCTCCGTGGTACAGTAACGGCTTCATTGCGAAACTTACGTATCACACTAAGGTCAAAGTCAATGTTCTAAAAACAAACCTCACAAGCGAGTCATCACTATTCACTGCAGACCACAGCAAACTGCAAAAACCAACACCAATCTTTAACATGTACAGCAAAAAAAATGAGCACGATGCAGATTATACAAATCAATATCGAGAACAGAGAAACCAACATTGCGACCCACAACTATTAACAGATATAAGTTCCTTAATACACTCCGGTTAATCTGTTATTATCTCAAACCCTTCGAGCCCCACGTTGGGTGCCAAAAAGGACTGTTGTGGTTTAACCTCAGTCGGCAACTAAGCACCACGCAGCTGCTCGCTCACTCCCCCCAACCCCCCGGTGGGATGGGGGAGAGAATTGGAAGAGCACAAGTGAGAAAAACTCGTGGGCTGAGATAAAAACAGTTTAATATAATAATTGAAATAAAATTATGATAATAATAATATAATAATAATAATAATACACAAAGCAAGTGATGCACAGTACAATTGCTCACCACCCGCCGACCGATGCCCAGACAGTCCCCGAGCAGCGGCCCCCCCCAGGCCAGCTTTCCCCAGTTTATGTACTGAGCATGACGTCACATGGTATGGAATATCCCTTTGGCCAGTTTGGCTGTGCCCCCTCCCAGCTTCTTGTGCACCTGCAGCCTTCTCAGTCGGTAGAGCATGGAAAACTAAAAAATCCTTGGCTAGTGTAAGCATTACCTAGCAACAACTAAAACATCGGTGCGTTATCAACTTTGTTCTCCTCCTAAATCCAAAACACAGCACTGTACCAGCTACTAGGAAGGAAATTAATTCTGTCCCTGCCGAAACCAGGACAACCAAGTAGCACTGCAACAAACATACAGTCTTCTGATCAATTACTGCACTGTGAAGTGTCAACCCCAAAATTAGAGATTTCTTTTTAGTGCGTGCTCATTGAAATACTTTAGGAAATGATATAATCTTTGCTCTCATGGTAGATTTCTTTTTATTAAACTCTTTTGTGTTTCTTCCTGTTTGTATATGTTATGGCTCAACCAGGATTCCCTTGAAAACATGCTAGTTGGCAAATGGAACTATTGCACATTTTAAAAGGGCCTTTAAAGTTCTTTAAAGTGACCTGATGGAAATACTGGGCCAAGAATGAAGTAATCTGGTCATTAGCAAAGTCTGACTCCATCAGAATAAATCAACATCTCTGGTGTCTTTTTGAACAGATACACAAGCTATATCTACAGGTAAATAAGGGGAAAAAAAAAAGATGAGCTAGTTGAATGGTAAGTGGTGTTATATTTGTGTATCAAGTAGTAGCTTGAAAATTCTTGACTGGTGCAATATTAAATTAAATTTGCTTTTATAGAGCACCTTTTATACTGCAGATACAAGTCTATGCTAATGAGATCAGTGGTGAAAATGAAGTCATTGCCTGTTCAAGCAAAACAGATAAAAATGGATACAGCAATGTCTTGGGTACCCATGGCCTTTTATCCATTTGAAATCAAAAAGAATGAGATGTAGGGTTTATTTTTCTTTTTAGGAAACTTAAGAGAATATAACTACAACTTTCCTGAAGACGACCTTGATTTAAAATAACTAAAAGTCATAAAAAGCATTCAAGTGGTACAAATTTACCTCAGCACTATTAACACTGGCTTAGAGTCCAAGTTTTGCTTCAAATGTAGACCTATGATTTGAGGTAAGAAGTGGGGATTTGCTGTGCATAGCATGTGTTTATAGTTTTTACAACATATTACAAGTAATTTGTGTGGAAACTTGCTAACGTTAGAGCAAAGGAATCGGACCTCTAATTTCAGTTCTGTGTTAAAGCTACTATCCTTTGCTTTATTTAACTTTCAGCTTTTTAATATACTAAATAATTTTGAAGTAAAATTCCTTACTGCTCTTTCTTCCAATATGTCTGTTAATTCTTAAATGTAGATTAGCACTGTAGTGTCTGGTAGTTGCCATAAGAGGGCTTTGAACAGTAAAATATGTGGAACTTTTCTCTTCAAGCCTGATTAATAAGAGCACAGACTGTCTTGGACATACTGATGTTTATACAGTCTCTCTCTCACACACCCCCCTAGATATTTTTTTCCAAAATTTTATATTATCTTTTCTTAATAAAGATGACTTCTCAGTCTTTTTTTTTTCCCCTTTTTTTTCATTCCAGTATATTGTGGCTTTTGTCTAATAAAATGTTGGGGTTTTTTGCTTGTTTCCAGCTTCTACTTTGGTAGAAACCAGGGATCTGACTTTCACTGGTTCCTCGAGGGCAGTTTTTTTATCTTCTCCCTAACGTCTTTGTTCCTGAATAAACTTCTGCTCATTTTCTTTTGCTGGTAAGGGACTTCAGAGACAGTTTTAATTCTAGATTGTTGTCACAGGTGAATTATTAAGAGAAGTCATCGTTATGGGGTTAACTAAAAGGGTTTTATTAATGATCAATCGATGATCAAATGGTAATTAATCGATGATTGAATGAAAATCAAATGGCAATCAAATGGTGATTAAGCAATAATTGAATGTTAGTTAAACAGTGATTTAACAATGATCTGACAATGATCTGACGATGATGTAACTGATTTAGACAGCAGACAAACACTATTACTTACTACACTTCTAATAATTAAGCTATAGCTGGGTATATAAAAATGTTGCTAGCATACGATATACTTTTAGGCCTAATGTAGAATGTCACTGTCGTGGTTTAATCTCAGTCGGCAACTAAGCACCACGCAGCCGCTCGCTCGCTCCCACCCCCGGTGGGATGGGGGAGAGAATTGGAAGAGCCCAAGTGAGAAAAAGTCGTGGGTTGAGATAAAAACAGTTTAATAATTGAAATAAAATGATCATAATAATATGATAATAATAATAATACACAAAGCAAGTGATGCACAGTACAATTGCTCACCACCCGCCGACCGATGCCCAGCCAGTCCCCGAGCAGCGGCCCCCCCGGCCAGCTTTCCCCCAGTTTATGTACTGAGCATGATGTCACATGGTATGGAATGTCCCTTTGGTCAGTTTGGCTGTGCCCCCTCCCAGCTTCTTGTGCACCTGCAGCCTTCTCAGTTGGTAGAGCATGGAAAACTAAAAAGTCCTTGGCTAGTGTAAGCATTACCTAGCAACAGCTAAAACATCTGTGCGTTATCAACTTTGTTCTCATCCTAAATCCAAAACACTGTACCAGCTACTAGGAAGGAAATTAACTCTATCCCTGCCGAAACCAGGACAGTCACTTACCTCGTTACAGATATCAGATGCCCGGTAAGGGGTCTCTCAACCTCGAGGAGTAACCTTGAGAGGTGTCCCTACTCAGGGGGGAGATCACTGCCGTGCAGCCTGCTGCCGTATAGGAGAGGTCAATGGGCTCGGAGGGGCTACAAATTTTTATAGCGTAAAGTGATTGACTCGTAGTCAACCCCCCCACCCTTTGGTGTATGTGCAGGTGTGCAGCTGTAGCAGTTTTAGTTTTGTCTAGTCCCAGCTCGGGCTGGTACTGTTAGCTCCTGATAAGACATGGCCTAGACTCCTTAGTTCCTGAGAAGATATGGCCTAGCACAGTTCTCACGGTTTGCACAGCAGGGCTGACTTCAGTCAGGCCTACTTGTCGGTGATGCCTGAACCAAAGTTCACTCAGTCAGAGTGGGTGCATCTGTCACAATTGTCCAAGCCAACTGAAGGATCAATTGGTTAGAGCACTTATTCTCTGGTTGTGTTGTTAGAGGTGCTAATTTTAAAGGTTGTGTTGTTAGACAGATTTATTTTTTTTTAGTAAACCTGCTCAATTACAGGTCTGAAGACCTGCTTTAATCGGTCCTCTCAGGAGGTTCTGAAAGGTTCAGTGCATTGTCAGCAAGGAAAGTGCCTGAGAATCTACTGCCTGAGTGTCTACTGCTTCCTAAAGAGGAAATAAGCACAGGTGCCTTAGCTGCAAGCACCTTCAATCAAACAAGTTATTTGAGTCCGTATATTCTCAAATACTACTTTTCTATCTTGATTATTTAAGCTTGTTATTATACAGGCAAAAGGTACATCTGGTCACTGTACTTGCATTGGTCAGAGTTATTGCATGCCAATGATAAATAATGAAAGGTGCATGTGTTTGGTGTTTCATACTCCAGTGCTGGCTTTTATTCTTTTTTTAGACTTTTTCCACATTAAAGTATGGGTGGTAAGAATAAATGTTTTTAGAAGTAAAGAATATCTTCTCTGCAGTTTTTTGTGTTACACGGGACATCTGGATTGATGCCTTAAGTTGCAGATAATAGTAATGGGACATCTAGACCGGTTTGTAAGAATATATTATCAAAGGTGGAAATGTTATGATGGAAATTAATTTAAAAATGAAAACTGAGATGTTGATAGTCAAGTAATATATTGATTTTTTTTTCCTGTTCTAAAATCCTATGAAAACCTAAAATGTTTCATAGGAAATGTTTGTTTATCTTCCCTTCCTTCTAGCGTTAACCCCTCCCCACCCACCCTGCTTTTTATGTGCAAAACCTAACATTCAAGGCATGAGCAGGACAACCAGGGGATCCGGCCTAGCCAGCATGGATTCATGAAAGGCAGGTCCTGCTTGACCAACCTGATCTCCTTCGATGACCAGGTGACCCGCCTAGTGGATGAGGGAAAGGCTGTGGATGTGGTCTACCTGGACTTTAGTAAAGCCTTTGACACCGTCTCCCACAGCATTCTCCTAGAGAAGCTGGCGGCTCACGGCTTAGACAGGTGTACTCTGCGCTGGGTCAAAAACTGGCTGGACGGCCGGGCCCAGAGAGTTGTGGTGAAGGGAGTTAAATCCAGTTGGCGGCCAGTCACGAGCGGTGTTCCCCAGGGCTCAGTACTGGGGCCGGTCTTGTTTAATATCTTTATTGATGATCTGGATGAGGGGATTGAGTGCACCCTCAGTAAGTTTGCAGACGACACCAAGCTGGGCGGGAGTGTTGATCTGCTCGAGGGTAGGAAGGCTCTGCAGAGGGACCTGGACAGGCTGGATCGATGGGCCCAGGCCAACTGTATGAGATTCAACAAGGCCAAGTGCCGGGTCCTGCACTTGGGTCACAACAACCCCATGCAGCGCTACAGGCTTGGGGAAGAGTGGCTGGAAAGCTGCCCAGCAGAGAAGGACCTGGGGGTGTTGGTCGACAGCCGGCTGAACATGAGCCGGCAGTGTGCCCAGGCGGCCAAGAAGGCCAATGGCATCCTGGCCTGTATCGGAAATAGTGTGGCCAGCAGGAGTAGGGAAGTGATCGTGCCCCTGTACTCGGCACTGGTGAGGCCGCACCTCGAATACTGTGTTCAGTTTTGGGCCCCTCACTACAAGAAGGACGTTGAGGTGCTGGAGCGTGTCCAGAGAAGGGCAACGAGGCTGGTGAGGGGTCTGGAGAACAAGTCTTATGAGGAGCGGCTGAGGGAACTGGGGTTGTTTAGCCTGGAGAAAAGGAGGCTGAGGGGAGACCTCATCGCTCTCTACAACTACCTGAAAGGAGGTTGTAGCGAGGTGGGTGTTGGTCTCTTCTCCCAAGGAATGAGCGATAGGACGAGAGGAAACGGCCTCAAGTTGCGGCAGGGGAGGTTTAGATTGGATGTAAGGAAAAATTTCTTTACTGAAAGAGTGGTGAAACATTGGAACAGGCTGCCCAGGGAAGTGGTTGAGTCCCCATCCCTGGAGGTATTTAAAAGACGTGTAGATGAGGCGCTTAGGGACATGGTTTAGTAGGCATGGTGGTGTTGGGTTGACGGTTGGACTTGGTGATCTTAGAGGTCTTTTCCAACCTCAATGATTCTATGATTCTATGATTCTATGATTCCAAAATCAAGTTCCTGAACAGAGGATGACCTTGTACCAAAGATACTCGCTTCTTTTTTCACTTTGTGTTTAAAATTCCAACATAAGTAGAATCTTGAAATTTTTTTTCCTGTTTTGAGCAAATGCCAGTGCTTAAAGTGAAGTTCACTTGTAAATGAAACTCAGAAATTAATTTTGCCCAGAGTCACAAACTGGCCATTTTTGTTTAAAGCTTTGACTTAAGCATGCTGATAGTTATCCTAGCAATTTTTTTCTCAGGCTGAGGAGTAATGATGAATGCTGAAAACAGCTCATTTTACACGTTAACAACATTTAATAATTTCCCACAGCTCTCACAAGGCTGTGTTAAACTAGGATTACTATTAAACTATACTAGTTTGTTCTCCATAATAGTGTTTAAGAAGCTGTTATACTTTGTATCAGAATCTTCTACACCCAAATCAGTGGTCAGGTTCAGTGCTCTGTCGTTGGGAGAAGTGCAAAGTTTTCTCGACCATGTCTCATTTAAATTGCTTACTGCAGGCATATGAATAGGTTGTCGGGTTATTCCCGTTGTTTTTAGGTTAAAATTTCCCTCCATGTTTCTCTTGTGTTTAGTGATGGTGAATCCTAGTGTAGACCTGACACAGCAGGATCTGTAACTACAGAGACTTGTTTAATTACTGAGACTACTTACAATGAAAGCAGTTGCCTGAAACTGTCTGCACTGGGATTGCTCCTATCATGAAAGCTGTACGGGGGGGGGGAGAAAAAGAAGAATTGAATAGGATGAAAAAGGACGTTGTACACGCAGCTTTTGTAGGGCTAAGTTTGTAACTATTGGAATCTTGTATACATCAAATGCATTTTTTTTCCCATTAGATTAATTTTCCTTTTTTTTTTTCCCACTTTATAAAAGTCAGGAGAATAAACAGACAATTCTGGTGACTTACAAAAAACTTACAGGTTGATTTATCTAAGCACAACTCAGTAAAAGTTGCTCTGTAAATGCTCTGTAAAGTTGCTCAGCAAATGGTGCTCTGATGCAGGAGAGGTATTATGTTCCCTTGATGGAAAATAAAAGCGCTATGGGTGTATTTAAAGCACAACAAAAATGACATTAGCAGAATTTTATAGGAGAAGGTGTGGTTTTCTGTTTCTATTGTGCCTCTAATGTAAAGGCTTTCAGTAGTTCTGAAAAAAATCTGTATTAAGCACTGGAAAATATAATAATGCGTCAGCACTCTCAACACTTTTTTGAGTGGCTTTGCTGCTGCTTATATTGAACCTTCAAGGTTACTTTTTCCACTGAGAGTATACAGCATCAGACTGAAGTATGCAACAAATGTTTTTTCATAAACTGATCTTAATCAAATGATTTTGGTTCATTTCATTGGAAATATATGTTTCGTGTTAGCCATCAGAGGGAGTATGCTTACATTTCTGCCACATTTGTAGCACGATTGGAAAATGCAGCAACAAATGGATCTTTCAAATGCAATATGAGGAAGCAGGGAAGAACATGAGTTCAAATTAAGGGCAAAGTTATTCTCTAATTCATGCTGCGAGTCATTTATCCGCAGTGTAGATCTCTGCTGTGTATTCTGTACTTTTTTTTTTTATGAAACCTCAATGGGAGTTCCATACTGGGAACACACACAGAATAAGCATTATTCATGCTGTGAAGATCAGAGGGGAGAAATTTTCCCCAAATGTGATCCTTTACCGCTATTATCGACAGCGCACTCTGTTTAACTGTGAGTCACAACCATGAGCTTAAATCACACAAAGGAAAGACTCTGAAGTCCTGTTCTGTGATCTAGACTTTTAGCAAGAATGTTGGAGGTCAAAAATGAGATGCATTTACAGAGCTGTGCATTGAAGCTGTCTAGTGCTTGCTTGTATTGTGTCTGGCACTAGTAAATGCTATTTAATTCCCTTTCATATATACTAAATTCACCCAGAAAATTAAAAAAGGTTTTGAAAAAAACCAACAGCTAACTGCCTGCTTGTATTGTTGATATTGGCAATTGATTGTAGTGTTGCATCCAAACTTTGTGTACGAGAATTCTGCATGTAGACTTGTCTCCTGCTTATATCCATCACTTCATTTTTAAATAAATACATATTAAATGGTATGTACTGGTATCATGTCTGCTAAATAGCTGCGGGGTTTGTAAACTATTGTATCAGTGTTGCTTGTAGTTCCCCTTCTTTGCTTTTTATTACCATGAACTGTTGACTGCCTCCGTAATTTCAATAGTATTTAAAACAAAATCATATAAAGCCCAGTTTTGCATTATGGAAAAGAGACGTCAGCACTCTATGTAACCAAAACTTCTGGAGTTTGGTTTTTCTGTAGTCTCCCCATCAGAAATGGGCAACGGCAAGAAAGGTATGGGGATATGGGTTTCGTCCCATCCTCTATCTTTTGTTTATCTTTGTCTAAGGATGTTTGCATGTTGCCTGTTACTCCTTTTATTTATTTTTATTTGCAAATTTCAGAAATTTGTTTTGTAGAAATACCGTATGTAGTGTGAGTCACTTAATTGACATACTCTTTTCAACAGTACCGAGACACTAATATTGTTAAACTGGCTTCTTAAACTTTATAAGTTATGTATGAAATAATTTCACAGTTAACTTCTAATATACTTTCCAGTTCTGCTTCAGTGTGGATGGACCCTCACGCTGACCTCCATATGGTTCTGATTAGGTATAAGAGCATGATTGCTCATAAAGCCCCAGTCCTTCAAAGGAACACTAGATATATAACATGTAACAAATGTTTACAGAATTAAACTGTGGATGAATTGGATATGCCATCTTATTTCTGCCATCTCTTTCTATACTTGTTACTCCCATTAATGTCTAGTTGTTGTGGATTAAAGGAACTTATATGGTCACTAGTATTCAAGGTTGAATTGCATTTGATTTTTAGAATGCAATATTACAATATCAGAAAGAAAAATAAAAAACTCAGTATTGCAAAACAAAACAGAATTACACAAAGGAGAGAAAGAAGCAATATCTTCTGTCATCCAGTTTAGTGGTTCATGTTGTTTTGGATCAGTGAGACAAAGGTGGTTGAAAATCTGTCCTCAATCCATCATCCTCTGTAATTCATCCTCTGTTAAGGGAATTGTGCTGACAGTGGCACAGTGGTAGGATCACTTTAGATGCTGTGAGATTCAGGATTAGAAGTGTGTTTCTGTTGTTGCTGTTTACAACTCATAAAAATCTCCTAATGCAGTAGCACAACAAGAAAAGGGAAAAAAAGTCCCAAAACATGTGAGTCTGAGTTTCTTTTTAAGCTTTCATCATTCTGAACTCAGGTGATGCACAGTGGAAATGTATCAGAAACTTGAGGAGAAGGAAGGAATTTGCTCCTTCTTTGATTTACTAGGATCTGGTGGGTATGGGTTTCTGTTTGTTTCCCTGATTGCCCATCTTAGGTATCCAAACGGTGAAATGTCTTCCATTTTCTGTGGGAATCTAATCTCCTAATCTAACACCACAGGTGATGGAAAAAGCTTAGAAAAACTTTGGGTAAATAAGCTTTTTCTGTTTTTCATCACGACTCTTCCTTGCACAACTTTTAGTATTTTTTTCTTGTCCTGTAAGTTGTTTTAGACTACCACTGTGAATTTACAAATATATTGGGTACTATTAAAGGTACTAAATATTAAGATATAGCCAAATATATGCCATTTACTGGTCAACTAGTTTGTCCTGGTTTTGGCAGGGATAGAGTTAATTTCCTTCCTAGTAGCTGGTACAATGCTGTGTTTTGGATTTAGGGTGAGAACAAAGTTGATAACACACTGATGTTTTAGTTGTTGCTAGGTAGTGTTTACACTAGTCAAGGACTTTTCAGCTTCCCATGCTCTACCGACTGAGAAGGCTGGAGGTGCACAAGAAGCTGGGAGGGGGCACAGCCAGGACAGCTGACCCCAACTGGCCAAAGGGATATTCCATACCATGTGACGTCATGCTCAGTATATAAAGCTGGGGGAAGAAGAAGGAAGTGGGGGACGTTCGGAGTGATGGCGTTTGTCTTCCCAAGTAACCGTTACGCATGATGGAGCCCTGCTTTCCTGGAGATGGCTGAACACCTGCCTGCCCATGGGAAGTAGTGAATGAATTCCTTGTTTTGTTTTGCTTGTGCGTGTGGCTTTTGCTTTACCTATTAAACTGTCTTTATCTCAACCCACGAGTTTTTCTCACTCTTACCCTTCCGATTCTCTCCCCCATCCCACTGTGGGGGGAGTGAGCGAGCAGCTGCGTGGTGCTTAGTTGCCGGCTGAGGTTAAACCACGACAGTCCTTTTTTGGCGCCCAACGTGGGGCTCGAAGGGTTCAAGATAATGACAGGTTTGATTGGAATGTGCTAGATCAAATTTATACCTGTTATTGCTGTTTAGCTATTAATTGGCAGGCTCCTGTGCTTGCCATGGGGCTTGCTTGCCTTACTGTATATTAGAGTCTAGTGCTCGTTAGTGGCTGCTTTTTGCTTTTGCTGCTTGCTGTACTGCTGTACTGCTTATCATCGTATTCTACTGTGCCTGGGAACATTTTGATAACAGCAATGGCGATGTGCCTGGGCTGGCAGATGGCCAGGGCATCGCTGCTGTTTCTGTGCTGCTGTACTGGACAGGCTGGAACTCCAGTGTGAACTCGAGTCGAAGGGACTGTGACCTGTGGATGAGTCCATGCGGGAGCAGGACACCCCAAAGCGTCTGTGGCCGTGGATAAGCCCATGCCAGAGCAGGTACATCTTGAAGCGTCTGTGGCCGCGGTTACGTTTGTGCTACAGCAGGTTTACTTCTGAAGGGACTGTGGCTGCGAGTAAGGCCACGCTGGAGCAGGTATATCTCTGAAGACATTGTGGCCCATGGAGAAGGCCGTGCTGGAACAGGTGCATCTCAAAGTGACTATGGATAAGTCTATGCTGCAGCAGGTGTACCCCTGGAGAGACTGTGGCTCATAGATAAGGCTCCACTTGGAGCAGGTACTACCCTAAGGGACTGCAGTCTGTGGATAAGTCCAAGCCGGAGCAGGGGCAAGGGGAGGAGTTCATTGCAATGTTAAACCCTATGGTTTGATCCGAAGGGACCAGGGGTGGAGACTGTAATGGAAATACTTTAAATTGTTGTAACCCATGATTTGAGTTGCATGTTATCGGAATTACTATAGCAGGAACCACCCAAACCAATGGAGGACAAGCCTTACAAGAAGCAGTGCAAGTGCAGCAGTGACCTGACCTGAGCTGGCTTTGGTACCCAGTAACTCCACGCAACACACCACCTCTCCTGTCCTGAGTGACCACCATTGCAGATGGAGCCCAAAGTCACGGACTAAATGAACTCAATGGACATTTCATGGACATTTCTGGACATTTTACAGACATTCCACAAGGGTGGTCTATAGACTAAGGGAATGATATCTGTGTGTTATATCAAAGGATGGAAAGTGGGGCGGGTGGTTAATGAGGTTGTACTGGAAAATATGGGACTTGAGCATGACATAGATGGTATAGAATAAGGGGTGGATACTGTCCTGGTTTCGGCAGGGATAGAGTTAATTTCCTTCCTAGTAGCTGGTACAGTGCTATGTTTTGGGTTTAGGGTGAGAACAATGTTGATAACACACTGATGTTTTAGTTGTTGCTAGGTAGTGTTTATACTAGTCAAGGACTTTTCAGTTTTCCATGCTCTACCGACTGAGAAGGCTGGAGGTGCACAAGAAGCTGGGAGGGGGCACAGCCAAACTGGCCAAAGGGATATTCCATACCATGTGACATCATGCTCAGTACATAAACTGGGGAAAGCTGGCCGGGGGGGCCGCTGCTCGGGGACTGGCTGGGCATCGGTCGGCGGGTGGTGAGCAATTGCACTGGGCATCACTTGCTTTGTGTATTATTATTATTATTATATTATTATTATATTATTATTATTATCATATTATTATTATAATTTTATTTCAATTATTAAACTGTTTTTATCTCAACCCACGAGTTTTTCTCACTTGTGCTCTTCCAATTCTCTCCCCCATCCCACCGGGGGTGGGGGGGAGTGAGCAAGCGGCTGTGTGGTGCTCAGTTGCCGACTGAGGTTAAACCACGACATAGTTTCTTAACCAGCATTAGCAAAGGAGATAGCTACAACATCTCTTTTGCATATTGCGATTATTCTTTTAGAACCTACATTTCTTATATTTGAACTTTGAATATGCAGCAAAAAGAGGAATGGTGTTTTAGTATCACTAGGAATCACTCACTGGAGTGGATATATACTAAATCTGTCACGTAGAGCACTAATATTTTTTTAGTATCTGCTGTTGTGTTTTCTTAGAATAGCTTAATTTTATTTTATAGAAGATCATATTAAAAATGTGGTGGAAATACTTAGGTCTTTAATACGAAATTATAAATCATGGTTTAATAGAACAAATCCAAATAGACTGAAGTTTGAAATTTTATATACATAGATTTTTAAGTTTCCTTTGTAGCTGATTAATGTTGTTTGGAACAACACAGAACTGTCTCGCACAAAGCTTTCATATTTATTTAGAAATACTGCTTCTCCAAGAGACTTACTTTGTCAATCATGGACAACCCTTGCTTTTATGAATCAATATCGAAACAGAGGGAAAATCTATCATTGATTGACTTCGGAAAGAAACATGCAATATTGTCTGGTCTGGGTTAAGAATTTGGAAGAAGCTGCAGGTGTTGTAAGATGGCCTTAGTCAAATAAGTAGTATCTGAAAAAGATTACTTGAATCCCTGCTGAGTTCTTCTGGATCTGTTTTCCTTCTCTGCATTTTCATTTTTTTCATACCTATATGTTCATATAGATTATGGTTTGGTTAGGATATGTATTTCATATACTTGTGAATATTCCAGAATTAAAGTATGCTCCAAATAAACATGTGAGTGAAGGCTAAACTCTACAGAAGAAACGGAGAACTTCCAAATAAAGGCTCAGCACAACTGTCTGTATTTTATCTCTCTCACTTTCCATCATTCCATGTTATTCTTATGCATAGAACATAATAGACGTATATTTGTGGAAGATTTCACTTTAGCATGCATTAAAGGAGTAAAGTTTTCCCTCTCTGCCTTAATTCACAGGAGAGTAAAACCAGCAGAATTACTTAGAATGTCAGAACATAGATGTGCTGAATGCCTAGGAAGTCATACATTTTACAGATTTTGAGTTTAAAACCCCACAACTAAAATGCATAAATGCATGTTAGTTATTCCAAATTACAATTATTTTATAGTAAGATATTATATCAGTTAAAAATTGGTTGATTTTAAAAATGGAAGGAAAAATTTTTATCATAGATTTGTGCTTTAGGCTTTCTTGATCATCTGTTTCTCTAAGATTTAGAAAGGATTTAAGCTTTTTGTGCCATGAAGTACAAATCGGTTTCTCTTGGGGGCTATGAAAAGACTCTCCCCATGGTCAGTGCAAGAATTTGCACTTTTCTTTGAAGCACTTGGAACCACTGGAAAGGTGTTTCTGGATTAAGTGGTTTAATCTGTAGGACTGGTATCAAACCTTCTCCTCTGTCTTGTTGAGTAATCAATGTGTGACATGCAAAATACAGGGAAACCATGACTTTTGTCCTGATAAAATGTATGGGCACTCTTCTGAAGGAGAACAATGCAAGATGAATAATCTTATTTATCTAGCAGGATAGGATAAGAATTTTTTAAGTATGCAAATCTCAACTGTTTTCTGTGCCTTAGAGTGCTTAGAAGAATTAGGTTTTTGATAATTCAGGACAGTGGCTTTGCAGGCTGGGAACATGCATGAGAATCAGTGCATAAGTAAATTGTAGAGTAGGCTGTGGCAGAAATGATGAGCTATTATTTAAAGTCCTCTGATTTAAGACTGATGAAAGAAATCAGGTTGGATAAATAGCAAGAGAGAAAAATGTGCAGGGTTTAGAGGAAAAGATGAACTTCAATTTTATGAGTTGGAAAAAAGACCATGGGCGTATTTATGAAAATGTGATCAGATGAATGTACCCTGAGGTGAAGAACAAGAAAAGAAACTACGTAGGAGCTCCTGATGGATGTTTTTAAAAACACAAAACAAAACAAAAAAATCCCCACGTCGCAGAGGAATATTACCTCTTCAAAATGTTGGTGGAAGCTGAAGGAAGCAAGCTTTAGAAAATACCTGGATGCGTAGGCTGAAGTAGCAGGAACTAAAGATGTTGCCCAATTTGCCAAATTGGGAGTAGGGGTGGAGATGGGACTTCTGGACTCACATATACCCAGCTGATCAATACCTGGCTCCGTGACTGGTATCACCAGCAGAATTTTGTGTTTTTTGATCACAGGTCGGTCTACATGACACCAGGCCTGCTGGCAACAGACGGGGTACACCTTTCTCAAAGGGGGAAAAGGATCTTTGCACAAGAGTTAGCAGGGCTCACTGAAAGAGCTTTAGATTTGAAGGGGGACAGGGATAAAGCCAGGCTCGCTAGAGATAAGCCTGGGGGTGACACGCCAATGTTTGAGGGATGGTGTGCTAGCGAGGTCCTTCAGTCTGCTCCACAATGTGCTGAGTGCACTGGAGCACATTTGAAATGTCTCTATACTAACACGCGCAGCATGAGGAATAAACAAGAGGAGCTAGAAGCTTTGGCCCAGTCCCAGAGCTACGACATCATTGGCATAAGTGAAACCTGGTGGGATGAGTCCTGTGACTAGTGTGCCGTGATGGATGGTTATAGACTCTTCAGGAGGGATAGGCAGGGCAGGCGAGGCGGGGGTGGTGGAGCTGTATGTAAGGGAGGAGTTGGATTGTATGGCGCTTGCAGTTGGTGATGACACGGTTGAGAGCCTCTGGGTAAGGATTAAGGGGAAAGCAAATAAAGCAGGTGGTGTTGTGGGAGTCTACTATTGACCACCCAGCCAGGATCACAAGACCGATGAATTATTCTATAAGGAATTAAGGGATATCTCTAGATCAGCTGCCCTTGTCCTTATGGGTGATTTTAACTTCCCAGACGTCAACTGGGAATATCATACAGCGGACACAAACAGGTCCAGGAAATTCCTGAAGCACGTAGAAGATAACTTCTTGGTGCAGGTACTAAGGGAGCCGACTAGGAAAGGTGCCCTCCTAGATTTGTTGTTTGTAAACAGAGAGGGACTCGTGGGCGAAGTGGTGATTGGTGGCTGTCTTGGTCACAGTGACCACAAAGTAGTTGAGTTTCAAATCGTTGGAGATAGGAGAAAAACTTCCAGCAAAACTTTGACCCTGGATATGGGGAGAGCAGACTTCGGGCTGCTGAAGGAGCTAGTTAGTAAGGACCCCTGGGGATGTGCTTTTGAAGGTATTGGGGTCCATGAATGCTGGTCACTTTTTAAGAGCCCTCTCTTAAGAGCGCAGGAACAGGCAATTCCAAAGCGTCGGAAGTCAAGCAAGCAGGGCAGAAGGCCGGCTTGGCTGAGCAGGGATCTCCTCCTAGAACTTAGGCGGAAAAGGAAAGCGTATGGACATTGGAAGCAAGGACAGGCGACACGGGAGGACTACGGAGATGCTGTTTGCCACTGTAGGGAGAAAATTCATGCGGCCAAAGCTCGATTAGAGTTCAAGCTGGCCAGCACTGTGAAGGACAACAAAAAGGGCTTTTTAAAATATGTCAACAGCAAAAGGAGGATCAGAGATAACATTGGTCCGTTACTTGATGAGGTCGGTCACCTCACAAATAGGGATGTAGACAAAGCAGAGACGTTTAATGCCACCTTCGCCTCTGTCTTTAACACTGATGATGGGACCTGGGACCCCCGGAGCGCTGTGTTGGAAGACCGTGACTGGGGGGATGATAAATTCCCAGCCGACCCTGAACTTGTTCGAGACTTGCTGCTCCAGCTGGATATGCATAAGTCTATGGAGCCTGAGGGGATTCATCCCAGGGTACAGAAAGAGCTGGCCGATGTTATCGCGGGACCTCTCTCCATTATATTTCAACAGTCTTATACAATCATAGAATCATAGAATCACTGAAGTTGGAAAAGACCTCTAAGTTCATCGAGTCCAACCGTCAACCCAACACCACCATGCCCACTAAACCATGTCCCTAAGCGCCTCATCTACACGTCTTTTAAATACCTCCAGGATTGGGACTCCACCACTTCCCTGGGCAGCCTGTTCCAATGTTTAACCACTCTTTCAGTAAAGACATTTTTCCTCATGTCCAATCTAAACCTCCCCTGGCACAACTTGAGGCCATTTCCTCTCGTCCTATCACTTGTTACTTGGGAGAAGAGACCGACACCCACCTCGCTACAACCGACACCCATCTCGCTACAACCTCCTTTCAGGTAGTTGTAGAGAGTGATGAGGTCTCCCCTCAGCCTCCTCTTCTCCAGGCTAAACAACACCAGTTCCCTCAGCCACTCCTCATAAGACCCCTCACCAGCTTCGTTGCCCTTCTCTGGACACGCTCCAGCACCTCAACGTCCTTCTTGTAGTGAGGGGCCCAAAACTGAACACAGTATTCGAGGTGCGGCCTCACCAGTGCCGAGTACAGGGGCACGATCACTTCCCTACTCCTGCTGGCCACACTATTTCCGATACAGGCCAGGATGCCATTGGCCTTCTGGGCCGCCTGGGCACACTGCTGGCTCATATTCAGCCGGCTGTCGACCAACACCCCCAGGTCCTTTTCCGCCAGGCAGCTTTCTAGCCACTCTTCCCCAAGCCTGTAGCGCTGCATGGGGTTGTTGTGGCCGAAGTGCAGGACCCGGCACTTGGCCTTGTTGAACCTCATACAATTGGTCTGGGCCCATCGATCCAGCCTGTCCAGGTCCCTCTGCAGAGCCTTCCTACCCTCGAGCAGATCAACACTCCCGCCCAACTTGGTGTCATCTGCAAACTTACTGAGGGTGCACTCAATCCCCTCATCCAGATCATTGATAAAGATATTGAACAAGACCAGCCCCAAAACTGAGCCCTGGGGAACACCATTTGTGTCTGGCCGCCAACTGGATTTAACTCCCTTCACCACAACTCTCTGGGCCCGGCCGTCCAGCCAGTTTTTTACCCAGCGAAGAGTACACCTGTCTAAGCCATGAGCAGCCATTTTCTCCAGGAGAATGCTGTGGGAGACGGTGTCAAAGGCCTTACTGAAGTCCAGGTAGACCACATCCACAGCCTTTCCCTCATCCACTAGGCGGGTCACCTGGTCATAGAAGGAGATCAGGTTGGTCAAGCAGGACCTGCCTCTCATGAATCCGTGCTGGCTGGGCCTGATCCCCTGGTTGTCCCGCTCATGCCTTGTGAGCGCCCTCAAGATGAACCACTCCATAATCTTCCCCGGCACCGAGGTCAGGCTGACAGGCCTGTAGTTCCCCGGATCCTCCTTCCCGCCCTTCTTGTAGATGGGCGTCACATTGGCAAGCCTCCAGTCGTCCGGGACCTCCCCCGTTAACCAGGACTGCTGATAAATGATGGAGAGCGGCTTGGTGAGCACCTCCGCCAGCTCCCTCAGCACTCTCGGGTGGATCCCATCCGGCCCCATAGACTTGGGAGCGTCCAGGTGGCGTAGCAGGTCGTTGACTGCTTCCTCTTGGATTATAGGGGGTTCATCCTTCTCGCCGTCCCTGTCTTCCAGCTCACGGGGCTGAATACCCTGAGGATAACTGGTCTGCCTGTTAAAGACTGAGGCAAAGAAGGCATTGAGTACCTCAGCCTTTTCCTCATCCTCGGTGACAATGTTCCCCCACGCATCCAATAAAGGATGGAGATTCTCCTTGGCTCTCTTCTTGTCATTAATATATTTGTAAAAACTTTTTTTGTTGTCTCTAACGACAGCGGCAAGATTGTGTTCTAGCTGGGCTTTTGCCTTTCTCATTTCCTCTCTGCATGACCTAACGAGATCCCTGTACTCTTCTTGAGTCGCCTGCCCCTTCTTCCACAAGCGGTAAACTCTCCTTTTTTTCCTGAGTCCCAGCAAGAGATCCCCGTTCAGCCAGGCCGGTCGTCTTCCCCGCCCGTTCTTCTTACGGCGTACAGGGACAGCCTGCTCCTGTGCCTTTAAGACTTCCTTCTTGAAGATCGTCCAGCCTTCCTGGACCCCTTTGCCCTTCAGGACTGTCTCCCAAGAGACTCTCTCCACCAGCATCCTGAACAGGCCAAAGTCCACCCTCCGGAAGTCCATGGTTGCGGTTTTGCTGGTCCCCCTCCTTACTTCACCAAGAATTCTACCATTTCATGGTCGCTAAGCCCAAGACGGCCTCCGACCACCACATCTCCCACCAGTCCTTCTCTGTTTGTAAGCAGCAGGTCGAGCGAGGCACCTCCCCTGGTAGGCTCACTTACCAGCTGCGTCAGGAAGTTGTCTTCCACACACTCCAGGAACCTCCTAGACTGCTTCCTCTCTGCCGTGTTGTATTTCCAGCAGACGTCCGGGAAGTTGAAGTCCCCCACGAGAACAAGGGCTAGCGATTGAGAGGCTTCTGCCAGCCGCTTGTAGAACGCTTCATCTGCCCCTTCATCCTGGTTGGGTGGTCTATAACAGACTCCCAGCAGGATATCTGCCTCGTTGGCCTTCCCCCTCATCCTTACCCATAAACACTCGACCGTATCATCATCACAATCGTTGAGCTCTAGACAATCGAAACACTCCCTAACATACAGGGCCACCCCACCACCTCTCCTTCCTCGCCTGTCCCTTCTGAAGAGTCTATAGCCATCCATTGCAGCACTCCCATCGTGAGAGTCACCCCACCATGTTTCTGTGATGGCGACTAAGTCATATCTCTCCCGCTGCACAATGGCTTCCAGCTCCTCCTGTTTGCCGCCCATGCTGCGTGCATTGGTGTAGATGCGCTTGAGCTGGGCTATCGATTTCGCCCCCAGCATCGGCATGCCACCCCTAGGCTCATCTCTAGTGAGCCTCGTTTTATCCCCTTCCCCCTTCAAACCTAGTTTAAAGCCCTCTCAATGAGCCCTGCCAATTCAGTCTTGGGAGCCTGGAGAGGTCCCAGTCGACTGGAAGCTGGCAAATGTTGTCCCAATTTTCAAGAAGGGAAAGAAGGAAGACCCTGGTAATTACAGGCCTGTCAGTCTCACTTCAGTGCCTGGTAAAGTTATGGAGAAGGTTATTCTGGAAGTTACTGAAAAACACTTGAGAGACAACACAGTCATTGGTCATAGCCAGCACGGGTTCACAAGGGGAAAGTCCTGCTTAACCAACTTAATTTCCTTTTATGACAAGGTCACCCATCTAGTTGACCAAGGGAAGCCAGTAGGTGTGGATTCTTTTTGGATTTTAGGAAAGGTTTTGATACTGTCTCTCACAGTATCCTTCTGGACAAAATGTCCAGCACACAGCTAGACAAGTCCATAATACGTTGGGTGAACAATTGGCTGATGGATCGGGCTCAAAGAGTTGTAGTAAATGGGGTTACATCAGGCTGGTGGCCAGTCACCAGTGGGGCTCCCCAGGGCTCAAATTTAGGGCCAGTGCTCTTTAATGTTTTTATAAATGATCTGGATGCAGGAATCGAATGTACATTAAGCATGTTTGCTGATGATACTAAACTAGGAGGAGCTGTGGACTCCCTCGAGGGTAGAGAGGCCTTACAGAGAGATCTGGAGAGACTAGGGAGCTGGGCAATCGCCAACTGTATGAAATTTAACAAGAGCAAGTGCCGGATTCTCCACCTGGGATGGGGTAATCCTGGTTATACGTACAAATTGGGGGACGAGAGGCTGGAGAGCAGCCCCGTGGAAAGAGATCTGGGGGTTTGGGTTGATGGCAAGTTGAACATGAGTCAACAGTGTGCCCTGGCAGCCAAAAGGGCCAACTGGGTCCTGGGGTGCATCAAGCACAGCATAGCTAGCCGGTCGAGGGAGGCGATTGTCCCCCTCTACACTGCACTGGTGCGGCCCCACCTCGAGTACTGTGTGCAGTTTTGGGCGCCTCAATGTAAGAATCACAGAATCATAGAATCATTGAGGTTGGAAAAGACCTCTAAGATCATCGAGTCCAACCGTCAACCCAACACCACCAGGCCCACTAAACCATGTCCCTAAGTGCCTCATCTACTCGTCTTTTAAAAACCTCCAGGGATGGGGACTCCACCACTTCCCTGGGCAGCCTGTTCCAATGTTTCACCACTCTTTCAGTAAAGAAATTTTTCCTTACATCCAATCTAAACCTCCCCTGGCGCAATTTGAGGCCATTTCCTCTCGTCCTATCGCTTGTTACTTGGGAGAAGAGACCGACACCCACCTCGCTACAACATCCTTTCAGGTAGTTGTAGAGAGCGATGAGGTCTCCCCTCAGCCTCCTCTTCTCCAGGCTAAACAACCCCGGTTCCCTCAGCCGCTCCTCATCAGACTTGTTCTCCAGACCCCTCACCAGCCTCGTTGCCCTTCTCTGGACACGCTCCAGCACCTCAACGTCCTTCTTGTAGTGAGGGGCCCAAAACTGAACACAGTATTCGAGGTGTGGCCTCACCAGTGCCGAGTACAGGGGCACGATCACTTCCCTACTCCTGCTGGCCACACTATTTCTGATACAGGCCAGGATGCCATTGGCCTTCTTGGCCGCCTGGGCACACTGCCGGCTCATGTTCAGCCGGCTGTCGACCAACACCCCCAGGTCCTTTTCCGACAGGCAGCTTTCCAGCCACTCTTCCCCAAGCCTGTAGCGCTGCATGGGGTTGTTGTGGCCGAAGTGCAGGACCCGGCACTTGGCCTTGTTGAACCTCATACAATTGGTCTGGGCCCATCGATCCAGCCTGTCCAGGTCCCTCTGCAGAGCCTTCCTACCCTCGAGCAGATCAACGCTCCCGCCCAACTTGGTGTCGTCTGCAAACTTACTGAGGGTGCACTCAATCCCCTCATCCAGATCATCGATAAAGATATTAAACAAGACCGGCCCCAAAACTGAGCCCTGGGGAACACCGCTCGTGACCGGCCGCCAACCGGAATTTGAACAGCCGCCAACTGGATTTGACTCCATTCACTACAACTCTCTGGGCAAAGAAGGACATCAAGCTATTGGAGTGTGTCCAGAGGAGGGTGACCAAGGGCGACCAAGATGGTGAAAGGTCTCGAGGGCAAGACTTATGAGGAGCAGCTGATGTCACTTGGCTTGTTCAGCTTGGAGAAGAGAAGGCTGAGGGGTGACCTCGTCGCAGTCTACAGCTTCCTCAAGAGAGGTAGCAGAGGGGGAGGTGCTGATCTCCTCTCTCTGGTGACCAGCGATAGGACACGTGGAAATGGAATGAAGCTGTGTCAGGAGAAGTTCAGATTGGACATTAGGAAAAGGTTCTTCGCTGAGAGGGTGGTCGGTCGGTGGAACAGGCTCCCCAGGGAAGTGGTCACAGCCCCAAGCCTGTCAGAGTTCAAGGAGCGTGTGGACGACGCTCTTAGTCATATGGTTTAGTTTTAGGTAGTCCTGTGAGGAGCAGGGAGTTGGACTCGATGATCCTTATGGGTCCCTTCCGACTTGAGATATTCTATGATTCTGTGATTCTATGATTTTTTAATCTTGAACTTCTCCAGTGGCTTTCTGAACCCATGCAAGCTTTTAGCATCAATTGTATGCATCCACAGGTATATCTTAGGGGAAAGGTATTTGAACACACACACAGCAGCTAGCCATTTTGTCTCCTGCTGTCTAGACATACCCTAGTAGGTAAGACCAACTAGAACTCCAGTTACAGTCCTGTAGTGGTGGTTCATGCTTGTCTTTCTCCCAAGTTTGTACCTCATGCAATCAGTGGCTTCTTGTTTATTCCCTCCTCCACCTTTATTATTTACTGGTTAGCTTAATATTTCATCAGTACAGATTCCATTATGATCTTTTAGTATTATGCAACTTGCTCACCTTTAACATATTATTGATATTTTAAGTCAGCTCTGTTCTGCTTACCTAGGAAGGAAACAAACTTCAGGAATCAAAACAGAAACCATCCTTCAGAACTTTCTTGATAAGTCAGTCAAGAAATGAAGCAGAAAGGGTGTCTTGAACATGAATTCCTTAGGGAGAAGGAAATACTAAGTTCTAGCAATGTGAAAATGAGAAGTCAAAATGAGTGGGATGAAACTTGTTTCATATGTTGGGTTTTTTCATTTACATATCAGGTAAGTTATCAAAACAAGAATTTTTTTCCCCCTTTTTTAACTTAGAGTACTATGTCTGAATGCTTTACAGCATATATGTTAGATAGAATGCTTGTCTCAGGGAATTTATTGCATAATGAAACTGGCACAATGTGAATGTCTTCAACTCAACTACAGAAAGTAAAGTCTCAGAAAAAATAATAAGTATAATAAAGATTTGATTGTAACCCAGGAAATGCACACTTTTCTCTCTCTGTTCTTCAAAAAGACATTCTACTTCTATAATTTCCTTGCTACTTCGCTGCTGATATTCAGGACTAAAAAATCTCGTGTGCTAGTATAAAACTGATATGGACAATAAGTAGCCTGTGATACAAAGATGATATTTAACATACTTAAGATTTGATTCCGCAGTGTGTCCAAACTGTGTTCTAACATAGTGTAGATAAGATACCTTTTATCTTAATGCCACCAAAGGTTAAAAGCTACTGAAATATCTGTCCCCTGAGTATCCCTGACACAAATTCCTGTTTACACTAAGAGTAGAAGGAATTGTAGAAACTCATATTTTTTTTGTAACCGGCAACTGCTTAAATTCTCAGATCTCAGCACTCAACATTGTTGTGTGAGAAATATTGGTAGCTAGTATTTGGTTGCCTGCATTTCATATTGAAGACAATAAAGCTCTTAAATTTTTTTTTTTTTTTTTTTTTTTTTTAACCCAAGGGTGCTGGATGCACAAGCAGCCCTACTGGAAGCTAGTTGGGCCACAGAACACTTTGCACTTTTCAAATCATGCTATTTTTTTCCAAGTGCTTCCTTTAGCTTAGGCTTCCACCTTTGAAAATCTTCGCAGAGACATGCACTAGTTTATTCCTTAGTAGAACAAAAAGGGTCTCCTGTGTGCAGTAGAAAGATGTTCACAGTAGGGGTTTACATTGATCCCTAATTAATGAAACAGAAGGGAGATAATTTTTTTGTATTGTGGTTACAGTAAAGTAAGGTGTTGGACATGTACTTCCTGTTTCTTCCCTCAAATTCTTGGGTTTTAATCAGAAAATACTTAAAATATAAACATGACAAATTATGCTGAATGTCAGTTCAACAACTACTATTGGAAATAATTTTAAACTCATTAAAATACAGAAAAATTATGCTTAAAAGAATTGCTATCAGTGACTCTTCCAAGATCATTAAAATAGATTTGATCAAGAACAACTATACAGCACTAATAGAATTAATGATTCTTTGAAGTTACTTTTGTCAACTTCAGGAATATGGATTTTATTCTAAGTGTGGAAACTTGGTCAGAGAGAGTTAAAAGAGTTACATGAGCTATCTCTAATTCATGTAGATATTTCAGAGTTAGTGTAGTCACAGTTCAACTTTTTCTGTAACCATCTCATATGTTGTTCTCACCAAATGCAATAGATTCCGTATATTTCCAAATTGCTTCAACTATTTCAACTAGTTTCAACTCATTTTGTTGAAGCTTTCTCCTTTTGCCTAAGAAACTGTTTTGTGTGACATCACAAATCAATGTGGCTGCCTAAAAATCTAGGAAAAAAAACTGGTTCTAAAATAGGAGTATGTGTATTGTCCTGACACTGGAATAACAGTTTTCCAT
Source organism: Aptenodytes patagonicus (assembly GCF_965638725.1). Lineage (NCBI taxonomy): Eukaryota > Metazoa > Chordata > Aves > Sphenisciformes > Spheniscidae > Aptenodytes > Aptenodytes patagonicus. The sequence continues at coordinate 27,872,282 of NC_134981.1, forward strand.
TTTAAGTATAACTTAATCACTTTGGAAAATAGAATGATAGTGTAGTCTGAGTACTAATGATGGCATTGATAGCAACTCTTCTTGTGGTCTTTAAAGTAGTTGGAACTAAATTTTTTAAGTCTTTGATTTTGGAAGCTGTGGATGCCTAATATATTTAGAATCAACATCAGAGGTTGCTCTTAACAATGTCTTTCGAAATCATTGGCTTGTAGTATGGTATCATTTCTGCCTAGCAATAACTTTTCATTGTAGTAATTTATAAAACTGTAGCAAGAATTAACTTATGTTTGTAACATGCTCTGAACATACAACACGTATGAACACCTAACAGCACTATGCAAGTACTTGTATGTTACACCTATATTGTGGAAATATTTTTTCAAATGGATGAATAAATGTTGTGAGGAGGATTGTTCTTTCTTCCCTATAATTCCTTTTAATTATTTATTTTTCAGATAATGGAGGACAGACTGGCAGGTGGGAATAAGTGGCCGCTGAGAGGAAGAAAATGGACCCTCTGGGAAGGAGGAGTGAGAGGAGTAGGCTTTGTTGCAAGTCCTTTACTGAAACAAAAAGGTGTAGAAAGTCATGAACTTATCCATATCTCTGGCTGCCAACGCTGGTGCACCTTGCTGGAGGACATACCAATGGCACTAAGCCTTTGGATGGCTTTGATGTTTGGAAAGCTATCAGGTTACTTGCATGTCAAATTACTGACTCAGAATTCTGGTATGAGATGAATTTAATCAGCCCAGAGAACAGAGCTGGAACTGGGGGGGGGATATTACATGTTCCTTTCCCTAGATAAAGGGAAGATATAAGTTCCATTAACTTTGCTATCCATGAGAGAATTATCCAGGTTGCAGATTAATCCTGGTCACAGATGCCAAACCTCCATACAGTGTTAGCTTGGTATGTTGAGTTTATCAGTGTGGACACAGCAATGCACAAACATGGTATACTTTTTCAAGAACCCTCCGTGATCCAGAAGTATGTTAATTGATATTGCACAGCATGGAGTACAAGTTAGTAAATTTTATGGACCCAGCCCTGCTCTCTACAGAGCCCAATCGGGTGTCTCTGCAGTATGCTTCTGAAATTGGACATGTGGGAAATCTATGCAGACATTAAACTAGCTGAGCATGGATTCCACTTTGATTCAGTGGGGTTTGTTAGCTCAGTACAGGACCTGTGAGGCTGGCTCTAAGTGTAACCATTTGAATTGTTCCATATCATGCTGTCCAGTGTCTCAGAAAGCCTGTGAGGTTGAGTACAAAAGTAGACCTGACTTGGTTCCTGAGAGTTTGTGATGTGCCTGATTTAAGCAAGCTGGAGCACTCAGGAGCACAGTGTAGAAATGCTTAGATGGCTGTAAAGAAGAGGCAGCTTAGCTCCAGTTTGGTTGGCAATGAAACCAAGCTAATGAATTTTACTGGGCTCTATCTGACACTGTGCACTTCTCATGCTGTCTGGATTAACTGGGATATATCCCAAACCCCATTAGTTCAGATAATGGAGAGTCTTCTGTGCATTAAAAGAAAAATGAGTTAAATCCCATACATTTTTACTCTGGAGAAGAATAATAAAAATGGTATCACAAATGCTGGATACTGGACTTGGGGCTCTGGGCACATCTGAATATGTGCTTATTACTAGTGTGTAAGTAGAAGAGAATGTAAAAGAATAAATGAAATAGGTATTAACTGGTAAAGGTGATTTTTCACTGGAACAAACTATCAAAAGAAACTCTGGTGTTGCCCCTTTATGATATCTTCAATCAAGACTTATATTCAAACAGTCCTTCATCTTTCAAAGCTTTTCTTTTATTCTAATGTTCTTTTATTCTACTAAAATGGATTAAAGAGTCTTTAAAACCTGAGTTTCTGCAGAATTTTAAACTTCTGTGACCAACCCTTAGTTTAAATTGCATGGTGACATTGGTTTTGATTTCTTTGTTTCTTCCTCTTCTGTGCTGCATGTAATATATTCATTGATGGGGCTAAATTCTATTATCTATGTTCATAGAAGTTATTTTATTTTAATTGGTCTTTGAATATAGTTTTAAATCACATAAGAATCATTTAGGATGGGAAATTTAATACTGCTAAAGCAGAATAAAAGGACTAGAAATTCTACATCCTACATGCTGTTTGTCTGAGAACTAATGTTTTGTTTCTTTTGATAATCTTTGTTCTGTTTTTATAGCAGTCAGCCAATATTATGGATTATTCCGTGTAAGGGTATTTTACTTCTTTGTATATTATGCGTGTTATAACCTTTTGTCCCCTTCTCAGGGTTCCCACCCCAGCTTGCAGGAGAAATGTAGCTATTTATGTAGCAATCGCTGAATTTTCTGCAATTTTCTACATAGTGCATTATGATAAACACTGATTTCGTGCGTCTTAGCATCCTAGACTCTGAATTACAGGAGTTAATCAGTTTCTAAACAAGCATGAACAGGAACATTTGGGTTAGGATTTGAGATGAGAAACTGAGTGTTAGAGCAGGCAGAATCGAACCCATCTACCTGTCCCTGGTTAGCCCTATTTAGACCCTGAAGTGAAGTTAAAAAAAAAATATTAGAAAATAACATCTTGAGTTCAGAATTTTGTTTGTACCTTTAGTAGAATTACCTGTTTTGAAACTGCCTAGCTTGATTTCTTACTTAGTGCTGTCTCTGTTTCTGAGGAGCTATGGGGTAGTTTTTCTGTACTAGCTGGATTTTGCAGAGAGCTCATGGCCTTGTGCCCAGGTATACTGTATGGCTCTGTTCCAAGTGGAAGAAGATAAGGATGTGTATAATTGAGGCCAGGGATCATTAACCGCCAGGAAGGAATGGAGACCCCTGTCTAGCCAGAGACAGTAAAATGTTTTACATGCCAATGTTACTGTGGGAAAACTTCGCATCAGCAAGATCCTGGGGTGCTCCTAAACCATAGACTAACTTTTCTTCCAGCTACCAGCAGAATTCCTGTCTACTTCAGGTTCAGTTTCAACCAGGTATTCTTTGTCATGGACTGATCTTCTCAGATCAGGTTACTTTAGTGGGAAAATTGTATGTGGGGAAGGATAGGTACAGCTGTGCATCCCCTGCATACTCCTGGCACTTGAATCTTATCTCTTCATGGAGGGACTGAATGTCATGTTTACTAGCACCGCTAGGGAATAGGTGACCTCTGATATTTTTAGTTGTGCCAACCGGAGTGCCTCTGTCCAGAGGGGAAAAAGTCAGTTTTTGTGAATTGTTAGGCTGCTGTTTGGCTGACCTTGCAGCCAAAATGTCAAATTTCACATGATTTTCCCATGTAATCAGGAGAAATGAGTGTACTGAACTTCATGATCATAACTCAAAAGGTCACTTGAATATTGGATAGCAAACAACAAAGGCACAGTGCCCTTTTAGTAACATCTGATGGAAACAGTCTGACACTCACAGTCTGACACTCTCACTCACCAAAAGGTGTGTGTCTAAGAAGTCTGCCCAGCAGCCAGGCACCGGGGCAGGAGTTTTCAAGCCATCCATCTGGCAGCCAGGCACTACGATGCTTGTGACCAGATGTTAGGTCCAGGATCTGTTGCAATGGTGCAGAGGTCAAGGGACGCCAGCTATGAAGTCCTTGTCACATCTTCTGTGTTCTTCTTAGGTTGGTGACCATGCACAGGTTTTGGTTATGCCTTTTTGTACCCTTTTGGTGCTGTTTCTTTATCCTGTCTCACCTCTGTGAGCCACCAGGTGCCATCTTTCTCTCCAGATGTCCATGTCCTGTGAAACAGGCATAGATGTGTTGGGATCTTGCTGACCTGCTAATCTGGGTGTCGTTAACACAGGCCATTATGAGAGCCATTTCCCTGCTGTGTGTTCGTGCTGTTGTCTCCACACGCAGATATTTCCAGTCTTTCTCCATTCATACCAATCTTGGCCTTTCTGTTACAGTCCTCTACAGTAAAAGGTAGTAGGTGTCCTGCTTTCGGCTGGGATAGAGTTAATTTCCTTCCTAGTAGCTGGTATAGTGCTGTGTTTTGGATTTAGGATGAGAACAATGTTGATAACACACCAATGTTTTAGTTGTCGCTAGATAATGCTTACACTAGCCAAGGACTTTTCAGCTTCCCATGCTCTACCGACTCAGAAGGCTGCAGGTGCACAAGAAGCTGGGAGGGGACACAGCCAGGACAGCTGACCCAAACTGGCCAAAGGGATATTCCATACCATGTGACGTCATGCTCAGTATATAAACTAGGGAAAAGCTGGCTGGGGGGCTGCTGCTCGGGGACTGGCTGGGCATCGGTTGGCGGGTGGTGAGCAGTTGCATCGTGCATCACTTGTTTTGTATTTTTTTTTTTTATCATTATTATTATTACTACTACTACTACTACTACTATTACTGTTTTACTTTATTTTATTTCAATTATTAAACTGTTATCTGAACCCACGAGTTTTCTCACTTTTACTCTTCCGATTCTCTCCCACATCCCACCGGGGCAGGGGGAGTGAGCGAGCGGCTGTGTGGTGCTCAGTTGCCAGCTGGGGTTAAACCATGACAGTAGGCCACCAAAAAAGCTTTTCCATCCAAAATTTTGTTGCAGCATATCTTTAGACCAGTAGTTCTTAAACTTTGTTTTCCTCCAGGTACCTTTGGAATTAGATTTAAATCTCCCTTTAATGTCCCCAACTTCTTTTTGAAAATGACTTAGGATAGTATCACTGTACCAACATGTTTTTGGATATCAGTCAGAGCGTTCCATAATTCCCAGGGGGGCACCTACCTGGGGTTCCTCATGCCACTTCAGCTTGCCACCACTGGTCTCAGCTTTTCTCCCACTCAGCCCCTGATGCCCTCCTGTTCCCGCCAGCGATAGAGTAGGGTGCTACAGTATGGGCAATGTCCTTTCATTGTAACTCTCCTCTCTAAAACTTGACATTTCAATCTCAGGTATTGTATTGGATATGGCTGGGATGGAGTTAACTTTCCCCATAGCAGCCCTCTGACCCAAGCTGACCAAAGAGATATTCCATACCATATGATGTCATGCTCCACAATAAAAGATAAGAGAAAGGAGGTGGGGGCATTCATTATTAAGGCACTTGTCTTCCGAAGCAACCGCTACACGTACTGAGGCCCTACTTCCCTGGAAGGAGCTGGACGTTGCCTGCTGATGGGAAGTAGAGAATAATTTTTTGTTTGTTTCCTTTGCTTCCATGCGCGGCCTTTGCTTTTCTTTATTAAACTGCCTTTATCTTGAACCACAAGTTTTTCATCTTATTTTCTTCACCCTGTCCTGCTGAGGAGGGGGAGTGATAGAGCAGCTTGGTGGGCACCTGGCAGCCAGCCAAGGTCAACCCACCACAGGTATAAACCTCCTACATAAATCATAGTAGGTTGCACTTTTATAATACCTTAGATTATCATGAGTAACACTACAATATAGTGGAACCTCTAAAACCATGTACATATTAAAAATTATATCTAAAAATTCAGTATAATATCATGAATATATTTTACAAAAATAGGAATTTAGAATACCAAGAACAATTAATAGAAAACAATACTAAAATGCAACTAGTCAAGGAATCTAAACTGTACTGCATGTTTCCAAGCAAATATCTCAAAAAGCACTTGCATTTCTAAGAAACATCTGTTCTCCAGATGCTTGCTACTCTATTGAAATAGAGACATGAGGCAAAATAATTTTCCTTACGTAGAAATTTGCCCTGGTTGATATATTGTTTTTATATATTTTGGTTTTCAGTACTGAATATCTATTATGCCTGTGCTCAGAAAAAGGATTTTGTTGTGCATTAATAGGAAAATGAAAAACCAAATGATAAAGCACATGAAGCAGTATGACAGGCACTGAGAGATTCAGGATAAAATGCAGTCAAAATAACTAATATTTCTTCAAAGCTTGTTACCAAGTGTAGGCTTTCAAGTTTTATTCATACATTTTGCAAGGCAAGTTACAGTTTTATATTTTTGTAACGTTGGAAATATCACAATTGAATGGATGAAGTAAATGAAGCAAGATCAACTTGAATTCTTATGTACCAAATGGTTACATTAATTTGAGGAACTAAATAGTTGTTTGGAAAAATTCTCATTGTTGTGGTATAAATTAATGCTGAAGAAAGAGCAGTCTAAAGCTGAGAGTAATGTTTATTTCCAGCATATCTGAAATATAATTATTTTAGGAAAGCACGTACAGATATGACCCAGAGAAATACAATACATGGCAAGGTTTTGCAAATGCTTTTGCTGAGCGACACTGACGATGTTTTTGTGCAAGATAAACATATTTACCCTGAAAAACCTTGGATTCCTTTCCAAGGACACCTTCTGCCTATTTAACACCACCAACAACAACAACAAAAGTGAAAGATTGCATGTAGATGTTTGTTCAAGTTCACTAAGGAGTAATAGATCTTTCTGTATGTTTTAAACACTTTTTTTTTTGCAAAGCAGATGATAGTGATGTGCTCAGCATAAATTAGCTGATTCTCATACCAACTCTGAAGTTACTCCATATGTTTCCATCAAGATGCTCTTACATAGAGGATTTTTTTGGAAAACAATACCTTTTAACTGCTTAATTAAATATTCAGTCCACACGGTAGAATAATTACCAGAGAAAAGAAAAAGTTCCTTATTTTTAGGGGGAGGACCAATATATTAGAATATTGGAGTCTAAAAATAAATATTCTAAAATTAGAGAATTGTACGATATGGTTACACTGGAAGCTACTAAAATACAAAGGCAAGATGCCCTAGAGAATCTTCGTGCTTTCTTATTTTAGCTCCATTGTCTAGAATATATTCCTGATGCAAAAAAACCTTGGCAGGACATCTGCCAAGGTGGATCTGTTGTTGAAGCTGTGTCTTTTGAGGGGACTAAGTCAGCATGGAGCTCCATAAATGGGAAGGAGGACAGAGTTTCAGCACAGGGGAAGGGAACTCTGCTACAAGTATAAATTCTCTTCTTCTTGTCCCCAGGACTATGTTTCTGTCTTCCTGATGTCCTTTTCTATCAGCTGTCCGCTTTCTTCAACATACAATGCCATCTTCTTTTCTCTGACTATTGTTTTGTGAATAATATATGCTGGTTATAAATATCCATTTTGTGTGCAACAGAATTACTAAAATAACACCAATAACACACAAGCAGTTCAGTACCAGTTAATAGTGCTACAGAGCTTAATGCAGTAATGCCATAGGCTTCAAGGAGTATATCTCATGATTATATGTAAATTGCATTTCCAAGTTACTAATATCAATATTCTGTCCCCCAAAAAAATGGATTCAATAAAAATTGACTGCAGCATGAAAAACTTGAATTAATGCAGGTGTAATCTTTATATTTTGTGTTCTACCTGCTGTGCAATAACATTCATAGCTGTCCTGGTTTCAGCTAGGATAGAGTTAATTTCCTTCCTAGTAGCTGGTATAGTGCTGTGTTTTGGATTTAGGATGAGAACAATGTTGATAACACACTGATGTTTTAGTTGTTGCTGAGCAGTGCTTACACTAAGTCAAGGACTTTTCAGCTTTTCATGCTCTACCAACTGAGAAGGCTGGAGATGCACAAGAAGCTGGGAGGGGACACAACCAGGACAGCTGACCCAAACTGGCCAAAGGGGTATTCCATACCATATGACGTCATGCTGAACAAAACACTGGGGAGGTTGGCCGAGGGGGTGTGGCTGCTGCTCAGGAACTGGCTGGGCATCGGTCAGCGGGTGGTGAGCAATTGCATTGTGCATCACTTGTTTTGTATATTCTTTTATCATTATTATTATTTTCCCTTCCTTTTCTGTCCTATTAAATTGTCTTTATCTCAACCCACGAGTTTTACCTTTTTTCCGATTCTCTCCCCCATCCCACTGGAGGGCAGTGAGTAAACGGCTGTGTGGTGTTTAGCTGCCTGCCGGGTTAAACCACGACAATAGCCATGTTTAGTGTACAGTATCTACCCTACAGATTAAAAGCCATAAAAGGAAATTTCCTTTAATAATATGATAGCATTACTAGTCTGCTCAAACAGCATAAATATCCTCAGTTCTGACTTTCTTGGGCCTAACCTGATAGTGTATGAATATTGGATGTATGAACAGGAGAAACACATAGGAGTAAGTTACTTTTTTCTTCTTTATTTGACACTGGTGGAAGATACTATTCTACTTAGCATAATTCTGGTGTTTGCTTTCTTTTAAAAGGATACTGAAAAATGTAGATACAGCTCAGAAACTGCAAAATAAGAATATCTCCTCAAGAAGTTACTGTAGAATCACTCACATACTATAAATTCACATCCTGATTTAACTTGCACTAACTGGTTCATGTTACTATTACCTATGAATGGATGGCAAAAGGCACATGATCACAGCTGTAAATGGAGCATCTAGAGGCAGTAAAAGTCTATTAAATCTAAGATAAATTTTGGTTAAATAAGGCCAGACACTCCTAAGTTAAGAGTGTGACCAGTAAAGACATTAGGGGAGGAAAAAAAAAGTTAACCTTTCATACACATTTTGGGAAAAACATTTTTATGGCAGTTTTTATACACTGAATTACTAACCTTGTAGGTTAATTATTGTACTTCCTCTGTATTAATTGCAAGGCTGTATTATCTGAATACATTTAATCTTTCATCTGATCCTCCTTGTTAATTTTGTACTTATTCAAAATGTGTAGCATCCAGAAATATTTTTAGAAATTGAATAGAGCAATATTAATTTTAATTAGTTGTTATTGAAACTTAAATTATGTGTAAATATTGTTTAATTATACATTTTATATATTAAAATAACAGCCATTTTTGAGGTTTCCACTAAGTTTTATATTACCTGATTTTATTTTTTTTTATTCTTAATGTGAAGTGGTTTAGGGGCCTTGGTTGAATTTTTGAGTCTTACAATGAAACTCCCTAACAAAAAACAAAAAAAACCCAATTTAAGTTATTTGGAAGTTTCTAAAAAGATGTGTTTAGGTTCACTGTCAAATAATAAAATATTGTTGTGTCATGATGTAGCCAAGATTCTTTCTAATTATGACTTCGTACTCACGCTGCCCTTTATAAGGAGGAAATTTCTTTTACTCAGTTTTTTAGGACTGGGATTTATTTAACTCAGAAAATTTATGGGTAAGTTAGGAGGCTCATTCCACACCATCCCTATGTAGTCAATAGTTAGAGAAAGAGGGATGATTTTTTCACAAGAAGGTTCAGAGTATCTAAATAATCCTTGTGACCTCAATTACAAATCGAAGGTGGGGGTTTTTGAGGGGTAGCCAATGCCTTTAGTGTTTTTTGAGGCACCCAGCCAAAATGCTTTCAGCGCTCTAGAGTGATGAGTCTTGTAAAGGTATGCAGAGAGCATAGCAAGTCTAGCATGCCAGCTTATGCTGCTAAATTTGATTTTTAAAGTTGATTATTGTGAAACCCTGCTTTGGTGGGGCCAATTCTGTACTCTGTAAACTTGTGAATACCAGTAAACACCAGTGAAGTCGGGGAAGACTGATAGGGGCAAAAGGTGTTGCTACTGGGCTGGAAAAGAGCATTCAAATTAAAGTCAATAACAATTAGTTTATGGGTATGAGCTCATTCTGTAGTAGGATGACAAAAAAACTTAAAATAAAACATGCAGAATCCTAATGAGCTGTAGAAGGAAATTAACATTTCCTTTTAAAATCTCTCCTAGTGAAGGAAGACCTTCCCCCAGAGTGGAACTGCTTCATAACATAGACCCCATGTTTGTGGATGACTTCCCATGTGAGTATGCTACTGATTGTTCGAGACTTATTAAGTATACAGTTTATCTTCCTAACATTCCTTGTTTTCCTTAAGTGAAGTATTTCCTTCTAGGTGAAACAAAATAGAGTATGATGCCTTCTGCTTTTAAGTAAATAGTTTAGCTTTAAAATACAGAAACATCATCCCCCAGGTGCTGTAAGTACTTACTGAATCATGACCAACACACGCTTCCTATTTCACAGAGCTCTGAAGCTCTGTTGGGTAATGAATAAAGAACTTTGGGACATGGAATTGTTGAGGAGCAGCCATGTGTCTGAGGTGCACAGGGAAGCACACTGCCAAAAAACCCCATCAAACCCTGTCTTCAGTGCTCCAGGTTGGCAGGTACCTCCCAATGAACTGCTCACCCTAGCATATCTTGATACATCTATATATGACCTTGCAAATGGAAAACCTGAGTTTGTGAGAAGCTAAGAAGTTCCAAGCCTCATGATTGCTTTTGTTCCATAATCACATGGGTTGGATCTTTAATGCCATAATCACATAAATTGGAATTTAAGTTTACCAATTCTATAGCTCTTTAAACACTGTCTGTTTTATGATTCAATGTTATTAGCTTGCTAAGGACTACAAACTTTTCAAGCAGAGATTTTTTCATGCAGAACATTGGAACAGGTCCTTTACAGTCTTTTTATAGCATTTCTGTATTTCATTAAATGAAGAAGTAAATCCAGGTAGAGGAAAAGTAGTACAGTAGGGACAGTGATCTGTTGCCTGCAAGATAGATACAAGTTGTGCTGTAGTAACTGGATGGAAAGGGGTAAGGTGGCCTTCTTGAATGCACATCTGGCCCTGTGATGCTTTTCTCAGAAGGAGCAACATTATCCCTATCTAGTGTTGGCTGGACAGCACTGCCTGCAGATAATTCCTACATACTGACGGAATTAAGGTGCAGCTACTCCAATTTCCCTTCAAAGAATGCTCAATGAGTCGTAGCATTCCCGTACAATGTTATGCCCTGATGTGGTATTTTCGGGCATACTTTAGAGACCAACTTTTCCTTGTGGGAACTGCCATGATTGAGCTCAGCTGAGGTGTTTGAATAGACAACTTCCTGGTTTAAATAGAAGTGGGACGAGTGGAGGAAGTTTTCAGGAGCCTAAGCTCAGGAAATACTTCCCCGGATTGTTTCCATGATGCCATACTCTGATGATACTTCACTGTACGCTACATATAGTGTGTCCTTACGTTTTGTGTGCGTTGCATGAGATGTGGGCAGGGAGTGGGGCAGGTGGGTAGAAGCTGTGGTAAATGGAACATTTATTCTGGATGAGATGTGACTTTTAAGCATCGTGAACAGAGGGAGGGGTATACGTACTTGTAAATTTATAATGTTTTAATGTACCTTTCAAAACTGGAGTAATTAAAAACAAAAAACTTTTTACCTGCGTGTCCTTATGCATCATATAGGGTTTCCCTGTCTCTTCTCAGCGAAGGCCTATAACTTTGACAAGTTACTTTGTGCCACCTGTTTCACTTTCTCCCTTAATAGCACTTTTGGTCAGGAACAAGTAGAGCTGACCTCCAAATTAGTATATGTTACGTTTTTCCTAATTTTGATTTTATGATACCGTTCTTAAAGGATTTGAGAGTAAGTAATTGTATTTCTGATAGGTTTGACAAGATATATCACCGTTATACATGACAAAATATACATAAAACTCTACTTTTTCAGATCACTGTTCTTTTAATTAACATACTGTTTCTAATGCAACAGAGCATATTAATTTATAGTCCAGTGTTGGGGACAAGAATCCAGCTTTCTTTGTACTTCATCTATTGTCATAATGTGCTCAATTTCTTATAAGTTAACTGGAAATTGGAATGGTTTTGTGCTTTGCAGGATGAGTCATTCTATTATTTATGATTCTGTTTTTGACCCGGATAGTGAAATTATGCATTGTCATATAAGGATTAAAATTTCTATTTAGCAATCTGAGTTATTAGGAGTAACTGTATATGTATGTAACTCAGACGATTTCTTCTTAACATGTCTGTTTTTCATTTGTACAAATTGAGTAATAAGTTTAGAATCAAGATCCAGATAAATTATATTGGTGTCTCTATTATGGATAGATTAGGGAGACACAAAGCTTGGAATATATAGGTACTTTCATATTTTCAGCAATCAATCATGGCTCTCTTCATGGTTTTTTTTTTAAAAAGCATTTTAAAATAAACTGCCCATACAATCTTTCTATCACCAAGGTGATAAACTGTGTGCCACTCTGGAGTCTCGCTCTTTCCTTGACTGTTTATTGTTTCCTTGTCCTAACTGTTTTGAGATCAGAGTATTCTTTTGCCTACGGTGCTAAAATATATGCATGTATGTTTTGCTTGGTTCTTTCTCACCTCCTGTGTAGTCTTTGGCCTTCTTTATGCCAGTCTTGCCCTTGTCCTAGTCCACTTAAAAAAATCACTTCACCTAAATCGTCTTATGTCAGATGAAGCATTCATATCATACTAATACTTTCTTTTTTGTAGAAATTGAAATAGAAAGTAAAATAATAACTGGAAGATACAGATTTGCTAAACCTTTGGGTTTGCAGAGTACTGTGGAAGAGCAAAGAGGAAATTAAATCTCAAGATACTATTAAACATAACCAAAAAAACTTTCAGGATGTTGCAGATAATCAGGAGAGTTCTGATCATACTATTAAGGAAGACACTGTACTGTTATAGTTGTGCACACATAGGGCATTAAGTTATTGTTGTACTTGCACGCAGTGCCTGTTCAGTGCTCCTGAACTTGAGTGCTTTTGCATATAATGTATATATTCTTTCAGCATATATTATTTTTATTTAATGGGTGTGTTTATCTTCATCTCTGTCTGAATAAACTGATAGTATATATTTTTAGTAGCATGAATGATGGGATGTCTCATGTAATTCATTGATTTTTGACTGAAATAAGAAAACTGAGCTTTGTTCTGTTCAGATTTTTTACACCAAAATAAGCATTCCTTCAGGGAAGAATTTGTGCAAAAGAATTAATTTAGTGTCAACTCAACTGTTACAGCCAAGTATTTAACAGAATGTTAAGTTAAAGATTGGAAATGCTATCTTGATTACGGAGCTAACTAAATCTTTGCTGCTGTGGTCTGTTAGAACTGACCTTAACCTGTGTGTTTACCACTCATGGGGTAACATCATACAACTTTTCAAGTTCTTAGACTGGGCGCTGGCTTCTAACATCTGGCCATCAGCTAGGGTTAGTCCAGCAGATCTGATGAATCTACTGATCAGCATCTGCTTACTTTTTTTCAGGAGCTCATGTCCGGTGGTGAATACAATAGACCTACAGTAGTCTTGTGTCAAAGTATTGTACTTCTCTCCTATTGTTAATACTAAACAGCATAAGAGGGAAAACACTGTAAACTAGTTTGTCTGCAGTTCTGTTTTACAAAAAAATGCTGACAGGTCTTATTTCATGGTCTCTTTCAAGTAATCGCCTTCTCTCTCTCAGAGGGCAGACTTTCTTCATTCAAATACAAACCTTTGCAGTGGTCTGAAACATACTGCAGTGTTTTAGACTGTAATTCCTCATTTGTCATCTTCAGTGCTAAAAAGGAGTTCCTGTCCCTGACTGCAGACTTTGCCTGCAGGGTCCCTCTGACCTGTGGCAGCCCAGTGGAATGGTCGGGGTTAAAAATAATCTTTTCTCTCGATGAACTGTTCTGGTTTGCAATGCGGACCTAGAACAATTGTGGTGGTGTAACAGAGAAGGTGGTGGAGTGAAAAACTGGGGTGGGATGTCCAAAAACTAGGAAGGGGAGGGGGGTGAGTTGTGGTCTTTGTAGCAAAGCCAGTCTGGTAGTGAGCTATTGCCAAGATGGCCAGCCTGTCCTCTCCTTTTCTCCCATCCTTTCTTCCTTCCCTTGAGTTGGATCTGGAAACCACATGGCAACAAGATGAGTCTTCTGCCAGATCAGCCTTCATACTGTCCTAGGTGGTGGGGGAAAAAGAGGAGGAAAGGTTTCTACCACATCAGCCAGCTGGATCAACTTGCCCTGTAGCTGTATGACTGGGAGCGGAGAGGAGTGTGTGGTTGGTGGCAGATGGAGGGACTGGCCGCAAGACCAAGCAGCTAGATCAGCTCAGGCCACTGGGGAACCTCAGCCAGAAGCAGTAGTTTCATGGAGTTTGAGCTAGTGTAGGTCACTGCTGCCTACCAAAGAGGAAATCCTGCCTCCCACAGCTGCTCACCACCACTCCCCTCTCTCTTGGGTCACCAAACCCACTCACATAGCCAGGTTATGAACCAGATCAGGATATTGGTTCAGATTTTAATAACAATTTTTCTTTTTTCTGGGGATGTATCTTGGATATATAGCCAAGTGCTCATTTTGGCACAAAGGGAGGGACTGGAAGGAATTTCAGGGGACAGGTGAGACTGATTCTGTTGGTGGCTCTGAAATTAAATCCTGAAGTTTCCATTTCATAATGCAGGATGAAGTGATCCAGGAGGTTTCTGCTGGGGATGTACTTCACTTCCTCCCTTCCCCATTCCCAGCCGCACGCTCCTGATGCTTATTTTGCATCCATTCTGGCACTTGTTGGATACCTCCATGGACTGATTCAACTTGCTAACCTGGGGTGGGTTTTCCTCTGTCAGGTAGGTTGAATCTGCTCATTGGAGGGCCTGATGGATGCCAGAGCCAGTGCAAGGTGAGGGCGAAGAGGGCTGTGCGGTTGAAAGTGGGGAGGCAGAGAGAGAGCCAATCCTCCTAGCACTGGCTGGCTGCTAGTGGAGCCAGAGCCCCAGGGGGAAGGTGTGGGGGGCTGCACCTTCTGGTTGGACGTTGCTGCACTAAACCAGTTTGGTGAGCTCTGTAGATGGAGCTGGACCCAGGCTCCTCAGAGCTGGTTGCTCCTTTCCCTCCTTGCTAAAAGCCATTGTTTTTGTCTGTCTTTCTGGTTGTTTCTTCATCACCCTGTTGCTTTTTTTTTCAAAAGTGATGAATACATGTCTCAGTCACTAGGTCTCAGTGTAGATTTGTAATTTATTAGAGAGTTTGCCATTACATAAAAGCAGGATATTGCTATAAAAGATCTACTGTCTTCCAGGTTTGTGTCTGAAACAGTAACATTTTCTGTTAGTTTTAAGAGTTCGGTAGTAAATTCAGAAAATTAAAACCAGAAAGCTAGAATTACGTTGAAACAGTGTATCATTTTCTCTGTAATGTATAGGTTAAGAAAGCTCAAATAAAATGTGTAAATTAACTTAAAAGTTGCATAAATCAAAAATCTGACTTACATGCGTTGGAAAGAAAAAACAAAATTGTTTTGCCCCATTTCTGTTACTTTGTCTTTTAAAAAAAAAAAGCCAAGTTGTTGATGATTTGACAGCTGTACGGGTGTCCTGGTTTTGGCAGGGATAGAGTTAATTTCCTTCCTAGTAGCTGGTACAGTGCTGTGTTTTGGATTTAGGATGAGAACAAAGTTGATAACACACCGATGTTTTAGTTGTTGCTAGGTAATGCTTACACTAGCCAAGGACTTTTTAGTTTTCCATGCTCTACTGACTGAGAAGGCTGGAGGTGCACAAGAAGGTGGGAGGGGGCACAGCCAAACTGGCCAAAGGGACATTCCATACCATGTGACGTCATGCTCAGTACATAAACTGGGAAAAGCTAGCCGGGGGGGCCACTGCTCGGGGACTGGCTGGGCATCGGTCGGCGGGTGGTGAGCAATTGCATCGTGCATCACTTGCTTTGTGTAGTATTATTATTATCATATTATTATTATTATTATCATTTTATTTCAATTATTAAACTGTTTTTATCTCAGCCCACGAGTTTTTCTCACTTGTGCTCTTCCAATTCTCTCCCCCATCCCACCGGGGGGGAGGGGGGGAAGTGAGCAAGCAGCTGTGTGGTGCTTAGTTGCTGACTGAGGTTAAACCACGACAGTCCTTTTTGGCGCCCAACGTGGGGCTCGAAGGGTTTGAGATCATAACAGATTAACCGGAGTGTATTAAGGAATTTATATCTGTTAGTAGTTGTGAGTCACAACGTTGGTTTCTCTGTTCTCAATATTGATTTGTCTAATATGCATCGTGCTCTTTTTTTTTGCTGTACATGTTAAAGATTGGTGTTGGTTTTTGCAGTTTGCTGTGGTCTGCAGTGAATAGTGATGTTTCGCTTGTGAGGTTTGTTTTTAGAACATTGACCTTGACGTTAGTGTGGTATGTAAGTTTCGCAATGAAGCGGTTACTGTACCATGGATACGACTTCGTGGAGACAACTAGCAATTGCAGTAACTTTTCTGAGAGTTTTTACGGAGGAAATACAGAATGGCAGTGTCACTACCTTCTTCTATGATGTTTCCTCCTTCATTACAGTAACTTTTCAGTTTTTTGAACATCCTTGGGCAGTTAAGATACTTCTATTAATACTTCTTTGGAATATTGTTTCGGTTTTGTCTAAAGTTAGTAAGCAATTTAAGAATATCATCCAGAGATCTGCCCCAAGGCTGAATAGTTATGAGTGGCAGGGTGTGTGGGACAAGATGGGCAAGTACCTAGGCCAATGGGCACCCGCAGTGTTTTGGAAGCCGAAGTAAGTCTAACTGGGAATGGGTGGCAGAAGCACCCCCTTGTGACTGGCCCAGAGGCTCCGTGCATCCTTGGCATAGACTACCTCAGGAGAGGGTATTTCAAGGACCCAAAAGGGTACCGGTGGGCTTTTGGTATAGCTGCCTTGGAGACGGAGGGAATTAAACAGCTGTCCACCTTGCCTGGTCTCTCGGAGGACCCCTCTGTTGTGGGGTTGCTGAAGGTCGAAGACCAACAGGTGCCAATCGCTACCACCACGGTGCACCGGTGGCAATATCGCACCAACCGAGACTCCTTGATTCCCATTCATGAGCTCATTCGTCGACTGGAGAGCCAAGGAGTGATCAGCAAGACTCACTCACCCTTTAACAGTCCCATATGGCCAGTGCGGAAGTCTAATGGAGAGTGGAGACTGACAGTAGACTATCGTGGCCTGAATTAAGTCACACCGCCGCTGAGTGCTGCTGTGCCGGACATGCTAGAACTTCAATATGAACTGGAGTCAAAGGCAGCCAAGTGGTATGCCACAATTGATATCGCTAATGCGTTTTTCTCAATCCCTTTGGCAGCAGAGTGCAGGCCACAATTTGCTTTCACTTGGAGGGGCGTCCAGTACACCTGGAACCGACTGCCCCAGGGGTGGAAACACAGCCCCACCATTTGCCATGGACTGATCCAGACTGCACTGGAGCTCCAGAACACCTGCAATACGTTGATGACATCATCGTGTGGGGCAAGAGAGCAGGAGAAGTTTTTGAAAAAGGGAAGGAAATAGTCCAAATCCTGCTGAAAGCCAGGTTTGCCATAAAACAAAGTAAGGTCAAGGGACCTGCACAGGAGATCCAGTTTTTAGGAATAAAATGGCAAGATGGACGTCGTCAGATCCCAATGGATGTGATCAACAAAATAACAGCCATGTCTCCACCAACTAGCAAAAGGGAAACACAAGCTTTCTTAGGCGTCGTGGGTTTTTGGAGAATGCACATTCCAAATTACAGCCTGATCGTAAGCCCTGTTTATCAAGTGACCCGAAAGAAGAACGATTTCAAATGGGGCCCTGAGCAACGACAAGCTTTTGAACAAATTAAAGAGGAGATAGTTTATGCTGTAGCCCTGGGCCAGTCCGGCCAGGACAAGATGTAAAAAATGTGCTCTACACCGCAGCCGGGGAGAATGGCCCTACCTGGAGCCTCTGGCAGAAAGCACCAGGGGAGACTCGAGGTCGACCCCTAGGGTTTTGGAGTCGGGGATACAGAGGATCCGAGGCCCGCTATACTCCAACTGAAAAAGAGATATTGGCAGCATATGAAGGGGTTCGAGCTGCTTTGGAAGTGATCGGCACTGAAGCACAGCTCCTCCTGGCACCCCGACTGCCGGTGCTAGGCTGGATGTTCAGAGGGAGGGTCCCCTGTACACATCATGCAACTGATGCTACGTGGAGGAAGTGGGTCGCACTGATCACACAACAGGCTCGAATAGGAAACCCCAGTCGCCCAGGAATCCTGGAAGTGATCATGGACTGGCCAGAAGGCAAAGATTTTGGAATGTCGCCAGAGGAGGAGGTGACGCATGCTGAGGAGGCCCCAATGTATAATGAACTACCAGAAAATGAGAAGCAATATGCTCTGTTCACTGATGGGTCCTGTCGTCTTGTGGGAAAGCATCGGAGGTGGAAAGCTGCTGTATGGAGTCCTATGCGACAAGTTGTAGAAACTGCTGAAGGAGAAGGTGAATTGAGTCAGTTTCCAGAAGTGAAAGCCATCCAGCTGGCTTTAGATATTGCTGACCGAGAAAAGTGGCCAGTGCTCTATCTCTATACTGACTGATGGATGGTGGCAAATGCCCTGTGGGGGTGGTTGCAGCAATGGAAGCAGAGCAACTGGCAGCGCAGAGGCAAACCCATCTGGGCTGCCGCATTGTGGCAAGATATTGCTGCCCGGGTGGAGAACCTGGTTGTAAAAGTCCGTCACGTAGATGCTCACGTACCCAAGAGTCGGGCCACTGAAGGACATCAAAACAACCAGCAGGTGGATCAGGCTGCTAAGATTGAAGTGACTCAGGTGGATCTGGACTGGCAACATAAGGGTGAATGATTTCTAGCTCAGTGGGCCCATGACACCTCAGACCATCAAGGAAGAGATGCAACATACAGATGGGCTCGTGATCAAGGGGTGGACTTGACCATGGACACTATTGCACAGGTTATCCATGAATGTGAAACATGCGCTGCAATCAAGCAAGCCAAGCGGTTAAAGCCTCTCTGGTATGGAGGACGATGGTTGAAATATCAATATGGGGAGGCCTGGCAGATCGATTATATCACACTCCCACAAACCCGCCAAGGCAAGCGCCACGTGCTTACAATGGTGGAGGCAACCACCGGATGGCTGGAAACATATCCCGTGCCCCATGCCACTGCCCGGAACACTCTCCTGGGCCTTGAAAAGCAAGTCCTATGGCGACATGGCACCCCAGAAAGAATTGAGTCAGACAACGGGACTCATTTCCGAAACAACCTCGTAGACACCTGGGCCAAAGAGCACGGCATTGAGTGGGTGTATCACATCCCCTATCATGCACCAGCCTCTGGGAAAATGGAACGATACAATGGACTGTTAAAGACTACGCTGAGAGCAATGGGTGGCGGGACATTCAAACATTGGGATACACATTTAGCAAAGGCCACCTGGTTAGTCAACACGAGGGGATCTGCCAATCGAGCAGGCCCTGCCCAGTCAGAACTTTTACGTACTGTAGATGGGAATAAAGTCCCTGTAGTGCACATAAAAAATATGCTGGGGAAAACAGTCTGGGTTATTCCTGCCTCGGGCAAAGGCAAACCCATCCGTGGGATTGCTTTTGCTCAAGGACCTGGGTGCACTTGGTGGCTAATGCGGAAGGATGGGGAAGTCCGATGTGTACCTCAAGGGGATTTGATTTTGGGTGAGAATAGCCAATGATCTGAATTATGTCATGTTAAGTAGTACATAATATTATATGCCATACTAATGTTATTACAATAAGAATCACCCAGTTTAATGAAGAATAACTTCAGTGAAACCAAGCAAAGCACAGTGATGATGGTACCAGAATTGACTTCAACATGAAACAATCCAACACCACATACCATCTCCATCTTTCCTGCCCTGGAAGATTATTACGACAGATGGAGCTCCAAGTCATGGACTAAATGAACTCAACGAACGTTTTAGAGGGATGGCCCATAGACTAAGGGAATTATATCTTTGTTTGTGTGTGTATATATATTAAAATAAACTCAGGAAAAGGTGTGGTGATTAATGAAAATGTACTGGAAAATATGAGACTTGAGCATGACGCAGATGGTATAGAAGAAGGGGTGGATATTTTCCTGGTTTCAGCAGGGATAGAGTTAATTTCCTTCCTAGTAGCTGGTACAGTGCTGTGTTTTGGATTTAGGATGAGAACAAAGTTGATAACACACTGATGTTTTAGTTGTTGCTAGGTAATGCTTACACTAGCCAAGGACTTTTTAGTTTCCCATGCTCTACCGACTGAGAAGGCAGGAGGTGCACAAGAAGCTGGGAGGGGGGCACAGCCAAACTGGCCAAAGGGACATTCCATACCATGTGACGTCATGCTCAGTACATAAACTGGGGAAAGCTGGCCGGGGGGGGCCGCTGCTCAGGGACTGGCTGGGCATCGGTCGGCGGGTGGTGAGCAATTGTACTGTGCATCACTTACTTTGTGTAGTATTATTATTATTATTTTTACATTATTATTATAATTTTATTTCAATTATTAAACTGTTTTTATCTCAACCCATGAGTTTTTCTCACTTGTGCTCTTCCAATTCTCTCCTCCATCCCACTGGTGGTGGGGGGGAGTGAACGAGTGGCTGTGTGGTGCTCAGTTGCCAACTGAGGTTAAACCACGACACCTGGAAAAAATAAGATTTTGAAAAAATATTTTTTTCTTATTTTTCCAGGAAAAGTGAAAGTCAAGCATTTCTTTTTGCTGTCTCTCATTTTGCAACGTTTGTCCTTGTAGGCTGTATTAATAAGTTTGCTCTCATTTAGAATAACTTTAATTTTTTTAGTGTGTAATTGTTTAAGAATGTAATAATCTGGATAAATGCTTCACCCTGTTGATGTTCACAGGGATTTTTTGCTGCCATTAGTAGTTTTGTGTTTTACTCAATTGTTTGTGTGGTGTGTTTTTTTTCTTAAAGATATAATCTTTTTTAAAATTCAAGACGAAGAGTACTTTGCAACAAGAACAAGAATATTTTTATATGCTTACTATTGTTGAAATTAAGTTTAGAAGAGCATGCGTTTTGAAAGGTAAGAGACTGAGCATGATATTCTAGTATAAATCTTTCCTTTGGAATCAAATGTTACTATGAGAAAACTGAAATTAGAAGGGATAATAGTGGAGTTTGGATCTGTATGTTCACAACGTTCAACTAAGTGAATTAAGATAGGTGAACTTCACTGGGTTTGTCTATGGCACAGCCCTATGCCTTGTCAACATGACGATAAGAAGTTATAGTGTCTCAGGCCTCATCTGTTTCTTTAAGATCAGTATTCTATTAATTCTTCCAAGGTTAAAGTCACGGCTATTCCTCAAACGTTTTTATTTAATAAAGTAACAGAAAGACTTGGAGTTTTGTAGAAAACTCATTATTGCCATAAAGCAGCAAAAGGTCACAAAATGTCTTTCCTCAGTGAAGTAGCCAAACACCTTATTTCTTCAGTAATTCATTGTCACAGTATAGGTTGGAAGAGCCCTTGACATTTCCAGAGTTTCTTTGTTGAGGTGAAATAATTGTTCCATACATCACAGCTCAAAAAAGAGAGATCAGTTAAAAGTATATATATGCAAAGGCCTTGATAGCCCACAGAGCCATCTGCATTTCAAAGTGACTATGGCAGACTTGTCCTTCCTTCTGACACATTTTCATGGACTCTCATAAGCAGTCTGTTAATTAAGGCATCACACCTACAAACACATGTGCAACTTTAAAAAAGTACCTTACGAGTGAGGATGGGCAAAGACAAAGGTTATACAGATGTAACTGAAATGGAAAAATCATCACTTTCGAAGGGCTATTGACTATTAAGCTATCATTTAGAAACACTTTAGAATATTTCATTTATTTTATTCATTATAAGCATGAAGGAAAAACTGTTTGCTTTAAAAAACTGAGAAGAAAAGCAAAAATGAATTGACTTTATTGTCGGAGTTTCCCTTTGTTCAGTGTCGACGACGGAGCGGGAGTTGCGATTCCGGAGTAATGACAGATCTCAATATGAGTATAGTCATTCTCGTTTATTTACACTTATAACAGGGCTTATATAGTTAACTGCTATGGACACGCGCTACCTGCAGCTTGCAGATAGGTTACAGCCTTGTGTTCACGCGCATCTATCCTCTAGCAGATTGGCCCGTTCTTTCTGATCATGCGAAATGCCTTCATGGTCTTTATCTTGTTTTTCTCCTTCCAGCTGCACATTCCTTTCTCCGTTGTTTTCTGCTTAAGTGCCTTGTTATGCCGGGTGGTGCAGTGTTTGCTCATTAAAATCAAACTCAGGAATGTCCGTTAGTGAGACTCCCATTCCCACATCTCCCCCTTTTTGTTTTACTAGAAACACTGCTGAAACCGATCTTTCAATCATTTTTCGTATACATTGCAACAAACAGGGTACACAAAACAAAAATGCATATAAATACTATTACACATATCCCTCTTAGCTTGGCTAGTCCTTTTAACCAGCCACGAGGAGGAGCTGTCTGATACCCACAAGTCTGCAAACGCAGCAGCCAGGGGGTCTTTCTCCCCGGTCACTCCCCCATCATTCATCGGAACGGATGGGGTGGCTGGGCACGCTCTCACACCACCCTTCTCATTGGTAGCTGCCGGCTGGTCCCGCCGATCTCTGCCCCCTCCCCATCCCGGGTGTTGTTCCGCTTTTGTTGTTCATCGCGTGGCGAGGTTCCTTCTTCTGCCCAGGGAAGGACGGTCAAGGTCACCAGCCGTCTTTGTCAGCATATCCCTGCTACTGTTAAAAACATGGGTTGCTCATGGATACTAGATCGTGCCCCTGCTGTACCAGCCACTCCTCCACAATTCCCCCTTCTTGTTTTTGAGCAACCCAGACTTGATTAACAATTTTCATAATTGCTTTCTTCACACAGCTAAAAATTATACAAGAGCATATACTTATTACTAATATAACAATTAAAATGCGTAAGCTTTCTTTTATTAAACTTATTATCCAAGATGGCAGTTCCCCAAATATATTCTTAAGCCAGGTATCGAATAAGCTGTGATCTTGTTGAATATTCTTGGCGTGGTCCTTTAACCATTGTAGCTGTTTGTGGATTGACTCCCCATGGTCAGACAGATTCATACAACACATCCCTTCAAAATCCTCACACCCATGTCCTTGTGCTAATAACAGAAAGTCAATAGCAGCTCTATTCTGTAAAATCGCATGATGGAAGCTATCCTGATCTGCAAGTAATTTTTCAATAAGCTCTGTTGTCACATCAGCCTGCTTTTTAGCCCAACAAGCTAATTTCCCTACCTCATTTAGGGCCCTCGCAGCTGCAGCGCCTGGTACAAATAGTGAAAGGAAGACTTTTTCAGTGTCGCTAGGCAGAATTACGTCATCACGACAGTCTGGGGAAAGACCCGTGGCGGCTCTTTTTCGTCTTTGTTGTTGCCCTTTTCTTGTTATGGCTTTCCACCAATTTTCTCCCGGGGCCAACAAGGTCAATTTTCCTAAGTAGCATGGCCCTCCTACAGCATTTGCTGGGATACCCTGCCAGGCCCTGTCCCCACATATTAAAAATACCTGTGGGGGCAACGCCTTTGGGGTACCATTGTTCCAGATCCCTATTCCTCCCTTTGTTTCCGCTCTAGCCGCTCCTAAAGCATAGCTATTACCACTGTCATTGGTACCACAAAAATCGCCCGCATCCTGATACTTGTAGTAAGATGCGTGAGAGGTGACATTAGTCCACCCTGTCCAATTTCTTGCCTGGTAGAAGTGGATACCCGTCTGTAGGGGTCCCCCAAATATAAAACATGTCTGAGTCCAATTTTTAGATGTATTTCCAACTCGCATCGACCCTAATAGTTCCAACTCCTGGGGATTCCAGGGTAGCGAGTGATTTAATCCTTTTATCAAGTTAGCACTACAGTTGCTAGTTGCAGTCACATTAGTACAACTGCCAGTACTGAACCTGGCAAAGTCACCTTCCTTATATCCAGGCATACCTAACAAACAAGTCCTAAACGGCTCAGTTGCTGAGGCGAGGGAAAGGCAAAACACGGGCTGCCCTGTTTTATTTGCCCAGGTTACCCACATATTTTCCCTTGGGTTAATGCGATGTATAGTTGCCGACCCTGGGATTATTAAGATTAGCCCAATTACGATCACATCTGCCTGGCTCAACATTTTCTCTTCTAGGCGAATTGCCTTTCTTTTTTTTGTTGGGTTTTTTTTTTTATTTTATTTTTTTTCTTTTTTACAAACAATAATCAATTTGGCAGTTTCGTGGACTGCATTTCATGTACAGTGGTTATTAATATTCTATAGAGCACTATTTCTTTCAGATAGCAAGTTTCAGATCACCTTTGTGCGCGCGTGCACCAGGCTCAGCACTTCTTATCACAATGGTACAACTGACACAATACCCACGGTACACACCGTAGGCAGTCTTTGTTTTTGTTTTTTTTTTGTTTGTTGGGTTTTTTTTTTCTTTTTTCGCTTTTTTTTTCTCTCTCTCTTTTTTTTTTTTTTTTTTTTTTTTTCCCCCCCCACGTATCGCCCCCCACAAGCGATCGACAAAATGACTATACGCTTCAGTGGCACCTTGCTGTACAGAACTAAAAGATGGAGTGGACGAACCGGGTAAGGCTAAAAAGGCTTCTAGCACCAGTTTGGCAGACAACTGCAACAAAGCAATAGGAAAAACCAACTGAGCATTAATATCGTTAAACCTTCCCGTCCCCGTTATCATTTCCGCGGTAATCCCATAGAGGGGATCCCCCTGCGTTTGATGCTGTGCCGCAGCACTTGCTGCCCGCCGTGACCATTCCGACCCCCACAACAAATACTGCGTAGGTGACAATAAAAGCCTCATAAGGTTTTGGCAGTCAGCAGGGCACATCAGGTCAGCCGAAAAAATCCAGATTACAATTTGACGTGAAGCTTCTGATTTTATCCCATACTGGGACACAGTGTTTTTTGCTTGCTGTAGGATTTTCCAATCGTGAGGTGCCCACTTATTGCCGTTATTCTCTTGCAGCACAGGAAAAGCACTCGCCCCCAAGCTGGATACCGCTTGCCACTGCCCGTCCAGCATAGCGTCTCTAGCCACTTCGCTCCAGCGTCTGGGCTGAACCGTCGCTGGTGGTCCAGAGAGGCAAGGGGGTAGGGATTCCCCTGATGCCCCGGACAGGTGCTCCATCCCTCCCCTCTGGGCTGTAATTGTTAAGTCCTGTAACTGTTGCACCACCTTCTTCAGGAGCTCATTAGTCTCAGCCATACTCTGTTCTTTGCTGTCACCCTGTGGCGGAGTAGACGCACCTGAAGAGACTCCTAGAGGCGGGGCTGTTGGCCACGGAGGGGTTAACGGAACCAGCCGCTCCTCCTCTCCGGGTCGTCGCTCTTCCGCGACCGCCTCAGGTGAAAGAGGGGCCCCGTTACCGCTAGTTTCTGCATCTTTGCAGTCCGTAAGCGGAGGGTACGTTTCAAGCAGTTCAGAAGCGCCGTCACCCCCCAGAACACTATACTTGGCTTCCAAGGCAGTTCGTTTGGGGGTACCCGACATACCTCGGACTGCAGATGGCCCAAAGAACCGAAACAGTCCAGATGTTGTATTCTTCGGTCTATCAGGCAAGGGTTCTGGGGCTAGCATTTGAGTGGCTGCACAAGCCACCTTTCTTTCAGCTTTCATGGTTTTTAAAGTCTCTGACACAGACCTCCATAGTTCCCGCACTGTTTTAATCTCCTTCTTTGACTTTTCATCCCCCGTGATAGTCTGCTCCCACATAGTATTGCCAAGCTCTCGCCACTCAAGGTCAGAAAAAATAGTTTGACTGTCCTTAAAATGTCCCCAACGTTGTCCTAATTTAATCAACGTACATAATTGTTTCACCGTTGTCTCGATCCCTCTCTTGGAGAGGATGCTTACGAGCAACACAGCTGCCGCCTCTGTTTCCATGATAGCGGTCGCTCACTGGGAGGCAGTTGGCCAGACTGCTCTGTTATCTTATCCCCCTCCGATCATCAGGATAGTACAACTCCCAGCCGCTTTTCTCCCGCTCCCCTTCTCTCGCTGCTCTTACCGCAGTCTCAAAGATATGCGCCGAACCATCCTCTGCTACCAGATGTCGGAGTTTCCCTTTGTTCAGTGTCGACGACGGAGTGGGAGTTGCGATTCCGGAGTAATGACAGATCTCAATATGAGTATGGTCATTCTCCTTTATTTACACTTATAACAGGGCTTATATAGTTAACTGCTATGGACACGCGCTACCTGCAGCTTGCAGATAGGTTACAGCCTTGTGTTCACGCGCATCTATCCTCTAGCAGATTGGCCCGTTCTTTCTGATCATGCGAAATGCCTTCATGGTCTTTATCTTGTTTTTCTCCTTCCAGCTGCACGTTCCTTTCTCCGTTGTTTTCTGCTTAAGTGCCTTGTTATGCCGGGTGGTGCAGTGTTTGCTCATTAAAATCAAACTCAGGAATGTCCGTTAGTGAGACTCCCATTCCCACACTTTATCTGTGTGAGGAGGTAAAAGTGTTCTTGTAGATGGAACAAAGTGCATCATGTGACTTTGAGCCTTTTCAAAAAATACGCAACATTTTCTCTCCAGTAGGGAGAAGAGTTATCTGTGTTCTGTAGTACAGACCATCAGTAGCAACAGCTGTCCAAAACAATGCGGTAGGCTTAGAAATAACCACGAAGAACTTATTCTACTCTTATATTGATGGTATGTGTTTGGTATCGTGAAGAGGGAAAATGCTACTTAATTAGACAGTGCTATTCAAAGTTACCTTGTAACTTTTAACTTTGATTTCTATGAGATTTTTTGGCTTTGGTGCTTTATAAGAAGGCAAAAGTCTAAGAAGCACTAAATAATCTACTGATTATAGGTTTGTTAACGTACAAAAACCAATGTCTATGCAAAAACAGTTTATTCACAAACAAGATACCCTTATATACACTTTCCTTAAAATGGTCTAAATAATCTGCTTGGGCTCAGAGTGTTGTTCATTTATTAAAGACAGACACTGGAACTTTTATATTTAACTTTTCCCATAATAGAAGAGTTTTTTTGTTTTCTGTATTTCCCTGTAGATTTTCTCTCAGAAAGACTAAATTTGCAATGGATGTAAAACAGCTACAAATGTAACAGAGCAAATGTTGATCAGTACTTTAAAAAATATATATTTTCTGAGATATGCAGTAAGCTCTAAATTTTGGCTTTATTGTGGATGATGGTGACTGTGCGTGTTATGATAAGTATCCATAACATTTTTTTCTGTTTCCTGCCATTTTCTCCTGCCTATTACTCCATCTCTTCCCATTTCTCCATCTCTTCCCAAAATTCCAGTCATGGAAGTAGGAATTTCATATTCAGTTAATTCAGAGAAAATACAGTGAAGTTGCTTCAAATCATGTATCCCATATGGTATTATCTATTCTAATCAGGAAGCTTTAAAAATTTCCTGCATTTTGTGGAAGATATTTCTAATTTCATTTTGACAGTTCATTGACTGAGGTTTTCTAAAGTTCAGCAGTTATCAATAAAGACCTTAAGACAATTTGCAGAGGACCAAAACGATCCTGGTGAGATCAGCACATTTCGTCATGATTGATTAAACCCCAATTGACTGTCTTGTGTGCACTGGATCCCAGAGCTGAATCGGTTGCAGGAGGAACATGTGTTGCATTTATGCTAAGATAACAATATGCACTTTGCCAGAGCAATAAGGAGAATTTCTTAAAACTCCTCCTGGAGTTTGCTTTGTCTTGTGCGTTTCTTAGTGAAAACTAAGCAACAGGCTGCTTCACAGAATCAAGTCTAGCAAGAGATAATTTTTGTCATGAAGTTTCCATTTTATAAAAGACTAAAAATAAATTTCCAGTACAGCACCATCTACAAAGTTTCTAATGCATCTGTGTGAAACACAGTGCAAAATTTTCTATTTATGGACAAGTGATAGTTTTGCCTGGGGAATCCTTATCTACTTGTGTCTAAGACTTTTTATGCTTCTGTAGGGAGCATAGGGGAGAGAAATACTCCCTATTTCCCCTCTGGTTCCTTTTATAAATGCATGGAAAAGTTGTGCATTTCCATACTGTTGACAAACAAATGAGGCATTTAAAAAGACTTTATGTTTATAAATAGAAGATATATAAGGTCTAAGTGTGTCTCCTAATTGTAAAAATATTAACTATGCCTTTTGTTCTTTTACTTTTTTATTTCTCAAAATTTTCTTTGAAAATTTAGTCTTACTCTTATCTTGCAGGTGAGTAGTTGATTCATTTGACTGGTTTAAGATTTTAGGGACTGTATAAATTATATTACTACATTAGAGACAGTCAAGATTTTCAGAGATTTTGGAAGAGACTTGATTTAATATTCATCAAGAGAAATTAAAAATGTAGTACTTTTGCTGCTCTCAGTGCTATAACTGTGGTCTAGTGCATATATTAAAAAATTTGAACCATATTCAATATATTATTTCCTGATATTTAGGAGGAGAAAAATCTCATGTTAACGTAAAGCATGTTGGTGCTTAATCCAAAAATATAAAGCAAAGAAATTCAAATAGAATGGAAATCCAATGTCAGCTTACATTTCTGACCCAGTCCATAGATTCATACTACTTTTGTTATGTGTGCAGCTGAACAATGTGAAGAGTACAGCTTTCCAATTGCTAAAATGGCCTTCACTAGAAAAGATGTATGCTGAAAGGTATTTATGTATTCCCACATTAAATCTTCTTGCTGCATTCTGTTTGTTCTCCCCAGATCCAGGTACTTCCAAACTGGGAAATACTGAAGGAAATCTGGATTTTTTTTTTTCACTTACCATTCTGTTTTTTATGGTGTAAGGTAGAGTCCCTCATTTGGATGTATTTGTAGAATAATTTGTTTAAACACCAAACCAGACTGCCTGCAAATCAAAACCACCCTGTGCCTACAGAATATTTTGCGTCTATTGTTTCCTAGAGAAACACATAGATCATTGAATTAAAATTTAGAAGACAGTAAAAAGTTAATAATCTGTTCCAAATGGTGTACCCACTACATTTGCTTATGTTCGTATATAAATTCAAAGTTTTATGTATGAATTTGGTATGAGTGGAAATCAAAATTACCCAATCCTGTTCGAATATCCCATCACCAAGTTAGAGGCTTCTATTCTCTTTTGTCATTCAAAATATTCGCATGTATTATATGGTGTGAAACAAAATATGGAGAAAACCTCCGTCCTGGAATTTCATAAAGTCTGTTGGGGAGAAATCTCTTCTGAAAGATGGGAGAGCACAGATCAAAACCCCTTGTAACAGTTAGTGCAACTCAGGGCATGAAATTGGATCCCTGAAGCCCAGAAACATATGCCCAGTGTTGGGCTAGATTTTTTGGAAGGGAGAGAAAAAACTCTCATTTTGTCAGGTATGTCCCCATGTGAATTTAACCCTTAGTTTCCAGGTTCATTTTTATTTTTATTAAAAATGTATGGAAGTTAAATATTTAATTGGTCTGAGCCTTTTCTTTATTTCCAGTTTACTGAAAATTAAATAAGTTCAGCATCAAATTGGCATTTGTTTCTAATTGCTTTAGTGGACAAACAATAATTTATATAGCATGCAGTTGTCTGGGGCTTTTGGTGTGACCTGAGAATTTCCTCCTTTAGGGAGGAAGCTATTGGACAGGTGGAAAAATGCTATCAGAGGACAGTTCAGAAGATGTGGTTGTGGGAAGCAGCGCTGACCACAAAGAAAAGTTATAGGGTGGCTTCCTGAGTTTTAGTGCAGTGAAGTTATGGTTAATTTCTCAACTTTGTATTTCCCTTTCTGGCTGCACACTCCTATAAAGAATCAAGTGTTTGGGTGCCTGTTACATGAAGACTGCCTTTCCTCTGCTGTTTCAGTGCTGCAGGGAAGATCAAGCAATATATTTATGTAAACAGTTTCTAGATCTTAACTTCTGAGCTTAGTGACATGGATTTTGCAGCAGGAAAAATGACTCTGGAATTCAGTTTTCTCTGCTCATCCATAAGCCTCAATTTTTGGTAACATTTGTGGGATTGTGTGCTGCTACTGATTTTTTTTTTTTTTAATTATTTTCTTAAGCTTTTGCTTCTGAGACTTGGTAAATCGTATTTGATTTCAGAATCACTTTAATTTACCCTGGATAATTTGGGGGGGGGGGGGGGTGTGTTAAAACTTATGTGTTGTTGCCAGAAAGGATTGTTGTGAATACAAATGTGTAAGCCTTTCATATAAAAGTTTCGTGGAAAACACACTGTGTCTACTGAACTGTATGGATAAAGGGGAATTTAGCTTCATTTGTTTGATTAAGAGAAGTTGGTAGGGTGTAAATTCCTTGTTTGTTACTACTGATGCTTAACCAGTTGTGGTGGGTTGACGTGGGCTGGATGCCAGGTGCCCACCAAGCCGCTCTATCACGCCCCCTCCTCAACTGGACAGGGGGAGAGAAAATACGATGAAAGGCTCATGGGTCGAGATAAGGACAGGGAGAGATCACTCACCAATTACTGTCACAGGCAAAACAGACTTGACTTGGGGAAATTAATTTAATTTATCGCCAATTAACACCAGAGTAGGATAATGAGAAATAAGAACAAATCTTAAAACATCTTCCCCCCACCCCTCTCTTCTTCCTGGGATCAACTTCACTCCCAACTTCTCTACCTCCTCCCCCTGAGCGGTGCAGGGGGACGGGGAATGGGGGTTGTGGTCAGTTCATCACATGTTGGCTCTGCCGCTCCTTCCTCCTCAGGGGATGGACTCCTCACACTTTTCCCCTGCTCCAGTGTGGGGTCCCTCCCACAGGAGACAGTCCTCCATGAACTTCTCCAAAATGGGTCCTTCCCATGGGCCGCAGTTCTTCATGAACTTCTACAGCATACGTCCTTTCCACGGGGTGCAGTCCTTCAGGAACAGACTGCTCCAGCGTGGATCCCCTGCAGGGGTCATAGGTCCTGCCAGAAAACCTGCTCCAGCGTGGGCTCTCCACGGGGTCACAGCCTCCTTCAAGGCACATCCACCTGCTCCACCGTGGACCTCCATGGCCTACAGGGGGACAGCCTGCTTCACCATGGTCTTCATCAGGGGCTGCAGGGGAATCTCTGCTCTGGCACCTGGAGCACCTCCTCCCGCTCCTTCTTCACTGACCTTGGTGTCTGCAGAGTTGTTTCTCTCACATATTCTCACTCCTCTCTTTCGGCTGCTGTTGCGCAGTAGTTTTTTTTCCCCTTCTTAACTATGTTATCACAGAGGCACTACCACCATTGCTGATTGGCTCAGCCTTGGCCAGCGGCGGGTCCATCTTGGAACCAGCTGGAACTGGCTCTATCAGACATGGGGGAAGCTTCTGGCATCTTCTCACAGAAGCCACCCCTGTAGCGCCCCCCGCTACCAAAACCTTGCCACGTAAACCCAATACACCAATCTAAATCAGAGCCCACTGGAATTAATGGAAAGGTTCCCATTAGTTTCAATGTGGTTTTTTTCGAGCCCTAACAGACCTTCTGCTGCTCCACAGTTAAGCATTAGTAAGGGACAGTGAACCAGCCAATCATGCAAGTTTTATGTGTATGCATGTGGTGAGATTTCTAGGAGGTTAAAGATTGCTTTCATGAGGGTAATTGTTATGTAGAGTTCCATAATATTTAAGATCATAGAATCATAGAATCATAGAATAGTTTGGGTTGGAAGGGACCTCTAAAGGTCATCTAGTCCAACCCCCCTGCCATGGGCAGGGACATCTTCAACTAGATCAGGTTGCTCAGAGCCCTGTCCAACCTGACCTTGAACATTTCCAGGGATGGGGCATCCACCACCTCTCTGGGCAACCTGTTCCACTGTTTCACCACCCTAAGCGTAAAAAATGTCTTCCTTATATCTCGTCTAAATCTACCCCCCTTTAGTTTAAAGCCATTCCCCCTTGTCCTGTCACAACAGGCCCTGCTAAAGAGTTTGCCACTACCTTTTTTATAAGCCCCCTTTAAGTACTGATAGGCTGCAATAAGGTCTCCCCAAAGCCTTCTCTTCTCTAGGCTGAACAACCCCAACTCTCTCAGCCTTTCTTCATAGGAGAGGTGTTCCATGCCCCTAATCATTTTCGTGGCCCTCTTCTGGACCCGCTCCAACAGGTCCATGTCTTTCTTATGCTGGGGGCTCCAGAGCTGGACGCAGTACTCCAGGTGGGGTCTCACCAGAGCAGAGTAGAGGGGCAGAATCCCCTCCCTCGACCTGCTGGCCACGCTTCTTTTGATGCAGCCCAGGATACGATTGGCCTTCTGGGCTGCGAGCGCACATTGCTGGCTCATGTCCAGCTTTTCATCCACCAGTACCCCCAAGTCCTTCTCGGCAGGGCTGCTCTCAATCCCTTCATCCCCCAGCCTGTATTGATACCAGGGGTTGCCTCGACCCAGGTGCAGGACCTTGCACTTGGCCTTGTTAAACCTCATGAGGTTCACGCAGGCCCACTTCTCGAGCTTGTCCAGGTCCCTCTGGATGGCATCCCGTCCCTCTGGCGTGTCAACCGCACCACTCAGCTTGGTGTCATCTGCAAACTTGCTGAGGGTGCACTCGATCCCACTATGTCATTGATGAAGATATTAAACAGTACCGGTCCCAATACGGATCCCTGCGGGACGCCACTCGTCACCAATCTCCATCTGGACATTGAGCCGTTGACCACTACCCTCTGGATGCGACCATCTAACCAATTCCTCACCCACCGGACAGTCCACCCATCAAATCCATACCTCTCCAGTTTAGAGAGAAGGATGTTGGGGGGGACCGTGTCAAAGGCCTTACAGAGGTCCAGATAGACGACATCTGTAGCCCTTCCCGTGTCCACTGATGTAGTCACTCCATCCTAGAAGGCCACTAGGTTGGTCAGGCAAGACTTGCCCTTGGTGAAGCCATGCTGGCTGTCTCGAATCACCTCCCTGTCCTCCGTGTGCCTTAGCATAGCTTCCAGGAGGATCTGCTCCGTGATCTTCCCAGGCACAGAGGTGAGACTGACTGGCCTGTAGTTCCCCGGGTCTTCCTTTTTTCCCTTTTTAAAAATGGGGGTTATGTTTCCCCTTTTCCAGTCAGTGGGAACTTCACCGGACTGCCACGACTTCTCAAGTACGATGGATAGTGGCTTAGCAACTTCATAAGATAATATGTGATTTTTTACTTACTGCTTCTGCTATTGTGGCACAAAAACAGGCTAAGGTGATTTGAAGGAGTCTGCAGTGTCTATTGATAGAAAAGTAATCACCTTTTTGAATTGCTTGGATTTTCTTTCTTTTCTGTTTAATGGGCATCATGTAAGTAAATGTTTTAAATCCTGATAATAGAGTCAAATGGTTTACATTAGAACAGAAGCTGTGATGTGCAAAACCTTTGATTTATTTTAATGGAAGCAGTTAGGTGAATGATACTATTACCATTTTTCTGAAAATATATAGAAGCTGGTGAATACAATAGGGATTTCTTGGATGATTAAAATAGTATGTTGATTTTAAAGACGATAATGAACATACTAGAAAATACTGTTTGGGTTTCATATATAAGTGGGTTTTGGTTTGCCAGTCCCAGACTTCTGTCTGGGGATCTCCTCTGTGGTTTTTATAGACTACTAATCAGATCACAATAGGCAGGGAGGCATATGCGTCGCCTTGCTATGAAAATACTACTGGTTATTGTTTGTTGCTTTTAAATTCTAGTGGAAGTAGCCTGTGTGTTTTTTCCCCAGTGTTTGGTTCAGCTATTAAGCAGAATTCTACTCCATGACATAGAGTTGTTCACTCCTCTCTAGTAAAATCATTTTTACAAAGTAAAGAAACTTTTTTTGAATCACTCATAATGTTTTAGCGTATAATCTCAGCAGAATAAAAAAAAAATATTATTGAATTTATCCCCTTGAGACTTGTCATTGCCAGGTGACACTACCTTTTGAAAGCCTGTCTTCCTGGAGTGACAGTCTTCAGTGAGATCACAATCTGTATGCACAGGATTGTATTCTTTTAAATGCAGTATCTTTTTTGGACATATGCATAAGTGCCACTTCATTCCCTAAAGCTGAGAAAGGGCCTTACTGCAAGCACTAATTTCTGCAGTTCAGTAGTTTCTTGTCTTCTGGCTATGTGATGAAACTTTGTTATGGCTGTGTTCATTGCTCTGAACGCGTAACTGATAGAATCCTGTAATGAGTGCATCTTGTCACACCTGTAGCTCAGTATATGTCTCTCCAGCTGGCATTAGCAGAGATATGTCTGAAAACATGAGCGCTCCCAATGATCCTCCTCAGAGTCTTTGCAAACAAACAGGACTTTATTGCAACACTGTCCTAGTAACAATTGTTGTTTATGTGGTGCCTACTGACAAAATGAAATCTCCTTTATCACACAGGGGTAAGGACAGCAGGGGACCAGAAGCTGAGACACGTGTTCTAGCTGTTCTGATAGCAACAAGCTGAGATGCTATTAAAAGAAGGTTTTACAGAGTGATAGAATAACATGGAGGTATTCCACGAAACATCTTCAGTGATTGAAAAAAATGGCATGTAATTGAATTTGAGGATGTAGCCAAGATTATATTTGTTCAGAGAATGTAGTCTAGTCCAGTTGGAACATGCTGTTACTGGCAAAAGCAGATGATGAATTTCCCAGGTAAAGAATTTTATGTCTCATCTAGTGTTTCAGCATGTTTGAGTTTTTCTTACTGTGGGTACGTACTGTGTAGTAGCGCCATTTGGCATTGTAGATGATGTCTACTCAGGTCAGGTAGAGACTGTAGCCATATTGAATATACTAACGACTACAAAGATGATGTGGTTTCACTCAGATATTTCACAAGGTCTGAGTAGTAAGCACTCAAACTATTTGGCCTGTGTGTTACATTGATATGTCCCCTGTCAATTAAAACATTAAGGATTTGATTATTTGATTGCATTTGGCTCAACATCACACGAGATGGGAAGAACCTTCCTGTGCACCTGCAGGGGATGGAAGCAGCCTGGTCCCTGGAGTTCCCTAGAATATAGGAATTTCATTAAGCAGAATGTACATCTAGCAGAGGATTTTAATTCATGAGGGATTGCAGATGTCATCCAACTTTGTAACTGGTTTCTGAACCTTTTCAGTTGTACTGTATTCTTTTTGAGATGGGAAGACCAGAACTACAGTTTTCCAGTTGCGTAGAGCTTTTTGCTTTGTTCACTAGTGCTTTTCTAATAAATCCTTGCATTCAATTTTCTTTTTGACCAGTGCTGACATAATTCTGAAAAAGTGTCAGCTCAATTTGTCATGATCCCAAGGTTTCACTCTTAGACAATTATGGATGATGCACAGGCCATCATTTCATATGTGAATTTAGGATTGTTATTTCACACATGCATCACTTTACCTGTATCCATGTTAAATATCATTGCCTATTTTAATGCCCACTCACCCAGTCTCATAAGGGCCTTCTGTTGTTCTTTACAGTCAGATTTAAATAATTTATCATCCACAGACTTTGTAATCTCACTGTTCAGTCCCCTTTCCAGGTTACTTGGAATATGTTCAACAATATGGGTTCTGGCACAAATTCCTTTAGGAATCCAATGGTGGCCTCTCCAGTGTGAAATCAAAACTTTTTTTTTGTTTCCCATCTTATTAGATGCTTTTCTATCCACGTGAGGATTTTTCCTCTTACCCCATGGTTGCTTAGTTTCTTGGCCTAGATGGCCATACAGTACAAGAAGTAAACTTCTGTTCTATGTGGATCCAGTTATGTATTATTTAAATATTGGAGTGGAGTAATCAAATAAGTGATAGGGGGAGTTGCGTAGCCAGACAAACTTTCTACTGAAATAGAAGTCTTGAGAACTACAGAGATCATTTTCAGTTACTAAGAGAATATCTAGGGAATCCTTTTGTGCGATATATGTTGTAAACTGCAAGGTATCAAACTATTTAGACATACAGGTAGCGTAATATGCACACACACTTGTGTTACAGGAAATGTTGGTGATATTCCTGCTTTGGCTGGAAGCTCTTAAATGTACTTTATGTTACTGACCTGCAAAGCAGTAGCACCTGTTTATTATTTGTTTCAGATGTGTTTCTAATTTACACTGGAAATAATGTGAGCCATCTAAAATCTTAATTCATCCTAGATTTTGTGACTTTTCTTGATGCATGCTTTTCAGTCTTTTTGATCAAGTGGGTTGCAATTAAGCTTGGAGATTTTTATGATTATATTTTCCCTGTCATATGGCTGAAACTGCTATTACATTATATTATGTCGCAGCCCAGAAGGCCAATCATATCCTGGGCTGCATCAAAAGAAGCGTAGCCAGCAGGTCGAGGGAGGGGATTCTGCCCCTCTACTCTGCTCTGGTGAGACCCCACCTGGAGTACTGCGTCCAGCTCTGGAGCCCTCAGCATAAGAAAGACACGGACCTGTTGGAGCGGGTCCAGAGGAGGGTCACAAAAATGATCAGGGGGATGGAACACCTCTCCTATGAAGAAAGGCTGAGAGAGTTGGGGTTGTTCAGCCTAGAGAAGAGAAGGCTTTGGGGAGACCTTATTGCAGCCTATCAGTACTTAAAGGGGGCTTATAAGAAAGATGGGGACAAACTCTTTAGCAGGGCCTGTTGCGACAGGACAAGGGGGAATGGCTTTAAACTAAAGGGGGGTAGATTTAGACGAGATATAAGGAAGACATTTTTTACGCTGAGGGTGGTGAAACAGTGGAACAGGTTGCCCAGAGAGGTGGTGGATGCCCCATCCCTGGAAACATTCAAGGCCAGGTTGGACAGGGCTCTGAGCAACCTGATCTAGTTGAAGATGTCCCTGCCCATGGCAGGGGGGTTGGACTAGATGACCTTTAGAGGTCCCTTCCAACCCAAACTATTCTATGATTCTATTCTATGATTATGATAAATAGAAGTTTGACTATAGAGAATGCTGTTATTTGTCACTGTTTACTTTGGGAAATACACTGCAAAAGGTAGGTAACTTCTAATGTCCTTGTTTTGCAGATGAAGAAACAAAGGTAGAAGCTTCATTTACTTCTGTTGTCCAAAAAAGGGCACTGATTATATGTAGCTGCTTATAAATGAGGTTTTTTTTGTTACTGTGTAGCATATTGGAAAATTCTAGAGGCATAGTCAATCTGACACTCACTTAGGCTGTTTAGATTAACTCTTTGGGCAGGGCTCTGTTTCCCAAATAAATAATAAATTAGTGTTCTTTTGTCTTTCTCCAAAATCGCTCTCCACAACCCAACATTTCCTCCCTGCACACTAGTATTGTAGACCACAGTGTACAGAAATATAGCATGCTTCACGCAATATTGTTTTGGACCCTTTAAATTTTGTGATCGGGACCTCGCTAAATGGCATGTTCGAGAGAACTGTGTGTTCTTTGATCTCTTACCAACCAAGAAAACCTCTTCTCAACATGGATCATTTTCATAATCTTAATCATAGACCAAAGGCAGAACATTTTATTTTTAGATAAAAATAAATTTATAACTCCACATTTTAGGTTTCTACAAATTTCTGGAGTTGGTCTCATTGAAAGAAAGAAAAAGGAGAGCTAGAGGAATGAGAAGAGTAATTGATCTATGCTTATTAGATCTGCGCGAATATCATATATTGATATAGAATATGTATTCCCATATATATTCTATTTTTTAAATCTCAGCTGAAAATTTGCAGTTTATATTCTTCCTTCTTATGATTAAAAATTAGAGAGCAAAGATTAAATAAATATACTCTTAAATAAATTCATTACATTTAATGAAATGCTTCTACAAATTTATCTTTTAGACTGAGCTAAAGAAGTGGAGCCTTTCTTTAAAAAAAAGTTCAGATTGTATCTTTTCTTTTCTTTTCTTCTTTTTTTTTTTAACCTTGCAAATTTACACAATACAGGTATTGACTATCCTGAAATCTTGGGGTTTTTTTACAAATTATGGTCATGGGGTACTTGAAATATTTGCTTTGCAAAGTAGAAATCAAAAGATTGAAACAAATCATAGGAAATATATACAAAGATGCTGACAGATCTGAATTTTCCAGCCTAGCTATCAAGTACTGTGTTGCAGTGGCTTTTTGTTGTTCTTTTTGCTATTTTTTTATTTTGCTTGCATTAGGAAAACTTTTTTGGTTTTAGTATTTACTCTTGATTGAATATTAAATATTTCAGAGAATATCAATGAAACTTGTCAGGAACATCATGAGACTTAGAGAGAAAAATAAACAAGTGTCCTGGTTAAACCACGACAACAAGTTGGATTTATAGGCCCTGTACAGGAAGAGGAGTAGAGAGCTTCTGATAAGACATCTAAAGCTGTAAAATGTAGTAAAACTGCATCAACCCTTCTTTTATTTATTGCCATGTAGCATCGCAGGCATCAAAGGGTCACAAAGTTATTTTGGTGTACAGCAGTAGTAGAAGAACTTAAAAGGTTTTGAGTTACACAGAAAATAAATGGATTTTCAGACATTTCTGTCTTTTTCATGGCGGTCAGATAAATTAGTATTTTTTTTATTTTAGATAAGTTTCTGATAGGTAACTAGGATTGTATGAGCCAAGGAATAGATGATCGATTCTCAAGCATACATTGATCAACAGGAAAGAAATGTGAAGAAATGTTTCTTCCTATTTTCCACCCCCAGAAATCATTGCCCGGTTGGATAGGTGAACTAATGAGTTAAGCAGAAAGCTGTTGTAAGTGTATGCAAAAATACATAGGCAGACAGGTTTTTTTTTTCTCTGGAAGAGCTACCCACCTAACCTAAATGATGTATTGAATCAAGAGTACACGTGGGATACTTAATGAGATCAGAAGAGCCTTTTTGAAATGCTAGGAGGAAAAAAACATGGCTAAGCACATTCCAAGCATAGGGAAGATCATAAAAAAATTATGCAAAGTGAAGCGAAAGAAAAGATTGTTCAGAAGACACTGCTGGGCAAAGTAAAGAGTTTTAGTTTATACTTTCTGTTTTACTTTGACTCATCCATTATTAATTACTTCTTGGGACACACTACTGGATTGAATGTACCAAAGAATTTCTTCAGTATGGCAAAACCTGTCTTCTTGTAACATTTCTGTAAATTGTAGGGTTTTTTAAAATTTAAAATTGTATGACTAAAGCAGGAATTAATGTAGGTTATCAGATTCCGATCTTAATCACAGTAGTATAAATCTGGTGTGACTCCATTATTTCAATGACTTTGCTCTTGATTTACATTCTGCTATGAGTGAAAAACAAGCCTTAAGCAAATAACTGATTTGTCTGCATTGATACAGATTATTCTGTGCATTGGAAACCATTGCTAATACAAATGAATATTCTCATTTCTTTATGCTATCTCTCCTTTTAAGAATAACACTGAAAGTAAACTAGAGGGTATGCTAGAAATTACTCATGGTGATCATGTATTTCTAAAACTACAGTTAAACCTGAATCTGAATCATATATACTTACCTTTTTTAAAAGTTTTGACTCTTTCACTTTAGTACATACAAAGATTAATATAATAAAAGGGGTTGCATAAATCTGCTTGGACATATCGCTTTCCTTTGTAAACAAAATATTTGGTTTGTCCTGAACTGAAAGCAATTTGGTAATATGTCTTGTGTATGATCAGGCCAAAAATCTGTCTAGCTCATTATTCTTTTTCCGAGAGTAGCAGTTGTGTAGGAAGGAGTGTATGAGGGCAAGCACATAAATATACTTCTCTTGTGTGCCCCCCCAACCTGTAGCTAATGGAGCTCCTGATCTTTAGGTTGTGATTTTGGATTGAAGAATCCTCGATGGATTTTTCTTCCACTTTGTGAACCCTTTTTATCACTCAACCTGTGTAAATTTCTGACATCCACAACATCCCATGGAAAGGAATTCCATGCTTGAGTTGGGTTTGTGATAAGGAAGTATATCCTATCATTTATTTTGAATATGCTGCTTCATAATTTATTTGATGACCCCTATTAGGAAAGACCAGTTGTTCCTCATTCAACTTGTCATGGCTGCACAATTTCATAGATCTCTGTCCTGTCCCTCATCAGTTGTCCATCTTTGAGGATGAAGAGTCCTATTTATTTAGTCCTCACATAGAAGCCGTTCCATAGCTTTAATCTTCCTTGTCACATCTCTTTGTAGCTCTTCTGTTTTTTCTTTATCTGTTTTGTAATGTGGGGACCAAAACTGTACAGTATCCAGTGTGAGGCACAACAAGGACCTAGGCTGTGGCAGTGTCCCATTCTTTGCCACTTCATATTATTTTTGCTTTTTTTGACTGCTGCTGGGCATTACCTGTTTATTATAATTCTTTCCTAAATAGCAATAGCTTGTTCAGAGCACATTCTTTTATGTATGCAGAGTTAGGGTTGGCTTTTTTTCCCCATGTTCATTACTTTCCCTTTTGTTGTACTTATGCTTGTGCATTAGCAAGGCTTAATGCATTGAAAGATTGTTCACTTTTCTAAAAAGTCCTACGTATTCTCTGGTCATCATTTGGGATATTATTTATATACTTACCCAGTAGTAAATTTTTCAACATCCTACCTGAAAGGTATGCTATGGAATATTTAAATTATTAACATGGAAACTATTTTTGCAAATGCAGGTAACATTTTTGATGCTTTCTAAGCATCTTGCATAGATTTTTCAGAATTGACGTTGGAATTCAGGTCTCTTGAAGATACAAATTAGCTATTGAAAATTATTTAGGATTTTACATCTTAATTTGGAATATATATCTGTTTATAGAGACAATGTACGATAATGGAAATAAAAGAACTAAGCTGAAGTTTTCATAAGGGGCAAAGGGATAGACTTTTAAAGTATTTAGATCATAAAGTACTTTTGTGGATAGTGGGAGCTGGCCACCTCAATTCCTATTGAAATCTGATCCTGAAACTGGTTTTCAGGCTGTTAAGGCTAAGGATGGTCTTGAAATATGATATAACCTCCGAAGTCACATACCAAGGGTAACATTTTCTGAAGTACTTGTTTTTTCTACAGAGATATAAAAGCTATTTGAATACTTTTTTGGTGACCTACATCTCCAAACAAAACACTAAAATATTTAGATCAAATTGTTGTAGCATTAAATATTTAAAAATAAATATCTGAATGAAATTTCCCTGCTTTCTTAAATAATAAAAGTTGTATCATTTCCCAAGAGAGTACTTAAAAAGAAATATAGGAGCTGGTGAGGCTCCAAAGCTGGGCTTCAGGAAACAGAAACTTCTGAAAATAAGAAAATTCATGGCAAAGGCTGTGGGATTATTATTTTTTTTAAGGTAAAAGCAAAGCTTTAGTATTTCATTAGCCACTGATACACTGGTGATTGTGCTGGTTTCGGCTGGGATAGAGTTCATTTTCTTCATAGTAGCTAGTATGGGGCTATGTTTTGGATTTGTGCTGGAAACAGTGTTGATAATACAGGGGTGTTTTAATTATTGCTGAGCAGTGCTTACATAGTCTGCTCTTTTTCTGCTTCTCACACCTTTTCTGCTTCTCACACCACCCCGCCAGTGAGTAGGCTGGGGTCGCACAAAAAGTTGGGAGGGGGCACAGCCAGGACAGCTGACCCCAACTGACCAAAGGGATATTCCATACCATATGATGTCATGCTCAGCAATAAAACTAGGGGGAAGGTTGGCGGGGGGGCTGCTGCTCGGGGACTGGCTGGGCATCAGTTAGTTGACGGTGCACAATTGTTTTCATTTGCATCACTTGTCTTTCTTGAGTTTTATTTCTCTCTGTTATTTTCCTTTTCGTTACAATTTATTATTATTATCATTTTATTTCAATTATTAAACTTTCTTAGATGAACCCATGAGATTTCTCACTTTTCCTCTTCCGATTCTCTCCCCCATCCCACTGTGGGGGGAGTGAGCGAGCGGCTGTGCGGTGCTTAGTTGCCGGCTGGGGTTAAACCACGACAGTCCTTTTTGGCACCCACTGTGGGGCTTGAAGGGTTTGAGTTAATAACAGATTGACCAGAGCGTATTAGAAGGGATTTATATCTGTTAACAGTTGCGGGTCGCGATATTGATTCATCTGTTCTCGATGTTAGTTTATCTGATCTGCATCATGCTCTTTGCTGTACACGTTAGAGATTGGTGTTGGCTTTTGCAGTTTGCTGTGCTCTGTAGTGATTAGGGATGTTTTGCCTGGGAGATTTTTTTATTAAAACACTGACCTTGAGCTTAATCTGGTATTTGGGTGTCGTGGTTTAACCTCAGTCGGCAGCTGAGCACCACACAGCCGCTCGCTCACTCCCCCCTCCCCTGGTGGGATGGGGGAGAGAATTGGAAGAGCACAAGTGAGAAAAACTCGGGGGTTGAGATAAAAACAGTTTAATAATTGAAATAAAATGATAATAATAATAATAATATGATAATAATAATATGATAATAATAATAATACACAAAACAAGTGATGCACAGTACAATCGCTCACCACCCGCTGACCGATGCCCAGCCAGTCCCCGAGCAGCGGCCCCCCCGGCCAGCTTTCCCCAGTTTATGTACTGAGCATGACGTCACATGGTATGGAATGTCCCTTTGGTCAGTTTGGCTGTGCCCCCTCCCAGCTTCTTGTGCACCTCCAGCCTTCTCAGTCAGTAGAGCATGGAAAACTAAAAAGTCCTTGGCTAGTGTAAGCATTACCTAGCAACAACTAAAACATCGGTGCATTATCAACTTTGTTCTCATCCTAAATCCAAAACACAGCACTGTACCAGCTACTAGAAAGGAAATTAACTCTATCCCTGCCGAAACCAGGACAATATCCACCCCTTTTTCTATACCACCTACGTCATGCTCAAGTCTCATATTTTCCAGTACATTTTCATTAATCACCACCCCCTTTTTTTCTATATATATATATATACACACACACACACACAGAGATATCATTCCCTTAGTCTGTGGGCCATCACTCTAAAACATTCGGTGAGTTCATTTAGTCCGTGACTTCGGGCTCCATCTGTCGTAATAATCTTCCAGGGCAGGAAAAATGGAGATGGTATGTGGTGTTGGATTGTTTCATGTTGAAGTCAGTTCTGGTACCATCATCACTGTGCTTTGCTTGGTTTCACTGAAGTTATTCTTCATTAGTCTGGGTGATTCTTATTGTAATAACATTAGTATGGCATACAATATTATTAGTATATCTGTTATTAGTATAACTATTATAACTATAATTAGTACTTAACATGACATAATTCAGATCATTGGCTATTCTCACCCAAAATCAAATCCCCTTGAGGTACACATCGGACTTCCCCATCCTTCCGCATTATCCACCAAGTGCACCCAGCTCACAGATGGGTTTGCCTTTGCCCAAGGCAGGAATAACCCAAACTGTTTTCCCCAACATATTTTTCATGTGCACTACAGGGACTTTATTCCCATCTACAGTACGTAAAAGTTCTGACTGGGCAGGGCCAGCTCGATTGGCAGGTCCCCTCGTGTTGACTAACCAGGTGGCCTTTGCTAAATGTGTATCCCAATGTTTGAATGTCCCACCACCCATTGCTTTCAGTGTAGTCTTTAACAGTCCATTGTATTGTTCAATTTTTCCGGAGACTGGTGCATGATAGGGGATGTGATATACCCACTCAATGCCGTGCTCTTTGGCCCAGGTGTCTATGAGGTTGTTTTTATTAAAACACTGACCTTGAGCTTAATCTGGTATTTGGGCTCTGTACTGAAGCCATTACTGTACTTTTGGTACCATCTTATGGAGACAATTAACAATTATACTTCTTCCTCTGAGAGGTTTTTTGTGGAGGAAATACAGAATGGCACCTTCGCTACCTTCTTCTGTGATGTTTTCTCCCTCGTTACAATAACTTTTCAGTATCTTGAACATCCTTGGGTAGTTAAAATACTACTATTGGTATTTCTTAGGAATATTGCTTCGGTTTTGTCTAAGGTTAACAAGCAATTTAGGAATATGACCCAGGCTCTGTGAGAGTATGGTCATGGGTGGCACGGCATGTGAGAGAATATGGGCAGGTATCTAAAGAACTTCTCACCTCCAAGGTTCTGGAACTTCACTCCCGAACAACTACAGGATCCTGATGAAGTGATAGAATGTTTGGAAAAAAAAAAATGACGTGGCTATTCCAAAGAGGCACAACTTACCGCACTGTGCTGGGCCCTGGCCAGCATCTACCAAACACTGCTCGATATTATGCAGCACCCTCAGGGAGAAGAGAGGGAAAACATACCAACAGACACTATGGCTAAACTGGACACTATATCAGCCGCCCCTATAACTAAAAAGAAACAATGGAAGCGGAAGTCAGCTCATTTGGTAAGGGATGAAGAAGCTTCTCCTAAGAGGGAGCAGGAAAAAGAATCAGAAGAGGCAGCCTGTTCTGCAGCACAGCAGTCACAAGAACAGGAGGAGGAAGAGACTGAAATCATAAATAAGACAGAAACCACCCGATCCCTATCCCTAAGTGAGCTGCGAGATATGCGAAAAGATTTTAGCCGTCAACCAGGTGAGCTAATTCTCAGCTGGTTACTCCGATGCTGGGATATTGGGGCCAGTAGTCAGGCATTAGAGGGTAAGGAAGCCCGGCAGCTAGGATCCCTTGCTAAGGATAAGGCCATTGACAAAGGGATTGGAAAAAGGGCAGGAGTCCTCAGTCTTTGGCAGCAACTCCTGTCAAGTGTGAAGGACAGGTATCCCTTCAAGGAAGAACTTGCAAATTCCCGGAGCAAATGGACCAACATTGAGGGACGTATCCAGTAGCTGAGGGAATTAGCCGTAGTGGAGGTGATCTATAATGACCTGGATGACAACCAGGCATCCAAGGACCCGTATGAAATCCGGTGCGTGCGGTCCATGTGGTGAAAGTTTGTACGAAATGCACCGATGACATACACCCACACCCTGGCGATAATGAGCTGGACAGACACTGAGGCACCAACTATAGATGAACTGGCCAGATAACTCCAAGAGTACGACAATAATCTCACTTCCTCTATGTGGGCCTGCATCTTGGCTGTGGACAGACTGACCCAAAAAATGTCTGAGCAAGCTGAAAAGGATAGGTCTTCCTCACGCATTCCAACCAAGGCCTCAGCTATTAAGAGTCAGCCTTTTTCTGATCAAGGCAGAGGGTACCAGTGGCACACACCATGTGCAACACTGTGGTTCTTCCTGCGTGACCAGGGGGAGGA
Source organism: Aptenodytes patagonicus (assembly GCF_965638725.1). Lineage (NCBI taxonomy): Eukaryota > Metazoa > Chordata > Aves > Sphenisciformes > Spheniscidae > Aptenodytes > Aptenodytes patagonicus. The sequence continues at coordinate 27,917,105 of NC_134981.1, forward strand.
CATGAGGAAGTGGGATGGTGAACCTACCTGGAGACGAGAAGCTCAGGTACAGGAACTGCAAGGAAAAACAACAGCCAAAAAGCATCCATCCAGGAAAATTGCTGCTCCAGTGTCTGTTGGGCAGAGTAGAAGGGCTGATTGTACTTTTGACCCTGATGAAGGGATTTCTGTTTTGCAGTTACAAAAATCAAGTAATGAAGACTCCGACCAGGAATAGAGGGGCCCTGCCTTCAGCCAGGTGGAGGAAAGGGACAACCAGGTTTACTGGACTGTGTGGGTTCGATGGCCTGGCACATCAGACCCACAGGAGTATAAGGCTCTAATGGACACCAGTGCACAGCGTACTCTAATGCCATCAGATTACAAAGGGGCAGAATCCATCTGTATTTCTGGAGTGACAGGGAGATCCCAAGAACTGTTGGAGGCTGAGGTAAGCCTAACTGGGAATGAGTGGCAGAAGCACCCCACTGTGACTGGCCCAGAGGCTCCGTGCATCCTTGGCATAGACTACCTCAGGAGAGGGTATTTCAAGGACCCAAAAGGGTCACGTTACACGTTACATACCACGTTAGTGTGGTATGTAAGTTTCGCAATGAAGCGGTTACTGTACCATGGATACCACTTCGTGGAGACAACTAGCAATTGCAGTAACTTTTCTGAGAGTTTTTACGGAGGAAATACAGAATGGCAGTGTCACTACCTTCTTCTATGATGTTTCCTCCTTCGTTACAGTAACTTTTCAGTATTTTGAACATCCTTGGGCAGTTAAGATACTTCTATTAATACTTCTTTGGAATATTGTTTCGGTTTTGTCTAAAGTTAGTAAGCAATTTAAGAATATCATCCAGAGATCTGCCCCAAGGCTGAATAGTTATGAGTGGCAGGGTGTGTGGGACAAGATGGGCAAGTACCTAGGCAAATGGGCACCCCCAGTGTTTTGGAACTTCACCCCTGAGCAAGTGCAGAATCCTGAAGAGTTAGTAGAATATTTGGACAAAGTATGCTGTCACCCTGGCAACTCCAGAGAGATGCAGATCATTGCAACGTGCTGGGGCCTGGCCCATGCCTACCGAGCCCTGTTCAACACCATTCAGTACTCTCAAAGGGAAGAGAAGGTCTCTGGCTCTGACGGTAAAATGACACGCACTGCGGCCACTCAGACCCGGGCAATACGCCCTGCGACCACTCCGACTACAGCAACACGCCGTGCGGCCACTCAGACCCCGGCGACACGCCCTGCAGCCACTCCGACCCCAGCAACACGCTCTGCGGCAACTCAGACCCCGGTGACAGGCCCTGCGGCCACTCAGACCCTAGCGACAGGCTCTGTGGCCACTCAGACTCCAGTGACATGCACTGAGGATACTCAGACCCCGGCAACAGGCCCTGTGGCTGAACCAAAAAGCCAACCTGTGCCAGTATCAGTCGCCCCTGTACACAAGAAGACATCTTGGAAGCGGAAGTCGGCTTGTTTAGTAAGGGAGGAAGAAACTTCTTCAAAAAGGGAGCCAGAGGAAGAAGTGGAAGAGGCAGACTACCCTGGAGAAGGGCCATCACGAGAACAGGAGGAGGAGGGCCGGCCACTGCTCGGGGAGGAAGAAGAAGAAGAACTCATAAAGGAGGCAGTAACCACGCGTTCCCTATCCCTGAGTGAGCTGCGAGATATACGAAAAGATTTCAGCCGTCGTCCAGGCGAGCATATTGTCACCTGGCTGTTCCGATGCTGGGATAATGGGGCCAGTAGCCTGGAATTAGAGGGTAAAGAAGCCAAGCAGCTGGGATCCCTTTCCAGGGAAGGGGGCATTGACAGAGCGATTGGAAAAGGGACACGAGTCCTCAGCCTTTGGAGGCGACTCTTGTCAAGCGTGAAGGAAAGGTATGCCTTCAAGGAAGATGTCATATGTCGCCCAGGCACGTGGATCACTATGGAGAAGGGTATCCAGTTTCTGAGAGAATTAGCTGTGCTGGAGGTGATTTATGGTGACCTGAACAATGAACAGCTATCCAAAGATCCAGACGAAGTCAAGTGCACACGACCCATGTGGCGGAAGTTTGTAAGGAGCGCACCATCGTCATATGCCAACTCATTGGCACTGATGACCTGGAAAGATGGAGAGGAACAAACAGTGGATGAATTGGCTAGTCAACTCCGGCAATATGAGGAAAGTCTCTCTTCCTCCCTCATCTCGGCTGTGGAGAAACTGTCCCGGGAGATCCAGCAACTCAGAGAGGATAGGTCCTACTCCCCACCTGTATGGACCAATATCTCGGGTATTAGGAGTCAGCGTTCTTTTGCTCAAGAGAGACAGCATAAAGGGTACACACCACGGGGCACCCTGTGGTTTTACCTGCGTGACCACGGAGAGGACATGAGGAAGTGGGATGGGAAACCTACTGCAGCCCTAGGGGCACGGGTACGTGAATTGCAAGGGAAAACAATCACAGAAAGGGGTTCTTCCAGGAAAATTGCTGCTCCAGTTTCCAGTGGGCCGTTCCCCAGACAGAGTAGAAGGGCTGATCTTACTCCTGATCTTAATGAAGTGACTTCTGACTCTTATGTACAAGAAGTGAGAAATGAGTACTGTGATGAGGATTAGAGGGGCCCTGCCTCCAGCCAGGGGGAGGAAAGGGACAACCGGGTTTACTGGACTGTGTGGATTCGGTGGCCTGGCACATCAGACCCACAGGAGTATAAGGCTCTGGTAGACACCGGTGCACAGTGTACCCTATTGCCATCAAGCTATATAGGGGAAGAACCCATCTGTATTTCTGGGGTGACGGGGGGATCCCAACAGCTAACTGTATTGGAAGCCGAAGTAAGTCTAACTGGGAATGAGTGGCAAAAGCACCCCCTTGTGACTGGCCCAGAGGCTCCGTGCATCCTTGGCATAGACTACCTCAGGAGAGGGTATTTCAAGGACCCAAAAGGGTACCGGTGGGCTTTTGGTATAGCTGCCTTGGAGACGGAGGAAATTAAACAGCTGTCCACCTTGCCTGGTCTCTCGGAGGACCCCTCTGTTGTGGGGTTGCTGAAGGTCGAAGACCAACAGGTGCCAATCGCTACCACCACGGTGCACCGGTGGCAATATCGCACCAACCGAGACTCCTTGATTCCCATTCATGAGCTCATTCGTCGACTGGAGAGCCAAGGAGTGATCAGCAAGACTCACTCACCCTTTAACAGTCCCATATGGCCAGTGCGGAAGTCTAATGGAGAGTGGAGACTGACAGTAGACTATCGTGGCCTGAATTAAGTCACGCCGCCGCTGAGTGCTGCTGTGCCAGACATGCTAGAACTTCAATACGAATTGGAGTCAAAGGCAGCCAAGTGGTATGCCACAGTTGATACTGCTAATGCGTTTTTCTCAATCCCTTTGGCAGCAGAGTGCAGGCCACAGTTTGCTTTCACTTGGAGGGGCGTCCAGTACACCTGGAACCGACTGCCCCAGGGGTGGAAACACAGCCATTTGTGTAGGGCTTAGTTGCCGACTGGGGTTAAACCATGACAGTGATCAAACTGCAGAAAAATAAAATGTCTAGTCTCTTTGCACAAGCAAAAGTTTTGGGTTTTTTTTATATATGAGTCTATAAAGAGAGTATGTGGGCATGTGAAGGCAGACTTGATTACACAGATCCATAAAGGAATCTGTCCTTTGACTGCTGAATTAGTCCATGGGGCTGTTGTTACTGCCTGGTCAACCATGCTGGGGAAAAAAAAACCAAGCCAACAAAAAAAACGCAACCAAAACAATCTAGAGCAGATGTAGAGAAAAACTGCTTGGATGCTTAGGGAATGAATGTTTTATCTTACAAAGGAAACAAAAAGAATGTGACTTCTTTAGTCTGCCAAATTGGAAAAGGGATCCCTGTAAAATTCATATGGTGGGGGAGAAGACTGCCCAGGTATTTTGTATTTCACCTGCCATAGCAGAAGCTGAAGAATGAACACAGAGGTAGAAACTTAGCTGTGCTGAAGAGAAGGAGAAAGTCAGGTAAGTGCAAGGGGAGGAATATTCTAGCTTAAGGTGAAAGTCATACAACGAGAAGAAGAGAACTCATATCAAGCAACGTTTTTATTTATCTTAGTACTGTATCTACTGTAATAAACTGGCAATCCTATAAATATCCTATATAGAGCGCATTCAGTCTGTTTTCCATGGCTGGTATGTCTGATAAAAGTTGACCTGTACTGCCTGTGAAGCAATGCACTTGGCTGAATAATAGTACATTTCTTTGGCACAAGTGCTTGCAATGGGTGAGTTAACATGACTGACAGAGTTCTGTTTATAATAGCTCAACATGAGTGCATTTATCTTTTTCTCTTCAAAAATTTTGCTGAAAGATAATATTCTACCAAACAATTTCAACTACAAGCTCTGGTAAAACCATTTCTTAGGTTCGGAGTTGTTTGGTTTTGTTACCTGGACCAAATAACAGGGTTTTTTAATTGGTTTGTCTTCTTGAATCTTATTATGTCTTATGTATGGCATTCTAAGGATATTTTGCAAAGTATGTCTAAAAATACAGTCTTTCATATTGTTTATTTGAAGTATTTTAAATAATTTATCTTGTGTAATGCTATAGCTTCACATACCGTAGCTCAGCAACCAGAAGCATATTCTGCATGTTAAACCTTGAAATCGGAAATGTAGACTCTCATAATTTTTCCTTTAGACCAACCCCTAATATTGTCATTTTGAGATGTAATGTTTAAAAAACATGGATGTGTTTTTTGATCTGCTGAATGTCTTTCATTGTGCTGTTTAAGAAAGTAAATGGCAAAGATGAGTATTCCCAGTAGCAAACAGTATGACAAAATAATACATAACATACTGATGTTGAAAAGTAAGCAATATTAATCTTTAAACTCTTTTGTATCTGCTACAGACATCACATGGCTGTGTATGGATTTATCTTCCGGAAGAGATTCTTCTGGGGATTTTGATGAAGTTTTCCTTGTTTTTATAGGGTGGTTTTGTTTTTTTTTACCATCAGCTTCAGTGCTTCATGATCTAAAATGAGCTGAGCCCTCCCCAGTCTGTGTATGCATATTCTAAACAAGTAGTCCCCCTTTATAGCCTTATTTATCTGGGAACATTATACAAGTCTGATGTAAAAAGAGAACTTGGGTATGCACAAAAAGTGCTTATTAAAAAAAACTGATTCAAAGTATGAAGCCCAGTAATAAAATAGAAACTTAGCAGGACCTTCATAAAAAAAAAGAGAAATTGTGTCCCAGCATTTCCTTTCCAAACTTTCTGTTGCTCTCTTCTATCTGATGTATATTTCCCCAGTGATGTACAGAATTTACTCTTTTTAGAAACCTCTAGTACTGCCTCTCATATTGGATCTCACATGTACATTGTACATCTCATGGATTGTCTTTTTCATTTCAGTGGCAAAAATCTGTCAACTGAGTCCTTCAAATTCCCTAAGCTGATTGAAAATCATCTCTTGAAAGATACTAGAAAATCAACATTGGTTTCTCTCTACCTCCTGATGTCATGTTTCTAGTCTGATTGCCTTTTGGTAGTTTTTTTGGTAAACAGGTATCAGCTGATACAGTTAATATATAAAACTCTTAGATTTTATTTCTTAAAGTCCTGTCTTGTTTATGAAAACTGATATGCAAGATGGTTGCAGGTTTGGATGCTCCTGAAGTGTCTGTCTGACTCCCTCCTGGTTCCAGTAAAGAACTGGTCTCCTGATCATCCCTGGTGTATGCATGTTAATTTTTTTCTGAGCTCCCTCCTATAAAGAGCTTCAAGACTCCTTCTGAGAGCGAATTTGCACATGGTTGACACTTGAGAGTTTGCTGCAATATCTGGATATGGGGCCACGTCATATGTGACTCTTTCTACTCTGTGTCATGCCATAGAAGTACCTTGCTGGCCAGATGTGGATCTGTGTGAATGTAGCCAGCTCATTCCAGAGACAGTCAGCTCTCTGCGTGTGGATACAAGTCAGGACCTAGGACTTGCTCCCTGGAGTGATCTAAGATAATTAACAGTAGTAGCACTGATTCAGGAGATATTTCAATCCTATATTCCTAACTGGCAAAAGATACAGGCACTTGTATGAGCAAATTTAGCAATTACAATCATGAGCATTCTTAATGCGGTGGGGTGGCCCTGTATGTTAGGGAGTGTTTCGATTGTCTAGAGCTCAACGATTGTGATGATGGTACGGTTGAGTGTTTATGGGTAAGGATGAGGGGGAAGGCCAATGAGGCAGATATCCTGCTGGGAGTCTGTTATAGACCACCCAACCAGGATGAAGGGGCGGATGAAGCATTCTACAAGCGGCTGGCAGAAGCCTCTCAATTGCTAGCCCTTGTTCTCGTGGGGGACTTCAACTTCCCGGACGTCTGCTGGAAATACACCATGGCAGAGAGGAAGCAGTCTAGGAGGTTCCTGGAGTGTGTGGAAGACAACTTCCTGACGCAGCTGGTAAGTGAGCCTACCAGGGGAGGTGCCTCGCTCGACCTGCTGTTTACAAACAGAGAAGGACTGGTGGGAGATGTGGTGGTCGGAGGCCGTCTTGGGCTTAGCGACCATGAAATGAAAGAATTCTCCATTCTTGGTGAAGTGAGGAGGGGGGGCAGCAAAACCACAACCATGGACTTCCGGAGGGCAGACTTTGGCCTGTTCAGGACGTTGGTTGAGAGAGTCCCTTGGGAGACGGTCCTGAAGGGCAAAGGGGTCCAGGAAGGCTGGACAATCTTCAAGAAGGAAGTCTTAAAGTCACAGGAGCAGGCTGTCCCTGTACGCCGTAAGAAGAACGGGCGGGGAAGACGACCGGCCTGGCTGAACGGGGAGCTCTTGCTGGGACTCAGGAAAAAAAGGAGAGTTTACCGCTTGTGGAAGAAGGGGCAGGCGACTCAAGAAGAGTACAGGGATCTCGTTAGGTCGTGCAGAGAAGAAATGAGAAAGGCAAAAGCCCAGCTAGAACGCAATCTGGCCGCTGTTGTTAAAGACAACAAAAAATGTTTTTACAAATATATTAATGACGAGAAGAGAGCCAAGGAGAATCTCCATCCTTTATTGGATGCGGGGGGGAACATTGTCACCGAGGATGAGGAAAAGCCTGAGGTACTCAATGCCTTCTTTGCCTCAGTCTTTAACAGGCAGACCAGTTATCCTCAGGGTACTCGGCCCCCCGAGCTGGAAGACAGGGACGGCAAGCAGGATGAACCCCCCATAATCCAAGAGGAAGCAGTCAACGACCTGCTACGCCACCTGGACGCTCCCAAGTCTATGGGGCCGGATGGGATCCACCCGAGAGTGCTGAGGGAGCTGGTGGAGGTGCTCACCAAGGCACTCTCCATCATTTATCAGCAGTCCTGGTTAACGGGGGAGGTCCCGGACGACTGGAGGCTTGCCAATGTGACGCCCATCTACAAGAAGGGCGGGAAGGAGGATCCGGGGAACTACAGGCCTGTCAGCCTGACCTCGGTGCCGGGGAAGATTATGGAGTGGTTCATCTTGAGGGCACTTACAAGGCATGAGCGGGACAACCAGGGGATCCGGCCTAGCCAGCACGGATTCATGAAAGGCAGGTCCTGCTTGACCAACCTGATCTCCTTCTATGACCAGGTGACCCGCCTAGTGGATGAGGGAAAGGCTGTGGATGTGGTCTACCTGGACTTCAGCAAGGCCTTTGACACTGTCTCCCACAGCATTCTCCTAGAGAAGCTGGCGGCTCACGGCTTAGACAGGTGTACTCTGCGCTGGGTCAAAAACTGGCTGGACGGCCGGGCCCAGAGAGTTGTGGTGAATGGAGTTACATCCAGTTGGCGGCCGGTCACGAGCGGTGTTCCCCAGGGCTCAGTTTTGGGGCCGGTCTTGTTCAATATCTTTATCGATGATCTGGATGAGGGGATCGAGTGCACCCTCAGTAAGTTTGCAGACGACACCAAGTTGGGCGGGAGTGTTGATCTGCTCGAGGGTAGGAAGGCTCTGCAGAGGGACCTGGACAGGCTGGATCGATGGGCCCAGACCAATTGTATGAGGTTCAACAAGGCCAAGTGCTGGGTCCTGCATTTCGGCCACAACAACCCCATGCAGCGCTACAGGCTTGGGGAAGAGTGGCTGGAAAGCTGCCTGGCGAAAAAGGACCTGGGGGTTCTGGTTGACAGCCGGCTGAACATGAGCCGGCAGTGTGCCCAGGTGGCCCAGAAGGCCAATGGCATCCTGGCCTGTATCAGAAATAGTGTGGCCAGCAGGAGTAGGGAAGTGATCGTGCCCCTGTACTCGGCCCTGGTGAGGCCGCCCCTCGAATACTGTGTTCAGTTTTGGGCCCCTCACTACAAGAAGGACGTCGAGGTGCTGGAGCGTGTCCAGAGAAGGGCAACGAGGCTGGTGAGGGGTCTGGAGAACAAGTCTTATGAGGAGCGGCTGAGGGAACTGGGGTTGTTTAGCCTGGAGAAGAGGAGGCTGAGGGGAGACCTCATCGCTCTCTACAACTTCCTGAAAGGAGGTTGTAGCGAGGTGGGTGTTGGTCTCTTCTCCCAAGTAACTAGCAATAGGACAAGAGGAAATGGCCTCAAGTTGCACCAGGGGAGGTTTAGATTGGATGTAAGGAAAAATTTCTTTACTGAAGGAGTGGTGAAACATTGGAACAGGCTGCCCAGGGAAGTGGTGGAGTCCCCATCCCTGGAGGTATTTAAAAGACGAGTAGATGAGGCACTTAGGGACATGGTTTAGTGGACATGGTGGTGTTGGGTCAACGGTTGGACTCGATGATCTTAGAGGTCTTTTCCAACCTCAATGATTCTATGATTCTATGATTCTATGATTCTAATATAGGTCTATGAGATACACATATGATATCTGTATACGAGATGAGTCCAGTTATCCAGACTTTCTCCACTGGTAACCATATCACTTTTTGGGGTGCAGTTCAAGTTCTAAGAGTTAAATACATCCAGTGAATTGTAGCACAGATATTTGCACATATATATAACAAATTCTTTATCCAACACATAAAAATAAATGGATGATACTGCTTTTTTTCCCAACAGAGTTCTAAAAATGACTTTATGTATATGCAATGTACCTAACATAGTTTACTGTTCCATTAAGGTCTTGACATTGACAATAGGGCATCTTTACCACAGAACAATTCTTTTCCATGGGATGATACACTTTTCAATATATCCATGCATGCAGCAATCCAATGTGGAAAGTGGAAGTTACTAACTGGATATCCAGGTAATGAAGTAACTCCTTTTTTGTACAATGTGTCATATCTCCCCCATGCCCCAAACACAGTTTTATTCTGTTTAATATATTATCATTTCTCTTATTTATTCTGCTAACTTCTCAGGTTTTGATCATATGCAAAAATCTAGAAGGGGCACTTCTAAAATCCAGACAACGTATTCTTTCATTTTGCAAATATTTTGTATACAAATGACTTTCACAGTAGTGGAAAAACCGTCAAGAAGAAAGTCTATATTAAATTGATTTGAAATTATGTGATATAGAAGTTGGAATCCCCATGGTGCAGCTTTTTTATATAAATAGGACTCTTGTATAGGTAGCCCTGGACTAGAGAGACTGATGCTGGGCTAGAGTTAAGGAATGCAGCAACAGTCACTGGCCAGTGGTTTGTCAAGGGACCTAGTGAATTCCTAGATTGCAGTATAACTCTACCTCTCCACACTGCTTCTCTGTATCTGAGAATTAACCCTTGGTCTGTTCCTGTTTCTGTAGGCTGCAGTCATTGGTTCCCTCCACCATCTTTGTTCAATGAGTCAAAGATTCAGTCATCCGATCCACCAACAAAGAGACTTTGGCTATTTGATATTGTTCGTGATCCTGAAGAGAAAAATGATTTGTCTAAAAAATATCCTCATGTGGTGAAAAAATTGCTCTCACAGCTTCAGTATTATTATAAATGTTCAGTGTCCATGTTCTACTCTGATGAGGATCCCCACTGTGATCCAGCAGCAACTGGGACTTGGGGTCCTTGGGCATAGTGCACAGCACTGCATCCTGCAAAACATCCCTGTAGCAGAGATTGTTTTATGGACTCAGGGTCCTAGTCACATATTTCTTACATTGTTTATTACACTATTGCTAATTGTGAGCTCATTTAAGAGTATTTTTTACTCTTAAAATATGGTGGGAATCTTATTTCAGTCCTTTCCCACTCTCTCCTTCCTAAAAATTGTATGTGAGATGTTGATAAAATTATAAATCTGTTGTTTGAATATTCTTTGTCAACAATATACCTTTAAAGCAGAAAGTAAAACATTGCCTCCCTCCCTGAAAGAGATTACTTTTGTTAAAAAGCTGCAGTGAATCATGGCAGCAGGGACATCCAGAATTCTCTTGTGGAATAAACTGATTTTTGGTTTCATGTTTGTCCAGAAGACAAATTCTATTGGAAGCTGTTACATATCTGTAAAGAATAAAAAAAAAAAAACAACAGTTGATATTATAAATTTTGCTTTTAATGTGCACCTCTGTCCAGAAAAGGGAACAGGCAGAAATCTCACAGAGTAAAAAAACCCAACCTCCCGGAATACAGCAAAATCCCTAATCCCTGTTCACTGTTAACATATCAAACTGGAGTAGAGAATGGTGGTCAACTAGAGGGCAGGGCTGTCAGGCAGAGGGATCTTGACAAGCTGAAGAAATGGGTGAACAAAAACTTCATGAAGTTCAACAAAGGCCACGTCCTGCACTTGGGATGGAATAGCCCCATGTAAGAGTATACACTGAGCTCTGACCAGATAGAAAGCATTTTTGTGGGGAAAAAAAAACCAAAACCAACAAAAAACCCCAACATCTAGGCATCCTGCTGGACAATAAATTGAACAAGAGTTGCCATGTGCTGTCTTGGTGAAGAAGACCAACCAGATATTGCTCCATATTAGCGAGACTGTAGCCAGCACATTAGGAGAAGTGTTTATTCCCCTCTGTTCAGGACTGGAGCACAGCATCACATTTGAGGCTTCCCTGTACAAGAAAAATATTGACAAACTGGAGTGAGTCTAGTGGAGCACCATGATGATGATCATGTGGAGGAGAGCAAACAAGGGAAGGCTAAAGAAATGGGTTAGTTTATGCTGGAGAAGAAAAGAGAAAGGAGAAATTGCTATCTTCAACTACCTAATGTGAGGGCATAGAGAAGATGAAGCCAGACTCTTCTTAGAGATGCACAAAGATGAGAAGCACACAGGGAATACATGAAGTTCCAATTCAATCTAAGAAAAAAAAAAGGAGAAATCACACCATGAGGTTAGTCAAATATTGGAACTGTGCGGCTATGGCATTCCTATCCTTGGAGATGTTCAAACCTTGGTTGGAGAAGACCCTGAGCAATGTGATCTAACTCTGAAGTTGGATCTAATTTGAAGTTGGCCCTGCTTTGGTAGTAGTGGTGGGGAACAACCAGGTGACCTCCAAAGGGCCTTTTCAGCATGAATTATTCAATGATTCTATGATTAACAAAACCTTACTCTTATTGCCTGCCTATGTGGTGAGCACCCTTTCTTCTCAGATTTTGTTTGTTTATTATCACAGTAGAGTCTGTTTTCATCTTGAAGTGGGCTCTGAGCCATGAAGAAACCAGACCAAGCAGCATTTCTCAGTTACTCATCAAATTTATGCAAGATCAACCCACCATCTCTCTTAATGTCTCAAACCTCTGGATTCTGGCCAGAGTTCTGGTACTGCTTCTCAGTGTCCTTAGCCAAGTTCTCAGACTGCAGAGCTCTAGCTGTCATCCTCTCCAGAAAGTAGGGATCTAATTGCCTATTTTCAGGGTCCAGGATCAAGTCCTATATATTGCACTAAAATTTTGCACACCTTTTCCCAGTTTTCCCTCAGGAGACTTGTGCTAATTGTTAGCAAATAGATTCATGAAGAGATGGACTTGACAGAATTTGTGCATTTTTAAAATAAAAGGATAAAGCATGGAAAAGACGAAACTTAAGAAAACTTAAAATGCATATAAAAATGAACAGCAATTCCTGCTTTCTGAAACAGCTGATTCTCCATTACACTGTCTTAAATCTAGCTTGCCTTTTCCACCTTTGATATGTTCCTACAAGTAGAAGTGAAGCCAAAGCTCTCCAGAAGCCTGTTCAGCTGTTTGTCTTTTTCCCAGTCTCTCATGTTTCTCTTTCTCCTTTGTCACTTCTGTCCCTTTATTTCAGTATTTTTTCTATTCTATTTCATTCACTCTCTTCAGCCTTGAAGGTGGGGAAAGAAGAAAAATAGTTTGAGAGGAAATAATTCTCCTATACTGGGCAAACCTATATTCTCTGTGGTTTGGTTGGATGTGTTTTGGAACCCTGTGTCAGACCAAGGTTCAATATCCTCCATTCATTCATCAGAAAGCAGATGGTTGCAGCCAGAGTATGGCCAGGGCAAGCATATGTGATAAGTTCTCCAGATTGTCTCTCACCTTCTAAACTATCGCTTCAGAGCCTCAGAGACTTAACTTCTGTGTATTTAGTTGCCGTCAGTGATTTTTTCTCTTCCATGAGGTTGCACAACCTTTCCTTGAACCCTTGTAAACTGTTGCTAATTTCGCCATTTCAGCGAAGCCACCGAGGCGAAGGGCTCCAAAGCGGAGGATCGTGCCGGGGGACCCTTCCTGAAGCGGCAAAACCCACAAAAGCGCAGGGAGTGAGAGGGTGCCCCAGCCCTCCCCTCCCCTCCCCAAGCCGGAGGAGGGAGCTCCTGACGAGCGGCAGCTCTGACTCAGCGTGGGTGGGGATAGGAGGGATGGCGGCTAAATCCCCTCACATACACGAGCAGCCCCCAGGGAGTGCGAGTGACCCGGAGCGTGGTGAACAGGACGTGGCGCGGCAGTTTGTGCAGGCAGGGCGTGCAGGGAAGGTGAGCAGGCAAGGCGCAGCCCCCCTCCTGGCTCTAGAGGCCAACTCAATTAGTAATCGTCGGCTTCCAAGAAGAGGACCAGCTATGGTTTCCACTCGGCCGAAAGCCGTCGCCAGAAGGAATGTGGCGACCCAGACGGAGTCCTCATGCAAGCATACAGCTGTCCAGGTCTCTGGCTGCAGGGAGTGCCTGAGCATGTCACTTGTACTGGAGGGCAGCAGAGACACCACCTGTGTGTGGTGTGACCAGGTGGATGATCTGCTCAGCCTGGTGGCAGAGCTGAAGGAGGAAGTGGAAAGGTTAAGGAGTATCAGGGAGTGTGAGAGGGAGATAGATTGGTGGAGCCGCATCCTACCATCCCTGAGGCAAAGGCAGCAGATGGAGGCTCCACAAGAAGCAGAGGATCCCCTGCCTTCTTGCCACCAGGTAGAAAGAGGGGACCTAAGTGACAGGGGGGGAATGGAAACAGGTCCCTGCTCGGGGTGCCAGGCGAACCCCTGCCTGGCCTCCCTCACCTTCCCGGTTGCCTTTACACAACAGATATGGGGCCCTGGAGCTTGAGGGCCAGGCAAACGAGGATGTAGATGAAGGTTGATCCAGGAGGTTGCTTAGGGTGAGGCGGTCAGCCCCACGCATTATGACTGCCTCTGCGAAGAAAAAAAGGAGGGTAATTGTCGTAGGCGATTCCCTTCTGAGGGGAACAGAGGGCCCTATATGCTGACCGGACCCGTCCCACAGGGGAGTCTGCTGCCTCCCTGGGGCCCGGGTCAGAGACATTACTAGGAAGCTCCCTGGTCTGGTACGGTCTTCCGATTACTACCCGCTGTTGGTTATACAGGCTGGCAGTGATGAGGTTGCAGAGAGAAGTCCTGCAGTGACGAAAAGGGACTTCAGGGCACTGGGGCGACTGGTTGAAGGATCGGGAACACAGGTAGTGTTTTCCTCTATCCCTACAGTGGCAGGGAAGGATACTGAAAGGAACAGGAAAATGCACCTGATCAACACGTGGCTCAGGGGCTGGTGCCATCGGTGGAATGTTGGCTTTTTTGATCACGGGGAGGTTTACACGGCACCGGGCCTGCTGGCGACAGATGGAGTCCAGCTGTCTCACAGGGGGAAAAGGATCATTGCTCATGAATTGGCAGGGCTCATTGAGAGGGCTTTAAACTAGGTTTGAAGGGGGAAGGGGATAAAACCAGGCTCACTAGAGATGAGCCTAGGGGTGGCATGCCGATGCCGGGGGCGAAATCGATAGCCCAGCTCAAGTGCATCTACACCAATGCACGCAGCATGGGCGGCAAACAGGAGGAGCTGGAAGCCATTGTGCAGCGGGAGAGATATGACTTAGTCGCCATCACAGAAACGTGGTGGGGTGACTCTCATGATTGGAGTGCTGCAATGGATGGCTATAAACTCTTCAGAAGGGACAGGCGAGGAAGGAGAGGCGGTGGGGTGGCCCTGTATGTTAGGGAGTGTTTTGATTGTCTAGAGCTCAACGATTGTGATGATGATACGGTTGAGTGTTTATGGGTAAGGATGAGGGGGAAGGCCAATGAGGCAGATATCCTGCTGGGAGTCTGTTATAGACCACCCAACCAGGATGAAGGGGCGGATGAAGCGTTCTACAAGCGGCTGGCAGAAGCCTCTCAATTGCTAGCCCTTGTTCTCGTGGGGGACTTCAACTTCCCGGATGTCTGCTGGAAATACAACACGGCAGAGAGGAAGCAGTCTAGGAGGTTCCTGGAGTGTGTGGAAGACAACTTCCTGACGCAGCTGGTAAGTGAGCCTACCAGGGGAGGTGCCTCGCTTGACCTGCTGTTTACAAACAGAGAAGGACTGGTGGGAGATGTGGTGGTCGGAGGCCGTCTTGGGCTTAGCGACCATGAAATGGTAGAATTCTTGGTGAAGTAAGGAGGGGGACCAGCAAAACCGCAACCATGGACTCCCGGAGGGCGGACTTTGGCCTGTTCAGGACGCTGGTGGAGAGAGTCCCTTGGGAGACAGTCCTGAAGGGCAAAGGGGTCCAGGAAGGCTGGACGATCTTCAAGAAGGAAGTCCTAAAGGCGCAGGAGCAGGCTGTCCCTGTACGCCGTAAGAAGAACGGGCGGGGAGGATGACCGGCCTGGCTGAATGGGGATCTCTTGCTGGGACTCAGGAAAAAAAGGAGAGTTTACCGCTTGTGGAAGAAGGGGCAGGCGACTCAAGAAGAGAACAGGGATCTCGTTAGGTCATGCAGAGAGGAAATGAGAAAGGCAAAAGCCCAGCTAGAACGCAATCTGGCCGCTGTTGTTAAAGACAACAAAAAAAGTTTTTACAAATATATTAATGACGAGAAAAGAGCCAAGGAGAATCTCCATCCTTTATTGGATGCGGGGGGGAACATTGTCACCGAGGATGAGGAGAAGGCTGAGGTACTCAATGCCTTCTTTGCCTCAGTCTTTAACAGGCAGACCAGTTCTCCTCAGGGTACTCGGCCCCCCGAGCGGGAAGACAGGGACGGCGAGCAGGATGAACCCCCCATAATCCAAGAGGAAGCAGTCAATGACCTGCTACGCCACCTGGATGCTCACAAGTCTATGGGGCCGGATGGGATCCACCTGAGAGTGCTGAGGGAGCTGGTGGAGGAGCTCGCCAAGCCGCTCTCCATCATTTATCAGCAGTCCTGGTTAACGGGGGAGGTTCCGGACGACTGGAGGCTTGCCAATGTGACGCCCATCTACAAGAAGGGCGGGAAGGAGGATCCGGGGAACTACAGGCCTGTCAGCCTGACCTCGGTGCCGGGGAAGATTATGGAGTGGTTCATCTTGAGGGCGCTCACAAGGCATGAGCGGGACAACCAGGGGATCAGGCCCAGCCAGCATGGGTTCATGAGAGGCAGGTCCTGCTTGACCAACCTGATCTCCTTCTATGACCAGGTGACCCGCCTAGTGGATGAGGGAAAGGCTGTGGATGTGGTCTACCTGGACTTCAGCAAGGCCTTTGACACCATCTCCCACAGCATTCTCCTAGAGAAGCTGGCGGCTCACGGCTTAGACAGGTGGACTCTGCGCTGGGTAAAAAACTGGCTGGACGGCCGGGCCCAGAGAGTTGTGGTGAATGGAGTTCAATCCAGTTGGCGGCCGGTCACGAGCGGTGTTCCCCAGGGCTCAGTTTTGGGGCCGGTCTTGTTCAATATCTTTATCAATGACCTGGATGAGGGGATCGAGTGCACCCTCAGTAAGTTTGCAGACGACACCAAGTTGGGCGGGAGTGTTGATCTGCTCGAGGGTAGGAAGGCTCTGCAGAGGGACCTGGACAGGCTGGATCGATGGGCCCAGGCCAACTGTATGAGATTCAACAAGGCCAAGTGCCGGGTCCTGCACTTCGGCCACAACAACCCCATGCAGCGCTACAGGCTTGGGGAAGAGTGGCTAGAAAGCTGCCTGTCGGAAAAGGACCTGGGGGTGTTGGTTGACAGCTGGCTGAACATGAGCCGGCAGTGTGCCCAGGCGGCCAAGAAGGCCAATGGCATCCTGGCCTGTATCAGAAATAGTGTGGCCAGCAGGAGTAGGGAAGTGATCGTGCCCCTGTACTCGGCACTGGTGAGGCCGCCCCTCGAATACTGTGTTCAGTTTTGGGCCCCTCACTACAAGAAGGATGTTGAGGTGCTGGAGCGTGTCCAGAGAAGGGCAACGAGGCTGGTGAGGGGTCTGGAGAACAGGTCTTATGAGGAGCGGCTGAGGGAACTGGGGTTGTTTAGCCTGGAGAAGAGGAGGCTGAGGGGAGACCTCATCGCTCTCTACAACTACCTGAGAGGAGGTTGTAGCGAGGTGGGTGTCGGTCTCTTCTCCCAAGTAACTAGCGATAGGACGAGAGGAAATGGCCTCAAGTTGCGCCAGGGGAGGTTTAGATTGGACGTGAGGAAAAATTTCTTTACTGAAAGAGTGGTTAAACATTGGAACAGGCTGCCCAGGGAAGTGGTTGAGTCCCCATCCCTGGAGGTATTTAAAAGACGTGTAGATGAGGCGCTTAGGGACATGGTTTAGTGGGCATGGTGGTGTTGGGTTGACGGTTGGACTCGATGATCTTAGAGGTCTTTTCCAACCTTAATGATTCTATGATTCTATTCACACAATCCTTTTCTGTATTTCCACAGCTTAACTACACACTCTTTGAAGAATCATCTCTGTCTGTTTATGACCTACTTCCAGCTAATTTGAATTTTCACTGGTAAAATATGTATGGTGTGACAGAAGCTCTTACAATATCACATTTAGCAACTTTCATATTAACCAATATCTTTAAAATATCAAAAAAGAATTTATATGTTCTGCAAAGGTAGTCTCCGAACTGATACATGATCATATCTCCTTCCATTTCACAAAACTCATTTAAGCTTTTCTTTCTATCATGTGTGACTGTACACTCAACTACTGCTCAGATTTTGGCTAACACACAGCTCATGCTAAGGCCTGATATATGCTGGGAGAAGTGCCATTAGGTCAAAGCGAGAACAACATGTAGCCAGGACAGGAAGGAGTAAAGGTCATTATGCAGCCGTTATCACCTGCAGCTTGCTTTCTCCTGCAGCCATAATAATTACATATTAATTGTCTGGCAATTTCTTCAGAATCCACTAACTTATGGAAATGGTATAGACCAAACTTCCAAGCTGGAAGGTATAAATATGTCAGCTTACCCAAAAATCTTTTGAATCAGATCCAACAGCAGCTGGACTGCTGAGGCTTTCATGCTTCCCAGTGTGATACAGGGGACACCCGCACTGTGATGGAGGAGGAAGGATGAGCACTCTCACCATCAGCTAGGTAAGTATTTTGCTCATAGGTGCATGAGTTATGAATTAGAGAACTTGTGGGTTAGAAACCTCACGGGTTAATTACTAGTCTGTACAAATGGGATCGAGCCCTTGTTTCATGTGTGTTTGTTTTCTTTCCTAATGAGCTCCTAAAATAACTTAGGGTACATTGTCCTGTAAATTTGACAGATCCAAATGGACTGTGACAATCATGGCTTCACAGCACAGCAGCATTTCACTTTTGAGCTTTTGAAGATTCTTTATGATAACTGAGACTCAGAGTCCATTATTTGCTGACCACAGCAAGGGACGGAAAACACAAGCAACAAAACCTTTTTATAAGCTATGGCATCACCTTGACAAAGCTTACATCTTCCTTCAGTAGCTCTAGAAAACCTTTATTGCCCTTCCCCTTCCTAACTATTGCAGTTTATTTATTTTATACCAATATAATGTTTTATGCTAGTTTATAACTTATCTGTTTAATACTGCAACTTTGTTTCATATCCTAATTTTCTGTAGCATATAGTTAGTAACATGGTTTGGAATATGAGATTCTGAAAGAATAAGATGTCAAATCACCTTGTGCAACTTTTAGTGTTACTATTTCTGTATTTTATGCATTAATGATACAGCTTGGCCTTCAAATGCCTTTTTGAAATAAATCATCCAAATATCAGAGGTTCCATCTGTTTAGTACTCTATTTGTTATTCATTCAGAATGTGTTGGTTAATTTATTCTTGCAATCAAAATGCAGATGGAGAAGTTGACAGCCATTCCCCAGTATATAAGGCAATTAGATCCGATGAATTTACATTATCGTCACTCTTTCAAGAGTTGGCTGGTTTTTTCATAGTGCATACTTATTTAGCACTCTGTCTACACAAGCAGACATGTAAGACTAGAAAGCTTACTGTTCTCAGTCAATACCCACATATAACGTTTTAGTTTATAATAGCAATTACAGGATGTGGTTGCCACAATAACAAGGGACTGAACTCGGGGGTGGGGGGAGGGCGGAATTTCTGCCCTACATTCCTGTGTGTCATTCAGCATTCTGTACTCATATTACATGAGGAAAGATGTTGGCATACCCACAAAAGTGGGGACTTCTGTCAATGATATTTTTAATATAGTTACTGATCTTCTTATGCTGATATCCAATTTCATGGAAAAGAAAGAAACATCAGCTAACTTGTAAAAGCTCAAGTAATTTATGCGTTTGAGTCTCCTATCAATGTTAGCTCCTTGGCTAAAGTTAGAAAAGAACTTCTAATTTTAGTTTCAGAGGTAAGTAGAGCTTTTATATGTTCTCTTTTCTTTATGTTCTGCAATCTACATTTTAATATTTTGCTAATAGAAGTTCATCTACCAGGAAGAGACTGTGGCATGTCATTATTTTCTGTAGGTATTAAATTCACCCTCTATTTATCCTTTTTCCTTACAAAAAGATGTTATATTTTAAAATCCAAGGATTCATTATTTTCTCAGCTACAGTACACAATTATTTAATTCCTAATTATTTTCCATGGGTGGCCTTTCATAAAATATTTTAATTGAACTGGGTTAGGGGAAAAAAACAGCTGGCTGACACATTTAGTTTGGCATCACCAAAGAGTTGTATATTGTTCAGTTGTTTCAAATTGGGAAGTACAGAATTCTTTATATGTTTTGTGGTTACTTGAGTAGCATTCAAAAATGCAAGCATTTTGAACTCTCTAAATAAAACTTCATTTCATCCCTTTCCAAGTTAAGATTCATTCTTAATCTAGCAAACATCTGAGCATTTTGAATTCAGAAGTCTTCATATTTATATTGTAAAAATTATTTAAGCTTTGGAAAAGTAACCAAGTTTAGGAAGAATGCTCATACTGGCTATTCATTCTGCATTGCTTATTTATAAAAAGATGCACACAAACAACAAAGGGATGATTTTATAAGCAAAACAGAAGTTCTGGACCTGTTCTTGAGTCAAAGGCCCTATATTCAGCCTGAAAATAATTTGTCCAACTTTCCTAAAGTTGATAAATGGGGCTTGGATGAAACTGAGTTTTATCCTCTTCAGAATCTCTGAACGGAAGAACCCAGAGTTTAAACCCTTGTGGTCTGTGTGGATTTGAAGCTCCACTAGCAGTCCCTGTTGGTCTCTGGGAATTTGCCTCTCATCTCACTCTCTGACAAAGTGGTTTAATGGTAGTAATGCTACTAGGCGTATTTCCAAAGCTCTTCCATGTTTTCTTTAAGAAGCAGTAAACAAGCTTGAGGTTATACAGAGTATCCTATTAGACTTGTGCCACCCTATTGCGGATGTACCAAAGAGTTGTGATGAAAGGGATGATAGTGACAGAAACACTGATATGGCATGTGTGATGGAGTCTGGCACACCAGGGCATACTATCTGCATGCATAGTCATGTTTGTAATCCTAGGGCCTGGGAAACCCAGATGAGAAATAGGCAAGTGAATCACAAAACACAGAAGGCAAACAGTCTAAATGAAAGAAAACTTGACAAAGAAAAAAATATATAATGTCAAGCAATACATGCTGATCCAGAATCTAACCATAGGTGTGGGATGTGCTTAGCCTAGGAACACCAAACCATTGCCAAGATGTAGCAGTTGTCAAAGGAGAATTCATTTTCCTGCCTACCTGTTCCTTTGACGGCCCACTGCAGGCCCCCCTCCAACTGGACCCTGAGGCTGTGTCTCTCTCATAATACTAACCTTGGCTCCAACGCAATGGATGGCCCTTTCTACAGCCCAGCCCTTCCCTTGGTAGCCCCTTTGCAGCCCCACCCTAAGCGGACCCACAGGTTTCGTGTCTTTCTAGCTATAAATAAGCTGAGGTTTGTAATGGGAAAGTAGTGCTTTTGCTAAGAGAAGAAAAAAAACCCCACACCAATTCTAAGTTTGAGGAGGTTTGTAAGCAATATTTTTGTCAGCAGGTTTCCAACTGAGTGTTTTAACTCTTTCATCTTACTGTCTTTGTCAGCTGCAGACAAACAGTGGACTTGATTCAGGTTGTTATATAGGAAGATCCTGGTTAAATGTACGGTGTAGAGAGTTCCCTGGGGTCCCAAGCTGCTTTGAATGTTCTGATTCCAGTGCTCTCACATGTCTTCTTCTGGTGCTGTACAATGAGCTCATCTACATTGAGCAGAACTGCTGCAAGGAACAGTAAAAACATTTTGGCACACGGCAGGCAGAGTGAGTCAGCCATCCAACCATGGATGGGTTCAGTGACGGCCCTTGTTATGATGGCATACCGTGGTTAGCGGAGGCAAAGAGGATGATGCATTAAGTTCTTGTTGTGTTAGTGTTCCCTCCTGAGAGTGTTATTTTTGCAGGGTGGAGTGGAGAGATATTGGAAAGGTTGGTGATACATCTGCTGCCAAGTTTCTAAAAAGTGACTATCAGCTGCCATCATCAAAGCAGCTACTGGCTGTTGATCCCCTAATTCTGGCTAAACTCAGTAGCAACAAAGGAAGCTATATTTTGTCTGCAGGACTATAGTTAGAAAAAGTACAGTCAGAATCGCTAGATTTGGATCTAAGGAATGCAGTGCTTATTTGGACAAGTCTTCAAAAGCCACAACAAGGTACTACACCAAAGCCACAGTTCTGTGCTGCCAGATTCTGGCATTCAGGACAGTGATAAAAATAAAGAACTCTGTCTTGCTTTGTGCCATGCATTCTTATGATTTCTTCAAGCAAACAAGGAGTTAGAACGCAGTGAATACACATACAAACAAAGTAAGCTATGTTCTGTATTCAGCAATGCTTGTTGAGTAGTTTTGGGCATAGAGCCCACAGTAATGAATGGAAAACTTTGATCAGGACATCTGTGGCCTGCCCAAATCATTTCATGGGATCTAAAATTCTGCCGGGAACATCACTTGATGGCCCTGTTAACACAGTGTGTTGGAGCCTTTCTTCGTTGTGTACATTCTCCAGCACACTTGTGAAGTAGGAGTCATCAATTTTTATATGGGAATGTGGATAGAGAGCTCTGAAATGGCTTATTCAAGGACATCTGAGCCCTTAAGTTACCCTTAAATTTATCCTGCCTCACTGGGAAAAAAAGTTTAACAGGTCTCTGGACAATGAGAAAAATGAATGTTGAGAGCATTAAGTTGAGGCTTGACTTCACTTCTAGCAGACATCCATCTCAGTTTCAGCTTGACTCTACTTAACTCACTATAACAAATATCTTTTTTTTTTTCTATAGATTCCAGTCATGGCAGTTCTGTGACTCCAAACTATTTTCTCAGTGTTGCTCACCAGTGCAGTTTATCCATTAAAACAGTCAATTTCTGGAGGATCATAATTTTTTTCACTCTGCCCTGTGTATTAGTGGTAAGAGGAGCCTTTAAAAGGCTGTGAAAATCATAACAACTGTCATCCCAAAAACCGCGAAAACACTGCTGCCTTGTAGGTGGCCCTTATAGATGTACTGAATTTTCACTCTAGTTCTTGTCCCCTTTGCTTTGTTTTCAAATATTCTGTTCTGCAAGTCATATTTGATTGATAAAGCACCATCTGAAATAATCCCAAGGTGGCTATTAATCTGGTCTAGTCACACACCCCTGCCCCAGCAGTGACATGTTGTAGAAACAAAGTCATTCTCCTGCCTTTTCAGTTCTGTTTTGGCTTTACTTTATAATGAAGATGGCGTGGTCATGGTATATTAATCAACTGGATAAGAGCAACGTATACATTAACATTATTCTGCATCTAGCTAAAGCTCTGAGACTAATATAGTGGAGAAGCCTGGCTAAGAATTTACTGACAGTTTTCTTTTGCCATAAATTCAGCCTAAAAAAATCCAGAACAGCTGAAATGGCACAGCCTTTGGCTGAGTAAAAAATAGGCACATTTATAATATCAAAGAAGACTTATGAAAATATCCCAGCTGGATTTTGAAAAATGTAGGAGGGAATAGAGTGGAACAGTTGCATTTCTGTTTATATTTTCCCTAGAAAGTAGCCCACTCTGAAGAAACATTTACAGAAGTGAATGATTGAGAGATTGTCTCTTAGAGGCAGCAGGTATAAGGTGTCTGAAATTCCTTTGAGTTATAATTGCTTGTTAACAACAGGATTTTTTGGTAATTATTTTTGCCCACAATACACAGGGATTTAATGTACATTGTTTTATGTGGAGAATTTTTTAGAATTCCGCCTTTTTCCATATTTACTTTATAATAAAGAAAATAAGGCCATGGTATAGTAAACAAATGGCTAAAAGAAAAATTTTCTTTAATTATTATTCCACCTCTAGAAAATGAAGAGCATTTTCTTACAAAAAGGAAGATTTTTCAATCCAAATTTTTATTCTATTTATAGCAATAAATAAAATTGCAAGAAGCCATCTTTTTGGCTATAAAGACTGAGTTAAGAGGCAAGTCTAATTATTAACCCACAAATATTATTGATGATATTTGTACTATTCAATGAATTATGCATTTTATGTTTAACTTGTGACATAAAATATATATGAACCCAGTCCAAAACCCCAAATCCAAACAAAGCAAGCTTCTACTTTATCTAAGTTTGTTTTACTTCTAAATTTCACATTTTGGGTCTCTGGTTCTAAATACCAAGATGAAATTACTCAGTGCATTAACATCTATTTTTTTAGAAGCAGTGACGATGCTGATACCCTGCTATAATAACATCATTTAACAGCCATTCTTCTCATGACCTATAGAAATGTATTTGTAAGCATCACGAGCTGCTAGCAAAAGCTGACTTTTTAATAGCAGCCACTATCCATCCTTTTACTTAATATGATTTAATGACATTTGTTTGATGGCATGTCCAAATAAAGTAATGGCCTCATTTTATATGTAAGTGCTATTTTTATCCATAGTTTATTTTCATTGTGCTTTGCATAAACATACTGCTGATGTGCATTAGAATAAAATAAAATGTTTTTTTCACGCTTGGTGAAATCACTTAGACTTCATCCTAAACTTTACCCAGGCCATAAGTGACTATAATACAGTGATAATCATCAAAACTCTAGATGTAGCAGAGATCTGGAATCATTTAGATCCATAACTGTCAGCCCAAAAAGTGCATGCAACTGCAGCGGCCTCGAAGCACTGTTTCCTTCCACTGCTGTCTTAGGAGCTGACTACTGCATAGATGCCTCTGTATTGTCAGAGTGAAAGAGTTAGTCAACTCAAAACCATGGCTTCAAGTAAATGCAGTGTTTGTGAAAGATCTTTGCCCAGGAGCTGCACTCAGAAGATTCTGAATTAATTAATGATTAATTAACATCTGTGTGTCTTAGTTGCCCATATGAAAAGAAGGAGAGGAGAGGATATTGTGAGAAATAGAGACAGGGCTGTGTCAAAAATGGTGCCTTTTGGAAAAACTTTGTTCAAGATATTGATCACTCAACCTGAGTGCAGTCATGGTTCCAGCTTGTTTTATGAACCGGCCCAGTCTAGTTATAGAGCCGAATTAAGGATTCCCGTTCATAATGTAAACTGGAATCGTGTTCTCAGTTCAGGGAAAACTTTGATTCTTGTTCCCTGATAAAGTTATATTTGTTGTGGAATCATAGGCTTATTTTGAACAGTAATCTGAAAATGTGATGTGCCAACAACTGTTAACCTATGTCAAAGTTGGAAGAAGAAAAACTTACTCTCTCAGTTAATAACTTGATTTTTTTTATCTATGCATATTACAAACACTCTATTCTTGTTTAATGTTATTTTAGGTTTTTTCATTGTGTGTTTATCTTTAAAATAAATGTTAGCTAGATATGACTCCAGAGAAAGATATCAAACATACATTTATTCATAGAACTTCAGTTTCAAAACAAACCTGCTAGTATTAGGAACTATCATTAATAGAATTTACTGTCTTGAAAATGTTATAATCTCCATTTACTCCTTGAAAATGTAATAATCTCCATTTTCTTGTCCTTCTGCTCAAAAACCTAGAAATGAAAGAAGTTTTTTTCATAAAGATCAAATGATAGCTACAAACCCTAGAAAGAAAAAAATATGTTTAAGAGAGAATTTTCTTTTGGTAGACTGATAATAAAGCCTATACAGACAGAGAGTCTAGTAAACCTGTTAGATTTCTATAGCTCTAAAATGGGCCCATATTTAGCTTTATGTTACTGCTTAGAAATCAAGTTCCAAAAAGCTGTAACAGTGGCTATTGTTCTTTCCCTTAGGGTCTGAACAAGGAAATCCAATGTTTTCTGGTCAGCAGTAGGAGTTCCACTTTGTAATTTGACACTCTTCATTCCTCTCCTCTCAAAGGCAGTAAACCAAAAAATTAAAGGCAGAACAGATTTTCAAATCATGTAGCATTTGCAAATCCTCATGCACCTTTAATGATTTGTTGACACATACAAACGGAAAGCTTCATGGCCTGGCCTTTCTCTTGTCAGTTCCTGCTCTCATCACATCATCTAGTCATGCACATTTCACTAATAATTCATGCTTTCACATTTCTCCGATTTCAGCCCTATTGTTCCAAATTCTTGAGAAATTATAAGAGTCATAGAAGAGCCAAGATCTTCATGTTAGGAGGATGATATATCTCTACTGTAGCCAACTGAGCTAAGCTAGTTTATACCAATGTATTGGGTTTGTGTGGCAAGGTTTTGGTAGTGGGGGGGGGCTACAGGGGTGGCTTCTCTGAGAAAATGCCAGAAGCTTCCCCTGTGTCCAATAGAGCCAATGCCAGCCGGCTCCAAGACGGACCCACTGCTAGCCAAGACCAAGCCAATCAGCGATGGCAGTAGCACCTCTGTGATAACATATTTAAGAAGGGGAAAAAACTGCTGCACAACAGCAGCCAGGAGAGAGGAGTGAGAATATGTGAGAGGAAAAACCCTGCAGACACCAAGGTCAGTGAAGAAGGAGGGGGAGGAGGTGCTCCAGGTGCCAGAGCAGAGATTCCCCTGCAGCCCGTGGTGAAGACCATAGCGAAGCAGGTTGTCCCCCTGCAGCCCATGGAGGTCCACGGTGGAGCAGATATCCAGCTGCAGCCCGTGGAGGACCCGACGCCAGAGCAGGTGGATGCATCCAAAGGGGCATTTTCAGCGAAGCCACCGAAGCGAAGGGCTCCGGAGCGGAGGATCGCGCCGGGGGACCCTTCCTGAAGCGGCAAAACCGCGGCAAAACCCGCGAAAAGCAAAAGCGCAGGGAGTGGGAGGGTGCCCCACCTCCCCGCCCCGAGCCGGAGGAGGAAGTTCCTGACGAGCGGCAGCTCTGACTCAGCGTGGGCGGGGACAAGAGGGACGGCGGCCAAATCCCCTCACATACACGAGCAGCCCCCAGGGAGCGTGAGCGACCCGGAGCGTGGTGAACAGGGCGGGCAAACAGGACGTGGCGCGGCAGTTTGCGCGGCAGTTCGCGCAGGCAGGGCGTTCAGGGAAGGCGAGCGGGCTAAGGCGTAGCCCCCCTCCTGGCTCTAGAGGCCAACTCAATTAGTAATCGTCGGCTTCTGAGAAGAGGACCAGCTATGGTTTCCACTCGGCCGAAAGCCGTCGCCAGAAGGAATGTGGCGACCCAGACGGAGCCCTCATGCAAGCATACAGCTGTCCAGGTCTCTGGCTGCAGGGAGTGCCTGAGCCTGTCACTTGTACTGGAGGGCAGCAGAGACACCACCTGTGTGTGGTGTGACCAGGTGGATGATCTGCTCAGCCTGGTGGCAGAGCTGAAGGAGGAAGTGGAAAGGTTAAGGAGTATCAGGGAGTGTGAGAGGGAGATAGATTGGTGGAGCCGCATCCTACCATCCCTGAGGCAAAGGCAGCAGATGGAGGCTCCACAAGAAGTAGAGGATCCCCTGCCTTCTTGCCACCAGGTAGAAAGAGGGGACCTAAGTGACAGGGGGGGAATGGAAACAGGTCCCTGCTCAGGGTGCCAGGTGAACCCCCGCCCGGCCTCCCTCACCTTCCCGGTTGCCTTTACACAACAGATATGGGGCCCTGGAGCTTGAGGGCCAGGCAAACGAGGATGTAGATGAAGGTTGATCCAGGAGGTTGCCTAGGGTGAGGCGGTCAGCCCCACGCATTATGACTGCCTCTGCTAAGAAAAAAAGGAGGGTAATTGTCGTAGGCGATTCCCTTCTGAGGGGAACAGAGGGCCCTATATGCTGACCGGACCCATCCCACAAGGGAGTCTGCTGCCTCCCTGGGGCCCGGGTCAGAGACATTACTAGGAAACTCCCTGGTCTGGTACGATCTTCCGATTACTACCCGCTGTTGGTTATACAGGCTGGCAGTGATGAGGTTGCAGAGAGAAGTCCTGCAGTGACGAAAAGGGACTTCAGGGCACTGGGGCGACTGGTTGAAGGATCGGGAGCACAGGTAGTGTTTTCCTCAATCCCTACAGTGGCAGGGAAGAATACTGAAAGGAACAGGAAAACGCACCTGATCAACACGTGGCTCAGGGGCTGGTGCCATCGGTGGAATGTTGGCTTTTTTGATCACGGGGAGGTTTACACGGCACCGGGCCTGCTGGCGGCAGATGGAATCCAGCTATCTCACAGGGGGAAAAGGATCATTGCTCATGAATTGGCAGGGCTCATTGAGAGGGCTTTAAACTAGGTTTGAAGGGGGAAGGGGATAAAACCAGGCTCACTAGAGATGAGCCTAGGGGTGGCGTGCCAATGCCGGGGGCAAAATCGATAGCCCAGCTCAAGTGCATCTACACCAATGCACGCAGCATGGGCGGCAAACAGGAGGAGCTGGAAGCCATTGTGCAGCGGGAGAGATATGACTTAATCGCCATCACAGAAACGTGGTGGGGTGACTCTCATGATTGGAGTGCTGCAATGGATGGCTATAAACTCTTCAGAAGGCACAGGCGAGGAAGGAGAGGCGGTGGGGTGGCCCTGTATGTTAGGGAGTGTTTTGATTGTCTAGAGCTCAACGATTGTGATGATGATACGGTCGAGTGTTTATGGGTAAGGATGAGGGGGAAGGCCAACGAGGCAGATATCCTGCTGGGAGTCTGTTATAGACCACCCAACCAGGATGAAGGGGCGGATGAAGCGTTCTACAAGCGGCTGGCAGAAGCCTCTCAATCGCTAGCCCTTGTTCTCGTGGGGGACTTCAACTTCCCGGATGTCTGCTGGAAATACACCACGGCAGAGAGGAAGCAGTCTAGGAGGTTCCTGGAGTGTGTGGAAGACAACTTCCTGACGCAGCTGGTAAGTGAGCCTACCAGGGGAGGTGCCTCGCTCGACCTGCTGCTTACAAACAGAGAAGGACTGGTGGGAGATGTGGTGGTCGGAGGCTGTCTTGGGCTTAGCGACCATGAAATGATAGAATTCTCCATTCTTGGTGAAGTAAGGAGGGGGACCAGCAAAACCGCAACCATGGACTCCCGGAGGGCAGACTTTGGCCTGTTCAGGATGCTGGTGGAGAGAGTCCCTTGGGAGATGGCCCTGAAGGGCAAAGGGGTCCAGGAAGGCTGGACGATCTTCAAGAAGGAAGTCTTAAAGGCGCAGGAGCAGGCTGTCCCTGTACGCCGTAAGAAGAACGGGTGGGGAAGACGACCAGCCTGGCTGAATGGGGAGCTCTTGCTGGGACTCAGGAAAAAAAGGAGAGTTTACCGCTTGTGGAAGAAGGGGCAGGCAACTCAAGAAGAGTACAGGGATCTCGTTAGGTCGTGCAGAGAGGAAATGAGAAAGGCAAAAGCCCAGCTAGAACGCAATCTGGCCGCTGTCGTTACAGACAACAAAAAAAGTTTTTACAAATATATTAATGACAAGAAGAGAGCCAAGGAGAATCTCCATCCTTTATTGGATGCAGGGGGGAACATTGTCACCGAGGATGAGGAGAAGGCTGAGGTACTCAATGCCTTCTTTGCCTCAGTCTTTAACAGGCAGACCAGTTATCCTCAGGGTACTCGGCCCCCCGAGCTGGAAGACAGGGACGGCGAGCAGGATGAACCCCCCATAATCCAAGAGGAAGCAGTCAATGACCTGCTATGCCACCTGGATGCTCACAAGTCTATGGGGCCGGATGGGATCCACCTGAGAGTGCTGAGGGAGCTGGTGGAGGAGCTCGCCAAGCCACTCTCCAGCATTTATCAGCAGTCCTGGTTAACAGGGGAGGTCCCGCATGACTGGAGGCTTGCCAATGTGACGCCCATCTACAAGAAGGGCGGGAAGGAGGATCCGGGGAACTACAGGCCTGTCAGCCTGACCTCGGTGCCGGGGAAGATTATGGAGCGGTTCATCTTGAGGGCGCTCACAAGGCATGAGTGGGACAACCAGGGGATCAGGCCCAGCCAGCACGGGTTCATGAGAGGCAGGTCCTGCTTGACCAACCTGATCTCCTTCTATGACCAGGTGACATGCCTAGCGGACGAGGGAAAGGCTGTGGATGTGGTCTACCTGGACTTCAGTAAGGCCTTTGACACCGTCTCCCACAGCATTCTCCTAGAGAAGCTGGCGGCTCACGGCTTAGACAGGTGTACTCTTTGCTGGGTAAAAAACTGGCTGGACGGCCGGGCCCAGAGAGTTGTGGTGAATGGAGTTCAATCCAGTTGGCGGCCGGTCACGAGCGGTGTTCCCCAGGGCTCAGTTTTGGGGCCGGTCTTGTTCAATATCTTTATCAATGATCTGGATGAGGGGATCGAGTGCACCCTCAGTAAGTTTGCAGATGACACCAAGTTGGGCGGGAGTGTTGATCTGCTCGAGGGTAGGAAGGCTCTGCAGAGGGACCTGGACAGGCTGGATCGATGGGCCCAGGCCAACTGTATGAGATTCAACAAGGCCAAGTGCCGGGTCCTGCACTTCGGCCACAACAACCCCATGCAGCGCTACAGGCTTGGGGAAGAGTGGCTGGAAAGCTGCCTGTCGGAAAAGGACCTGGGGGTGTTGGTTGACAGCTGGCTGAACATGAGCCGGCAGTGTGCCCAGGCGGCCAAGAAGGCCAATGGCATCCTGGCCTGTATCAGAAATAGTGTGGCCAGCAGGAGTAGGGAAGTGATCGTGCCCCTGTACTCGGCACTGGTGAGGCCGCCCCTCGAATACTGTGTTCAGTTTTGGGCCCCTCACTACAAGAAGGATGTTGAGGTGCTGGAGCGTGTCCAGAGAAGGGCAACGAGGCTGGTGAGGGGTCTGGAGAACAGGTCTTATGAGGAGCGGCTGAGGGAACTGGGGTTGTTTAGCCTGGAGAAGAGGAGGCTGAGGGGAGACCTCATCGCTCTCTACAACTTCCTGAAAGGAGGTTGTAGCGAGGTGGGTGTCGGTCTCTTCTCCCAAGTAACTAGCGATAGGACGAGAGGAAATGGCCTCAAGTTGCGCCAGGGGAGGTTTAGATTGGACGTGAGGAAAAATTTCTTTACTGAAAGAGTGGTTAAACATTGGAACAGGCTGCCCAGGGAAGTGGTTGAGTCCCCATCCCTGGAGGTATTTAAAAGACGTGTAGATGAGGCGCTTAGGGACATGGTTTAGTGGGCATGGTGGTGTTGGGTTGACGGTTGGACTCGATGATCTTAGAGGTCTTTTCCAACATTAATGATTCTGTGATTCTATGAGGCTGTGACCCTGTGGAGAGCCCGTGCTGGAGCAGGCTCCTGGCAGGACCTGTGACCCTGCGGGGGACCCACACTGGAGTAGTCCTTTCCTGAAGTAGTCTCCCGTGGGTCGGACCCACGCTGGAGCAGTTCGTGAAGAACTGCAGCCCGTGGGAAGGACTCACGTTGGGGAAGTTTGTGAAGGACTGTCTCCTGTGGGAGGAACCCAATGCTGGAGCAGGGGAAGAGTCTGAGGAGGAAGGAACAGCAGAGCCAACGTGTGATGAACTGACCGCAACCCCCATTCCCTGCCCTCCTGAGCCACTTGCGGGGAGGAGGTAGAGAATTCAGGAGTGAAGTTGATCTCGGGAAGAAGGGAGGAATGGGGGGAAGGTGTTTTAAGATTTGTTCTTATTTGTCATTATCCTACTCTGGTGTTAATTGGCGATAAATTAATTTAATTTCCTCAAGTCGAGTCTGTTTTGCCTGTGACAGTAATTGGTGAGTGATCTCTCCCTGTCCTTATCTCGACCCACAAGCCTTTCATCATATTTTCTCTCCCCCGTCTTGTTGAGGAGGGGGAATGATAGAGCGGCTTGGTGGGCACCTGGTGGCCAGCCAAGGTCAACCCACCACAACCAATAAGTACTGTGCAGTTATTAGAAAGATATTAGTCCCTTTCTTCTATTTTTTTTATTTCTAATTTTGATCCTAATTTTGAATGTCCTTTTCAGCTTAAGCACAGCCTCTTCTCATCTCTCATTTGCTACCAAAATGTCCATTATATTACAAACAATCCATGATGATAGATTTACGTGATGATAGATTCAGGGCCTTTTTTTTTTTTTTTTACGCTGATACTTTTGCCAAAAATGCTGATCAGTAGTTGTTGTTATTTAGTTCTCAGCATCCTTATGCTTGTCTGTATCTAGGCATTGGGGTTTTTGACTGATTTGTTTAGAGTGTAAGATGTTTCTGGCCAGGATGCCCTCATTTTACTCTGTGTTCATAGTACAGTGTGAGTCTGACCTGTGACCAAGGTTCCTATAAGCTATGGTAAAACAAGTTGTAACAGATGGGTTCCCCTGACTTAGATTCTTCAAATGTCCTTTTTTCTTTTTTTTTTTTTCCCCACGTTATTGATGGACTATCATGGTTCTAACACATCCTTTTGAAACAGCATAGGGCATTTATCTGTTTGGGAAAAACACTCTGATCCGAAAGTAGTAGAGCCATCTATTACGGAGACTAGCTCAAAGCGTACTCAAAAACTGGAATGCAAAAGGTCTTTTTGGAAATTAATACATCTATTACATTAATTTTGTAATATCAAATAACATTGTGACCGCTCTATTTGTGTGAAGTCTCTAGGGTTAAAATATTCTTTAAACAGATGTTTATTTCTGGACAGGCCTATTGAGTTGTTTCCTGTTGTATGTTAAAGTAGCTGCTCTTGGAGGTCACAGAGAGTTCAGCTTTACAGACACCCTTATTTTGTAGAAAATGAATCTTCAGTGTCTTTAATAGGAACAAACAAAAATATCTCTAATAAAACTTTTTTAGAATGTTTTGGTTGATGACTTGTCCAGAAAGAAAGGGGAAAAGTAATATAAGGATACAAGTTTGGACAATAAACATAGGCATGAAAGCATATGCTGTTTTCAGTAAGTGTAGATACCTGTATATGTTTTTAATGTTTCTGCCACAGGAACATTATTCTTGTTTATTTGTGCTTGTTTCTTCCTCCTAAACCTACATACTTAGGAAAACATTAACTGGCTTTTGATTTTCTGAGCAGCAGACACTAATTAAAAAGGCATGGATCCAGCAACTGGACCCAGTCAGATGGAGGGAGCCTTTGCACAGATCTGTTGAAGACTTTGGAGTCCCAAGCTGTCAGCAGGGCCAGCCTGCGTAGATCCCTCTGTATCATCGGAGTGAAAGAGTAATTCAACTCAAAACCATAGCTTCAAGTAAATGCAGTGTTTGTGAAAGATAGCACTCTGATAGCTGTGAAAAGAGAACTCCTTACTTTTTCCCAGGAGGAAAACAGCTTTAGCTGTGGCAAATCAAGTTTTACATTGGTGTAGCAGTTCATTTATGTCTCTGAAATACCGAGTGATTTATTTTATTGACCCATTTAGTGGCTGGTTTATCTATTGCAACAGCCAGTTCCAGTCTAGCAAGTGAAGCTGACGTTGAGAAAAGCTGTATGAAGTTAGACACCTGTCATCCACTATCAGTTGAGGACACAACATGAGGGCACAACAGCAGGGAATAGCATGGGTATGTGGAGACGTGTCCAAGCCTAAACCATAATTTTCTCTGCAGATGCTTTAAATGAGTATCACTGCTAGTAGACACATATGTGCTTAGAATTAGACATCTTAA
Source organism: Aptenodytes patagonicus (assembly GCF_965638725.1). Classification (NCBI taxonomy): domain Eukaryota; kingdom Metazoa; phylum Chordata; class Aves; order Sphenisciformes; family Spheniscidae; genus Aptenodytes; species Aptenodytes patagonicus. The sequence goes on from NC_134981.1 coordinate 27,949,649, forward strand.
GACACTTTAAAAATTACAAAATTCTTGAAAAGCCTGGGTCATCAGAGTGCTTCTTTGAAACTGGAAATGTGTTAACTGGGATTTTAAAGGGAGACTGATGGGAAATTATTAGTTCTGAGGGGAAAAGGTTCAAGAAGAGAAGCTTTGCAGGCAATTTTTGAGACATTTTCTTGCAGTGTAAGTTGTATAATAATTAATTGCATTTTTTCAGAAGATCTAGACAAAGAGGAATGTTTGGAAATGGGGGGAGTTGGTGTTTAGCATTCCCACTTTCTATTCAATGTGTCCTCCAAGACTAGGTCAAACAGGGCAGATTAATTAGTTGTTTCTATTACAATGATGAGAAGTGAAATAGTTAATACGGGGCCTGACACGGCCAGTCTTGCAGGCCAGTGCCAGTTCTTAGCCAGGTCCATTGGAGGAGGCAGATAAATGAATGTTGGTTATTTAAACCGACAGAATGACGGGTCAGCGTTTATTTGGACTATTTCCAGTGACTTCTTTGGCCAGCACGCTGGGACAGCTGTGACACGGCCCGGCATGCCCGAGCGCGGGGCGCTCGGCGGCTGCCCGCGGGGCCCAGACCAGGCCGGACGGGGCCTTCCTCCCCTCGCTCATCTCCCGCCCGGCCCCACTCTGGGCGACCCCCCCCGGGCGCGGGCACCCCGTCGCGGCTGGCGGTGTCAGGGCGGGGGACGTCAGTGTGAGGGGGCCGGTCCTGGGCAGGGCCAGGGCCGCCGCGTCCCGTCCCTCCCCGCCCCTCGCCGCACCGCGGCTCCCTCCCTCCCTACGGCTGGGGGCGGCCGGGTCGACGCTCACTGGGATCCCATTCCTCCTCCCTCGGTGCATGGTCGCGGCGGGAGCGGGGGAGGGCGAGCCCGACGGGGCGCGGGCCGGAGGCAGCGGCAGCGGAGCCCCAGCGCGTAGGAGCCGCCACTGCCCGGCGGAGGTGAGGCGGAGACGGTGCTGCTGAAGTTGGGCGGGGGGGAGGACGGGGACCGCTGGGCGCGTTTCTATTCATTGCCCGTGTGCGGCGGCCGGGCGTGCTGGACTGCCAGTTCCCCTCGGGCCGGGGGTGTAGCCGCAGGACGGGCCGGGAAACCGCCGCAGGGGGATGGGGCACGGAGCGGAGGTAACGGCGGGGTCTGCAGGGGACGGGGCTGTGGCGTCGGCGAGAGCCGCCCCACGTCCGCCGGGGAAGTGGCGGGGCGGGAGCTCGCTCGCTCACTCCTTCCCCGCGGGGCGGCGACGCTGCGCAGGGAACCAGGGCGCGACCCGGCCGGCGGCGGGGTGCCCGGAGCCGCCGGGCGGGCGGGGGGGCGAGGCGGGCGGAACGGCGGGAGCGCCGCCCGCCGGGGGGTCGCATGGCGGCTTCGTGCGGGACAGGGAGCGTGAGGAGGGGTCGGAGGGGGAGCTGGGCTGCCCCCCAGCCAGGCCTGCACCCACCGGCCGCGGCGGCAGCGGCACCTGCGGCCTCTCCTGGGGGCGGTCGGTGGGGCAGGCGGGGGCCTCTCATCTCCTCAGCGAGGTGCTTGGGGAAGAGGGAGTTCAAAGCTCACCTCGGCGTCTTCCCACCTCCGATGTGTTCTTTCTTCCCTTCGCCTTTCTGGGCTCTGTTTCTGAGGGGGGTTGAGGGTATTTTGTTTCTTAGGATCCTTCAGGAAAGGGCAAGAAGTGAATGACACGAGTTATCAGTGAAGGTTTGTTGGTAGTTTAGGCATTGCTCCGAAGGAACTCAGAAATATACCGTTGAGACTCCATAATTCAGAAGTTGCGGGTGCGTTGGAGCAATATCAAAACAACATGGGCTGGCAGTGCTGTGTCCTGACAAGTGCGCGTGCTGCCAGTACCTGGTGGCAGAGCGGCTGGGTTGCTCCATTGCAGTAACTTTACACTGAGACAGAAGTAAGCAGACGAGATGCTGCGAGTGTGTGCATCCTGATGAGAGATATGTTATTAGGAATAACTGAAAAAAAATAAAAAGCTCTAGCTGACCTCATCTGGAAGAAAGTATTATATATGTTAATTAAAAGGTTTGGCTTCCTTAGGGAAACATTCCTAGGCACTATTACAGATACCTTAATGAAAATATCTGCTCAGTCTCAGTCTTACAGTGGGTTCTGGCTGCGCAAGCTCACATCTTCAAGGAGCCCTGTTGTTTTTAGGGTGTTTGGTCACAGAAACCTTATAGAGCTGTAACTCATCGAGGCCTAAATATATACTGTGCACAAAGAGTGGTTTATTAGAAAGCATCGGTGACACTAAAATCAATTTTCCAATTTATTCTTCTGAATAAAACATGCTACAAAAATATACTCCTAATTAACCTCTGGCATTTTCTTGAGTATTCTCCATTTCTACCCGTTGTTAGATGCAGGGTATAGACAGACCATCAGTCTGCTCTGTTAGGGCAGTTGCTAATGAGAGGGTTTTTTCTCAGACACAGTTTCATGGGACCATTCCTCGATTTTTCATTGCATATGCTAGTTGCAACCACTACAATTTTAATCACATCACTGCTTTCTTCACAAGTTTTCTCTGTCTGGGTCATGGGGTGGGTTTAATCAGTACTTAGGAAATTGCCCACTTTATCTGTTTAGAAGGGACAGGCAAGGAAGGAGGTACAAGCTCTAGAAGTGGGCCTGTGTGAACCTCATGAGGTTTAACAAGGCCAAATGCAAGGTCCTGCACCTGGGTCGAGGCAACCCCCGGTATCAATACAGGCTGGGGGATGAAGGGACTGAGAGCAGCCCTGCCGAGAAGGACTTGGGGGTACTGGTGGATGAAAAGCTGGACATGAGCCAGCAACGTGCGCTCGCAGCCCAGAAGGCCAATCGTATCCTGGGCTGCATCAAAAGAAGCATGGCCAGCAGGTCGAGGGAGGTGATTCTGCCCCTCTACTCTGCTCTGGTGAGACCCCACCTGGAGTACTGTGTCCAGCTCTGGAGCCCTCAGCATAAGACAGAGATGGACCTGTTGGAGCGGGTCCAGAAGAGGGCCACAAAAATGATCAGGGGGATGGAACACCTCTCCTATGAAGAAAGGCTGAGAGAGTTGGCGTTGTTCAGCCTGGGGAAGAGAAGGCTTTGGGGAGACCTTATTGCAGCCTATCAGTACTTAAAGGGGGCTTATAAAAAAGGTGGGGGCAAACTCTTTAGCAGGGCCTGTTGCGACAGGACAAGGGGGAATGGCTTTAAACTAAAGGGGGGTAGATTTAGACGAGATATAAGGAAGAAACTGGAATTAAGCTGAATGTAGGGCTTTTGTAAAGTCAAGATTAAAAACTAATGTTTTTAGTACTTGTCTTCTTACGCTGCTGGGGAGGTGTCGTGGTTTAACCTCAGTCGGCAACTGAGCACCACGCAGCCGCTCGCTCACTCCCCCCCCGGTGGGATGGGGGAGAGAATCGGAAGGGCAAAAGTGAGAAAACTCGTGGGTTGAGAGAAAGACAGTTTAATAGGTAAAGCAAAAGCCGCGCATGCAAGCAAAGCAAAACAAGGAATTCATTCACTACTTCCCATGGGCAGGCAGGTGTTCAGCCATCTCCAGGAAAGCAGGGCTCCATCACGTGTAACGGTTACTTGGGAAGACAAACACCATCACTCCAAACGTCCCCCCCTTCCTTCTTCTTCCCCTGGCTTTATATGCTGAGCATGATATCATGTGGTATGGAATATCCCTTTGGCCAGTTGGGGTCAGCTGTCCTGGCTGTGCCCCCTCCCAGCTTCTTGTGCACCTCCAGCCTTCTCCGTTGGTAGAGCATGGGAAGCTGAAAAGTCCTTGACTAGTGTAAGCACTACCTAGCAACAACTAAAACATTGGTGTGTTATCAACATTGTTCTCACCCTAAATCCAAAACACAGCACTGTACCAGCTACTAGGAAGGAAATTAACTCTATCCCTGCCGAAACCAGGACAGGAGGTAAGGTCAGATACTCATAAAGCTGTGTAAAGAGCAGTTCTATTCTTTTATTTTCAAGTGTCTTCTAAGTAAAGGAAATAGTTTCAGTCATTTTCATGTTATGTTGTTGAAAGTAGTTAATGCATTTTGGAAAATGTTTTACTGCTGGTCTGAGATTTTATTTTTTTTAATTGCCTTTGTTTCTCCCTATGTTTAGACTTTAGGAGGTCAGACATCAACCACGGATAAGCATTTCAACACCAGTTAGTCAGAGAATAGAATAATCAATTTTCCAAGAAGTATTTTCCTAGAAGTTAATTTTGTGGAGGGTAATTCCAAAGAAAACAAAATCAACAAATAAAAAATAATTAAAACTATAAATTTGCTGCAGAAGTCAAGCAAATGACTGCAAATGTGCCTGATCTATGTGAGTGGATCAGGAGTATATCTGAAATTCTGAACTCAGAGAATACATGTAGCAATTGGGCAATTACCTTTTGCATGACTGAGCACAAATAAATCATGGTAGAAGATACTTAGAGACTGTTGTGCTGTTGACACAATCAATAGAATCCAGTTTCTAATTCAGTATATGTAATAAAATACAATAAAAAAAAAATCACAGTCTTGCTAAAGTTTAATTTCTCTGGTTTTCCTTGTCTTCTGGTCCTCATAATCATACTATCTTTTTCAGCTTGGAGCTCTGTAGTAAAGTTAGATGTGAGCTCTTCAAAGGAGAATCCAGAATTTTTAGACATAGCTGCATGAGCAGAGTGCTGTAGCAATATTTGTTCCTTGAAACATTTCTTTTTTGTATTGGTTTAAATGTTGTGGGTTGGGGTTTTATTTGAGGGTTGAGGGCCCATGGTGAAAGCATGGAAACTAAATGATAAACCACAAAAATTAAATACTATAAAAAGAGAAAAAAACTGTCTTGGAGAAAGTGTTATATTGTGTTGCAACCAGCTGAGAGGACTATAAGTAATAAATGAACCCAGACACACAAGGAAACCTTACTTTAAGCTGATTTTCAGATCTTTTCATTTTCACCTTTATACAGCTTCTGGTGCTCAGAAAGGATTAATGAAGCAATTTTGCTGAAGCAGCTGTACAGCCTCCTTTGTCATTGGTGTCAATGCCCCATTTCAAATTATTTCGTCTTAATACTGTCTTATTATCTTAAAGACTGTGAAGGTATTGTTAGATTCATGTTTTATACATGGTATCTAACACCTTATTGGTGTAAATGTCTTGGATTTGAATTAGCATTAGAGTTCACTAATTGGCCTTCATGCTTGCTAACGCCTGACGTTGCATATGTTGTGTGTGTTCTCATGCATCGTTTATGACAATTCACCATTAACAGTATTAATGCTGTTGCTCTGTTCCAGATGAATAACAGTAAGTTTTGTAGATAAAATCATTTAATAGGCTCTAATAGTACAATTGACATTTATTTTAAAGTTTGACTACAGGTTGTTGGCCTTTTCATCTTCCAAGATTCTTTTTGGTCCCAAGTAGGTTCTTCTGTTACGGTGCTTTAGAAAACATCTTGTAAGTTTACTGCTAATAGAAATGGTCAACGTGATTGACCACAGCATTCTCCTGGAGAAACTGACTGCTCATGGCTTGGACGGGTGTATTCTTCGCTGGGTAAAAAACTGGCTGGATGGCTGGGCCCAAAGAGTTGTGGTGAAGGGAGTTAAATCCAGTTGGCGGCCGGTCACAAATGGTGTTCCCCAGGGCTCAGTACTGGGGCCAGTTCTGTTTAATATCTTTATCAATGATCTGGATGAGGGGATCGAGTGCACCCTCAGTAAGTTTGCAGGCAACACCAAGTTGGGCGGGAGTGTTGATCTGCTCGAGGGTAGGAAGGCTCTGCAGAGGGACCTGGACAGGCTGGACCGATGGGCCGAGCCCAATTGTATGGGATTCAACGAGGCTAAGTGCCGGGTCCTGCACTTGGGTCACAACAACCCCATGCAACGTTACAGGCTTGGGGAAGAGTGGCTGGAAAGCTGCCTGGCAGAAAAGGACCTGGGGGTGTTGGTCAACAGCCGGCTGAACATGAGCCGGCAGTGTGCCCAGGTGGCCCAGAAGGCCAATGGCATCCTGGCCTGTATCAGAAATAGTGTGGCCAGCAGGAGTAGGGAAGTGATCGTGCCCCTGTACTCGGCACTGGTGAGGCCGCCCCTCAAATACCGTGTTCAGTTTTGGGCCCCTCACTACAAGGAAGACATTGAGGTGCTGGAGCGTGTCCAAGAGCAATGAAGCTGGTGAAGGGTCTGGAGAACAAGTCTTATGAGGAGCGGCTGAGGGAACTGGGGTTGTTTAGCCTGGAGAAAAGGAGGCTGAGGGGAGACCTTATCGCGCTCTACAACTACCTGAAAGGAGGTTGTAGCGAGGTGGGTGTCGGTCTCTTTGCCCAAGTACCACGTGATAGGACAAGAGGAAACGGCCTCAAGTTGCGCCAGGGGAGGTTTAGATTGGATATTAGGAAAAAATTCTTCACCGAAAGGGTTGTCAGGCATTGGAACAGGCTGCCCAGGGAAGTGACTGAGTCCCCATCCCTGGAGGTATTTAAAAGACATGTAGACGTGGCGCTTAGGGACATGGTTTAGTGGTGGACTTGTTAGTGTTAGGTTTACGGTTGGACTCGATGATCTTAGAGGTCTTTTCCAACCTAAATGATTCTATGATAATTGTAGCAATTATAACTTGGTCCTGGTCTGAACTGAAAGTTGAACTGGTTTATTAAAAGCCGTACAATTTTTAAACCAGCTTTAATCAAGCAGTGTGTCTTCCCAGGGTGGCTGAGACTTTGGGTAGCTGTGACAGAACTTTCTTGGTTCAGCTTCCAGACATAATCCCTTAAACCTGTTTGGGAAAGAATCACCTGTGATGTGGGAGGATAAATTTAGTCTCCGTATTTGATCTTCTGTTGAGATTGGTTCAGGATGCTATTGGCCTTCTTGGACACCTGGGCACACTGCCGGCTCATATTCAGCCAGCTGTCGACCAACACCCCCAGGTCCTTTTCCGACAGGCAGCTTTCCAGCCACTCTTCCCCAAGCCTGTAGTGTTGCATGGGGTTGTTGTGACCCAAGTGCAGGACCTGGCACTTAGCCTCGTTGAATCTCATACAATTGGGCTCGGCCCATCGGTCCAGCCTGTCCAGGTCCCTCTGCAGAGCCTTCCTACCCTCGAGCAGATCAACACTCCCGCCCAACTTGGTGTCGTCTGCAAACTTACTGAGGGTGCACTCGATCCCCTCATCCAGATCATTGATAAAGATATTAAACAAGACCGGCCCCAGTACTGAGCCCTGGGGAACACCATTTGTGACCGGCCGCCAACTGGATTGAACTCCCTTCACCACAACTCTTTGGGCCCAGCCATCCAGCCAGTTTTTTACCCAGCGAAGAATACACCTGTCCAAGCCATGAGCAGTCAGTTTCTCCAGGAGAATGCTGGAGAAACTTCTCTTGCCATGAGAAAATTTTCTTTTCATGTTATCCAATTTACACCTTTCTTGTTGCAGTTTAACAGCATAACCACTCATCCTGCATCTGTCTTGGACAGAGAAAATAATTGTTATTCTTCCTACAACGTGTTTTATTATGTTTCTTCTTACCTATCATAGCCTATCATAGTGATTTAAATTAGCCATGTGTATTGAAGAATCTGTGGAAAGAAAAATTCATCAGACTGTTGGTGATCCTGTGGACTGGGGAAAGGAATTCATGCAGATGTTTATGCTCAGAGGGAAACCTTTCTCCTCAAGTCTTTCCATTAGTTTACAGGTGATGGAAGTAAATATTTTCACAAGAAACTGTTGGCCTCCATCCTTGTCTATATTTGGTTTCAAGGGTAGTAGCTATAGTTCAAAAAGTACAAGTTGTGTGTGAAAGAGGAAAACAGAAAGGACAGACTCTGGCAAAATTAAATGTCTGCAAGAAGGCAGGTTAAAAAAGAATTTGAGGAATAAGTTGAGGAGCAGGAAGTCTGCCAGAGAGTCTGTAGGGCCAACAGATTATCGGGGAATAAAAAGAACATTCAGGGAAGGTAAGGCCATAGTAGAAAGACTAAATTCATATTTTGCTTTTCTGTTCACGGTGGAAGAAATTGATGGAGGTTTCTGCCCTGGAGTTCTTTTTTTATGGGAGACTCATTAGAGGGTCAGTCTCAAATTGAAATGTTGGCAGGAGGTGAACAAGAACAAATTGCCAGATTCAGATTCGTTCAGAAATGAAATAACTGCTAAATGTGCTGTGACAATTTCTTTGAAATGCTTTGGTAGTGAAGGACTGAAAATGGTAAATGCGTGGCAGCTTTGGTGGGATTCCAGGGGAGATTCGGGAACTACAGAGCAGTGTGCCTGCTGTCTGTAATATGCAGGTGTACCAAGGAGTAAACATAGTGGACACATGCATAAATACGAGGTAATGGGAAAGAGAGAACATGAGTTTTTCAAGGGGAAATAATGCCTCATAAACCTGGAGGCACATAGATGATGGAGATCAAGTTGATTTTTAGGCTGCTTAGATTTCAGAAAGGCTCTTAAGGAAAGCAGGCTGCTATGGGAGGAGAAGTGCAGCTTCTTGTACAGATAAGAAAGCAGAAAACTGAGGGTAGACGTAAATGGTTTGTTGTCACAATGGAGGGAATTTACCAGTGGAGATGCACATGGATCTGTTGTAGTGCCTCTGCTGTTCATTTGTTCATACATGATTCTGAAGAGATGATAGGTTGCATGTGTTGCTGTGTTATTCAGGGTAGTATTTACCTGCAGAAATACTTTATAAGACCAAGTAACTAGGCAATAAAACAGTATATGCAACTCAGTGTTGAAGAAAAACTGATGAAGTATCAGGGGGCAGGGAGAGCAGACCTACCTTTGTTTGTAAAGTGGTGGGCTCTGAGCTGACTATTATCTCTTGGATATAAGACCTTAGATTTGTAATAAATGGTTCCATGAATATGTCACAGTCAAAAAAGCAAATTGAGTGTTAGAAATCTGGGGTTTCGTAATTGTTTCTTAAAGGAATAGAGCACAAATCCACCATTTGTATCGATGGTGTACCCACATCTTGCATGTTGTGTGCATTTCTGGACCACCATCTCAAGAGGGATCCAGGAGGACTGGAAAAGACCCAGAGAAGTGCTGCAAGGACAATCAGAGATGTGTAACACCTTCCATACAAAGAACAGTTAAGTTGATGAGGAAAATAGAAAACTGGAGATGCAATGATAGTTTTATAAAATCATGAATGGCATGACGAGGTGTTGTGGTTTAACCCAGCAGGCAGCTAAACACCACACAGCCGTTCGCTCACTCCCCCCCTGCCCCAGTGGGATGGGGGAGAGAATCGGGGAAAAAAAAGTAAAATTCATGGGTTGAGATAAAGACAGTTTAATAGGACAGAAAAGAAAGGGAAAATAATAATAATAACGATAAAAGAATATACAAAGCAAGTGATGCACAATGCAATTGCTCACCACCTGCCGACCGATGCCCAGCCAGTCCCCGAGCAGCGGTCACCGCCCCCTGGCCAACTCCCTCCAGTTTATATACTGAGCATGACGTCATATGGTATGGAATACCCCTTTGGCCAGTTTGGGTCAGCTGTCCCGGCTGTGCCCCCTCCCAGCTTCTCACTGGCAGGGCATGAGAGGCTGAGAAGTCCTTGATTAGTGGAAGCACTACCTAGCAACAACTACAACATCAGTGTGTTATCAACATTATTCTCATGTTAAATTCAAAACACAGCACTATACCAGCTACTAGGAAGAAAATTAACTATCCCAGCTGAAACCAGGACACGAGGGTGATAGGGATCAGTTTGTTGTCTCTCCCAGTACAAGAACTAATGAACATGGAAATGAAACTAGCAGGTGTCGGGTTTGGAACAGCAAAAAGAGGAGTTTTGTTTCATGCACATATCATTAAGTTGTGTAACTCCACAGGATGTGGTGGATACTGAAAATTTATACCGATTCAAAGGCAGACTGGACAAAATGAGTAGAAGAAAAAGTCTGTAGAGGATTATTAAATACATAAGTATGACCTCTGGCTTTGAAAGTCCCTGAGCTGCAAATTGTTGGAGACTGGAGAGTATTTGGGGAAAGTATGACTAAATGCTTACACTATTCTTATCTTCTTCCCCAGTCATCTGCTTTTGGCTGCTCTTGGAGACGGGGGTACTGGATAGAAAATTTGACCTGGTATAATTTTAGATTTGTCTTTTTAAATTTTAAATACTGAAGACACATTTTTCTGTGAGTTAGCAGCTCAGGGTAGCATCTGCAAATCTTGTACTTTGTAGACCGAAAGCCTTCTATTCATTTTCCTTATAATTTAAGACAGATGTACATTTTTAAAAAAACACAAAAATTACCATGAACATTTTTCTGTATCCTGCCATTTGGCGTCAACTACAAATTATGTTTCATTTCAGTCATGCTAAACTTCCAGATGAGATAATACATATTGTCTCATTTAGGGAATCTAAGCAGCTATGTCTGTAATCCTAACTTGTTTTTTCTGATTTATTTTCTCCTATGCTTGCATGAAATTGTATTTAATATGGAAGTTGTGCGTTTCTTTGCCCTTCTTTCTACTGTAGATGCATTTTAACTGCTGACATTAACACAAAATATGTGAGATTCCCTGCGGAGTTAGAGAAAAGACTGAAAGCTCATAGGTCTCTGATTGGGACAGAGAGGTATAGAGGGAGGAAGATGCTGTGTTATTTATTCTTCTACAGACACTGATTTACTGGATTGATTTAGAGTGTTGATTCAATGGTTCGTCTTTTGGGCACTCGCCAACAGATCAAAAACACATAACCACACGATGCAAACATCTTGCGTAAACATACCTTGTCAGCCCAAATTTTAATAAGTTAACCTTGTACTAGTAGGTTTTCTGCTATGTCAGATATTGTTTGTCTCTTTACGACTCTGACAATGCCACACCAGGTATTGTTCATCCTCCTTCAGCTGGCATGAAGTCGGTATGAATGCAGTATCCTGCGTTCTGGCAAACTTGACAGAAATGTGGTTGTGTCCACACCTGCTCGCGAGTAAATTTGTATTCTGTGGTGATTGTACCAGATGGTAATGTACCAGATGGTAATCTGGCATTAATGAAGACAGAGCTATGTGTTGTACATGTATTCTTTACTCTTCTGTCATGTATTGATATATTTAACACTGCTGGGTTTTCCAAAGTGGCTATGAGGGTTAAATTAACAATGCCTTTTACTCCAGACTGTATATGCAGGCTTCTTCACGTCTTACCACCTAAATCATAGAATCATAGAATAGTTTGGGTTGGAAGGGACCTCTAAAGGTCATCTAGTCCAACCCCCCTGCCATGGGCAGGGACATCTTCAACTAGATCAGGTTGCTCAGAGCCCTGTCCAACCTGGCCTTGAATGTTTCCAGGGATGGGGCATCCACCACCTCTCTGGGCAACCTGTTCCACTGTTTCACCACCCTCAGCGTAAAAAATGTCTTCCTTATATCTCGTCTAAATCTACCCCCCTTTAGTTTAAAGCCATTCCCCCTTGTCCTGTCGCGACAGGCCCTGCCAAAGAGTTTGCCCCCACCTTTTTTATAAGCCCCCTTTAAGTACTGATAGGCTGCAATAAGGTCTCCCCAAAGCCTTCTCTTCCCCAGGCTGAACAACCCCAGCTCTCTCAGCCTTTCTTCATAGGAGAGGTGTTCCATCCCCCTGATCATTTTTGTGGCCCTCTTCTGGACCCGCTCCAACAGGTCCATCTCTGTCTTATGCTGAGGGCTCCAGAGCTGGACACAGTACTCCAGGTGGGGTCTCACCAGAGCAGAGTAGAGGGGCAGAATCCCCTCCCTCGACCTGCTGGCCACGCTTCTTTTGATGCAGCCCAGGATACGATTGGCCTTCTGGGCTGCGAGCGCACATTGCTGGCTCATGTCCAGCTTTTCATCCACCAGTACCCCCAAGTCCTTCTCGGCAGGGCTGCTCTCAATCCCTTCATCCCCCAGCCTGTATTGATACCAGGGGTTGCCTCGACCCAGGTGCAGGACCTTGCATTTGGCCTTGTTAAACCTCATGAGGTTCACACAGGCCCACTTCTCGAGCTTGTCCAGGTCCCTCTGGATGGCATCCCGTCCCTCTGGCGTGTCGACCGCACCACTCAGCTTAGGGTCATCTGCAAACTTGCTGAGGGTGCACTCGATCCCACTGTCTATGTCATTGATGAAGATATTAAACAGTACCAGTCCCAATACGGACCCCTGCGGGACGCCACTCGTCAGCAATCTCCATCTGGACATTGAGCCGTTGACCACTACCCTCTGGATGCGACCATCTAACCAATTCCTCACCCACCGGACAGTCCACCCATCAAATCCATACCTCTCCAGTTTAGAGAGAAGGATGTTGTGGGGGACCGTGTCAAAGGCCTTACAGAAGTCCAGATGATAGATGACATCTGTAGCCCTTCCCGTGTCCACTGATGTAGTCACTCCATCCTAGAAGGCCACTAGGTTAGTCAGGCAGGACTTGCCCTTGGTGAAGCCATGCTGGCTGTCTCGAATCACCTCCCTGTCCTCCACGTGCCTTAGCATAGCTTCCAGGAGGATCTGTTCCATGGTCTTCCCAGGCACAGAGGTGAGACTGACTGGCCTGTAGTTCCCCGGGTCTTCCTTTTTTCCCTTTTTAAAAATGGGGGTTATGTTTCCCCTTTTCCAGTCAGTGGGAACTTCACCGGACTGCCACGACTTCTCAAATACGATGGATAGTGGCTTAGCAACTTCATCCACCAGTTCCCTCAGGACCTGTGGATGGATCTCATCGGATCCCATGGACTTGTGCACCTCCAGGTGCCTTAGATGGTCTCGAACCTGATCTTCTCCCACAGTGGGTGCCTCTTCATTCTCCCAGTCCCCGCCTTTGCCTTCTGCGGCTTGGGCGGTGAGGCTTGAGCACTTGCCGGTGAAGACCGAAGCAAAAAAGTCATTGAGTACCTCCGCCTTCTCCGTGTCCTGGGTAACCAGGTCTCCCGTTTCGTTCCGGAGAGGGCCCACATTTTCCCTCGTCTTCCTTTTATCCCCGACGTACCTATAGAATCTTTTCTTGTTGCCCTTGATGTCCCTGGCCAGATTTAATTCTGTCAGGGCTTTAGCTTTCCTAACCTGATCCCTGGCTGCTCGGACAATGTCTCTGTATTCCTCCCAGGCTACCTGTCCTTGCTTCCACCCTCTGTAGGCTTCCTTTTTGTGTTTGAGTTTGTCCAGGAGCTCCTTGTTCATCCATGCAGGCCTCCTGGCATTTTTGCCTGACTTCCTCTTTGTTGGGATGCATTGCTCCTGAGCTTGAAGGAGGCGATCCTTAAATATTACCCAGCTTTCTTGGGTAATATATAATTTGTATACAGTAGCTACTTTGATCTCTGTACATTGAGTGAACATTATTTAATGTTACTACGGCAGAGTTGTTTTATGACTACCTTAAGAATAAACTGTAGGAAACCCCAGAAGTATTCTCATGTTCAAATATCATCATCTGATACCTGTAAATATTTGAATTGATTATGTACTTGCACATAGTGAATACAGTTCTCTTCTCTGAAGGTTTATTAAAGCTGTGCCAAATGCAATTAGTCATAGTGAACAGCATCACAGCCGGGTATTTCGGAATTGATAAAGCAAGATAAGTTTTCTGTTTAGACAGGAAAGTGGTCCAGCTTTTCTGTTGGACTAAAACACCTCTCCTGTATGGACACGGGAAGGTTCGGCCATGTCATTAACTGATTATACTTCTGAGAAGTATGTCAGATAACATGAAGCTACTGTTTAGATACCTAACAGTCTACCTTTTAGCTGAAGAATAATGCAAGGTTCTTTGCCAGAGAATCAGGGAATACATCCGAGGGGCTCATACTTTAGATACAATCTGTGAAAACAGTATGAAGGAAATCTTTTTAATGTTTGGGTTTTTTTTCCCCCCATTTAGCCTTTTGCTATTGAGTTATGCTGGAAAAGAAAGAAAAGAAGAAAAATGGCCTTGTATCTAGCTATCAGTCGATCGATCAATTAATCATTGACCTCAGACATAGTATCCATGATAGTGATTGTTCCGCTAGGTTTTTATGTAACCAGACCGTACTTTTTAGGAGAAAACTGTTAGACGCTCTTTTCTGAGGTTAGATTGTGGAAGGGAGATCATTAATTAAATGATACTCCAAAGAAGTCTTTACTACTGTCCTTTCCTCCTGCAATAATCATAGTTAAAATTTAGAGTGTGGTAATAATAATAATAGTAAGACATATCTGTCAGAGTTGTTCAGACAGTATTTTATTCTTCATTCTACATTATATGCTTCCTAAAGATGTCAGGAACTTGCTCAAATACACAAGAAGTTCTAATGTTGTCATAAAAAATATTGATAACAAATTAACAAATCTTTCATTTGAAGTGTTTCATTCTGAACCCTTATCTGTGGCCATAGAGTTCTCTGCTGAGAGATAGTCTACATTTGCAGTCAGTTATGTTTATTGCTTCACTTTCCATTTGTGCTTGCTCTTGCGACTAAATAGAATATATTATTGAGTACTTTTTTTTTTTGCAGTGAGGATGAAGAGTTCAGATTTGTATCAAACAAGCCAAATAATATGGAAAATGTTTTTTTTAATATAAATATAAATATTATAATATTTAAACTGGTGAACCAGTTTGCAATCTAGAGGGAAAAAAAATTATCCAATACTTATTTTTTGTGGGCTTAGACCATTATGTGCCCTCCTCAGTCAAGTTCTCAAAAATATAAAGCTTATTTCCCATTTCTTTTTTAGAAAGCAGTGTTATGTTTTTAACGTTACTTTCCCATGGTTTTCCTGCAAAGCCTCAGAAGCTCAAAATATCATTATGTATCTCCTTATTCAGAGAGGAAACAGGTACGGTAACGCGTTTGTTTTTTTAAAAGGAACCGTAATTGATAAGAATAGCTAAAAACATTACATGAAATAGTAACAAATAAGCACTGGCTTCATATTCACAGACATTGTCTAGAAGAGTCCTGCACATGGGACACTGTCGTCGTAAAGAGAGGAACAGACAGAAGGTCTAAGTGACGGTGCGAGGGTGAATGCAAGGGCTCGACATGTGGACTCCGAAATCTGGGCTGCTCCTGGCAAAACCCACAGCTCTTTCCTTTCTCCCCAGCAGTTTTCTGTGAGCTACCTTGCTCAGGGCAGAGAGCTCTCTGTTGTCTTTGGATCACCGCGAGCATCTCAATTTCGCTTGTGAGAAGCAAATGGTGTACCTCCTAATCTGTGTTTATCTCATTACCAGATGATAGAAATAGTCTGTCTGCTGGTCTTGCAGTGAAACTAGTGTCCTGATTAAAGAATAATAGATATGTCCACCTACTGGTTCTGTCTGCTGTTCGCAACTGGCAACTTCTTAAAGTCTCTTTTCTGTACACTGCCATTCTGTTTTTGCATATAACTCTAAATTGTTTGATCCTGGATGAGTTATATGTCCTAGTACCTCTGGATTTAATTAGTTCAAATCAAATGTTTCTTTTGTTTTAACATGTGCATGCTGTTATTCCATTAATGGTTGAGTAATATAGTAATAGTCTTTGTTTATGAACCAAGAGAGGAATGAAAATTGCTGCTCAGCATTGTCCTTAGTGGGTAGAGGCTGATCCATGTTTTAAGCTTTGAATCTTAATTTTTCCATGCATACTTTATTCTAGGGGTTTTCTTTTGTCTTCATGTGACTGAGATAAAGATTTAAAGGGGAAAATTACTATATATGGTTATAGTCAGCTAAACCTGTCTATGCAGCAGAAGCTTGATTTTTTTTTTTCCTGTGAAGTTCGCATGCTCCCACAGTGGAATAAATGATTCAGTAGTTGGTCCCTCCCCAAGGATCATGGCTCTGCTGAGAGCCAAGTTTTTGAATGGCTCCTATTTAATCTATTTTGTTTTAAAGATAGGGTACATATGGTTTTTAAAAAGGGCAGTTTTACTGCAGTGACATTTCTTACCTGTCAGCCAGTTGGAGGAGAAGCAACCATTGAGTTAAAAATTTTGTATTCCTTCTCCTCTGATTTAATGTGATCGGGAAGTATTTGGTTTTCCTTTTCCTTTTGCATGGAGGTTTGGATGTTTTTAACTTGTAGGCTGGCACAAGTCAATCTGCACCCACTTCTGTGGTTGTTGACTGTGGCTCAGAGAGCTCTGCAGTTCTGAAGGCTTTTGCATCTTGAAGTTTAAAAAAATAAATGAAGCAGTCAACGGAAGACTGTCTAAAAATGAATTCATTTCTCCTGTCATGTTGGAATTATTTGGGGATGCAAGCCTGTGCAGAGGCCTGTAGCTATTCTTGCATCCTCAAATGCCATTGGGGTAGCCGGAGTTCAGTCTGGCAATGGTAGTAGTTCTTGAGGTGCTGGTAACCATTTGGTGAATGTCTCTCTACTTTTCTAGCCATATGTAAGTGATCTGAGCATTGCCCTGAGTGGGTTAGTTGCTTCATCACTACTACTTGTGACTTTCTGGAGGGAGTGTGTGGTCCAAGAGACCTCACAGATTTCCTGGATGTGGCCCACACTGTAGTTGTGTCTGTTATTTATTTTATCCTTTCAGAAACAGAAGATAAACTAGTTTCCTTAATGATTATGGTT
Source organism: Aptenodytes patagonicus (assembly GCF_965638725.1). Classification (NCBI taxonomy): domain Eukaryota; kingdom Metazoa; phylum Chordata; class Aves; order Sphenisciformes; family Spheniscidae; genus Aptenodytes; species Aptenodytes patagonicus. The sequence goes on from NC_134981.1 coordinate 27,966,230, forward strand.
TTTTCGTATGCTTAAATGAGTTTCTGCCTTTACAGGGAAGTTATTTTGGCTCCCTTTCACTTATTTGTCTGTGTACTAGTGTTCTTGCTCAGCTGGAAGATTCACCACCTATGCATCGGTTTGTTCCAGCACAAGGTAAATAGCTATTTAAATATGTGAACAGTTAAATTTTTAAACACATGCATTGTCTGGAAAATATTATAAAAGTGGCTATGTGTTGCAATTTTTATGATATTTAATGTGATTATAATAATAAATGTGACTACTTGTTACATAGTTAATTTTTGAGATGTATTTCTAGTCTTATGTACACAGACACATTCTTAATGTTGTTTAATTGGACATGTGAAAAAAGTATTATTTGGCCATAATTTCATAAATGATTTTTTAGAACTCACAATTGACTCCTGTGCAGAACTAATATATAATTTCTCAGAACAGGAATCTGTTAAGAAAATACCAGCAGAGAGAGACATCATAGTATCATCCCTCATTCAGCATCAAGCCTCCCAAATTAAATTTCATCAGGAAAAACACTATATTTAGTTTTATCTTGAAAAATGTTATTTAATTCTATGCAGCTATGCAGTTTAAACTAAAAAGCAAACGGGACTGAGAAACCTAAAAACTGTTAATATTTAAAGAAATGGGAGAATACATAAGATCTGAGTTTGAGATAGTAACGTAAAAAGATCAATTCCAGTTAAGTCTGCAAAAATATTCTATGGACCAAGAAAGGGGGAAAAGAAAAAGTGTTTCTTCCCAGTTTTATAACACGCCTCTCTGTCCTGGAATACATTTACATTTGTTTGAATTGCAGGCAGTTTGAGGTACCTGTTATGAAAAGATGTTGACAGAATCAGAGGAATTAAGAAGAAGGTATCAAAAGGATCAAAGGGTTGGTGGGATGATTTATGAGGAAAACAGAACTACTCTTAATGGCTTTGTTAAACAGTGGTGAAATGAGGTCAAAGCAGCAAGGTGGTAATAGGATGAAATGAAGAAAATGTGGGCTGTGTGTCGGTGTTACTTTGTATATTGAAATCATTTTCTCTGGAACTGTTTCTTGTCAAATACCAAAAATTGCATTAGTCAGATATGATAAAATTTAATAGGATACTTTGTTCACAAAGCAATGCTGTAACGAGCAGTCTTGCATTGACCTAGACTGACCAGACTGTCTGTTCCCCATCTCCAGTTTCTAAGAACAGTTTGTGGGGGTTTTTTTGGTTTTGTTTTGTTTTTAAATGAACTTTAGATTCATTAGTGCCAAAGTTCACTAGTTCTTGAACTTGTGTTAGAAGTTGTGATGGAAATATTGTTTGAATATTGACCTTAATATACAGAACCTGGAGGGTCACCTCAATACAATGTGTAGGTCTGTAGTTAACCCTTTCACTCTCCATCTCTCGGAAACTTTTCCATTTCATGCATTTAAACTGGTTTGTTTTCCATGATTTTTCCCCTTTTATGATTTTCTTTTTTGTTTTCTTTAATAATGTGGTTGTGCCTGTCATTCCCATCTCCTCTCTTTCTATGGTCAGTCATAAGCAGAGAGAGGGCACTGAGCTGGATGAATTGCGAACTGTATCCTGCCCTCCATGTCTCTCCCTCATGAGCACTCCACGGTCCCACCATGCAGCAGCACTGGGTACTTGTCAACTGCGGATGCGTGGCCATGTGACCGGAGGACAGATGTGCGGATCATGAAGCCAGAGATCATGCCATACCTGTTACATTAACTGGGATTTATACATTTTGATTGTATGAATGTATATACATATAGTTATTTATGACTGAATATTTGAGAACCTATATATCTTGCAGTAGCCAAAAGGGTGGATGCTCCATTTCATTGGACATCCACCAGACATAGCCATGCAATTCCTTTTTCTTAGATCAAATGCATTTGAAGTTACTGTTAAACACATAGACTAATACTGGGGACTTGAATATTTTGGATACTAGTGATGGTACAGCTGGTAGAAGAGTTCGTGGTCTTTCACGTGTGATGATGTGAAAAGGTGATTTATAGCACCTTTCATTGGAAACTTTTAAATGTAACTGACAAACAATGAACTACATTGAACAAAACAAGCCAATACGACCTCTGCTTTAAAAAATGGGGAAATGTTGATGCAGGTTTTTTTAAACAAGAGGAACAGCTGAGCTATTTACGTTCCCTTTCCAAAACCTCATAACTAAATCCCCTCTTGGGAATTAATAAGTACTGTTCACAATGTACTTTTCAGATAACTCAGGGACCAACCATGTTGTAGTCATACATTCTTCTGGTGTTTCCTGAAGAGGTGGGATGTGGCACACTGCCAGGAAGTATGGTTTATTAAATTAATTATCTGTGGTAAATGCAAATTTTGAAGATATGAGGCACTTACATACTTCACAATTTTAGACAGCTTTCTGTGATTCTGTCTGCTTTTATTTTTAGTTTGTGGATTTACAATTGATATTTTAAAAAGATGAACGTTATCTAAAAATGAACAAAATTCGTTCCTAAAGGCAAAGTTAGCTTATCCATTTTTACAGTTATCTTTTCATCACATTGTTGACTTATGAGGCTTTTTTAATGCATGAATGGTTTGAGATGGTTGACTTTTAAAGAAGCAACCAAATCCTCAACCATCCATATTCTGGCATGGCTGCTATTGAGAAAAAGTGCTTCTAAGAAACCTTGGTATTCTGAAACGTGACAGAGATAATGTGTGATTAGTAAAACACGTAGAGCATCAGTTGGTCTTTCATTTATAGCTAGGGAAATTTTTTTAGTAACATCATTTAAAACAATTTCTGTAAATTTGTAAAACACTTGATTTGGTTGTATTCTAAAATAGGCTCCAATAGTATCTTTGTTTTCCTGCTATAAACAGATGAAGATGCAAAATTAGATTCAAAATTGGAGTTTCCTTTGGTTTGGCAGGAACAGGGCAGCAGACATTTGAGCCATCTTGGCTGGGTGGTGTCAGTTTCTAGATAAAATTTCAAGTATTGATTTTTTGTATTGAAAACATGCCTGTTAAAGGGAGTCTGTCTGTCTTGTTTCAGCTGAAATGAAGATACTTGCTTCAAAGGAGTGCATGTTCACTTCAGTACCTTGAATTATTTTATCTCCTGCCCCTGCCACTTTCTCAGGGCCTGTATTTATTATTCCTTTAGTCAATTTATAAAGATTATGTTGAGCATTTAAGAAATGAGTTCAGGTACCACTGGAAGGTGAGAGATATTTACTTAAGATCTCTATTGCTGTTATCAAGGAAGAGCATGCTTACCTATGTGGTATGTATACTAACGTACTTTCCATGCACTGTTCATGTGTATGGTATACATTCATGTACTCTGGGCATATGGTCCCATTTAGTGGCACTTTTGGTTAGCCCTTCACATCCAGAGCTCATTAGTCTCCCATTCCTGATGGAGAACTCTTGAAATTTTATTCTTTTTCCATCCTGAAGTACAAATTTTCCTTCAGGAATGCAATCGGTGAGCTAGAAATTGTCATGCTTACCTCAGTGGTACTTGTGGATACATCACAGCGTTGTTATTTTTTTTTCTTATGGTTGGTCTGACTTTGATAGAAAAAGAAAGTTCTGAGACTGCACGTCAGCAGCTTTGGAGAGGAGGTCCAGTACAGGGGGCTCATTGTGGGATAGAGTTAATTTCCTTCCTAGTAGCTGGTACAGTGCTGTGTTTTGGATTTAGGATGAGAACAAAGTTGATAACGCACCAATGTTTTAGTTGTTGCTAGGTAATGCTTACACTAGCCAAGGACTTTTTAGTTTTCCATGCTCTACCGACTGAGAAGGCTGGAGGTGCACAAGAAGCTGGGAGGGGGCACAGCCAAACTGGCCAAAGAAACATTCCATACCATGTGACGTCATGCTCAGAACATAAACTGGGAAAAGCTGGCCGGGGGGGCCGCTGCTCGGGGACTGGCTGGGCATCGGTCAGCGGGTGGTGAGCAATTGTACTGTGCATCACTTGCTTTGTGTATTATTATTATTACATTATTATTATTATTATTATTATCTTATTATTATTATAATTTTATTTCAATTATTAAACTGTTTTTATCTCAACCCACGAGTTTTTCTAACTTGTGCTCTTCCAATTCTCTCCCCCATCCCACCAGGGGAGGGGGGAGTGAGCGAGCGGCTGCGTGGTGCTTAGTTGCCGACTGAGGTTAAAACACGACAGTCCTTTTTTGGCGCCCAACATGGGGCTCGAAGGGTTGGAGATAATAACAGATTAACCGGAGTGTATTAAGGAACTTATATCTGTTAATAGTTGTGGGTCACAATGTTGGTTTCTCTGTTCTCGATATTGATTTGTATAATCTGCATCGCGCTCTTTTTCCTGCTGTACATGTTAAAGATTGGTGTTGGTTGTTGCAGTTTGCTGTGGTCTGCAGTGAGTAGTGATGTCTCGCTTGTGAGGTTTGTTTTTAGAACATTGACCTTGGCGTTAGCGTGGTATGTAGGTTTCGCAATGAAGACGTTACTGTACCACGGATACCATTTCATGGAGACAACTAGCAGTTGCAGTAACTTTTCTGAGAGTTTTTTTACGGAGGAAATACAGAATGGCAGTGTCACTACCTTCTTCTATGATGTTTCCTCCTTCATTACAGTAACTTTTCAGTATTTTGAACAGCCTTGGGTAGTTAAGATACTTCTATTGATACTTCTTGGGAATACTGTTTCGGTTTTGTCTGAAGTTAGTAAGCAATTTAAGAATATCATCCAGAGATCTGCCCCAAGGCTGAATAGTTATGAGTGGCAGGGTGTGTGGGACAAGATGGGCAAGTACCTAGGCCAATGGGCACCCCCAGTGTTTTGGAACTTCACCCCTGAGCAAGTGCAGAATCCTGAAGAGTTAGTAGAATATTTGGACAAAGTATGCTGTCACCCTGGCAACTCCAGAGAGATGCAGATCATTGCAACGTGCTGGGGCCTGGCCCATGCCTACCGAGCCCTGTTCAACACCATTCAGTACCCTCAAAGGGAAGAGAAGGTCTCTGGCTCTGACAGTAAAACGACACGCCCTGTGGTCACTCAGACCCGGGCAATACGCCCTGCGGCCACTCCAACCCCGGCGACAGGCCCTGCGGCCACTCAGACTCCAGTGACATGCACTGCGGCCACTCAGACCCCAGCGACATGCCCTGTGACTGAACCAAAGAACCAGCCTGTGCCGGTATCAGTGGCCCCTGTACACAAGAAGAAATCTTGGAAGCGAAAGTCGGCTCGTTTAGTAAGGGAGGAAGAAGCTTCTTCTACAAGGGAGCCAGAGGAAGAACTGTACAAATACCCTGGAGAAGGGCCATCACGAGAACGGGAGGAGGAGAGCCGGCCGCTGATCGGGGAGGAGGAAGAGGAAGAACTCATAAACGAGGCAGTGACCACCCGATCTCTATCCCTGAGTGAGCTGCGAGATATATGAAAAGATTTCAGCCGCCGTCCAGGTGAGCATATTGTCACCTGGCTGCTCCGATGCTGGGATAATGGGGCCAGTAGCCTGGAATTAGAGGGTAGGGAAGCCAAGCAGCTGGGATCCCTTTCTAGGGAAGGGGGCATTGATAAAGTAATTGGAAAAGGGGCACGAGTCCTCAGCCTTTGGAGGCGACTCTTGTCAAGCGTGAAGGAAAGGTATCCCTTTAAGGAAGATGTCATATGTCGCCCAAGCAAGTGGGCCACCATGGAGAAGGGTATCCAGTTTCTGAGAGAATTAGCTGTGCTGGAGGTGATTTATGATGACCTGAACAATGAACAACTATCTAAAGATCCAGATGAAGTCAAGTGCACACGACCCATGTGGCGGAAGTTTATAAGGAGCTCACCATCGTCATATGCCAACTCATTGGCAGTGATGACCTGGAAAGATGGAGAGGGACAAACGGTGGATGAACTGGCTAGTCAACTCCGGCAATATGAGGAAAGTCTCTCTTCCTCCCTCGTCTTGGCTGTGGAGAAACTGTCCCGGGAGTTCCAGCAATTCAAAGAGGATAGGTCCTACTCCCCACCTGTATGGACCAGTATCTTGGCTATTAGGAGTCAGCGTTCTTTTGCTCAAGAGAGAGAATATAAAGGGTACACACCACGGGGCACTCTGTGGTTTTACCTGCGTGACCACGGAGAGGACATGAGGAAGTGGGATAGGAAACCTACTGCAGCCCTAGGGGCACGGGTACGTGAATTGCAAGGGAAAACAACCACAGAAAGGGGTTCTTCCAGGAAAATTGCTGCTCCAGTTTCCAGTGAAAAGTTCCCCAGACAGAGTAGAAGGGCTGATCTTACTCCTGATCTTAATGAAGAGACTTCTGACTCGTACGTACAAGAAATGAGAAATGAGTACTGTGATGAGGATTAGAGGGGCCCTGCCTCCAGCCAGGGGGAGGAAAGGGACAACCGGGTTTACTGGACTGTGTGGATTCGGTGGCCTGGCACATCAGACCCACAGAAGTATAAGGCTCTGGTAGACACCGGTGCACAGTGTACCCTAATGCCATCGAGCTATATAGGGGCAGAACCCATCTGTATTTCTGGGGTGACGGGGGGATCCCAACAGCTAACTGTATTGGAAGCCGAAGTGAGTCTAACTGGGAATGGGTGGCAGAAGCACCCCCTTGTGACTGGCCCAGGGGCTCCATGCATCCTTGGCATAGACTACCTCAGGAGAGGGTATTTCAAGGACCCAAAAGGGTACCGGTGGGCTTTTGGTATAGCTGCCTTGGAGATGGAGGAAATTAAACAGCTGTCCACCTTGCCTGGTCTCTCGGAGGACCCCTCTGTTGTGGGGCTGCTGAAGGTCGAAGACTAACAGGTGCCAATCGCTACCACCACGGTGCACCGGCGGCAATATCGCACCAACCGAGACTCCTTGATTCCCATTCATGAGCTCATTCGTCGACTGGAGAGCCAAGGAGTGATCAGCAAGACTCGCTCACCCTTTAACAGTCCCATATGGCCAGTGCGGAAGTCTAATGGAGAGTGGAGACTGACAGTAGACTATCGTGGCCTAAATGAAGTCACGCCACCGCTGAGTGCTGCTGTGCCAGACATGCTAGAACTTCAATACGAATTGGAGTCAAAGGCAGCCAAGTGGTATGCCACAATTCATACTGCTAATGCATTTTTCTCAATCCCTTTGGCAGCAGAGTGCAGGCCACAGTTTGCTTTCACTTGAAGGGGCGTCCAGTACACCTGGAACCGACTGCCCCAGGGGTGGAGACACAGCCCCACCATTTGCCATGGACTGATCCAGACTGCACTGGAGCAGGGTGGAGCTCCAGAACACCTGCAATACGTTGATGACATCATCGTGTGGGGCAACACAGCAGGAGAAGTTTTTGAAAAAGGGAAGGAAATAGTCCAAATCCTGCTGAAGGCTGGTTTTGCCATAAAACAAAGTAAGGTCAAGGGACCTGCACAGGAGATCCAGTTTTTAGGAATAAAATGGCAAGATGGACGTCGTCAGATCCCAATGGATGTGATCAACAAAATAACAGCCATGTCTCCACCAACTAGCAAAAAGGAAACACAAGCTTTCTTAGGCGTCGTGGGTTTTTGGAGAATGCATATTCCAAATTACAGTCTGATTGTAAACCCTCTCTATCAAGTGACCCGAAAGAAGAACGATTTCAAATGGGGCCCTGAGCAACGACAAGCTTTTGAACAAATTAAAGAGGAGATAGTTCACGCAGTAGCCCTGGGGCCAGTCCGGGCAGGGCAAGATGTAAAAAATGTGCTCTACACCGCAGCCGGGGAGAATGGCCCTACCTGGAGCCTCTGGCAGAAAGCACCAGGGGAGACTCGAGGTCGACCCCTAGGGTTTTGGAGTCGGAGATACAGAGGATCCGAGGCCCGCTATACTCCAACTGAAAAAGAGATATTGGCAGCCTATGAAGGGGTTCGAGCTGCTTCGGAAGTGATCGGCACTGAAGCACAGCTCCTCCTGGCACCCCGACTGCCGGTGCTAGGCTGGATGTTCAGAGGGAGGGTCCCCTGTACACATCATGCAACTGATGCTACATGGAGTAAGTGGGTTGCACTGATCACACAACGGGCTCGAATAGGAAACCCCAGTCGCCCAGGGATCCTGGAAGTGATCATGGATTGGCCAGAGGGCAAAGATTTTGGAATATTGCCAGAGGAGGAGGTGACGCGTGCTGAGGAGGCCCCAATGTATAATGAACTACCAGAAAATGAGAAGCAATATGCTCTGTTCACTGATGGGTCCTGTCGTCTTGTGGGAAAGCATCGGAGGTGGAAAGCTGCTGTATGGAGTCCTATGCGACAAGTTGTAGAAACTGCTGAAGGAGAAGGTGAATCGAGCCAATTTGCAGAAGTAAAGGCCATCCAGCTGGCTTTAGACATTGCTGACCGAGAAAAGTAGCCAGTGCTCTTTCCCTATACTGACTGATGGATGGTGGCAAATGCCCTGTGGGGGTGGTTGCAGCAATGGAAGCAGAGCAACTGGCAGCGCAGAGGCAAACCCATCTGGGCTGCCGCATTGTGGCAAGATATTGCTGCCCGGGTGGAGAACCTGGTTGTACAAGTCCGTCACGTAGATGCTCACGTACCCAAGAGTCGGGCCACTGAAGGACATCAAAACAACCAGCAGGTGGATCAGGCTGCTAAGATTGAAGTGGCTCAGGTGGATCTGGACTGGCAACATAAGGGTGAATTATTTCTAGCTCGGTGGGCCCATGACACCTCAGGTCACCAAGGAAGAGATGCAACATACAGATGGGCTCGTGATCGAGGGGTGGACTTGACCATGGACACTATTGCACAGGTTATCCATGAATGTGAAACATGCGCTGCAATCAAGCAAGCCAAGCGGTTAAAGCCTCTCTGGTATGGAGGACGATGGCTGAAATATCAATATGGGGAGGCCTGGCAGATCGATTATATCACACTCCCACAAACCTGCCAAGGCAAGCGCCACGTGCTTACAATGGTGGAGGCAACCACCGGATGGCTGGAAACATATCCCGTGCCCCATGCCACTGCCCGGAACACTATCCTGGGCCTTGAAAAGCAAGTCCTATGGCGACATGGCACCCCAGAAAGAATTGAGTCAGACAACGGGACTCATTTCCGAAACAACCTCATAGACACCTGGGCCAAAGAGCACGGCATTGAGTGGGTGTATCACATCCCCTATCATGCACCAGCCTCTGGGAAAATTGATGGATACAATGGACTGTTAAAGACTACGCTGAGAGCAATGGGTGGCGGGACGTTCAAACATTGGGATACGCATTTAGCAAAGGCCACCTGGTTAGTCAACACAAGGGGACCTGCCAATCGAGCTGGCCCTGCCCAGTCAGAATTTTTACGTACTGTAGATGGGAATAAAGTCCCTGTAGTGCACCTGCACATAAAAAATATGCTGGGGAAGACAGTCTGGGTTATTCCTGCCTCGGGCAAAGGCAAACCCATCCGTGGGATTGCTTTTGCTCAAGGACCTGGGTGCCCTTGGTGGATAATGCGGAAGGATGGGGAAGTCCGATGTGTACCTCAAGGGGATTTGATTTTGGGTGAGAATAGCCAATGATCTGAATTATGTCATGTTAAGTACTAATTATAGTTATAATAGTTATACTAATAATACACAGATATACTAATCATACTAATAATATTATATACCATACTAATGTTATTACAATAAGAATCACCCAGACTAATGAAGAATAACTTCAGTGAAACCAAGCAAAGCACAGTGATGATGGTACCAGAACTGACTTCAACATGAAACAATCCAACACCACATACCATCTCCATTTTTCCTGCCCTGGAAGATTATTACGACAGATGGAGCCCTAAGTCATGGACTAAATGAACTCACCGAACGTTTTAGAGGGATGGCCCACAAACGATGGGAATGATATCTCTCTCTGTGTGTGTGTGTGTGTGTGTATATATATATAGAAAAAAAGGGGGTGGTGATTAATGAAAATGTACTGGAAAATATGAGACTTGAGCATGACGCAGATGGTATAGAATAAGGGGTGGATATTGTCCTGGTTTCGGCAGGGATAGAGTTAATTTCCTTCCTAGTAGCTGGTACAGTGCTGTGTTTTGGATTTAGGATGAGAACAAAGTTGATAATGCACCGATGTTTTAGTTGTTGCTAGGAAATGCTTACACTAGCCAAGGACTTTTTAGTTTTCCATGCTCTACTGACTGAGAAGGCTGGAGGTGCACAAGAAGCTGGGAGGGGGCACAGCCAAACTGGCCAAAGGGACATTCCATACCATGTGACGTCATGCTCAGTACATAAACTGGGGAAAGCTGGCCGGGGGGGCTGCTGCTCGGGGACTGGCTAGGCATCGGTCGGCGGGTGGTGAGCAATTGTACTGTGCATCACTTGCTTTGTGTATTATTATTATTATCATATTATTATTATCTTATTATTATTATAATTTTATTTCAATTATTAAACTGTTTTTATCTCAACCCACGAGTTTTTCTCACTTGTGCTCTTCCAATTCTCTCCCCCATCCCACCAGGGGAGGGGGGAGTGAGCGAGCGGCTGTGTGGTGCTCAGTTGCCGACTGAGGTTAAACCATGACAGGTACCAACCAAACAGGGCATAAAAGCCTCCAAGCATTTAATGGCCACTTCCATACTGAAGCTGGGAGTCGTGTTGCATATGTTGTATTTGCTTTTAATCTCAGAATGGCCAAGGGAAAAGCTAACACTCATCTTTTGTCTATTGCTTTAAACCTCCTCCATTTTTGCAGAGCTGCCCTGCCTTTCAACTTTAGGGGATTGTGAAGGAAATCGCTAGACACAGCTTGGGAAATGTTTGATTTTGCTCAGAAGAGGCTGGAACTGATTGTATTAACCTAGCTGAAGGCTTTCTGAGTACTTGGTGAATAGGAATTTTCCTCTTTAAAACTGGGTTGGAAAATAATATTTCATTCACCTACAGAAGTCTAATTCAATATATAAATTTTTTAGTATAGAATTGAGTTCACAAATTCAAATTCTTGAAACACAGTAAGCCTAGATAACCGTTACACCATGCATTGTCTATGATATACTTTCAGGTGCTTTCAGGAGAACTGTAGTTGTTAAGAGTGAGAGGAAACAGTTTCCATTTGGGGGGGTTAAAAAAAACAAAAAAAGGAACCAGAGTATGTTAATGCTGTGAGTATTATATCTACTTCTCTTTCTCATCAGGAGTGATTACTGAGTAATATTGTCTGGAGGTTTTCTTTTTAAGCACTGTTGAGTTCATGTTGATGAGAGTTTGGGGTCTTTTTAAAGTTGTCTCAGAAGTTGACTGGCACTTAAGAGATGTAGTCTTCCATTCCTTTGTAAAACTTTGCTTGCTAACTTTATGGGAAAATATTAGCATCAATTATAACAGGAACTGATGCTGGAAACTTTTAATAACTAGGAATATCTATAGACAGCCTTTAGGTAGGGAATATTTGTATTTTAAGTTTATACGAATCTGTTGATCTAAAATGAAAGAAAATTACTTTTCTTAAAAGTGTTGAAAGACAGACTACATTTGGCAGTGATAGTGTTGCAGTGCCGGTGGAGATCTGACTTAAGTTTATAGAGGTATTATGCAGGGTAAGAGGAAATGAATTGAAATGTATGGTTTCCACCCATCAAGATTATACATGATATATATACTTAGGATCACATATATGAGAAGAAATTAGTTCTGCATGTGCAGAAACGCAAAATGTAAGCTGGAACGTTAATTAAAAAAACCCCAGTCCAGCATAGCTGATGTAGTCACTGTTAAAACCCTTTTTCAGCAGCAACTGCCCCATGCCCATTTTCAGTTGTCATAAAATTCTGGAGGAACATCCAGGCACTTTCTTTGTGAATTATTTGAGAGCACAGAATTGCCAGAGGGTCTCTGGGTCCCAGAGTCTGGTCCCCAGCTGTTGAATGCAGCTATACAGTAGATTTCTAGTTTTAAGAGATTTGCAGAGTATCTCTGCCTACCACGACACACAACTCAGAATGCTTCCCAGTGCCACCACTAAACTCTAGATGTCTGTTCATGTCTAAGACACACTGTCATGGTTTAACCCTAGCCAGCAACTAAGCACCACACAGCCGCTCGCTCACCCTCCCCCACCCCCGGTGGGATGGGGGAGAGAATTGGAAGAACAAAAGTAAGAAAACTTGTGGGTTGAGATAAGAACAGTTTAATACTTGAAATAATAGAATAATAATAATAACAATAACAAAACCAACAATAATAATAATAATAAATTGTAATGGAAAGTAAAACAACGAGAGAGAGAGAGAAACAAAAACCCAGGGAAGAAGAAAAAAACAAGTGATGCAACCACTCACCACCCGCCGACCAACGCCCAGTCAGTCCCTGAGCAGCAATCGCTACCCCCCAGCCAACTCCCCCCAGCTTATATACTGAGCATGATGTCATATGGTATGGAATATCCCTTTGGCCAGTTTGGGTCAGCTGTCCTGGCTATGCTCCCTCCCAGCTTCTTGTGCACCTCCTCACTGGCAGAGTATGGGAAGCTGAAAAGTCCTTGACTTTGTATAAACACTGCTTAGCAACAACTAAAACATCAGTGTGTTATCACATTATTCTCATGCTAAATCCAAAACACAGCACTATACCAGCTACTAGGAAGAAAATTAACTCTATCTCAGTTGAAACCAGGACACACACTATGTCTGTATTAGGTTCCAAATATACAAAAATAACAGCTTGTTTTTTACCTTTGTGTTTTAATTTATTAGGGTGGGATAATAATCAGTGTTCTCAGAACTTAGTCTCATCGTGTTTCACCACACAGGTGACTTAAATCTTTGGACACTGACAATGCTGTCGATAATTTATCATTATATTGTGTAAATATGTTCCCTGTACAGGAGTGCACTCAAACTGTTGAAAAAAAGTAATCAGAGCTATATGTTTTAGCTCGTTGTGATAGATCACTATCTGTACAAAGAGGAGCCAGCTACAAATCTTGTTTAAAAGAAGCCAAGACTGTCCCATGGGTGTGATTGTCCTGATCACTGTGTTCAGGACTGTAGAAGTTGAGTTTATTTTATCAGGAGCAAATTGAACTGCAGCATTACAGTTGGTGCATTACTCGATAGGAATGGTATAACTGTAAATGAGAGTGCAAAACCAGCAAAGATTTTATTAGATAGCGTTGTTCAGTATTTGGAAGAGAATGTAGCTTTTTTCACAGGTTTATAACAAGCCACGTTCCAGTCCAGTAACGCCAGCCGTTAAACAGCATCCTTTAAAATCACCAGGGCCAAAAAAGTGCATCCAGAAAATTTGGAAAAGCTGAGCAGCGAGTTCTCTGCTCTTTTAGTGCTATTTACATCCCCATCCTCACCCCCCTGTCCCCCCAATTTATTTATTTATTTATTTTACTTCTGGAGAAGTTTCAGAGACTAGAAAATTACATCAGTGTTTTCTCTAGTTTATTAGATTACATGTGATGACTTAATGCTGTACAACACAGACTTGTGGGCTGGATCTGGGTTTTGTTATGGGCTGCTGGGGAGGAGAGGTTAGGAAGATGGGTGGGTGGACTGCGCTGTCAGCCCTGAGCAGTCGGATTGCTGTTGCTGCCTTGAGGAGGTAAGAGCAGATTGATGGTGGTGGGCAGTGATACACCAGAAACAGTCACTGGCTCCTCTCCCATCACCAGCAGCTTCAGCCTGACCCTCTGCATCAGGTTGTGGTAAGCAGCAATATTTTGCTCCTTGAGTAGTGGGTGCTACCTGAAGACTGCGCTCTGCCTCTGCCAGGGAAAACATGCTGGGTGGGCTGAATGGAAATGCTGGAAAAGCCAGACTTCAGGGTAGGACATTGTGCTGTCCACGATGGGATTGAATTAATAGGCACTGAAAGAAGTGTATAAAACTAATACTAACTAGTATGGGTTTGTGGAAAATTTATCTGATAAAATTAACTTGATCACGTTTTTACATGAAGTGACAAGTAAAGATATAATAGGCTTAGGTCAAGTATTTAAACTTTCAACACCCATTTTTGTTCATGAGGTAGAACAAAGCAAAATTGAAGAATGACCTGGCTAAATGACAGGTGCCTAATGTAACTGTAAATATGGAGTTGTCATTGTTTAGCTGGGTTTGCAGATAAACTGCTGGCTCTTCACTGATCTTTTTATTGGTGATACAAAACAAAACATCACATTACCCCTGTCAACCTTTGAAGAGTCACAGAACTAGAGCTTGCAAGGCCTGAAAGGACCCCTGTGGTCAGGCAGCCTGACTTCCTGGGCAATGGAGGCATTAGTACACTTCTGAATTAATTCTTGTTTGAACTGTAACATAAAAAGTGCATTCTGTGTGAATTTAAAAATCACCAGTGATGGAAAAATCATTCCTTTCCCTACCAATAACATACAGCAATTAGTGGAATGACAAATAATAAACGGGGACAGTGATGTGGGTAGGTTGGTAAGCTGAGTCTGGTTAATGGCAATTCTGAAGTCAAAGTCATCCTGATAGGAAACGAGAATAACTCCCATGGGCATGTTCTGTATGAAATGTGGCAACTTTGAATTGCAGCAGATAATCAGCTCAATGTGAGCTCTCAACGTAGCAATATGCCCGGAAAGAACTAATGCAATTCCTGGATATTAAAAACGAGGTGCTCTGCCTAGGAGTAGACACTACAGAGGTTATAACATTTATTTGGCACTGGTACAACTGCTACTGGAATACCCTGCTACTGCCCATGAATCAAAGATGATGTTGACTGTGACCAGAGAAGAGCCAGAGAAATCCATAGTGGACTGAGAACTATGCCCTATAGCGTATTTATTTGGTTTAGGGTGTCAGTAAGAAAGTTATGGGCAATTCTAGAATCAAGATTACACTCTCCCCCCCCCGAAAAATAAACTGTAATTCAACACTGAATTATTTCAGGGAAGTCATGGCTTGAGTTACATAGCAGTCCTTTCTAGCTCCATAAGGTATGAATCTGTTTCACTTGCTGGTCAGAAGATTAGCTATATTTCTGGCCATGTGTATTTGCATAGAGGCCATCTGGCAAAACCCTGGCTTTCATATGTCAGATTCTGGGCTAATCTGTGCACCATACAGTACTGATGAACATCGAAGTCCCTTAGGGTGTTGCATTTTGAAAACTCTAGAAAAAGCCCCGACAAAAAAAAAAGTTAGCGATGATTGAAATTGGCTGAGCTGCAGCACTGCTTTCATGTCAGTCGGGATAACCAGTGCATCTCTGGGTCTCTGGGTGTGCTTTCTACCCCAGTGAGCTTGTTTTGGGGTAGTCCCTCCTGCAGCGCAGTCACCTACACACAGGTGAAGTATCACCACGTTTAGCTGGCCTGATGGACCCCACTAGTGCTTACCTTGGCAGCAACCTGTGGCATAGAGTTTTTCCCCCTCACAAGCCTGAACACTTTTTGAGAGACTTCTCTTGTATGAAATAATACATTCTTGAAGACCTGAATGTAATTGAGAAAGTCTGTAAATCCAAATAATTTCTCTAGATATATTACTCTTCAGTAATAAACTGTGACAGCTGGGGGACTGCTTTATTTATGCCTGCCATGTCTTATTTCCAGTCTCAAACACCAACATGTATATTTGATTTCTTTAAAAAAAGTTGTCTTCCCAGCTGCAATACATGACTCCTTCAGGCCAGAAGGAAAGATATCTTTTTGGGAGCTTTTGTCATCATCATTCCATTGTATGTCCGTTATAGGTGCTGGTTTTGGCATGATCTCATTAGCAGAGCACTTGCTATGCCACCAAAGCTCTCTTTGATTTTTAAGTCTTTTCTTTCCAGCATGATTTCTGCTGTTTCACCCCCCACAAAAAAACAAACAAAAAACCCCCAACCATTCTTGTCTTTTTTGCCCTTCCCTACCAAATTAGCTTTGTTTGAGATCCCCTATGGTATAGTAAAATAAAAACAAACCTTGATCTGATGTAGTGCTTTGAAGAAAATCCTGTGTACTGAGTTATGCTGTGAAATAAAGCCTTCATAATATATTGATTTAAATATAAAGTTATAGAGACACATCTGCATACTTAGCTTAAAAAATAGATAGTACAATGCTTTATTAGCTGATGTAACCAATTTCAGATGTTGAAAAAGCAAATGAAAAACATGCCTGAGCAATGTAGACTTACCATTATTTTGCAAAAACAAGTTTGAAAATAAAGTAAAAATGCAAAATAAAGTCAAAATGCTAGAAGTATTAAACAAAACAAGGTCTGTTTTTAGTTCATGTTAAGATTTTCAGTCTGAGTGTGCAATGACTTTTACCTAATAAGAAAAGGAGTGAATAATCAGTTGTTTCCAGCAATTAACTGATCTGCCTGCAGGATGATAATTAAAATGAGTCATGCATGTAAAAGGAAACTGAATCTTTCTCTCCCTTGACTCATTTTTCTTCCATAAATTTGTTTTCAGAATGGCTTGCTTTAAAATTCTGCCAGAAGTTGATATACCAGTATATTAAATCATAAAAATGCTGGGTACAATTTCAAAGCAACTCCATATGCAAATCTCATGTAGAGCTGAAAAATTTGGCACCTGATTCACATTACCTGAAATTAGAGTCTGCAATGTTTGTAGAGTCAGTAGAGAGAACTGGAGATCTCCAAGGGAATGGTGAGGCTTGTGGAATTAGCCTGTGGAAAGTGTTGCTCATTTCCTGCCTACCTTTGGAGTGGAGGCACCTAGCTGGTGGGTGCTGGTTGTCTCTACCAGTGTGGGATCCTCTCCTGAGGGCATGTAGGTAAAAGATCTGTGCCCTGTTGGCAGTAGTGCTATCACCTCCCTTTGCCTGCTAGTTGGGGTGCTTGCACAGAAAATGGATGACCTATATTCACATCCCGCTGGGGGAACATATGTGTGGTCACCACCTCTGAGTGGTGTGTCTTCACCACCAGGATACAGAATTGTCTGAGGGAGAGGACTCGGAGTATCTACCCCTCTTATTGAAGCTCATGCTAAGAATAAGAGAGCCAGGAGGCCAAGGAGGAAGGAGAAAATGGTTGAGGGAACCTGATTCTGTGTGTTTTTCAGCTGGCGTCTGCAGTTGGGAGTGGGGAATTACTGTTTCTGGTCCCTATGCTTAGGAGCATGACTGTTTTTAGGTGACTTGTTAAATATATGAACGATATAAAATGCCCAAAGAGTCTGGGGAGTGTAAAGCATCACATCCATCTTACGATTTAAGCAGAATTTTGAGTTGTTATCTGCAACTGGTGATGAAGGCAGGTGTCAGGCTTCTGGTGCAGTTCTGCGTGTGAAGAGCGCCCATGTTTTGGCACCAGTGAAAGAAACTCTGAAGCCCAACAAAGAGCCAACTGCTGAGCTGTCAGTGCCAAGGGGCAGGTGGGTGGGCTGGCTGCTGCCGCGTTGGCTTGTTAGACTTGTATTTCAGAAGCTAACTTCCTCCTAATTTGAATTTTAGGTGCCAGCATAAGCAACTTGATGTTAACTTTACTCACCTAATTACCGTCTGTGTTTGAGAATTTCACTCACAGTATCACCAGAAAAAAGGAATTATGTGGTATTTGCTTGTATATTTTGGAAGTATGTGATGTATCCTTTGTTTATTGCCATGAGACGTTCCTGATATTCAAGGCTTGATTATTTCCAAAGAGCTGAAAACCAATGGCTCCAGTAAAAATCGGTGGAAGATATACTGCTCACTATCCCTGACTGCTTTTTATCGTAGATCAAAGGGAAGTAATCTTGGTTTTCTTAAACGTGCTAGGATTAAAGGTAAAATTCATCTATTCTCTAGTGTATCTTTTGCTTTTGGTGCTTGCTTAAAGACTGTTTACTTGGAGCTGTGCTAATATATGTTAGTTTTTCCAAAGAGATTGTCAGAAATGGATTTAAAAAAATGGTTTTGTTTTCTAAAATTGGTAATCCTCTCCTGAAGAAAGATAAGAAAAGACTATGCTCTCTGCTAGTTGAGATTTATCTAGCAATTGACTTCAAATGTTTCACCAGGTAAATTTTCAGGGATTTCTTTGTTAGGTAAGATTGTAAAGACTTTAATTGAGAAAATTGATTTAAATTAGTTTCTCAGATCATAAAGAATCAGAAATAGCATTCAGACGACCAGGTTCCTAGTTGATAATTAAAGTAAACCTTAAAAAAAAGTAATTTCATGTGTAAATGTTGCTATTTGCTAGTGGCTATTGTATGTATTTCCACAAAGGAAATGGGCTGCAAATAGTTTTTAAGGCTAACTGGCTTATACTTTCTGCAGACTGAAAATGTTAATGTTTAAACACATGGAATCAAGGGGTTAACTTCTCTTTAAGTGATTATTCAGACTGGTTAAATATTTTGCCAATTAAGAAGCAATAGATTTTGTCTGACCCTCTAGAGGTGGGTGGGGATTGTTAGAGCTTGATCATTTATAGGTTATGCTTGCTGTAAGAGGCTAATATTTATTGACTGAATTCTTGGTTTTAAGAGAACTTTTTCTGAAATACAATGGGATCTAATTTTATTTCACGTTGTTGCCAGAGAAAGGTTGTATTGTGTTTTGTTCCCCCCCCAAATGTTGAAAATACTTTAAGTTACTGATACAATTAACTAAAGATACACGGACCTTCGCTTGCTAGAGATGCAGATGACATGCATAGATGCAGAAATACATATGTATTGGAAGTGAATTAATTTGATTTAAAACCAACTTTTTGTGGATGGGTTTAAAATCTGGAATATCTTGGAGGCTGTTTTGGATTTATCCTGCATTAACTGAGAACTGAGCTTCACTGTATTTAGTGTGTAAGTAGTATACTGGCCACATGAGGCTCAATTAAAACTATGGGCCCCATCAGATTTTCTCTGCAACACCTGTAATAGGAGTTTGACATGGAGAGGAGAGCTAGAAAGAAAAGAATCAGGTTAATTTGGCATCTTATCAGGAAAAGGAGTAGGTTTTTTCTTCCTTTGTAAGAAGGTGGCTGGTTGTAGCCAGGAAAAAAGAAGAGAGAAGTAAGTCTTGCTGTGGTTGGGTAGGAGCAAAGCAGTGGGGCTCTGCTAAAGGCATACAGGATGGCCTTTTCTTGAGTGCTTTTTCCCTTTTATTTGGGATGCTCATCATCTCAAAGGAACATAGCTGAAGAATGTCTTGTGACCCTGTGAACTAAAACATCCCTCTGCAATAGGATCCAATGCATGCAGGTTTTGGGAAGCTTGAAGTAGCCAAGAGTGCCGCTGGGCTGTTGCTTGATGAGTTATGGCTGGTGGCTTGCTCATGGCATGTGCGCTGCTGGACTGAATGCTGTTATCCTACTTACACTGTTTTTGTTATGTGCCTGTTTTTCTGTGCAGTATGACTTCATACACTTCTGTTGCTCCCAGAATTACAGGAATCTTTGTGTCATTATCTCATCTGTTACAAGAAATATTGTATTTATACTACCAACTTGTGGTAAATTTGTGATAACTAGGTGCTGTACTTGAAAGCTTGGAAATTCTTTATAAAAGGGTGGGGTTTTTTGTTTTGTTTGGTTTGTTTTTTGTTTTATTTTTGTAAAATCTGCACTCTTAAGAGAAGAGCTTGCCAATTCTCTTGCTTGCGAAGAAGGATGCAAATGAAATCTTATCTGAAAAAAGATTTCTTTATCTAGATTGGGACAGGAGGCTCCTCCAGTGTCACAATTTACTTTTTTTAATCACTTAAAAGGATAAAGTCCTGTTTACCATAATGGCCAGCTCTTGATGTTTCTTAGCTTCAGAGGGTATTCACCCTTGCAGTACTGAAGCTTGGGTATCAAGTTTACCCTGACATCATTTTGGCACTCCCTTTTAAGTAGGAGTATTCAGATGGTATGAGGAAAAAATTTTTTTTGTTGTTGTTATTTGACCATTGAAGAACTTCTGCCGATGTTTGTAACAGTGGTAAATGGGTAGATTTTTTGAAACATTGTCCCTCTAGCTTTAAAAATCGCACAACAGAAGTGCTTTATCACTTGGGGCATACTTCAAGTGATCAGATATGTGTTCAGATATGATCAGATAAATTATGTTGTTAACTGGTAGATAAGTTCAGGCTCTTTAAATTCCCGTTCTTTAAGCTTGTAATTATAAACTGCTATTTAAAATACATGTGGTATTCTAAGAGATCCTGGATGCTTGCATAGTGGAAGTGAAAGATGCAGGTTTATGTTCTGTTGTAACATTAAGTATTCTAAAGAAAGGTAGGTCAGTAAATCATTAGCAGTTATTATTGTACACTTTAAACTTAGTTTTCTCAAACAAAAGAAGATAAATGGCAGGCACTAGGTTTAATATTCTGTGGAAGCATCATATTTTCTAACTAAACTGTGAAACTTGCATTTGTCCCTGAAATGGGATAATTTTATGCACACATTTGTAAACTACATCCATTTGTTGGTTACCACACAAAATACTGTGAATACGTCTGTGTTAAAATATTTAGGACACATAATGCTAGCATGCCCTCATTACTTAATTTACAGATGTTTTATTTTAATGAAGTAGTGTGCTACACACTTAACCGTGATTGTGTTACTCAATAAGAAAGAGCATGGTTTTGTTTATGTTAAACTGTTGTACTCTTCAGTCAGTTAAAACAAATAAGCAAGCTAATAACATTTTTAGGTAGGTCTCTCCTAAATCTGAATGAGTTTCTGTTTATCTTCTGCCATAACTGCAGAAAACCTTAGCATGAGCACTTACCAAGACCATGTATTTGTTCACTACTGCAGTCTTAATAGAAAGCAAGATGTCTAGAGTAATCAGAAAAAATCAATATGGGAGCCTGACTTCTGTCAAATGATACAAGAAAAACATATTACAGATGAGGCAAATTAGAGATGTTTTAAAATCCAATAGATGAACCAACCTTTTCCAATGGTACTTGAAGCGGGCAGTCTTGAGAGTGGCCCAGTGTCTAGATCCCACAGACCCAAGTGAGGGTGTACCCCTGTTTGCAGGGGGGGGGGGGGGTCTTGCCTCCCTGGCTCTACTCCTGACCAGCCCTCCTCTTCCCCTTTCCCAAACTAACTCAGGAGAAAAATATCCAGGCTTTTAAATGTAGTGTCTTATTAGGAGGGTCTGTCAAGTGTTGGCGTAAGGGAAGGGGAGAGATGGGACTGAGTGGCCAGGTGCAGGGCAGTGGAAAAGGAGAGCAGGAGGGGGAAGGCCTCTTTCATGTTCCCCTTTGGGTGGCAAGAAACCTTCAAACTGTTTTGGCTGCTCCTGAAACTGCATCCTTGGAGTTATTTGCAGGCCTCTTTCTTCTACCAGATGCTTTCCTTTTCAGTGCAAAAGGGGCTACTCATCACTTTGATTAAAGGAGGTCAGTGGATACAGGAGACTATAAGATGCATGAGAGTTTTAGGAACAGATCTCAGTCTTGGCTGCCTGTAAAGGCTGTGACATGACTGAAATCATGAAACCAACCTTGCTCCGCTTCAGATCAAAGTGTTGCAATCTGCTCCCCATCTTATTTCTACTTCCAGATAATTGGGGACAAGTACAGCAGGACACTGTCTGTCTGACACGTCTAAATAAATTCTTAATGCGGAGATTCCTCTTCAAAGCATTCCCCCTTTACCCTCCTCAGCGGTTATGTTTCGCAGATGGAAGGAAGCCATTTTGTTTTCACAACTTCTGTCATTACCACTTGATTCTCCCCTGGGTATCTTTTTTTCCAGGATTACAGTAGCAGTAATGTTAGTTTTGGAAAGCGAAAAATATGCTGGTCTGTTCCTGGAAATCATAGTAGTGCTTTATGCAACAAGGAGAGCCGTGGTGCTGTATGTAGTACTCTGGATTGAGAAGTGACTGGGAGACGTGGCACTGGCCGTGCTAAGATGAGTGTTTCCAGGTACAAGGCTATGCCCTAGAAAAACATTAACAGAAGACACAGTTGTTGGCAGCGAAGAGTAAGTGAAATCACAGAAACAAAGCCTAGCTCTTCCTGAGACCTATCAAAATATTTGCTGTCTTGCAGAGATATAATCAATGGTTGAGTTGCTTATCTGGTGACTGTGGATGTCTCTCTTCCGTGTCCTCATCTGCTGTGGGGATTGTCCACTTCATCTGTTGACAGCAGAGAGCAACTTCTGTTTGAAAGGATCTTCCTGATTCAGTTCAGGCGAAGGGCATTCGAGGGTCCACTCCGTTTACCCGCTACTCACTGAGGTGTCACACTGCTCTTGCCTACACGAATAGCAGGCGTGCACTGATGAGTATGTCAATACTTGTTACGAAACCTGCAGTTATTCCTGTCCTGCAAAGTGATTCCCCTGTACCAGGTGAATCAAAGTTTCCCATTTCTTCGTGAACTGTTCACGTGCTTCTTGCGTTTATGTGAAGGAAGACTGACCGGTGCTCGTGTGATGGTGCCAACAGGCAGAGTGGCTCTCACAGTGGGGTAGAAGTACGTAGTGCATCACGAGTCTTGCCAATGGGTTTGTGATCGATCTCTTTGCATCTGGAAACTGCAAATGATAATCCAATTCTGCCAGCCAGTGTGTGAGGACACAGTGGGAACTGGTGGGGTTTTTTTTGCTTGTTTGTTTGGGTTTTTTTTAAGGCTGTATTTGGATAAGATGATTTTTTTTTTTTTTTTTTTTTTTTTTTTTACTTCTACTCAACTTTTCAGTGGTCTCCCATAATGGAACAAAAGATAGGACTGAGAGAGTGGCCCTGATGCTGTTTATACCTTTCTGGCTGGAGAACTCATTGCTCTCTGGTTTGTTTAATGAAACACAGAGGCTTTGCAAATGCACCTTGGCAGAGGGAGTTTCCTGGTGAATAGCAGGCTTCCATTTGGGTTCATGTGGATTTAAAAGGAGCATTTGGATGATGTGGTACACTGCTGAGCTAGGCTCCAGAAAGAAGTCAACAAGTGGTGTACTGGTTTAAAGTCCAGCAGTTAAATACCATGTTAAACATGTGAAGCATAATCTTAATGACTTTTTATGAGAGTTTTGGGCAAAAGTATGATGATATTATACTGATGATATTAACACATGCAAGAAAAATATTCTTTGCAAGGATCCCAGCATTAAATGTTTCCTTAAGGCACAAATTTTATTCCAGCCCTGCAGTTTATAGATTGTGACTTAATTTCTCCCAATGCTATATTAAAATGTCTTGCTGTTTCTTGAGATCTACTGCATCTCCACTGGGAGATTTTATTTGAATTTGAGGACTTTCCTAGGAAAAATAAATGTTTCTAAATTATAAAACCATTCCTTGTAACTGTCATGCCTATTCACTCTCTTGTATTAGTTCGAGAACTGTTCCTCCTTCATTTTAATATCAATATTAAGTCCTTTAAGAACTTTCTGCCCAGAACAGTTGTACAACATGAGTAAGGATCTAGTTGTCTGTCAAGTGCTAGTTCAGTATTGTGTACTTTTCTTTTTCAGCTTGGTCCCTTATTTACTGCAGATGTTATCAGTCTATCTAATTTCTGGGGGAGCACAGGAGAGGGAGAAAAATCGAGGGGAAAAGAGCAGATGAAGGAGGAGAATGCTCATTTACCATGTGCCATATGTCCACACCTGAAGACTAATTCTCTCCTCTGCTTCACGGAGGCACAGGTCCTGTTCTAATGGCGATGTGGACCTTTATGTAAGGAAAAAAGGAAAACTGTAATGTTTACCTGAAACTTTATTTTCTTTAAATAATAAGTTTGCATAATTCAGCTTAGTTATCTTGCTAAAAAGCAGAAATTGACCTTTTAGAGTTTGAATTTGTTTTAGGTAGAACATAGCCTGTTTTGCAGAAAGAGAAATGAATTAAAGTATGCTTAAAATAACTTGCTATTTAGGAAAGCACCTCTTATACTACATATACCCCGTATTATCTAGTGATACAGCTTTTCCAAAAAGTAGTGAGGTACTAGGAAAGTGACCAACCGTATTAACAGATATGGATACAAGTGACAAGCAGGCATTTCAGATTTAATTTTCCTTTGTGGCAGGTTTAACTTTTGTTCCATTGCTTAATGGTGAGGAATTGGATTCGCTGCTACCTTTTGACTTTTCCAGCTGCACTCTTACTCCTGCTCAATCTGTGCTATCCATGGCTTCAGGCTATTCCAGGCTTCAATACAGATGAGAAAGCAAACAACCCCTGCCATCCAAAACCAAACTAAAACAAAGCTGCTCTAAAAGAGTTTTTTCCATGCTTTTTCGCACCGCCCCCCCCCCCCCCCCCCCCCCGACATACTCTGTCTTGGGATTTGAGATATTCTTTATTCAAGTTTATATACTGTCCCCATACAGCAAACTTTAAAGAACTGACAATGCATGACTAATTGTCTTTGTTAGTTAGATGGGACTGAACTACATCTTAGTGGGATGTCAAAAGAAAATGAGTTTGCTTTATAGTTTCAAAAAGGGGGATGATTTTGGTAAGAAGAACTTTACATCCAGTGCCTAGAAAATTTCCAGAAATATTTGAGAGGCACAAATAAATTTTTGAAACGAAACCTTGGAATTCAAAGGTTGTATAAAGCATACTTTCTATCAGTAATCTGCACATACTTCCTTTCCATCTTTGTCTTTTGAACATTTTATTCTTGCTCCTTCCCAGGGTTCCTTGTTTTTGAGGAATTTGAAAATACAGAAACAAGAAAGCGGCAATTGATCCTGGTGTTATACAGGAACATCTGTCTGGAGTTTCAAAGGCAGCTAGCTATCAGCTAAGGCAGATTTTCTGTCTGGCTGTGTAAGGATTCTGTGAGCTTGTTGTGTCTATATTGAAGCTGCTATTGTTCTCCTGCTGTGAAATGACAGATGGACATGTCTATCCTGAGAGATTTTCGACTTTTGGCTGACTTGCGCTTTCCTAATTCATGCATAATAGAACTTGTTCTAGTCCTTCAAGAGGGAAGAAAAACAAAAATAGAAAAAAAACCTGACACAAATGAAACATATGGTGCCAGGCTGTATTGTGAAATCATCAGAAGTATGTTCCTTTCCTCTTCTTGAAAATGGATAGGTTATTTTTCTGAAGGGGAGCTATCAGCTTGTCGTGGTTTAACCTCAGTCGGCAACTGAGCACCACACAGCCGCTCGCTCACTCCCCCCTCCCCTGGTGGGATGGGGGAGAGAATTGGAAGAGCACAAGTGAGAAAAACTCGTGGGTTGAGATAAAAACAGTTTAATAATTGAAATAAAATGATGACAATAATATGATAATAATACACAAAGCAAGTGATGCACAGTACAATTGCTCACCACCCGCCGACCGATGCCCAGACAGTCCCCGAGCAGCGGCCCCCCCGGCCAGCTTTCCCCAGTTTATGTACTGAGCATGACGTCACATGGTATGGAATGTTTCTTTGGCCAGTTTGGCTGTGCCCCCTCCCAGCTTCTTGTGCACCTCCAGCCTTCTCAGTCGGTAGAGCATGGAAAACTAAAAAGTCCTTGGCTAGTGTAAGCATTACCTAGCAACAACTAAAACATCTGTGCGTTATCAACTTTGTTCTCATCCTAAATCCAAAACACTGTACCAGCTACTAGGAAGGAAATTAACTCTATCCCTGCTGAAACCAGGACAATATCCACCCCTTATTCTATACCATCTGCGTCATGCTCAAGTCTCATATTTTCCAGTACATTTTCATTAATCACCACCCCCTTTTTTTCTATATACACACACACACACAGAGATATCATTCCCATCGTTTGTGGGCCATCCCTCTAAAATGTTTGGTGAGTTCATTTAGTCCGTGACTTCGGGCTCCATCTGTCGTAATAATCTTCCAGGGCAGGAAAAATGGAGACGGTATGTGGTGTTGGATTGTTTCATGTTGAAGTCAGTTCTGGTACCATCATCACTGTGCTTTGCTTGGTTTCACTGAAGTTATTCTTCATTAGTCTGGGTGATTCTTATTGTGATAACATTAGTATGGCATACAATACTATTAGTATTATTAGTATATCTGTGTATTATTAGTATAACTATAATTAGTACTTAACATGACATAATTCAGATCATTGGCTATTCTCACCCAAAATCAAATCCCCTTGAGGTACACATCGGATTTCCCCATCCTTCCGCATTATCCACCAAGGGCACCCAGGTCCTTGAGCAAAAGCAATCCCACGGATGGGTTTGCCTTTGCCCAAGGCAGGAATAACCCAAACTGTTTTCCCCAACATGTCCCTGTAGTACACCTAAGAAATTTTATTCCCATCTACAGTACGTAAAAGTTCTGACTGGGCAGGGCCAGCTCGATTGGCAGATCCCCTTGTGCTGACTAACCAGGTGGCCTTTGCTAAATGCGTATCCCAATGTTTGAATGTCCCGCCACCCATTGCTCTCAGCGTAGTCTTTAACAGTCCATTGTATCGTTCGATTTTCCCAGAGGCTGGTGCATGATAGGGGATGTGATACACCCACTCAGTGCCACGCTCTTTGGCCCAGGTGTCTATGAGGTTGTTTCGGAAATGAGTCCCGTTGTCTGACTCAATTCTTTCTGGGGTGCCATGTCACCATAGGACTTGCTTTTCAAGGCCCAGGAGAGTGTTCCGGGCAGTGGCATGGGGCACGGGATATGTTTCCAGCCATCCGGTGGTTGCTTCCACCATTGTAAGCACGTGGCGCTTGCCTTGGTGGGTTTGTGGGAGTGTGATATAATCGATCTGCCAGGCCTCCCCATATTGATATTTCAGCCATCGTCCTCCATACCAGAGAGGCTTTAACCGCTTGGCTTACTTGATTGCAGCGCATGTTTCGCATTCATGGATAACCTGTGCAATAGTGTCCATGGTCAAGTCCACCCCTCGATCACGAGCCCATCTGTATGTTGCATCTCTTCCTTGGTGACCTGAGGTGTCATGGGCCCACAGAGCTAGAAATAATTCACCCTTATGTTGCCAGTCCAGATCCACCTGAGCCACTTGAATCTTAGCAGCCTGATCCACCTGCTGGTTGTTTTGATGTCCTTCAGTGGCCCGACTCTTGGGTACGTGAGCATCTACGTGACGGACTTTTACAACCAGGTTCTCCACCCGGGCAGCAATATCTTGCCACAATGCGGCAGCCCAGATGGGTTTGCCTCTGCGCTGCCAGTTGCTCTGCTTCCATTGCTGCAACCACCCCCACAGGGCATCTGCCACCATCCATCAGTCAGTATAGAGATAGAGCACTGGCCACTTTTCTTGGTCAGCAATGTCTAAAGCCAGCTGGATGGCCTTTACTTCTGCAAATTGGCTCGATTCCCCTTCTCCTTCAGCAGTTTCTACAACTTGTCGCATAGGACTCCATACAGCAGCTTTCCACCTCCGATGCTTTCCCACAAGACGACAGGACCCATCAGTGAACAGGGCATATTGCTTCTCATTTTCTGGTAGTTCATTATACATTGGGGCCTCCTCAGCATGCATTACCTCCTCCTCTGGCGATATTCCAAAATCTTTGCCCTCTGGCCCATCCATGATCACTTCCAGGATTCCTGGGCGACTGGGGTTTCCTATTCGAGCCCGTTGTGTGATCAGTGCGACCCACTTCCTCCATGTAGCATCAGTTGCATGATGTGTACAGGGGACCCTCCCTCTGAACATCCAGCCTAGCACCGGCAGTCGGGGTGCCAGGAGGAGCTGTGCTTCAGTGCCGATCACTTCCGAAGCAGCTCGAACCCCTTCACATGCTGCCAATATCTCTTTTTCAGTTGGAGTATAGCGGGCCTCGGATCCTCTGTATCCCCGACTCCAAAACCCTAGGGGTCGACCTCGAGCCTCCCCTGGTGCTTTCTGCCGGAGGCTCCAGGTAGGGCCATTCTCCCCGGCTGCGGTGTAGAGCACATTTTTGACATCTTGTCCTGCCCGGACTGGCTGCTGTGTGAACTATCTCCTCTTCAATTTGTTCAAAAGCTTGTCGTTGCTCAGGGCCCCATTTGAAATCGTTCTTCTTCCGGGTCACTTGATAGAGAGGGTTTACAATCAGACTGTAATTTGGAATGTGCATTCTCCAAAAACCCACGACGCCTAAGAAAGCTTGTGTTTCCTTTTTGCTAGTTGGTGGAGACATGGCTGTTATTTTGTTGATCACATCCATTGGGATCTGACGACGGCCATCTTGCCATTTTATTCCTAAAAACTGGATCTCCTGTGCAGGTCCCTTGACCTTACTTTGTTTTATGGCAAAACCGGCCTTCAGAAGGATTTGGACTATTTCCTTCCCTTTTTCAAAAACTTCTCCTGCTGTGTTGCCCGACACGATGATATCATCAATGTATTGCAGGTGTTCTGGAGCTCCACCCTGCTCCAGTGCAGTCTGGATCAGTCCATGGCAAATGGTGGGGCTGTGTTTCCACCCCTGGGGCAGTCGGTTCCAGGTGTACTGGACGCCCCTCCAAGTGAAAGCAAACTGTGGCCTGCACTCCGCTGCCAAAGGGATTGAGAAAAACGCATTAGCAATATCAACTGTGGCATACCACTTGGCTGCCTTTGATTCCAATTCGTATTGAAGTTCTAGCATGTCTGGCACAGCAGCACTCAGCGGTGGCGTGACTTCATTTAGGCCACGATAGTCTACTGTCAGTCTCCACTCTCCATTAGACTTCCGCACTGGCCATATGGGACTGTTAAAGGGTGAGCGGGTCTTGCTGATCACTCCTTGGCTCTCCAGTCGACGAATCAGCTCATGAATGGGAATCAGGGAGTCTTGGTTGGTGCGATATTGCCGCCGGTGCACCGTGGTGGTAGCGATTGGCACCTGTTGGTCTTCGACCTTCAGCAACCCCACAACAGAGGGGTCCTCCGAGAGACCAGGCAAGGTGGACAGCTGTTTAATTTCCTCCATCTCCAAGGCAGCTATACCAAAAGCCCACTGGTACCCTTTTGGGTCCTTGAAATACCCTCTCCTGAGGTAGTCTATGCCAAGGATGCATGGAGCCCCTGGGCCAGTCACAATGGGGTGCTTCTGCCACCCATTCCCAGTTAGACTCACTTCGGCTTCCAATACAGTTAGCTGTTGGGATCCCCCCGTCACCCCAGAAATACAGATGGGTTCTGCCCCTATATAGCTTGATGGCGTTAGGGTACACTGTGCACTGTTGTCTACTAGAGCCTTATACTTCTGTGGGTCTGATGTGCCAGGCCACCGAATCCACACAGTCCAGTAAACCCGGTTGTCCCTTTCCTCCCCCTGGCTGGAGGCAGGGCCCCTCTAATCCTCATCACAGTACTCATTTCTCATTTCTTGTAAACACGAGTCAGAAGTCTCTTCATTAAAATGAGGAGTAAGATCAGCCCTTCTACTCTCTCTGGGGAACTGCCCGCTGGAAACTGGAGCAGCAATTTTCCTGGAAGAACCCCTTTCTGTGGTTGTTTTCCCTTGCAATTCACATACCCATGCCCCTAGGGCTGCGGTAGGTTTTCCATCCCACTTCCTCATGTCCTCTCCGTGGTCACGCAGGTAAAACCATAGGGTGCCCCGTGGTGTGTACCCTTTATATTCTTTCTCTTGAGCAAAAGAACGCTGACTCCTAATAGCCGAGATACTGGTCCGTACAGGTGGGGAGTAGGACCTATCCTCTCTGAGTTGCTAGAACTCCCGGGACAGTTTCTCCCCAGCCAAGACGAGGGAGGAAGAGAGACTTTCCTCATATTGCCGGAGTTGACTAGCCAATTCATCCACCGTTTGTTCCTCTCCATCTTTCCAGGTCATCACTGCCAATGAATTGGCGTATGACGATGGTGAGCTCCTTATAAACTTCCGCCACATGGGTCGTGTGCACTTGACTTCGTCTGGATCTTTGGATAGTTGTTCATTGTTCAGGTCATCATAAATCACCTCCAGCACAGCTAATTCTCTCAGAAACTGGATACCCTTCTCCATGGTGGCCCATTTGCTTGGGCGACATATGACATCTTCCTTAAAGGGATACCTTTCCTTCACGCTTGACAAGAGTCGCCTCCAAAGGCTGAGGACTCGTGTCCCTTTTCCAATTGCTTTGTCAATGCCCCTTTCCCTGGAAAGGGATCCCAGCTGCTTGGCTTCCCTACCCTCTAATTCTAGGCTACTGGCCCCATTATCCCAGCATCGGAGCAGCCAGGTGACAATATGCTCACCTGGACGGCGGCTGAAATCTTTTTGTATATCTCGCAGCTCACTCAGGGATAGAGATCGGGTGGTCACTGCCTCGTTTATGAGTTCTTCCTCTTCCTCCTCCCCGGTCAGCGGCCGGCTCTCCTCCTCCTGTTCTCGTGATGGCCCTTCTCCAGGGTATTCGTACAGTTCTTCCTCCGCTTCCCTTTTAGAAGAAGCTTCTTCCTCCCTTACTAAATGAGCCGACTTTCGCTTCCAAGATTTCTTCTTGTGTACAGGGGTGACTGATACCGGCACAGGCTGGTTCTTTGGTTCAGTCACAGGGCGTGTTGCCTGGGTCTGAGCGGCCACAGGCCGTGTCATTTTACTGTCAGAGCCAGAGACCTTCTCTTCCCTTTGTGGGTACTGAATGGTGTTGAACAGGGTTCGGTAGGCGTGGGCCAGGCCCCAGTACGTTGCAATGATCTGCAGCTCTCTGGAGTTGCCAGGGTGACAGCATACTTTGTCCAAATATTCTACTAACTCTTCAGGATTCTGCACTTGCTCAGGGGTGAAGTTCCAAAACACTGGGGGTGCCCATTGGCCTAGGTACTTGCCCATCTTGTCCCACACACCCTGCCACTCATAACTATTCAGCCTTGGGGCAGATCTCTGGATGATATTCTGAAATTGCTTATCACCTTTAGACAAAACCGAAACAATATTCCCAAGAAGTATCAATAGAAGTATCTTAACTACCGAAGGCTGTTCAAAATACTGAAAAGTTACTGTAATGAAGGAGGAAACATCATAGAAGAAGGTAGTGACACTGCCATTCTGTATTTCTTCCGTAAAAAAACTCTCAGAAAAGTTACTGTAATTGCTAGTTGTCTCCATGAAATGGTATCCGTGGTACAGTAACGTCTTCATTGCGAAACCTACATACCACGCTAACGCCAAGGTCAATGTTCTAAAAACAAACCTCACAAGCGAGACATCACTACTCACTGCAGACCACAGCAAACTGCAAAAACCAACACCAATCTTTAACATGTACAGCAGGAAAAAGAGCGCGGTGCAGATTATACAAATCAATATCGAGAACAGAGAAACCAACATTGTGACCCACAACTATTAACAGATATAAGTTCCTTAATACATTCCGGTTAATCTGTTATTATCTCAAACCCTTTGTGCCCCACGTTGGGCGCCAAAAGAAGGACTGTCGTGGTTTAACCTCAGTCGGCAACTAAGCACCACCCAGCCGCTCGCTCACTCCCCTCCCCCCGGTGGGATGGGGGAGAGAATTGGAAGAGCACAAGTGAGAAAGAACTCGTGGGTTGAGATAAAAACAGTTTAATAATTGAAATAAAATGATAATAATATGATAATAATAATAATAATAATAATACACAAAGCAAGTGATGCACGATGCAATTGCTCACCACCCGCCGACCGATGCCCAGCCAGTCCCCGAGCAGCGCCCCCCCCCCCCGGCCAGCTTTCCCCAGTTTATGTACTGAGCATGACGTCACATGGTATGGAATGTCCCTTTGGCCAGTTTGGCTGTGCCCCCCTCCCAGCTTCTTGTGCACCTGCAGCCTTCTCAGTCAGTAGAGCATGGCAAACTAAAAAGTCCTTGGCTAGTGTAAGCATTACCTAGCAACAACTAAAACATCGGTGCGTTATCAACTTTGTTCTCATCCTAAATCCAAAACACAGCGCTGTACCAGCTACTAGAAAGGAAATTAGCTCTATCCCTGCCGAAACCAGGACACAGCTTTTGGTTTATTTTTGTAAGGATGTAACATATCCACTGCATGCATATGTATATTGTTTCCTTTGACTTAGATAAAAGAAGTTATGGTGCTATTCTAGAGTACTCGCATAGCCAACCAGTACTTAAAATAGGGATCCTAAAAAAAATAATGATCGAGAATGAATTTATTGACGGGTTGGGAGGGGAAGGTGTATAATTCAGAAATACATGTTTTGTTTTCTAATGACATGTTAACTCATGTCATTAGAAAAATGCTAATTAGTTTTCTAATGACATGAGTTTGCTTTACTTCATATGTAGCATAAATGTATGTTAATTGGGGTAATGAATATATTTTATGTATATGAAAACAAGGTTTGTCTGGCAAAGTCTTATTAAAAACATTCATCTCTATTCAGCACAGATAACTGCGTTTTTGTCTTGAACTATATGATCCTAGCATTAAAAAAGGAGAAGGAATCAGCACTGGTTTTGGAACATCTATAGGAAAAGTACTGCTGAATTCATAGGGATCACTGTTACGAAGTAAAACTGGATGCTGATGCTTACTCCTCAGTTTGCGGTTGTTTAGTTCAAACACTGGCATTTTTGCTTCTATAATGTTTCTTCTGCAAGTTTGTGAATTGTTAAGGTCTGCTAAGGCAATCCATTGGTCAAGTATGCACCACTGTAATTGTTTAAACTGGGAGCTATAACCCATCCTTCTAGAGTGAAAGATCTGTTTAAACAAAGTGTTTATTTAAGCCCTGTACAAACAAATACATAATGAAGAGCTATATATTGTAGAAGGGGAAAACACCGAGGCGAAGGGCTCCGGAGCAGAGGATCGCGCCGGGGGACCCTTCCTGAAGCGGCAAAACCGCGGCAAAACCCGCGAAAAGCAAAAGCGCAGGGAGTGGGAGGGTGCCCCAGCCCCACCCATCCACCCCCCCCCGAGCCGGAGGAGGGAGCTCCTGACGAGCGGCAGCTCTGACTCAGCGTGGGCGGGGACAAGAGGGACGGCGGCCAAATCCCCTCACATACACGAGCAGCCCCCAGGGAGCGCGAGCGACCCGGAGCGCGGCGAACAGGACGTGGCGCGTCAGAAGGGTGTGGCGCGACAGTTCGTGCAGGGAAGGCGAGCAGGCAAGGCGCAGCCCCCCTCCTGGCTCTAGAGGCCAACTCAATTAGTAATCGTCGGCTTCCAAGAAGAGGACCAGCTATGGTTTCCACTCGGCCAAAAGCCGTCGCCAGAAGGAATGTGGCGACCCAGACGGAGTCCTCATGCAAGCATACAGCTGTCCAGGTCTCTGGCTGCAGGGAGTGCCTGAGCCTGTCACTTGTACCGGAGGGCAGCAGAGACAACACCTGTGTGTGGTGTGACCAGGTGGATGATCTGCTCAGCCTGGTGGCAGAGCTGAAGGAGGAGGTGGAAAGGTTAAGGAGTATCAGGGAGTGTGAGAGGGAGATAGATTGGTGGAGCCGCATCCTACCATCCCTGAGGCAAAGGCAGCAGATGGAGGCTCCACAAGAAGCAGAGGATCCCCTGCCTTCTTGCCACCAGATAGAAAGAGGGGACCTAAGTGACAGGGGGGGAATGGAAACAGGTCCCTGCTCGGGGTGCCAGGCGAACCCCTGCCTGGCCTCCCTCACCTTCCCGGTTGCCTTTACACAACAGATATGGGGCCCTGGAGCTTGAGGGCCAGGCAAACGAGGATGTAGATGAAGGTTGATCCAGGAGGTTGCCTAGGGTGAGGCGGTCAGCCCCACGCATTATGACTGCCTCTGCTAAGAAAAGAAGGAGGGTAATTGTCATAGGTGATTCCCTTCTGAGGGGAACAGAGGGCCCGATATGCCGACCGGACCCATCCCACAGGGGAGTCTGCTGCCTCCCTGGGGCCCGGGTCAGAGACATCACTAGGAAGCTCCCTGGTCTGGTACGGTCTTCCGATTACTACCCGCTATTGGTTATACAGGCTGGCAGTGATGAGGTTGCAGAGAGAAGTCCTGCAGTGACGAAAAGGGACTTCAGGGCACTGGGGCGACTGGTTGAAGGATCGGGAACACAGGTAGTGTTTTCCTCTATCCCTACAGTGGCAGGGAAGGATACTGAAAGGAACAGGAAAATGCACCTGATCAACACGTGGCTCAGGGGCTGGTGCCATCGGTGGAATGTTGGCTTTTTTGATCACGGGGAGGTTTACATGGCACCGGGCCTGCTGGTGACAGATGGAGTCCAGCTGTCTCACAGGGGGAAAAGGATCATGGCTCATGAATTGGCAGGGCTCATTGAGAGGGCTTTAAACTAGGTTTGAAGGGGGAAGGGGATAAAACCAGGCTCACTAGAGATGAGCCTAGGGGTGGTGTGCCGATGCCGGGGGCTATGGGGGTGAAAAGCGGCACGGACTCCGGCAGACACGGCAACCAAAGACCTTTATTGCTTTTTGTTAGCATCTTTTATAGCAAGCAGAAGTGTACACGCGCTACCTGCAGCTTGCAGATAGGTTATAGCCTTGTGTTCACGCGCATCTATGCTCTAGCAGATTGGCCCGTTCTTCCTGATCATGCGAAATGCCTTCATGGTCTTTATCTTGTTTTTCTCCTTCCAGCTGCACATTCCTTTCTCCGTTGTTTTCTGCTTAAGTGCCTTGTCATGCCAGGTGGTACAGTGTTTGCTCATTAAAATCAAACTCAGGAATGTCCGTTAGTGAGATTCCCATCCCCACAGGGGGCGAAATCGATAGCCCAGCTCAAGCGCATCTACACCAATGCACGCAGCATGGGCGGTAAACAGGAGGAGCTGGAAGCCATTGTGCAGCGGGAGAGATATGACTTAGTCGCCATCACAGAAACGTGGTGGGGTGACTCTCATGATTGGAGTGCTGCAATGGATGGCTATAGACTCTTCAGAAGGGACAGGCGAGGAAGGAGAGGCGGTGGGGTGGCCCTGTATGTTAGGGAGTGTTTTGATTGTCTAGAGCTCAACGATTGTGATGATGATACGGTTGAGTGTTTATGGGTAAGGATGAGGGGGAAGGCCAACGAGGCAGATATCCTGCTGGGAGTCTGTTATAGACCACCCAACCAGGATGAAGGGGCGGATGAAGCGTTCTACAAGCGGCTGGCAGAAGCCTCTCAATCGCTAGCCCTTGTTCTCGTGGGGGACTTCAACTTCCCGGACGTCTGCTGGAAATACACCATGGCAGAGAGGAAGCAGTCTAGGAGGTTCCTGGAGTGTGTGGAAGACAACTTCCTGACGCAGCTGGTAAGTGAGCCTACCAGGGGAGGTGCCTCGCTCGACCTGCTGCTTACAAACAGAGAAGGACTGGTGGGAGATGTGGTGGTCGGAGGCCGTCTTGGGCTTAGCGACCATGAAATGGTAGAATTCTTGGTGAAGTAAGGAGGGGGACCAGCAAAACCGCAACCATGGACTCCCGGAGGGCGGACTTTGGCCTGTTCAGGACGCTGGTGGAGAGAGTCCCTTGGGAGACAGTCCTGAAGGGCAAAGGGGTCCAGGAAGGCTGGACGATCTTCAAGAAGGAAGTCTTAAAGGCGCAGGAGCAGGCTGTCCCTGTACGCCGTAAGAAGAACGGGCGGGGAAGACGACCGGCCTGGCTGAATGGGGAGCTCTTGCTGGGACTCAGGAAAAAAAGGAGAGTTTACCCCTTGTGGAAGAAGGGGCAGGCGACTCAAGAAGAGTACAGGGATCTCGTTAGGTCGTGCAGAGAAGAAATGAGAAAGGCAAAAGCCCAGCTAGAACGCAATCTGGCTGCTGTTGTTAAAGACAACAAAAAGTTTTTACAAATATATTAATGACAAGAAGAGAGCCAAGGAGAATCTCCATCCTTTATTGGATGCGGGGGGGAACATTGTCACCGAGGATGAGGAAAAGGCTGAGGTACTCAATGCCTTCTTTGCCTCAGTCTTTAACAGGCAGACCAGTTATCCTCAGGGTACTCGGCCCCCCGAGCGGGAAGACAGGGACGGCGAGCAGGATGAACCCCCCATAATCCAAGAGGAAGCAGTCAATGACCTGCTACGCCACCTGGATGCTCACAAGTCTATGGGGCCGGATGGGATCCACCCGAGAGTGCTGAGGGAGCTGGCGGAGGTGCTCACCAAGCCGCTCTCCATCATTTATCAGCAGTCCTGGTTAACGGGGGAGGTCCCGGACGACTGGAGGCTTGCCAATGTGACGCCCATCTACAAGAAGGGCGGGAAGGAGGATCCAGGGAACTAGAGGCCTGTCAGCCTGACCTCGGTGCCGGGGAAGATTATGGAGCAGTTCATCTTGAGGGCGCTCACAAGGCATGAGCGGGACAACCAGGGGATCCGGCCTAGCCAGCACGGGTTCATGAGAGGCGGGTCCTGCTTGACCAACCTGATCTCCTTCGATGACCAGGTGACCCGCCTAGTGGATGAGGGAAAGGCTGTGGATGTGGTCTACCTGGACTTCAGCAAGGCCTTTGACACCGTCTCCCACAGCATTCTCCTCGAGAAGCTGGCGGCTCACGGCTTAGACAGGTGGACTCTGCGCTGGGTGAAAAACTGGCTGGACGGCCGGGCCCAGAGAGTTGTGGTGAATGGAGTTCAATCCAGTTGGCGGCCGGTCACGAGCGGTGTTCCCCAGGGCTCAGTTTTGGGGCCGGTCTTGTTCAATATCTTTATCAATGATCTGGATGAGGGGATTGAGTGCACCCTCAGTAAGTTTGCAGACGACACCAAGTTGGGCGGGAGTGTTGATCTGCTCGAGGGTAGGAAGGCTCTGCAGACGGACCTGGACAGGCTGGATCGATGGGCCCAGGCCAATTGTATGAGATTCAACAAGGCCAAGTGCCGGGTCCTGCACTTCGGCCACAACAACCCCATGCAGCGCTACAGGCTTGGGGAAGAGTGGCTGGAAAGCTGCCTGGCGGAAAAGGACCTGGGGGTGCTGGTTGACAGCCAGCTGAACATGAGCCAGCAGTGTGCCCAGGCGGCCAAGAAGGCCAATGGCATCCTGGCCTGTATCAGAAATAGTGTGGCCAGCAGGAGTAGGGATGTGATTGTGCCCCTGTACTCGGCACTGGTGAGGCCGCACCTCGAATACTGTGTTCAGTTTTGGGCCCCTCACTACAAGAAGGGCGTTGAGGTGCTGGAGTGTGTCCAGAGAAGGGCAACGAGGCTGGTGAGGGGTCTGGAGAACAAGTCTTATGAGGAGCGGCTGAGGGAACTGGGGTTGTTTAGCCTGGAGAAGAGGAGGCTGAGGGGAGACCTCATCGCTCTCTACAACTACCTGAAAGGAGGTTGTAGCGAGGTAGGTGTCGGTCTCTTCTCCCAAGTAACTAGCGATAGGACGAGAGGAAATGGCCTCAAGTTGTGCCAGGGGAGGTTTAGATTGGACGTGAGGAAAAATTTCTTTACTGAAAGAGTGGTGAAACATTGGAACAGGCTGCCCAGGGAAGTGGCTGAGTCCCCATCCCTGGAGGTATTTAAAAGACGAGTAGATGAGGCACTTAGGGACGTGGTTTAGTGGGTGGTGGTTTTGGGTCGATGGTTGGACTCGATGATCTTAGAGGTCTTTTCCAACCTCAGTGATTCTATGAAAACATGGAATGGGCTGTGGGTCAAGGCACCGTCTTTCTTTTCTGGGATGTTTTGTTGTAATGTGAAGGGTAGGTGCATATTTTTAAATTACTAGAAAAATGACTGTTAATTTAGTTAAATATTTGGCTTGCCTTTCCTCATGATATGCTTTAGACAGGTGTGTTACAACTCATCCCTATGTTACCTTTAGTTCTGTACAGAATAGTTGAAGGAACCAGACGCAGTGTGACATGTACCTGGACACACGGTGAGATATTGGTGGAAGCACGTCGTTCCTGAACAGAGGATCAAAGTCAGCCAGTCAGTACGTCTCTCTTGCTCTTAAACTAGTTAGAGACTGTCCGATCTAATTCCTTCAACTGCCATGTTCTGTGAAAAGTGATTTCTTTCTTCTAATATATAACTTTATAAATCAAAAATAATTTATTCAATTCAGTCTAGTGTATTTGAAGGCCAGTATAGGTATTATAACCTTGATCCTGTTCAGTAAAGTTTTGATCCAAATTTCAATGGAAGGATTCCTGCTTACCTAAACTGATGTTTGCCAATGTGGATCAAGAGTCCTTGCCAGCTGTGTTTCTGAATGACTCTAAGATGTCATGGTAAAGGCATGGTTGATTTCAGTCAAGTCTTTGTTGAATGATAAGGTATAAATACTTACTGCTGGCAAAAACTATTTCAAATTCTGAACTTAAATAATGAAATGTGGACATTTGTCAGGAGTAAGGGATGAGAAATGTGCTGATCCAGTCCTCCTTCATCCATGTATGTTATTGTGGTTCTCTCTAGTATGCTAGTATTCAGTTCAGTTCTTCTAACTGGGTTTTGGGCAAGTCTCTTAACTGCTCTAGTACTCTACTGTCTGATGAAGATACATCACTGTATTGGCAGCATACAGAAGATGTGGAGCCTTGTACTTGCTGCACTGAACGTGGCAAACTGAAATTGTGCAGTAACTGTGCACAAGTAATATTACAGGCCCCAAGCTGATCAAACTAAAAGAATGAGTATGGATATTTTACTGATGAATGCGTACTGGTAAAGGGAGTGACTCTACTATTATACTTTCTAGGCTACAGGTAGGTTTGAAGCTACAATGCACGTGTTAACCTAACTCAGCATCTATAATGGCAGCTAGCATTGATGGAGAATGGAACCAGAGTGCATAAATGCCAGAAATTATCTGTGTTGAGTAAACTGGGAAAATACTATTTGACTTTTTGATCTCTGTCTCTTGCTCTTGGTTTTCTTTCTCTTTAAAAAGTTCCTTCTCTTTAATTTTTCTTCTATTAAAAAAAAAAAAAAGAGAGAGAAGTACCTTTTGATCTGCCTTGAAGGCTAAATAGGTTAGTGTGTTAGTGTGACCAATATTTAAATTAGTGCACTTATGATAGGGTTGTTACTAGCAGGCTGTTTTAGCTGATTAGTGCATAACAACACATATTAGTGGAGTAATGTCATCTTCATGATATGCTGAATCTAGTGTTCAGCCTACCTTCTAGGTAACCTGACATTTCCATTTGCTTCAAGGCAGGTACAGAAAAAAAGATTACCTTCTTGCTATTCCTGCTGTGTTCTCTGTGTCCTGGCAGGCTGTCAGAATGGCTTGTGGGTCTCCTGTCCTTGACAGGATGAGCTGCCTCCCAGTCTTGTGGAGAATGTTTTAACTACAGGCCTTTTTAGGTGCTCGCGTTTGGGGAAACCTTGGCAGGAAAGAGACAGTTCTGACTGCAATTGAGAGCTAACAGAAGATTTCTATTAGCACAATAGCATCCCACTATAGCAATAAAGAGTGCCTCAGACCGGACCAATGGAAACACCAGCTTCCTGTGCTTTCTCAGCAGTGCAGCCGAAGGCGATACCCGAGCAGGCCCCTGCTTCCCAAATCTGACCAAAGGGGTTTACTAAGTTGTTTAGAAGTGTGTTCTTAAACATCTGTTTAACCAGTCTGTTTTATTGCCACTCAACATGCTTCTCAAGGTAAGCAATAAGGTTAGTGGCTTAGGATAGTAGGAAAAAAATATCCTTATTTATTTATTAATTGAGATGTTTGACCCATTGCCATCCTCCCAGGCAGCAAACTAGTGAAATTATTCTATCTAGACAGCCAGGAGTAACCCTTAGTAAAGTCTCATTTCTCATCATTTTCCTCTATGTCCTCTCCAGGGACCTCAGCATACTATTTAAGCTCCTGTTTGATTAACTTATCTTGCTCTTTCACTGATTTTAATAGCTTACTGTGCTCAGATAAGAACTGGGAGGTTGCTAAACTGAAAAGTCAGTATTACTCTTCTCTTCTTTGTCAGGGACCCTTTATTCTGAATCTTCAGAGAGTCATTTTGAGGACAGGAGGAGACTCTAGAGGACTGGGGAAGGGCAAATGTAGAACTAGACTTCCTACTTCTTTCTTTCTATTTTTCCTTAAAGGTGCTGTGGAAAATGAAGGGAATTGTAAGTCAGTCAATAAAACCTCTCCTGGTTTCAGCTGGGATAGAGTTAATTTTCTTCCTAGTAGCTGGTACAGTGCTGTGCTTTGGATTTAGGATGAGAATAATGTTGATAACACACCGATGTTTTAGTTGTTGCTAAGTAGTGCTTACACTAAGTCAAGGACTTTTCAGCTTCCCATGCTCTACCGACTGAGAAGGCTGGAGGTGCACAAGAAGCTGGGAGGGGACACAGCCAGGACAGCTGACCCAAACTGGCCAAAGGGATATTCCATACCATATGACGTCATGCTCAGTATATAAACTGGGGGGAGTTAGCCGGGGGAGGGGTGATCGCTGCTCGGGAACTGGCTGGGCATCGGTCGGCAGGTGGTGAGCAATTGCATTGTGCATCACTTGCTTTGTATATTCTATTATTATAAGGATTTTATTTTATTTCAATTAGTAAACTGTCTTTATCTCAACCCACGAGTTTTCTCACTTTTACTCTTCCAATTCTCTCCCCCATCCCACTGAGGGGGAGTGAGCGAGCGGCTGTGTGGTGCTCAGTTGCCAGCTGAGGTTAAACCATGACAATACCTTAGAGGAAAGCAATTATAAACTGGTCAATGAAACCTTAATCCCCGCATATTTTTTATTAAACAGTTGCTTTATAAGCACCTCTGGGATAATAAAATTGATAAGCAGCCAGTATAGGTTTATCAAGAACAAACTGTGTCAGACAATTTTAATTTCCTTCCTTGGCAGTATAGCTAGCTGTATTGGGTCTGGCTGAGATGGAGTTAATTTTCCCCATAGCATCCCTCATACTGCTGTGCTTTGTATTGGTAGGTAGAAAGGTGTTGATAACACACCAGTGTTTTGGCTACTGCTGAGCAGTGCTCCCACAGCATCAAGGCTGTCTCTCCAACATCCCCCCTCACCCAGTAGGCTGGGGGTGGGCAAGATCTTGGGAGGGGACATAGCCAGGACAGCTGACCCAAACTGACCAAAGAGATATTCCATACCATATGACATCATGCTCAGCAATAAAAGCTAAGAGAAAGGAGGAGGAGGGGGGTCATTCGTTATTACAACATTTGTCTTCCAGAGCAACCGCTACGTGTACTGAAGCCCTACTTCTCGGTGAGAAAAGGAAGACAAGGGAAAATGTAGGCCCTCTCCGGAATGAAATGGGATACCTGGTTACCCGGGACACGGAGAAGGCGGAGGTACTCAATGACTTTTT
The DNA here is from genome assembly GCF_965638725.1 of Aptenodytes patagonicus. Lineage (NCBI taxonomy): Eukaryota > Metazoa > Chordata > Aves > Sphenisciformes > Spheniscidae > Aptenodytes > Aptenodytes patagonicus. Next base: position 28,007,295 of record NC_134981.1, read on the forward strand.
TGCCTCGGTCTTCACTGGCAAGTGTGTCCTGGTTTCAGCAGGGATAGAGTTAATTTCCTTCCTAGTAGCTGGTACAGTGTTTTGGATTTAGGATGAGAACAATGTTGATAACGCACCGATGTTTTAGTTGTTGCTAGGTAATACTTACACTAGCCAAGGACTTTTCAGCTTCCCATGCTCTACCGACTGAGAAGGCTGGAGGTGCACAAGAAGCTGGGAGGGGGCACAGCCAAACTGGCCAAAGGGACATTCCATACCATGTGACGTCATGCTCAGTACATAAACTGGGGAAAGCTGGCCGGGGGGGCCGCTGCTCGGGGACTGGCTGGGCATCGGTCGGCGGGTGGTGAGCAATTGTACTGTGCATCACTTGCTTTGTGTATTATTATTATCATCATATTATTATTATTATTATCATTTTATTTCAACTATTAAACTGTTTTTATCTCAACCCACGAGTTTTTTTAACTTGTGCTCTTCCAATTCTCTCCCCCATCCCACCGGGTGGAGGGGGAGTGAGCGAGCGGCTGCGTGGTGCTTAGTTGCCGACTGAAATTAAACCACGACAGTCCTTTTTGGCACCCAACGTGGGGCTCGAAGGGTTTGAGATAATAACAGATTAACCGGAGTGTATTAAGGAACTTATATCTGTTAGTGGTTGTGGGTCACAATGTTGGTTTCTCTGTTCTCGATATTGATTTGTATAATCTGCATCGCGCTCTTTTTCCTGCTGTACATGTTAAAGATTGGTGTTGGGTTTTGCAGTTTGCTGTGGTCTGCAGTGATTAGTGATGTCTCGCTTGTGAGGTTTGTTTTTAGAACATTGACCTTGACGTTAGTGTGGTATGTAAACTTCGCAATGAATCCGTTACTGTACCACGCAAACCATTTCATGGAGACAACTTACAATTACAGTAACTTTTCTGAGAGGTTTTTTTTGGAGGAAATACAGAATGGCAGTGTCACTACCTTCTTCTATGATGTTTCCTCCTTCATTACAGTAACTTTTCAGTATTTTGAACATCCTTGGGCAGTTAAGATACTTCTATTAATACTTCTTGGGAATATTGTTTCGGTTTTGTCTAAAGTTGGTAAGCAAATTAAGAATATCATCCAGAGATCTGCCCCAAGGCTGAATAATTATGAGTGGCAGGGTGTGTGGGACAAGATGGGCAAGTACCTAGGCCAATGGGCACCCCCAGTGTTTTGGAACTTCACCCCTGAGCAAGTGCAGAATCCTGAAAAGTTAGTAGAATATTTGGACAAAGTATGCTGTCACCCTGGCAACTCCAGAGAGATGCAGATCATTGCAACATGCTGGGGCCTGGCCCATGCCTACCGAGCCCTGTTCAACACCATTTAGTACCCTCAAAGGGAAGAGAAGGTCTCTGGCTGTGACAGTAAAACGACACGCACTGCGGCCACTCAGACCCGGGCAACGCGCCCTGCGGCCACTCCGACTCCAGCGACATGCCGTGCGGCCACTCAGACCCCGGCAACAGGCCCTGCAGCCACTCCGACCCCAGCAACATGCACTGCAGCTACTGACATGCCGGCAACAGGCCCTGCGGCCACTCAGACCCGGGCAACACGCACTACGGCCACTCCAACCCCGGCGACAGGCCCTGCGGCCACTCAGACCCCGGTGACATGCACTGCGGCCACTCCAACCCCGGCGACAGGCCCTGTGGCTGAACCAAAGAACCAGCCTGTGCCGGTATCAGTCGCCCCTGTACACAAGAAGAAATTTTGGAAGCGGAAGTCGGCTCGTTTAGTAAGGGAGGAAGAAGTTTCTTATAAAAGGGAACCGGAGGAAGAACTGTATGAATACCCTGGAGAAGGGCCATCACGAGAACGGGAGGAGGAGAGCCGGCCGCTGATCGGGGAGGAGGAAGAACTCATAAACGAGGCAGTGACCACCCGATCTCTATCCCTGAGTGAGCTGCGAGATATACGAAAAGATTTCAGCCGTCGTCCAGGTGAACATATTGTCACCTGGCTGCTCCGATGCTGGGATAATGGGGCCAGTAGCCTGGAATTAGAGGGTAGGGAAGCCAAGCAGCTGGGATCCCTTTCTAGGGAAGGGGGCATTGATAAAGCAATTGGAAAAGGGACACGTATCCTCAGCCTTTGGAGGCGACTCTTGTCAAGCGTGAAGGAAAGGTATCCCTTTAAGGAAGGTGTCATATGTCGCCCAAGCAAGTGGGCCACCATGGAGAAGGGTATTCAGTTTCTGAGAGAATTAGCTGTGCTGGAGGTGATTTATGATGACCTGAACAATGAACAACTATCCAAAGATCCAGACGAAGTCAAGTGCACACGACCCACGTGGCAGAAGTTTATAAGGAGCGCACCATCGTCATATGCCAACTCATTGGCAGTGATGACCTGGAAAGATGAAGAGGGGCAAACAGTGGATGAATTGGCTAGTCAACTCCGGCAATACGAGGAAAGTCTTTCTTCCTCCCTTGTCTTGGCTGGGGAGAAACTGTCCCAGGAGATCCAGCAACTCAGAGAGGATAGGTCCTACTCCCCACCTGTATGGACCAGTATCTCGGCTATTAGAAGTAAGCGTTCTTTTGCTCAAGAGAGAGAATATAAAGGGTACACACCACGGGGCACCCTATGGTTTTATCTGCGTGACCACGGAGAGGACATGAGGAAGTGGGATGGAAAACCTACTGCAGCCCTAGGGGCACGGGTACGCGAATTGCAAGGGAAAACAATCACAGAAAGAGGTTCTTCCAGGAAAATTGCTGCTCCAGTTTCCAGTGAACAGTTCCCCAGACAGAGTAGAAGGGCTGATTTTACTTCCGATCTTAATAAAGGGACCTCTGATTCGCATTTACAAGAAGTGAGTAACAAATACTATGACCAGGACTAGAGGGGCCCTGCCTCCAGACAGGTGGAGGAAAGGGACAACCGAGTTTACTGGACTGTGTGGATTCGGTGGCCTGGCACATCAGACCCACAGAAGTATAAGACTCTAATGGACACCGGTGCACAGTGTACCCTAATGCCATCAAGCTATATAGGGGCAGAACCCATCTGTATTTCTGGGGTGACGGGGGGATCCCAACAGCTAACTGTATTGGAAGCCGAAGTGAGCCTAACTGGGAATGGGTGGCAGAAGCACCCCACTGTGACTGGCCCAGAGGCTCCGTGCATCCTTGGCATAGACTACCTCAGGAGAGGGTATTTCAAGGACCCAAAAGGGTACCGGTGGGCTTTTGGTATAGCTGCCTTGGAGACGGAAGAAATTAAACAGCTGTCCACCTTGCCTGGTCTCTTGGAAGACCCCTCTGTTGTGGGGTTGCTGAAGGTCGAAGACCAACAGGTGCCAATCGCTACCACCACGGTGCACCGGCGGCAATATCGCACCAACCAAGACTCCCTGATTCCCATTCATGAGCTGATTCGTCGACTGGAGAGCCAAGGAGTGATCAGCAAGACCCGCTCACCCTTTAACAGTCCCATATGGCCAGTGCGGAAGTCTAATGGAGAGTGGAGACTAACAGTAGACTATCGTGGCCTAAATGAAGTCACGCCACCGCTGAGTGCTGCTGTGCCAGACATGCTAGAACTTCAATACGAATTGGAGTCAAAGGCAGCCAAGTGGTATGCCACAGTTGATATTGCTAATGCGTTTTTCTCAATCCCTTTGGCAGCGGAGTGCAGGCCACAGTTTGCTTTCACTTGGAGGGGCGTCCAGTACACCTGGAACCGACCGCCCCAGGGGTGGAAACACAGCCCCACCATTTGCCATGGACTGATCCAGACTGCACTGGAGCAGGGTGGAGCTCCAGAACACCTGCAGTACATTGATGATATCATCGTGTGGGGCAACAGAGCAGGAGAAGTTTTTGAAAAAGGGAAGGAAATAGTCCAAATCCTGCTGAAGGCCGGTTTTGCCATAAAATAAAGTAAGGTCAAGGGACCTGCGCAGGAGATCCAGTTTTTAGGAATAAAATGGCAAGATGGCCGTCGTCAGATCCCAATGGATGTGATCAACAAAACAACAGCCATGTCTCCACCAACTAGCAAAAAGGAAACACAAGCTTTCTTAGGCGTCGTGGGTTTTTGGAGAATGCACATTGCAAATTACAGTCTGATTGTAAGCCCTCTCTATCACGTGACCCGGAAGAAGAACGATTTCAAATGGGGCCCTGAGCAACGACAAGCTTTTGAACAAATTAAAGGGGAGACAGTTCATGCAGTAGCCCTGGGGCCAGTCCGGGCAGGACAAGATGTCAAAAATGTGCTCTACACCGCAGCCGGGGAGAATGGCCCTACCTGGAGCCTCTGGCAGAAAGCACCAGGGGAGACTCGAGGTCGACCCCTAGGGTTTTGGAGTCGGGGATACAGAGGATCCGAGGCCCGCTATACTCCAACTGAAAAAGAGATATTAGCAGCTTATGAAGGGGTTCGAGCTGCTTCGGAAGTGATTGGCACTGAAGCACAGCTCCTCCTGGCACCCCGACTGCCGGTGCTAGGCTGGATGTTCAGAGGGAGGGTCCCCTGTACACATCATGCAACTGATGCTACATGGAGTAAGTGGGTCGCACTGATCACACAACGGGCTCGAATAGGAAACCCCAGTCGCCCAGGAATCCTGGAAGTGATCATGGATTGGCCAGAGGGCAAAGATTTTGGAATATTGCCAGAGGAGGAGGTGACGCGTGCTGAGGAGGCCCCAATGTATAATGAACTCCCAGAAAATGAGAAGCAATATGCCCTGTTCACTGATGGGTCCTGTCGTCTTGTGGGAAAGCATCGGAGGTGGAAAGCTGCTGTATGGAGTCCTATGCGACAAGTTGTAGAAACTGCTGAAGGAGAAGGGGAATCGAGCCAATTTGCAGAAGTAAAGGCCATCCAGCTGGCTTTAGACATTGCTGACCGAGAAAAGTGGCCAGTGCTCTATCTCTATACTGACTCATGGATGGTGGCAAATGCCCTGTGGGGGTGGTTGCAGCAATGGAAGCAGAGCAACTGGCAGCGCAGAGGCAAACCCATCTGGGCTGCCGCATTGTGGCAAGATATTGCTGCCCGGGTGGAGAACCTGGTTGTACAAGTCCGTCACGTAGATGCTCACGTACCCAAGAGTCGGGCCACTGAAGAACATCAAAACAACCAGCAGATGGATCAGGCTGCTAAGATTGAAGTGGCTCAGGTGGATCTGGACTGGCAACATAAGGGTGAATTATTTCTAGCTCTGTGGCCCATGACACCTCAGGTCACCAAGGAAGAGATGCAGCATACAGATGGGCTCGTGATCGAGGGGTGGACTTGACCATGGACACTATTGCGCAGGTTATCCATGAATGTGAAACATGCGCTGCAATCAAGCAAGCCAAGCAGTTAAAGCCTCTCTGGTATGGAGGACGATGGCTGAAATATCAATATGGGGAGGCCTGGCAGATCGATTATATCACACTCCCACAAACCCGCCAAGGCAAGCGCCATGTGCTTACAATGGTGGAGGCAACCACCGGATGGCTGGAAACATATCCCGTGCCCCATGCCACTGCCCGGAACGCTATCCTGAGCCTTGAAAAGCAAGTCCTATGGCGACATGGCACCCCAGAAAGAATTGAGTCAGACAACGGGACTCGTTTCCGAAACAACCTCATAGACACCTGGGCCAAAGAGCACGGCATTGAGTGGGTGTATCACATCCCCTGTCATGCACCAGCCTCTGGGAAAATCGAACGATACAATGGACTGTTAAAGACTACACTGAGAGCAATGGGTGGCGGGACGTTCAAACATTGGGATACACATTTAGCAAAGGCCACCTGGTTAGTCAACACAAGGGGACCTGCTAATCGAGCTGGCCCTGCCCAGTCAGAACTTTTACGTACTGTAGATGGGAATAAAGTCCCTGTAGTGCACCTGCACCTAAGAAATATGTTGGGGAAAACAGTTTGGGTTATTCCTGCCTCGGGCAAAGGCAAACCCATCCGTGGGATTGCTTTTGCTCAAGGACCTGGGTGCCCTTGGTGGCTAATGCGGAAGGATGGGGAAGTCCGATGTGTACCTCAAGGGGATTTGATTTTGGGTGAGAATAGCCAATGATCTGAATTATGTCATGTTTAAGTACTAATTATAGTTATAATAGTTATACTAATAATACACAGATATACTAATCATACTAATAATATTATATGCCATACTAATGTTACTACAGTAAGAATCACCCAGACTAATGAAGAATAACTTCAGTGAAACCAAGCAAAGCACAGTGATGATGGTACCAGAACTGACTTCAACATGAAACAATCCAACACCACATACCATCTCCATTTTTCCTGCCCTGGAAGATTATTACGACAGATGGAGCCCGAAGTCATGGACTGAATGAACTCACCGAATGTTTTAGAGGGATGGCCCACAGACTAAGGGAATGATATCTCTCTCTGTGTGTGTGTGTGTGTGTGTATATATATATAGAAAAAAAGGGGGTGGTGATTAATGAAAATGTACTGGAAAATATGAGACTTGAGCATGACGCAGATGGTATAGAATAAGGGGTGGATATTGTCCTGGTTTCGGCAGGGATAGAGTTAATTTCCTTCCTAGTAGCTGGTACAGTGCTGTGTTTTGGATTTAGGATGAGAACAAAGTTGATAACGCACCGATGTTTTAGTTGTTGCTAGGTAATGCTTACACTAGCCAAGGACTTTTCAGCTTCCCATGCTCTACTGACTGAGAAGGCTGGAGGTGCACAAGAAGCTGGGAGGGGGCACAGCCAAACTGGCCAAAGGGACATTCCATACCATGTGACGTCATGCTCAGTACATAAACTGGGGAAAGCTGGCCGGTGGGGACCACTGCTCGGGGACTGGTTGGGCATCAGTCGGCGGGTGGTGAGCAGTTGTACTGTGCATCACTTGTTTTGTGTATTATTATTATTATCATATTCTTATTATCATTTTATTTCAATTATTAAACTGTTTTTATCTCAACCCACGAGTTTTTCTAACTTGTGCTCTTCCAATTCTCTCCCCCATCCCACCGGGTGGAGGGGGAGTGAGCGAGCGGCTGCGTGATGCTTAGTTGCCGACTGAAATTAAACCACGACAAAGTGCTCGAGCCTCACCGCCCAAGCCGCAGAAGGCAAAGGCAGGGACTGGGAGAATGAAGAGCCACCCACTGTGGGAGAACATCAGGTTCGAGACCATCTAAGGCACCTGGAGGTGCACAAGTCCATGGGACCCGATGAGATCCATCCGCGGGTCCTGAAGGAACTGGTGGATGAAGTTGCTAAGCCACTATCCATCGCATTTGAGAAGTCGTGGCAGTCCGGTGAAGTTCCCACTGACTGGAAAAGGGGAAACATAACCCCCATTTTTAAAAAGGGAAAAAAGGAAGACCCGGGGAACTGCAGGCCAGTCAGTCTCACCTCTGTGCCTGGGAAGATCATGGAACAGATCCTCCTGGAAGCTATGCTAAGGCACGTGGAGGACAGGGAGGTGATTCGAGACAGCCAGCATGGCTTCACCAAGGGCAAGTCCTGCCTGACTAACCTAGTGGCCTTCTAGGATGGCGTGACTACATCAGTGGACACGGGAAGGGCTACAGATGTCGTTTATCTGGACTTCTGTAAGGCCTTTGACACGGTCCCCCACAACATCCTTCTCTCTAAACTGGAGAGGTATGGATTTGATGGGTGGACTGTCCGGTGGGTGAGGAATTGGTTAGATGGTCGCATCCAGAGGGTAGTGGTCAATGGCTCAATGTCCAGATGGAGGTTGGTGACGAGTGGCGTCCCGCAGGGGTCCATATTGAACAGGGCTCTGAGCAACCTGATCTAGTTGAAGATGTCCCTGCCCATGGCAGGGGGGTTGGACTAGATGACCTTTAGAGGTCCCTTCCAACCCAAACCATTCTATGATTCTATGATAAGTGGCTGGACATTGCCTGCTGATGGGAAGTAGAGAATAAATCTTTTTTTTTTTCCTTTGCTTCCGCACATGGCCTTTGCTTTTGCTTTATTAAACTGCCTTTATCTTGACCCACGAGTTCTTTTCCATCTTATTTTCTCCCCCCATCTTGCTGAGGAGGCGGAGTGATAGAGCAGCTTGGTGGGCACCTGGTGTCCAGCCAAGGTCAACCCACCACACTAGCCTAGTAGATAGAAGATGAGCGGTAGATGGATGAGATATCTTGACTTCATTATTTTTTTTTCGTGCAGTGACTGCATGTGAGATTCTTGATGCTATCTCACACATTATTCATAGAAAACGGCTGGGGAACTCACATGAAATCATTATAAACTGAGTACACAAGTGGTTGAGAAAAGGTCTCCAAGTGTATTTGTTGATGACTCACTGACAACTAAGAGGGCATTTCAGATAGGTCCAATGTATCATCTGGTTTTGCTCTGTATTTTTATTAGGCGCTTGGCTAGTAGAATACAGCGAATGTATTTGTGGACAACAGCAAGCTGAGATGTTGCATTAGCATGTTGAAAATCAAGATGAGCTCAGAATGATGATGGTACATGATTTTCAAGCTTTTATCTGCAGACCCTCTGAATCCACTGGTTGCTTATAAGGAGTCATGAAGGGTAACTAACAAAAGCAAGCCGATTATCAGTAGGCCTAAATTTACTACACAGGGTCCTATGCCTCCACTGGAAAATTTAAAGGGGTTCCCACGTGGGAAAAAGGTTGGTTGAAAAGCAGTTGTCTTGACAATTTGGAGAGACAGTCCAAAGACAATGAGTTGAAATTCCAGAAGGTGAGCACAACTCACTATGTTTTACACAAGTGTTGAAAGAGGAATAAAAAGCTAAAGTAGCGTAGCTGACTATAAATTCCAGGTTTTCTTTGAAGGACAAATATCATCTGAGATGTATGAACAAGGAATGTCACATGTAAGAGGGGAAGTAGCTGTTCTCTGCTTAGCAGTGATGAGGTCTCAGGTAGAGTACTATATACAGTTTAGGGTTATTAGCTTTTCTGTTTTTCTTTTTCTGTTTCTTTTTTTTTATTTTAAAGGATACAGACATCTTGGAGTGTGTCTTAAGGAAGCAGCTGCAATAAAGTGCTTTGAAAATATGACCTGCAAGAAAATTTTGAAGGAAGTGACTTTGTTTCTTCTCATAGGAACAAAAAACCCCCAAGGGTTGTGGAAGAGATATCTCATGGGAAGTGAAAAGCTTTGTAGGAGATACTATCTTCCATTAGGGGAGAGCAGAAAAAAAGCAGTATGACTTGGGATAAATAATATTAAAACAAGAACTGTCTTAGGTATGCAAGTTTCTGTGGCAGCTGCCTAATACCCTGAGGCATGCCCAAAGAAGGGCAGCGAAGCTGGTGAAGGGTTTAGAGCACAAGTCTTATGAGGAGCGGCTGAGGGAACTGGGGTTGTTTAGCCTGGAGAAGAGGAGGCTGAGGGGAGACCTCATCGCTCTCTACAACTACCTGAAAGGAGTTTGTAGCGAGGTGGGTGTCGGTCTCTTCTCCCAAGTAACAAGCGATAGGATGAGAGGAAATGGCCTCAAGTTGCGCCAGGGGAGGTTTAGATTGGACATGAGGAAAAATTTCTTTACTGAAAGAGTGGTTAAACATTGGAACAGGCTGCCCAGGGAAGTGGTTGAGTCACCATCCCTGGAGGTATTTAAAAGACGTGTGGACGTGGCACTTAGGGACATGGTTTAGTGGTGGACTTAGCAGTGTTGGACGGTTGGACTCGATCTTAAGGGTCTTTTCCAACCTAAATGATTCTATGATACTATTATGTGGTTTAGCCTTCTACATATTCTCATAATTTGTTTGTGTGCATAGTTAAGCACTGAAATAAATGACTTAAATATATTGTGGAATAGCCTTTGAGATTAGAAGTTTCCAGAAACAGGTTAGATGCAAAAAAGTCTCAAGGAGGATCTAACTATACTTGCTTGTATCTTACAGTAGGAATTAGATAAGATAATCTTTTGACGTCTCTTCTAGCTCTTCCTATAGTTCTACTAGTATAGGAACAACTTGAGTTAAGGGCAACTAACTGGCTCTTGAAACAGGAATGAGCATTCATTCAACAGGTCAGAGAGCAGTAAGGTGGTATATTTTTTCAGTGGACTTGCTTGTGACTAGAACCAATACCAACAGGAAGGTATTGGTAATCATGGGAGTAGAGTTTGCCTCTGTCTTCTTTAGACAGAGTTTTCTCAGCCATTTGGACCAATCTGTAAGGTTTGTCTCCCCTTATCTCTCCTTAACTGAAGTAGTTGTGCCAAAACTGTTGTCCTCTTAATTTCATTTTGGTTTAATAGGTTCTCATATGTCACCTAACTGACAATTTGGAATCTCAGTTGCTACGGGCATCCGAGTCACTCTAGTTTTCCAGGCTGAAGTATTATTGTCGTTCCTGATGGCTATTGAGCATAGCAGTGAATAGAATTTGTGCAGCAAATTCTGTCCAAAAGAACCAAATCCTATTTCATGACAAAATTAAATCTTGGTTGGTTTGTTTTTTTCCCCGTAGAAAGGATATCAGAGTTAATATCACCCTCATTTTTAGAAAAAGTTGTGAAAAATTCTGTACCTAATACTTGTATTATGGTTCTTATTGCATAAGTGATAACACTGAAAAACAAACAAACAAAACCTAACCCCTCCCAAACCACTCCATTCCTGCGTAGCTGGATTTGATTGGCCAGTTTACAGACTTCTTGATGGAAATTTAATAGTTAACCAAAAGAAAAGTAACATTTGAGACACAAAGGGAACAGAACTCTTGGTCTAAATGACTTCTCACTCCTTATACTGGGCAGGATCTATGTACTGTGCTAGGGCACTCCTCAGATAAAGGATCCACCTGTCCTGTCTTGATTTCCACTGAATTAGAAAAGCTTTCTAAAAGTGGACCTACATTTAACCTCTTTGTAGAATACAGCCTCAGCTTTTAAATCTGGTTGTACCTAATTTGTTTTCCTGTTTGAGAGTTGGCTGTGGATCATGGCTTGTTTCCCAGCAGCGAATGAAATCATACATATGAGAGGTAAAATATTTTTTCTCATTTGTAAGTTTTGTTTCTCACAATAATTATATGTGACTGTCTAAATCTGTTGTATCTTGCATTATATCATGCTGTTTGCAGAAATGGTGATTAATGCTGTTTGTGAACTGGGGAATAAGAGTCTAATGTCTGCGTGCATTTTGTGCCTGTTGGTTTGTCTGCCTTCATCTGGTATTTGGCATGTCTTCCAGTATTTCATGAGAACAAAAGAATAGCCGTGTTCTGGTCAGGCCAAGCGTCCATTTAGTTCCATGCTCTTTCCAAAGGCAGACAGTAAAGATGCTTGGGGAGAAAAATGTAAGAAATACATGAAGAATATGTAGTGATTCTTTCCCGTGGTTGGGTCCCTTAATTAGTGGTTTAGGGACTTCCTTAGCTAAAGGTTGCACCCAAGCATTTGTGTTTTAAATAACCAGCAGTAGGTCTGTTATTCAAGAATTTAGTTATTTTTTGAGTCCATTTATGCTTTGTGTGTGTCCAATGTCTTGCTGCAATGATTCCATAACTCAAGTATACATGGTGAAGAAAAAGCATTTCCTTGGTTGCTTCAGATCTACCATTTTGTGGGCTGCCCGCTAGTTTTTGTTGTGAGAAATGGTTCCTTGTTGACTTTTCCACACATCAGTCATTCTGGCAGCCTCTGTGCTCATCTCCTTGGTGATTTTTCTTCTTTGCTGAAGACTTCAAGTCTATTTGGTCTTGGAAGGTTTGACACTGCTCTGGTGGAAGAGTCAGTCTCACAACACTGTGAAAAAACCAGCATCTACTTTGTGGCCAAGGCACTGAATTTTTTTACTTTCTGTGCTGGTTTTGGCTGGGATAGAGTTAAACCAGTACACTTTCCCACCAGTAAAACTGAGTTAAGATTTCTTTAATTAACTGAGGTTCTGTGAAGCTGGGTTAATGCCTATGTTCCAATATTATGGGTTAGATGACGTATAAATTAAGGAGGAACCAAATTGTAGTTCTGAAAATGATGATAACTTCCACAAGTAGAATATTACTGAGGTTCTTCCCTTTGTATGCTGTCAATGGTTATTAATAGTGACTACCATTATTTGATGAAAGATATTCACAGGCTTTTTTGTTGCTAAAAGCACTTGTAATAGCTCTATTTTTATGGTTTCTCCTTTTATTTTTATATAAAAAAATTGAGAATAATGAAGGCAATCTTATTATGGCATCTTACTTTGAGAAACATGTTGATGAACAGCTGGCAAGGCTGAGAAACAAGATGTTATGTAAAATTTCAGTTAAATAGGAACAAAATTACTTTAGAATTTAAAATAACAAACACTTGGTTTTGGTTCCAAAAAAAATCATCCATTTACCTGATTGTGGATCTGAACTGTGACCCAATCTGTTGGGCCTGTAAGCAGATTCTCTCCAAGTTCCTTGGCAGTCCAGTTGTGCCTCTCTCTTGCCCATCAACCAACCATATGTGCCTGTCTGTGTGTCGTGGTTTAATTTCAGTCGGCAACTAAGCACTACGCAGCCGCTCGCTCACTCCCCCCCTGAACCCCGGTGGGATGGGGGAGAGAATTGGAAGAGCACAAGTGAGAAAAACTCGTGGGTTGAGATAAAAACAGTTTAATAATTGAAATAAAATGATAATAATAATATGATAATAATAATAATACACAAAACAAGTGATGCACAGTACAATTGCTCGCCACCCGCCGACCGATGCCCAGACAGTCCCCGAGCAGCGGACCCCCCGGCCAGCTTTCCCCAGGTTATGTACTGAGCATGATGTCACATGGTATGGAATGTCCCTTTGGTCAGTTTGGCTGTGCCCCCTCCCAGCTTCTTGTGCACCTCCAGCCTTCTCAGTCAGTAGAGCATGGGAAGCTGAAAAGTCCTTGGCTAGTGTAAGCCTTACCTAGCAACAACTAAAACATCGGTGCATTATCAACTTTGTTCTCACCCTAAATCCAAAACACTGTACCAGCTACTAGAAAGGAAATTAACTCCATCCCTGCTGAAACCAGGACAATATCCACCCCTTATTCTATACCATCTGCGTCATGCTCAAGTCTCATATTTTCCAGTACATTTTCATTAATCACCACCCCCTTTTTTATATAGATATATATATATATACACACACACACACACACAGAGATATCATTCCCTTCGTCTGTGGGCCATCCCTCTAAAATGTTCAGTGAGTTCATTTAGTCCATGACTTCGGGCTCCATCTGTCATAATAATCTTCCAGGGCAGGAAAAATGGAGATGGTATGTGGTGTTGGATTGTTTCATGTTGAAGTCAGTTCTGGTACCATCATCACTGTGCTTTGCTTGGTTTCACTGAAGTTATTCTTCATTAGTCTGGGTGATTCTTATTGTAATAACATTAGTATGGCATATAATATTATTAGTATTATTAGTATATCTGTGTATTATTAGTATAACTATTATAACTATAATTAGTACTTAACATGACATAATTCAGATCATTGGCTATTCTCACCCAAAATCAAATCCCCTTGAGGTACACATCGGACTTCCCCATCCTTCCGCATTATCCACCAAGTGCACCCAGGTCCTTGAGCAAAAGCAATCCCATGGATGGGTCTGCCTCTGCCCGAGGCAGGAATAACCCAGACTGTTTTCCCCAGCATATTTTTTATGTGCACTACAGGGACTTTATTCCCATCTACAGTACGTAAAAGTTCTGACTGGGCAGGGCCAGCTCGATTGGCAGATCCCCGAGTGTTGACTAACCAGGTGGCCTTTGCTAAATGCGTATCCCAATGTTTGAACGTCCCGCCACCCATTGCTCTCAGTGTAGTCTTTAACAGTCCATTGTATCGTTCAATTTTCCCAGAAGCTGGTGCATGATAGGGGATGTGATACACCCACTCAATGCCATGCTCTTTGGCCCAGGTGTCTATGAGGTTGTTTCGGAAATGAGTCCCGTTGTCTGACTCAATTCTTTCTGGGGTGCCATGTCACCATAGGACTTGCTTTTCAAGGCCCAGGATAGTGTTCCGGGCGGTGGCATGGGGCACGGGATATGTTTCCAGCCATCCGGTGGTTGCCTCCACCATTGTAAGCACGTGGCGCTTGCCTTGGCAGGTTTGTGGGAGTGTGATATAATCAATCTGCCAGGCCTCCCCATATTTATATTTCAACCATCGTCCTCCATACCAAAGAGGCTTTAACCGCTTGGCTTGCTTGATTGCAGCGCATATTTCGCATTCATGGATAACCTGTATGTTGCATCTCTTCCTTGGTGACCTGAGGTGTCATGGGCCCACCGAGCTATAAATAATTCACCCTTATGTTGCCAGTCCAGATCCACCTGAGCCACTTCAATCTTAGCAGCCTGGTCCACCTGCTGGTTATTTGATGTTCTTCAGTGGCCTGACTTTTGGGTACGTGAGCATCTACGTGACGGACTTGTACAACCAGGTTCTCCACCCGGGCAGCAATATCTTGCCACAATGCGGCAGCCCAGATGGGTTTGCCTCTGCGCTGCCAGTTGCTCTGCTTCCATTGCTGCAACCACCCCCACAGGGCATTTGCCACCATCCATGAGTCAGTATAGAGATAGAGCACTGGCCACTTTTCTCGGTCAGCAATGTCTAAAGCCAGCTGGATGGCCTTTACTTCTGCAAATTGGCTCGATTCCCCTTCTCCTTCAGCAGTTTCTACAACTTGTCGCATAGGACTCCATACAGCAGCTTTCCACCTCCGATGCTTTCCCACAAGACGACAGGACCCATCAGTGAACAGAGCATATTGCTTCTCATTTTCTGGTAGTTCATTATACATTGGGGCCTCCTCAGCACGCGTCACCTCCTCCTCTGGCAATATTCCAAAATCTTTGCCCTCTGGCCAATCCATGATCACTTCCAGGATCCCTGGGCGACTGGGGTTTCCTATTCGAGCCCGTTGTGTGATCAGTGCAACCCACTTCCTCCATGTAGCATCAGTTGCATGATGTGTACAGGGGACCCTCCCTCTGAACATCCAGCCTAGCACCGGCAGTCGGGGTGCCAGGAGGAGCTGTGCTTCAGTGCCGATCACTTCCGAAGCAGCTCGAACCCCTTCATATGCTGCCAATATCTCTTTTTCAGTTGGAGTATAGCGGGCCTCGGATCCTCTGTATCCCTGACTCCAAAACCCTAGGGGTCGACCACGAGTCTCCCCTGGTGCTTTCTGCCAGAGGCTCCAGGTAGGGCCGTTCTCCCCGGCTGCGGTGTAGAGCACATTTTTTACTTCTTGCCCTGCCCGGACTGGCCCCAGGGCTACTGCATGAACTTATCTCCTCTTTAATTTGTTCAAAAGCTTGTCGTTGCTCAGGGCCCCATTTGAAATCGTTCTTCTTTCGGGTCACTTGATAGAGAGGGTTTACAATCAGACTGTAATTTGGAATGTGCATTCTCCAAAAACCCACGACGCCTAAGAAAGCTTGTGTTTCCTTTTTGCTAGTTGGTGGAGACATGGCTGTTATTTTGTTGATCACATCCATTGGGATCTGACGACGTCCATCTTGCCATTTTATTCCTAAAAACTGGATCTCCTGCGCAGGTCCCTTGACCTTACTTTGTTTTATGGCAAAACCAGCCTTCAGCAGGATTTGGACTATTTCCTTCCCTTTTTCAAAAACTTCTCCTGCTCTGTTGCCCCACACGATGATGTCATCAATGTATTGCAGGTGTTCTGGAGCCTCACCCTGTTCTAGTGCAGTCTGGATCAGTCCATGGCAAATGGTGGGGCTGTGTTTCCACCCCTGGGGCAGTCGGTTCCAGGTGTACTGAACGCCCCTCGAAGTGAAAGCAAATTGTGGCCTGCACTCTGCTGCCAAAGGGATTGAGAAAAACGCATTAGCAATATCAACTGTGGCATACCACTTGGCTGCCTTTGACTCCAGTTCGTATTGAAGTTCTAGCATGTCTGGCACAGCAGCACTCAGCGGTGGCGTGACTTCATTTAGGCCACGATAGTCTACTGTTAGTCTCCACTCTCCATTAGACTTCCGCACTGGCCATATGGGACTGTTAAAGGGTGAGCGAGTCTTGCTGATCACTCCTTGGCTCTCCAGTCGACGAATCAGCTCATGAATGGGAATCAGGGAGTCTCGGTTGGTGCGATATTGCCGCCGGTGCACCGTGGTGGTAGCGATTGGCACCTGTTGTTCTTCGACCTTCAGCAACCCCACAACAGAGGGGTCCTCCGAGAGACCGGGCAAGGTGGACAGCTGTTTAATTTCTTCCGTCTCCAAGGCAGCTATACCAAAAGCCCACCGGTACCCTTTTGGGTCCTTGAAATACCCTCTCCTGAGGTAGTCTATGCCAAGGATGCACGGAGCCTCTGGGCCAGTCACAAGGGGGTGCTTCTACCACCCATTCCCAGTTAGACTTACTTTGGCTTCCAATACAGTTAGCTGTTGGGATCCCCCCGTCACCCCAGAAATACAGATGGGTTCTGCCCCTATATAGCTTGATGGCATTAGGGTACACTGTGCACCGGTGTCTACTAGAGCCTTATACTTCTGTGGGTCTGATGTGCCAGGCCACCGAATCCACACAGTCCAGTAAACCCGGTTGTCCCTTTCCTCCCCCTGGCTGGAGGCAGGGCCCCTCTAATCCTCATCACAGTACTCATTTCTCATTTCTTGTACGTACGAGTCAGAAGTTTCTTCATTAAGATCAAGAGTAAGATCAGCCCTTCTACTCTGTCTGGGGAACTGCCCGCTGGAAACTGGAGCAGCAATTTTCCTGGAAGAACCTCTTTCTGTGATTGTTTTCCCTTGCAATTCGCGTACCCGTGCCCCTAGGGCTGCCGTAGGTTTCCCATCCCACTTCCTCATGTCCTCTCTGTGGTCACGCAGGTAAAACCATAGGGTGCCCCGTGGTGTGTACCCTTTATATTCTCTCTCTTGAGCAAAAGAACGCTGACTCCTAATAGCCGAGATACTGGTCCGTACAGGTGGGGAGTAGGACCTATCCTCTTTGAATTGCTAGAACTCCCGGGACAGTTTCTCCACAGCCAAGACGAGGGAGGAAGAGAGACTTTCCTCATATTGCCGGAGTTGACTAGCCAATTCATCCACCGTTTGTCCCTCTCCATCTTTCCAGGTTATCACTGCCAATGAATTGGCGTATGACGATGGTGAGCTCCTTATAAACTTCTGCCACGTGGGTCGTGTGCACTTGACTTCGTCTGGATCTTTGGATAGTTGTTCATTGTTCAGGTCATCATAAATCACCTCCAGCACAGCTAATTCTCTCAGAAACTGGATACCCTTCTCCATGGTGGCCCACTTGCTTGGGCGACATATGACATCTTCCTTAAAGGGATACCTTTCCTTCACGCTTGACAAGAGTCGCCTCCAAAGGCTGAGGACTCGTGCCCCTTTTCCAATTGCTTTATCAATGCCCCCTTCCCTAGAAAGGGATCCCAGCTGCTTGGCTTCCCTACCCTCTAATTCTAGGCTACTGGCCCCATTATCCCAGCATCGGAGCAGCCAGGTTACAATATGTTCACCTGGACGACGGCTGAAATCTTTTCGTATATCTCACAGCTCACTCAGGGATAGAGATCGGGTGGTCACTGCCTCGTTTATGAGTTCTTCCTCTTCCTCCTCCCCGATCAGCGGCCGGCTTTCCTCCTTCCGTTCTCGTGATGGCCCTTCTCTAGGGTCATCTGTCTCGTACAGTTCTTCCTCCGCTTCCCTCTTAGAAGAAGCTTCTTCCTCCCTTACTAAACGAGCCGACTTTCGCTTCCAAGATTTCTTCTTGTGTACAGGGGCCACTGATACCGGCACAGGCTGGTTCTTTGGTTCAGCCACAGTGCATGTCGCCGGGGTTGGAGTGGCTGCAGTGCATGTCGCCGGGGTTGGAGTGGCCGCAGGGCCTGTCGCCGGGGTTGGAGTGGCCGTAGTGCGTGTTGCCCGCGTTTGAGTGGCCGCAGTGTGTGTCGTTTTACTGTCACAGCCAGAGACCTTCTCTTCCCTTTGAGGGTACTGAATGGTGTTGAACAGGGCTCGGTAGGCATGGGCCAGGCCCCAGCACGTTGCAATGATCTGCATCTCTCTGGAGTTGCCAGGGTGACAGCATACTTTTTCCAAATATTCTACTAACTCTTCAGGATTCTGCACTTGCTCAGGGGTGAAGTTCCAAAACACTGGGGGTGCCCATTGGCCTAGGTACTTGCCCATCTTGTCCCACACACCCTGCCACTCATAATTATTCAGCCTTGGGGCAGATCTCTGGATGATATTCTTAATTTGCTTACCAACTTTAGACAAAACCGAAACAATATTCCCAAGAAGTATTAATAGAAGTATCTTAACTGCCCAAGGATGTTCAAAATACTGAAAAGTTACTGTAACGAAGGAGGAAACATCATAGAAGAAGGTAGTGACACTGCCATTCTGTATTTCCTCTGTAAAAAAACTCTCAGAAAAGTTACTGCAATTGCTAGTTGTCTCCATGAAATGGTATCCGTGGTACAGTAACGGCTTCATTGCGAAACGTACATACCACGCTAACGCCAAGGTCAATGTTCTAAAAACAAACCTCACAAGCGAGACATTACTATTCACTGCAGACCACAGCAAACTGCAAAACCCAACACCAATCTTTAACATGTACAGCAGGAAAAAGAGCGCGATGCAGATTATACAAATCAATATCGAGAACAGAGAAACCAACATTGTGACCCACAACTACTAACAGATATAAATTCCTTAATACACTCCGGTTAATCTGTTATTATCTCAAACCCTTCGTGCCCCACGTTGGGCGCCAAAAAGGACTGTTGTGGTTTAATTTCAGTCGGCAACTAAGCACCACGCAGCCGCTCGCTCACTCCCCCCCACCCGGTGGGATGGGGGAGAGAATTGGAAGAGCACAAGTTAGAAAAACTCGTGGGTTGAGATAAAAACAGTTTAATAATTGAAATAAAATGATAATAATAATATGATAATAATAATAATACACAAAACAAGTGATGCACAGTACAATTGCTCACCACCCGCCGACCGATGCCCAGACAGTCCCCGAGCAGCGGACCCCCCGGCCAGCTTTTCCCAGTTTATGTACTGAGCATGACGTCACATGGTATGGAATGTCCCTTTGGCCAGTTTGGCTGTGCCCCCTCCCAGCTTCTTGTGCACCTCCAGCCTTCTCAGTCAGTAGAGCATGGGAAGCTGAAAAGTCCTTGGCTAGTGTAAGCCTTACCTAGCAACAACTAAAACATCGGTGCATTATCAACTTTGTTCTCACCCTAAATCCAAAACACTGTACCAGCTACTAGAAAGGAAATTAACTCTATCCCTGCCGAAACCAGGACACTGTGGTTTATCAAACGCTCTGTTGCTCCGCTTTTGTCTATGCTGCACCTTTATGGCCTTGCACAAAGGAGTGAGGGTATATTTGCCATACAGTAGTGGGAAGGACAGTGTGGGTATAGTGTTGTGGCAGGTTTGGGATGTATAGTAGCGCTATGCGGTGTGGAGGATTAGAGAGCAGTGAGTAGTGGGAAGGACTGGGCATGGCAGCTCTGCTAAATGCGTGTTGAGCGTGAGGTGGTGGGTGGTAGGAAGTTCAGCAGAGAGGCTGGTGGGATGTGGTCCATGTGGCCTGGCAAAGAAAACGTCCGAGTCCTGTTCAGTTGTTTGCTCCTGTACTAGGAGGAAACTGCATCATTCTTTGATATTAGGGGGTAAGGAGCATACATAGTCCTTCCTGCCAGCAAGTGTCTTTTGTACAGCCTTGTTACAAGGCAATGTCCTCCCTCAGCTGTTAGGTTTCTGGGCTGGGCTCTATGCTAGAAGTTGCAAGTTTGCACTGGACCATGTCATTGTCTGCTACATGTTATTTGGAGCTCCATACCTTGCAGAACTTCAACTAGGGAAAGGAAAGACTCTGATGAAGAGCAGAATAAAGACCAGGTTGGCAGGCAAAAGGTGGGGCCAATATGTGGCCTGCTATGAAATACCAAGCTTAAAATTCAGGGAAAATGTTTTATGGGTCTTTCCTCTACAGATTTGTCAATGTTGTTTTGAGTTACAGAATTCAAAAGCAAACCACAGGTTTTGGCAGGTAGGCTAATGCTTTCTAGCCCAGTAATCATAAATGATGACTTAAAACATGTTTTCTTTTTTTAAAAAAAAATAAATCGCTTGTACTATTATCTAATAACTCACACTATGTTTAAGTTAGAGAAGAGCCAAGGGATTGTAATAATCTATTTTAAATTGTAAAATGTCCCTTTTCTTTAGAAACAGAGAATTCTGACTGGCAATGTTTATAAGCCCAACAGATCAAATTTAGCGTAGTATTAAAACTGTAATTAAGTATTTTTAGTGCTTCAAAATTGAATTGTTCTGTAGTAGTCAGTAATAGCTTAAAGTTATTCCCACTGACACCAGCAGGAGCAGTTGAATTAAGCCAGTGTTTAGCATTTTTTAAAATTTTACTTTGAATGTATAACATTTTTATTGTTGCTTTAGTGATTTTTTTTTTTTCTTTCGTAGCCAAGTGATTTTGTATTATAATTTTCTATTTGCTTTGCTGTTGTTAAATACCAGTCAAAGAGCAGTGGTTTGGGTGGGGGGGTTCTTTGTAGCCTTGTTTCTAGGCATTGTTCCAAAGTACACAGCTAAAATGCTTTATAGGTTTTGTTTAGAGCAAGGCTCTTAATGCGAAGATTGCCACTGAGTATTTTTGTTGCAATTTTGCAATTAAATTGATTCTTGATCTTTCCTTCAAACTCAACGTTACATTTTAGTGATGGAGTGTGGCTGTTAAAAATATATGTGATTGTCCTGCATACTGTGTTTTAAAGAGGAACAGAGAACTTCTCAATTTTTTTCTGAACATGTGACACTTTTGGAGAAGTCTGGTAATGAGAGAAAAGAAGAGGACATGAGAATTAATTGTGTAGAAGGCTCAGGAGATCATCTTGCTGCAATGAATGTGAAGCAGAGAGCTTCCTCTGGACTATTTGGGTAAGGTTGTACCCTGATCTGCTCCTCAGTACCCATGACTGGTTTATGATGCATGGTAGATGCCTTAAGGCAGAGAATGAGCAGCCAGCTTTTCATTAATTTGTAATGGAGAGACTGGTGGGAACGTTGTTCCACGCCATGGAGAGCTTGTAGTGAATTCCTTCAGCATTAAGCAAGCTAAAAATAATACTCTAGAAAATGTGTGCTTTAGCCAGACCCTTTGTTTTCTGAACATCCATTTGAACAGGGATTAAAACTACGCTATGAAAGTAAAAAGGGCCAGAAGTACTTTCCCTCTTTTTATTGTAATCTTGAAACTATTAAGCTGTTGAATACATTTAAGAAAAGATTTTACATTGTTCAGTAATGCTTATATGCAATATGCCTGGAATGATTTGGGGAATTTGTCTATGTGCAATTTAAATATTCTGTTAGAAAACTCATATGGTTTTGTAAGCTCTTCATATCCTTGTAACTATTTTTATGTTCCCTTCCCACGTGTTGATTCTGTGAGGGGACTGTGATGGATGAGCTAGCCTATGTGTCTGTGAATAGATGAGTTGCTGAATCCAGTGGTTCCCAGTAGGCAGAGCTAAGGAAGAATTGCACACTAGATAAAAAACAGTTTCCTTAGCCACTGTGTGGAGGCGTAAAGTTTCAAGAAATTTTAATTTCCACAGGAAAGGGAACAAAGATAAGAGCCATTGGTACAGCCCTTTAAAAACAGTGGTGGAACAGGTCATGGGGGAAGAGTTGCCAGCATGGGGAGAGCGCAACGAAGGAACAAACTATTGGAGGGAGCAGAGATGATGTAGCTGTGGGGCCAAACATGGCTGAAGGAGGCTGGTTGCA
Organism: Aptenodytes patagonicus; assembly: GCF_965638725.1. NCBI lineage: Eukaryota > Metazoa > Chordata > Aves > Sphenisciformes > Spheniscidae > Aptenodytes > Aptenodytes patagonicus. The sequence continues at coordinate 28,029,138 of NC_134981.1, forward strand.
GGGCAAAAGGAAAGCTTCCAAAAAGCAAGCAGTGAGTTGTGAGCGGGGCATCTTGGCTACACGCGGATTTCTTGATCCGGTCCCCAGGTACCTTCAAGTGTGGGGGGAACCAGAGGCAGCAAGCTGTCTGTACAGGCTTTAATATTGCTGTGAAAATAGAATGTATTTATATTATTTTTAAAGTAAATTAAAAAAATGTAGATCTGTATGTCTCTTCCTTGCTTCAGAGAGCAAAGATGTAAAAATGCTGGACAAAGCTGCATAGGTGTGTTTCAGCTACTGCGTCTCCCTGAGGAGCAAACGGTCCATGGCGAGGATGTTTGTTCAGAAGAAACCTGCCACCCATGAGGGTTTCACACTTTTCTCGCTCGGGAGGCCTGGACTGGAGCCCTTTCCTGCAGATAAATGACTGTGCTCTTTTTTTGCAAAGGGGAAAAAAAAATAAATACTGGAGTATTAAGATGCTGTTCTGCTCCCCATCTGTGTGGTAGAAAAAACATTAGAGGGCTTGGCCGTGAAGGTGTGTTTCTGTCCTTGCTGCAAGGTGGTTCAAATTGTCCCACCTCTCCTGGCCAGAGGGGCTGGGACTAGCAGGTCATCAGCATGGGGCCGCCCTCTCTGGTCCCACTGAAACTGTGCCACCATGCAGCTGGGAACGCAGCCCTCTTTGTGCGGTGGGGAAAGGGAGGTCGGCCCTGACCTCTTTATTTAGCTCGTAGCGCTTAAGGAGAAGAGTGCGGAGATCTCATCTCCACTCCAGAGACTCTTCTCGTGGCCTTAAACAGTTGAAAACATCTCTGTGGATCTCATCTTGATTTAAACATTTTTTTTGTATTTGTATTGGGGGGGGGGGGGCGGAAATAGCTGCAAGCTGACCTAGTATCACTAATTTAACCTGGTGTGTGTGAACCTGAAAAGGTATGTATTAGCTGCAAGTATTCTGTTTTTAAACCAGTTTTACTTTGCTAGCCTAGTTCCTTAGCACAAAGCATACTTTTGAAATTGCTGTAGTGGGTGGTTGTGATTGGTTTTGGTGGCTGCAGTATAGGTTGTGAGAATACTAGGTGTGAGGTTAAACTGCATAGCCCATAAAACAAACTATATGCACATCAGAATATCTCAGCCAGATGGATTTTCATGGTGTGCAGGTCTGTGAATAGAGCTGCTTCCACTCATGTGGATGAGGGTCTGGCAACTATAACTCCTTAACTTTTTTGGGGGGGTAATACTCAGAAATGAGAGATGCATTCCTCAAAATTCAAACAGGAAGCAAATGGAAATCCCATTAACATTGTGTTGAACCAGGAAAATACTCTTAATTTACAGATATCCTTTTGCTTGAATACAGGAATGCGTTGGTTTTGTAAAAGAGGGTAGAATTATTGAACTTATATGTTTACATTGCCCCAAACAGCTTTTTACTTACCCAAAACACTTAAGTGAAGAAAGTGTGCCATTCATGCTTTCCCTTAGGAATTAATGCTTTGCTTTAAATGGTAGTAATTTACACAACCTATAAATGCAATAAGTAATGTAAGCTATAAGGGACTAAAGTTTTGGGGTTTTGTGAGGTGGTTTTGGTTTTTTTTTTTCCTCCTTTTTTTTCTTCCTCTTTTAAGGAGTGTCTTTCATCTCTTTACTGCACATAGCCTCAGTAGGAACGAGAGCTGTATTCCACTATATTCAAAAGCACTAGTGGGAATTTCATGTTTTCTTACACCTGGGCAATAGCCTTAAATATCAGTTCCTACTGTATTATTATTTATGTTAATGCTGACTTTAAAGTCATACTTGATCACTGCATAAATATGGCATTGAAAGTTGCCTTGAAAGCTTTTTTGTTTGCTTGCTTTGGTTTTGTTTTATAGGAATATTGAAAATGTATTTTGGCCTTATGGTTAGCCTCACAGCTTTCCTGCGCAAATCTCAAAGGTTTTTGGGTTTTCTGCTGAAAGCATTAAGCATAATTATAATCTTGTACTGAGTTTTATAACAAGAGCTTTTGTTTTATAATCGAGACAAAAACATTCAATTTGTTTTATACAGGCATTAACAAAATGGGGAATTAAAGAGAAGGATGGTTGCTCCTTTATGAGTGAGTAAAGCATCTTCTCCCACCTCCACTATTGTTTGCTTCCCATTTTAGGTTTTTTAATAATTTGTCTAAAATTAACTTACGTTTCCACTTCAGATCATCTATGCCACAAAGTAAAAAATATTAGTACAAAGTTAATGTATAAAAGAAGTTTTGAAGAAGGTTGTCCAAAAATGGTTGTTGCATCACTAACAGTCTAAGACAAGATTCCTGAAGAAATGGAGGTTTTTCAGAAAGCTGAAAGGGAAAAAAAAATAATTGCTGTCTGTGGCCAGACTGCTGATGTGGGGGTGAGGAGTTGTTTGGCCACAGGCTCTTTAGTACTACAACTTAGATTTTTACCTGCCTGAAAGGCCTTTTTTCCTTTGCCTCCAGCCAGTTCTTTGCTATTGAGAAGCTCTTTGGCTTCTGTCCTCGTCCATGTAGTGTTGGATCACTGTCCAGGTGTGAAGACCCAGAATAGCTTCCAGGTTAAATGTGTTATTCTGTGATTAGAGGATACACTTTACCTTTATCTTTAAATGGTGCCTATTGGGCTGTTAATTTTTTTCACTCTTCAGCAGTTTCTTGTCTCAGCATTCAGCTCTTTGAATGTGAGCAGGCATTAAAGAAAACTGAAATGTTCTCAGTAACCAGGACTTTGCCTTTCAACCAGTAAGACCTTGGTGCTGGAATAAAGTCTTTGACCAAAAAAGGCAGACCCAGAGTAGCAGGGTTCTTGAATGTTAGTAATTTAGTTGTTCAGTGGTAGGTAGTTAATAAGATTAAATAAGTTAAAGCTTTAAATGAACTAAAAGCAATTCACTACTAAGACTTTTGCTACTGTAATGCTATGATAAACCTGAAAGTCATAAATACTAATTTTAATGAACTTACTTTTTGTAGCATAACATTCAACTTTAGTTTTAAATAAATGTAAATTTTCCAAAAGCTCCATAGAGCTTCCGATTTTGAAGATGCAGAAAAAGAAGCTTTCTATTTTCTTTGTTTGACAGCAGCAGCTGCCTCTGAATTTCATTCTTGCTAGCTGATAATTGTAGGCAACACGTTTTAACAAGCCAAATGTGATATGCATCTTAATATTACTCAGTAAAAATGAGAAGAAAAAAACCCAACTAAGTGTGACTAGAGGGTATGTGAAACTAAGTCCCTGGCCTCACAGGTTCCTGATTGCTGGTCTACGTAATCCTTAATACTGTCAAAAGGAGTGATTGAGGCAACCAAACTGACGAGGAAAAAGCTTCCCTGATCAGGCTTTTAAAACCACATATTAATATTTTTGGAGTTTGATTGTAGTGTAGTCATGGAAACATTAAATGTTATTTAGGAAGAAAATGTTGATGATTAGAGAAAATGAAGTAGCGTTTAGTTAACTGATCTTTGATTCTAGTAATTAAAAAAATATTTGTTTCAGGAGCAATGGCTTCCGCAGAGTCAATCATAAGCATCTTACGTTAGGCATGAAGCTTTGAGAGCCGAGTTTAATAGCAATGTATGCCGTCATGCAAACATGTTTGTCTTTCAGGTTGGTAATAAGTACTTAGAAACCGTATGGATAATTTTACTAAGCTTTTGTCCTTACAAATGAGCCTGGAAAGATTTTTCCAGTATTGAGTTTTGATTCTAATTAAAAAAAACAAAACAAACAAACAGAAAAAACCCTGTAAATTAAATGTTGTAAGATCTAAAGATGTCTGCTGTATAAAAACTGTGGAGATGTATGAGTTCTTTAATTTATCAAACTATTTGCAGTCTTAACAATAAAGCTTTTAGTAAGTGGTTCATACAAAACAATTAGAAGCTCCTCAAAACCCAAATGTAGGCTGGGAATGTTCGGGATCCCGATATGTGTATTGTCTACCCAGAGGTAGATTTTTCTTCGTGTATGGACGTCGAGTGCCAGATATTTATTTCCTGAGGGGCTGGACTCTGCTACTGGTAGTGTTATTGTAGAGTAGGGGAAATCTAGGTTGCAGTACACTAGTAGAAAGCACACATAGTTCCTGCTCTGCTGGAGCCCGTGGAGCCAGCAGGTGGTGCCCGGACAAGGAGCATGTGTTTCTGAATCCCGCTATCTGCCCGAGAGTCTTAAACTATGTCCTGGTTTCAGCTGGGATAGAGTTAATTTTCTTTCTAGTAGCTGGTACAGGGCTGTGTTTTGGATTTAGGGTGAGAATAATGTTGATAACACACCGATGTTTTAGTTGTTGCTGAGCAGTGCTTCCACTAGTCAAGGACTTTTCAGCTTCTCATGCCCTGCCAGTGAGAAGCTGGGAGGGGACACAGCCAGGACAGCTGACCCAAACTGGCCAAAGGGGTATTCCATACCATATGATGTCATGCTCAGTATATAAACTGGGGGGAGTTAGCTGGGGGAGGGGTGACCGCTGCTCGGGAACTGGCTGGGCATCGGTCGGCGGGTGGTAAGCAATTGCATTGTGCATCATTTATTTTGTATATTCTTTTATCATTCTTTATTATTATTATTTTCCCTTTCTTTTCTGTCCTATTAAACTGTCTTTATCTCAACCCACGAATTGTACTCTTTCCCCCCCCCGATTCTCTCCCCCATCCCACTGGGGAGTGGGGGGGAAGTGAGCGAACGGCTGTGTGGTGTTTAGCTGCCTGCCGGGTTAAACTACAACAGTCCTTTTTGGCGCCCGATGTGGGGCTCGAAGGGTTGAGATAACGACAGATCTGACGAGACCGTGTTAAGGCAAACTTGTTATAAGCATTCATCATATTGGTTTAACAGTCGCTGGTCACAATGTTGATTAATTGACTCTCAAAGTTGCCATGCTTGCTCTCAAAGTTGTGTTATGTAACACCTTACTTGCTGTATATGTTCCCTGTTGTGCTGTCTATCACCTCTGGGAGCTGGATCAAGGACATCATTTTGCTGCACTGTGTAACACTACTGGTTTATGATGTGATAAAATTTTTGGTCGTGAGACTAATTTTTGTATTTGTACTTCTGCATTTGTACTCAGCATTGCCGTCATCTCTGTACATCAGGAGCCACCTCTTGGAAATTATTAATAATTACACCTTTTCCCTTTTCTTCTCGGGGAACCAATCTATGGGGGAGACAGTGGGGGGGACACTTTCCCCAGCTCCTTCACCTTCCCTTTCTCCTTCAGGCTAGTTACAACAGCTCTTCAGAATATTGAATATCCTTGGGTTGTTCAAACCAGCATGTTCCTATTGCTCTGTCTCCTGAATGTGGTTCAGGTCATGATCTTGTTTAAGGTTAAACAATTATTTAAGAATACCATCCAGAGATCAGTCCCTGCGACAGGCACTGCAGCTACTCCAGCCCCCGCGACAGGCACTGTGGCTTGAACCAGTGCCAGTATCAGTTGCCCCTATACACAAGAAAAAATACACAAGAAAATCAGCTCGTTTAGTAAGGGATGAAGATGAACCAGGGCCATCATGAGAACAGGAGCAGGAAGAGGCAGAACCCATAAATGAGATGGTAACCACTTGACCCCTATCCCTGAGTGAGCTGTGAGATATGCGAAAAGATTTCAGCTGTCGTCCAGGCTGTCACCCAGGCAAGTGGACCACTATGGAGAGAGGTATCCAGTACCTGAGAGAATTAGCCATGCTGGAGGTGATTTATGATGACCTGAAAAATGAGCAGTTATCGAAAGATCCAGATCTTTGGTGCACATGACCCATGCGGTGGAAGTTTGGCAGTAATGACCTGGAAATGAGTATCGTCATATGCCAACTCATTGGCAGTAATGACCTGGAAAGACAGAGAGGGTCAAACAGTGGATGAATTGGCTGGCCAACTCTGGCAACACAAAGAAAGTCTCTTTTCCTCCCTACGGGCCCGTGTCTCAGCTGTGGAGAAACTGCCCCAGAAGTTCCAGCGATTCAAAGAGGACATATCCTACTCCCCACCTGTATGGACCAGTATCTCAGCCATTAGGAGTAAGCATCCCTCTGCTCAAGAGAGAGGATATAGAGGGTACACACCACGAGCCACCCTGTGGTTTTACCTACGTGACCATGGAGAGGACATGAGGAAGCAGAATGGAAAATCTACCTTGAGCCTAGAGGCATGGGTACATGAGTTGCAAGGAAAAACAATCACAGAAGGGGGTTCTTCCAGGAAAATTGCTGCTCCAGTTTCCAGTGAACAGTTCCCCAGACAGAGTAGAAGGGCTGATTTTACTTCCGATCTTAATAAAGGGACTTCTGATTCGCATTTACAAGAAGTGAGTAACAAATACTATGACCAGGACTAGAGGGGCCCTGCCTCGAGCCAGGGGGAGGAAAGGGACAACCGAGTTTACTGGACTGTGTGGATTCGGTGGCCTGGCACATCAGACCCACAGAAGTATAAGGCTCTAGTGGACACCGGTGCACAGTGTACCCTAATGCCATCAAGCTATATAGGGGCAGAACCCATCTGTATTTCTGGGGTGACGGGGGGATCCCAACAGCTAACTGTATTGGAAGCCGAAGTGAGCCTAACTGGGAATGGGTGGCAGAAGCACCCCACTGTGACTGGCCCAGAGGCTCCGTGCATCCTTGGCATAGACTACCTCAGGAGAGGGTATTTCAAGGACCCAAAAGGGTACTGGTGGGCTTTTGGTATAGCTGCCTTGGAGACGGAAGAAATTAAACAGCTGTCCACCTTGCCTGGTCTCTTGGAAGACCCCTCTGTTGTGGGGCTGCTGAAGGTCGAAGACCAACAGGTGCTGATTGCCACCACCACGGTGCACCGGCGGCAATATCGCACCAACCGAGACTCCCTGATTCTCATCCATAAGCTGATTCGTCGACTGGAGAGCCAAGGAGTGATCAGCAAGACTCGTTCACCCTTTAACAGTCCCATATGGCCAGTGCGGAAGTCTAATGGAGAGTGGAGACTAACAGTAGACTATCATGGCCTGAACGAAGTCATGCCACCGCTGAGTGCTGCCGTGCCAGACATGCTAGAACTTCAATACGAATTGGAGTCAAAGGCAGCCAAGTGGTATGCCACAATTCATACTGCTAATGTGTTTTTCTCAATCCCTTTGGCAGCAGAGTGCAGGCCACAGTTTGCTTTCACTTGGAGGGGCGTCCAGTACACCTGGAACCGACTGCCCCAGGGGTGGAAACACAGCCCCACCATTTGCCATGGACTGATCCAGACTGCACTGGAACAGGGTGAGGCTCCAGAACACCTGCAATACATTGATGACATCATTGTGTGGGGCAACAGAGCAGGAGAAGTTTTTGAAAAAGGGAAGGAAATAGTCCAAATCCTGCTGAAGGCTGGTTTTGCCATAAAACAAAGTAAGGTCAAGGGACCTGCACAGGAGATCCAGTTTTTAGGAATAAAATGGCAAGATGGACGTCGTCAGATCCCAATGGATGTGATCAACAAAATAACAGCCATGTCTCCACCAACTAGCAAAAAGGAAACACAAGCTTTCTTAGGCGTCGTAGGTTTTTGGAGAATGCATATTCCAAATTGCAGTCTGATTGTAAACCCTCTCTATCAAGTGACCCGGAAGAAGAATGATTTCAAATGGGGCCATGAGCAACTACAGGCTTTTGAACAAATTAAAGAGGAGATAGTTCATGCAGTAGCCCTGGGGCCAGTCCGGGCAGGACAAGTTGTAAAAAATGTGCTCTATACCGCAGCCGGGGAGAATGGCCCTACCTGGAGCCTCTGGCAGAAAGCACCAGGGGAGACTCGAGGTCGACCCCTAGGGTTTTGGAGTCGGGGATACAGAGGATCCGAGGCCTGCTATACTCCAACTGAAAAAGAGATATTGGCAGCATATGAAGGGGTTTGAGCAGCTTCGGAAGCGATCGGTACTGAAGCACAGCTCCTCCTGGCACCCCGACTGCCGGTGCTGGGCTGGATGTTCAGAGGGAGGGTCCCCTGTACACATCATGCAACTGATGCTACATGGAGTAAGTGCGTCGCACTGATCACACAACGGGCTCGAATAGGAAACCCCAGTCGCCCAGGAATCCTGGAAGTGATCATGGATTGGCCAGAGGGCAAAGATTTTGGAATATCGCCAGAGGAGGAGGTGACGCGTGCTGAGGAGGCCCCAATGTATAATGAACTACCAGAAAATGAGAAGCAATATGCTGTGTTCACTGATGGGTCCTGTCGTATTGTAGGAAAGCATCGGTGGAGGGCTGCTGTGTGGAGTCCTATATGACAAGTGGCAGACACTGCTGCAGGAGAAGGTGAATTGAGTCAGTTTGCAGAGGTGAAAGCTATCCAGCTGGCTTTAGACATTGCTGACCGAGAGAAGTGGCCAGTGCTCTATCTCTAGTGGCAAATGCCCTGTGTGGGTGGTTGCAGCAATGGAAGCGGAGCAACTGGCAGCGCAGAGGCAAACCCATCTGGGCTGCCGCATTGTGGCAAGATATTGCTGCCCGGGTGGAGAACCTGGTTGTAAAAGTCCGTCACGTAGATGCTCACATACCTAAGGGTCGGGCTACTGAAGAACATCAAAACAACCAGCAGGTGGATCAGGCTGCTAAGATTGAAGTGGCTCAGGTGGATCTGGACTGGCAACATAAGGGTGAATTATTTATAGCTCGGTGGGCCCATGACACCTCAGGTCACCAAGGAAGAGATGCAACATATAGATGGGCTCGTGATCGAGGGGTGGACTTGACCATGGACACCATTTCGCAGGTTATCCATGAATGCGAAACATGCGCTGCAATCAAGGAAGCCAAGCGGATAAAGCCTCTCTGGTATGGAGGACGATGGCTGAAATATAAATATGGGGAGGCCTGGCAGATCGATTATATCACACTCCCACAAACCCGCCAAGGCAAGCGCCATGTGCTTACAATGGTGGAGGCAACCACCGGATGGCTGGAAACACATCCCGTGCCCCATGCCACTGCCCAGAACACTATCCTGGGCCTTGAAAAGCAAGTCCTATGGCGACATGGCACCCCAGAAAGAATTGAGTCGGACAACGGGACTCATTTCCGAAACAACCTCATAGACACCTGGGCCAAAGAGCACGGCATTGAGTGGGTGTATCACCTCCCCTATCATGCACCAGCCTCTGGGAAAATTGAACGATACAATGGACTGTTAAAGACTACGCTGAGAGCAATGGGTGGCAGGACATTCAAACATTGGGATACGCATTTAGCAAAGGCCACCTGGTTAGTCAACACTCGGATATCTGCCAATCGAGCAGGCCCTGCCCAGTCAGAACTTTTACGTACTGTAGATGGGAATAAAGTCCCTGTAGTGCACATAAAAAATATGCTGGGGAAGACAGTTTGGGTTATTCCTGCCTCGGGCAAAGGCAAACCCGTCCGTGGGATTGCTTTTGCTCAAGGACCTGGGTGCCCTTGGTGGATAATGCGGAAGGATGGGGAAATCCGATGTGTACCTCAAGGGGATTTGATTTTGGGTGAGAATAGCCAATGAATTAAATTGTATGATGTTAATTGCTATGTAATACTGTATCTCATCACTGCTGTGGTGGATATATGCCATATCAACGGTATCGTATAACTAATGAAGAATGAAACCGAGCAAAGTGCAGCGATGATGGAACCGGACAAGTGTATTGGTCATGGGACCAAAACTGGCTTCAACATGCAACAGTCCAACACCACACACCATCTCTCCTGCCCTGAAGGACTGTTACGACAGATGGAGCCCGAAGTCATGGACTAAATGAACTCAACGGACATTTTATAGGGATGGCCCATAGACTAAGGGAATGATATCTGTGTGTATATATCAAAAGACAGGATAGGTGGTGGTGATTAATTGGGATGTATTGGAAAGTGTGGGGACCTGGGCATGACGTGGATGGTATAGAATAAGGGGTGGATACTGTCCTGGTTTCAGCTGGGACAGAGTTAATTTTCTTCCTAGTAGCTGGTACAGTGCTGTGTTTTGGATTTAGGGTGAGAATAATGTGATAACACACGGATGTTTTAGTTGTTGCGAAGTAGTGCTTCCACTAGTCAAGGACTTTTCAGCTTCTCATGCCCTGCCAGTGAGAAGCTGGGAGGGGGCACAGCCAGGACAGCTGACCCAAACTGGCCAAAGGGGTATTCTATACCGTGTGACGTCATGCTCACTATGTTAACTGGGGGGAGTTAGCTGGGGGAGGGGTGATCGCTGCTCGGAAACTGGCTGGGCATCGGTCGGCGGGTGGTGAGCATTTGCATTGTGCATCACTTGCTTTGTATATTCTATTATTATTATTATTATTATTATTATTATTATTTTCCCTGCCTTTTCTGTCCTATTAAACTGTCTTTATTTCAACCCATGAATTTTACTTTTTTTTTCTTTTTTCTTTTTTTTTTTTTTTCCCCAATCCCACTGGGCAGTGGGCGGGAGCGAGCAAACGGCTGTGTGGTGTTTAGCTGCCTGCCGGGTTAAACCACAACAACTATCACTGTCCTGACTGGACCACTTGAACTGGTTTCCCAGATAGGATTTATCACTGAGGTATCTTTCTTTGCAGCTGCACAGCAGTGTTTGGTTTTTTGATATTGAATGTCTTGGATTTGGCTGTTCTACAGGAAAAGCAGCCATGTCCACATCTACAGCCATAAGCATGTGCCTATGGAATAGAAAGGCAGGCCACGACATGCAGTGTTGCCTCAGCATCTGTCTTCAATTTGGGTATGTGTGAAAAATCAAGGGAAAAAATAATTTCAGAGGATTTACGATCAATTAATTCTGAGCACATGGTTCTGAATTAATTTGTATTGTATCGTACTACATATTAGTCAAAACCTATAAGTTTTGTTTCAGTACACCAGGATGCCATAAAGGTGGGCTCCAAAAGTTCTGTTGGACATGGTGGCACCTCAGAGGAGGGTACCAGAAACGCTGAGGCACTACCTGTGAAGTGAGGGCAGAGGTCTCCCTTCATATATAGGAAATGATGGGACTCTGGCAGCTTACACTGAATAACTACTGTAAATAGATTCCACCATATGTCAAAAATACAGATTAGCTTTCCAGGAAAGAAACTGGCTTAAAGTCAGCTCTTCCATTTAATCAGCTGTACCACAGGGGCTTTGTAGTGATCATGGCTTCAGCTGTGACTCGGTGAATCATATTGAGCCAATATGTGATGCACCAGTTAAATATTAAATGACCAAATATTTGAAAACAAGGTGAAGGAAAGGTCCAAAACACATACCTGTTCAGCACATTAGGTTCTGGAAAGGGGAATCTCTGCATTCAAGGCTTAGGCAAGACAGTGTTTAAACTTTCGTAGCTTGTTTAGTGTCTGAGCTGCTTTTGAATAGCAGTAAAAAAACCGCTAAAATAAGTAGGATCTGTATAACAGATTAGTCCTGGAGTCTCTGCAGCACTGTTAAGTGTGATTTGGAGAAAACACTAATCACTTTATATAGCATCTAACTGTGCATGAGATAAGGACCCATTCTCTCAAAGGTATCTTGCCTATCAATTTGTACGGATGGTTTGTTACCGACCTGCTTATGTGAGAAAGTATGGGGGTGCTCTGTGGGTCCCCACCCTGAGCCCTGAGGGCAGTGGTCTCTGACTGCTGGGGGCTGTTTTTACCAGGTGGTCTGTTCTAGCAGTGCATTCATTTGGTATACGGTGTTAATAAATACAAAAGAAAAATAGTTAGAAGTTCACATTTTTCCTGTTGGGTAACTAAATTCCTCTCTATGTGATAAAATAGGATTTCCTTCTGTGTTAAGTACCTGTCTTGTTGTTTAGTTATGAAAAGGGGGACCTGTTCAACTTTGCACATGAACGCTCCTTTGATCTGAATCCTCCTTTGATTTCCCCCCCCCCCTTGTTATTCAGGATATTGATGTGGAGTAAGATTTGGTTCCAAGCCACTTTCCTCCTGTAAAGTAAAAACCAGGGTCTCTTCATGTTTCTTGGTTTGCCTTTTGTTTTATTTCCTGCTTAATTTGCTGTCTGTTGCTTGGTGTTCATCCTTCCTTGTTTCATAGGAGGCATTAAATAGTTGCTGTGATATTTTTAAGGTATGAAGGGACTCTAATAGGGACGTCTTTTCTGTCTCAGCATGTTAAAATCAATTCAGTGGCTGCATGTTATGGTGTTCTTCCTCCCTCCTCTACTGCTGGAAACATGGGTGGATTAATCTAGCCCCAAATTGCTGTACAGAAACCCTATGCTCTTAAGTTAAAAAAATCAGTGCAAGTCTGTGAATCATTTTATGAAAATACTGGATTGAGTTTCAGGCTTCGAGTCCCTGCTGTGCTGATGCATTAAATTCTTCATGGTATTGGCAGGGGAGAAGCAAGGGACCTTTCTTTAGCTGGATAAATAGGATAAGCATCAACTCCAGGTGCCTTGAGAGAGAGACTCCAGACAAGCTTTTAGTACAATTACAGAAGGACAAAGTGGAAGAGACCCGTGGGACTCCTATGTGTATTGAATTTTGTTTAGCCTTTTGGTCATACTAACAGAAAAAAACCCCAAACTATAGGAGTCTTTAAAGTTTATATGTTTGTAGTCTTTTGGGTGTAAATATGGGGGTGTTGCTTTTTTTTTTTTAATATGTATATATGTGCATATGCATGCTGTATTTTTTTAGGAAATGGTATTGGCAGAGGATACTCAAACTAAAAAAATTAGAAATACATCTCTTCCAGTGCTCATAGCACATGGAAGAAAAGTCAGGGCTCTTCCTTGGGACACTTCCCAACGTTCGAAGGACATGGACTCGTGTGGGACCAGCGCATAACTCAGCAGTGTAGACGCTTAGCTTCAGTGCTGTCCTGGCATCAGCAGGGTTGGAGGTGCGGGAAGGAATTTTGTTCGTTCACCTAATCTTTCTCTGCAGACAGTTAATGACTGTCTAATCTTCCCTTACCAGAAGGGAGCCTTCAGTGATTATTTACATTAAATCATTTTAAATGAAAGAATAAAACTCAAAGTCATTATAGTTTACAGTTTGTTGATGGGTATGATAATCATGCCTGCATAACCTGTCTACTTTTTATGTATAAATAAGGATATTTGTTATGTTTTAATCCTTAGTCAAGCAATATTGCTTATCCTTTTAATGTTTCAGTGGCTTTAATTCAGATTTGGTAGGAATATTTCTTCCAAAGCACAATGCTGTCTGATCACGTGCTCTGCATTGTAAATCTTCCCTTTGTGACATTCTTTGTTACATAATGAAATGGAAAATATATAATTATCATATGCAGTAGGTCCTTTCTGTGCCTTCTGACTTATGGAATAGGTTATACTATGCATTTTAAATGGAAGTCCTAATTAATTAATGTCAGAGAGCAATTTTGCTTAGCAGAATACTTTTAAAATCCAGCAGCGCTGTAGAAGGCAGATTTTTTTTTTTTTTGCTTATCTGTATAGTTTCTTTTTAAATAAATTATAAGCATTCTGTTAGTTGAACTTGATTTCTTCTGCACCTTTTTTCCTTTTTCATTTTAGGAAGTCTCTCTGGTTCTCATTCATGTTCTTCATCTATTTCATCTGAGATGACGCAGTGTTTCAGCACTGGCCGCATATGGGAATTCTCAGGTTTAACCTGTTGCCAGTACCAGTTGGGGGGGGAAACAGAACCAAAAATAATGGCTCTTCATATTTTACAAATAAAGTCGGGATTTTTTTTTGTTGGGGTTTTTTTTTTTGGTTGAGCTTCTGTTGTCACCCATGTTTCTAGTCCTAATGACTGTAGAGAAAAGTTTGAAATCACCTCTTATAATGTGAGATAATCACTATCTCTGACATCTGCAGTTTTAAGAAAACACCAAGTATTGGGAAGTTCACAATAACATTGTAGGAATTGGCAGCAGTATCTGGTTTCTTTGACTGAGTCATCAGTTTTCTGTGACTGAACTGAAATTTTGGCCTTTCTTTGTGTCCTTATAGATGACTAATTGTTACTTTAAGCTCAGCATTAAGTAAAATAAAGTTTTAAAAAAAGTCTTTCATCTCTCCTGAGCCCTCCCTATGAATTTCTTCCTCAATTACTGCAGATAATGTCACTCTTGCACTCGTGTTATATGTATAGCTCAAACAAAGGTCCAAGGTAATGTCATAAGGCCACAAATAAAATGGTAGACCAGAGGTTCATTTAGCCCAGTATCTGATGATAGCCAGTGGCCTAGAGTACAGAGCAAATTTACACTGATGCTTTCATAGTCTCCACTGCTCTGCATCTTGAGACAGTTCTGTTTAATGGCTTTCAGTGGATCTTTCCTTCATTAACTTGTCCAGTTATTTCTTGAGTAAATGTGAAATTTAGCATCCACAGCAAACTATGGCAGATTTCTTCAGCATAACTGCGTCTTGCATGGAAAAAGTGCTTTCTTGAACCTTACGTTCCCCAGTATCCTTTGACGCTGTCAACACTTGCATTAGTAGATACCGTGAAGAGTTATCTCTTCTTCCTTTCTGTGCTTATCAGCATTTTAGATCTAAAGAAAATACATCCTTATCGCTTAAATGTGTGATCCATTCAAAAGATGCTGACTCTCATACTGTAATAGCCTGGAAAGTTCTCTCTCAACTGCAGAGCTCCATGAAGAAACCATGTATTTTCTGTGTTGTAGTTCTGCAGGCTTTTGCCGCTTCTGCATAATTTTTAAAAGTTAACTGACAGACCACAAAATGGATTTTGGCTCTCTGCGTAAACTACTGGGACATGAAACGATGACTTTTAAGAAGAAAAGCTGGATTTTGATTTTTTTTTTTAATTTTTTTTATTTTAGTTATAGTGGGTGGCTTCTCAAGCATTTATTAGTGATTTCCATCTGAGAGCATCTTACTTTTTTTATCTTACTTAGAAAAGAAACAAAAACATTCAGGAAAAAATGCTGCTTAGACTCGTGGTGTCTTCCCCTTGTGCTTTAGGATACTATTACACATGCTTGTGATTATCCACTCTGCAAACAATTGTCAGAAAAATTAATCTGTTTTCCAAGTCCCACGGAAGAGCAGATGTGGAATTAAGTTTCAAACAACGTACTCTTCATCACTTACATCTGGACATGTGTCACGAAAATTTCGCAACTGGCCCGTGCTGACCGAGGAGAGAGGCTAGGACGCAAAGTATAGAATTACAGGAGTAATTCTTTATTCATGTGCATGAGGTGTCCCATTCAAATTGGGGCACCCCGAATGCAGTTTTACACATGGTTCTTTTACTTTTCAAGCATTCAGGTACAACATGATTTGACCAATCACTACTTAACACACACATACTACTGTTTTGAAAAACAACTATAATTCTATGGTGTCGTCATCCATCTGCTTCTTTCTTGATCAAGGTATACCTGGAGTCAGTCTTGCTACAGTTACTTATCTATGATGCCAGATAACGGGAGGATTTCACAGAGGTGTTGGAGGGGCTAGGATGCTGGCTTTATCTTGGTAGTCCAGGGGTATCCTTTCTTCTTTGTGGATGGCTTTAAGATTCCAAAAAACAAAGGTCCTTATCTTCACGGTGGGGGCTGTCCTCCTCCTTGCAGTGAGTTGGGGCCCTTTAGTTATGCTGACTTAACCATGGTTATGCAGTATACAATGTAAAATATCTCTCTCTTAAAAAGCTAATACAATTTCATACTATTAGCAAAGTTCATACAATTCCATACTATAAAGACTAACTGGTACAATAGTTAGGGAATGAGATTTTCCTAACACATGAAACGAACTGGAGCTCAGTGGGAACTGATTGGATGCTTTGTTAGTCGAGCATGGAGTGGAGAACTTGCATTTTTCTTGGGCTTCATTCTCTGAATGGTCCTTTGAAAACAATGCTAATAAATGAACAAGAAAAGGGTCTGTTTCAGATATTTAACTCTTTCTAGAGAGCCAAAACCTCAGGGGACCACCTGAATTGAGCTGGGATATATTACGTGTATGAATATGAAAGAGAGATTGTGTATATATGTATAATTTTCTTCCTTTATTTAAGAGCTATTTTGATGCTGTAAAGGATATTGGGGAGTAAAGTAGCTGTATATCATCTGTGCACTTTCAAAAGCAATGATTTAAACCAGCCAGCTCTGCCTGTAAGAAATTTTGAGACAATGTTCAATTGCTGGAATACCATAAGAAAGCAATTATGTCAGAAAACTTATTCACGTTGTGTTCTAAACCTCAGCCTTCACTAGAAAAATCCCTTAAAAAGATAGTCCATACAAATACTTCAGTTTTGGGGGAGAAAAGGTTAGTATTTAGGGACTCTGGAACTTACAGCTTCAAACTTTACAGTATTATGATTTTGAATCAGTGCATTGGACAGTCACTGAGACTTAAGGAATTGTTGGATTCTTGTTCTTGGGATGAACTTCTTCATAACTGATGAGAAAGCTCATGGAAACTGCGCTATTGATCATTTTTCCCATTATGATTGCCCTTTCTCATATATGTATAGGTCTTGAAAAATAGTGCCTACTAGTAGGAATCTGCATTTTCAGTTGCTGCAGAATTGAAACCAGTGTTAAAATGTGTAGCTTATATGTATAAGATTATTTTCAGTTATTTGATCCAATGTAGCCTGGAAATAATTTGCTGCCTTGAACCTGCAAAAAAGGGGAAAAAAACCCTAACAAATTTGTTGTTTCTTAAATTTTGACAGACTTGATTAAACAGACAAGATTATGTCTTGTTTCAGGGTTTGATAGTGGTTCCTTGGAGGCTTTTAAACCCAATTTGAAGTTTTAAAATTAGTCTTATCATATTATGTTGAAGGGTTAAGAGAGCTGTGAACTCAACTGCAGATAGTTTTTCTTGGGAAAACAATACAGTCGGCCACCAAACCTGAAGTGGGGTGTGAGGAGATTAGTAGCGATGCATTTTCCTGCCTTCCAAGGAATAGGAATGGGAATCTTCCATCTCACTGCCTTATTGGCTGTTCCTTAACTTCTTACCTTGCACATTCATAATTTTGTTTATTCTGGTAGCAAGCAAACGGCCAATGCCAATTAAAATGCTCATTGCTAATAAAATAGCAAAATAGAATGTTTTGAGAGATTGAGAGAACAGAAGGAACTTTCAGAAATGTTTGTTACGTTCCAGGGAAGTGTTGTCTCTTAGCTTGACTGCTGAAGAGATCTGTGACGGTTATAGCAGAGTTTATGTATTCTTTAAAAAATCTTTCATATGGATTTTCTGAGGCTGTTTTGCTTGTGCTCTGTGAAGTGACCAATTCCTTCCTTTTCTTCTTTGTTTTTTGGGAGGTCTGCTTGACCTTAGTTTTTCATGTTTTGTTTCAAATTAACTGTATTTCATGGATATTACTTTGTTTATACACTTTGCAAAAGAAAAAGGAGATAATAACATTCAAAATAAACATCTTTATACCCACGTCTTGTTTTTTATCCTTTGTCTAGAATGACATAAATGGATAAGTATTTTATGTTCTTTAAATGTGACTTTGTGAATGTAGTCGATGTAGATATCTTATGCATGATCGAGACTTTTAATAAGTGCAGTTGTCTGCTGCCTTTAATAATCAAAAGCATGGGATACAGCCAGTAGTTCCGTAATCTTATGGGGCTGGTAAAGCTCAAATGAGAAACTACATTTTTGATGTTTAATACTTTGAGAGCATTTTAAATGGACTTACAATGCATGTCTTTGTTTTAACAGTGGGGCTTGGGGTGGCTTTGAGGTATTAAATACATACTTTCTGAGAAGTGATTGAAGGGTACACTAACATTCTAAAAAATGTACAGAACTTTGGATGAGAAGGGCCTTGTAAGGGAGTTTGTTCCCTTGGTATTGCAGGCAATCAGGTTGTATGCAATTCCTTTCATTGTGTCATCAGCCTCTGACTTAAAGCTAGGTAGGTTTCTTGCCTCCGCTTTTGTTGTTCAAAGGCTGTTGCAGAATCTTGCTCTTTCAGATGATTTAGAAATCATCTCTTAACCTGCATCTTAAACATATTCACAGTCAGTTTACAGTTATTTTGTTCCTGTTCCAATGTTGGCTTTTAATTTAAATATCTCTTCTTTCTCCTTGCTATTTAGCCACCTACAGTAACTGTAGGAAGCAATTATACTTCATTTTTGTTACCTTCATTTTGTTAGGCTAAAGAAGGCAAGACCTCATATCTTTTCTCAGCTCTCCTTTCCCTTGATCAGTACAGTGGTCCTTCTCTGTTCCTAATCCAACTTGGATGTCTTCCCGCTGCCCCTCGCTTATGGATAATAAGAATTCTATGTAGTGTTCAAGGTAAGACCTTGCAAGAGTCTTCAGCAACTGGTAATACTCCCTCTGGGCTGATGATAACTTTTTTGATATATTCTAAGATTATACTGCCATTCTTCACCCCCATACCTTGTTAAAGGTATTACCCAGCAGGCTCAAGATCAGTCATGAGATGCTTCTGAAGGTCTTCCTCTTCTCAAAACGATATATGCATATTAAATAACCATTCTCTCGGAGTTCAAGCTACCAGTAAACTTTAAAACTGCGTGAATATGGTGGAGAATGCTGCCTGAACTGTAAGTAATTTTTTTTTCCTAATTCATTGCTTTAATTTAGAAAATCATTGTTCAATGAGAAAATACAGTGGGGGTTTTTTATAAGTTATAAAACGAGCCCAAGTTAAGTGAACTGATTCATATCACCATCTCAGTTTCTCAATTGGAGACATTAGGAAAGCAAGGAATCTTCCTTCACTCCCACAGTTGTTGATAAAAGTTAAAAGGAGAAGACATCAAAGAATTAAAAAGTTTTTGCATCAAACTGAAAAGTTTGGGTCAGGTGAACACCCTCTCATGTGTTTCATTAAATAATTTTAGGAGGTGATCTTATGGTTACCATAAACTTTCTTGCACATTGAATACCTACCTTTGGGAATGTAAAGGTTAATCAGCGATAGAAGATACGCAAGTAGGAAGCCCAAGGATGAATATTCAAGGAGAACATGTCTGTATTTATTTATATTCAGTTATTTGTAGTTAGAATCATACAGGTTGGAAGGGACCACTGAAGACAACGGTCAATTTTACCCTCAGCTGGGAAAGAGGAGTAAAAAAAAGTTGGGTAGCCTTCTGCCCCTTACAGCCATTCCTATTTGAATTGAATCCTTCTTGGAGTATTCTGCAAGCCTGTGATTTGAGTCTGAAATTGGCCTATGACACTCCAATTCAGCCTTGCAAGTACCTTTGTATAGGAAATGGTAAAGTTAATAAACAATATGTCATTTTAAAGAATTAATTTATAATAATCTTGAAAGGGAAAAGAAAAGCAGAGACTGAGATCTATTTTTCCCCTCTGAATCAGGAGACCTTTTTAGATGTGATTCTCCTCTTTGTGTGCATGTCTATACGTGGAGACAATCTTTCACAATAGAGTATCTCCTTTTAGGTAATAAAAAGAATAGTAGAAATCTAGGGAAAATAAAATGTTATCACTAGGAGCTCATAACTTGTCAAGAAGTTATTTCTCAGTTATACTGAGAAATATATTTTAAAGAATAATTTAAAGAATTTTTAGAGGAATTTAAAGAATAATTAGAACTTCTTACAAATTGTGTGCTGTGACAGTCTTCAAAGAGGATATTATCGGCTTCAGGAAAAGCTAAACCCAGAGATTTTATTTCTTGTATTACCAGGACATTTTCTGAAAAGAAGATCAACTCTAGTAGTTTTTAAGCAAATGGGCTCCAGTGAAAGCTGAAAATGGCAAAAATTTAAAAGGCAAAGAAAAGCTTCTTTGTGGTGAACAAAATCACAGTTAACATATTTCTTAGTTGCTGTTCAATTCCCACCATCCCCCGGGCTAGCTATTTCTTCCATCTGCAAACTGAGTATAATTTTTATCTCTTACCAAGCAGTGGCTAGCTCATTTCCCTTTCCTTGGGTTAGCATCAAAGGAATGCCTCTTCGTGGGCTTGTAAGCTCCCGTTGGAAAAGCAGGCTGGATGGAGATGGCTCAGGACTTTTCAGAGGTCTGTAGAAACTGCAGAATGTTCTCCAGGGTGAGAAAACTGGGCAGATAAGACTTGAGTATGGATTTTCATTTCCATAACATGATTTTACTGAAATACTCAAGAAAGGCACATGGAATTTTGCTCAGGGACTCTTCTTTATTTAATTTTTCTTTATGTTGGGTTTGGGTTTGGTTTTTGGGGTTTTGTTTGTTTGTTTGTTTTTACAAGACTAAAAATTGGTTCTGAGACATGAGCTGGAGAATAGTTGAAAATAAACATGTTGATGTGCTCTAAGCAGTATTTTTAGCTTTGAATTAAGGTCTTGAGTCCATGATAGGCCTACTGGTTGGATAATGTTCAGATAGACTAGTTTTGGTAGAAGGAACTTTGCTTTGAGGTCAAATTGAATGGCTCTAGATTTTGTGACTTAGCAAAATCATTACATGAATCACTGAAGTGCTTTGTGATTAAAAAGCAGCTTTTCACTGGTGGAAGGTCACAGGTAGTACCTGTAGGTGCTTTAATTTGATAAGCTACTTTTTAATGTGTATTTTTAATTGCATCTGTGAAGATGAAAGCTGTGAGGAAGGCATGGAAATTAGTCCAATATAGAATATATGCTTAAGATAAACAATGTTGCTTTCCTGACACCGTAGAGGAGTTTAAAACTGTATTTTGAGGACTCTTAACAGCTTGTTCGTGTCTTAGTAAGTCAGTCCCTAGTTCTATGTTTAGTTGCTTTGTTAGGTATCTTGTCTAAAGTGTAAAGGAAGTTGAACGCTAAAATGAGTCTGCTTTTCTTTGGGGGGGAGGGAAGGATTGTGCTTAAGGCATTTTTTTCATTTAGGTTGAAACCACAAAACAGATTCCTAATTAGATTGTGGTGCAGGAGTACTGGAAAACACAGGAATTTTATATGTCAATTTGGACATTTTAATGATTGTTTCACTGATTTGTAATAGTCACAGCTTGCATCACTAGGATGATACTCTGAATATAACATTGGCCTGAGAAGGAGGTGTTGGACTGAAAACCAAACAAACCCCGCAGCTGTTAGTTTAAAGACTGTGTGAGCATGAGTGAGATAACATCTTTTTTTTTCTTCCTTTTTTTCCTTTTTCTCTTTTTTCCCTTTTTTCCCTTTTTTTCCCCTTTTTTTCCCTTTTTTCCCCTTTTTTTTTCCCTTTTTTTTCCTTTTTTTTTTTTCTTTTCTTTTCTTCCAGGCTATCACTCACGTTGGGATAGCCATGCAATGCAGCATTCTGTGACAGACTCAGGCTGTCCACCAATTAAATGAAATGGTGCGTTATTTGCTCGTGTCTTAACAAAATTCCACAGTTGCCATCTCCAGGCCTTCAGGAGAAGATAACTGAGCTGTCTCCCTTGGAGTCGTTCTGTTCCACTTCTGCCAGCAGACTGCTTTATTTGTAAATTTAGTGTTTTGCAGGCCACAGTGTGTGGTAATCTGGGGGAAATAATTCAGATGCTAATAATACTCTTCAGAAGTTGTTACTTATTAAGCCAGCTGACATTTAGAAAGAAGAATAGCCTGAGCCTGCCAAGTGATTCTAGCTCATTGCTGAGGAACATGCTACTGGTTAGAGCATTTAATTAGCAACCAAACGTCAGGGCCCTGAGGGCACTAAGGGGCCTCGGCCTCCCCTGGTGGAATATTCTATGTGCCAGGAATTCAGAGGCCGTTTTAAGCCTTACTTGACTTTCCAGTGCTCCTGGTACATTTTCCTCTGTCCTCGGCAGCATGCTTTGTTAGGAGTTCTGTATTGATTTTCCATTGTGAAACCATCTTCTCAAAAGCCAAATTATCTCTCTTTGTTAGAGTCTACTGACCTTCCGACTCACTTTGTTCTTCTAGATAAGGGGAGGTTCTTCATATATCCTGTCCTGATGTATGTGTAAAAATGCAAATTTGTTATTATTGTGGGAAATCCTGTAGTTCAGCATCACTGAATCAACCTTACCTTACCTTTATCACCTTATTTTATTACTTTTTGGTACTTGGGATCAAAAACTGGACGTGGTATTCCAGATGTGTATTCCAGGAGTGCTAGGTAAAGGCAAATAATCACTTATTAATGAGAGCTTAGCCTGTAGATATATCCCAGGATATTCTTGGCCTTCCTTGCCGCCAGGACTAACTGCTAGCTCATGTTTAGCCCACTGTCCACCTGAACCCCCAGCTCCATTTCAACAGAACTGCTCCCCGGGTAGTCAGTGTCCAGCCTGTCCAAGGGATTAGCCCATCCCAGGTACAGGACTTCACATTTGTCTTTGCTGAATTCCATGAAATATATGTGTGTGGGGTGGCAGAAGGGGTTTGGAGGTGCGTTTCATAAGTTTCATAAGTGGGGTGAACATGCTATGTAGTTTAGGTTTTTATTCCAGTGGTTTAGGAAGTTTTGTAGTTCTTCCTAAGTCATACCTGATTTTAACACTTTGTTATAAATCGGAATAGAATATACAAATAATTTTAAATTTATTTTCAAATCTTGGCATACATTATTAGTAAAATAGAGGAAGACAAAAAGATGCAATTTTGAGCATGCTTAGTGGTTTATGTGTTACTCCTTCACACGTGCATATTTTTTTAGCTCCTTGGTGGTTTGGAGTAATGTCCAGAATGCTGCATTTCTAGCAAAGGAGAAGTGTCCTGGTAGTGAAATGTTACCTGTGTGAGTATAATCTCTTACAAGCGGAGTTGTACCATTCCAGCCACCAATACTAATCATAAATATTGTTTTAATGTTTTTGGCTCTGTACCTTTCTTACATTTTACATCA
Organism: Aptenodytes patagonicus; assembly: GCF_965638725.1. Lineage (NCBI taxonomy): Eukaryota > Metazoa > Chordata > Aves > Sphenisciformes > Spheniscidae > Aptenodytes > Aptenodytes patagonicus. The sequence goes on from NC_134981.1 coordinate 28,051,922, forward strand.
ATTATTTCTCTAGGTATTGCCAGGCATCTGAAGTGGTTGACCAAGACCTAAGGATTTGGAACAGTGGTGAGTAAATAAAATTAAGATTATTATTATCTGGTATTTTCACATGCTGTCTGACTCTGAAGTTTGACTGCTGTTTGAGGGATGGAAGATGTGCAGTAGGTTATTCTTTTTGAATATTTTCTTCTGAGCACCAAGTTCCTGTTCAGAGCATTCATCTGACTTTTTTAACCAGAGATTTTAAGAAGGTGAAGAGAAGGTAGTCTCAGTGACTGCTTTTGACTTAGAAAATACTGAACTTAAAGTATTTCAAGCAGAACAGTTTAATCTATGCTTGTTGAAGCAGTAACATACACTGTGACCCATTGTATTAAATGAGTGATGCCTGAATCCAGACTTCCCAGAATCACGTCAGTGTATACATTAAGCAATTATAAAATCAGATATCATTCTAGAATACATGGAAACCTAAGATAAGTTAATAAATTACTGCAAGCTGAATTTTTTCTTTCTTTAAACCCCCAAGCTTATGTCTGTGGTTCTTAATTCCCCCTCTGCAAACTGTGGTGTCCTTTGTAAAGATAGATTGTCTTGTTGATCCCCTACACCTTGCTCATTGCTGATCCTTTGCATCCTGTGTGCCAATGATGCACCTGCTGTGACTAGAGAAGAACACAGGGAGGGTCTAAGGAAGAACTTTAAAAATTTCAAATACTTTTTCAAGTGAATTTTGTTTAGTAAAGTGTTTATGAATATCTTATTTGCACTTCCCTGGCTGTAAGTGTAGGCTGACAGAGTGCACCTTACAAATGCAGAGATAAACTCACCAACTGTTAATTGTACTTAAAAATAATAATAATAATTAATCTTTAAAAAAGCAACTGTGTTTTCTTGCCAAGCGATAGTTATTTGGAATAACATAATATTTCTATTTCTCTGGTTTCCATAGCTGAGACAGTTTATGTGAAATATTTTGTATTTATGGGATCTTGTTTGATTTCAGTGCCATTGGCAGCAAATATAAGTTTTTAGCATCCATACTTTTGGTTGTGCACGCTGTTGACTCTGGTGACCAAAACCAGAGAAAATGCAATACAGTGAGAAACTCTTGCCTTGGTTTTGTCATCTTTTTTGCTTTTATGACCTCTGAGAATTATGTTTGTATAGTTCTTAATTTTTAGAAATACCATTTAGTTCAAACTTTGAAGGAATTTATCAGTGTAGAACATCATTTACCTTCCGGTAATTCTATATTTACTATCTCCTTTCTATTTCTGCCTGTATTTTATCAGGAGAAGCAAATAAGTGAATTTTAAGTGAATTTGTCAGTTAATTTTGGATTGTTCCTTTTTGTCTACTGTTTTAATATCTACCCCCACCCCTCACCCCCCGCCGATTCTTGGGACTAAACTGCTGTATTCATGGTGTCATCAATGCACAAGTAGAATTAATTTGATAGTTCCTGTGCACTTTCCATCCACCTTATCCCTCCTCCTTAGTAAGAATGAAACTTGTTCTTTCCTACTTCTGTAAGTGTTTGCGAGGGCATTCAGGAGTCCTCAAAAATAAGTGGTACGTTTTCTGATATTTACATTAGTTCATTTAGTACTCTAGAATAAATGTTACAGGTCCCTAGAATAAATGTTACAGGTCCGTGCCCACTTTGAATGTATTCAGTTATCTAGGATATTTTGGTCACGGTGAATACCAGAAGGACCCAGACAACATTCAAGTTCCCATAGAAAAATCCATGTTTTGCCCTTGCCCTTAAGTGTAGACTTAATAGGAGCAACGTTAAATTTCAGGATTGTGAAGAACTGTGCAAGAAGGAATTCAAACTACATTGAACCTCATCAACCAGTCTTGTCCTCACTGAGATACCTACATGTATATGGATTTATGTGGCTTCATTTACCTATGTGCCAGTGTGACACATTTATTCATGCTCTGTGTAAGTTAAGTGTTCCACAACACACAAGTGTGCCACTACGTTGAAATAGATGTGTTAACCCAACAGGTACCACTCCAGTGTATGTATTATGTAATCCCACAAAAAGCTGAAACTATTGTAAAGTTTCTTTACGGGTATACAAGGGACAATTCTGGTCTGTGCCTCTTCATGTGTAGGATCTAATAAAACTATATGCCTGATGTTCAGAAGTCACTTGTCCCAAACATTCTGAAAATAAAAACTATCCTTCTGTCAAGCTAAACATACCTATAGTTTAAGGGAAACTTGAAGAAAATATACCCAGTGTTTTTAAAAGTAACTCTAAAACTTGCTTATGACTGCTGCTTGTTGGTGACTCAAGTGTGTTTAAAAGTAGTCTTATAAACAACTTAATACATGTGAAGCAACTTCTAATTTTTTACTGACATTTAATTGCATGACTTCAAACTGAATTAATTTCCTTCTTTACAGAATACTGATACTTGTTATTTTATTATTAATATGGTGGGCATTCTGGTGGGATGTTCTGATACGGGGCCCTGATTCATCAAAGAATCAGAGGATATGCTTAAGGGCCATTGAAATACAGTTAAAAGGGTATTTGTTTAGAAACTAAGGAGGTGTTTAAGAGTCTTGTTGAACAGGAAAAAAGCTGAAGCACCAGCTTTTGTTAAACTGGAACCTTGCTCATATTACAGATTATAGTGAGATATCATACCAAACTTTCACAGCAGTTGCTAGGGATGAAAACTGAACTGTGTACTGTATGGTACTCTGTCTAGCCTCAGTACATCATAGGCAGTTAATATGGCTTTGTTTAACAATGAATATAGGTATTAATTCTTTCAAGTTTGATGTTCTTTAAGAAGCTACTAGTTAAGAATTAGAGAGACTTCTTGTTAATTTAAAATTGCTTCTTGGATACTGTTACAGATAATATGACTTATTTTATAGTAATGTGCCTCGGACCAGTTAAGAGTCCTATAGTGCTTAGCAACATAACAACAACACTAGCACATGCATTAAGAATGTGAAGATAACTTAAACAATGACTTGAGCAACTGTCAGCAGCAGTAGGTGGGAAGCCAATGTAGAGGGTTAAGTGTAGTGGTGATGGTAAAATTGCAAAGGTCAGATGCTGTGCTAGACGTCAGTGTTGGACATCTCTGGAAGGCAGCAGGTGTTAATGTGGTTGGGGAATGTTAGCCTGGGCACTCTGATGGTTGATAATGAGACTAGCCCTGAAAATGTGGAGGTTTGATCCCCTCTTTTAATAGCTGAACTTTCACCAGCCAATTGCCAGTATTTTTGCCACAGGTTGATATATGGGTGTAGTTCTTGGACCGTGGTCTTTTGGCATCCCAGCTACTCTGGAACCTGCAAGTTGATGTGACATATATCCTTCTATGTTACATGTAAAGATAACTATGAAAATAAATGCTTTGACCAGCCAGTCTGGTTCCTCTTCAGGTGATAATACTTCAGATTTTGTTGCACAAAAAGCAAGAGATGATTGTTACAAAAGTGCTTTTCATCTGTTAATGATAATTTCTTAGTGACAGTGCACTAAGAGCCACGTACATGAATTCCAACATGTCGTCTTTGTTGAGTGCTTTCACTAATGAGAGAACTCCCATTTTTTTCCTTTCAGAGAAAACCAAATATTTATTTATTGGACAGCTTATGATAGCAATGGTATGACATTTCATCCACAAATAAGCTGGAACAAGTCAAAAAACTGCAAGAAATAGATGAAGCTAAATTTTCTGCTTTTTTTTTTCTTTACCAGCCTCAGTAGCCTTTAGAAGCAATGGTCAAGAACAGAGCACTCATGCCTTTTCTGTCTCTGAAGTCTTCTCCCCTCCGCTCCCTTCATTTTTGTCCTTCTTTCCTACCCTTCTTACTCTTACTGTTTACATACAAGTGATTTTGGTCATAAAATTATGAAAATAATCTCCTAATTTTGTTAGAAGTAGTATTCTAGCGGTAGAAAAAATGCTGTTTCAAGCTAGTAGTAGTATCAGTAAGAAAACAACACTGGCTGGGCCTCTATTGTTAAAAACTGTTATTCTGTTGCATGATTTCAAGACCATTCAAATGCTGTTCAAGATGCAAGTGGTCATGCAAGAATCAACATTATCTAAATAGGAAGGAGAGGGGGAAAGCACACAAGTACTTGCAGTACAAACATACTTACACATTTTAAAATTCAGCTCCTCTGAATATCCTCAAAACTTTTACTAAGTTTTTGAAAAGCAACTGCTGCAAACAAAATTGCATTTCAGTGTTCACATAACCCTCTGTAAATCCTAACCATTGTCTGAAGCATATACTGCTATTCCAGCAATGACCAAAACAGTTCAAGTCAGTAGAGGAACAAGAAAAAAAAAAAAATGCTTCTCCTGTCCTCATTTCCAACACTGAAAGTGTTAAAACTTACTCTCAAGTTGCACCCAGCAGGAAGCAATTCCGCTTCAGCAATGGATTAAGTAGATGAACTAACAGATCTCTGTCACATCAAACTTCAATGTTCTACATTTTATCTAACTTGTCATTTAACAAGGAAAACCAAAAAGGCCCCAAAGAAAAGTCTCTCCACAAGACAGATTCAAGCAAGCATGAATTTAAGGGTTGCATGGAGCTGAATGCAGAAAGGGAAACACAAAACCAAGACCAAGGATGAGCTTCTAGAGTATGCTGTTATTTGCTAAAAATAAGTAAGATTGTGCTCTGGCTGCTATTTCTACAAACATCCCCATCTGGCCTCAGCAAACAGGGGAGAAGAGTGATGCAATTTCCATGGCACCCAGACCCTCAAAGCCAGACACCCATCACCTAGGTGTCAGCAAGCCCTTACACAAATCCTCTCAAATTACCACTTCCCACCAAGACCTGAAACTGGCTCCCTTTAACATCTGTTTATCTAATTGGTTCCTATAAGCCTGTAACAGTTAAACCTGTTGTTGCAAGGAGCAACAGGGAAAGGGGATTCTACATATCCACAGCTGGGCTGTTAGCAGAACAAATGGACTGCATCTGACTCGGTGACTCTCACCGAAATCCAGTTATTAAGCTGTGAGAACAAACCCTAAATGAAGCTGATGGCCTCAGCAACTGGGCTGAGCTCAAAGCGCTCATCAGCTGGTCTGTCATAACAGCACTCATAAGCAGGGGGCAAAGGCTTCAGAATTTCTCTAGTCAGTAAATTTAACAATCCTGGAAGAAGGTAGAAGGACTACAGTCATGGCAAATATGGAGTGAATCACTCATTCAAAGTGAAAACAGAATTTTTGTATGATACATTACCAAGTCAGCAATTTTTAGTTGGTTCCCACAAGGTGTAGTGGGTTGACCTTGGCTGGATGCCAGGCGCCCACCAAGCTGCTCTATCGCTCCCCCTCCTCAGCAGGACAGGGGGAGAAAATAAGATGGAAAAGAACTCGTGGGTCAAGACAAAGGCAGTTTAATAAAGCAAAAGCAAAGGCCACGCGCAGAAGCAAAGGAAAACAAACAGATTTATTCTCTACTTCCCATCAGCAGGCGATGTCCAGCCACTTCCCGGGAAGCAGGGCTTCAGTACGTGTAGCGGTTGCTCTGGAAGACAAATGTCGTAATAATGAATGACCCCCCTCCTCCTCCTTTCTCTTAGCTTTTATTGCTGAGCATGATGTCATATGGTATGGAATATCTCTTTGGTCAGTTTGGGTCAGCTGTCCTGGCTATGTCCCCTCCCAAGATTTTGCCCACCCCCAGTCTACTGGCCTTTGGGGGTGGGGAACGTTGGAGAGACAGCCTTGATGCTGTGGGAGCACTGCTCAGCAGTAGCCAAAACACTGGTGTGTTATCAACACCTTTCTAGCTACCAATACAGAGCACAGCACTATGAGGGCTGCTATGGGGAAAATTAACTCCATCCCAGCCAGACCCAATGCAATCTACACCCCTTATTCCATACCATTTGCATCATGCTCAGGTCCCACATAATTTAATACATATATATATGTATATATATATCTTCTAACCATCCCATTGTATTTAATTCTCATTACTGAAATCCCTTCTTACCAACGCTTACAACTTATACTACATACATAATTAAACCATCTTTATACCCAACATACAGATTTATACATTCTCATTAACTAATATCCCCTGTCCTTTAACAGATAGATATTATTCTCCCATTCCATGGGCTTCCTCCACTCCCCCAAACGTTCATAAGAACAGGCTATGACTTGGGCCCCATCTGTCAAGATGGGTGCTCAGGACAGGAGAAGCAGCATGTTCGATTGTTGGGCACCAACACCGGCTTGGTTTGGGTCATTGTTGCACTCGCCCGGTTTCTTGCGAAACTCACTCTTCGTCGGTTCAGGTCGTTCCTGCTACATTACTTCCTACAACATACAACTCGCATCACAGATTATTTTTCCCCCAAGGTTAAATCTCCTTGAGGCACACACCAGGTCTCCCCATCCTTCTGCATTACCCACCAAGTACACCCAGGTCCTTGAGCAAAAACAATCCCATGGATGGGTTTGCCTTTTCTCATGGGAGGAGCAATCCACACCGCCTTCCCCAGCCACTTCCCTGTGTGCGCTACGGGGACCTTATCTCCTCCCACAGTATGTAGGGTGTTTGTTTGGTGCTTCCATGCCCCAGTGCCCAATGCTCTCAACATAGTCTTTAACAGTCCATTATATCTCTCAATCTTTCCAGAGGCTTGTGGGTGATAGGAGATGTGATACACCCACTCAATGCCATGTTTCTTGGCCCAGGAGTTTATGAGGTTATTTCAGAAATGAGTCCCATTGTCTGATTTAATTCTTTCTGGGGTACCATGTCGCCACAAAATTTGCCTTTCAAGGCCTAACATCCACCGGGGGGGGATATTAAAAGAAACCCAGGAAAAGGGGTGATGATTAATGAAAATGTACTGGAAAATATGAGACTTGAGCATGACGCAGATGGTACAGAATAAGGGGTGGATATTGTCCTGGTTTCGGCAGGGATAGAGTTAATTTCCTTTCTAGTAGCTGGTACAATGCTGTGTTTTGGATTTAGGAAGAGAACAAAGTTGATAACACACCCATGTTTTAGCTGTTGCTAGGTAATGCTTACACTAGCCAAGGACTTTTTAGTTTCCCATGCTCTACCGACTGAGAAGGCTGGAGGTGCACAAGAAGCTGGGAGGGGGGCACAGCCAAACTGGCCAAAGGAACATTCCATACCATGTGACGTCATGCTCAGTACATAAACTGGGGAAAGCTGGCCGGGGGGGCCGCTGCTCGGGGACTGTCTGGGCATCGGTCGGCGGGTGGTGAGCAATTGCACTGTGCATCACTTGCTTTGTGTAGTATTATTATTATTTTTACATTATTATTATTATTTTATTTCAGTTATTAAACTGTTTTTATCTCAACCCACGAGTTTTTCTCACTTGTGCTCTTCCAATTCTCTCCCCCATCCCACCGGGGGTGTGGGGGGAGTGAGCAAGCGGCTGTGTGGTGCTCAGTTGCCAACTGAGGTTAAACCACGACAGATGGTGTTTCGCGCAGTGGCATGGTTTACAGGGTATGATTCTAGTCAACCGGTAGTTGTTTCCACCATGGTGAGTATGTAGTGCTTGTCTTGGCGTGTTCGTGACAGTGGTCCAATATAGTCAATTTGCCAGGCCTCGCCATATCGAAAACCCAGCCACCACCCTCTATTCCAGGGAGACTTTACTCGTGTGGTTTGCTTGGTTGCGGCACACGTTTCACATTCATTAGTGACCTGTGTGATGGCCTCCATGGTCAGGTCCACCCCTTGATCACGAGCCCATCTGTATGTTGCATCTCCCCCTAGATGTCCTGATGTTTCGTGGGCCCATCAAGCTACAAATAGCTCACCCTTATGCTCCCAGTCCAGGTCCACCTGAGCTACTTCAATTTTGACAGCCTTCTCTACCCGTTCATTGTTTCGATGTTCTTCAGTGGCGCAGCTTTTGGGCATGTGAGCATCTACATGACGTACCTTTAGAGCGATGTTTTCTACCTGGGCAGAGATGTCCTGCCATAATGCAGCAGCCCAGATGGGTTTGCCTCTGCGCTGCCAATTGGTCTTCTTCCACTGCTGTAGCCACCCCCATAGGGCATTAGCCACCATCCAGGAGTCAGTATAGAGATAAAGTACTGGCCACTTTTCTCGTTCAGCAATCTCTAGGGCTAGTTGGATGGCTTTCACTTCTGCAAACTGACTTGACTCACCTTCTCCTTCAGTGGCTTCAATGACTTCTCATGTGGGACTCCATACAGCAGCTTTCCACTTACGATGGTTTCCTACCACACGACAGGATCCATCAGTAAACAAAGCATAACACCTTTCATCTTCTGATAACTCATTATGTGGTGGTGCCTCTTGGACACGAGCCACCTCCTCAGGCAATGCTCCAAAATCTCTGCCTTCTGGTCAGTCCATGATCTCTTCCAGGATTCCTGGGCGGTTGGGTTTCCCCAGTCGACCTCATTGCATGATCAACGCTACCCACTTACTCCATGTAGCGCTGGTTGCGTGATGCGTAGAAGGGATGCTTCCTTTGAACATCCAGTGTAGCATGGGCAGTCGCGGTGCCAAGAGGAGATATGCTTCTGTACCAACAACTTATGAAGCGGCTCAAACCCCCTCATATGCTGCTAGTATCTCTTTTTCAGTCAGGGTGTAGTGGGCTTCTGATCCTCGATACCCCCGGCTACAAAACCCTAATGGTCGATCTCTGGTTTCTCCTGATGTTTTCTGCCAGAGGCTCCAGGAGACACCATGCTCCCCAGCTGCAGTGTAGAGTACATTTTGCACAGCTGGTCCTGTCCGGACAGGCCCAAAAGCTACCGCATGAGCTATCTCCTGTTTGATCTGCTCAAAGGCTTGTTGTTACTCAAGGCCCCACTCAAAATAGTTTTTCTTTCGGGTTACTCGATGGTTACTTACTTGTGAGAGGGCTCACAAGCTGACTATAACCTGGAATATGCATTCTCCAGAATCCCACAAGGCCTAGGAAAGCTTGTGCTTCTTTCTTGTTAGCTGGTGGAGACATAGTTGCTATCTTGTTGATCACATCCATAGGGACGTGACAGCATCCATCCTGCAATTTTATTCCCAAGAACTGAATTTCCTGTGCAGGTCCCTTGACCTTCCTTCTTTTTATGGCGAAACCATCTTTCAGAAGAATCTGAATTACTCTTTTTCCCTTCTCAAACACTTCTTCTGCCTTGTTGGCCCACACGATGATGTCATGGATTGTTGTGGTTTAACCTGGCAGGCAGCTAAACACCACACAGCCGTTCGCTCACTTCCCCCCCACCCCCCAGTGGGATGGAGGAGAGAATCAGAAAAGAAAAAAGTAAAATTCGTGGGTTGAGATAAAGACGGTTAAATAGGACAGAAAAGGAAGGGAAAATAATAATAATAATGATGATGATGATAAAAGAATATACAAAATAAATGATGCACAATGCAATCGCTCACCACCCGCAGACCGATGCCCAGCCAGTTCCCGAGCAGCGGTCACCGCCCCCTGGCCAACTCCCCCCAGTTTATATACTGAGCCTGATGTCACATGGTATGGAATACCCCTTTGGCCAGTTTGGGTCAGCTGTCCTGGCTGTGCCCCCTCCCAGCTTCTTGTGCACCTCTTTGCTTGCAGAGTACGGAAGCTGAAAAGTTCTTGACTTAGTATAAACACTGCTTAGCAACAACTAAAACATCAGTGTGTTATCACATTATTCTCACCCTAAATCCAAAACACAGCACTGTACCAGCTACTAGGAAAAAATTAACTCTATCCCAGCTGAAATCAGGACACTAGCTTTCCTGCATAGGGTCCCAATTGGCACTGGAGGATGAGGATTGTGCTTCTGGCCTTAGGAACAACTGGGAGAAACCAAGGTGAAGGAAAGCAAACAGAGTGTCTTTCTGAAGGCCTTTCCTTGTGTCTTGATAACTGGCAGAGAAAGGAAAGCTGTGTTAAAAGGGCTACACTGGTAAAACCAGTGTTGCTGGTTTTACTTGTTTTTGTTAACAGCCAGAGTAAATAGGAAGTTATATATTTGTACTGCTTTTCTTTTGTGAGCAACCTCTTTTCTGTGTCTGTGCTTTGCCCTTTTTTTTCTCCTATTTCATATAACTTATCTTTGTATGAATGCTTTTTTTTTCAGAGAACTTTAAGGTGATTTTAAAGCACTAACCCAAAATTGCACCTCACTTCCATTTAATAGAAACAGAAATAGTAGTGGACCTTTTTTCACTTTCTTTCCTTTTGTCTATTATCAGAGGGGAGAGAGGGTGAGTTACTGAGTCAGGAAAATATTAAGGTTTGGAGTTCTTTCCTTGGGAAGGCTCTGGGAACTTTCAGATGCTGCAAACCATGCTGAACTGATAATTTGTTTATGAAGCAACAAATATAATGGCTAATTTTAATTTTGTTATTTCTGCAACCTAGTGCAGTTCTTGACGTGGAGATGCCATGCCACAAACAGTGAGTAAATAGCAATTGCAGCCACAGGATTGAGTGTGGTGTAGCGCATAGGGTTACCTGTCATGACTCTTGCATTCGATTTCCGCCTCTGTTATTAACCTGCTAAGTGATATTAGGAAAGTTAATTCATTTCTTACCCTTTTTGTCTGTTTAGATTGCCAGGCCTTTCATCCAGATATTACACCTTAGTGCATCTCACTGTGCTTTGGTGCCTGTGGATTCCTTCAGTTGCTATTGTATTACCTGTCAGAGTTCAAGGAGTGTCTGGACAACGCTCTTAGTCATATGGTTTAGTTTTAGGTAGTCCTGCGAGGAGCAGGGAGTTGGACTCGATGATCCCTGTGGGTCCCTTCCAATTTGAGATATTCTATGATTCTATGATTCTATTTTTACTTGCAGAGTTTCTCTCATGCTGTGACATTAAATCTCAGGGACTCGCTGTGTGACATGGAATCCTGAAGACACTTGAATATTCATTCTGCAAGAAGAAAGCTAGTAATACTGTTCAGAGCATGGTTTAATGTTGCATCTGGTCTTGCACAACTGCAGGCTGATGCCAAAAGGGGTAGTACCACTTCAGCCTGTTCTTCCCCTCTCTTGCATCAGCCCCCAGCCCAAAGGTGAGTTCAAAGTAAGCAGCTGATTCAATTAAAAAAACCTAACTGCCTGGGAAGGAAAACTACATCAGATAAATACACTGGCCTGGCTTGTCCTGTGGCTGTGAAATTACTAGATGTAACACAAGGGAAAAACAGGGAATAAGCAGCTGGAAGTAGGTGGGGAGAGCAGTACTGTTTCTTTCAGCAACAGGTAATAAATACACCAGATGAGACGTAGCATGAAAATGTAGGCTTATTAAGAGCTGCATTTTGCAACCAGATTTTGAACATAGCAGAAGAATGGTTTGCAATGGATGTGACAGACCAACTTCATTTCTGCTGATGTTAGTTGCTGATGTTAGTTGCTGCTGTTACATATTCTTCACTGGAAGTATTTTTTTCTAATATTGGTTTATAATTGGTTTTGCTGAAGTTGCAATCATCTCTGATCCACATTGTGTTTTCAAGGCATATTTCTGATGCCTAAATATAATTTCCATTTAATTTTAATTTAAAGTCTACTTAATCTTGCAAATTGAACTGACAGAAGCTGTGCTTTATGTGATATATTCTACAGACCTTGTATTAATAATTTTCCCTTTAAACTCTGTCAAGAAACTTCATTCTTCTTTGAAAATGACTTCTGTAATTGGAGTTGACTCTCTGAAGAGCATTTTTCACCCACTGCCCTTTCTCTTAAAAACGTATACACCGGATTAGATTGGTTTCTTTGGTCTTATTTTCTTTGTGAGCCTCGTGTAATAAGATCTTGTGTTGAAGGACCTGTCTTTTCTTCCCCGCTTGCCCTAAGTGTCCATGAAATAAAGAGGGGCGAGCAGGAAGGAAGAAGGGAAAAGTGAAATGTTAAAATGATTTTGGAAAATGTAGTTACTAACTTTAATCGAAGAGCGTTTACACACAGCCCACACATGTTTGCAAGGACGTGAATATTTCCTGTCGATTGCTGTATTGGGTTTGCATGGCAAGGTTTTGGTAGCGGGGGGAGCTACAGGGGTGGCTTCTGTGAGAAGATGCCAGAAGCTTCCCCTATGTCCGATAGAGCCAATGCCAGCCGGCTCCAAGATGGACCCACCGCTGGCCAAGGCCAAGCTAATCAGCGACGGTGGTAGCACCTCTGTGATAACATATTTAAGAAGGGGGAAAAAAAACCTGTGCAACACCAGCAGCAGTCAGAAGAGAGGAGTGAGAATATGTGAGAGAAACAACCCTGCAGACACCAAGGTCAGTGAAGAAGGAGGGGGAGGAGGTGCTCCAGGCACCGGAGCAGAGATTCCCCTGCAGCCTGTGGTGAAGACCATGGTGAGGCAGGCTGTCCCCCTGCAGCCCATGGAGGTCCACGGTGGAGCAGATATCCACCTGCAGCCCGTGGAGGACCCCACGCCAGAGCAGGTGGATGCCCACAGGAGGCTATGACCCCATGGAGAGCCCGCGCTGGAGCAGGCTCCTGGCAGGACCTGTGAACCCGTGGAGAGAGGAGCCCACGCTGGAGCAGGTTTGCTGGCAGGACCTGTGACCCCGTGGGGGACCCACGCTGGAGCAGTTTGTGAAGAACTGCAGCCCGTGGGAAGGACCCACGTTGGAGAAGTTCGTGGAGGACTGTCTCCTGTGGGAGGGACCCCACGCTGGAGCAGGGGAAGAGTGTGAGGAGTCCTCCCCCTGAGGAGGAAGGAGCGGCAGAGACAACGTGTGATGAACTGACCGCAACCCCCGTTCCCCATCCCCCTGTGCCACTTGAGGGGAGGAGGTAGAGAAATCAGGAGTGAAGTTAAGCCCAGGAAGAAGGGAGGGGTGGGGGGGAAGGTGGTTTTAGATTTGGTTTTTATTTCTCATTATCCTACTCTGATTTGATTGGTAATAAATTAATTTTTTTTTTTCCCAAGTCGAGTCTGTTTTGCCTGTGATGGTAATTGCTGTCCTTAACCCACGAGCCTTTTGTTATATTTTCTCTCCCCTGTCCAGCTGAGGAGGGGAGTGATAGAGTGGCTTTGGTGGGCACCTGGCATCCAGCCAGGGTCAACCCACCACAATTGCATTCACGGCTGAGGTCGTGGAGTAAATTCAGCTAAGCAAGGGGAACAATTCAGCTGTTCAAAATGCAAGTGTGCCTCTGAGAACGCTGCAGCCTGACAGGGACCCTGGCTCTGAAGCCGTCTGTACAACTGACCTAACCAATGATGTTGCTGAAACTTCACATCTGTTCTTTCTTACTGCCCACTCTTCTGGCAACAGCCAATCTGCATTTTTTCCATTATAGGCAGCTGCTGGAACTAAAAAGAGCTTGAGCTCATGTTCAGATGTGCTAGATAGACTATGTTTTACCTTTCTTTTTTCCCCCTTCTTTCTACCGCATACTACAGCACACTGACATTTCAAAAGTGTGGGATCTGTGTGTTGTGCTCTCTAGATGTGTCTGAAGATAAGCAGATGTGTTAGCCTGTGCATACAAATAATTTCTTAGAAATGGAGCCATCATAATGTCTGGGAAAAGAGATATTCCGAAGAATATCTCGCAGTCAGTGAAAGAAGAAAGATTGAGAAGGACTGATTGTCAGGAATCACCAACGTTATTGTTGAAACCTGCTTTCTGCCCTGGCTGTGATTAGGGTTACTTTACGCAGAAAGTAGAGCAGTGCACAGAGCTCAACGGTGGAGCCAAGTACTTTATGTCCAAGTAGAACTGAACTGCTTGAAAGAAATCGTTCTTTTCATTTCTTGAGACTGACTTACCCTTTTTCTCTGTCCCACGGAGGAATTCTTTTCTTATATCCTTCTGATCCTCTCTAGCTTAAGCTATTGGAGCTGTTAGATTACTTTCCAAAGTTATTAAAAGGAGGGAGGCGTTAGGGCCTCTAAGCAAGCTTGCAAGTAACCTGTTGATGGCTGTTCAAACCCGTGTGTCTAAATACATTGTGGAATTGAAGCATATGAAAACAATATGGGGTTTATTTCAATAATTTGTGCAGGCAGACCATGGAAAAAGTATTCAATGAGAGTTATGAACTGACAGTTATCCTTGCAGATAGTTTGTGTGTGTGTGTGTGTATGTGTGTATTGGAAAAGTTGAGGCTGAGAAGAACAAAAAGAAATTCTGTACTAGGGAGGTTAAAAACATCAACTGAAATCTAACTCGTTCTCCAGATTGTGTTGAGCATATTTCTCTCTGGAAATTGGATACAGTTCATATCCCTTCCTGAAACTGCCAAATCCTTTAGGAGTATGATAATGAAGTAGTCTTGCATGCACATATGTTGAGACGACATTATATTTAATGCAATTAAAGCATTTTCTAGGTCTGCCTCCCTGGCATTCTCACCAGTCCATCCTCTGATGGCTGGTTATCAAGCTGGTTTTGTTTGTTACTGAATTTGTTTTGATGACTCTTTTCCTGGCAGCTGGAGGGACTCCACCTCAGAGGTACTGCTAGCATACTAATGCTTATGAAATATAGAGGGGATGCTGCTTAGCATACAGATGCAATATATAGGTGAACCAAAAGAATTGACCAAATGCCATGACTCTCACTTGGAAATGGAAAGTCCTTATTCCATTTATTTTTACTTCTTTTAATCACCAGTCTGTGTGTACACTTCCTTCTTATTAAAGGAAATCAGTGAACAGTAATAGCACACTGTAATTTGTGCTACATTTCAGCAAAAGATTTCAAAAATTCATCACTTCTGTTTTAGGATCTAACAAAACAATTAACAATTTTTTTAATAACTTTTTCTTGGATCTAGAATTAACTGTGAAATGCAGTCCGTGATAAATAGCAATTTCCTGATCACAAGTCTTGCATGTAGGGTATAGGAAGGTCAATGGAAAGGAAGAAAAAGTGTAGCAAAGATGGAGGAAACAAATCTACATGAGACATCAGCTGTGGCAGTAAGTCCTTTGTATTAAAAATAAAGTTTGTCTTTATATTCTCAAGCTGTTTTGTTAAGTATATACTGACAGATTTTGCGCAGACGTATGTAGAGTGCAGACCTGACTAGAGTTTGGCCTATGATGTCCTTTAATAACGTGTTTTAATCTTTCTCTAAAGATTGTTGCCTGCTTGTAGTAGTTTCTCTTGTCAGTAGTCTTGTGTAATGTTAGAACCTTACAATTTGATGTAAGATTTAACAATACTATAATTTTAGTAATGTACATCATCTATATTCTGTTCCTGCCTGAAGGTCTTTTGCATGGCTGCTAGAAGGAGACATGTTTGGGGGTAAAGAGGAGTTGCAAAGGCTGGAAGGAATTTCCCCTTCCTCTATTTGAGATTCTCTGCTTTATGTATCACTTTTAACAGTGATACATGACTATGTTGCGCTCGGTCTGAGTGTAGTTTTTCATTCATGCCTGTCCTATATTCTGATGGTCTTGCAGTGGTCGGTGTTCACTGCTGTGCCTGTTGCAGCTCACCTGTCACTCTCATTAATGAACCATTGCAGACATATATACTGTGTAAGTGGGGAAGAAGGTGTTCATGGTGAACTGAGATATTTTTCTGTTCCATCTTGGCTGTGCTATGGAAGAGTTCACTCTAGGCAGAGCAGAAATGAAAATGAGATAAAAAGTAAATAAAAGCTCAGAGGAAACAGTAACTTCTTAAAAAAGCATTGGAAGTACTTGAGATGATTGGCTTTATTAACCTGAAATAATATGAAATGACATTTCATGAGATGACGGTCTAGCAAGGCTAGAACTTAAAAGCTATTTCTGAGCCCAAAGATGCATATAGATCCTCAGTGCTGTTTTCAAATGTGCCTGGAGGCACAGCTCAGAATTTCATACCTACAGAAAACCTGTCAGGAGTCTTGGGGATTTCAAGATATTTGGATAGCCTTAAAAGAAAATCTGGTTACATTGGAGCACTTTTAATAATTTTACCTGTTACAGCATCAAATAGCTCTACATACCAGTAGCAATCTTCTAATGCTGACTGAGTTTGATTCAGAATGATTATAAAGTGTAATTAAGATACGTTTGAAGTGTTTTGCAGTCATTGGAGAAAAGGAATTATTTGACTCATAAATTCTTGGCTGACATTATGGAATGTAGTAATAGGTATCCATAATTGTGATGGTCTAAGGAAACATCCAGAAAGAGAAAAAAAAAAGGGATTTCAGATAGATAGGCCTTCTTCAATGATACTCTGGAAAAGGGAAGAGTTTCTGCATTTACTTATGAGTACCAAAGTCTCAACTTATCTGTTAGGAACATTTGTGTTTTAAACGTTGACTTTGTAGAATTTCACAAAGGTTGGTGAAAATTATAGGAGTAGATGAAGAAAGGGATGAATAGCAAACAAAACAGTTTAAAAAAATAAAAGCTAGTGGATAGAGAGTTCTTAAAGAAACAAAGGTTGAAAGATATTAATACCCTGACTCCCACAAGGTAAATAACACTTGTTGTTCCTCCCACCCCTTAAGATGGGAGCTAATAAACTTTCGGGTGTCCAAGTGTGAGGCACATAATCTGTTAGGGTATCACAAGAGTTTCTGAGGAACTTCCAAGGGTGGTGGTGGTGTCACCTCAGTACAGCGTTGGGCCCAGCTGCTTAGGTAGCATAATACTGGGGTAGAAAGCATAGAAGATGGCACAGAGAAAAAATACTTTGAAAAGTGTTTCATGAAGTCATTTTAAAACTAGACTGTAGAAAGGAAATTAGCTGTACAAGAGATTAATATGGCGCACTGGAAGAAAACTGCAGGGCTCTCTTGCTTTCTCAGGCTGTGAGATGTTTGGGCTTAAAGATCTGCAAAACTTATGATGAAGTGTTAGTTCCTTTCCTTATGCTGGATGCTGATGATACAGAAGATATTACGGCTCCTGCTCTACAAACCCTTATGCACATCGCTTAGGTGTATGAGAATTCCTTCTGAAAGTGAGAATCACCTGTGACTGCACAGAGGGAGATATGTCCGTAAGTGTCTGTGGAACTGGGACTGATACTGAGCTCGGTATCGCTTTGTTCCATTTTCACTTTTTCTTTTGGAAAAAAATAATGTTACTTCTAATTTAAATTCACTGAAATATTCTGCATAAGTGAAGAGCTGAGTTTGCTCAACTCTTGCAATACTTCCCTTTTCATAAAAATATTTTGAATCTAAACAGGGACTTTGACTCCAGTTTTTTTACTACTTAAGGCTAAGCTCCCATCTTAAGGGGTGGGAGGAAAACCAAGTGTTATTTACCTTGTATATTGGGTCTGGCTGGGATGGAGTTAATTTTCCCCATAGCAGCCCTCATAGTGCTGTGCTCTGTATTGGTAGCTAGAAAGGTGTTGATAACACACCAGTGTTTTGGCTACTGCTGAGCAGTGCTCCCACAGCATCAAGGCTGTCTCTCCAACGTTCCCCACCCCCAAAGGCCAGTAGACTGGGGGTGGGCAAAATCTTGGGAGGGGACATAGCCAGGACAGCTGACCCAAACTGACCAAAGAGATATTCCATACCATATGACATCATGCTCAGCAATAAAAGCTAAGAGAAAGGAGGAGGAGGGGGGTCATTCATTATTACGACATTTGTCTTCCAGAGCAACCGCTACACGTACTGAAGCCCTGCTTCCCGGGAAGTGGCTGGACATCGCCTGCTGATGGGAAGTAGAGAATAAATCTGTTTGTTTTCCTTTGCTTCTGCGCGTGGCCTTTGCTTTTGCTTTATTAAACTGCCTTTGTCTTGACCCACGAGTTCTTTTCCATCTTATTTTCTCCCCCTGTCCTGCTGAGGAGGGGGAGCGATAGAGCAGCTTGGTGGGCGCCTGGCATCCAGCCAAGGTCAACCCACTACACCTTGTGGGAACCAACTAAAAATTGCTGACTTGGTAATGTATCATACAAAAATTCTGTTTTCACTTTGAATGAGTGATTCACTCCATATTTGCCATGACTGTAGTCCTTCTACCTTCTTCCAGGATTGTTAAATTTACTGACTAGAGAAATTCTGAAGCCTTTGCCCCCTGCTTATGAGTGCTGTTATGACAGACCAGCTGATGAGCGCTTTGAGCTCAGCCCAGTTGCTGAGGCCATCAGCTTCATTTAGGGTTTGTTCTCACAGCTTAATAACTGGATTTCGGTGAGAGTCACCGAGTCAGATGCAGTCCATTTGTTCTGCTAACAGCCCAGCTGTGGATATGTAGAATCCCCTTTCCCTGTTGCTCCTTGCAACAACAGGTTTAACTGTTACAGGCTTATAGGAACCAATTAGATAAACAGATGTTAAAGGGAGCCAGTTTCAGGTCTTGGTGGGAAGTGGTAATTTGAGAGGATTTGTGTAAGGGCTTGCTGACACCTAGGTGATGGGTGTCTGGCTTTGAGGGTCTGGGTGCCATGGAAATTGCATCACTCTTCTCCCCTGTTTGCTGAGGCCAGATGGGGATGTTTGTAGAAATAGCAGCCAGAGCACAATCTTACTTATTTTTAGCAAATAACAGCATACTCTAGAAGCTCATCCTTGGTCTTGGTTTTGTGTTTCCCTTTCTGCATTCAGCTCCATGCAACCCTTAAATTCATGCTTGCTTGAATCTGTCTTGTGGAGAGACTTTTCTTTGGGGCCTTTTTGGTTTTCCTTGTTAAATGACAAGTTAGATAAAATGTAGAACATTGAAGTTTGATGTGACAGAGATCTGTTAGTTCATCTACTTAATCCATTGCTGAAGCGGAATTGCTTCCTGCTGGGTGCAACTTGAGAGTAAGTTTTAACACTTTCAGTGTTGGAAATGAGGACAGGAGAAGCATTTTTTTTTTTTTCTTGTTCCTCTACTGACTTGAACTGTTTTGGTCATTGCTGGAATAGCAGTATATGCTTCAGACAATGGTTAGGATTTACAGAGGGTTATGTGAACACTGAAATGCAATTTTGTTTGCAGCAGTTGCTTTTCAAAAACTTAGTAAAAGTTTTGAGGATATTCAGAGGAGCTGAATTTTAAAATGTGTAAGTATGTTTGTACTGCAAGTACTTGTGTGCTTTCCCCCTCTCCTTCCTATTTAGATAATGTTGATTCTTGCATGACCACTTGCATCTTGAACAGCATTTGAATGGTCTTGAAATCATGCAACAGAATAACAGTTTTTAACAATAGAGGCCCAGCCAGTGTTGTTTTCTTACTGATACTACTACTAGCTTGAAACAGCATTTTTTCTACCGCTAGAATACTACTTCTAACAAAATTAGGAGATTATTTTCATAATTTTATGACCAAAATCACTTGTATGTAAACAGTAAGAGTAAGAAGGGTAGGAAAGAAGGACAAAAATGAAGGGAGCGGAGGGGAGAAGACTTCAGAGACAGAAAAGGCATGAGTGCTCTGTTCTTGACCATTGCTTCTAAAGGCTACTGAGGCTGGTAAAGAAAAAAAAAAGCAGAAAATTTAGCTTCATCTATTTCTTGCAGTTTTTTGACTTGTTCCAGCTTATTTGTGGATGAAATGTCATACCATTGCTATCATAAGCTGTCCAATAAATAAATATTTGGTTTTCTCTGAAAGGAAAAAAATGGGAGTTCTCTCATTAGTGAAAGCACTCAACAAAGACGACATGTTGGAATTCATGTACGTGGCTCTTAGTGCACTGTCACTAAGAAATTATCATTAACAGATGAAAAGCACTTTTGTAACAATCATCTCTTGCTTTTTGTGCAACAAAATCTGATACCCAGTAGTTTGGCATGTGACCAAGGGTGTCACCTGCATGCTTCATGTCTGGATGCATATATGTAAAAAGGCAGATTCCTTTTCCCTTCACCACAGTAATGAAATTGTAAAATGTAATTATGGGCACTGCTGCTGAGGTTCCTAAATGTATGACTCAAGGAAAACACCAGATGTGACTCATGATAAAATCACAAGAGCTGGAAATCATCTGAGCTCCCTTAGTTTTGGTTGGTATTGGTTATAGTTGCACATTTCTTTACAGGATCATGCTTGTAGGTTCACCTAGCATCATATTTTTGCAGTGTTATCCATGCTAATAAAAAGGAAAGTAATATCACTGGGAACTATGCAGTGGTATTTGGATGATGGGACTTTTTTTTCTGTGCCAGGTGATGAAATTGTAAGTATTGATTTAAGTAATTATACCTCATCCTTCACAAAGGGACAATATAAGTTTGACTTCATATTGGTTAAACATAAGATATTAAATAATGTGACACAGATCTTTATGGTTTGATTCATTGGAAGCTAGCGTATTGTAAAATGTCATGTATTTAATAAATGGATCGCTTTCCAAAATAGGTCCATAAAATTGGGCTTTTAATATTCATATGATTGTTTCCATTCTTGTCCACGAGAAACAAGAGAGAGTCAGAATAGTGGACTCTTAGATGAAGAGAACATGAGTCCATTTTCCACCTAAGTTTAATCTGTAGATTACTTCCATATTCTTAGCTGTTTGTGTGTGCATGTATTAGTCCAGTTTCCTAACTCGCAAAGGTTGCAATGATACAGCGTCTATTGTAACAGTCCAGCAATTTGCAGTGTGCCTAAATCAACGAGAGTTTTATATGAAGTTATGTCTTTTGTCAGATTTTCCAACCAGGGTAGCCTAATCCACCCAGGTTTTTTAGGCATTTTTAAAATGTTGGCTGTGTTCAAATTTCAAATAATCAGCACAACTGTAAGAGTCATTACATGATCCACCTGGATTTAATGCTTGAAGTGAGAAACGGCTGTGGCTTTTTCAAGAGCTATTCCTATGATGTTTCTGTGCACACAATTAAGTTTGAATGAAGAATATATCCATATCTGTAGTAATGCTGGTACACCTCTGTCCAGAGTCCACTGAAGGTAGGTGAAAAACTCCCATTGGCTTCAGTGAGCAGTGACTACACCCTTAGAAATGGAGTATATGTTGAAACACACCTCATCCTAAAAGACTCTTCTAGAACTTCACAGAATTTGGCATGTTATTTGAAAAAGCCTGCAATGGGGTTGTTACTAGAACATTATTAAGTAGTTTTATTTCTTTCACCTCATTATATTTGAGGCATTTCTTTTTTTCACCTCTAGAGTCTATAAATCACAGGGTTAAAAGAGGCCCAGAGAGAAATTTAACAAATATTAGCCTCAGATGTTTTAGAAGTGCTTGGAGAAGAAGAGCGCAGAGAGAGAAAACAGTAGATAAAAGGTTGGACCTTTTGTCATTGCCCTAATTATTTTTGGAACAAAAGCAGTGGGTTTTTTTTCTTTGGGACATAAGTGTATTTAGATGGAAAAATCTGTTGAATTGTGAACTGCTCCAATTCTCCTGCTTTTTAATTTTTAAATAGTTTTGGGTAGTTTACAGCTTACAACTTCATTTGTTTAAATTCTGTGATTTGAGGAAGAAGAAAAAGAGCTAGTCAGACTCAAATCTATTTCTAAAAGTCATAACAATGTGATGTTTCTATGGCATAGTCTAGAACAAAGTCTGTTGTGTAAAACTTTTATCATTTGATCTAAATTTATAACAGAATAGATGGTTTTGATATGGAAAAATTATTTAAACAGTGATGGAATGGAGTTGGTTTGATGTTTGCTGAAGTGTGATGAAGTGCATACTGTAGTAAAGAACATTAATTAAATGGATGCAAAAGTCTTTGTGGTCTTATTATTATGATGATCATCTTTTGGTAAAGGTCTAGACTGAGTTTTCCAGTTGCTAAAGCATTTTGCTGACTTGTGCATGATGGATTACAGTTGCACAATAAGGGTTGATGGCAGATATGCTGATTAACATACTGCCTTTATAATTTTAACAAAATAAGAGGCATTGTCCCAGATCATTATCATAATCTGTAATTCTCAAATGTTAGCATTAGTGTTATCTAGTACTACTGTTAGCTATTGCAGGACAGAATTGCCTGCTTGCTCCTTTTAAAAGCTGAATTGAATTGTATCCCTTTGTTCCAAGGGGGAGCTCAGCTTTTGGAATAGAGTAATCCTTAGTAGCTGACTTGTCCTTTCTAAAGTATAAAAGGATAAGGGGAAAGTATGGTTTTGCAGAAGGAAAAAAGAACAACTTGGGACTCTAAATCACACAGACTTTTTGGAAGTTGTGTGCAGCATATTGAATACTACTGAATCAAGAGCAAATTCCAGCCTTTTCTTTGCTGAGTGGAAAGCCTTCCTGCAGCGGTATTAAAAAACAAAAAGCGTTCAGTGTTGTTCAGCTTCTGCTTTTTTTCAGCTGTAGTAGGAATATCCTCTGGAGTTTGCAGTGTTGTAGAAGCTATAAATTATGTAGCTTCTGTCAGTACAGAACAGTACAGTATTTCCAGTACAGTATTTTGTTTACCTGTAGCTGCCACCTTTGAAGTGCAGAGTTGTTTCATGCAGTCCTTTGTTGTTCTGTTCTGTTCTAAGCTGACATTTACATGTTACAAAAAATAATTAGTACCCAAGCATTTAAAAGTTTGAATGATTTCTGTTTCCCATATAGACTATGGCTTTTAATTGCAGTGGAAAGGTTTGGTTTTGTTTTGTTTTGTCTTATTTTTGCCGTTGTTGTTGGTTTTTTTGTTTGTTGTTTTTTTTTTTTCCAAAGCAGAATTCCAAAATTTTTGCAGGAAGAGAGAATAGCTGTCTGATAGACAAAAGTATATTGTACGCTGATGCTAAAAATCACTAGAAATACTTCCAAAAACCTTCCTGCTATGTTGGTTAGAAAATTGGGTCATCTGTGTGCTTCATTACTGTGGTTTGATTTATATTGCCTAATTGCAGCTAGATTTCTGGGGCTTTAGAATTGTTCATTCCATTAGGAAAAATAGTAGCTTTTTGTTTAAAGAAGAAGAAAAATTTCTGACAGGAAGCAAGGAAGGCTGTATGTACATCTTCATAAAATTGTCACTGAAAAATAAATGCCTGTATGCATACTCAGAGGCCATTGTTGTGGGTTCCTGGCTGGAAGCAATTTGAGTCCTTGAATAAAATACAGCAATCACTGAAGCTGGGTTCCTCAGTACAATCTGTTTTGTTTGATTTTATTTTATTTTTTTTTAATAAGAATAGGGTGGCTGCATTCGTTCTTCAAGAGAAATGGGAAAATATTTGATGGATTTGATAAAGGGACTTGGCAGGGTTTAATTTTATAATAAAACATGATTTGAAAGTTTGAATGTGTGAATCGTACATCTTAGTTTCTTTTTGTGTTCAAAGGACTTCTTTGGAAAATAAAGTAGATGCCTTTGCTCGAGGACAGTGTAGGATAGAATGGCCTACATGTGGTCAGGTCTACGTTGGAGTGAATTTTCATTAAATTTTAGTGTGTTGAGTTCTGTATTTCATTTTGTGCTGTCAGATCTTATGGATAACGTCTCTGAGATGATGGGCATTAATGTCAGACCAAGTCTCAGCTCCCTATTTTGGCATGCTGATAGCTTATGAACAGAATACTTGGCACTAGGAGGAGGCAGTGCAGCCCAGTGGCCTGACTGCTGCTGGTGAGCATCAAGGGCTGTCTCTGGTACGTGAAAGTGGTGATTTATGATATGGAGTCTTCTGCAACGCTTTTATTTGGGTATGCTGCTGTTGTGTGTGTTTGTGTTAGGGCAGCAAATCCGTTGTTGTGTACAATTCCTCTGATATCAGAGGTTGCAGGGAAAAAATTGTGAGGAAAGAAATTTTTAGATCATCTCACTTCTGTAAACTTCACGGTTGTTAGTATTAATTTTGGAGGAGACATCTGGAAACCCTGGCTCCAAGAATGTTATAACTCAGCAGGCAGCTATTAGTAAACATGCAGAGGGGAACATCTGCAGCAACCACAGGACGGCTTTCTGTGCCTCTCCTCAAGACCTAGCTTCTATGACAACTTCACTTACAAGCTATTTGTTAAGACTTTGATGTAGAAAAGAAGAGATGCAGATGTAAGATATGATCCTTCTGAGTTATTAGTGGGTATTACAAAGCAACAGAGATACAAGTGACTTAGCAGCTGTTTCCAGTTAGCCATGACTTCTTGTGTAACTTGGTGGTGATGCTTTAATCCAGGGAGGGAAGAGTATGGGTTACTCTTCCACTAATACAATGTAAATATTTGTGCAGAATAAAAACGATTATGCAGAGCATTATTCTGTGAGATTGTAGTTCCCAAACATAGAATCACAATGATTACCTTTTAAAAAAAAAAAAAGTTTTTGTAAGGTTAGGTGGTTAGGTCTCACATATACATGAGCTGTCTGCATGATCTTTTCCAGGCCATTAATATCTTTTTGTTTCGTTATTTCATCCACTTGCATGCTTTCTGTTTTCATCATGCTTTCTCCCATCTTCAGATAAAACATAGGACACTTTCTCCATTTCTCTTGTTTTCCTCATCAGTTTGTCATTATTTTCCTTTGCTCTTCCAACGCCAGCCAAACTGGAGACATTTTCTTCTTTTATCCATAGCTAAATGTTATGGATCTCAACAGTGAAGGGGAAGAATGACCAACAGGACAGGCAGGCTGAGTGACAGGGTGAGCTTCTGCAGTTGCTCCAGCCTGAGAGCACTCATGTGATGAGTTTTATAAAAGATCAGGTCAGCCAGCAGCAGCAGAGCTTTTGTTCAGAGGAAAAGGTACATGATTACAAAGAATTGACACCTTTTCTTAGAGACTGAAAAAGTTTATCACAGGTTTTCTAAAAGTTAATGCAGGATCTTTTTGAGAGAGGAGATCTTGCAATGGAAATTTGTTTCTTCCTAAGGATATGCTACAGAGATGTGTTGATAGGCAGGTAGTTGAATATCTGTGAGACAAAGTGTTAAGAGCATCCACTGGCAAAACCTTAATTACTTCTTTTGTCTTGCTACCATTGTGGATCAGCGGTCCATGTTATGATAATACTGGTAGGCCAAGGTCAAGCACACCCCTACAGAAGTGTATGATGACTTGTATAGTGTGGTTTTGAAGTACCTGTGAACTGGATCTGCATTCTTCTGTTTTATTTATCTGTTAAAATGTTCTCATACTAACTATTGAAGGATGTGATTTAAGGTTTTGATGAACATAGTTCTTCCTATTCTCAGAGCTCAGTTCTTGGCTTTAAATGCAATTTTCAAAAACTCACAAAACAGCATAAGGAAAATTTAACTTAACCTTGCATCCTTCCTACTTAAAAGAGAAATATGACTTCAGGCATCAGCTTTTTGTGTAAGGAATTAACTTTGACTTGCCAAGAGATAGTCTTAAAAGATAGAAAGAGTTTTCCCTTGCTCTTAGGATAATACCAGCAACAGTCATAAATGAAGAGCCTATAGATTGCACTTTGCAAGGGAGAGATTGGTGACAGGGGAGGGGGAGGTAAATAGAAGTATCCCTCTTTTTCTCTTTCACAAATATTATATCTCTATAGAAA
Source organism: Aptenodytes patagonicus (assembly GCF_965638725.1). Classification (NCBI taxonomy): domain Eukaryota; kingdom Metazoa; phylum Chordata; class Aves; order Sphenisciformes; family Spheniscidae; genus Aptenodytes; species Aptenodytes patagonicus. The sequence continues at coordinate 28,077,312 of NC_134981.1, forward strand.
AAAGCTATGTAGACAGAAATTGAAAAGTATAGATTAAAATGGCAATGAAACAGAACAGTAAAATCAATTCAACCCACACCTAAATAGTTCTTTTTTTTTTTCTTTTAGAAGGACAGCTACCAACAAAGAAGTGAATTAATGTTGAGCTACAAAGGCCATTAAAAGTTTATTTTTCACTTCATGTTAAAAATACCATGTCTATTAGCTGAATACAGCTTACTACACTAGAGAAGAAATTGTATTCAAGCTACTGTTAATATTTTTCCTAGGTCACTTTCTTTTAACTCTGTGGGATTAGAGAGGATATTTTCTCTATATATGTTCTAATGAAAGTGTGCAAGCAATGCAGTAACTCTTGACTGAATTTGGGTACATTTTGAATATTCTGTTCAAATTTGTTTCAGCACTAGCTGATGGTTGCAGTTGAAGAATAATGGGTCATTTTTCAGCTTTGTGAATGGTGTTTTTCAGAATGCGGCCATTGGAAGCATTGAAATTCAACTTGCAAGGACTCTTCATAGCAAGAAGAGTTCTCTCAAAAGGGTTTTTTGTGGGTTGTTGTTTTTTGTTTTTTCTTTTAAGTAGCCCACTATAATCTTTAATCCTGCCAAACAGAGATTCACTGCTATAGATGCAAAACCCAGGCACATTTGTATGCTTATTATGTAAGTAAGGAGAATAAAAAAAGAAGCATAGTGTTATAGGCTGTTATGTGAATTATGTTGGCATTACAAAAAAAGAAAGCAAGGAAAGCTGTTGTACTTCTCCTTTTACTGCCAGAGGCCTCTGTTAAGGAGAATGAGATTTTCTCATATGAGATTTTCTCAGCCCATATATCCCAAATAAATATACTGTGTAAAACTTCACTTTCACATAGGATCTTACTCTCTTTGGGCATGCTAACCTATTAACCTGGGACTTCTGGCATCAAATGGCAGCTTAACCCATCCCAGAGTGCTTCCCGTGTTGTCATATACTATGCACAAAGATCGCTTCTTGCCAATTAGCTCTACCCTGCATGAGCCCCTTTATTGCTTTCAAGGTTTTTTTTTCAAATATGATTCTTCAGCCTGTATTACATTGTGAAAGGCCCTGAAGGGCTGACTTCTGTCTTTCTTTCACTTGGGTGACCGAAACAGGATTTGTTTTAGAGGATTTCTTAACACGTGGCTTGAGTAAGAGAATATTTCATCAATAGTTGTGCTTTTTTCCATTTCAGCATTCTTTTTTCAATCTCTGTGGCTAAATCAGTGATAAAAGCTTTTACTAATGATTAGACCTGAGAGGTGAAGGCTAACTCGGCAGCATACTTAACATAAACAAGCGCTCTGAGTTGCGAGTTGGAAAGGCAACTTCTCTGGCACAGAGGCAATTTATGACATTTTAAAAGCTTAGAAAAACTGAGACAATACACACAAAAAAAAAAATCAAAGGCTGGAAATATGTCATGCTCTGACTTGTAATTTTAATTTTTTGGGGGGTTTTGTTGTTCTTACAAGTCAAGTTAGGAGCAAAAGCTACAGCCTTTCTTTTAGATACATTTTGAGTTAATTTGGCCATCTTTTGTAATGCCTCTAAATCCAACCTCCTGAAAAGAAATGTTTGCTTTTGGACTGTCTGAACCCTTCTAGGAACAGAAGTGACTTTTTAATCTTGGCATGGTGCAATAAGGGGATCAAACCCAAGTCTGGCTCAGATTTTCTCTTACAGCTTTGAAATGTAAAAAATGGCTGAATGTGCTCCTCCCTATAAAGTATTATGGGAAGTGGGTTGAACTGGTTAAATCTTGCCTCTGCTGGAATTGAGAGTAAAATCTTACACATCTTCCAAGTCTATATTCAGTATTGTTAGATTAGGGCTGAAACCTATTTTGTCAGTACATTCAGGTCCTCCACGAAGAATAGGAATACAGCTGGTTGTCTGGTGGTCCTGGGCAGTCTCGGGGAAAAAATGTTGACTTTGCACTATGAGGAATAGTCTGCTTAATTTCCATGTCCTTCCCTCTCTGACCTCCAATTTCTTTGTTGAAATACATTGTTGGGGGGTTAATTTCTTAGGATTTCAATTTTTGAATCTACCTTCTAAGCGTCAGCTTAGAATACAGTAGGGCTTCCAAACTATCCAGGAAATGTTTTCACGTTAGCAAAATCTTGTCATGACAAAATGCACGTGCTAGTGAGTACTTAGTGCTGAAAATAAATGGCAGTTAAGTTGAATAAGTCATTACATGAATTTGGAACCATGTGACAAACACATCTGAACCGTGTATTTTGGCCAAATAGGCAGTGAAATCTCTACTTCAGACTCTTGGACTGAAATGATTCTGCTTGTCCCTTTACTTCCCTGTGTAACACTCACTAAACATTTATTTCTCAGTTAGCTCACATTAAAACAATGTTTTTATGTTGAAAATAATTGGGAAACTGACTCCAGATATTTTACCAGCAGATTAATGGGTAAAAGCTTTGTTTCAAATAGGTTTTTATTCTCTGTTTCACAGCTGAGTCCATAAATAAACTTGCACAATCTGCAATTTAATCAAGCTTAATCTTTCCCCTAGCACCCACAGGAACTGCCAGTGATGCAAACATTTGGGAATTCTAATTGTATATACAGTGTTACCTAAATCCTTTCATCTCTCTTGGAGAAATTCTTTCCTGTCTGTTATCTGAAAACCAAAATACTTCAGTTAGTATCAGCTCTTCCTGAAGGGAAAAGGGAAAAGGTGATTTATTTTATTTAAATACAAATTTACTAATGCTCTTATTATTTTGCTGGAAGCTGAGTCTCGTTGCTTTCTTTACTGTGTGCACTTATAGACACTTACAGATGTACTTTGTTTTTCTATACAATATACACTTGCAACATTTATTAATTTTTTTAATTACATATTTATTGCAGTTGGAACTTTCAGATCTGTGTGTTCACATTGATTCTTTAAAACTCTGAGAGGACATATTTTGCATTTAGGATTAGTATACCCAACTCCCATGACTGAGAGTAAAGTATTTTCAGTTATGTGTGTAATAACAAAAGCACTCGGCACTTGACAGTCTAGAAAGAAATGGAGGTTCTCAACAAGTATATTTTACCTTCCGAGAGCCCACAGAAGCCTCCAATAGAGGCCTTCTCTCATTAATCCCATACCAGGATTTAGTGTCTGATGTTCTGATTTCAAAAGTGCTCTAGCCCCAGAAAGCATCCTGCAATAAAATCAGTGTCTTGAAGATAAGAACAACAGGCTGAAACAAAGTAGATTGCTGGAACTGTATGACTAAACCAACTGGAAACTCGTTCTTTGAGAGCTTGCTTGGATAGTCTGTGCATGTTTCTTATTTTTTTAGTTTGTTTTTTTTTTTAATGTGCACATGTAGCTGCAATTTCTAACTGTTGAGCTCCCTGGAGGAAAATGACCTTTGAGACAGGACTTGGAGGATAGTCATGGTAGATGAGGTCAGGAAGAGAATTTGGGCCAAAAAGGCCCTGAATGCAGCATAAGAAGAAGAAGGTGATGCAAAAATCTTCTATTCTTGCTGCAGACCACTCAGTGTGTGGTGGGTTTTTTGTTTCTTTTTCTTTTTTCCCCAGCACACAAGCCTAATCTGTCAGCTGGTGTGACATCCCCGCTCAAGGATGCTTCAAACTGCAGATCTGTGATGCAGACCCAGCTCTGGCCAGGAGGATCATGGAGGGGGAAGCGGCCACAGCCAGATCTGTATGTCTGTAAAATAAGGACTGAACTGCAGGAAATCATTAGAGAAGCTAAAAGTTGTGCACTTTCTGCATGCTCCAGGATGGTTGGTAGCTTCATGTTTATAATTAGCATCCTTGCACTGAGCCCATGGCACGGGGGAATCTGCCCTCCCCAGATCTCTTTGAAACTTTGGGGGGTCTCGCCCAGCACCAGGGTTCTCCTATGGGTGTCTTCAGGCTGGTGAGACCATGAGGTTTCTGGTATGCCAGCACCAGGATCACCAGCTCTGGTTGCAGCGGCCCTCCTGCTCAGTGTCGGAGCCGAACGAAAGTTGGACTGTTTCGTCCAGAGCCAGAGGCGCTGCTTCTCTGACCACCTCACTGCTGTTATTTTCAAATGCAAGCGTTACGATTGGGTGCTGCATCACCAACCCTTTTTTTGAGATGGATTTAAATGTATATTTTTGCAAGAATTGTCAGGGTTTGGGGTTGGGGTGGGGTCGGCAGGCTGTTGCTTAGAAAAAGAATTGGTAGGAAAAGCCTCTTCAAAACTATGTCTGGAGTGTAGTGTCTGAATGCGAATTCAATTGTAACATGGGTATAGGAGGAAGAACTTTTTAATGAAAACAGAAGGATTATTTTTCCAGTTTTAATCTCTAAGTGGGTGGGGTGCCCACTGAGTACAATTGGACCAGTGTGACCGAACTACAGAAAAATAAGAGAGACTAAATAAAACTATATTGTTTTTAAACAGCATAGATATGAGATAAACAATAAAGCTGAGTTCTTTGTGGGGAATATACTGCACACCAATCTGTGAGTCACTGAAACATTGCTGAAGTGAAATAATTTCAGTGTGTGACTCCGGAGTTGTGACTGTGAACAAAGAAATATCAATAGTTTTGTTGGGTTTTCTGGAAGAAGCATCTGTTTCTAGGGGCCATAATCCGTGGGGAGTTTTAAGTGATTTTTGTGAAACATTGCTTGTCTATAAACAGAGATAATGGCTTAGCTTTAGGTAAGCCAACAGCATTCTTGCTTCTAAAGCTTTGATATGTCACACTGTAATTTTTGTAATAAATATCCTTTAACTTGTGATGCTGAAGGCCATTATCTGAAAAGAAAGGGGAGGTCTTGCTCTCCTCCCCACCCTACTGCCAGCTGGAGTGCTTCTCATCTTCACTGGGAGCCCGTTCAACTTGCTCACTTAGAAAATGCCTGTGTGGTTGTTTCCTGGGGTTTTTTTTCTCCCCCTCTCTTCTGGGTTAACTTTTTTCTGGGTTGGTGGATTAAATCGCCCCATGGAGGGACCTAGTGGCCACCGGAATGGTTGAGGAAAGTGGAAAGAAAATGTAGCCGGGAATGGGGAGAAAAAGGTCAGGTTTAGCCTCCAAGGAGTCCCTGCTAGGCTAGCTCAGCTATAACATCTAATTTCACTCTTCACAATAGTGTGTGTGGACATTTTTAAGTAGCATTGCAGATGCAGAATGAGGGAGCTTTAGGAATGCTGTCACGCAGAGTTTTAAAAGGTAAGGAAATGTTGTATTTGAGGTTGCTTGTGCAAAATAAATTCTGTATACTTCTAGGTGCTTTTCACCTCTTATCGTTAACACCCAGTTGCTCTCCCTGAGTTAGCTGGTTGGGGTGTCCCCTAGACAGCCCCTATCTGTTTCTTGATCAGTGAGTCTTGTCTCCCTGATTCAGACTCTCCATCTTCTTCCAGCTCACTTCATTCTTTCAGCCCACCCGGTCTCCTGCCATGGTGTGGTGGTTGTTATTGTTTGTGTGTGTTTGGTGCCTTGTTTTTTTGGGTTTTTTTTGTTTTTTTTTTTAAAGCTCTTTGTTTCCTTCCAAAGCAGCCCCCCAGCCTGGCCCTCTTCATAACCCAGTTGCTGGCAGGAGAGAGAAAAGCATGCCCTGTCTTCAGCTCCGATTCCAGCTCTGGTCCGTCATGGTGCACAGCTGATTGAAATCACATGTTGTCCCATGGGGATGGTGACTGCTGTTCTGGTCAGGACTCTGGCTTGAGGGAACAGTGTGCAAAGTGAGGATGCAGTCTGTGGAGGTTTGAGTTGCTAGACAAATTTCAGAAAGGCTTACAACTGCCAAATCAGGGTAGATGTGCACCCCTCAATGTCACATACCAGCTAATGGAATAGAAGATTTTATTCCCTATTACAAATCTGACTTCTCTATCAAGCTAACAGGCATTTGAAATTTGACAGGAATGTCTTTCCTTCTTGAAGAAAAGGTCACCAGAAGCTTTTAATGCTGAAAAATGTAGCTTCATTTTCTAAAACATTCGAACTGTTTGGCTGAAACTCATGCAAGAAAATTCAGCCTCAGGCAGGCATCTGGCATGGAAAGTTTCAGCCCAAACTGCTATTTTGGCAAAGTTGTAAGCAATGAAAACATGTTTTAAGAGTGGAAAGTGTTGAACAATCTCTGTACTAAGACAGAACTTACATTTTGGTGGATAAAGGGAACCTGTGCTGGAGTTTTAGGCTGAACCGCAACAAGTTTCATTCCCCTTTCCTGTAAGGGGAAACCCTTAATCAACTTGAAATTCTCCAACAAACAACTGTGTCAGTTAAATTTTTTTTCTAACACTTATGTAGTTATTTTCTGCAGCCTTAGCTATTACCGAGCAAAAAGTGGAGCTCTGTCCTAGCATAACTAAAATTTCAGGAAGTATATCCTTGGGTTGTGGTGGCATACAAAACTTTTCTTGCAGATTCCCACAGCGTGCTGCTAATGCTGCCAGGAAGCCAAGCAGTGGATTGTGTTATGGGATTCAATTTTATAATTAGTTCTGGACCATTCTGAGCATGTGCATCATCTGGGCTGGAAGTTACTGCAAAACCCCTTGGGTGTCTTGCATCTGCATCCCAGAGGAGGTGTTCTAGCAACACAGTGACTGCCCTGCACATTCTGTTTTGATTTGGTTGATTTATTGTCCTGTAGTTCATAGAATGGCCGTGTGAAGGGCATGAATCTCGAGTTTGACTGCACTGTGAAAGAAAACTCTCTTCAAATCACCCTGAAATTCTTACTGCACTTCTCTCCAGCCATGCAAGCTTACCCCAGCTACAGCTGCTTTTGTAGCTCTTGCTGAAACTTGAAACTGGGAGAAAGGTAGAGAAAAATCTGTATACAGATTTTTGAATGTTAACCCCACACAGGATTTTTTTTCCCCTGTTCTGTTTTCTTATGGCTCTATTCAGCAGCGCTGTTGTTTTTAAAGTACCCTAATTAGCTTGTGTCTCATTTAAGGACAAAATTGTTTGTTGGATCAAACATCCATCTATTAAGGGTTTATGCTCTGTTTGTGAACCCTGTTTCTAGGAACCTAGTTGTATTACTTACCTCAGTTAATACCATATTATAGATCTACTCTTTCATATGAATTAAGGTTCCTTGGATCTTCCCTCATATGTCACATTTTTAACATCTCTGGCCATTCTTGTTGCTGTCCTCTGGTCTCTCTTGTCTACATCTTTTGCTAAAGTGTAAAGCAAAAAGCTGGATGCATTGAAAGTGCGTGGAATCACTGCCTTCTGTGTCCTGGTAAGAGTACCAATACATCCTTGAATTAGAAAGTTTTAGTTTTGCTTTTGTTTTTTTCACATCTTGTCATACTTTTGACTCCTACTCAGTTGTGACCTATTTTATACTTGGATCCTTTTCTGTAGTACTGCTAGCTGTTCTTCACTCTGTATTTATATATTTGATTTCTCTTTCTTGCAACTTGCCCTCATTGAAAGTTGTCTTTTTTTATTTCATGCTATTTTATGTTGTACTTTCAAGAAATAACTGAGTAGTGTTCTGTGTTACCGCTATGTCCAGATTCCTGGATGCTTCAATTACTTTTTAAAAATAAAAACAAAACCTCATTCATCACCCCCTTCTGACTGAGAATGGGAGAATGGGGCAATTTTTGAAGTAGGGGTTGTTCTGGTCCCTCCTCCTTTTTTCTTTTCTTCAACCAGAGACATTCCAAATCTGTCTGTCTGCAATTTTCTGGACATCTGAGCAAATACATACATTCTCAAGATACAGCAAAAGACTATCTCCTTCTCATGTTCCATTTCTGGCTGAGAAAGCAGCAAAGCTGTTCTGAAATGCATCAATATTCTATCATTGCACTTTTCCTTTTCCTCATTTAATCTCATTGGTGTCAGTTAATTCACAGTTCTTGATATGTACCAAGGCTTCAAGTTCATTGCGTTTATGATATGTAATTCCTATAGGCAGGTCCAATTACTGACTTCTGTTTCAATGAGGATGCCTCTTGAATTCTTCTACTTAAGATCACGTCTGCCTTACAGTGAGAAATTGTAAGGGTTACCTTTGATTTAATCAGTTTTAGCTTACTGTATTTTTTCATTGTCTTTTCAGATGTGTCTGTTTCAATGAAATGCAGTCTGAGAAAGCTCCTAATTGTTTGTATCTTCTGATAGCTGCTTGGTGGACTTAGTGGAAACCACTGTCTCAGCTCACAATATCTGAACACAGCACAAGAATTTTTCAACATAGGTAGTCTTCTAGTGTTACAGCATATATGGGCAATGTGAATATAACGTAAGCATCAGTTTTAATTGTGAAGAGGAAAAACAAGCATCCCTGTTTTTTGGAGAGGGCTAGCGCTCAGCCTTTTGTCGTGTTCAAAACATTAAAGTTAAGATGTGATGGACACGCAGTGATACATTCACTCTCAACTAAGTTTCTCCATTACCTGTTTTCTTTAAGAAGCTGTTTCCCAGTGATTTCATGATACATGTTTATTCTTCTGAACTTTTAAAAGGTCACTCATCATTTCAAGGGCTCTCTCAGATGATTAGTAATCAGAGTTCTGTGATCAAATAGCAAGGCAAGCCTTATGGAAATGATGAGTTCATAAACTGTTGGTGATGAAGTTAGAATTTTTAAATGATACTGAGCATTTCTAAGTATATCCTATGAAATCTTTCTGCTCAGGAAAAAAATAATCTATGCAAACATATTTACTGTTTCAAAAGTTTTGCTGTAGTTGAGAAGCCTGATATATCTACAGCCTTGATGTTGTGTATTAATTTCTTCTGGGAAACAAATTCAAACAATGTCACTAACCAAAGGGATTTTTGTTTTAATGTTCTGGTGGGTACATGAAAGATCAGTGTCATAGTCTGTATTTGTTTTGTGCTTTAAGCCACAATTTTATTTTAACTGGGAGCTAAATAATATTATGCAGGACAAGTTACTGCAGAATATATCTAGCAAATCTTTTCAAAATAAAACAAAACAAAAGACACACCCCCACCACTTCTCCCCAGTGAGCATTGCCTGGATTTTGTTGTTGGAATCAAATGGGCTTCAATTTCTTGCTTTCATGGCTGGGGGGGGAAAAAAAGTGTGGGGGGTTGTTCTCTATTTTCTCTCTGTCTGATTTTTACAGTGCATCTGTTTGACAATGTGCATCACAGTTTATCAGAACTGGAATAACACTTACCTCCCTGAGATACTATGTCGGAGCATGACTTTGAATTAATTTAGATGTACGTGTAGTATTATTATCAGACTTAAAAATTTGCTCTATGCTAATGATTTATTTTCCCAAGCTAAATATAGATTTTTTAAAAGATATGTTCTTTATATACTACCTTACATAATGAACTGAGTTTATAGTATATTTTTAAAATCAGCTTTTAAGAAAGGTACAGTAGTGAAAGTGTTACAATTTCCCTGTTTTTCCAGTATCGATGCAAATATGGCTTATGTCTACCAAGGCAGGGAGGAAAAAAAGGTAAATAGAGGTTTTCTGTGTTGTTTCCATGCCTCATTTGTCTTACAAAGACATCACTTGTTCTTGAGTGATTAACTACCACTTAAGTACAGTACCAACAAATCTAAACGAATGCTTTTTTCTCTGCTGTCTCAGAAAGCAGAAGAGAAAATGGACAAGTCATCCTTGTTTTTCTCAGTATTGTGCTGCTAAACAGATATTTTTGAACTGTTTCAAAACCAAGCTTAGGATAATTCCTGCTTTCTAAGCAATATTCGTATTTGCTCATAATCATCATAAGGGCATGATTCTGCAGTGTGAGGTAAAAATAATAGCAGCTGTATTGAACTCTTGAATGATTTACTCCCTCAGTTATAAGAGTTTCAATGGTAGCCTACCCTTAGGAAACTGGGTTGTTTGGGGTCTGATAAAGGGATGTAGCCAGTTTTAGCTTAACTCAAGTTGTCTTTAGCAGCATTCTCACACATACAAGACAGCATCTGTGGAATAACAAAGAGAATCAGGGCTGCACACATGCTGCAAGCAGTATCTGGCTCTAGCATATGGCAATTGAGAGCAGCGTTGCTGCACAGCTCCTGTGGTTTCTTATTTTAACCTGTAGCTGAGAGACAAGATGTTGTGCGAGTCCTAGATAAACAGACTCTTCTCAAACTCTTCAAAATGCTTTAGAGTTTTTCTGATAATTTTATGTTAACCCCCTCCGGAGTGAATACTGATGTTCTTCCTTTGTAACTATGTATTTTAAAGAAATTCAAGAGTTCAATACAGCTGCTAGGATTCATAGAACTTTTACCTCACAATGCTGAGTCATGCCCTTATGATTATGAGCAAATACGAATATTGCTTAGAAGGCAGGAATTATCCTAAGCTTGGTTTTGAAACAGTTAAAAAATGACTGTTTAGCAGCACAATATTGAGAAAAACAAGGATGACTTGTCCATCTAATACCTTCTGCCTTTTATATGCCCTTCCCTGAATAGGATAGCAGATTTTGATTGTAGTGAAAAAGGAATAAAGTAGTTTCTTTCCCTTCTTGGGAAAAACACGTGGAGTATACAAATGTGAGTGTTCTTGTAGTCAGTGACACACACCTTGAACATGGAGGAGCACAATTGCCATTCATCTCCTGCAGCAATCTGTGAAGGTCTCTTCCAGTCCCGAGAAGATAAGCCTGTGAATTTTGGTAAGAGATAAGCTGTGTTCTCTAGTGCTCTATCCAGACCTGCTCAAGCAGCATCTTAAAATATTGCTCAATACTCAAGCAGGTATCATCAACAGTGCAGATGCCATCAGCTATGAAGCCAGTGGTGACAGCTCCGCTACCAAAGTCTGGTACATGGAAAGTTTTCCCAAATACAAAGGCAAGCAATCAAGGTGGATCTCAGCCCTACAAGGGCAAAACCAGTAAGGGCACAGGGCATGAGGAGCAGCTGGGAGAGGACAGCCTGCTGCTGAGAGGTGGAAGGCGTAGCACCACCTTATGTATGTGCATATCCCCATGCGGGTCCAGTTTTAGTTTGCTCCATTAAGTGCCACTGTGACACAAACAGCGGGACATCAGTGGCAGAGCAGTGATAGAGCATTTTCAGAGAAAGTGAAGCTGAGAAAGATGCAGGTGTTTTTTTCCTCTAGCCCTTTTCAGCTTTTAAAAATTTTTATTAGTTATTAATTTTCACAGTTGTATACATTTTAAGGACAGAAAAGGACTGTTGTGATTACCTAGTCTAACAAGTCAAAATACATAAAACAAACCAGAATTTTGTACATGGCTCAGGTTTTAGAAGTATGTCCAATCTTGCCTTTAGAATTGAATCCAGTTGCTAAAATAAATCGCCTGTTTCTTTTCGTTTCTTGCTCTAAAATGGGTTTTCCAGAATTCAAATTATTAGTCTAGATTTTTCCAAGCTCTTTGCAGTGAGCTTCCATTTTAAAGTTTAGAGATCCCAACTGAACATAGCATTCTTGTAATTATTAATTAATGAAATATGCAGTATCAGAAACATCTCATTTCAGTTCTTTTCTCTTGGCCGTGGTTAAACGGTTAGCCATTAACAACGGTTAAAGCTCATGTTCAGTAGATGTTCGCAGATATCTCATATGTCTCTCTTTCTCTGAGTACATTGCCTTTTTCCAGATTAGATAAAAGGATTTACATGCACTTTTTTCAGGTTTACTGTTCTATGTGGTGCCCAGATATTTCAGATGTCTACACGCCTTTTCGGTATGGAAACATGGCAGCTCTGATCCATCACAACCCCCTTCAGTTACTTTGAGACACTACTGGTTCTCCTCAGCTCCAGTACAACAAAAAGTCAGTGTTTGCTCAAGAAAGGTGTTCCTGTCATATACACCAGTTTGTACATATTACTGTGCTGAGCTGCTCGTCTGTATTGATTATTTTTGAAGGATGTTTCACTTTCAGTTTGAATTAAGAGGAAAATAAATGAATACATACATTTTAAAATGTGATAGGTTCTCCATCTTATCTGTTACTGGTATCTTAGCCAGGTAGTTTGCTGAACTGTATCACCCGGATCCAAAGTGCATCCTGTTCTGACGAAAGTGCGTCCTTTCCGCACTGTGGGAACGTTATGCATCATGAAGCTGGGATATATGCAGTGAGTAACAGTGAAAACATCTCTCAGTTCTTCCTGCTCACAAAGGGCAGCCCTCGGGTCTACAGCCTTAGGTCTTGTCTCAGCAAAAGAATGACCCACCCCAGGGTGTTCGGACAGGCTGGAGATCCATAACCTTTGTGGTCACTCTGCTAATGCAGCCACAACTGTGAAAGGAGATACAGTGCCGGTTTCCTTTTGAGAACTAACTGAAGTGGTGTTTCCTTCATACAAGGAAACCAAGGCTGTTTGCAGGGGTGTCTGCTTTGCCTAAAGGCAAATGAGGGGCCTGATATGGTGTCCCATGTTGGCCTAACTTCAACAGGCACCTCCAATAGGTGCCTTTTTCTTAAGCTTGTTTGTCCAAAACAGCTTCTCTTCCCTTTGGTTTGAGAGACTGTTCCATCCTAAACAGTCCTCGCATCTTTGATCTGCTGTGTTCACGAGGCTTTTCCTGTCTTAGTATTGTCTTTTTAGTAAGCAGTTCTCCAGTTTGCTGAGAAGTGGCATAATTGAGTCATTCTTTCCTTTCCTGCCTGTTTTTCTCACCAGCCTCATATTAAACAATAACCAATATTTTGTATAATAAATATCTTAATACAATATTCGTAAATTATTAAGAACAGTTCTAAATCTGTCATGTTGAACTCATGGGAGTGAATTGCTTTGTACAACAAGCACAGATTCCAAGTTTTTTTGGGCTGATGCTCTAGCTCATGCACACAGTATTTAAATAGCCAAAGCCTAGCTTCCTTTTAAGGTAAAAATAAAGTACAAAAATAGCAAGAATTTGTTTGCTACCAAATATTAGTAGTACTTTCCTTCTGACTTCCCATTTTCCTCCTAACCACCCTTTCTCCCCCCTCCCCCAAAGTCCTTTAGAAGCTGTAGTTAAGAGTTGTTGCAAGAAGTAATCGCAACACAATGAATATTTGAGTCCGCTTGACACATGTAATATTGTAGGTAATCAAGAAAGAGGGCTTCAGATGAGACTCTTGAAGATTGAGATTTCAGTGAGCTAGTGAGGAATCAAAGTAGGAAAGGAAAATCATGATTCCAATCCCATTTGGTAAATTCCTGAGCAGTTAGGCTATCACTAATTGTAGCCAAGATTGCTCTCTTAGTGATGATTTTTGATGTGATGTGTAATTTTCTCTTGAGATAGCAACAATAGAAATACTGCACATTAGCTTTTCTTTGCCTTGTAAGTTTTAATAGATTTTGGAATTACAAAAGATCTTGAGTAAGTTTTCTGTCATGGTTTAACCTCAGTTGGCAACTGAGCACCACACAGCCACTCGCTCACTCCCCCACCCACCCCTGGTGGGATGGGGGAGAGAATTGGAAGAGCACAAGTGAGAAAAACTCATGGGTTGAGATAAAAACAGTTTAATAATTGAAATTAAATAATAATAATAATATAATAATAATAATACACAAAGCAAGTGATGCACAGTACAATTGCTCACCACCTGCCAACCGATGCCCAGCCAGTCCCCGAGCAGCAGCCCCCCTGGCCAGCTTTCCCCAGTTTATGTACTGAGCATGACGTCACATGGTATGGAATGTCCCTTTGGCCAGTTTGGCTGTGCCCCCTCCCAGCTTCTTGTGCACCTCCAGCCTTCTCAGTCAGTAGAGCATGGGAAGCTGAAAAGTCCTTGGCTAGTGTAAGCATTACCTAGCAACAACTAAAACATCGGTGCATTATCAACTTTGTTCTCTTCCTAAATCCAAAACACAGCATTGTACCAGCTACTAGGAAGGAAATTAACTCTGTCCCTGCCGAAACCAGGACATTTTCAAAACACAACGTAATGGCTGTAGGTTTAAGGAATTTTGTAAGTCAATAAATATGGAGCAATAGAACAAATCTGCTTGAGAATTTGCGGTTCAGAGATGTTGGAAATCCAAGTTAGCTTGATCTCCTCTTGGGGGGGGGGCAATAAGCAAAGTTTTGTCTGGATGAGGGAAGAGGGAAATGAATCCTGTGTTTAAACCTCCCCTGCAGTTGGTCTGAAAATTTGGAAACTCATTCTTCTGGTGATTTTTCAGTGATGTATTGGCCCCATTAAAATCAGTGGGAGTTTTGCCATGGCTTTTAATGAGGTCAGAAAGAGAATACTACATTTTAACTGCTTTTTTTAAAATTGGAAATAAGTTTTATATTCATTTCTTTTACAGTGATGTATTCTAGAAACAAATCCACCTGTAATTAGATAGCATTTTCCATAGCGTGATAGGAAGAAGATGGGATGGAATAACCATCACGCACTGCCTCAGGAGAACAACAGTCACTGTCAGCATTTTGTTTGTTTGTTTGTTTGTTTATTTAATTTTTACCTGTTGGCATACATAGAATTTGGACACGAGGGGTAGTTTAATTTAAGATTTCACATCTACAATCTCCACCTTTGGTAGGAAAAGGCTGAAATAAATGGCATAATTCAAATGAAAGACAAGGAAATAGAGAATTGATTAGGATACTTCAGTGAGTTTTAAATATTTTGCAAAATATTTTAGTTATATTTCACATCTTACATTGTGCCAACAGGATCAGGACATAATGCACTGTAAGTCTACGTTCCTTCTATTACCAGTGAAATGCATCTGTCTATGAACAGAGTATGGCATGTTTTCAACAGCCCATCACAATAATGCACTCACTAATATGCATGTGCAGGTTTATAACAGTTAAATAATTATGAGATATGCAAATGTTTGCTCTCTTTCTGTAATTCACAAGTGACGACTAATCAAAGCTTTCCTTTCTGTTCTTCAAGTAAAAAGCTCTGCTCTGGAATGTTGTTTTAGTAGGCAATAATTTGATGAAAATATAAGGGTGGATGGAGGGGAAGGGAATCCTTTGCTTATTCTCTGCTGTTTGTCTGAAGCTGTGCAACTACTTCAGCTTTAAAGTGCCTTCTCCTGTTTTGTTATCTAACTCTGAAGAGTTTTGATGACTCTGAAATGTGTTGCATTTAAAAAACAAAACAAAGACACACTGAAGTATCCAAGCGTCCTTCCCTCTTCTTGGTCCAGGTGCTTCCCGTGGTGAGTATGCACTGCTTGCCAGAAACCAGTGCCAGCAGAGCTACTCGTGGTCTGCAGAGAAAGCTTACTCCTAACCTTTTGGGACAACTTGTCTTTCCTAAGTACTAATCCTCGTCCCTGTTCTCTTGTGACTGGGGAATGTGATGAACGTACCTCTTGTTACACTTGCAAGTCACGTATAAGTGTGTGGGGATAGAAATGCAAAGGTGCACCTTTAGCAAGGTGGGTTGGTGTTCATGGTGGTATCTCCTGAGATACCTGCTTGGTGTCTGGTCCACTACTTTGAAGGCTGAGTGGAAGTCGGCAGGAGCCTGCCCTCTCCTCCTGAGCAGCAACTCCTGGAAGAATGCATCACCTGCAAGGGGACCAAGTGGGAGGAGAAGTTTATTTACTCACATTTATCACTCACCCAGAAAATGAATAATCTCTAATGCTCATCCCACATCGTCTCTCCTGTGTCATCCTTCCTGCCTCCGTGGTTTGGTGGCTGCCTTGCCCTGTGAGGCAGGGTGAGCCAGCAGTTGACCAGCTTACTTGTCCAATCACGCCTAAGGATGGGAACTGCATAAAGTGGGAGCTCACGTCGACCTGGGTGGGGATCAGCTTGAGGTAATTGAATCTTAGTGTGTGAGCCCCTCTCTGTTTATTTTAAAAAATGAGTCTGCAAACATCAACATAAATAGGAGCCACTTCCACTCTCATAGTTCAAAGCATTTTCATAGTGTTTATAACTGCTAATGAACAATGTTTTGGAGAAAGCAGAACCCAGGCTCCCAGGATTTGCACATTTTGGGCTATGAGATGCTCAAGCTTGTGTATTGTAAACAAGGTTTAGAAAGTCCTCTGCATAGTTGTGCTTTGGACTGTAGCAAGCTTTAGAAGAAAAGGTCTAATTGTGCCTGGATTTATTTTATAAATTGGGACTGTTTCAGCAGTCTGTGTGGCCTTCCATTCAGCTGTTTAAGCCAAGCCAAAAGCCACTTATCTAAAGATGATTTATTCTCACTCTTGAGCTGACAGAACCAGGCTGGGAAGGGTGAAAGCTGAATTGCAGGATTTAGTCCGAGCCCCCATCTTCGGTCAAAACCATAAGGGGATCATGAAGGACTGGCCATAACATCGTTCTGGAAGGTACTTGCAGGGCTCTTGTACGTTGATTGTAGGACACCTTTTTAAAATAAACAGCAGTAATATATGATTGACTCAGATTTGAACTTTGCAGCTGTTCCTTCCTATCTGCCTGGTATGCCAAAGCAAAACCCCGCAGCTCAACATCTCTAAAATCGAAACCTTAATTCAAATATTATAATTTGGATCAGCTTCTGACTTTCTGGTTTTGGCAGTGTAAGCAAAATGGAGGCAAGCATGTTTCTTTCTTTATCTAGTAGTGTTTTCCTCTATCCCTGCAGTGGCAGGGAAGGATACCGAAAGGAGCAGGAAAACACACCTGATCAACGCGTGGCTCAGGGGCTGGTGCCATCAGAGGAATTTTGGTTTTTTTGATCATGGGGAGGTTTACATGGCACCGGGCCTGCTGGTGACAGACGGAGTCCAGCTGTCTCACAAGGGAAAAAGGATCATGGCTCATGAATTGGCAGGGCTCATTGAGAGGGCTTTAAACTAGGTTCGAAGGGGGAAGGGGATAAAACCAGGCTCGCTAGAGATGAGCCTAGGGGTGGCGTGCCGATGCCGGGGGCGAAATCGATAGCCCAGCTCAAGTGCATCTACACCAATGCACGCAGCATGGGCGGCAAGCAGGAGGAGCTGGAAGCCATTGTGCAGCGGGATAGCTATGACTTAGTCGCCATCACAGAAACATGGTGGGGTGACTCTCATGACTTGAGTGCTGCAATGGATGGCTATAGACTCTTCAGAAGGGACAGGCGAGGAAGGAGAGGCGGTGGGGTGGCCCTGTATGTTAGGGAGTGTTTTGATTGTATAGAGCTCAACGATTGTGATGATGGTACGGTTGAGTGTCTATGGGTAAGGATGAGGGGGAAGGCCAACGAGGCAGATATCCTGCTGGGAGTCTGTTATAGGCCACCCAACCAGGATGAAGGGGCAGATGAAGCGTTCTACAAGCGGCTGGCACAAGTCTCTCAATCGCTAGCCCTTGTTCTCGTGGGGGACTTCAACTTCCCGGACGTCTGCTGGAAATACACCACGGCAGAGAGGAAGCAGTCTAGGAGGTTCCTGGAGTGTGTGGAAGACAACTTCCTGACACAGCTGGTAAGTGAGCCTACCAGGGGAGGTGCCTCGCTCGACCTGCTGCTTACAAACAGAGAAGGACTGGTGGGAGATGTGGTGGTCGGAGGCCGTCTTGGGCTTAGCGACCATGAAATGATAGAATTCTCGATTCTTGGTGAAGTGAGAAGGGGGGGCAGCAAAACCACAACCATGGACTTCCGGAGGGCAGACTTTGGCCTGTTCAGGATGCTGGTTGAGAGAGTCCCTTGGGAGACGGTCCTGAAGGGCAAAGGGGTCCAGGAAGGCTGGACGATCTTCAAGAAGGAAGTCTTAAAGGCGCAGGAGCAGGCTGTCCCTGTACGCCGTAAGAAGAACGGGCGGGGAAGACGACCGGCCTGGCTGAACGGGGAGCTCTTGCTGGGACTCAGGAAAAAAAGGAGAGTTTACCGCTTGTGGAAGAAGGGGCAGGCAACTCAAGAAGAGTACAGGGATCTCGTTAGGTCGTGCAGAGAAGAAATGAGAAAGGCAAAAGCCCAGCTAGAACGCAATCTGGCCGCTGTTGTTAAAGACAACAAAAAAAGTTTTTACAAATATATTAATGACAAGAAGAGAGCCAAGGAGAATCTCCATCCTTTATTGGATGCAGGGGGGGAACATTGTCACCGAGGATGAGGAAAAGGCTGAGGTACTCAATGCCTTCTTTGCCTCAGTCTTTAACAGGCAGAGCAGTTATCCTCAGGGTACTCGGCCCCCCGAGCTGGAAGATGGGGACGGCGAGCAGGATGAACCCCCCGTAATCCAAGAGGAAGCAGTCAATGACCTGCTATGCCACCTGGACGCTCACAAGTCTATGGGGCCGGATGGGATCCACCCGAGAGTGCTGAGGGAGCTGGTGGAGGTGCTCGCCAAGCCACTCTCCATCATTTATCAGCAGTCCTGGTTAACGGGGGAGGTCCCAGACGACTGCAGGCTTGCCAATGTGACGCCCATCTACAAGAAGGGCCGGAAGGAGGATCCGGGGAACTACAGGCCTGTCAGCCTGACCTCGGTGCCGGGGAAGATGATGGAGTGGTTCATCTTGAGGGCGCTCACAAGGCATGAGCGGGACAACCAGGGGATCCGGCCTAGCCAGCATGGGTTCATGAGAGGCAGGTCCTGCTTGACCAACCTGATCTCCTTCTATGACCAGGTGACCCGCCTAGTGGATGAGGGAAAGGCTGTGGATGTGGTCTACCTGGACTTCAGCAAGGCCTTTGACACCGTCTCCCACAGCATTCTCCTCGAGAAGCTGGCGGCTCACGGCTTAGACAGGTGGACTCTGCGCTGGGTCAAAAACTGGCTGGACGGCCGGGCCCAGAGAGTTGTGGTGAATGGAGTTACATCCAGTTGGCGGCCGGTCACGAGCGGTGTTCCCCAGGGCTCAGTACTGGGGCCGGTCTTGTTTAATATCTTTATTGATGATCTGGATGAGGGGATTGAGTGCACCCTCAGTAAGTTTGCAGACGACACCAAGTTGGGCGGGAGTGTTGATCTGCTCGAGGGTAGGAAGGCTCTGCAGAGGGACCTGGACAGGCTGGATCGATGGGCCCAGACCAATTGTATGAGGTTCAACAAGGACAAGTGCCGGGTCCTGCACTTTGGCCACAACAACCCCATGCAGCGCTACAGGCTTGGGGAAGAGTGGCTGGAAAGCTGCCCAGCAGAGAAGGACCTGGGGGTGCTGGTTGACAGCCGGCTGAACATGAGCCAGCAGTGTGCCCAGGCGGCCCAGAAGGCCAATGGCATCCTGGCCTGTATTAGAAATAGTGTGGCCAGCAGGAGTAGGGAAGTGATCGTGCCCCTGTACTCGGCACTGGTGAGGCCGCCCCTTGAATACTGTGTTCAGTTTTGGGCCCCTCACTACAAGAAGGACGTTGAGGTGCTGGAGCGTGTCCAGAGAAGGGCAACGAGGCTGGTGAGGGGTCTGGAGAACAAGTCTTATGAGGAGCGGCTGAGGGAACTGGGACTGTTTCGCCTGGAGAAGAGGAGGCTGAGGGGAGACCTTATTGCGCTTTACAACTACCTGCAAGGAGGTTGTAGCGAGGTGGGTGTTGGTCTTTTCTCCGAAGTAACAAGTGATAGGACGAGAGGAAATGGCCTCAAGTTGCGGCAGGGGAGGTTTAGATTGGATGTAAGGAAAAATTTCTTTACTGAAAGAGTGGTGAAACATTGGAACAGGCTGCCCAGGGAAGTGGTGGAGTCCCCATCCCTGGAGGTATTTAAAAGACGTGTAGATGAGGCGCTTAGGGACATGGTTTAGTGGGCATGGTGGTGTTGGGTTGACGGTTGGACTCGATGATCTTAGAGGTCTTTTCCAACCTCAATGATTCTATGATTCTATGATTCTAGTTCAGAAAAATAGATGTTATTTATTTCCTTAGCATATAGCAATGGTTTGTAGTAAAAGGCAACAGCTGAATATTCTTAGCTAGAGATGTGAAAGTATAACTCGAGGCAGAGTATCTCTCTGGCTGTCAAAATTGTGTTTCTGAAGAGGAAGAAAGTTTTAGTGATATTTTAAGATGGTTTATTTTCTTAGATTAAAATAACCAAAAGATTTTGTATTCAAAAACTCAGTTTTATCCTTTCTGGATGCTGTGAGAATCTGACATTCTCACTGATATCTTTTAACTGTGTTAAACTTCACTTAATGCAGAGCCTGACCATGAGCATGGTTCAGGGAGCAGAGTAAATGAGGCTGAAGGTGTAGTTTCGACCCATCCAAGAGCTGTGTTGGCTAGCTGAGGAACGGCAGGTCGTATGGTGGGGTGGGATAGTGCCGCCGAGACCCTTGTGCTGGGGAGCTGCCGTGGCATGCGGCTCATGTGGGTGCTCACCATGTGGGGCTGTTTCCCCCCCTGGGGCACTCGCTTACCCAGCGCGGATGGCCTTCTTCAGCACCTGCACAGTTGAACGCAATAGTAAAAACAGGGGGAGACCCAAATGACTAAGGGGCAAACCTAAAAAAAGAAGTCTGCTTCCTCAATGAGAATTATTTTGAATGAGTTAATACCAAAGGGGTTAAAGAACCACTGTATATTTTTAATTTGGGCTGTCAAAGCAAATATTTCGACAGTCGGTCAGAAGTGGATATTGAGTGGCATGCACAGTTTTGTCATGGAAAAAACTTGTCAAGGGATGGGGAACTGAGAGGAGGAATAAACAGCCAGTATTCAGCCTCGCAAAGGCCTAGCTTGAGTTTCTGTCAAGCAAAAATGGGAGAAAAGGGGTGAGCAGAGTGCTGGAGGGAAGCTTCATGAAGCAGAGTTATTTAGGACAGTTTGTAGCTGAAAAGACTTGGATGTATGGCACAAACATGCTGTTGGAGCTGTGTGAGAATTGGTTAGGTTCATTTGGAAACTCAAGGTGGTGTGTGTTGGAAGGAAAATGTTAACTACACAAGCGTGACTGAACTGTAACTTATCTCCAGTACTTTATCTGCAACCTTTCCCTGCTAAGTCTAGAAAAGAAGTGCCCCTGCCCCTCCTCTGGTCTATGCGCCATCCTACTTTATGTGTTTCTGTCTGTCTGCTTACAGAAAGGAGTCGTAGGTGAGTGGCGTTCCCATTCAAGGGCATCACTAGTGCAAGAATAAATATATCCAGAAGCTCTCCCATGAATAATGGTACGTTGCTCTGGAGATATGTTTTGTACCAGAATAAAGTACTCATTACCTGTGAAAAGCTGATTTGTGAAGGTTTCATTGGAAAGCTAAATATGTTCTGTTGAACTGTAGTTATTGGTGACATTTATTAACTTTTAGGTGCTGTGAAGTTTCACTATGTTGCAAAATGGGGAAGTATACATTCCAGTAAAGTTCTGAGATTTGACACTACCTCCATATCATCTTTGGACCAAGCTATTTTGCTTATGCAGTGACTTTTCTGGAGATACTGTATTTTAAAACGTTACCACGATTTATTCTTGCACTTGTATTTCAAATGGAAAAGAACCCCATGGTGTGGTCTTTTCTTTCTGATTCTATGCATCCTATGTTTGTTATCAGTGCCATGTTTTTATGGCTGCCAGTATTCATCTGGAATTTCCACCTGCTTAAGTAAATATGAACTTTGTTCTCATCTGTGTTTGATAAACAGTATTTTATTATGTCCAGCAGGTACAGAGTAAGCAGCAACAGCTATAATGGGTGTTCAACTCTTATGTCCTTTACACCTCAATTAAAATCCTGGAATTACAAAGATGAGGAGTTTACATGGGTGCAGTGCTTGCACAGAAATAGAGATTCTAGAGCTTTTTGGAACTTCTCTTAAAAAATAAAGGCATTTTCTATTAAATTCTCTTTAATTGTGCTGATGACATCAGAAGAATGTAGGCTTGTAGTGGACTTATTTAAAGTGGAAATGCTGAGAGAATTAACTTTTTTTTGGCAGGCTGACACTTCAGCTCTCTGTTATTACAAAGGGTGTATTCGAGTCATCAGTATGTCAGGTTGATTGAAAACTTCATGCTTTTCCCAGCTTTTCCCGAAAAAAATGGAAAATGAGCTGAACTATTGTCTCAGTACCACTAAAAGCACAACTTAATATGTTTTGCCTTTTCTTAAGGCAATGCTGTAACATTGAACTAAGAGAGACAAAATTCAGTTGTTGGCACAGCAGCTTAAGTCCGTGTATCTGTCAGTACCAGAGCAGTCTGCAGATCTAAGCCACCTCAAGTTGCGCCAGGGGAGGTTTAGATTGGACATGAGGAAAAATTTCTTTACTGAAAGAGTGGTTAAACATTGGAACAGGCTGCCCAGGGAAGTGGTTGAGTCCCCATCCCTGGAGGTATTTAAAAGACGTGTAGATCTGGCGCTTAGGGACATGGTTTAGTGGGTGGTGGTGTTGGGTCGACGGTTGGACTCGATGATCTTAGAGGTCTTTTCCAACCTCAATGATTCTATGATTCTATGATCTAGATGAGGAAGAGGCGATCAGCTCCGGTGCAGGCGCGTCCCACAGCAGAGCGGCGGATCACGGCGTACAGGGGGCTTTCCTGAGCCAGGGAACGCACAGGGGAGCGCAGAGATCCGCCGGGAGCCGGCAGCTCTCATGAGGGCGGCTGACGAGGCGTGGGTGGGGCCAGGAGTAACGGCTGCCACCCCCCATTCCCACTAAAGGCAGCCCCAGGGAGCGCTAGCAACCAGGACGGGCAAACAGGGCGTGGCGCAGCAGTTTGTGCGGCAGTTCGCGAGGGAGGGCGCCTCTTGGAAGGAGAGGCATTCCACGGGCCGAGTGGGGGACTCGGCGTACACATAACCCAGCAACTTGGCACAGGTCAAGGGCACTCATCCTACCTGACCCTCAAGGCAGAATGGTGGGCACTCGTCTAAGGGTAAAGGCGGTGGCTCCAGCTGGGGGGCCTGCACCATCTACCCCAGTGGTGGCCGATGCCTCCACGCAGACGGAACTGCTGAAGGGAGAGGCTGCAGTGCAGACCTCAGGCTGCAGGAAGTTCCTAGACCTTTCTTGTGGGGTAGGGACAGGCAGCAGACCTGCCTGCAAAAGGTGTGCCCAGGTCGAGGACCTCCTGCAGCAGGTGGCTGAGCTGCAGGAGGCAGTGAGAAGACTGCGTAACATCAGGGAGGCAGAGAAGGAGCTAGATAGCTGGTTCCAAGTGCAGTCTGCAGCGGACCCGCAGCCCACGGCCAAACAGCCAAAAACTCCCCCACTGGCACACGCAGAAGGGAGCAGGAGGGCCAATAATGCAGAAGAATGGATGGTTGCAAAGGCAAGGACCAGCAGGAGGAAGAGACTTCCCCCAAAGCCTGAGGTGCCCTTGCAGAACCGCTTCACCGCTCTGCAGGCCAAAGAGGAAAGTCCTGTCACACCAGGAGAAGCGCTGGAGCTGAGTAATGCAGCCCGATCTGCCCCCCGTATAACAACCAGTGCCACTAAGGAAAGGCGACGGGTGATAGTAGTAGGCGACTCTCTTCTGAGAGGTACGGAGGCACCCATTTGCCAACCGGACGCATTCTCTAGAGAGGTGTGCTGCTTACCGGGGGCTCGCATCAGGGATGTCACCGAGAGGCTACCAAGCCTCGTACAGTCCCCTGACTATTATCCGCTGCTGCTGTTTCACGTGGGCACCAGTGACACAGCCAGGAGCAGTCTGAGGACTATCAAGAAGGACTACAGAGCCCTGGGAGCGGCGGTAAGGGACTCAGGAGCGCAGGTAGCTTTTTCATCAATCCTGCCGGTCAAAGGGAAGGGGTTTGAAAAGGCCAGTCGAATCTGGCGAGTCAACAAATGGTTATGGGACTGGTGCCACAGCCAGGGGTTCGGCTACTTAGACCATGGGACTCGCTTTGAGAAACCTGGTCTACTGGGGGCTGACGGGGTCTATCTGTCAGAGGAGGGGAAGAGCATCTTCGGTCATAGACTTGCCAAGCTGGTGAAGAGGGCTTTAAACTAGAGATGCCGGGGGAGGGGAGCCTCAATCCATCCCACTCCTACCGGTTTGATGCCAGGGTCAGCAATAGATGCCCAGAGCCTGGAGAAGGATCACAGGTCAGCAGGAGAGCGCCTGAAGAGCAGCACAAAGGAACTCCAGCCAGTAAGACAGCTTCATCGGGGGCCCAACTTAAATGCCTCTATGCAAACACACGTAGCATGGGGAATAAACAAGAGGCGTTAGAGACGTGTGCATGCCTGCAGGGCTACGATCTTCTTGGCATCACGGAGATGTGGTGGGATGGCTCCTGTGATTAGAGTGTTGGGATGGAAGGATACAGGCTCTTTGGGAAGGACAGGCAGGGGAAATGAGGAGGGGATGTCAATGACCAGCTGGAGTGCATGGAGCTCTGCCTGGGGATGGATGAGGAGCCGACCGAGAGCTTATGGGTCAGGATTAAAGGGAGGGCAGGGACAGGTGACATTACAGTGGGGGTCTGCTACAGGCCACCTGACCAGGAAGACCGAGCGGATGAGGCCCTCTATAGACAGATAGGAGCAGCCTCACACTCACAAGCCCGGGTCCTCATGGGGGACTTCAACCACCCCGATATCTGTTGGAGGGACAACACGGCAGGGCATAAGCAACCCGAGAGGTTCCTGGAATGCGTCGATGATAACTTCCTTCTCCAAGTGGTAGAGGAGCCAACGAGGAGAGGTGCTATGCTGGACCTTGTTCTCACCAACAATGAGGGGCTGGTGGGGAATGTGAAGCTCAAGGGCAGCCTGGGCTGCAGTGACCACGAAATGGTGGAGTTCAAGATCCTTAGGGCACCGAGGAGGGCGCACAGCAAGCTCACTTCCCTGGACTTCAGGAGAGCAGACTTTGGCCTCTTCAGGGATCTGCTTGGTAGAGTGCCATGGGACAAAGCCCTGGAGGGAAGAGGGGCCCAAGAAAGCTGGGTAATATTCAAGGATCACCTCCTTCAAGCTCAGGAGCGATGCATCCCAACAAAGAGGAAGTCAGGCAAAAACGCCAGGAGGCCTGCGTGGATGAACAAGGACCTCCTGGACAAACTCAGTCACAAAAAGGAAGCCTGCAGAGGGTGGAAGCAAGGACAGGTAGCCTGGGAGGAATACAGAGACATTGTCCGAGCAGCCAGGGATCAGGTTAGGAAAGCTAAAGCCCTGACAGAATTAAATCTGGCCAGGGACATCAAAGGCAACAAGAAAAGATTCTATAGGTACGTCGGGGATAAAAGGAAGATGAGGGAAAATGTGGGCCCTCTCCGGAACGAAACGGGAGACCTGGTTACCTGGTACTCAATGACTTTTTTGCCTCTGTCTTCACCGTCAAGTGCTCGAGCCTCACCACCCAAGCCACAGAAGGCAAAGGCGGGGACTGGGAGAATGAAGAGCCACCCACTGTGGGAGAACATCAGGTTCGAGACCATCTAAGGCACCTGGAGGTGCACAAGTCCATGGGACCCGATGAGATCCATCCGCGGGTCCTGAAGGAACTGGTGGATGAAGTTGCTAAGCCACTATCCATCGCATTTGAGAAGTCGTGGCAGTGCGGTGAAGTTCCCACTGACTGGAAAAGGGGAAACATAACCCCCATTTTTAAAAAGGGAAAAAAGGAAGACCCGGGGAACTACAGGCCAGTCAGTCTCACCTCTGTGCCTGGGAAGACCATGGAACAGATCCTCCTGGAAGCTATGCTAAGGCACGTGGAGGACAGGGAGGTGATTCGAGACAGCCAGCATGGCTTCACCAAGGGCAAGTCCTGCCTGACTAACCTAGTGGCCTTCTATGATGGCGTGACTACATCAGTGGACACGGGAAGGGCTACAGATGTCGTCTATCTGGACCTCTGCAAGGCCTTTGACACAGTCCCCCACAACATCCTTCTCTCTAAACTGGAGAGGTATGGATTTGATGGGTGGACTGTCCGGTGGGTGAGGAATTGGTTAGATGGTCGCATCCAGAGGTTAGTGGTCAACGGCTCAATGTCCAGATGGAGGTTGGTGACGAGTGGCGTCCCACAGGGGTCCGTATTGGGACCGGTACTGTTTAATATCTTCATCAATGACATAGACAGTGGGATCGAATGCACCCTCAGCAAGTTTGCAGACGACACCAAGCTGAGTGGTGCGGTCGACACGCCAGAGGGACGGGATGCCATCCAGAGGGACCTGGACAAGCTCAAGAAGTGGGCCTGCGTGAACCTCATGAGGTTCAACAAGGCCAAGTGCAAGGTCCTGCACCTGGGTCGGGGCAACCCCCGGTATCAATACAGGCTGGGGGATGAAGGGATTGAGAGCAGCCCTGCCGAGAAGGACTTGGGGGTACTGGTGGATGAAAAGCTGGACATGAGCCAGCAATGTGCGCTCGCAGCCCAGAAGGCCAATCATATCCTGGGCTGCATCAGAAGAAGCGTGGCCAGCAGGTCGGGGGAGGGGATTCTGCCCCTCTACTCTGCTCTGGTGAGACCCCACCTGGAGTACTGCGTCCAGCTCTGGAGCCCTCAGCATAAGAAAGACACGGACCTGTTGGAGCGGGTCCAGAGGAGGGCCACAAAAATGATCAGGGGGATGGAACACCTCTCCTATGAAGAAAGGCTGAGAGAGTTGGGGTTGTTCAGCCTAGAGGAGAGAAGGCTTTGGGGACACCTTATTGCAGCCTATCAGTACTTAAAGGGGGCTTATAAGAAAGATGGGGACAAACTCTTTAGCAGGGCCTGTTGTGACAGGACAAGGGGGAATGGCTTTAAACTAAAGGGGGGTAGATTTAGACTAGATATAAGGAAGAAAGTTTTTATAGTGAGGGTGGTGAAACAGTGGAACAGGTTGCCCAGAGAGGTGGTGGATGCCCCCTCCCTGGAAACATTCAGGGTCAGGTTGGACGGGGCTTTGAGCAACCTGATTTAGTTGAAGATGTCCCTGCCCACGGCAGGGGGGTTGGACTAGATGACCTTTAGAGGTCCCTTCTAACCCAAACTATTCTATGATTCTATGATTCTAAGAAGAGTAATGTGGATAAAATCTTGCGGATGATTCACTACAACTTGTATAGGAGAGAGTAGAAATTGCTGGATGAAATTCTGAATGTGTTGAAGATATGGGTGTGTTTTTTGTTTTACATTCAGTGGGACTAGGATTCAACCACTGGACTCAAAACTCCTAAGAAATTAAATACCATCTCCATGACCAAAAAAAATTGAGACATGAACAGGGATGTGTGTTTTTCTGGCATCTGCTGACTCCTTTGTGTTTGGCAGCAGTGCAGCAGTGAGGTCCAGATCTGGTTCTCAACTCTTTTGCCTCCAGTTGAATGATGGCATCTTTTTTTGTGAGGAACACTTGGAAGTGCTACATTCTCATCACCGAAGGGGTAATGTGAGGTCATTTCCTGCTCCCCCCGCCTGCTTTCAAGTGACATGGTTTCTGTTCAAGTGCAGAGGCATGTGCGATGACCTGTTTGTTATTTTAAGGCCGATATTTGGACATGTTACAAGTATAGCGATCTCTGATTGCCTCTTGTACTAAGATAAGTGTAACTCTGGGAATGTCATCAGCTACTGTTCAAAGGCAGCATAAAGGCTTGGGGAAAGCCCTGGGGAATATTTTGCTGCGGTCTCAGCTTGCAGAGGGCTGTGGAAGCGGGGGGTTGAGGGGAGTGAGGAAGCTCATGGCTGACTGGCAACCCCTCTCACCGGGGCTCTTGGCTGCTTGACAGCGACTGGGACATTTTTCCACAGATTCCTATTTACAGTGGCATAGGTCACCCGGAGGCTGCTGGTGTCAGCATCATTTCGAGACAAGGTCTGACATACCTGCAGGCAAATCGCTTTTCTGAAACACTGGCGTAAAGCTGGATACAGAACCCAGAGAAGCACCAGTTCTGCAAAACCCAGGCTTCAAAGGGATGGGCTGTGTCACCACATTGCAGGGTGGGCTGTCCCAAGCTGTAATCCTGTTCGCCTCCTCTCGAGGCTGGGGCTGGGTCAGCTGCAGTCAGGAGAAGCCCAGAAGGTTGTAGGAGCTCCTTGCACCGTGGGTTGGAAGGCGGTTCCTTCATTGCCCCTTGCGCCTGGGTGCCTGTGGCATATGGAGCTGTGCCCAGCTTCCTTTCCAAAGGCATGCCGTGCTGCCTCCCCGAACCGAAGGCAGGGCAGCAAGCCCGCTGAGCTGCATGTCTGTGAAACTGCTTAAACATGTACGAACATTTTGCTGGGTAACTGCCAGCAACCTTGGTAATTTTGACCAGAGGAAGATGATGGGGGTGTGGTGGTAGGAGTGGGTGGGACCGCTCGGCGTTACTGAGACCTTTGCTTGCAAAGCGCTTGACAAACACCCGCAATGGGTTGGGGCAGAGCAGATACCGTAAGTGCTGCCAGGCAGAGGGAGATTAATCGCTCCCTTGGGACGAACCCAGGAGATTTCCAGCAGGCTCTGTTTGACAGGCCCTCGTTAGAGCTTTTGCATGTTGATGTGGATCTGCGCGAGATCTTGGTTCGTTGCGGGGATGGAAATGAAAATTTTTTCTCACTGCTGATGTGTTGTCTCTTTTTTTTCTTGTAGGTGTGTGATGTCAAACAGTGGGCAGTCCTTGCGGCCTCCCCCGCCAGCCTGCAGCATCATGTGCCAGTATGAATGTTAAGAAAGAAAAGCATACTTCAGAGATCAGCATCCCAGAAAGAAAAAAGGAGGAACTAAACAGAGAGAATAAATTACTGTGCTGCTTGCAAAACTTGGGGCCATTCACTTTTTCTCATGAGAAATTTCGTCTTGGCCGTTGTGAGAGAGCTGAAAGAGCAAGCAGAGCAGCCACAGTGATTTTCTTAGGGTCCTTTTTTTCTTTCTTAATTTAATTTTTTTCCCCTCGTGCTTGGATTTTAAGACTGTCAGCTGCACTGATCACAAGCACTGGACATCAATATGTGTCATGTCATTGTAACATGTCGGTCAATGCTATGGACTCTCCTGAGTATTGTCGTGGCTTTCACAGAGCTCATTGCTTTCATGAGTGCAGACTGGCTGATTGGCAAAGCGAAGCCTTTGAGCTCCGAGGACATGGACAACAGAACAGGGGGGTCGCAGGAGCCTTACCATCCAACGCTGGGCATCTATGGGCGCTGCACCAGAATCTCCCACATGCAACTTTCCAGACAAGACACACTTTGTGGTCCTTACGCCGAAAACTTCAATGAGATTGCCAGTGGGTTCTGGCAGGCAACCGCTATTTTCCTAGCCTTGGGAATCATGATTCTCTGCGCCATGGCGTTTGTGTCTGTCTTTACTATATGTGTGCAGAGTATTATGAAGAAAAGCATTTTTAATGTCTGTGGGCTGCTACAAGGGATTGCAGGTACGTGTACTTTGAGAGCAACTAAAGATTTTTTTGTGCCATTCTGCTGAAGAAACATAGCAATTCTGTCCTGTCTACAAACAGACTGTGTTAGGCAGACCCAAAGCAGTTCTATATGCTGGTGTTTATTCAAACACAACTGAAATTTATAGCTACACAGCATGTAATACATTGACATTGGCAGTAGGATTGCAGCCTGGTATGTGCCAAAAAGAACTGACTAGTGTTGCTTTTGTTTGCTGTTCAGTTTTTTTCCTGTCTGTTTGAATTTCTTTCAGTAACAAAAACTTCTCTCCTTTGTTACCAGCAGAGAGCAAAGTTAATACTCTTGTTAAGGCAGTCTATCTCCCTCTCGCTACTTTAGTAATTTTTCCATGGACCGAAGGCAGTTCTCTCAGTGTCTCAGACACTTCATGACTGTGGTGAGAGCAAATACCACCCCAGGGATAAGAACAGCCTGCAGAGTCGCACACCCACGGTTTCATGCTAAGCAGCCTCCTTCAAGGCAGTGAGCTTGACAAGCAATACCTTACAACAAACCCTTCCTTTAGCCAGCTTATTGTTCAGCTGCAATTACACAGCCCAGTGAGCTTATCTCTTCACCGTCCAAGTCTCAGCTGTGCTTTGCCTGAAAAGATGAAGTGGTTCTAGAGATTTAGTGTTTCTGCTTAAACCCGTGGATTTTACAGAAATTAATTAACTGTTATATAAACCAACACTGGACAGCCCTAGTTAGAGCAGTATTTGGCTTTCTCTACTCACCAATGAGCCATGGGGAGAACCTGTCCCGTATGCAGGTTTTCGTCTTTTATGCTGTGTGAGTGTGGTCGTCTGGAGGAGGAAGGTGGTCTTCTGCCCTACCTCTGGCAGCCCTCGGAGACCTGCAAGGAGGGAAGGAATGAACAGGGCCACCTCCTCTTTCCCTCTTGGTGATGCTCTTAAGCAGATGTTTTCAATTCATAAAATGGTTTCATTACAATAAAAATTAGGAGTTTTAACTTGTTTGCTCAAAATGAGAATCCGGCTTCCCCCCTCCTCATCTCTACTGAGGTGGCCAAACATGTTTGCGGTGGCCGTATCTAGACAGGAGGTGTAATGGTAGGTGTTCAAACCTTTATGAAGCTGGTTGGTTTCATTTGCTTAGTTGAGGCCTAAATTAATCTTATTCTAAACACACATGGGGAAGTAGGCAAAAACTGAACTTGGTGCCCGCTGCAGCCCTCTGGAGCCAGCGGTATGGGCCTGGGACTGGCCGATGCTGGCTCCTAAAGCACTAGCACAGTAACTCTCACCGTCCTCCATTTCATGCAATTTCAGTATTGTCGTGGTTTAACCCCAGTTGGCAACTGAGCACCACACAGCTGCTCGCTCCCTCCCCCCCCGGTGGGATGGGGGAGAGAATCGGAAAAAAAAAGTAAAACCCGTGGGTTGAGATAAAGACAGTTTAATAGGACAGCAAAGGAAGAGAAAATAATAATAATAATGATAAAAGAATATACAAAACAAGTGATGCACAATGCAATTGCTCACCACCCACTGACCGATGCCCAGCCCGTCCCCGAGCAGTGATCGCTGCCCCTCAGCCAACTCCCCCCAGTTTATATACTGAGCATGACATCATATGGTATGGAATACCCCTTTGGCCAGTTTGGATCAGCTGTCCCAGCTGTGCCCCCTCCCAGCTTCTCGCTGGCAGGGCATAAGAGGCTGAGAAGTCCTTGACTAGTGGAAGCACTACTTAGCAACAACTAAAACATCAGTGTGTTTTCAACATTATTCTTATCCTAAATCCAAAACACAGCACCATACCAGCTACTAGGAAGAAAATTAACTCTATCCCAGCCGAAACCAGGACAAGTATAAAAGCATACTGCTTATTTCACATCACCCACAATGTAAGGTTTGTGCTTCTGGGGCAGAATTAGATCCCTAAGTTGGCTCAAGATGCTTCTGTTCAGATGATGGCATACAATTAGCAGATTAATTATCTGCTTTATCTGATTTATCCTTTAGATAAAAATTACAGGTTTTGCTGTAGTCACTCCTGGTTTACAGGATTTGCCAGCACCAGCGTGACAAGTAAGCAGCTCTGCAGTGCAGATTAGAGCCAGGAGAAGGTTTTATCTCCTTGCTTGCTTACCCCGTACTTCAGGAATAATCCACGAAACCTAATTTTCAAGAGATGAAAAGATAACCTTACTTACAACTCTTATACCATCTCAAAATATCTAGTCGAACATCAAGATTAGCAGGAAGTAGATTCTTGTATCTTAGAAAATTGTTCTGGAGACCATGTATTTGTGAGAAAATATGCGCAAAGGCAGTTTTATGTTTTATTATCATAAAATCATAAAACGGTTTGGGTTGGAAGGGACCTTTAAAGGTCATCTAGTGTAACCCCTGTCAAACCAGATGTACCTGTAAAGGGACTCGTGGCCTCAAGACTTGAACAATATGGTAGACAAAGCATTTCTTACATGTTAGGGGATAGATCAGTCCTTTTTTGAGCTGTACTGAGGATAGAAGCACTTCCCTTCTTATAATTCAGATAAATAATGACACAGCATGAAACTGGGTAATTGAAAGGTCACATTACTGAAACCGTTGCTAGGAGAAGTACGCCTGCCAGTATTTGCAGCCAGGCGTCTTGTGGCTAGCAACTTGTTTTCTCGAGATTAATTTTATTGGGTCCACTGCTACTTTTGTGCCAGTAGCATTACAGCATCTGCTTACTTAGCTGAAAGTGTTTTCCTTATGACTTATCACAGCTGTTAATTTCAACTTTCTCAGTTCTTGAGTTTTGGAAAATGCTTAAGCAATTTGTTCAAGAAGGACAGTTGTTGGCATGGTTAATCTATACAAGGATTATGATAGCTAGACTAATGCCCTGACTGGAGAACAAGATACAACCCTGTCTTAATCATCTTAAGCGTAAGAGCATTCTTTCAAATGTGAACAATTATGTTTTTTAATAAGTGTAGGAGAAGAATTCACAAAATCATTTTGTTTATCAGCCTATATCAGTCCAATATTTGCAAGTATGTCAAACATCTCATTTTCAAAGATGAGATGCACCCATGGTAGAGTCATCTACAGGAACTCAGGATCTTGCAGACTTAATCTCATTTAAAATCTCTATATCTTTGCTGTGGAGATTTAATATAATTAAAAACATACAGCAAGTTAATTTATTCCTGGAATTCATAATGAAAAAACAATAACAGATACTGGATATATCTTTTCAGTCTAGCAACATTGGTTGTGACCTGGATGATGCCTACAGTGAAATTACAGAATACAGAGCCACATCTCTTCTGTTATGGCCCTTGGAGAAACATGCAAACTCTCATTTAGGTCAATGGGAAGGAGCCATACACATATCTGGTCCACAGAGGGGTTTTTTTTTTGTGGCAGAAAATTAGAAATACAAAGCTATAAAGGAAGAAAATATGGCTCTTGATTAAACTCCTGTAACTCCTTTGTTATAGAGCAAGGCTTTCTGCCACTTATTTTCAGACTGCAGGGTCTTTCATTCTGGAGCTGTAGAAATAGTAATCAGTGGCCCTGTTTTTGGAAATGTTTGAGGATTGTTTCATCTGGAAAAGCATCTTTTCTCTGCAATAGAGAGTGCAAAGAATGGAGCCATGTAATTAAATAGATAATTACTACCCAGCAGCAAGAAGGCCAGGCAGACTTTCATTTGAACGTCTTTTTGTGGAAAGTATTCTATTTTTACAGTCTGTGAATCATTTGAAATGCAGAAGCTAGAAGAGGCAATACGTTATTATATGGTAGCTGATAAGAACCAATTCAAAGTAAATTTTCACAATAATCGTCTAGGATTATAGGAAGTAAATAATTGATGATCCCCTATTGACATATCTTGGTATGGATATAGGATAGTTGCATATATGTTTACAAGCCTTATTTGGGCTTTGGTACTTCACTGTAATATAATCTAAACATATCCTGGCCTCAAAAGGAGGGTGGGGGGGAGCTTAGGACAGAGCCTAAAACAGGTTCAGCCTTCTGTCTCTGACACAATTATTTCCTTTATGACGTTCATCAATCAACAACTTTTCTTGGCTTTTTTTTTTAACCTCTAAGGGCACAGCTCGGCAGAGCTGGCCCCTGGTTTCGTGGCTGGGTGGACACAGCCCCTTCCCCACAGCTGGC
The DNA here is from genome assembly GCF_965638725.1 of Aptenodytes patagonicus. Lineage (NCBI taxonomy): Eukaryota > Metazoa > Chordata > Aves > Sphenisciformes > Spheniscidae > Aptenodytes > Aptenodytes patagonicus. The sequence goes on from NC_134981.1 coordinate 28,110,617, forward strand.
AGTGTGGCTGGCGGCTGACTGACGTGCAGGTGAGCCATGACCTGCCAGCGACATCCTGACTGCGCGTCAGGAAGCAGAAGCTAAATTAGCAGCACATATATTATCTCGACCTCAAAACTTGAGCAGGCCCTGTGTTTCCTTGTGGGGAACTACACCATCGTGGGCCTGAGAAAGCTATGGGGAGAGCAGAGGGGAAGGGGTGCTGGCGTGTTAGGAAGGCGGCTCAGATTGGGAATTCAGTTTCCATTATTCCTGCTTTTCCGTGCCAGAGCAGGGCTGTATTGCCAGGCAGGTTTACCAAAAGGGGATAAAATAGCTCCTGTTATCTAAAGTCTTTCCAGAGTGTTGATGGCTACATCTGGGAGGCCTCTCAAGGGTCACACACCCCCCCCCCACTTTCTCTGTTCACGATCCACAGTCTCCTAGTTCAAACGGGGCTTGACTAAAAGGGTTTCTGACAGAAGCACGCAAAAAAAAATAAGTATGTAAAAATTGTGTTACGTCAGTCGGGAGACCAGCTGCGTGCCAAGGGGTGTCTCTGGTTTGTTCAGGTGAATGCATGGCTGCGTTTTGCTGTCGTGTGGCTTAGCAGACTGGGCCACTGGCAGTTACGCCTTTAACAGATGTACGTTCAGTCAGACGAGGCAGAGGCTTTTGTCTTCAAAGGCTGCTGCAGGCGGGCCAGGAGTATTAGGTTCCTCCAGCCACTTTCGGCTTGGGTCAAACACTGCAGGTTTGGGATTCCCTCCCTCACCCCAGCAGTTTCTCCTCCAGCATTGCCGGGGAGATGACTCAGCTTCTTCCCACAAGAAACCTTTGTTGGGTCCCACTTTAGTATTCTCCTCTCATCTTCCAGCACTGAGGTTTCCTTAACATTTCACCCTACTTTATTCCTGCCCAGCATTTCCTCTTATACCCCTGCTTTGTTCTGTGAGGCTGATTTTTTCCCCCAGCGCTTGTCCTGCTCAGCCCCAAGCAGTGAAGTCTCTTCTGTGGTACTTTCTCTTTTCAGGTATCCTCGCAAGCTCTCCTGCGTTCATTCTTCTGTCCTCTCCATGATTTCTTATTTTTCCCTTGTATTACCGTTCAATGCCTTCTCCTGTTCCCTGCTGTGGTACCTTGGGGGCGGGGTTCCTTGATCAGAAACTACTGCAGTACCTGGGCAGTAACCTGTTCAGTTACAGAAGTACAGCTTTACCCTCAAATGCAAGGAAACTTCTTGACAATTTTCTAAAATGAAGAGGTGAAACCCAGCTTGAAGCCAGCTGTGTCTGTAACAGTCCATCTTTGCTGCTGGAAGGGTTTGTTTTACATCTCTTGCACTAAGAAATAGTTCGGTGTGTTATACTTATTGGTCATCATTTCCATTTGGGAGGTTGGGTGATTACAAGATGACCTGAGCAGAGCATGATGGGAACCATCTGAAAGGGAAGAGGATCTGGAGCTGATTGTGGGGGTGTACAAAGTAGGATCTGGCTGCGTGGGGGGGCTGGGCAATTTCTGAGGACTCGCGGTGTGTGGGGCCGTGCAGCTGCATGCTTCTGGCTGCTGGGAGATAAGGAGACCATTGGGAGTTGCTGAGGAGGAAGCAAGAGGTCGGCCAGGACTTTAATTGGAGAGGGGAGAAAACGCAGAAGGAGAGCAAGCTCCTGCAGAGGGGGCATGAGGCTGCTAGAGCTCTCTGATGCTCAGAGCATGATGCAAAAGGTTATGATACTTGCAGAGTAGTTTAGGATATTCGGTTGTAGGCAGCGGCACACTGTAAAGATGCATTATTTTGTCTGAGAAAGGGCCAAGCTGGCAAGCAAGGAAGAAAGCACCTTGTGAGCTCATGTTGCTGCCTGCGGGCGATGGAAGCTGTTGCTCAGCTGGGGAGCCTGGGCAGTAGGAAAGCAGAGCAAGAGCAGTTTTGCCTTCGAAGGCAAGGAAGCTTCTTGTTTGTCTTTCTAAAACACAGAGCATGCATTTTTCAAAAAGCATATTTCCTCTTGGATTCAGCTTAGAGTTTTTCTTTTCTGATGCCAGAATTCTGAATTCTTGGGGTGGGAAGAAAGAAAAAGGGGGGAGGGAATTTTTAATGGAAATCCTGACAGTCTGAACCACTTTCTGTGGTATAATGCTTCCTGTAACCTATATGGCCAAATGCCAGCACGACATCTAATACACACTTGGCTGCTGAAAGTTCAAGCTAAGGGGACTTCTGTGTTGGAATATGCCAGGGAAGGAAAATGAGTTCAAGTGCTAAATTGCCATTGAGCCTGAGGGAGAGTATTAGTAACTTCAAAGAAATAAAGTGAAGGTTTCAGTGTTTAGTTAGATTTGGTGGTCGGCTCATCTCCTGTGGTACCAAGATGGGCATGTGGGAACCAGTAGACACCCAGCAGATTGTAAATAGAATAGAAAAATAGACAAAAATTCAGGTTTTCACTGATCAAGTTTGGCAGCTGATGTTCTCAGCAAGCATAAATTTCTTCCATCAGACGGTGCTCAGTGTGAGACTCTCACGCTACCCACTGAGAAATGTTTTACTGTGGCACATGTGCATGCCAAGGTCCCTTACCTCTACTGGCATAGGTGAGACACTGACACACCCCCGTCCTGGCAATGCAGGGTAAGAGAGCACTGTCTGCTCCCCGAGAGGGTGGGGGGGATAGTGGGAGAGTAGCAGGGCTCCCTTTTGGTTTGATTTTTGCTTCCAGGCCTCAGAGCCAAGACTGATGCTGCTGTTATGCAAACACTAGGAGAATATTTAAATTCAACAAAGGCTATGTTTTCACTCAAACACAAGAAAAAAGATGAAAGTGGCTCTTTCAAGATGGGGGTACTAACTGATGCTTAGCTGCTCTCTTCAGTGCGCCTGGCGTGGTGGTGAAGGAAATCGGTGGGTTTGAGCTGTGCTTCCTTCCCTAACACAGGCGGCCTGTGCTCTGCTGTACAGCCCGCCAAGTCACCCAAAATTCTCCCCTTCCCATGTTCCCCTTCACCTTTTCCTTCTCGCTGAGCCTTAGCTCCTCTGCAGCCCGCCCCAAGGTCATCTTTGCGCTGCAGGATCAGTATCGAGGAAGTGTAATACTGTGGAAAAAAAAAAAAATGTCTCACAGCCTTTTTACCTCTGTTTAAGCCAAGGCAGGTTGTTGCTTCAGCCTCCTTTATAGAGCCGTGGTCGCGAGGTGGTGGTTTGCTTTCCTTTTCTGCTGATTCAGCATAAGCAACTGATGGTTTGGAGGGCACTGATTCTCACCAGTCGGACGGCAGTGGAAAAGGTTATGGCAAGTGTTGTGAAACGCGCCAGGTCTTCTCCTCTTCTTCTTTCGGGAATGGAATAATTGACACGGCCCGGTATTTCCTTCCCTAACTCAGGAACCTCTCGAATTTACCATATACAATTTAGTTACTCATTTAGCAGTTTCAAGCCTGTTATTGGACTGTCCTAGATTAAAACCACTTGATGCTTCATTGGCTTTTGAGGCCAAATGTGGGTGGTGACCAGCCCTCACAGCTGTGCCTGAGCGGTGGCCCCACAAGCAGAGAGGTCTTCGTTACCTCTGCGTTGCTGAAAACTCGTAAGCATTTGGCTTTTCCCCTATACGGTGCTTGATCTTGACTTAATTGCAGGGCTAGCGTCTGCTGTACAGGAACCCCGTGAAGTGCAGTGACATGACTCCACATGGCTGATGGCCAGCAAAGGGGCTTCAGTGTCATTTCAGAGCTTGGGACTGATCTTACTTTGAGTCTCCGCATTTCCTTCCCTCCCAGCTAATGGGGACTCTCACCACATATATAAAATTTGTTAAAAGCTAATGGGGAATTTACTCTCCCCTCTCCTAAAAACAGGAGTCTACAGGCTCAAGCTTTGTTAAAGAGAAGTCCAAGCAGTAAGATCACACCAATATCAAAAAAACAAATCACAGATCCCCCATATGCTGTCATTCTGCCAAAGCAACCCACATCAAAGCTTATAAACTGACTTATTTTTGGCTTTTTCTGTGGGTAGCAAAATATACTTAATAGTCTGAGTCTCCCATCAGTAGCCTTCCCTTCTACCTCCTGTCACACAGATCCCCTGCACTGTATTCCTGTCCTTATTTCCACACCCTAACATCAGTAATGCCATCAGAAGTATTATTCTTACATAGGTTTGGTTATGAATGAGCATCTTTGATTTGCTTAATAAATGGGAAAAGATGCATAAGCAAATGGCATAGTTAATTTACTGTTGAAAAGAGTAGGGATCTTATCCTCTTCCTCAGCTTGGGGTAGGCAGTGGTAACCTCTTCTGGTAACCACTTCCCCTTATATGTCCCTAAAACAATTTTAAAGGGAAAAAAAAAATCTGTGCAGGTTTTGAGAGATCATCTGGTTATAATTTTAAACAATTAATTCTCCTGCCTCAGCTTAGGGTATCCCAGGTACATCGAAATCTGCATATGGCTGCAGTCCTCTGCAGTGACTGCAGGTATGGAGGTATGGACTTTGCCTTGGTGCATTGCCCATGAGCAACCCTTCCCAACATCAACAGCCATGCTTCCAACTTATCCCAAATCCCCTCTGCTTGTGTGAACCTGCATTGAGTGCGATGTCCGAGTAGGCTTTTTTAAGCAATGATCATCTTATTGTTAGGAATTTTTCTTCTGTTTGTTTTGCAGCATTTCCAAGTGGGCCAGAGGTGATCTCCAAGGCACTCAGGCTTGCAGAGTCTCCCCTTTCTTTTTGTGCAAAGACCTTCTTGCCTCTGGTCAGCTGCTTATATTCGGTGGGGCCATCCAGGTGGATGGAGAGTGGCTGCGGAGGCAGGTCTTGGGCACCACGCTGCAGGTCCTGTAACCGGCGCTCCCTTCAGCACCTTGGCACTACCCTCACCCCTTTTCCTATAGCCAGTGTGGAGTGCTGTGACCACCATGTCAGCTGGCCTGAGCCTGCCTCGTTAGCTCTGATCCGATTAAAATGGGATTACTGAATCATTTCACAGAGCTGAAGGCATCTGTTATACAGCTGCTGAGTAGGAGGCCGTCACTTAGGTTGTCTGTTGGTGGATGAAGCAGTCAAAAGCACATGAATGGTGACCTGGTGGTATTCCTGCTGGGTAGGGGTTTGTCAGGGAAAGTTTGCATATGTGAAAGCCTCCTTGGGTTAAGCTAGCATAGTGAATTTGTACAAATATTTTAAGCATGAAATTATTCAGGTAGCATATTGACACATTTGGAAATATGAGCAATAAAGGCAGGTTTATTTTGCCTGGCTGGTGCAATGCCCTTGAGCTGAAGCGTTAATCTCTTGTGGTTGTGCAGAAGATGAGAATGATCAGGATAGCTGCCACTGAGGAAGCAACCTGCCTGCGCTGCCTGCGTGGTGTTGGGCAAGGCTAATCCCTCCCCGCCTTTACCCTTTTTTCTCTTCCTCTCTTAAAATGTTGTTGCTCAGTTGTGCTGCTCCATGGGAGCCTGTTGCATTGCCACCTCATTGATCACAGCTGCTTAATTTCTTGTTTCTTCAGCAGCATTTAAAAGCTTTTTTGCTATTTTGCTAGGAAATGAGAAGATAGTTTCAGGCTTTGCAATGGAAATTGGCTTTGTTAGTATACGCTGTCGTTTAATATGGCACAATAACAGCTGCACAGGAGACTGTCAAAACTAAATAGCATGCCTTCACTTAGCTAAACAAGCATCTGCCTAACCCCTGTCTCACAGGGTTGTTTCCAAGGATGGAATGAAAAAGCTTTTACTCAGATCTGACCCCAGCACTGACCAGCCTATAATGTGACATACAAATGCCCATAATGATAGATCAGTCTCTTGGTTTTCCATTATGTTAGCCTAGCAGCACTACTGCAGTGTATAAAAACGCGGAGGAGCAATTGCTTCCTGCAGTTCAGGCCTTAGAAGGGGAAAAGTTCTTGGTGTACAAAAAGGATTCTCCTATACAAAAAGCATTACTGAACTGTCTTCAGAAACGTCGTCGCACAGCGGTGCTTTCTGCCATATTCATATTGTTATTTCACAATATGCTGCATTGTTTTGCTTTGGTATTTTAGGAGAAAGGAGTTGCTCTTACATCATTTGAATATACAAGGACTGATGTTTAATAGGTTGTCTATGTTGTAATCAGGAAGTCTAATTAATAATTTTAGTCTAATAATCCAAATAAAGTCTAAACCTCATCTAAATTTTCTATTTCTCTTTGAAAGCAGGTAATTAGGGATTGATAATAAAATGTTCTGTGGGCAAATTGCCTTCAGTGAAACATGGGAAAATGTTCTCTGCTGACAGACTTATACCAAAGAGTTTTAGATGAGGTCTCTGGATAAAAAAAGTCATTTAAATAGTTTTCTGTTGTCATTCCTAGGCATCTGGTGGCATTGTGTAGCAGTCTTTCAGACCTCTGTTTTAAGGAATCCTAAGAGAAAAGGTAACTGAGAGCTGGCAACAACTAACAAGAAGGAAAATGTAATTATGAAAAATTATCATACTGATTTAAAGAAGTGGGATAGAGCTAATTAAGAAGTAGGAACAAGAGTATGCATACAGCAGAAGCTGCACCCCCCCAGCAGTGCAGCTGTGCTCAGAGAGGGGGTTAAATCTAGAACAGAGCAAGCCTGAGCTCTGCGAGCCTGTAGAGGAGGAGCACAGTGGAAAACAGCCTGTAATGTTTTCAAAATGAATTTGTTCCTCCCAGCAGGTGGAACAAACAGTAATTAATCCACAGGTAGATTGGCTGTGAATTAAAACTGTCATTTACTGTACGTTAGCACAAGGAACTGGAAGGATTCCTTGCAGAAAACTTTTCTTCAGATAGAGCACCAGCTTTTTCTTCTCTGTTCTTTCTCTTGAAGATTGGCTTCTGTTCAAAGACACTGGGACAAGAGCAAAAATTGATTTATGAAGAAAAAAAAATCTGTATCATTAATATTTACTGTCCTCCTGCCAGATCTGTCTCAAGGCAAACTGTCGACAGAAGATAATTGTTGCTTCATCAGATTATGCTGACATAAAATTATACAACACAAAACTGAGCTTTGTACTTCTACGACTAACAAAAGCTTAAGCGCTTTAATCTTAACTTACAGCATTAAATGGCTTAGAAAGCAGCACAATGCCGATTAAATACAGAAGTAATATTTGAATCATAGAATCATAGAATAGTTTGGGTTGGAAAGGACCTTTAATGGTCATCTAGTCCAACCCCCCTGCCATGGGCAGGGACATCTTCAACTAAATCAGGTTGCTCAGAGCCCTGTCCAACCTGGCCTTGAATGTTTCCAGGGAGGGGGCATCTACAACCTCTCTGGGCAACCTGTTCCAGTGCTTCACTACCCTCATTGTAAAAACTTTCTTCCTTATATCTAGTCTAAATCTACCCTCTTTCAGTTTAAAACCATTACCCCTTGTCTTATCGCTACAGGCCCTATGAAAAAGTCTTTCCCCATCTTTCTTATAAGCCCCCTTTATGTATTGAAAGGCTGCAATAAGGTCTCCCCAAAGCCTTCTCTTCTCTAGGCTGAACAACCCCAACTCTCTCAGCCTTTCTTCATAGGAGAGGTGTTCCATCCCCCTGATCATTTTTGTGGCCCTCCTCTGGACCCGCTCCAACAGGTCCGTGTCTTTCTTGTGCTGAGGGCTCCAGAGCTGGACGCAGTACTCCAGGTGGGGTCTCACCAGAGCAGAGTAGAGGGGCAGAATCCCCTCCCTCGACCTGCTGGCCACGCTTCTTTTGATGCAGCCCAGGATACGATTGGCCTTCTGGGCTGCGAGCGCACATTGCTGGCTCATGTCCAGCTTTTCATCCACCAGTACCCCCAAGTCCTTCTCGGCAGGGCTGCTCTCAATCCCTTCATCCCCCAGCCTGTATTGATACTGGGGGTTGCCCCGACCCAGGTGCAGGACCTTGCACTTGGCCTTGTTGAACCTCATGAGGTTCACGCAGGCCCACTTCTCAAGCTTGTCCAGGTCCCTCTGGATGGCATCCCATCCCTCAGGCATGTCAACTGCACCGCTCAGCTTGGTGTCATCTGCAAACTTGCTGAGGGTGCACTCGATCCCACTATATCATTGATGAAGATATTAATGAGTCAAGTGTAAGAATAACTGAGTCAAATTCAAGAAACCTGAGTTATAATAGTTAATTGATCCAGAAAGCAACTTTTATACACAAATCGGTAGATTGTGCTAGGAGCTGGTCCTGTGTTCCTGTGCACTGTGAGTATAAATGAATGTCAAGAATAAGGCGCTTGGCTCCCCTTTCCGGCCTCTTGCAAGCTCCAGGCCATGCTCTCTGACGTCTTTCATTCATTAGCGGGATACTTTGCTCCTGGCTCTGTGCAGCCCATCCAGGATCCTCCTCCGCCACCCCTCCCGGGGACTCTTCAGAAAACAAAACCACGCACTCTCATGGTGCATTGTGCTGTCCACAAGCAATTGAAAATGCATTTCTCTTCCTTTGACATTATGGTGGGTTGACCTTGGCTGGACACCAGGTGCCCACCAAGCCGCTCTATCACTCCCCCTCCTCAATTGGACAGGCGGAGAAAAATACCATGAAAGGCTCGTGGGTCGAGATAAGGACAGGGAGAGATCACTCAACAATTACAGTCACGGGTAAAACAGACTCGACTTGAGGAAATTAAATTAATTTATCGCCAATTAACACCAGAGTAGGATAATGAGAAATAAAACCAAATCTTAAAACACCTTCCCCCCACCCCTCCCTTCTTCCCAGGCTCAACTTCACTCCTGATTTTCTCTACCTCCTCCCCCTGCGTGGCGCAGGGGGATGGGGAATGAGGGTTGAGGTCAGTTCATCACATGACGTCTCTGCCACTCCTTCCTCCTCACTCTCTTCCCCTGCTCCAGTGTGGGGTCCCTCCCACAGGAGACAGTCCTCCATGAACTGCTCTGGCATGGGTTCTTTCCATGGGGTGCAGTCCTTCAGGAACAGACTGCTCCAGCGTGGGTCCCCCACAGGGCCACAGGTCCTGCCAGGAGCCTGCTCCAGCGCAGGCTCTCCATGGGATCACAGCCTCCTTCAGGGCACATCCACCTGCTCCAGCATGGGGTCTTCCATGGGCTGCAGGGTGGATATCTGCTCCACCGTTAACCTCCATGGGCTGCAGGGGGACAGCCTGCCTCACCATGGTCTTCACCATGGGCTGCAGGGGAAATCTCTGCTCTGGCTCCTGGAGCACCTCCTCCCCCTCCTTCTTCACTGACCTTGGTGTCTGCAGGGCTGTTTCTCTTACATATTCTCACTCCTCTCTTCCGACTGCTGTTGCGCAGCAGTTCCCCTCCCCCTGCCCTTCTTAAATATATTATCACAGAGGCACTACCACCATCGCTGATTGGCTCAGCCTTGGCCAGCAGCAGGTCCATCTTGGAGCCAGCTGGCATTGGCTCTATCGGACATAGGGGAAGCTTTTAGCAGCTTCCCACAGAAGCCACCCCTGTAGCCCCCCACTACCAAAACCTTGCCACACAAATCCAATACAGACATTTTTCTTGTCTTGTTGCAAAGGCTGTAAAAGAAAAACTTGGTAATCGTTGGGCTATGGATGTGATGAAACTATTGTCAGTGTGCTGGTTGGGGTTATCTCGCCTCTGCCTTGCGCTGTTTCTGTGTGTCTTGTCTGAAAAGTAGGTTGTCGGCTATTGGAGGCAGAAACTGTGAGCAGAGCTGCCAGGCTCTGTGGTAATGCAAATAAATAACCAAAATGAGAGTGCTGCAGGCAAGCGAGCCCCAGGGACTGAGCAGTGGCTACAGAAAGGCAGGGATATAGGCAATTAAGCATAAACTTCTATCAAAGAAGCAGAGGTGTAAGGGACCCGGCCAGCCTCTGCCCTGTGGACACTGGTATGAGAAATCAATGCTGAGGATTTACCATGTTTTTTCCCCTTGTGGATCGTCTAGCCACAGACTGGCCTGTAAGTGTTTTTTTGCTCAACTGCAGCTGCTTGGATGTGTGTTAGATGTAGATCAAGGCTACAGCGTTAACCGTAGAAACAGCCCTCTGGCTTTTACATGTTGCATAAAATGGTTGCGCGGTACTCCTTAGGTCAAAGGTGGAAGAGCATAGAGACTGCCAAGCTATTTGTATCACATTTAACCATTTCGCCTGTTTAAAAGTGGACCTTGCCTTTCCAAGTAGCATCATAACCTCTCCTGCCCTTACTACCCCTGCTATATCTTACCTTGTTCTTTCCACATGGGCATTTTTCCTTCCCTTCCCTCTGCATCCGTGTTCCCAGGAGCACAGAGGTGGTTCTTTTTTTTGGGTCTCTGGAAGCTGCTGCTCTGGTTACAGGTAGTTGGACAGTTAAGTGCTTTGGATTGCTGGCTTCTGCTTTAGCCCACGGTTTGCTCTGTTGGTGAGTAAAGCATCTTGTGTGTATTTTGTTTAAGCTGCAGGAGTCATTGAAATGAGCTCTGTAGCCTGTGACTATTTCTTTTGTAGTTACTAGGAAGCAGGAGGCAAAGCTCCTCTTGATCTTTTTATACGAGCACCTCTTTTTGGGCAGGGAGGGAGAGTCAGGAAGGGATCTTTGTACCCTGCACAGCTCAGCCATTGTGCCGAGTACTGGAGCTTTGAGCTGAATATGTGAAGAGGAGTCTGTGCCTCTCCACTTGCTGTTAGTCAGCATGAAAACCAAAGTGTTGTTTCTGTTGTGGGTATGTTGAATTGGCTTAATTGAATCATCCTTATTCACTTTTCCTAGCAAGTAGGAACCAGGTATTAATGAAATGAGAAATGATGATAAATATTAGCGATGGTGAGAAGAGGTGCGTGCCCTGAGAAGCTTTCTGTCTGCACTGAAACGGAGTAGAAGGTAGGTTCGGTAGTGAAAACATTACTTTTTTTTTCTTTTATTATGCTAGGCCAGTATAGGATTCACAAAGTTAGCTATCTAAAGGGAAAAAAAAAACCAAAACAAAACAGGTGAGAATCTGACCATATTCACAGCCCATAATTAAGACTTTTCTCCAAATTTTGTTTTCAACTGTGAGAAAACAGCTATAATTTATCAAATTGTGGGCTGCAGTCAATATTTCTCCAGGAATTTTCTACACTCTTAAAAAAAAAAAATAAATTAATTCAGTAAAGTCCTGATGAATACACTTGACAGTGCTGCAGCCTTTTGGGGGGGGCTGAGTTTTGGGTAATGGCTTTTCAGCTTGGGGCATGCATACCATGAACCAGTAGCTTTCAGGAGTTGTTCAGTGCTCTGTTTTTGGTAAAAAGAGATGGATGTAACTTCTCAGTCCTGCTTGTGACTCAGCCATAAGCCAGGTTTGCAGTTAAACACAGGCTCTCTAGGTTTGTTAGTGATGGGGGGGCAGGGGGGTAAACTTTAAAAACTTCCTTGGTGGCAGCAGCTACATTGACATTTCAGATTCAGTTTCTTACTTCCGTGATGGTGATTTTTAACTACCAAAGGGCTTGTGATCATTAGCGAAAAATGGCAACTGGACCATACCAACGTACAGTCAGAAAAATAAATCTTGTAGTCACGCTGGTTACACAGAACAGGAAACTAGTGATGAACAGAGGAGAAGGAACTGCTGGTTTTTAGTCTGAAACAGCTGCTGGGCTCAGCAGGATGAAAGCACAGCTTATCCAGGTCTGTCCAAGATAAAGCAATACTTTATACTTAATGTAGTTTGGCCAATCAGCCAGAAAACACTGCATAAAATTTGTCATTGGTTCTTAAATGTAAGCAGTAATGAAATCCCTTCACAGAGAACGGATATCACTCACTAATGGATTTTGCTGCCACAAATAATGACATTTAGTTCATTCATGCCTGTGGTGTTGTGTCATCATTAGAAAAACACTGGAGGAAGGACTTTTTTTTGTGAACTGTCTGGCATTCATAGACATTAATTTTAGACAGTTGGATGATGGTTTTTGCATTTTGTGTATATTAACTGCTTACTAGCTAGGACCCAGTTTTTCTTTTTCAGTGAGGAAGTTTTTTTGCATCTGGATGAATTTCTTTAAACAAACAATTAAGAAAACCTAACATACTGCAGAATGGGCTAGTCTAACTGAATTGAAGAAGATGCAAATAAGTCTTTACAGCTGTTCTTGGTAACCTGTTAGTACAGGGTTGAAAAGACCACTGTTTTCTATTTTATTACTTAGTAGAAATTTTGGGATTGGGTGAAATCTATGGATGAACCAGCGCCGTACATAAAAAGCACAACTTTCAGCCCACTTCTAGAAGATGATAACACCTTTACCAGCTATTTTCCTCAAGATGCCAAGCTGAATAATGGGCTTTACAGTGCAGGACAACTAAATCGGTAATGTTTATGGGATCTGGAAGGCTGTATTCATTTTCTGGATAAACTGGTTGTGTTTAAGCAAAAACTATTTTGCATAATTATTTCTCTTCTTATAAGTAAAATTTTAAACAAACAGAAAGCAAATTTTGATATCTATGAGCTGTCCTGATGTTTAGTTACATACTTTGTAGGAAGGAGATCTGGTTTTAACTCATTGTGTCTCACAGAAGCCACCCCTGTAGCCTCCCCGCTACCAAAACCTTGCCACGCAAACCCAATACACAGGGCTCATATGAGAGCATTGTAGCCACTAGCATATTAGACATTTTGATTAAATCTCACCTTTGTACAAAGACACATCATGTGTACAGGGACTCTAACATGAGTTTTTATATCCTTAATGAAGCCCTTCACTGCTTGGATATAGACTGGTCCTCATAGGAGAGAAAACTATCAATACGAGAGGCAATCAGATGGGCAAAACATCTAGTTTGAGCTTTTTACTTCCAGGCTGAGGCACAGCAGGGTGTTCAGGTGGTTTAGCAAGATCAGGAGTTGAGGCTTTTGCTCATGCATCACTAGAAACGTGGTTTCCTTCTGCAGCAGTTGATCACCTGTTTAGAGGATCCCAGTGTTACCTATGCACTGGTGGTGGGTACTTAGATCCGTTAGTTTGTGGCTGACTCCAGAATCCCTTCATTGCAAAAGCAGCTTATTGAACTGGCTGTATTATTTGTCTACTATGTCCTACTGTGGCCAAATAAGCAGATGCAGTTTGAGATTTTATTTTTTCCAGGCAAGAAAATCAAGGTAGGAAAAATCCAGAGGAAAAAGGCAAAGATGTTTATGATGAATGACTAAATAAAGCTGAAAGAGGGCTAGCTAAATACGAATTCAAAAGTGGATGCAAACATTCCTAAGTATTTGAAAAGTGCAAGTATAAACAGTAGGTAGAGATGCTCGAATGTTTTGCAAGCTCTGTATACCTAGCAATGATGTGTGAAAACAAAGGATGTAGAAGGAATACAGGGATTAAAATTAAGAACAGTCATTATCATATGAAATAAACCTTTCATAAGAAAAATCATAGGATAGCTCCAAGTTTAGATAAAACACTATACAGTATATACTAGGGAACAATCAGTAAAGGAAGGATGGATGGGGAAGAGTCATCTTCTCCCAATCCTGGTACTTATGAGTGAGTAGTCACCATGATAACCATTACTACATGTGCTGTGTTTGGTATTAAACTGATCATTTGTTAAACTTCTCTCTTTTCTTTCTGTTTTTATTTCTAGGCCTCTTCCTTATCTTCGGCTTGATACTTTACCCTGCAGGTTGGGGATGCCAGAAAGCAATAAGCTATTGTGGACCTTATGCTTCTGCTTACAAACTAGGAGACTGCTCCTTGGGCTGGGCTTTCTACACAGCTATTGGTGGCACTATGCTGACGTTCATCTGTGCAGTCTTCTCGGCACAAGCTGAAATAGCCACATCCAGTGACAAAGTGCAAGAAGAAATAGAAGAAGGAAAAAACCTTATCTGCCTCCTTTAACTCCAGTGGGAAAAACACCAGCGCGTGGATCTTAATTTGCTTTCCATTGACTGGACAAGCAGATCCACTTACCTGTTTCCACCATTTGTGTGATTGAGCCCCATGCATTCCAGCCCCGAACTACTGAAATGGTCTTTCTTCCTTGCTGGGCAATGAGGATCAAAGGATCCCAAGAAAGCAGAATATAAATACTTGGGAATTTTTTAGTTTCATTCTATTATCAGAACGCAGTAGAATTTATTAATCCGATTGGGGAGGTGCAGAATCATGTGTATATAGCAGGAATGCTGTTGTTATAACTGACAAATTCTGACTGATCGAATTGCCTTACCTACCTTGGTCACTTTGAAGAATTTGGATTTAAAATAATAAAAGCCAGCACATTTTTTTTCTTATACAAAGGAGAAGCCTATTTTAATTAGGCTGTGAATTTTAATTCACCTGTGAATATTTCACCACCACCTGATTTGGTACAATACTTTTCATTGAGGTGCTTTTTGATACTGAACTTCCTTAAAGTACAGTGCCTTCTTGGATAGCAAGTATATGATGGAGAGAGCAAAGTTGACGTGACACCATTTACACCAATCTTTAAGCAGTTAAAGTTGAGTCCCTGCCAGGTTTCTTTGTCTTGAATCTTATAGTGCAAGGTGTGTGCCACTTGTTACTTAACAGGTAGATGATTCTGGTTTCATTGATTGGGCAAAAAAGCTGTTGTTACACTGGCTTTCACCCGATTCTGATAAAATTGTTAGAAATCCCATTGTTAGAAATATTTCTACAGCCTTTATTAGAAACTCCTGAAATCCCAAGCAGATGCCCACTCCCCACAGCACAGCTGGGCATTACGTTGTGAATGCTGGGCATTATGTTGTGAATGCGAATAGCCTGGCCTGAGCTTTAGCCTCTCCTACAAATGTAGATCACACATTAGACTTTAACAGTATTATTCTTTCTCTTGCCAGCGAAACCTCATTCCTAGTCTACAGATCAGTATGTCTCATGTCCCAGAGCCAGCTGAGTCCTTAAGAAATTTACATTTTTTCAGGAAGTCATGCCAAATTCTAAATGGCTGGGAAGATCTTTTCCTTTTTTTTTTTTTTTTTTTTACCACATGTAGTATGGACCCTTTTCCAACTAAATCAGCAGAAATAAAACAGACCTTGCCACAAATGACATTCCTTTCTCAAAAGCAGTTGGTTGTATTACTTGTGGTGTCGCATCACTTACTAGAACTATTTCTGAAAACAAATTTAAAAGGTATTTTAAAAAAAAAGGAATTATGCAACTGTGGCTTAGGAGCATTGGGAAGAATTAATCTGAGAAGTAATTCTAATGAAATATTAAGTGAATTTTAGACTCCTCTTCTTACTTCTTGGCAATGTTTAATATCATCCAATGCCAGTGTTGTTCTCCATCACTTCACTGTATAATACGGAGCAGAGATTCTCATTTATGCCTGGTCAGTCCATTAAAGTGTGCCATGAGTTATTTATAGATATTAAAAGTTTGTTGTTACTGTACAGGTAAATAGCTAATTTCAATACACTGTCTAGTCATTCACAATACAAGACTTGTTCAGCAGTCAACCGCAAGCCCAGGGCTAGCCTCGAGCATGGGCGAACACTAGCAGCCACGGTGTTTGAGCACCCCTTCAGTGCCTGCTGTGCAGCACAGACACCGCCTCGGCCCAGCCAAGTTATGGAGCAAACCAGGCCCAGCTCCCAGCTTGCGCACATCTGTGCCCAGTGTGCATTCAAGCCACATACTGGATGGATATGGAGGTGATCTCTAAGCCGCCGTGCAAAAACCAAGGTTAACTTCTGCTGATATTAAAAAAAGATTATTTTAATCTAGCCTTTTCTTGCATTCACCTGCTTCTGCATCCCACTTCCACTCTATTCTAGTTTAAAACGGGTAATTAACTTTTAAATATTTAATTTAAAAAAAAGTTATGGACTGGAACCATTTATGCCAACTGCCTGCACAAAGCAAGATTTTAACAAATCAAAATTACTAGCACAAAGCAGTGTCTGAGGACAAAAGTCACAGCCAGCATGTCCTGTACACACTTGTGTTTTTCTTTTTGGGTTTTTTTTTTTCCTATAACACACAAACATACCATCTGAAGAGCATGCACTTGGCTTGTCCAGCACAGCTGTGATTCAAACCTTCCTTCTGATGTTCCTCCTGAGCCCCCTACTGGAGTGTGTGCTACAGAGGCTGGGGCACTAGCTCAGCTGTGCTTTGGCTTAGAAGTAAACAATGACCAACCTTCAAATACATCACTAGCCGACCTCTGCTGTGATCTACAGAACGCTTAGAAAAATTTAATACTGGGGGGTTTAAGTACAAAGGAAGTATTTTCAGTGGCATGTTTTGCTTTTGTTTGCATTTGTAACCAAGAACCACCAGCTTTTCTGCTTGTTGCTGGTATACTATCAACTTGCTCTGCAACAGTGTAATCGACTAACTTGCAAGAATATCCATGTTCATCACATAGCACAGATAGAAGACAGGCTGGGAAAAAATACAGGAAAAAAAAAAATCAGGATTTCTTTTTCTCAGGGTTCTATTTTTCTAGCAAGTGATAAGATGGTATATATTGCAGATTCAGGTGTAGGGTGCACTCATTAAATTTGACAGCTGTTTAAAGTTGTTCCTGAATTTCACCTCAGCAGTAGCTTTCAAAGATGTTTTGAAGGAAAAAAAAAAAAGAAATCAGCTTAAAGCTAATTTAATTAATTTCATGAGGGGGCTGCAGAGTGTAACTACTTCTTAATGTACATGCACTGCATAAGATCTAGAAGAACTTGCTGTGGATTCTTTAAAACCTGTGTGCTAATTAGTTCAGTTTAACTTCGTTTTTGTGGTATTGAAGAATTCTTCAAACATCTGTTGTTTGATCAACTTTGTAAACTTATAGTCTGTAAAGTGCCATAGACTTTTTTTTTAAAAAATTGTAGCCTTTTTTTTATATATATATATATATATAAAAACTTGCGTGAGATGTGCAATAACAGGAATGGGGTTTGGTTTGGGGGGGGGGGGGTTATTTTTTATGGTTTTGGTTTTAAACAAGATATTTGAAAAGTGACTTCCCAGGGAAGAAGTGGCTGGAGTTTTGATGGTGTGGACAAACTAAGCATAGAGTAATGCAACAAAATCACTGATTTTGAAGATAAATACAACAGTAGTAACAGTAGCTTAAAGATTTAAACAAAAACCTCTTCTAGATCTATTTGAAATACTCAGATCCATATAATACAGACAATTAAAATGTGAAGCTGTATCCATCTCTGGCAATATAGAATCTAAAAGCTGAAAAGGCTCAGCAAGTTTTCTTAAGGTGCTTTATTTATAATGTGGCACTGCAAAAAAACATTCCTATTGAGGTATTTCTGGGTTGTCTATATCACACCTTTGTATCTATTTTACTCAAAGTTCTCTGGATTCTGAGATTATTTTTTTTTCCAGCTAAATCATTTCCATTTTCCATTGTTATCCCACATCAGAGTATCTCACATCCTAGTGGTAAACAGAGAAGAGTTAAAGTCTGTCTTGGTTTAACCCCAGTCAGCAACTAAGCACCACACAAGCTACTCGGCTCCCCCTCCCCCTCCCCCCAGGTAGGATGGGGGAGAGAATCGGAAGGGTAAAAGCGAGAAAACTCATGAGTTAAGAACAGTTTAATACTTGAAATAACAGAATAATGATGATAATAAAAATTGTAATGGAAAGTAAAACAAGAGAAAGAAAAACAAAAACCCAGGGAAAGAAAAAACAAGTGATGCAACTGCTCACCACCCGCCGACCGATGCCCAGCCAGTCCCCAAGCAGCAGTCACCACCCCCCGGCCAACTCCCCCCAACTTATATACTGAGCATGACGTCACATGGTATGGAATATCCCTTTGGCCAGTTTGGGTCAGCTGTCCTGGCTGTGCCCCCTCCCAGCTTCTTGTGCACCTCCAGCCTTCTCAGTCGGTAGAGCATGGGAAGCTGAAAAGTCCTTGACTTAGTATAAACACTGCTTAGCAACAACTAAAATATCGCTGTGTTATCAACATTATTCTCCTCCTAAATCCAAAACACAGCACTGTACCAGCTACTAGGAAGAAAATTAACTCTATCCCAGCCGAAACCAGGACAAGTCTTCCTTGAAAGCAGTGGGCACTGGTGCCTACCACAAGGAACGGACAGAGCCCAACAAAAGCAGAGCATGGCAGCAACGTATATACCACAGCCGCCTTGTATAGGAAGAGAGGCTGTGGCAATCCAGCTAGAGTAGATTTTGAGCCATGGTTTATTTGTGGTACTGTTATTCTGTTCTTAAGTCACCACTCTGTACATTTGTTAGCATGAATGATGTACCTAATGTGTTTTTAATCTAAATTTCAATTAAAATGTATTTTTAATCACAGTTCTCTTCCCTGTGCTGTCTTCTGTGTGTGTGCTTGCTTTCCCAACTTAGTGCTTACAACTAGCCTGTGCAAATCAGGGGAATTATCTCCCCACAACAGCACTTAAATTGTGCAATAATTCTAATAATAAACCATGACTGTATCATGCTGCACAACTGTGCTTACCATTTACAAGAAAGTTCAAAATCCGTTTATTCTGCTGCCACTGCCACCCTAGATCTGTATATTACAAAGAAACAGATCAAGTTGAATTTCACTACTAAATGATGCATGCATGTGCAGGTGTCTTCAAAAACTCACATCTGCTATCTCCCAAAATAATCCCGACTGTACCTCAGAGCACTGTTCTCTGTATTGTGTATTTGCAAACGTAACTACATCACAGTGGTCTAGATGAACTTGTTTTGCCCTTCAAAGAAAACCTGGTAATAAATTCAGTATTAGAGAACAGGTGTTACAGTTGATATGATATGGAAAAAAAAAAATCAGACTGTGATAGTGCCTAACAAAAAAAAAAAAGCAAGACAGCAGTGATACAGAAGTGTCAATTCATAGACAGAAATTAGGAAAATAAACAGTACCAAAGAAACGCTGTTTTCAGCAATTTCATTTTACTTTCAATAATGTTTTAGGATTCACTTAATACCTGTAGAATTTCATTCAGTAATGACAGAACATGTTTAGATTTTAATCCTCTTAAGTTTACAGCACAAGAAAGTGGGCTGCAAGTGTTTAATAATTTTCTTCATAACAGTTGAGTAGACTAATTCTCGTTACCCTAATGTATTATTTTGATAGTGGACATTTTGCTTCCCCATTTCAGCAGAATTACAGCATTTATATACAGAATTATAAAAAACAAGTGAGACTTTTACATAGATCAGCCGCCCTGCATGTTATCCTGACCTTTAAAAGAAAAATCCCTATATTGTTCAAAACTATACAGAGCAAACATCCAGGAAAAAAGTCTTTTTATTCTATGACACTGTGTTAATACAATAAATATACAAAACTTCTGTACTACTCAGACATGCAACAGAAGGACAGAAGTGCATTTGTAGAGAACCATGACATTCACCAGGATGGCAGAGCATTGTTAGTAATTTACAAAATATACAAACATCCCCCAGATAAATAAAACCAACTCCTAAATTACAGATCAATGACTACAGACATTCCAGTGTTTAAACTTCATACTTTGTACTCAATTTGCCACAACACTACAAAATGACAACTTAAGTGGGCACCATACTCTGATTAATTAATAAGAGACTGTAAAAATCTAGTTTTAGTTAGGTACAAAATATTTTAACAAATATCAGCCTTCTGTTGTCAAAGCTAAACTCAAACTTCTCCTTCCCTTTTGGGCTGCAAAGTGTCAGAGATTTCTGGTTTAAACAATTCACGTGTAACTGAACCTTGAATTTCACTTAGGAGGTTTAAATCTGTACATTCAACCCATGACATTACAAATCAACAATCCCTATACATAGAACATTAAATGTGTTTTCTCAAAGAGCAGTTAAACATTTGGGGGGGGGGAAATCTACCTGCCAAATTCAGGTTTTATTCCTAATGTTTTTTCCATAATATATTCTGGTAACATATGTTGTTATGCAATCTTAAAACTTAAATTAAATTGCAAGGATGATGTCCCTAGGATTCATATCCAAGAGATATCCAAGAGAACTGCTTAAATTTAGATTTAAAAGTAATCCATAGTAGAGTTCCTAGATACAACCCTCAAATTCAAAAGATTATGAAAAGAACAATCTTGATATACAGCTGCTAGAAGTGATGCCTGATTCTCAACAGAAAATTGTAGCTTTTGTCTGGAAAGCTTTTAATAACATTCCACACAAATTTAAGTTCAATGCTAGCATGTCCACTAGTATAGAATTTTAGAGCCCCTATTACACAGAATATTTAAATTACTTTTAACTTCATGATGCAGAGAATATTTAGAAGCAAGTATATTCATTAATATGAACTTCAGCATAGGTGAAACTACTACATTTATCCAAATTCAAGTTGGATTTAAAGAAATTGGTAAAAGAAAGGAGACTAATAGGGACTTCATGCTAACAGTAAAATACTGATCCAGGGATTAAGCTAAGGGTTTTATTTTTTGTAATGCTCTTATGTTATTATGAATACACTGTAGTGAAAAAGAATTAATCTATGAAAGTCTGTCCACATTCAGAACATGGAGGGGCCTCAGAATTTTATGCTCAGTCTTACTAAAGATAATTCACCTTAAGAGCTGAATTCGTTTCAGCTACAGTATGTACTTATACAGGTTGTGGGATGTGGTCCCTTCCTGTTTTAATTTTCTAAAATAGAGTTTAAAAAAAAAAGCCCAAATATTGTGCATAAGACTCATGAGGCAATCCAAGAATATCAAATAGCCTTCAAAGGAGAGAAACATCACTTTATAGTAAGACCTGATTAAATTCTAGAATATTTTTATGGTACATACCATTATGGATTGTTCAGTTCCACATCACCAATTTAACCTCTTAGGCCTCCAGTTCAATGAGTTAAAATTTAACTTTGTGGAAGATGAAGATTTCTCACTTTTCCAACTCAATAGTTTAAAAGCTTTTTTTTTCCCCAGCTTAAATCAAGTCACAGAGATGGTTGAGTTACGTTAAAATGAAATCATGTATCTGTTAAATGCCATTGCTTAAAAAGCTTGATTTTAGACAATATTCCTGGTAGAAAATTAAATACTGTATATTTAGATTTTTGGACAAGCAGTAAACAGAGTGACTGACAAGGCTAGAGATTTAGTACCACTGTTAAACACAAATCTACACTAAAAAAAAAAAAATCCCAAACACAACAAAAATACCACTGCATGTAAGAGGGAAGGGGAGTATGAAACTAGTGTTCTAAAGGTCAATATTTGTTTTCCAGCAAAATGATTACCCCAAGACATGAACACTGAAATTAAAAATAGCAAATATATAATCATTTAGCTCTGTGACTGAAACCATCAGTTAACTTCCTTAAACTGTACACTGCATTACACATTCTATTACAGAGAATGTTTCTGCACCATAGTCATTTCTCACAGGTAGAGAATACTCCATGAAAATAGATACAAATAAATGCTATAATAAAGTGGCACAGGTAAATTCTGGACCAAAACACTATTTAAACAAGATCAGATAACAGTATTCATGCAAACTTACAGGTTTATATCAAAAGACTTATCCTAAAAAAAAACCAAGAAAAGAATTTATAATATCTATCCTACTTGTATTTGTCCTCCAGCAGCTGCTGAAATTGCAAAAGCAGTAGCCAAACCTAACTTTCTACATCTCTCAGTCTACCCCACTTCTTATAGCAGAAATAGGGAAAACAGTTCTTAGAAAGAAAAAAAAAAATTGATCCAAAGTGCTTTCCTGAAGTTAAAAAAAATACCAGAGTGAACCACTAAAAAAACCTCCAAATTCTTCATATATTTATTTGATCATTATATACCACAATTCATTCTCAGGCCAATTGTTGAAATTATTTATCCTCCATAAAATATGGAAGGTTTTATATTCTAGAATGCAACATTTTATAGAAGGGCAGAGAACGGTTATCTTTTTAAAATAAATAAATTTATAATAAAATAAAACAAACATTTCCCAGTTTACCCATGCACAGCTGCAGAAGAGAGAAACATGCTGTGTGTATTTTGATCTATGTTTTTAGGGAATATAGTAAGTGACTGGAAAATAAAGTACAATCAAAGAGAACTGTCATTACTTTTTATATTTCTCTACATTCGGTTACCCTTGAACGCATTCTGAGCTGCACTGGTTGCTGCTGTTGATGCAGCGTTGGCTGCAGCAGTTTGTACAGTTCTGTTGGACATCACTCCCGTTGCAAACTCCTGCTGTGCTTTCTCAAAACTAGCACCAGTTGTGCGGTAGAGACCATGCACCTAGGGAGGTGGAAAAGCAGTGAAAAAAGTGTGCTAAGCCTTCCATTTCTTGGTAGAGTAATAGCAAAGTCTCAAATATGAAGCAGAGCTGTGTGGTGGAGAAATATGGTTTGCTCATATGTTTGGGAGGATCCGGAAATGAGTAAACAGACTTTTTTTTCCACAAATCCTACAACTTTTGATTGCCCTGCTGTGCACGCACAGTTTGACTGTAGGGATACCTGTAACTTTTTGCAGGTTCAGAGGGGTTTTGTAGGTCTTCACCAAAATGTGTGTGGTATCTACTGTCTGAAATAACATATTTAAATACGCAAACAGGCTGCATCCTTAGCATAACGCAGGACCCACAGCTTGCAAAAGCATCTTCTGTCTCAATTTGTATACAACTTGGCGTACTCACTAAAGGAGTTCGTAAGTGTGCATGTTAAAAGAAACAGCAAGAAACAAACCCAAAAAAGTATTTTTGAATCCTCTGCGTCAGTAACATTCTGGTGAACTTTTTTCTACATCAATTTTTTAGAAACATCTTAATTTCTCTGATCAACATGGTTACAAGAACCTATTAAGCTAAGCTATGATTGAACATTAAAAAGTATAAAATATCCCAACAATGCAGATAAATATCCGTTAAACTAGCGTGGTGACCAATTGCTCTGCATAATAAGCAAAGGTATTAAACAATACGGCTTATAATCTCTAGTACAACAAAAAAACCAAATCCTGAGTAACTTCCAAGTACCTGAGTATTAAAATTAAAATGCTATTTCTGATTCATATTCAAGTCACGATAAAGTTGTCAAATAATATTACGGAGACATTTTCATTCAAGCGTAGCAGGAAAATTCATGTTGTAACTTTTTTCTTTGTTATAAATGTGACTATTTCTCATCCATAAAGATACACCAGGTCATATCTGAGTATGCATGTTTTTTGAAAAGAATCCAGATGCATGTGGTAGAAAGAGCGTAAAAAAAAATGCTCACCATACATTTTTCTTGTTTGTTTCTTTCTCCTGTACCTGAGTATTTATGCAGAAAACAGATAAGGAGAAAGGACATCTCCAGGCTATGCTTAAAATTTCTAGCTTACTGTAAATAGGCCAGAAGAGTTTGGGTATGTAAAAAACCTTTAAGCGGAACTGTAACTGAGGTTGAATTATTAGAATTGCCAGCACATCATCAGCAGAATTCTCAGTTACATTTAATCAAAACAACATAAAAAACCCCAAAACTTACTAGCACATTAGTATCTAAACTTAGGCCTTCTGGATGGAAATTCACAAAAAGGAACCAAGGGAGAAAAGCATCTTTCTTTGAGCTTTTATGCTATGCAATCATTAATTGACAGCAAAATGTTAAAATAATATAAGCAGAGAAATAAAAATCCTTTTCTGAGGTGCCAGGCATCTCCCTCTTCTATTGATTTTAATGGGAATGATTTTGATAAGAGCTGAAACTTAGCAATCATTTGAATCACACTTCACTCAGTCTGATGAATCACCACAGATTTGAAAATTGCAACCTGGCATCTACAGGTCCTACCTTAGTGTCCAGTGCATTCACCTACCCTTTCATTGTGGGCTTACCTCCCAACTTCTCTTATTCAAAGCTATCCTTCCCCATTTTAGTTTGCAGAAATAAGTGCATTGTAAAAACAACATTTCATAACTCCATGACAGTATAAGCAAAAAAGTACTATAGAAGCACAGTTGTTAAAAGGTAAGGCACACCCCCAAGAATATCATTTAATCCCCATTACTTTGTGAGAAAGTACATCTCTCGAGCAGGAAAGCAAAATCCAGATCAAACATAGGAAACAGAAGAGGGGAATAATAACTAACTTACCTTTTTAAACATAACTAATGAAATAACAGCAGATGCTGTGAAAAGTGCAGCTATGATTATCATCATAATGCCAACAGGGATACTCTTATTAAGACCAGTAAGAGATGAAATCCACCCACTGAAGGAAAAAGAAAAGACAAACTTTACTAGCACAGCACAAGAACCATTCAACCACAGGTATCCACATCAAGGGAAGCATTATAACCTCCTGGTTCTGATCAACTGAATATTTTTGAAGAGAGTCATGGAAATGATACATGAGCATATCTCTGTTCTATAATAAGCTTTTACAGCTTAGTTGCCATTTTCCCAATGCATGCAGTGAAACTATAAGGAAAATTTTAGTAAAGATGATTATCCTTGAGGAGAGTTGTAAAGAAATTAAGACAGACATTAGAGAGTTGCTCATCAACTTTTTGGGTTTTTTTGGTCATACTGTCATTTCAGAATAATTTAAGACTACATGACTTCGTGGAAGAGAAAACGTGCCTAAAAAGACAGCTTCTAACTTCTTCAAAAATGAAACAAAAATATGCCACACACACAGAGCTTCTATGTGGGAAAACTCATTTAGTTGTATCCACACAGTGATGCTTTCTCAATTGGGGTTAATATAATTTTTTTTTTTTAAGTAGTGTCAGATTAATTAAGAGAAAAAAAGATTGCTATATCAGTATCTACTTCAAACATTTCCCCATCCTTCAAAATTGAAACACCAACATAAAAGTACAATATCAAACTTGAAGCCACAAAAAGCAGGTTGCCTTAAGAAACATAAAACATTAAGATGGAAAAGATTCTTCCACCGAAGAGAGCAAAAATTTCTGTAAACCCAAACAGCCTTAAAACTTTCCTCTACTTGTTTCAAATTGCTTTGATATCCCCTATGTCCAACTGGACTCTACCACAGAACTCCAATATCCAAACTGTAATTAGCATCTTCTGATGATCTGGCTACTTTTCATACCCCTTCCCCAAGTATCCTTAAAAGCACACTCCACATACTTAGGGTTGGCCCTCTAAAATTACTTTTTTACTTTGTTCATGTCAATCAAGGTATCTATGAAAAAGCAAAATATTGGATTTGAGAGCAAAAATAAAAAAACAGGATTTTTCCTTACACTCCAGTTCTAAAGCGATGATGTTTTGTCTGCCTTATGTACATCTGGAGGTTAGCAGAAAACCACTGATACACAGAAGTGTCATTACCCAGGTACATTATTGCCAGTCATAGCTCTCCATGCTATCAGCTGGCTACTACAACCATGCTCTTTGTTAATTCAAGTTTGTTGGGTTTGGTTTTTTTCCAAGAAGGGTGACTGATTCCCAATAGCTTTTCCTTGTAAAATCTAAACATTAGACCTTGAAGCTTCAAATAAAAGCTATATATACATAAAAACTTCAAGTAAAAGCTTATATACTTATAAGCATCAAAATGAAAAATCAACTATTACAGAATAAGGAGCTGACTGACAAATGAGCTTTTCAAATAATATCAAAGATATACAGCTATATTCACCCAAATACAATGTTGACTCATTCTTCAAATTTTAGCCATAAATTTCATTAATAAGTATATTAATATAATTAGAAATAACTAATGATACAAAATAATATTCAAACAGTATATTATTACAGCCTAAATTATTCTCATTTTCTTTATGTTTTGCTTATTTCTTTATCCTAAATATAGAGCAAATAACATCTCCACACACCACTAAAATAGGGGAGGTAATGTATAAAAGAGTAGTTCAAAGTGGCTTACATTGAAAGATAAAATTTTGACCAGCCCAATAACAGAAGTACCTCACACTCTTGGGATGTTTCACACACTTTTCTTAGTTAAGAGCACTCCAAAAATGCTTTTTCGAGTGCTAAATGTAACAATTCCAGTGAACACAAGATTTTTTTTTTTTTTAAAAAACCACACAGACTGTATTGCAGTTGCTATATCAAATATGAGTGTTTGTCTTACAAACAGTACAATGCTACAGAAAACAAAATACTCACCAGTTTCCCCATCTTTGAAATCCTGCAGCTTGAAGTACATGTACAGCAAACTGACAGATATATACAAAGAAGAACACAAAGAACCTGAATGAACTGTCACTCCTGAAAGAGGGGGGGGGAAAATTAAAGCAGCCAGGAAATTTATGACTTTTTACAAATACTGTAGTACCAATCTAAATTTTTTTTTCCTGCATTAACTAGAGGAAAAGTGCTTTGATTTATTGATGGTGACTTGAAATACCAGTAATTCTGTGGTTTTGTAGAGTGTTTATTTACAAGAGCTGCTGCTTCTTCTTTAATATAGTATTTTTGCCACTTGCACCTCTAACGGAGATGAGAATAGCAGCAAGATACTATTCCTTAGTGTTCTGTTCAGCACACAGCAGGGCCTCTTAGACTAAACGTACAACTTTTGCTACAATGCATGAAGAACAGAAGTCTGCTCCACTTTCAGACTGAAGTTCACAGCGCTGGCAGGATGGGAAGAAAATATTTTACTTGTAAGAGGACATAAAATCTAATATGGAATTACTGAAACATAATGCAGATCAGAATACTGAAGCAGCTGTTCTTTAAAAACAATATACAAAATATGTTTGCTGTTTAAAGTACTAAAATGTCAACCTGACAAAGACTGAAAGTATTAAAAGCCTGTCAAAAAAACACAAATATAAACATACAGGCAAAATCTCAACAAAGACCTCAACATGTTACTATCAAAACTAATGATTGCATGATATGCTTCCTACCAAATTTCTAAAGGAAATAAAAATCACTTAAGTCACAGAAACAGATTTTGACAGTAATAGCTCTTTCTACAAAAGGGAATTTGTTCATTTCTATTTATTCAATGAGTTCAGTTCAATACCTATTTCATTTTCAGCTGAACAAATGACTGAAAGTTGAATATGCAAGTAGTAGTTTTCCTTTTCCAAACAACAAATATTCACTAAGAAACACTAAGGACTTACTAGATCTAAAACCCAGAAAGATAACATGACACTGAACTCTACCAAATCAGGAATAATAATTTTGTATAAAACAACACTATTAAGAAAGAGTATGTAAGATTTATAATTAGTTAATGAAAGCTACCATTTTAAAATACTGGCAATTCTCTGTATTTTTAATTTATCTCAATTTGTACCCACATTGTAACCCAAATCACGAACAAAAGTTAGACTAGTAAATGAAAAATACTCTTCTCATTTTTTAGCCTTAAAGATATAAGAATTTAGTGTATAAGCAAATGCAAGTTAAACTATATGATTCCTCAAAGATGTGTGGGTACAGCAATACCTCCTTGATTAGCAAAAAGAAACATCTCATTTAGTCTAAAGGTTATGCTCAACTGCAATTTATGGCTATCAATCTTTCTCCACAAAAATTAGTGCATTTAAACTGAGAACATCCTGATTCCTTTCAATGTAAAAAATAATTCCCAAGAAATACCGTAAGAATACAGGAATTTAGAATCTCTACACGCTGATTTTCACAAAAAAGTTCAATTTTGCATGCAAACCAACCATTCTATTTTTAAAGACTAAGATACCACACCTCAAACTTGTGAAGTCTGCAAAATCCAGATTGCTAAAAGCTAGGAAAAAAAACTGGAGTTTGATTACTATATACCTGGTCTACTCATTCTTAAGAATCTCAGTCTACTTCAATTACAGACACTGCAGCTCAAAAAAGTCTTACATTGTTAAGTGTAGAGTTCTATGAAATTCATTCAGGAAGCCAAAAATAGAACACACCCTTAACTATTAACCTGCTTGTAAAGGGATAGAGATTTAATGACAATTCTCCTTAAAATTGTTATCAGCCCAATACAAAGTTAAATATATCCAACAACTATTATGCCAATAGTAGGAGCTATAAATAGAACAGAACAGAATATTTTCAGTTGGAAGGGACCCACAACAATCAGCTAGTCCAACTGCCTGACCAATTCAGGGCTGACCAAAAGTTAAAGCATGTTAGTAAGGGCATTGTCCAAATGCCTCTTAAACACTGACAGGCTTGGGGCATCGCCCACCTCTCTAGGAAGCCTGTTCCAGTGTTTGACCACCGTCTCGGTAAAGAAATGCTCCCTAATGTCCAGTCTGAACCTCCCCTGGCACAGCTTTGAACCATTCCCACGCGTCCCATCACTGGATACCAGGGAGAAGAGATCAGCACCTCTCTCGCCACTTCCCCTCCTCAGGAAGCTGCAGAGAGCAATGAGGTCGCCCCTCAGCCTCCTTTTCTCCAAACTAGACAACCCCAGGGTCCTTAGCCGCTCCTCATAGGACTTGCCTTCCAGCCCTTCCACCAGCTTTGTTGCCCTCCTCTGGACACATTCAAGGACCTTCACATCCTTCTTAAATTGTGGGGCCCAGAACTGCACACAGTACTCAAGGTGAGGCTGCACCAACACTAAACACAGCAGGATAATCACCTCTCTTGACCAGCTGGTCATACTGTGTTTGATGCACCCCAGGATGTGGTTTGCCCTCTTGGCTGCCAGGGCACACTGCTGACTCATACTGAGCCTGCTGTCAGCCAGCGCCCCCAGATCCCTTTCTGCAGGGCTGCTCTCCAGCCAGTCCTCTCCCAATCTAATCAAAACAGAGAAGGACTGGTGGGAGATGTGGTGGTCATAGGCCGTCTTGGGCTTAGCGACCATGAAATGGTAGAATTCTCCATTCTTGGTGAAGTAAGGAGGGGGGCCAGCAAAACCGCAACCATGGACTCCCGGAGGGCGGACTTTGGCCTGTTCAGGATGCTGGTGGAGAGAGTCCCTTGGGAGACAGTCCTGAAGGGCAAAGGGGTCCAGGAAGGCTGGATGTCCTTCAAGAAGGAAGTCTTAAAGGCGCAGGAGCAGGCTGTCCTTGTAAGCCGTAAGAAGAACGGGCGGGGAAGACAACCGGCCTGGCTGAACGGGGAGCTCTTGCTGGGACTCAGGAAAAAAAGGAGAGTTTACCGCTTGTGGAAGAAGGGGCAGGCGACTCAAGAAGAGTACAGGGATCTCGTTAGGTTGTTTAGAGAGGAAATGAGAAAGGCAAAAGCCCAGCTAGAACGCAATCTGGCCGCTGTTGTTAAAGACAACAAAAAAAGTTTTTACAAATATATTAATGACAAGAAGAGAGCCAAGGAGAATCTCCATCCTTTATTGGATGCTGGGGGGGAACATTGTCGCTGAGGATGAGGAAAAGGCTGAGGTACTCAATGCCTTCTTTGCCTCAGTCTTTAACAGGC